>NC_141700.1:809269703-810606312 GCF_964263255.1 Lissotriton vulgaris
CAAGCACTGGCGTTGCCAATAGGTCTCGCATTAGGAAAGTTTGAGCTATTGGTCTTATAAATGACAAATATTTTATTTATATGTTGGTTTTGAAAATAGTGACATTAATAGCTTTATCATTTACAATGCCAACAGTTATAACTTTTGCAAATGTGACACCTATAGCATTTGTAATGCAATGTGTTGTATTTACGTGACTTACATGTATTGATATTACAAATAACAATGGCTTTTAATTTTTTTAATAATACTTAAATAAAAGTTATCATAATGTATAATGGCAATAGCTTAAACTTTTGTAAATAACTTCTGAAGATTATATAAGTGTATTTTATTGTGACGAAAATCCAAGAACAGAAGTGAAATATTAACATCTGTTCATGACATTTGTAATAAAGCTTGAAACATTGAGAGAACATATTTGAACCAGTTGTTGTTGAATGGTGGCGCCGAGTGATGCTGTGGTGGCGATAGATGGACAGAGTGAGGGCGATAGATGGACAGTGAGGGCGATAGATGGACAGAGTGAGCTGCACATTGTAAAGGTACGGCCCAGTAAGTGTAGTTGTGTAGTGCAGGGATGGAAAAGGGAGACTTGGAGGTGTGTTTGTGGAGAGACAAGTACATACCTCACTTACGTGAGTTTGTAAGTAAAGGACAAGGTTTAAATAAGCATAGTTTGTATTTCGGAACAGGCTGAAAGGGCATGACGGATGAAGTGTCATTGGTACAGAGCAGAATACCATGAATGCTGAAAGTAAACTCCAGGAAGACAGGCAGCCTCTGATGGATGAGACAATGTAAGTAGTGTCAGTGGTGGCAAAAGGGGTGAAAGGACATGAAGGGGAGCTGTGGAGCTTTAATGTGGAACAGAAAGAAGGGCACACAAGGGGGGGGTGTTAGAGAACAAATAGTGAGCTTATGGTTGTTTACAAGTAGCAGGACGCAAAAAAACACAACTTGTGCGGATTGTGATGAAAGCCCACGGGAGAGAAACTACTGTCCCTGGAGCCACTGCACCTGCTGCACTAACAGAAGTTACAATCCTAGAAAATGCTGGGGTAAAGGCTAGGAAAGGGCAATGTAGAAAATAAAGGAATAATCTGGGATGAATGGGTTTGTGTAGGTACGACACTGAACGGCACCTGCTGCACAAATGGAAGAGACTGTCTAGTAAGTGCAGTGTAGGAACGGGGATGAAGGATAGTGTTAGTGGTGGCTGTGAATTGAAGGATGATGACAGGTAGTCTAGGTGTAACTACAGCACTGGTAGCATACATAACAACGGAGCCAAGTACACAATGTGTGGAAGTGCGTAGTGGAGTGGACAGTGTACGATGCCTTCAGTGCCAGGAAGAACAGGCTCCTTGGTTACTGATTAAAATTTAAAGTGAAGCAATAGTCTGTGTTTAATATGTCCCCGATTCCTCAGTTTCCCCATGCCACTGCACATGCTGCATGAATAAAGTGTTCCTCTGGAAGTGTGGGTGTAAAGGATATGGATAGAAGATGGAGGGGAATGCGGGGTGCTCTTAAATGAGTAATGGTGGGGAGTAGTTCTTGCTACAGAAGCACATGTATGTGTAGTTTGTAGGTTAAAATCCAAGCAGGCACAACATATTTTAACAATCGGGGACAATTGCCATGAGCCTGAGTGACGCCCGACAAATAAGGGGCAGGAGGTGAGCCTGTGAAAGGCAAGAGGTGCCGTGGGGCTGTGTCGAGTAGTGAAGAGAGCCTAACGTCAGCGAATTCAAGAGAAATGCTGCACGAGTACAAAAGAAACAGTAAAGAATTTCGGATTTTTTTCCTGAGATCAATGTTTTTGTTGAAACTCTTCTGAATTTAGCAAAGTAGATGAATTAATCAGAAGGGTTAGTTGTCATTGTTCATTTTAAAGTTGTTCATGTGTTTAATGCAGATCATGGCATCTAACCTCATAGCATTTTGTGTTTAATTTAGAATTGTGCAGGGACACGTCTGTCTGAAAGGTGTTTATTTTTCAAACACTTCATTGCATGACTCAGACTGGTTTCATCATATCCCACATCAAATCTCTTTCCAGTGTATTTCTTTTTGACAGATACTGCCCGATGAAAGCCGCTAAAGCACGTCTGCAGGGCGGGCCTGGTGTTAACCACACGCAATCACTAAATATTGCAGAGACTTGCTGAAAATGTACCAAACGTTTGGCCCTCACCGGAAACCCCTCTGCAAGCAAGAAGTACAGACGGCTGTTCGCAGCAGTGTCGCACACGAGATGAAGCGCATAGAAGCCTCAAGTGTCCTGTGAGGGAAAGACAGCACCTCCAGGAGTTATCAGGGTTCAGACAATTTAATGTTCAGAGAGCTCAAGAATGGCGGCGGTCTTCGGTCGCATTCATTTATTGGAGGGTATGGTGAGGTTACACTGTTAAATGTAGGAGTGTACACTGCTACAAATATGAAAGGTTGATGTTGCGAGCTCTGAGTGATTAAAAACAGTAACAGCAGCAAAGCCAGAACATACATGTGCTGATTAGCATTGGCAGCAATAAGAGCCAACGATACTAAAGACACATGTAAGGGCGGATATAAGCAAGTCCCTTATCAAAAAGAGAAGAACGAAAATGAGGCCGGAAGGAAATATCAAACAAAAGATGACATAACAATGAGCTGCAGAAAAGAAGAGAAGATTAGAATACCTGCCATCTTCAAATCCTCATCACAGTAACAGGGTAACTACTACATCATTGCTTCCACTACAAAGAGATCAACAACTCACAAATCCTTTCGCGCACTGCTTGACGTCAATGACCAGCACAAACACTTAAGTCGCATTAAGACTATATAGTTTCGAAGGAAAGTTCCATCAGCAACAGAAACAAACAGAAGAGACTATTTTAGACTATTGAGCCAATATCCACCATCGTCAATTAGGTTAGCAATGGACTGATTATGGCACGCCCACCACGCGGGACCAACACTTTCTCTTTCTTGTATAGATGGGATACAACATACGTGCAATGCTGCAGTTAGTGGTGACAAGACCAGCACTCTATGCATGCTTTGTGGAGAAGCGGTTACTGGGCATGCAGCATAGCATGTTCACGACATTCAAACCCTTCAGTGCTGTGCTGCGTTTGGAGGTGTGGCGTCGAGTGCTAAAGGTGGAAGTGCTGCGCGTTGGGGCCTGAGAGGTCACCCTCGGGATTGCTTGTGCCACTGTCAAGCTGCCCCACTGGCGGTGGCAACGGCAGGTCCTAGATTACTTTGATTTCAACTGGTTGATGTCTGCAGATGGCATGCAGTTCTGTATTCCACGCTGTGGTTTGGTGCTCTGTGTGTGCTTTTTTACCTGAGTGTGACCTGAGGGAACTCTGCTTATTGCAGCCGAAGCCAGATCGTTTTTCAGAAGGTGCCAGTGCACAAAGCAACAAGTGATCGCGATCACAAAAAAAACTGCAGTAAAGGTCTGGGTAACAATATGAAGGACAGGAGGGGCAGAGGTAAAAAACTGATTGAGATGGCAGGAAATGAGAGTAGAGAACGAGAAGGTTTTCCATGGTTGGGGAATAGGTGTAAAATTTTGGTAGGAATTTTTCTTAGCAGGAAGAGCACATCCTTAAAGGGAGCGTTCATATATAAAATGATCCGATTGATGTCTGCGTACATCATGGGATATTGTGGGAGGGAGAAGAGCACATCCTTAAAGGGAGCGTTCATATATAAAATGATCCGATTGATGTCTGCGTACGTCACTGGATATTGTGGGAGGGGAGGGGTGTGGGCATGCGTCAATTGTTACCAGGTCTGATGTTTGGCGGGGAGAGTGCCAGGTCTGGCAGGAGGGCAAAACTTGCTAAAACTTTGCTGAAGAGGGCATCTCACCATAGGATTCATTTTGCTGGAACATTAAACATTAGCACAGAGCGTTCATTTTTCCAAGCGGCCGATGATCATTCCAGGGAAGGGCTGAATAGTCTGTGCTGAAGTGCAACTCTAGGCTCTTAAAGGCTCGCCTTATCCATGCTGAACCAGTTAGGTGGCCTAAGGAATGAGTGCCGTCTGGGAAAGAAAAGTAGCAGCTTGTAATAAGGGGCACGGCAGATCACTGACACGGGAGCATTTGCTGAAGTCACCGGAGACGTGTTATTTTACGCCTCATATAAAAAGAAAGAGACGCTGAAAACAAAAAATTCAACGCGAACGAGATAAATGAAATATAAAATGCCAAAATGAACGGGTGACTATGGTAAAAGGCAAAAAACATTTGAAAGAGTCACTTTATGCAGCAGTAGGAACTGACCAAGTAAAATCCAACAGTAAACACATCCACTGAAAGGCTTCAGATACAAAATAAACAAGAGCGGCCGGGAAACTGAAAGTACGGCCGGCCACCTGCCAGCCATGAATAATTAGGGGAGGAGAAGCCGCACAGCACACGCTGGGAGAAGCCCTTTGATGTGCTGTGCGGCTGTGAAAAAATGCAATTAGGAGGGAGGGAGGCTGATGCGCGTGCTTGTTTGGTCACGTGATTCACGTGAACTCAAAGAAAACCGCACGAAGAAACCCTTGGTTTCACGAGCATTTTTAGCACTTGAATTCTCGCTCCGCTCAATGCGCATGCGCATTGATAGGTCGCGAGTCCTAAAAAGCAGGTGTATATGTTCAAAAATTGTCTTTATATTGAAAAAGATAAATCTTCATATGTACAATAACAGGGGTTCACAAAAAAGTTATAACACATTGATATTGGTCACTACTTATTCATATTTAACTTCATATGCCAAATGGAAATGTGTCAAACAACCACTTCCTATATACATGGGTTAAGCCTGTCAAATAATATGTTAGGCTTTAAATGGCATATTTAACAATGAATACAAAGGAAGTTGGAATGTACGTCGACGTTTCAGGCCCGGTTGTTAACTGATCAGTGAGACCATCTTCAGGACTGTCGATATTTGAAGAAGATAATGGACCCCTCCTGAAAATTGTTACAAAGAAAATAAAACTAACATGATTCAAGATCCAAGTAGGAATATGCTCCCGCTATGAAAAGAGCTTAAGCATGCTCAAAATTATGCAAAAAATCGAGAACTATCACCTAAACTTAAAAACATTTTTTGGGCATCGTCATGAAAAACATAAAATGTCATGTAGTCATAATTATCTAAAAGAGTGAGTGTTAGTATAAATCGTCACTATGTTGCATCCATTTTAAACAAAGTCAAACAAAATAATTAAAAAGCTGCTCGCTCTGTGGTCCAATTGGTGATGGCATGTTAAAGATTACTTAAGATAAATATGGACACTGAGAAGAATCCAAAGGGCACATCATTAATTGCAAAGTATGCTGGAATTGATGTTGTCTTGATATGGACCACATCTTTAATTATTTATATAAAAAAGGACTTGATTTAAGTAGGATTTGAGATGCTCACTGTACTCATTTATTTGCACTGATTTCACAGCAAGCAGCATCTGGAGAATAGATATGAATATTTTAAGTGTTCCACAATAAAATACAATAAAATAAATTATTTAGCTTCAACATGTCACATGTCATAGTCCATTATAACAGCTACCCCTTTTTACTCTTTGTTGCATAGAAATTGCCATTATACAGAGTTACAAAGACTCTAGATAGCTTGTGTTTAGCTATATGTAACTCAATGTGACAGTCAAATGGCAGTCAGGAGATGTTCTGTTGCTGATTTGTGCCACCTATGGGAAGTGAATATGGATATTTCAGAGTCAGTTGAAAAGCTTTCTAAACTTGGCTATGTCAAGTGGCATCATCATCTTATCTGAAGATTCTGTTCACATCCATTTAGTTACTAAATGTAAATAGTCACCTAAAAGCTGTATAGTCTGAGTTCAACTGAATATATATTGTTAAGTTGAGACAGAGAATATCAATTCCAGGTTGACTCAAAAATGCCTTATTTTTTGTTAAATTAGGTAAACGCTAGTAACAGTATGAACATGGTCATAAAAGCATAAATTACTTGAAAGAGATCTGCTGTGTGGTGAATCAGAACTAAGTTGTATTGCATCAAGTGCTGAGACAAAATGCCAATCATTATTTAGTGTTACAAGCTTAGCTTTTTGGATTACATATGTCAACAATGTTTAAAAAGATGGAATGAGAAAGCTTTTATTTAGACAACCAAAACAATGTCATATTGCATCAAGTGCAGAGTCTTACAAGTGTTTGAGATAACACATGGCAACCCTGTTCAAAAAGGTAGACTGGAAAAACCTTTATTACTCACGTGGTGAAAGAATCACTGCACTTGTATTAAGCAACCCTGTGAGAGAAAGCGAAGCTAGTAAATTCCTCACATAGTGGATATGGTGGTCTGTTTGCCACAAATATTCAAACACTTATGCTTCTTGCTCCGGAATGCAAAATCACCGTCTGTGTGTCAGGACATTCAATGGGGTGGTTTTTGCCCCAGATATAGAAAAGAGCTATTTCGATGAATTTAAATCAAAATATATTGAAAAAATAGAAAAACCATACAGATCACCCATAACTAAATGGATGAGCTACATTGACGATGTGTTCTTGATATGGAGAGGTGATCAGTAAAGTCTATTGATGTTCCATGAATGGATAAATAGACAAAATCCTAATTTGAGATTCACTATTGAATATTGTAATCAAAATATGAACTTTTTAGATATTTTCATTAAGACAGAAAATCACAAGTTGTACACTACTCTGTTCACTAAACCAATAGCAAGGAACACGTCAATGAAATTTAACAGTCATTATTCACAACCTCTAAAATCTAATCCCCCCGTCGAACAATTTATCCGTCTAAGACGTAATTGGTGTAAGAAAGAGGACTACTTTATGGACGCTATAAACCGAAAGAAAAACTAAAAGCCTGAGGATATCCATCTAGATAACTCCACATATGATTAAAAAGAGTGTGATATAACAACAGAGAAGCTCTCCTCAGAGCTAATAAAAGACCTAAACTATCACACGTGATCTGTGTATCCACGTTCGGTACTCTATAAATAAAAATCTAAAAGTTATATAGGAACTTCCTAGCAGGTGAGCCAATTTTCCATGAAAGATCAATATTTGCCTATAAAAGAGGTACTAACCTTGGTTTGAGCATATATTGAACCAACTCCACTCAGCATTCAACACATTTTTCAACTTGCACCATTTGTGGGTCATTACGAATGAAACAATTGTGTAGCATGCAATACAACAAAGACAGTTAACTGTTTCAAGATAAATGACCAACAATTTACTGTGAAACAATTTTCTAAGTGTAACACGTGCAATCCAATTTCATGTATTGAATGCCTGTGTGGTTTTACGTACAGAGGCAAGATAACCCAACCAGTAAAGAAACACATACTTCAACATCAACCTAGGATCAGGTGCCAAGTTGAACATGCTCCAATGGTGGAACATTTCACTCAGCTTAAAACACACTGAAAAAGAAATCACATGGTGGATAATTGATGTGGTGAAGTCAATCATTAGATCCTCCAACATAGACTGGGCTCTAACATTGAAAATCCCTGGATCTATAAAGTGGACAGTGTTAGCAGGGCCCAAGTGTTTCTGTAGAATGGCAAACTTTGTCCTTATTGTAAGATCTGAACTATATGTCAATTTATCCTCTTTTTATAATTTGCATATATTAATGCATTTGACATAAATTATAAATGCAATAGCACTGTTTGTTATGTGTACGGTTATAATCGAAAAATGAAGGAAATGCTATAATGTGTCTAGTATAATTTGAGCATATATAGACAAGAATTTAGTACATAGACCTGACTTTTAAAACCTATCATGTATTTAAAATGACTGATTTCTAATAAATGTTGATGCTGGTATAATTGAACTCTATGTACTACAATATTTCTAAGGTTTTACAGACGCTGACATTTTATTGAAATATGTCTGAAATGTAGTGTAGAGACCAAATGCTATTAATGTTGATGTATTCAGAAATGCAATGCAGCATCACAATGGGTCGGTGATGCACCGCTTTACAGGACCTGTATTAAACAAATCATGGGAAAAACTATTAATATGCACCGCTATTATAATTAATATGACACATAATGGTGTATGTAATTTAAAATTAATCGATTTTTTTTCAAATTGTATTTGAAAGCACGCTTTTCTTTTTCACAATATAATGCGGGTAGCTTTAACATTCACACCACATGTGGAATAATAATATCTTCTATAATAATCCTTCAGACTGAATCTTCTTGACATCATTTTATTTCTTGTCAGCACGGCAAAAACATCCATCCATCAGCGACTCCAGATGGAACTGAAGGGCAGATGGAATCTATTAACCAAAGATCTAAACAGAACATGGGACACACACAAAATTACACATAGCATATGTCATGTAAGGACAGGTTATGTGAGCATAAAGTAACAGCATACATGAATATAATTGCATCTGGAGTCGCTGATGGTTGGACGTTTTTGCTGTGTCTGTTTTTCAAAGGGTGATGTTTCAGATATTCAGAGACATCGATCAATATGCAATGTAAGGTTGCTTCCCATTTTGTTGTCTTGTGTAGCATACTCCTTTGAATTGAGTGTGACTCACCCTTTTGGTATCTTTGGCCGCCCCCTTCCTGCAGGGTTCAATGTGTCCCCTTTTGTTGTCTTGTGCCTCACCTTCCTGTGGGTTCTGTGTTCCCTTTTTGTGGTCTTGTGTTGCACCATCCTGAGTTTTCAACTTCAACCCCTGTTTTGTTGTCCATGGCCTCACCCTCCTGTGTGTTAAGTGTGAGTCCCCCTTTCATTTTCTTGTGCAGCACAATCCTGAAAGTTGAGTGTTATTCCCCTTTCAGTTATCTCATACTGCACCCTCCTGTAGGTTCAGTGTGACTCCATATTTAATTGTTTGGTGCAACACTTTCATGTGGGTTCAGTTTTCTTACCACATTAGTTGTCTTGAGCTGCACCTGGCTGGTGTTCAGTGTGAATCCAGCTTTTATCATTTTGTGCCACAAAATCCTGTAGGGTCAGGATGCCTCCCCTTTTTGTTGTTTTGTGCAGCACCCCACCCCCCGTGGATTGAGTGTGAGCCCTCCATTTGTTGTCTTGTGCTGCACCCTCCCCTCCTAAGGGTTAAGGGAGACCTCCATATTCTGTTGGATTTTGCACCCTACTGTAGGTTTAGATGTGGCATCCCCATTTATTTTCGTGGAGCTGCACTCTTGCATTTTCTTGTGCCACACACACACACCTACGGGTTTAGTTTGTCTCCCTTTTGTGATCTTGTAGAGCTCCCTCCTTTTCATTCAGTATTACCCTTCCCCCTTTTTCCACTTTTCTTCTTGGGCCTCTTTAGGCCTGTTTTCCACTCTCCATCGTCTCCCTGGGACCACTTTGTGCCTGTTTTCCACTTTCCACTCTCTCTTGGGCATCTTTCTGCCCATTGTTCATTTTTCAATTTCTCTATTGATCCTCCCTTTGCCTATGTGTCCCACTTTCCACTCTCTTTGTAACCCATTTTTGTTCTCTTCTACCTCTTGCCTCCCCTGCTCTTACAAGCATCTCCGTCAAGTGCCTTTTCCCAACTCCCGGACCCCTGTTTTTCTCTAGCCCAGGCCTCTTCCCCTTCACTCTCCCCCTGCCAAGGCCTCCTTAATGTCAACTGGTGCAAAACCCCATTCAGCAGGTGCCCAAGTCCCAGCTCTCATTTACCCAAACTGCTCATCCGACCAGTCTAAGGCCCTTTCAAATTCAGCATGAACGTCCCGCCTCGTTCTTGCAGTCCTTCTTCTCTCTCTCCTGTTCTTTCCTCTCAACATTTTCACCGTCCTTGTCTCACTCTTTGTGCCCATTTCACACTTTGCACTCTCTCTCTTGGGCTTCTTTGTGCTTGTTTCCACTTTCCAGTCTATCTGTTGGGCCTTTTTGTGCCAATTTTTTCCACTCTCTATGTTCTCCAGTTTTCCTTCTTTGTGTACTGTTGTTCCTACATTTTTGCCCTGCCCAGTACTCCTGTGCTTTGTGGCCTCACCCCTCCAATGCTTTCCTGCCTCCCACCTCCCTGCTCCATACCTGCATCTCTTTTGCTTGCTTTCTCATGCCAATTGTGCACCACCCTTCCTTTGCCACACCCTCCTCCCCCACGTTCCGCCAGGACTTACTTAAAGCCTGCCCATGGATTACCCTATTGAGCAGGTGCCTAGGCTCCAGCCCCACTTTCTCGGATTGGTACTTTGATCCGCACACGCTGCCTTGAGGCCCTCCTCGTTCTTGCTCTCCTTCATCTGTCTCGCTCTCTTCTCTTTACTCTTGCCCTTCTTTCTATCCTTTTCTCCTTCTTTGTCCCTGTTTCCCACTTTTCATTCTCTCCCTTGGGCCTGTTTGTGACTGCTTTCAACTTCCCACTCTCTCTGATGAACCTCTTTGTTCCCATTTTCTAATTATTCACTTGAGCCTCTTACTGCCCGTTTTCCACTTTCCACTCTTTCGCATGGGCTGCTTTGTGCTCTTTTTCCACTCTCTTCTCTGCCTTAATCCTCATTATAACAGTTTTCCACTTTTCGTTCTCTCTTTAGGGCCTTTCTACGTACTCATTTACCACTTTTCACTCACTCTTGGGCCTCTTTTTGTCCATTTTCCAGTTTCTGCTCTCTCTCTTGAGCCTCTTTCTGCCTGTTTTCAAATTTTTGCTCTGTCTCTTGGATCTCTTTGTGTCCATTTTCTACTTTCTGCTCTCTCTTTTGGGCCTGTTTGTGCCTGTTTTCCACTTTCTCTCATGGGCCTCTTTCTGCCCGCTTCCCACTCTCTCTGTTGGGCCTCCTTTGTGCTTGTGATGTCCACTCTCCCCACTAATTGTGCCCTGTTTTTAGTGTTTTGTGCCATTTTTCCTTCTTAGTACCTCTTTGTGCCACAACCATTATTCCTGTGGTTTTCAACCTTTTGCCTCCACCCTTCTGTGGTTTCCTACCTCCTGCCTTCCCCACTACTTACCTGCATCTCTGTTGTGTGCCTTTACCCATCTCCTGGGCCCGCCCTTCCCTAGCCACACCCTTCTCCACATGCTCCTCCCTCCCAGGACAATCTAATGCTAATGGCAGCCATTGTGCGTGACCCCATTGAGCAGGTGCCCAGGTACCAGCTACCAATCACCTGGGCCCTTTCAGACCTGCTCTCACTGCCTTGAAACCTCAGTTCATTTTTGCACTCCTTTTTATCTTTCGCTCTTTCCTCCTTCATCTTGCCCTGCTCTCCATTCTTTTCTCTCTCTTTGTGCCTGTTTTCAATTTTCCATTCCTCTCTAGGGCCTAGTTGTGACCTCTGTCCACTTCCCACTCTATTGCGCCTCTTTGTGCCCATTTTCCACTTCCTCTCTTGGTGTCTTTCTGTCTGTTTTCCACTGTCCACACTTTGGGCCTTCTTTGTGCCCATTTTTTCCACTCTACACTCTCTTCGTTTTTCTTTCTATCTGCCATTTTTCTTTTTATGTGCCTATTTTTGCCTCACCTGTTACTACTACTCTTTCCCGCCTCCTACCTCCCCCTCTCGTGCTTATCAACTTCTGCTGCTCCTTATCTGAATCTCCATTGCATGCCTTCTTCTTTCACCTGCACCCTGCCTTTCCCTAGGCCTATCTTCCAACCCCACTCCAAGGACCTACTTAATGGCCTCCCCATTCCTGCTCAAAACTGCTGACTATTCAACTAGAAACCCGATGAGCCTACTAACCAGCACCTGGATACCCCTTGGGTGTTAAGCGTGTCTACGCCACTCCACTTTAAGTCAAGTCAAGTCAAGTCAAGAGATTTATATAGCGCGCTACATACCCATAGGGTCTCAAGGCGCTTGAGGAAGGGTGGGGAATTACTTGTCGAATATCCAAGTTTTAAGTTGCTTTCTGAATGCTAGGTGGTTCTGAGTAAGGCGAAGGTGAGTGGGAAGAGAGTTCCAAGTTTTAGCTGCCAGGTAGGAGAAGGATCTACCTCCCATGGTGGTTTTGTTGATGCGAGGTACAGTGGCAAGGGCTTGGTTGGAGGATCGTAGCTGACGGGAGGGGGTGTAGAAGGACAGTCGTGTGTTGAGGCATTCGGGTCCAAGTTCGTAAAGTGCTTTGTGTGCGTGGGTTAGGAGGCGGAAAGTAATCCTCTTATTTACGGGGAGCCAGTGGAGGTTTTTCAGGTGACCAGAGATGTGTTCTTTACGTGGGATGTCTAGTATGAGCCTGGCTGAAGCGTTCTGGATGCGTTGGTGTTTTTTCTGGAGTTTTGCGGTGGTACCAGCGTATAGGGTGTTTCCGTAGTCCAGGCGGCTCGTGACCAGTGCGTGGGTGACCGTTTTACGAGTTTCGGTGGGGATCCAGCGAAATGTTTTTTTGAGCATGCGAAGAATGTTGAAGCAAGATGATGAAACGGCGTTGACTTGTCTGGTCATCGAGAGTGAGGAGTCCAGGATGACGCCCAGGTTCCGTGCGTGGTCTGTCGGGATGGGTGCTTTTCCAAGGGCCTCTGGCCACCAAGAGTCATCCCAGGCGGAGGGGGAGGTGCCTAAGATGAGGACTTCTGTGTTGTCTGAGTTCAGTTTCAGACAGCTGTGCTTCATCCACTCGGCTCCTTCTTTCATTCCTTCGTGTAAGTTGGTTTTGGCGGTGTTAGGGTCTTTGGTGAGTGAGAGGATCAGTTGAGTGTCGTCAGCGTAGGAGATGATGTTGAGGTTGTGTTGGCGAGCGATGGCCGCAAGGGGGCTCATGTATACGTTGAAGAGGGTGGGGCTGAGAGAAGATCCTTGTGGCACGCCACAAATGACTTCAGTCAACTAACAAAAATGGGTTTGACTCCTACACTCAGCAAGGCTGAGCCAAATGAAACTAAAGAAACAATAAACTTGCCAAAGCTGAGAAACTAATTTTTCGAAACAGTAATAAAAAGGCATACATGAAAAATAGCATGGACGCTAGCTTTTTAAATTGCAACTTTTGCTTTTAATTTTTCAAGACTATTTTAGTTTTTAGTCGTTTTTCTTTTTGTGCATGGAAATACAAAAACATGAAGAATTATATATACAATTATATACAAACATGAAAAAAACAAATTAGTATGTACAATGATTCAAACAACCTCACATACGACACATTCTTGGCCAACCATTCATACTATACCACATCCATACTAGTCCCGGTGTCAAAGAAATCTTAAATGTACAAAACGATCTTAAATGTTGTATTTAACACTCTTCACAGTTGTTTTTAAAGGTTTGAAAAAAGCCAAACAGTTCGTGATAAGTTGACAAATCAAGTTCAGTGTTGATTCACACAAAAGACCCGGGACCGGGTCGGTCGACGCGTTTCGAACCCTGTGATTGCCAGGGTTCTCCTCAGGACCAAAAAGTAACTATAAAACAAAGGAAACAATCATCACTGCCAAGGCTCTGAGAGATCAACACCTCAAATGCTAATCAGCCTATCTCACCCTACCTCTACTTTCGGGTCATAGCTCCAACCGTGGTTAAAAGACAGATGTATTCCAAGCTGGGTGGAGCGAAAAGGTACTGAAAAACATAGAAGACAAACAAAAAGTCCCGGGTCTTTTGTGTGAATCAACACTGAACTTGATTTGTCAACTTATCATGAACTGTTTGGCTTTTTTCAAACCTTTAAAAACAACTGTGAAGAGTGTTAAATACAACATTTAAGATCGTTTTGTACATTTAAGATTTCTTTGACACCGGGACTAGTATGGATGTGGTATAGTATGAATGGTTGGCCAAGAATGTGTCGTATGTGAGGTTGTTTGAATCATTGTACATACTAATTTGTTTGTTTCATGTTTGTATATAATTGTATATATAATTCTTCATGTTTTTGTATTTCCATGCACAAAAAGAAAAACGACTAAAAACTAAAATAGTCTTGAAAAATTAAAAGCAAAAGTTGCAATTTAAAAAGCTAGCGTCCATGCTATTTTTCATGTATGCCTTTTTATTACTGTTTCGAAAAATTAGTTTCTCAGCTTTGGCAAGTTTATTGTTTCTTTAGTTACAAATGACTTCAGTGGCCTCTGACTTGAATGGTGGGAGGCGGACTCTCTGTGTTCTTCCGGTGAGGAACGAGGTGATCCATTCCAGTGCTTTTCCTTGGATTCCGACGTTTCTGAGGCGCTGTAGAAAGGTGCTATGGCAGACTGTGTCGAAGGCGGTGGAGAGGTCGAGGAGGATGAGGGCGACTGTGTCTCTGTTGTCCAGTAGAGTTCGAATGTCATCTGTTGCAGCGATGAGTGCGGTCTCAGTGCTGTGTTTGGCTCGGAATCCGGACTGTGAGGAGTTGAGGGATTTGTTGGTTTCGAGGAAGGCGGCGAGCTGGTTGTTGACAGCTTTCTCGATGACTTTGGCCGGGAATGGAAGAAGCGAGATGAGGCGGTAGTTTTTGAGTTCGGTGGGGTTAGCGGTGGGTTTTTTCAGAAGGGCGCTGAGTTCTGCGTGTTTCCAGCTTTCCGGGAAGGTGGCGGAGTTGAGGGAGCAGTTGATGACATCTCAGAGGTGTGGTGCTATGATGGAGTCTGCTTTGTTGAAGATGTGGTGAGGGCATGGGTCAGTTGGGGATCCTGAGTGGATGGAGTTCATCAGGCGGATGTGTCCTCAGTGGAGATTGGGTTCCAGTCGTTAAGGATGTTCAAGGGAGGTGAAGGTCCTGCAGAAGGTTGGGTGAGTTGGTCTCCGGGTCGGTTGTCGAAGCTGTTGTGGATGTCTGCGATTTTGTTGTGGAAGAAGGAAGCTAGGGAGTCGCAGAGGGCTTGGGAGGGGGTGATGGCGTTGGAGTTGGCTGATGGGTTGGTAAATTCTTTGACTATGTTGAATAATTCCTTGCTGTTGTGGGCGTTGTTGTGTAGTCGGTCTTTGAATGCGGCTTTCTTGGCAGACCGGATTAGTTGGTGGTGTATGCGGGTCGCGTTTTTGAAGGCGTCCCTGGTGCTGGTGTTTGGGTCTTTTTTTCAGGTCTTCTCGAAGGAGCGACAGAGTTTCTTCGATTTCTTAAGATCATCGTTGAACCAGGAGGCGTTTTTGCTGCCTAGTTTGATTTGACGTTTTTTCAACGGTGCTAGGATGTCGGCGCTGTTGGATAGCCATTGAGTGAGGTTAATGGCTGCTTGGTCGGGGTTTGAGGAGTGGGCGGGGGGGTTTAGAAGAAGCGATGAGGAGATCTGGTCGATGGTGATTTTGTTCCAATTTCTTCGCAGGGTGGGTTGAGGATGGTTGTGGATTGTGGTCTTATTGTAGATAAAGTGAACGCAGCTGTGGTCCGTCCAATGAAGAGCTGTGGTGTGACTGAATGAGACATGTTTGCTGGAGGTGAAGATAGGATCGAGTGTGTGACCCGCAATGTGGGTGGGGGTAGTGACAAGTTGTTTAAGTCCGAGGTCGGCGAGATTGTCCAGAAGGGTGGTGGCGCTGCTGTCATTGCTCTTTTCCAGGTGAAAATTGAGGTCTCCCAATAGAATGAAGTCCTCGGAGGGGAGGGCGTATGGGGTGATAAAGTCAATGATGTCGTCACTGAATTGTGCACGGGGTCCTGGGGGCCGGTAGAGGAGGGTGCCTCTTAGTGTGGTCTTGGGGTCGGTCTGGATCCATTCCACTCTACAAAACAGTCCTCCACTGTTCTCCTCTCCATGTTACTCTACTCTACGACACATCAATCCACAGTATCACACTTCACTCTGTGTTACTCCACTCAACTCCAGTCCATTCCCCTCTAATACACTGTACTACACTTCACCTCACTCTATTCTACTGTATGACACTACACTCTACGCCGCTCCACTCTACCATACTCTAATCCACTCTATGCAACTCCAATCTACAACACTCTACCACACTCCATGCCACAATACACTACACTACTCAGCTCTATGCCCTAACCTCCACTGTACAAGACTCTACTCCATTGTATGCCACTCTACAATACTTTTCTATATTCTACGACACTCTGCACAACTCTCTGTTTGCCACTCCACTCCACTTTACTCCACTCTACTATATGAGACAGTACTCCACTCTATTCCAGTGTATTACACCTCTCCACTGTATGCCACGCTACTCTCCGCCACTCCCTACCATTCAATTCTATGACATACTATACCACTCCAATCTACTGTACAACACACCTCTCCGATGTATAACACTTTACTTGACTCTTTGGTACACCACTCAACTCTACTGCACTGCCCCTCATTCTACTCTAAGACATCCATCTCCACTCCATGATACTTTTCTCCATTCTATGGTACACCACTCCACTCTACTCCTCTTCATTATACTCCACCCAACAATGTTTTAGATGACTCTATGCCACTGTACAATACTTCTCTCTAAGTTGATCCACTGTACAGCAATATATTCCATTATATGCATCTCCAATCCAGTACTCTACTACACTCTATGCCACTTTACTATACTCTATTGCCCTCTACACTCATCTACTGTACGCCGTTGTGCGCCACTGTACTACACTATATGACACAACACTCCACTACTCTCTATGACATGTCATTCCACATTATGACGCGGCACTCCACTCTACACCACTCTCCTCCACCAGACTCCACTGTATAACACGCTCCTTCACTCTATGCCATTCTATGGCACTCTACTCAACAACACTCCACTCAATGACGCTCCACTCAATGACGCTCCACTCAACAACACTCCACTCAACAACACTCCTCTGAATAACACAGCACTGTGGGACACTATACTGTACTGGATTCCACTCTACAACATCCCACTCCAATCTATGACAGTGCTACATCACTCTACAACAGTCTACTTGACTCTATAACAGTGTACAACACTTTACTCTACAACACTAAACTCACTGACACTCCACTCAGTCAGTCAGTCAAAGATTCTTTATTTCGATTAATTAAAATCATAAAAGAGCATAAAATCACATACATCCTAAAAACAGTTAAAAGGTTAAGAAAAAATGAATATACATTTTGTTAATCCAATTCATCAGGGCACTATTTACAAAACATAAATTCATCATATACTGAGGCAAGTACAGATATTAACCAACAGTTTTCCCGCTATAAATCCTTCTAGTCGATTACAAACACACTCTCCTTCTATTATGAATACGAAACGCGGCCACCAAAAAGCACGCTACGCTATAGGTGACATGTGTAGTACTGAGCATTTGTAGATAGTGCAGGGCTGGCCTCACTTGTACGAAGCCGACCTCCCGCAATAAAGGGTATAAAAATGTCTTCCTTGGCTCTAAATAATGCTCACAAAACATCACACAATGTAGAGTATCCTGTGTGGAAAACATGTCACACGTACAGGGAGGTGAGTTATCCGGTTTACCCAACCCTGGAAAAGTACCCAGGGTTAAATAGATTAAATTGAACCTGAATCTAACCAATCAGAAGCGATGGAAAGGCTTAGTTACAAATTTTAAGTACGGTTCAATGGAAGGGGAAGTGGCTAACAAATAGTTGTTTCTAACCTCTGGTTTCCTTATCTCCTGCTCTTCCCGATCTTGCACTAACAGATTCAAATAATTACGTTTAATCCAACCTATATCCTCTTTTTGTAGACCCTCAGGTGAAATATACAGTTCAGGACGCCCAAGCCTGAAGCACGCCGCTCTAACGTACTTCAGCCATGGGATCCTGTTTGCCTTGTCCAGGGCTACACAGTCTTTTAAAATCAGGTGGTTTAATGTAATTTCTTCAGTCAACCACGCTTTTACCCAGCATAATAGTGGGGCCATTTTAAGGTGGTCTGAGATATAGTCCACACCTAATTACGTGTGTACAGTGTAGGTCGGGGTCGACTGGGGAAGTGACAAGAGTGATCTTAAGAACCTGTTTTCCGCAACTTGAATTTTATTCAGAGCAGTATATCCCCATAAGTCTTCCCCATATGAGGCAATCGCCAGGCACTTGGATTTATAAATTTTTAACAATGCCTCCATAGGTCTAGCTCCCAACCTATTTGAGAAGCCCAAGAGTGCTTCTGTAGATCTCGCAACAACATTGCCCTTGAGCTTCTGCTGAGGGCCCCAGTTTCCCTTTTCATCAAAAAGGACCCCCAGATAGGTGAAGACCGGGACCCTCGATAATTCTGCCCCATTGCATGTAAATGTTTCTACTTTTATTGTCCTGTTTCCTGCTCTGGCCTCCATCGCATGAGATTTTTTAAAGTTCACTTTTAAATCTAGTGATTCCATGAAACCACCGAAGTGATCCATCAGCCTCTGTAGGCCCAGTCCGGTACGGGCCAATAAAACTGCATCATCCGCATACAGAAGGACCGGGATACCCAGTCCCCCTGCACGCGGAATATCTAGGCTGGCCACTCCCATGGCCTCCTCCAGGGCATTGATGTAGATAGTAAACAGTAGGGATGCCAGAATACACACTTGTCTGACACCCCTCCTTGAACTAAAGTGCTCAGTGCATCGCCCCTCCCTGGGAGTCGGACATTCCACTCAAAGCACTCCTATAAGTGACACACCCCTGTACGACACTCCACTGTAGGGCATTCCTCTATATGAAAATCCGCTCAACTCTATGACACTTCACTGTACTCTATGACACACCACTTCAATCGAATCTTCCCCACTGTATGCCCCTCTACTCTGTTGTACAACACTCCAATCCACTCTATGATACTCTATTGCACTGTACAACATGCCACTTCAGTCTACACCACTCCAATCTAGAAGACACTACTACACTGTATACTACTCCATGCTACTGCACTGTATTCCACTCAATTCCACTGCAAGACGCTATATCACACTTCAGTTAACAACAAGCCACTCCAAGACAGTCCACTCCACAACATTAGACTGTACGAGGCTCTATGCCACTCTACTGTATGACACTCCACTCTACGACACAGTACTCCAATGTACTCCACTCTATGCCACTCCACTCAATTATAATAGTGTTATTTGTATAGCGCAAACAGCTACCTCAGACAGAGGTATCCCGGCGCTTAGCGGCAGTCAGGTGAGTAGATTGGGGCAGCGTCTAACCTAGCCAAAGAGCCATGTCTTCAGATGCTTTCGGAACTCGGATTCAGAGTCCAGCATGTGAAGTTGCAAAGGCAGTGCATTCCATAGCATAGCTGTCCTGACCGAAAAGGACCTTCCTCCCTTTCTGGTTTTAACAAACTGGGGAACGTACAGTAGGAGCTTAGAGTTTGATCTAAGAGTACGGGCTGATTGATGTGGGAGAAGTCTCTTTCTGAGGTATCTAGGTCCTATGTTGTACATTGTCCGAAACGCTAGGGTCAAGGACTTAAATTCAATGTGTTTTGCTACCGGGAGCCAATGGAGGAGCCTGATGTGAGGGGAAATGTGATGGCAGAAAGGCACTCTGCGAATAAGTCTTGCAGCCTCATTTTGAATCATCTGCAGTCTGTGAATCAAATACCTGGGAAGTCCCACGTACAGACTGTTAGCATAGTCTAGCTGTCACATGAACTAGAGTCCTCCTGCTAACCTCTGGGAAGAGGTGCAGGATTTTTTTAAAGGTTTTCAGTTTGTCAAATCAGACCGACGAGACATGGCGTAGGTGGGTTTCAAAGGATAGATCTGTGTCCCACTTGATGCCCAGGTTTCTGGCTGACTTTGCAAGACAAGGCGGAGTGCCCAACTCAGCAGGCCACCAAAGTCCTGCGGGAGGGGGGGAGGGCTGACCAAAGAACATGACCTCCATCTTGTCAGCATTTTAATTCAGTTTGTTGTTATTCATCCAGCTGGTGATGTCTTTCGGGCAACCCGTTAATCTAGCAAATGGGTCCTTTGACTGATCCTTAAAGGAGAATATCAGCTGAGTGTCATCTGCATATGAGACAGCCTTCATCTCCCAGGTGTCAATAGATTGAAGAGTGGTACCAAATAGGTGTTAAAAAGCAGGGGGCTTAATGCCAAGCCTTGTGGTACCCCACACCTCAGCAGCTTAGGTAATGATTGGTGTGGTGGGAAAAATACACTTTGAGTGCGATTATGGAGGCAGGACTGGATCCAGGCAAGGGCCGTGCCCTGAACACCAAACTGTTGAAGTCTATTTAGCAAGATGGGATGTGCAACCGTGTTGAAGGCACCAGCGTCCATTGACATTCTTATAGACTCTGCCACCTCCACCAAGGCGGTTTCAGTGCTAAATTCAGTACGGAAGCCTGATTGAGTGTTGTGTAGGATATCATGAAAGTCGAAATACTTGGTGAGTTACCGTTACACTATGTTTTCTAACATTTTTGCTGGTGCTGGTAGAAAAGAAATAGGACGGTAATTCCCAAGTACTTGGGATCGGCAGTTGATTTATTTCAAGAAAGGTGATAGGAGAGCCTGTTTCCAGACATCAGAAAAGATGCCAGTGGACAGTGACACATTCCAAATATAATTCATTACTCGATTAATCCAAAAAGCAAGTGATCTAAAAATCTTGGGAGGACAGGAGTCAGCGGGAGAGCCTGACTTGCACCTTAAGATTTCAGCCAAGGATTCTTGCAAGGTTATATGGGCAAACTCCATATAAGTGCCCTCAGTCTTGGACTTAATATTGCCTGCGGAGTCAATAGTGTCTCCTCCATTGTAAAAGAGGAGTATACTTTCTGAATCTTCTTCTTGAAGAAGTTGGATATGTTGGAGCAATAAGCTAAGGAGGGCATTTTTCCTTTGGTCACAAAAGGATCTGTCAATCAAAAAACCTCTTTGCTTGAATGCTCTGTAATCTCAATCTGTTTGACAAAGTACTCTTTTCTGGCCAATCCCATCATTTTATGCAGTTTTTTAAGCTACCTTATACTCCTGCTTCGCTTCTGGAGCATAATCTTTCCTCCATTGCAGGTCCAATCTCTTGAATCCACTTTTTACCCTCCTTAGATCATCCGAGAACCAAGGGGCTGAGGGGGATTCTCTCTGAGATTTGGGAGTGTTGAGTGGCGCCACTTCATCGAGTGAAGCTGTGATCCTAGCATTAAACAAAGCTGCATCCGTGTTAGGATTCCGTTCACCGTAAGAATCCGAGGGCCCACAATGTTGACACTCCCTCTTTTCCAGTTCCTACCTACCATTGCCTGTTTTTGGCCAGATAGTTGTGTTTTACCTATGTTAAATGAGAAAGGAACTAGATAGTGGTCTGTCCAAGTCATACATTGATGGTTCTCAACTCTAATGGAATTAATGTTAGAGAAAATAAGGTTGAGAGTATGACCTGCTCTATG
The DNA here is from genome assembly GCF_964263255.1 of Lissotriton vulgaris. Classification (NCBI taxonomy): domain Eukaryota; kingdom Metazoa; phylum Chordata; class Amphibia; order Caudata; family Salamandridae; genus Lissotriton; species Lissotriton vulgaris. The sequence continues at coordinate 809,290,921 of NC_141700.1, forward strand.
TGTGGGCACGCACATGTGGTGCGTGAGGTTCACTCCCTTAAGGGATTGCACCAGCAGTGAGGCCTGGGGGCATGAGGGGTCATCCACATGGAGATTGAAATCACCTATGGCCATGAAGTTGGTGTATTGTAATGATTTCTGTGCAATTAGATTGCTCAACTCCCAAAGATGAAGATTCGGGCAATCTGGAGATCTATATATTAGCAGACCTCCAAGGGAAAGAATGGGGGAAATCTTTTATTTTTTTTTAAAGTTGTTATTGTTCAGTTCAAGGCATAAAAGTTAAACAGAAAAAAAGCAAAGAGAACATACAGAAAATAATATGCAATAATTAGTAATGAATGCAAAGAAATGTAACCAAATAGATGCGATCAGGAATCACTCCAAAAGCAAATTAATCGTACATTGAATCCTCCATGTGTTGTAGCATGGGCTGCCATATTTTCGTCCCAAATTGTTTTTTTTTTCACCGACTTGGTTCGATATAAATTAAATTCAAGGTGGAACACATTATAAAACTTTACACGCCACATTTCAAAAGATGGCGCCTCAGATTGCAGCCACATAGAAGATATGCATAATCGAGCAACAGCCATGGCCATAAAAAGAAAAAGTATATATTGGTAGTAAAGTAGAACAGAGTCTCTATCATTATCAATACCCACCACAAATAATATCGTCTCTCTAGATAATTTAACATTAACACTCGTAATTTGCGATACAAATTGTGCATCAGATAAAAAAAAAGATTCCAACACCGTACAGTCAGTAAATATATGAACTATATCTGCTGCAGCAGGCGGGCATCTAAAACACTTCCCATCATACAAGTCGCCCCACCGCATCATTTTAACCGGTGTATAATATAAATTAAACACATTTTTGTAGCGTTGGGCACGTAGGTTGGCCATCAAAATAACTTTACTAGCCATGTCGATTGTTTCTTGAACATACAAACCAGTTTTACCCAGTCTCATACTCCATTTCATATCTTGGGCTGAAATCATCATGCTGCGTTGCCAAAAGTCTATCATACAAAAACCCGATCATAGCTCTTTTAATCAAAGCTTCAATAAACTCATTAGGCACCGTAGATATGGCACTTCGATGCTTGAAACTAAAATCTCGTGATTGTAAATATTTAAAAAAATCATTCCTGGAAATACCATAGATATCAGTAAGCTCTTCGAATGATAATATACGTTATATAAGTCTCGCATACAGCGAATACTTTTATCACACCAAAAACGCATCCTAGCATTCCAGAATATTGTTGGGAATAGTTCTATAGAGTCTAAAGGCGTATAAAAACAAATACATCAAGTGATAATATTTTATGTATCCATTTCCAGCCTTTAAATGCAGCCAAAATAGTTTTAAATCTAGTTCCTTTAAAATAACTTAGTTCGAAAAATGTAGGCAAAACGTGGCTGGACTGGTCAGGTAATAACATACGGCAAATATTTGGACTTTCAAACAATGATGTTTCTCCACCAATAACCAAAAATATCATACTTTGACGAAGACAAACTGGATAATAAAATGTAAAGTTTGGCACAATCCAACCCCCTCTTCCCAATGGTAACGTCATAAATTTTGAAGCCCGTCGGGCCTTCTTCCAACCCCAAATAAACTAGTAACCAATTGCAGCTGCAAAAGTTGTGTACATGTCAATTCCAGAGGTACTTTCCTGAAAAATAAAGAACCCTGGGTAGTACACACATCTTTAGTATGTCCCGTCGACCCACCATAGATGCATCTAGACACTCTACCTTATCCAGCTGTCTCTTGACAGAGCCTAATATATCTGCCCAGTTAACTTCAACTATTTCCAGGGGCAAGAGCCTAATTTTAATCCCCAAGTATCTGGCCTCCGATGTTACTCGCGGCTCACCAGGACCGAGCCCCGCAGTACAGACAACCAGGGTTTTAGTAGTGTTAAGCTTATACCCCGATGCCTTACCAAATTCTGCTGTCAAGTGTTCAATCTCTCGGAGTGCTGACATAGGGTCCGATGTTACAACCGCTATGTCGTCAGTGTATACTAAAGCTGTACTGGATATTCACCCACTAGCATTGATTGTATGCCCTGCGTAGATTCTAGCCTGCCCAATAGTGGCTCAATATAAATAGCAAACAGTAGGGGCGAACATGGGCATCCTTGCCTAGTGCCTCTAGTTATATAAACAAAGTCTGATTCGTGTCCCATCGCACAGATCTTAGCTCGCGGTCGTTTATAGATGGTTTGGAGTGCAGTCACAAATTGAAGGCCGAACCCCATTTTACCCATTAAACCCCACAAAAATTCCCAGACTTTTTCAGCATCTAAAAATATTAAACCAATATTTTTATGTAATTTAATGTAGTGGCATAGTCCAGTGACACTATAGCCCTATGTAAATGGTTGACCGTACTCAGGACTGGGAGAAACAAATGCTGAGAACATGATACCAGTAAAGGAACAACGTTAGGGCCAACGGCAAGGTCGTAACCGGTGTCAGATCCCTAAACCAGAACTACCCCCTCAGTTGTGAGGGGCGGCCGCACAGAGGACTGTACCTCCTGTGCACATACCAATTTCCCTTGTCTTGACGGGGGCCCCAATTAACTCGACGCCATTTTATGGTCGTCCGAGGACTCGTGTGAGGTGTCTAGAAGGTAGCGTAGACCCCCCTCCCCACCCCACACAACTTACCACATCTGCCGTCGCAGATGTCCTGGCCCCGGGAAATTCCCAGGAGGGGCCCGTAGCCCCTCCTATCCAGGGAGGGACCTTGACCGCCTTCCCTTTCCTTTCGGCGTCCCATCCTTAGAAGGGACGGCCTCCCCGTTGAGGGGCCAATGGCCACCTCCCCTCGGGCGCTCCCATCCGTAATGGGTGACGCCCCCCCATAGGGATCTTCCAATTACTGCTCACCGATCATGACCTTACCGCCCGACCGAAAAAATAAATACGACATTAAACTAAAAGACTAATTACTAAAAGACACAGATGCTCAAAGTATGAACTGTCGAAACATCACTGATCAACACTGGTGCAAAACTTTATTCGATAAAACATACTGTAAAGAATTATCCACTTTATTGCATAATGAATCACGACTTTAATCAACAACCTGTAAGAAAATTGCGTTTACCATCAAAACTTTATTTCAAACGACTTGCTGTCTTCAGGGGCTGGTGGGTGGGTCAAAATTGGCTCTTCGTTCCGTCTCGAGCTCACGTGCAGCGGGGAGGTGCAGCTTCAGAGCACAGGAACAAGAGGATGCTACCTTGGCTTGTCGCTCCTTATATCCTTCTCCAGGGCGGGCGTAAACCCGCCTCCGCCCGCCTCCGGGGGCGTGGCTGGCGGCTTCGGTGTCTAGGACAACCCACTCTAGGGCGGGAAAAAGCGCGCCCCGGCTACGCCGCTTCGGGCATACCAGCCGAGACTCGCCTCCCGCCCAAGATGGCTTCCCAGGGGGATCGGGGTACTCCACCATACGTTCGGGGGGACCGATTGGTCGCCCCTTTCCATATGGCTGAGATACCCGCCACCCCCTCTCAACACAAATCCCCAAGAATGGGAATACGGAAACGTTTTCTGAACTTTTGGAAGGCGGGAGGGAGTTACCCTCCCGGCCGTATTTATTAAAATATGAAACAAAAATTAAAACATTAAAATAACAGTTTCATATCATGTACAATTTCATTTCCACATTACGATGTTTTGGCTGACCTTAACATATTTCTAATACAAAGGTTCTCCTAGCCGATACTAACATCCTACAAATACATTCTTAAATTGAAATTGTACATCCTAACGTTAAGGGCCAACGGCAAGGTCGTAACCGGTGTCAGATCCCTAAACCAGAACTACCCCCTCAGTTGTGAGGGGCGGCCGCACAGAGGACTGTACCTCCTGGAAAGGGGCGACCACTCGGTCCCCCCGAACGTATGGCTGAGTGCCTCGATCCCCCCGGGAAGCCATTTTGGGCGGGAGGCGCGTCTCGGCTGGTATGCCCGAAGCGGCGTAGCCGGGGCGCGCTTTTTCCCGCCCTAGAGTGGGCTGGCCTAGACACTGACGCGGCCGGCCACGCCCTCGGGGCAGGCAGGGGCGGGTTTACGCCCGCCCTGAAGACGGATAAAAAGGGACGCAAGACCAGAAGACATCCTCTTGTTCCTGTGCTCTGAAGCTGCACCTCCTCGCTGTACGTGAGCTCGAGACGGAACGAAGAGCCAATTTTGAGCGTTTTAATCGTTCTTGTTTGTTTTACAGTTACTTTGTTGGAGAATGCCGAAGAAGGTGGGAAAGCGCATGACTACTGACCAGATGCTGCGCGTTCTCATGAAGGAGATGTCTGAGCTAAAGAAGCGGGTGGACAAGAATGAGGAAGGGGGTCCAAAACGTCCTTTGGCGGGAGCAGCCCCGGGAGGGAAACACAAGAGGCCCAGGAGGGGGGCAGCGGGTGAAGACATCCCGGGTCCCAGTGCCCCGCTTGAGGCTCCAACTCCCGTGCCGAAGGAGGGGAATCCAATTCCCGTTGTGGTCACCCCCGTGTCCGAGGATGATATGCCGCCCGAGCTGGCGGAACAATTGGCAGCGTGGTTGGGTAAAGGTAACGAGGGCGCCACGGCTGTCGATGCGCAGGCGCTGATAAAGCAATTGCGTGAGAAACGGGAAGCAGCCAAGGTGCCCGTGCCGGCTGCAGTAGGGGACAGGACACCAGGGACGATTGCGACCACAGAGGCAGCGTCAGGTGCAGGTAAGCGGCCATTGCCGATCGCGAGGGATGAGTCAACACCCTCTCGGAGAGAAAAGTTGGGGCAACATGTTCCTTTGGCAATTAAGGAAAAGATTTGGGCGGGGGAGTATGTGAACATTTTCTCACTGCTTGTTGATCACTATGAAGTAGAGCATGTAAAGAGTCAGAAGGATCTCATGCATCCGAGTGTTTGGCGCGCAAAAATGGCCGCCTTTAAAGTAAATGAGAATATCGCCAATTGGGGCAATGCTTGGGGAATCTTTACATCAATCTTGGGGGAACGTAGACCTGAGTTGCTTTCCGAGTTCCCAATCTATCAATCACGAATCATGGGGTACTCGACATCGCACCAGGGTAATCATTGGTTTTGTTACGATAATCTGTTTAGAAAGGAAAAGGAGCATAATAAAAGTTTGACCTGGGATTGTTATGATTCCTTGACTTGGGATAAAATGAAGGAGTCAGGAATGTTAAAAATGCCGTTAGTGGGAAGTAATGTTGGCGAATCCTCCCGGCAATATGCGGGGACGCCCTTTCGATCAGGTACGGGTGCCGACGATTACTCGAAACCTGCCGGCAATACCGGGAAAAAGGGTTTCTGCTTTAATTACAACAGAGGTAAATGTACTAGACCCCAGGGATCGTGTAAATTCAAACATGAATGTAGTGGTTGTGGGTCGTCCCATCCTGAGTCCTTGTGCAGAGCCAAAACGGGTGATAACGGGGGGAGAGGAGGTGCCAAACAGGTCTAATATAGTCCGAGGGGCGCCTTTACCTACCCCAATTGATACCCTGGCGATGATTCCCTGGCTCAGTGAATACCCGGATCGTACTTCTGCTGGGGTGCTGCGGAACGGTTTTTCGTATGGTTTCCGCATCCCGGTAGGGGACTTTCAGGGTGTGGAAAAGTGTAAAAATCAACTTTTCGTCCTGCAGCATACGACCGTAGTACAGGATAAGATCCGGAAAGAGGTGACTCGAGGTCGGGTCGCCGGCCCGTTTAGTTTACCCCCGGTCCAGAATTTTGTTTGTTCTCCCTTAGGGGTAGTCCCCAAGAAAGACCCCGGTGAGTTCCGACTGATTCATAATTTATCAGCTCCACGAGGTATTTCCGTAAATGATGCAATCGATCCAGAAGTGTGTTCGGTGCGGTACGCATCCTTCGATGAGGCCGTAGCCATTTTAAATCGCCCGGGGCGCTGATGGCGAAGTCAGATATCGAGTCAGCGTTCCGATTGCTCCCGGTACACCCAGACGACCAGCGTCTCTTAGGATTCATGTTTCAGGGTTGTTATTACATGGATAGGTGTATGCCAATGGGGTGCTCTATATCCTGTGCTTATTTCGAGAAATTCAGTAGTTTTCTACAATGGGTCTTCACAAAGAAAACAGGTTTCCAAGATGTAATGCACTACCTTGATGATTTTCTGTTTCTTGGGGCAGCCGGGGATCTTGAATGTGGCCGGGCCTTGGCCGAATTTTGTGTGTTAATGAAACAGTTCGGTGTGCCATTGGCGCCGGGTAAAACAGTGGGTCCTACGACTTGCCTCGAGTTTCTGGGGATCGAGTTGGACTCCATTGAAGGGTGTTTCCGTTTGCCAGCTGAGAAAGTGTTGAAGTTCAGGGCTGCGCTGCAAGTGTGTATAAATGCATCAAAAGTTACGCTGCAACAATTACAGCAGTTGGTGGGACAGTTGAATTTTGCCTTGAGGGTAATACCAATGGCCCGCCCCTTTTCCCGTTCAATTGCCCAAGCGATGGTCGGCCTTAAAGAGTGCCATCATCGCACGAGACTATCGGCCGAGATCCGCCAGGACATGCGTATTTGGTTAGCATTTCTGGCGGACTTCAATGGTAGAATCGTCTGGAATGAACCAGCCGTGTCTTCTGAAGAGCTGGGGCTGTGGACGGATTCAGCAGGAAGCATAGGTTTTGGCGCCATTTTCGGCACGAAATGGTCGGCACAAAGATGGCCGACATGGTGGCATAAGAATGGTCTGACGAGTAATATTGCTTTCCTAGAACTGTTTCCCATCCTGGTGGCCTTGAGAACATGGCCCGATGGTTTCAAAGATCACTCCGTCATATTTTGGTCTGACAATATGACCGTGGTCGATTGCATCAATAATCAGGCAGCACGTTGTAAACTGATTTTGAGACTGCTTAAGGAAATTGTGTTGCTATGTATGCAGTTGAACGTGCTATTCAGAGCAAAACATGTTCCGGGGGTGATGAATCAGGCGGCTGACGCACTGTCTCGTTTTCAAATGCAGGCTTTTTCGGGTTTCCTCCCCTCAGCGGACCCAGAGCCGGCACCCTTTCCCGAAGCTCTCTGGTCTCTCGGTGCCCCGAACTTCGTCACCTCGTGGGAGAGAGTCTAGCACCAAGGACGAGGAAGGCATACGAAGGGGCGTTTCGGGCCTATTTAGACTTTTTGGGGAGTGATAGAGAGCGATTTTGGGGTCACGAGGAGTGGGTAGTGAATTTCCTGATATCCTTACGTAGGGCTGGGAAATCGGTGGCTACGGCCCAGAGGCATCGTGCTGCCATTTCCTTTGTTGCCAGAGCACATGCTATCCAGGACCCAACAGCGTCTTTCGTTGTACAGAAGGCGCTGCGTGGGTGGCAACGCCTTGAGGGTCGCAGAGTAGATGAAAGGCGCCCGATAGGTTTGGATAGATTGTCCCAGTTGTTGGCCACACTCCCCGCCACATGTTCATCTCAGTTTGAGGCGGTGCTGTTCCGAGCCGCTTTTACGCTAGCATTTCACGGAGCAATGCGGGTAAGCAAATTGGTTGCAAGGAACAAACTGGATGTGGCGGGGGGTTTGTGCCGAGAACACGTTCAGATACGGGGAGAAACAATGACTGTCTCCTTTGTAAAATCCAAGACTGACCAAGACGGGATGGGTGACTGCGTCATCATACGCAGGATTCCTGGGTCCCCCATATGTCCGGTAAAGTGTTTAGAGGATTACCTAGCACGAAGGGTGGCATCATGGGGGGGACTTTGTTAAGACACGCTGACGCCACCCCACTGACGAAATTTCAGTTTCAGCGGGTGCTTGCGATGTCAATTGCCGCTGCGGGCTTGAACCCGGGCGACTTTGGGACCCATTCCTTTCGGATAGGGGCTGCTACGGAAGCTACAGCCAGGGGTCTTAATGTTGAGCAAGTTAAACGAGTGGGGCGTTGGTCCTCCAATTGTTATAAAAGATACGTGCGGTTGCACATGTTGTGAAGCTGTAATAATGTACTCACGCTTCTTGTTTTGGTTTGGTTTTCAGTTACGCAAGCCTACGAGGCGGGGCGGACTATGCAGTTGACCCTACACCGGGCCAGCGGTCAGACATCACCGGCTGTGAAAAAGGAGGTGTGGGTCGTGGGCCACTCATACGTGAGGCGTGCCGCAGACGTATTCAAAGCAGGTGACATGATTCACGTGGCTGGGGAATACGGGTACAGGATGTCCTTCTACGGAAGGGGCGGTCTCTGTATTGACCAGTTTCAAACATTTTTCGAGGGTTTGTTAGGGCGGACAAGGTCACCGCCGTCTATAGTTATAGTACATGTTGGGGGCAATGATCTGGTCACCATCGGTAGACGACTACTCCTGGAGGCAATGCTTTCCACTGTAAGTTGGTTGGCGAGGAGAGTTCCGGGGTGCACGATTGCATGGTCCCATTTGATTCCGCGAAAGGTGTGGCGGGGGGCTGTCTCTATTCCTGCTTTGAACCATTCGGTTAGAAAGCTTAATAATAAAGTGAGTAGGTTGTTCCGTTCCAGGACTTTGCATTCTATTTCCCATAGCTGTGTTAATGATGACAGTATGTATTTGGGGGATGGTGTGCATTTGTCTTGGGTGGGGAATGAGTTACTCTTAGGAGACTTCTTAGCATGGTTAAAATCGTTGAAACATGACCTTCAGGTAGGAGTTTTTGTGGGGGGTCCGGATAGCCGGTCAACTATCCGGCCTGTGGCGGTAAGGTCATGATCGGTGAGCACTAATTGGAAGATCCCTATGAGTGGGCGTCACCCAACACGGATGGGAGCGCTCGGGGGAGGTGGCCTTTGGCCCCTCAACGGGGAGGCGGTCCCTTCTAAGGATGGGTCGCCGAAAGAAGAGGAAAGGCGGTCAAGGCCCCTTCCTGTGTAGGAGGGGTTACAGCCCCCTCCTGGGGAATTTCCCGGGGCCAGTGACATCTGCGACGGCAGATGCGGTAAGTTGTGTGGGGTTGGGGGGAGGTCTACGATACCTTCTAGATACCTCACACGAGTCTTCGAACGACCTTTAACTGGCGTTGAGTTGATAAGTGCCCCCGTCAAGTCAAGGGAAATTGGTAGTAGTTGCACTTGAGTACGCCTCAGTGCTGTCGCCCCTCCCAAGTGGGGGGGGTATGTCGGGTTAGGGATCTTGACACCGGTTACGACCTTGCCGTTGGCCCTTAAACGTTAGGATGTACAATTTCAATATTTCAAGTAAATGTTTTGTAGGATGTTAGTTCGGCTAGGAGAACCTCTGTATTAGAGAATCTGTTAAGGTTAGCCAAACATCGCAATGTGGTATGAAATTGTACATTAATGTTTAATGTTTTAATTTTTTGTTTTAATAAATACGGCCGGGAGGGTCACTCCCTCCCACTTCCAAAAACTTCAAGAACTGTTTCCGGTTTCCCTTCTTTGGGGATTGTGTTGAGAGGGGGTGGCGGGTATCTCAGCCATATGGAAAGGGGCGACCACTCGGTCCCCCCGAACGTATGGCTGAGTGCCTCGATCCCCCCGGGAAGCCATTTTGGGCGGGAGGCGCGTCTCGGCTGGTATGCCCGAAGCGGCGTAGCCGGGGCGCGCTTTTTCCCGCCCTAGAGTGGGCTGGCCTAGACACTGACGCGGCCGGCCACGCCCTCGGGGCAGGCAGGGGCGGGTTTACGCCCGCCCTGAAGACGGATAAAAAGGGACGCAAGACCAGAAGACATCCTCTTGTTCCTGTGCTCTGAAGCTGCACCTCCTCGCTGTACGTGAGCTCGAGACGGAACGAAGAGCCAATTTTGACCCACCCACCAGCCCCTGAGGACAGCCAGTTGTTTTAATAAAATTGTTCAATTATTCTATATCGTTTACAGGTTGTTTTAGTGTTATGTCGATGTTGAATGTGTAATAAAGATTGGTCTAATTGTACAAGTTTGTGATTAAAGAACTTCGGATTTAAGGTCCATTTATGAACAGGCTTTTTTCGGTCATAGTGGCCAATGTAGTTTCGTTTAGTTAGCATTTGTCGTATTTATTTTGGTCGGGCGGTAAGGTCATGATCGGTGAGCACTAATTGGAAGATCCCTATGAGTGGGCGTCACCCAACACGGATGGGAGCGCTCGGGGGAGGTGGCCTTTGGCCCCTCAACGGGGAGGCGGTCCCTTCTAAGGATGGGTCGCCGAAAGAAGAGGAAAGGCGGTCAAGGCCCCTTCCTGTGTAGGAGGGGTTACAGCCCCCTCCTGGGGAATTTCCCGGGGCCAGTGACATCTGCGACGGCAGATGCGGTAAGTTGTGTGGGGTTGGGGGGAGGTCTACGATACCTTCTAGATACCTCACACGAGTCTTCGAACGACCTTTAACTGGCGTCGAGTTGATAAGTGCCCCCGTCAAGTCAAGGGAAATTGGTAGTAGTTGCACTTGAGTACGCCTCAGTGCTGTCGCCCCTCCCAAGTGGGGGGGGTATGTCGGGTTAGGGATCTTGACACCGGTTACGACCTTGCCGTTGGCCCTTAAACGTTAGGATGTACAATTTCAATATTTCAAGTAAATGTTTTGTAGGATGTTAGTTCGGCTAGGAGAACCTCTGTATTAGAGAATCTGTTAAGGTTAGCCAAACATCGCAATGTGATATGAAATTGTACATTAATGTTTAATGTTTTAATTTTTTGTTTTAATAAATACGGCCGGGAGGGTCACTCCCTCCCACTTCCAAAAACTTCAAGAACTGTTTCCGGTTTCCCTTCTTTGGGGATTGTGTTGAGAGGGGGTGGCGATAAAACATACTGTAAAGAATTATCCACTTTATTGCATAATGAATCACGACTTTAATCAACAACCTGTAAGAAAATTGCGTTTACCATCAAAACTTTATTTCAAACGACTTGCTGTCTTCAGGGGCTGGTGGGTGGGTCAAAATTGGCTCTTCGTTCCGTCTCGAGCTCACGTGCAGCGGGGAGGTGCAGCTTCAGAGCACAGGAACAAGAGGATGCTACCTTGGCTTGTCGCTCCTTATATCCTTCTCCAGGGCGGGCGTAAACCCGCCTCCGCCCGCCTCCGGGGGCGTGGCTGGCGGCTTCGGTGTCTAGGACAACCCACTCTAGGGCGGGAAAAAGCGCGCCCCGGCTACGCCGCTTCGGGCATACCAGCCGAGACTCGCCTCCCGCCCAAGATGGCTTCCCAGGGGGATCGGGGTACTCCACCATACGTTCGGGGGGACCGATTGGTCGCCCCTTTCCATATGGCTGAGATACCCGCCACCCCCTCTCAACACAAATCCCCAAGAATGGGAATACGGAAACGTTTTCTGAACTTTTGGAAGGCGGGAGGGAGTTACCCTCCCGGCCGTATTTATTAAAATATGAAACAAAAATTAAAACATTAAAATAACAGTTTCATATCATGTACAATTTCATTTCCACATTACGATGTTTTGGCTGACCTTAACATATTTCTAATACAAAGGTTCTCCTAGCCGATACTAACATCCTACAAATACATTCTTAAATTGAAATTGTACATCCTAACGTTAAGGGCCAACGGCAAGGTCGTAACCGGTGTCAGATCCCTAAACCAGAACTACCCCCTCAGTTGTGAGGGGCGGCCGCACAGAGGACTGTACCTCCTGTGCACATACCAATTTCCCTTGTCTTGACGGGGGCCCCAATTAACTCGACGCCATTTTATGGTCGTCCGAGGACTCGTGTGAGGTGTCTAGAAGGTAGCGTAGACCCCCCTCCCCACCCCACACAACTTACCACATCTGCCGTCGCAGATGTCCTGGCCCCGGGAAATTCCCAGGAGGGGCCCGTAGCCCCTCCTATCCAGGGAGGGGCCTTGACCGCCTTCCCTTTCCTTTCGGCGTCCCATCCTTAGAAGGGACCGCCTCCCCGTTGAGGGGCCAATTGCCACCTCCCCCCGGGCGCTCCCATCCGTAATGGGTGACGCCCCCCCATAGGGATCTTCCAATTACTGCTCACCGATCATGACCTTACCGCCACAGGCCGGATAGATGACCGGCTATCCGGACCCCCCACAAAACTCCTACCTAAAGGTCATGCCGTAAACTCTTTAGCCACGCTACGAGGTCTCCTATGAGTAAGGAATTCCACACCCGAGACAAATGTACCCCATCCTCTAGATACATACTGTCCCCCCTAATACAACCATGAGGAATCGAATGCAATGAACTTGAACGAAACAGTCTACCCAATTTGTTATTTACCTTCACTGAATGATTTATAGTAGATACAGAATTCGCCCCCCGCCACACCTTTCGTGGAATCATATGGGACCATGCAATCGTGCACCCTGGAACCCTTCTCGCCAACCAACTTACTGTGGATAATATTGCCTCGAGAAGTAGTCGTCTACCAGTGGTCACCAAATCATTGCCCCCAAGATGCACTATGATTATAGATGGCGGTGACCTTGTCCGCGCTAACAAACCCTCGAGAAAAGGTTGAAACTGGTCAATACAGAGCCCGCCCCTTCCGTAGAAGGTCACCCTGTACCCGTATTCCCCAGCCATGTGAATCATGTCACCTGCTTTGAATACGTCCGCGGCACGCCTCACGTATGAGTGGCCCACGACCCACACCACTTTTTCCTCAGCCGGTGATCTTTGACCGCTAGTTCCCAGGTGTCGGGTCGACTGCACAGTCCGCCCCGCCTCGTAAGCTTGCGAAACTGTAAACCAAACAAAAAACAAGAAGCGTGAGTACATGATTACAGCTTCACAACATGTGCAACCGCACATACCTTTTGTAACAATTCGAGGACCAACGCCCCAGTTGTTTCACTTTGTCCACACTCAGACCCCTGGCTGTAGCCTCTGTAGCAGCCCCTATCCGGAAGGAATGGGTCCCAAAATCGCCCGGGTTCAAGCCCGCAGCCGAAATTGCCATTGCAAGCACCCGCTGGAACTGGAACCTCGTCAGTGTGGTGGCATCAGTGTGTCTCACCAAAGTCCCCCCCCATGATGCCGCCCTCTGCGCCAAATATTCCTCAACGCATACGACGGGGCACATGGGAGATCCGGGCATCCGAAGGACTACTACACTGTCCCCGATCGCACCCTGATCGGTCTTGGACCTGGGAAACGAAACAATCATCGTATCCCCCTTAACTAGAACGTGCTCTCGGCACAGTCCCCCCCGTATCCTGCTTGTTCCTCGCCACCAGTTCGCTTACCCGCATAGCCCCATGGAATGCTAATGCAAACGCGGCCCGGAATAACACTGTTTCAGACTGAGATGAACAAGTCGCAGGGAGAACGGAAAATAACAGAGCCAACCTCTCCAGACCTATCGGGTGCCTTTCATCTACTTTGCGACCCTCAAGGCGTTGCCACCCACGCAGCGCTTTCTGTACTACGAAAGATGCAGTAGGGTCCTGGATCCCATGTGCCCGCGCCATGAAGGAAATGGCGACCCGATGCCTCTGGGCCGTGGCTACCGATTTGCCTGCCTGATGTAAAGACAGCAAAAATTTTACGACAGACTCTTCCTGGCCCCAAAGCTCCCCCCTAGCCGAACCCAAAAAGGACCAATAGGAACGGAACGCCCCTTCATATGTCTTCCTTGTCCTGGGTGCTAAACTCTCTCCCACGAGGTTTTGTAATTCGGGGCACCGAGAGACCAGAGAGCTTCGGGAAATGGTGCCGCCACCGGGTCCGCTGTGGGCAGAAAACCCCAGAAGGCCTGCATACGGAAACGAGAAAGCGCATCAGCGGCCTGATTAAGTACTCCGGGCACATGCCTTGCCCTAAAGAGCACGTTCAATTGCATACATAGTAACACAATTTCCTTGAGCAATCTCAGAATCCATTTGCATCGTGCTGCCTGACTATTGATACACTCGACCACGGTCATGTTATCAGACCAGAAAACCACAGAGTGATCCCGGAACCCCTCAGGCCATGTTTTTAGGGCCACCAGAATGGGGAACAGTTCAAGAAAAGCAATGTTACTCGTCAGCCCACACTCGTGCCACCATGACGGCCATTTTTGAGCCGACCAGTGATTACCGAATATGGCGCCAAAGCCTATACTCCCCGCCGAATCCGTCCACAGCCCCAACTCCTCGGAGGACACCGCCGGCTTGTTCCAGACAATCTGACCATTGAAATCCGCCAGGAATGCCAACCAAATGCGCATGTCCTGGCGAATCTCTGCCGAGAGCCTCGTGCGGTGGTGTCCCTCTTTAAGACCGACCATGGCTTGTGCAATCGAGCGGGAAAAAGGGCGGGCCATTGGCATAACTCTAAGGGCAAAATTCAACTGACCCACGGTTTGCTGCAATTGATGCAAGTTCACCTTGGTCTCCCGAATACATGTTTCAAGCGAGGCCCTGAATTTCATTACCTTTTCTTTGGGCAACCGGAAGCAACCCTCTTCGGAATCGAGCTCTATTCCAAGAAACTCGAGCGAAGTAGATGGCCCCACAGTCTTACCTGGCGCCAATGGCACACCGAAATGATTCATCAGACTACAAAATTCTTTTAAGGCCTGTGCACATTCCGGATCCCCGGCCGCCCCCAGGAACAGAAAATCGTCAAGATAATGCATAACATGCTGAAACCCCGTCATTCTTGTGAAAACCCATTGCAGAAAACAACTGAATTTCTCAAAATAAGCACAAGATATGGAGCATCCCATCGGCATTCATTTATCCATGTAATAGCGACCCTGAAACATAAAACCCAGGAGACGCTGATTGTCTGGGTGTACCGGGAGCGACCGGAACGCTGACTCGATGTCTGATTTGGCCATCAGCGCTCCGGGCCCCAGGCGATTCAACATGGCGACGGCCCCATCAAAAGATGCGTACCGCACCGAACACACCTCCGGGTCTATCGCATCATTCACTGAAAGACCTCTCGGGGCTGACAAGTTATGTATTAATCTAAACTCACCCGGGTCCTTCTTGGGGACCACTCCCAAGGGGGAACAAACAAAGTTAACAACTGGTGGCATGTCGAAAGGTCCGGCAACCCGACCCCGGGCCACCTCTTTCCCAATTTTTGCCTGTACCACCGCCGTATTCTGCAGGACCGACAGTTGGTTCCTACAATGTGCATTACCCTGAAAATTCCCCAATGGGATGCGGAAACCATACGAAAACCCGTCTCGCAACACCCCAGCGGAGACGTGATCCGGGTATTCATTAAGCCAAGGAATCATTGCCATGGTATCAACCGGGGTAGGTAAAGGCGCCCCTCGGACTATTTCAGACCTGTTTGGCGCTTCCCCTACCACCGTTATCACCCGTTTTGGCTCTGCACATGGACTCAGGATGAGAGGACTGCCCACACCCCCCACAGTCGTGTCTAAACTTGCATGACCCCTGGGGCCTTGTACATTTCCCCCTGTTAAAATTCCAGCAGATCCCCTTTTTGCCTGTGTTGCCACTCGACCTTGAGTGATGCTCGTTACTTGCACCCGCCTGAAAGGGCACCCCAGATGAATGGCGGGAAAACTCACCCCGTTCCCCCCCGACAATGGTGCCTTTAACATGCCTGATTTCTCCATCTTTTGCCAGGAAATGGAGTCGTAACAATCCCACGTCAGAGATGTGTCGTACTCCTTGGCCTTCCGAAATACATTATCATAACAAAACCACTGATTGCCCTCATATGACTGAGAGTACTCCATAATACGTGTCTGGTACACGGGCAACTCGGCCAACAGTTCAGGCCTTCGCTCCCCCATAATTGAAGTGAATATGCCAAACGCTCTGCCCCAGTTACCTATGTTCTCATCGACCTTAAAGGCGGCCATCTTGGCGCGCCAAACACTCGGATGCAGAAACTCTTTTTGACCCTTCACATGCTCGATCTCGTAATGATCGGTTAGCAAAGAAAACATATTTACATACTTATCAGCCCAAATCTTTTCCTTGACTTCAATCGGAATATGCTGGGCCACTTTCTCCCTTCGTGAGGGTACAGACCCCTCCCCCGCAATCGGCAGTGGCCGCTTACCTAAATTAGAAGCTGTAGCCGTAGTCGCTGCCGAACTCGTGCCCGCTGCGGTTTCACCCACTGGAGCCTGTGGGGGAACAGAAGAACATGGTGCCTTTGCAGCCTCTCTTGATTGCCGCAACTGCCTCATTACTGCCCTGGCGTCATCTGCCGTGGTGCCCTCACTATCTTTCCCCAACCACGCTGCCAGCTGTGCAGCCAACTCGGGAGGCATATCCTCCCCGTTCACAGGGGTGACTACGACGGGAATTGGTTGCCCCTCCTTTGGAACCGGGATCGGCTCCTCAATCGGTGTATTGGGAAGCGCCGGCGGCGCCTCGGGAACCGGGGCCTCTCCCCCAGTTGCTCCCCTCTTGGACCTCTTGCCTCTCCCGTTGGGGACTACTCCCGGCAATGCTGGTCCGATGACTCGCTTAGGGCCCCCTACACCGTTCATTGCCGCCATCTGCTTCTTCATCACGGCCATGTCTTTTACGAGCATGCGGAGCATCTGATCGGTACCGACCAGCTTTCCGGCCTTCTTGCCCGGCATTCTCCAACGATGATGTCTGAAAGAACAAAGACAAAATTACAACGCTCAAAATTGGCTCTTCGTTCCATCTCGAGCTCACGTGCAGCGGGGAGGTGCAGCTTCAGAGCACAGGAACAAGAGGATGCTACCTTGGCTTGTCGCTCCTTATATCCTTCTCCAGGGCGGGCGTAAACCCGCCTCCGCCCGCCTCCGGGGGCGTGGCTGGCGGCTTCGGTGTCTAGGACAACCCACTCTAGGGCGGGAAAAAGCGCGCCCCGGCTACGCCGCTTCGGGCATACCAGCCGAGACTCGCCTCCCGCCCAAGATGGCTTCCCGGGGGGATCGGGGTACTCCACCATACGTTCGGGGGGACCGATTGGTCGCCCCTTTCCAGTATTTACTTACTTGGGGGTTACCCTGGGCAGGAAGTTAAATTGGAAACCTCAGATCAATCTAATGGCCCTTAAGCGCGTACAACTTGCTGGAGTGTTATCAAAAGAACAGAGGCTATCTCACACAAGGCCGGTGGGCCCAGCATTAGACATATATAACACCAAGGTCAGGGTCTCTATTATCTATGGTTCAGAGCTCTGGGGTTTTGAAAATGTGACATCTATAACTAAAGCCCAGAACAAATTTCTGAGAACCTTCACCAATCTTCCACAGTCCACTCCCTTGAAGCCCCTCTATCTAGACCTGTGCTGTTGTACTTTTGAAGAGATAGCAAGGTATAGGCCCATAACATTTTGGAGAAGGCTCTGGTCTACCCCAGAGTTGTATGCAAACACACTAAAAGATGTTAAAGAGGCAGATGTATCATGTCAAATTTCTTGGGAACAAAATATAAGGTGCACTTTGGTGAATATGGGGTTCAGCCACTTGTGGGAGGATCCAGTTGGTAATTCTTTTCCATCAAAAAAAGATTTCAAGGAAGCGTATTGGAATATGGCAAGAGCTAAATGTGTGACATCCTTTAAGAATTCTTCTTTGTCAGGTTTATTCGTCATGCATAAATCCGATCCCTTGTTCGAGGAATACTGGACTTTTATAACCAAACCATGTGATAGAAAGTTATACCATTAATTCAGGGTAGGCTAACTCCCGATCAAATCTTTCACACAAAATTGGCATAGTACTCTGGACAATAAATGTGTATTTTGCATGGAGCAGGTTGAGTCAGTACCTCACATATTATTTGTTTGTCCAGCATATACGTCCACAAGAAAGAAATGGCTAAAGCGGGGAGCAAGGCAAGATAGCGGCCAGAACGCTGGCTGAGTGAGCAGTCTTAGTAAACGCTCCTCTAGAATGTGCCGCCAACCTTGAGCTATCCAGTGCGGGGCTGTGAAGTTATTCGGGACATACCTTCTTTTCAGTACGCTGTTTCCTTCCAAGAGAGATGCTCCGGCGGCTGCACATTATCAGAATACCTTGCCGTTCTGATTGTTACCAACGCGGTGTTTCTCCGGCTTCAGCGCGTCAGTCATCCGTCAGCGTTTCCAACTTTATCAACGTTTCCAGCATTGTCACGCGGAGTTGCAATGCCGCCAAAAAATCAACATCCGCCGAAGAATCCTCCAAGGGTTGTGGGCAAAACGACAACAGAGTCTGTAGCGGCTTCGCTATCTTTGCAAGTAGAGCCTTTAAAAAATCTTAGGCTGACGCTACCGGTAAGCCTTTGAAGAACGCAAAGGTTCTCCCTCCCCCGGTACCAGCAATGTTTAAAACTCACCGAGGCTCGGCAGCTAAAGGTCAACAGAGCCCTGCTCCTCTGAACTCCGCAGGCGCCCCGCTGTTGATCACCACTGTACCTATAACCGGTAAGACAAAAACTACCCTAATTGCATCTTCTTCCGTTGTCACCCCCAAAAACATCACTGGGGGGGTGCTACAAGTTCACTGGCACAGGCAGAAGAAGAGAGGTGCCTGTAAGCTCCGGGGGGCAAAAGGCATCTCCTGACTATACTCTGGTTCCTAGATCACAGCCCAGCGGGATTATGGGAGATGTAGTCCCGGTTCCTTCAAACAATGTTCCTGACGGAGAAACAGATAACTTTTTCTTTCTTTCTGAGCATACGGGGCCTTCTGCTGACGAAACTGGACTAGATAAAGACTGGTCAGATGAGGAAGGAAGTGAGTTGAGTGACTGGCGCACAAACGAGGTCTTGAACAGTAAGGGGCTCCCTACAGTTTGTAAGGTACCTCGAGTAGCTGGTAATTGTTTAAACTCTGGACCCCTTGCCTGGGATAATTCTTCTATCCCAGTCTCAAATGTTCAGGATCTTAATGCTAATCTCCCTCCAGGTGAGATGACTTTAGATATACTATATCAAACGATAATGGCCCATCGGGAGGAGACACGGCAGGAGAGCGCCCGAGCACAGGGGTCATGTCGTAGAATACAAAATTCATTGCGTAGAGTGATAAAGACGTGCGCGGACATTGCAACTACGATCACAGAGGCAGAAACCCGGATTTCTACTCTTGAAGACGAGGCAGTTGCCCAAAAATCAGCAATTGACACAATTCAGTCCCAGAGGCTCGACATCCAAATGAAACTTGTGGATATGGAAAATCACGCACTGCGAAGCAATTTAAGGGTCTTGGGGGGCCCGAGGGTATGGAAGGGTCGGACACCCGGCAATTTGTTGTGGATCTCTTTGCAGAGGCATTCCCGGAAGTTAAGGATTGGGACTGGCAGTTGGAGATCCAACGTGCCCATGGCTTTCCTTTTAAACTTAAACCACGATCAGGTCAAACCACTAATACTAACAGACCCCGCGCTATTTTAATATGTTTTCAAAATTTTCTAGCCCAAGAAAGAATTTACGATCTGGCCAGGCCAGATAAACAAAGATCAGGGAAGGGCTGCCAACTTTTTTGTTAGGCCAGACTTTTGCCCAGCTACGGTTGAACGGAGGTGGCAGCTCCGTCAGCTTATTGCCCCTTTTCAGTTAAAACGGGACCAGGTTTTCTTGCTCTTCCCTGCCAAACGTAAGATCATTTTTCAAGGCCAGACCAGATTTTTTGAGTCCGAAATTCAGGCGAAACTTTATCTGGACTCATTGTGAATTGATGAAATATTTGTAAATGTATGAGTACTATTGTATGAATGTCTGACAAAATATCGAAATCAAAAATATCGAAATACAAAAATATCGGAACAAAAATATCGAAGTCAAAAATATAGGAATCCTATCCCTAACAAGGTAAGTACAAAAATATCGAAAAAATAATATCGTAGTACAAAAATATCGAAATTAAAAATATCGTTTTTTTAAATGTATTAATAATAATGTAAAAATAATTATAAAATACATATAATGTTACAAATATTAAATAGAAATATTAAAACATAATAAAAAAATTAAAACTAATACATATACATTTAAAATAAATTAAAAACTTAATAATTTAATGTAATTTTATATTTTTTAATTTCATTTAATTGATTTAATTTAAATTTATTTTATTTTTACCCTGTACGACTGTACCCCAAAAACCCAAAACTGACCCTGACCCCTAAAAATACCCCTGTACCCAAAAACCCAAAACTGACCCTGAACCCTAAAAATATCCCTGTACCCCAAAAACCCAAAACTGACCCTAAACCCTAAAAATACCCCTTTACCCAAAAACTGAAAACTGACCCTGAACCCTAAAAATACCCCTTTACCCAAAAACTGAAAACTGACCCTAAACCCTAAAAATACCCCTTTACCCAAAAACTGAAAACTGACCCTGAACCCTAAAAATACCCCTTTACCCATGAACTGAAAACTGACCCTGAACCCTAAAAATACCCCTTTACCCAAAAACTGAAAACTGACCCTGAACCCTAAAAATACCCCTTTACCCATGAACTGAAAACTGACCCTGAACCCTAAAAATACCCCTGTACCCATGAACTGAAAACTGACTCTGAACCATAAAAATACCCCTGTACCCAAAATTAATTAATATTATTTAATTACCAATTAATTATTAATTAACTATAACAATAAAGTAAATATATTAGCACATTTGCTGTAATTAATTTAATGTAATAATTAATATTATTTTGCCCAATTAATTAATTAAGAATAACAATAAATTATATATAAAAAATTACTATAATTAATGTAATAAAATAAATAATAATAAATAATTACCAACTAATTAATAATTATAAATATGTAAAAAATTATAATAATTAATTAACTAATTAATAGAAATTAATTACCAATTAATTATTCATTAAAATATGTACAAACATATATCAATTAATTAATTATTATTAAATTACTTCCCACCCTATTCCC
Source organism: Lissotriton vulgaris (assembly GCF_964263255.1). Classification (NCBI taxonomy): domain Eukaryota; kingdom Metazoa; phylum Chordata; class Amphibia; order Caudata; family Salamandridae; genus Lissotriton; species Lissotriton vulgaris. Next base: position 809,311,705 of record NC_141700.1, read on the forward strand.
CTATAAACCCATAACCCGCTACAGAACATATTTATAAATTAATCAATTAATTAAAAATAATTAAAAATTAATTCTCAATTAATTAATTAATAATTCCTACTAATTAATAATTAATTTAACATAATTAAATTACTTCCCACCCTATTCCCCTATAAACCCACAACCCGCTACAGTAGTAAAAGACAATATTTAATTAAATTACATTAAAAATAAATAATAAAACATAATAAATACAATATAATATACACTAAATTTATTTAAAAATTGATATTAGTAAAATCAAAGTTATTAATTTCGATATTGTTAACATCGATATTTACAACTTCGATATTACTGATATCATACCAATATCGATATTTAGACTGTCGATATTACTTACCTTCGATATTTTTGTATATCGATATTTAAACTTCGATATTTTGGTATATCGATATTTAAAACTCGATATTTCGTCTGTGTACCCTATTGTATAATATAATCTTTTCTCCCTTTCTCTATGAGGTATTTTGTTTCTGTAGGGGAAGCCATTGAAATTGAAATACAACATTATTATTTTTTTCTTTTTTCACACCACTATGGGGCATATCCTACATTTTTTTAAAACAAAATTGCTCTTTTTTTTGGCTTGGCGGCGACTCTGAGGAGGGTCTTTGCTCACACCAGCTTCTCCATCACCCAAACTTCGATCCTGTTGCCTAGATTGGGTGGTAGGGGTGGGGGTGCCGGGGGATGGTGGGTAGATGGTAGGGTTGGGGGGGTCTGCAGGGGGCTGGGGGGAGGGGTGGGGGCGCATTCAAAAAATCAGCTCGAAATGTTTTTGTTTTGTTATGGCAATCATGTATTAAAACAGCTAACTAATTCAATTGTGATGCTTATATATATGCACTTTAATGGCATCATGTAAAATGAAAATAGCTTCATGGAATGTCTGTGGTTTGAATAATGGCAAGAAGCGGGCTTTGCTTTCCTGATTCATTCAGGGTCTTCAGTTGGAGGTTGTGTGTTTGCAAGAAATGCATGTACCCTGGAATAATCGAAGTTGTTTAAACATTCCTGGGTTTGACTTAGTAGCATGTTCTCAACAGACTTCCATGATAAGAGGGGTAGCCATATTGTTAAAACATGGAGTGGTTACATGTGTAAGATCTAAACAGGATACTGCGGGGAGACGGGCACTTGCTGAGCTTTTGATTAATGGCACATCCATCATGGTATGCACTATATACCCATCAGTTTTGAACTATTTAAATGTAGAGTTGGCCTTATGGCCACACCCGGTGTTTCTTTGTGGGGATTTCAATATTGCTAGATTTAATTTGGTTGAAGGTCAGAAATATGTGGGTTTGAAACCTAGGATCTTCAGGGCCTTGCAAGCTTTGGTACAAGAACATTCAATGGTAGACCTCTATTTCATCACTGTAAAAATGTAGATGGTTCAACTTATTTTTCAGCCCCCCCATAAAAAAATGGTTTGTTTAGATTATTTTTTTTTGTCAGATCAATTCGCAGATACCACTTCAATTTCGATTATGCCCAGAATAATATCAGATCATAATCTGTTAACTATCAGTTGTACTTTAAAAGGTGTAGCAAGAACTTCAAGATCATGGACGTTCGGGTGAAAAATATTATTGGATTAAATGTACATAGATCATATCAGGGCTTGGATAACTGAATTCCTGGACATTAATAGAGGCTCAGTCTCCAGTGATGTTCTGTGTGATTCATTTAAGGCCGCAATTCGCGGCGAGACCAAAAGTGTTTCATTTCACGGTCAGAAGCTAGTCCAAACACAGACTAATGAGCGCATTGACGAATTACGCCGGGCAGAGATTCAGCTCACTAGTGCGATCAGGGATGGTCACAACATAGATTCTATCCAATTGCGGGTTGCTTGCATTAAGTCCTCTCTTCTGGAGTTCCTTGGCCAGGACCTTGCTGCCAAATATTTACAGTACCGCTCGACAATGTTCGAGTTTGGCGAAAGATCAGGCAGGGTCCTCGCCAAGCGACTTCAGCAGCGGGGTTTGGGTAATCGTATTATTAGGATTCAAGATACTCGGGGCAGGTCCACGACACTCCTGAAGGGGTACTAAATGTTTTTTCAGAATTCTATCAGTCTTTGTATACTGAGGAAGTCAGTGACCTCATTACAGATCAGGAATTTGGTACCTTTGTGGCTGACCTCAATACGTGTAAAATCTCTGACTCTCAGAATTCCCTTCTGGCCGCTCCTATAGGGTGGAACTAGGTGGAAGCAGCGCTAAACTCTCTGGCTAAAGGCAAAGCAGCTGGGCCTCATTTTATTCCACTAGAATGCTATTCCACATTTCGGGCAGAGATTTGTGAAGATCTCCTAACAACTTTTAGGAACCCTCAGCTTGGGATTACTCCGGACTCTTGGCATTTGACAACTATCATTTTGATTAAAAAGAAAGACAAGCCAGAGTTGGATCCAGCCTCATTTCGTCCGATTTCATTAATCAATACGGACAGCAAACTATTTTCAAAAATACTGCTGCTAGAATTGCATCAGTCATATCCCACCTGGTTTCAATCCGTCAGCACGTATTCATCCCTGGAAGGGATACGGCGGAGCACGTACGTCGGGTTATAGCTTTGCTAGACTGGGCCCAAGTCACAGATTCTCCTCTAGGGCTAATCCTATTGGACGCTGAAAAGGCGTTCGATAAGGTTGCCTGGGGGTTTCTGTGGAGGGTTCTTCAATGGAAGGACTTCTGTCCAAGCTTCGTACATGCTATACAATCATTGTATATTACCCCTGTGCAATGTTATCTATATCAGGCCTCCGTTCAGGTTTCTTTAAAATTAGCAGAGACACTAGACAGGGGTGCCCCTGTTCACCCCTGTTATTTGCCTTATACATTGATCCATTTATCAATAAAATAGAATCTTCTCTAAATATAGCTCCCGTCAAGATTAATGTGCACGAATTTAAAGTATTGGCGTATGCTGTTGACATTGCTGTTTTAACTACTAATGTGTTATCTTCATTTACAGCTCTACAGAGGTTGGCAGATTCTTACGGTCAACTTTCAGGGTAGAAGCTAAACATTCAGAAAACCCAGGTTATTCAAACTGCCAAGATGGGTCCTTCAGACGCGCCAGTGGTACGAAGCGCCAAATATTTGGGGGTTGAAATCATAGCAGCAGTGGAACTGCTACTGGAAATAAATATTTTGCCGACTATTGAAACAGTCCATGCTACTCTGAATAGACTGGATAAGTTACATCTTTCTTTACGTTTTAAAAATGCTTGTTTTACCTAAGCATCTGTATATGTTTAGGACTATTCCTCTGGAATTTGCTCAGACCAGTCTAACTCGAGCAGAAATCTGTTGCAATAGGTTTCTGTGGGGTTATCATTCTTCTCGGAGGGCGGCCAAGTGGATGCATTTACCATTGAACAGGGGGGGATGGTCAGTTCCCGATCTGTTGCTGTACAATTGGTCAGCCCTGCTGCAACATCTAGCTGTACCTCTTTTTGGGGCAAGAGCCCCAACTTCATTAGCTTGCTCCCCATCTATCTTTGAGATAGGGCTGGGCGATGACGCTAAAGGGGTTCTTCTCTCGGTGCTGGAACCCAGCTAAAAAAAAAAAAATCAAGTTCAAGGTGATTCAAACAATGTATTCAGTTTGGAGGAAAATACGACGAAATGGGCAATTCCTAATTACAACTTTTATACACCTTTGGCGGCTGCTAGGTTGCTACCTTCTATTTTTCAAGACGTTGTCACCATTAGGTGGAGAACACATGGTATTTGTATTTTGGGGGATTTAGCCTACGGTGGTAATATGGCTTCGTTTTCACTCTTAAAAGAAAAATTTGGATTAGGCACACATGAATTTTTTAAATACCTACATATACGTAGTTATATTTGACAAACTCTTGCTTGGGATCCCCACTGCACTTGTTAAAAACTCACTTATGGAACTTATCTTGAGAAAGGCGTGTATTGGGGCTTTGTATCAGAATCTATTAACAGGCTTACCAGATGATCTTTCTTCTCAAAACACTAGACTGGATATCAAGCTAGGTAAGAGTGGCACCGATATTTCATCAATATTGGAGTTAGCTAACTCAGTGTTAATCTCTGGGAGCTTACGCTCCCAAAGTTATATGGCCCTCTTCAATCTTTATTTCACCCTGGCTAAGATCTCTAAATGGAGGGGTGCTAGGGGTCAAGGGTGCCCAAGATGTGGCCAATTAGCTGCCAATGATGTTCATATGTTTTTCACATGTGCGCAAATGGTTTTGTTTTTTCAAGATGTTCAATTTTTCCTTACTAGCGCTCTCAAGATTCCTGTGTTTATTTCAGCTGAGTTAGTCATAACAGGGTGTGAAAATTATTGTCTGTTTACCAGATCAGCTCATGAAACTGCTTTTCTTTGTATTGCTATGTCTGTAATTCGTTTAACTATAACTTCTGAATGGATTAACCCTATTCCCCCCACTTTTGTTAATTGGAGAGCAAGGATTCTTGCTCTTCACAATTTCGAATCAGCTGTGTTTCAAAGAGGGGGGAAAAGGAGGCGAGAGAGGGGGTTGAAAATATGGGCTCCATTTACACATTGGTTGCAAAACTGAACGCCATGAATTTGTTGAGATTGTTTTCTTTTCCTATTTTTTGCATATTGTATACAGTGTAAATATGCTTATTCTTTATATTGTTTAAGGAATGCCATAATATTCATTTTTTTATATGATATTTAACAAAGTACGTTGTCAAGCTGAACAATAAAAACATTTTTGTAAAAAAAGAAAGAAATGGCTAAAAACACTCTGCTCAAGCAAGGGTGCTCGATCAAGCGCCACTTCCATTCGAATAATGACAACAAACACTCAGGAGGACATAGTGTTAGCTGTGGCTAAATTTCTGGGATGGATGTGGGGCCTTCGTTCAATGAAGTTGAAGATGCAAAACCTATTGAATTGCATTTGTCATGATCTGCCTTGATCCACATGAAGCGCCTACATAACTAACTCGTTCTGAAGTGGGCAACATTACCATAGCACGTATTTGACTACATGTTCCATACTGCCTAGAGACTGGGAGGCGTATGGGCAGTTATTTAGGTGGCCATTTCCGGGCTGCAAGTTGTACGTGATTTTGCTACCCGAACTTGAGACTGGGTTCTGATCTTGTTCGTGCTTTCCTGTTCTTTCCGTTCAGCGGCTGCTGAACGCTCGTGTTTCCCGAGGAAGCATCGTGTCTCGGCTGGGACACGAAAGGAGTTGTTGCCTTTTGGATTTGTTTGCTGGCGTTGGGCGGCTGCCGAGCGTCTTCAGAACTCGCCCGTGTTTTTTCTCCAGACACGAGAGAGATTGTTTGGATTCCTTGCTACGGAGACACGTGTTCAGGCGGCTGCCGAATGCAGATTTTGGAACTGTTTCATTTCTTTGGGCAAAAGAGGAAATAGCAAAAGGTTCTCGGCTGAGACCTATTTCGTTGAAGAAAACGGTGTCCCAGCGGGTTGTCAATTCTGTGGAATGATTGATGGGATTTCATCACTTCGTGAGTACTAGCGTTCTCGGATTGGGACGTGTTGAAAACTTTAGTTAAGTTTATCCGGATAAACTATCTCATTATAAAGAACCTGGCTATTGCAGTGATTGGAACTTTTTATGTGGAAATTGATTCGACTTCAGGAGGATAAAGACTTATTTGTTCTCCACTGGATGGGATTAGTCGGGACTGTTGTTAAACTTTGGATTAATACCAGAACTCTTTTTGTTCCACTTTTTATATATTTGAGTGAACAAGGGGATTCTTTTCCGTTAAAAAAGGGAAGGCTGGAAGGTATGCATGTTTCTGTAGAGAGGTGAATGCTGTGGCATGTTATGAGACCTTCTGGTTTGATCATTTCTTTGGTTTATGTATTACAGAATTGGATGCTAGGGCATAGAGACGTTTATCTGATACCTGCCACGAAAGAGGAGGAGAGCAGTCCACAGTTAGATAAAAGTGGTAGGTGGTGTTCTAGCGAGAATTGAATGAGCATAGTCAGTGATTTCTTGTACTTACCTTTATATGTGTTCTTCGCTTCTCGTTTCAGCCTCCCTTCCCATTCCAGTCCCTTCCTTACCTTTTCCCTCGCCTGATTTCCTTTATGCTCTGTGTAATTATTACAGTCAGAGTATAGGGCAATCTGGAGGTGGACCCCTCTTAAGCATCACCTGATCCTGAGGAAGCGTGGTTGTGACAGCATTACTATCAATAACTCACTGTGATCACTGTCAAACAAATATTATGTACATTTTTATTTGTGTCTTTTCCAAAAATGTCTTAGGATTATGTTCCTGGATTAACTGGAAACCACATCCAAAGGGTAGCCAAAGTTGAAAATGTTATATGGTAGTGTCTTATATATGGGAAACAACACTTACAACGCATCTTTTACAACGCAGTACCTTTACAACGAAACCTTTACAACGCAACATCCATTACAACGCATGCCATTACAACACAACCATTACAACCCATGTCACTACAACGGATACCACTACAACGCATGTCATTACATCGCAGTCATTACAACGCATACCATTACAACGCATACCTACACTATCCAACACTTACCCTACTGTTGCACCCCCTGGAGTTAGAATAGTAATTTTTACCCCTACACTATCCAATACTTACCCCACTGTTGCACCCCTGGAGTTAGAATAGTAATTTGTACCCCTACACTATCCAACACTTACCCTACTGTTGCACCCCCTAGAGTTAGAAGAGTAATTTTTACCCCTACACTATCCAATACGTACCATTCATGCTATGTAATGGTATGCGTTGTAATGGTATGCGTTGTAAATGTAGTATGCCTTGTAGTGGAATGCGTTGTAAAGGTAGTTTCAAAGAATTAGTTGTAATGGCATGCGTTGTAATGGAATGCGTTGTAATGGATGTTGCGGTGTAAAAAATCGTTGTAAAGGTAGTTGTTGTAAAAGTATGCGTTGTAACAACATAAATCCCTTATATATATATATATATATATATATATATATATATATATATATATATATATATATATATATATTACCTACTGGCGGTCGCCAGTAGGTATATATAGTTAGGATTTTTTCCCTATGGGATTTCTGAAAATTCTATGCCTAATAACTTTGGCGTTTGTGGACGGAATTGGCTGAAATTTTCAGGAAAATGGCACATTTTGTTTCTGAGCAGCTCCAGGAAATTTGGGGGGGGTCGTCAAGGGGGGGTTGAGAAAAAAGGGGGGTCCCAAAACGCGTTTTTAACATTGAGTTTTCCATAGGGCGGTTGGACTCACTTTTAGCTCGAACGGCTGAATGGATTTGCACGAAACTTGGCAAAATTGTAGGGACTGTTAGGCCGATGTGCCTTTGCTAGGTCTCAATATATGTGCTCCAGTGGATTTTGAGAAATTAACGTTTAAATCAAGATATATATCTGTAACAGCGCTCCGGGCAGCGATCTGGTTCGCGTACTTTTCGCGTAAAGGAACTTTGCGCACGGAAAGCTGATTGGCTCTTCGGTGTCTGTCAACATTCTAAACAGTCCGGTGCGGCCGCCATCTTGTCTCTCGGTAGGATCGAGAGATAAGAGGAGGCCAAAACAAAGGGGGAAATTTCCATAAGGGGGCATAGTAGATCCTCCCTGACCCCCTAGGTTTTATGTGGAGGTTTTAAAAGGGCCCAGCAGGGTTCAAAAAAATGTTTTCTTTTTTTTTTTCGCGATGAGCGCCTAGTACGCGAACCGGAAAGCGTTCTAGGCAGCGTACTTTAAGGATAATAGAATGATATACTTTTCAAAGACTAAATGTTAATTGTTTGTTGTTTTGTTTGTTGTTTTTGTTTTTTTTTTGTTTTCTTTTTTTTTAATTTTTTTTTTAATTTTTATTGTTTTTCATAATTTATTAAACTTTCTAACATTTCAGTGTCTGAAATGTCATTATTTTCTTGAAATATTGTTTGCAAGCTGTGAGGTTGTAAAATGTCCTCATTTGCAAGGAGGGCATCTACTGCTTGGACACATTGCAGCAGTTCATTATCCAAGCTTTCATCCATAAATTCCATGTCAATTTGTTCAATCAATTCCTGGCTGCTCTCTTGCAGGTCCATTTCAAAAGAAACTTGGTTTTCGCCTTCCATTTTGCCTGAAATTTGTATTAAAACAATATATATTAGTAGAGATAGGGCACTGTTGGGATTAATTTTAGATAGTCATTTTTTATCAGTGAATTTATCTTTTGGCAGTGTATAGTATCAGAGTGGAAATAGGACTATAAAAAAGTGTATGTGATTTAACCAAGACAAGTCAACTCCATTCATAACTATAACAGAGAAGTCTATCTAAATACATTACTAGTACAGAGGGATAGTGTATATCTAGCAGAAAAAGTCTACTATATTAAGTTATAGTGTACAATATACTTCAGTTTTAAAAATAACAACTTACCTTTACAAACAAGTTGAAGAGTTTAGTGATAATTCAATTGTAATGTACAACAAGAAGTAGCAGTCAAAATGGCTGTGTTTCCTTCTCTTCCTTTATATATATTCAAGTATATAACCAATCAAATGTCAGGTAATAAAAGTAGAAAATGAAAGTAACATTTTCATTGGTTGTCAATTCCAACACTTCAGATGTGTTTTGTGAAGTAATTTACCTCACGGTACTTGGAGAGGTCTACAGGCTAAATGGCTAAATTAAATTTCAATCAAATTTGTGAAAATGAAAGGGATTGTTATGTAGTATGAGCTAATTTATATTTGGTGAGAGTGTCTCTAGTCGTTTTTCTGTGAATCACTTTCCCACCTTTTTTTTAGACCGCTTCCCGGAAAGCGGTCCGGTCCGCGAACTAGGAGCGTAACGGGAGTCCACCATTTTGTGTTTCGGTCGCATCAAGGTATAAAATGGAGGGTAAATAATGTTCTGAATGGGTAGAAGGGGGCATGGTACAAGTAGTTTGCCCCCCTACGTTTTCTGAGGGTGGCTGAGGAGGACTATATGTGCGAAGAAAAAACATTTTTTTAAAAAATTTTGCGCGGTTAGCTTCCAGTTCGCGTACCGGATAGCGCTCTTTGAGCGTAGTTTGTTGAAAATTACAGAAAAAAGTTAGAAAAAAAATAATAAAAGTGTGTGATCAGATGAAGGGTAGCTCTGAGAAGAGCTTTTGGGTTTATGGTACATTTAGGTACTTATAAGTAGGTACCAATGCACAGTCTTAAATTCAGAATGAAAATTCTGTTGCCTTCATCTGAGAAGTGAACTCCATCTCCTCTGTAGATATCTTGCATGTAGTAACGCAAGTTATTGTTGTACAGAGAGCCCATTCCATGGTCTCTCATGAAAGCTGAAACAGATTTGTTTACATGCTTCCTCGCTTTCTCAATTTGTGGAGAAAATTGGTTGGACCACCTCCATTTCTGTCTTTGGCATATATTGGAATATACCAAAGCAGTTTGAGGAAAAAGTGCCATTAATTGCTCCAAGGTGTCCTTTAAAAGCATTTCCAGACCTACCCCTGTCAAAGTGCCCAAATCATTACCTCCACAGTGCACTATTAACAGGTCAGGTTTTGGCAAATGCATAAAGGTTTTCACCAATGGTATCAATTGGTGACATTTTAATCCTCTTTGGCCCAACCACTTAATTTCCACATCCTGTAAATTGAGGTTGTGTAAATTTCTGTTCTCAGCATACCTTTGAGCCCAGTGGATGTAACTATGTCCAACAATCCAGACCTTAAACATGGTGGGAGAAGGTTGTTCTGCAGTCAGATGAAGTGTGGTAATGAAAGGGCAGTTGAAACAGTAGGAGTTTGTAAAGAAAAAAAACTGTGGATTTCCAATGCTAATGAATCATTAGCAGTGATTGGTGCATTTCCATTTCTGAAAACAGAAAGTTAGGGTGCATGGATGTGTTCTTTGAAAGATGTAATTTGAATGGTCAAGGAAGAAACATTTAATGAAAGATTGCACTGGATACGCAGGTGCACTGAGAGTTCAGAGTTCAATTGAAACATTGTTGTGTGAATTTGCAAACATGAGAGGTCTTCCAGGAGGTGGTTGCTATGGAAAAAAGGCAGAGAGGGCAGAGGGGGGAAGGGTTTTGATTTGAAAAAAGTGAGGGAAGAGTTATGATTGGCTAATATGAGAGATATGTGAAATGAATATCTGTTTTTCTGTGCTTTCAATAGCTGCAGCCTCTGGAGTGCATCGTTTTTCTTCTGCTGAAGACAATTTGGTGTATTTCTGAGACTGTTTTCAAAACTTAAAAAGTATTTGCTAAGGTGAGAAAAGATTTATTTATTTTAGAGAGAGAATAGTATGAATTAAGGAGAAAATGATGAAGAAAGCTGTGTTTTTAAACTGTGGCTTTGTCTGTAGTGATATAGAAATAGATTTTGTTACTTTGAGAAATTGTAATTGCATATTCGGTGTAGCATTCTGGCATGCAGTAACACAAGTTATTGTGGTACATGGAGCCCATTCCATGGTCTGTTATGTAAGCTGAAACAGATATGTAGTTTTTAAAAACGAATTTAGAAATCAATTACATTTCTGGATATGTACTGCTAGAGCTTCATAAGTTGTTTTGGGTCATATTTATAAGGCATTTGAGTGTCTATTATGCTATTTTACGTTCTTCATGGTGCAAATTTCTTGTAAATACGCTGCCACTTGTGCTTTGCAAATTTAGATTTTGATTATGGGAGTTACATAGCCATGTTAATAATGTGCAAGCAATGGTGGTAGGGCATTCAAGAAAACGCTTTCCTGTGTCTCTAGGACATTTTCAGTCCTTTCCTCTTGAAAACAGGTATACAATTGATTTATATGCTGTGTTTAAAAACGAATTTTGAAATCAATTACATTTCTGGATATGTACTGTTAGAGCTTCATAGGTTGTTTGGGGTCATATTTAGAATGCATTTTAGTGTCTTTGATGTTATGTTTACCTTTTTAAATGGAAAGTGTTCTTCATGGGGCAAGTGTCTTGTAAATACGCTCCCACTTGCGCTTGGCAAATTTAGATTTTGATTATGGGAGTTACCTAGCCATGTTAATAGTGTCCCAAAAATGGTGCTAGGGCATTCCAGAAAACACTTTCATGTGTCTGAAGGACATTTTCAGTCATTTCTTCATGAATGCAGGTATACAATTAATTTATATGCTGTGTTTAAAAACGAATTTTGAAATCAATTACATTTCTGGATATGTACTGTTAGAGCTTCATAGGTTGTTTTGGGCCATATTTATAAGGCATTTGAGTGTCTTTGATGTTATGTTTTCCTTTTAAAATGGATAGGGTTCCTCATGGGGCCCTGAGCAGTTCATAGCCATGTTATTTAATGGGAAGTGGATAACATGGCTAAGAGCATTTGCTGGAAAATGCATGAATATCGCTGACTGTTCAGCGATATTCATGCATTGCGGCCGTTTTTTTTTGCATTTGCGAGCAGTTCTTAGCCATGTTATCCAATGGAAGGTGGATAACATGGCTAAGAGCATTTGCTGGAAAATGCTTGAATATCGCTGACTGTTCAGCGATATTCATGCATTGCGGCCGTTTTTTTTTGCATTTGCAAGCAGTTCTTAGCCATGTTATCCAATGGAAGGTGGATAACATGGCTAAGAGCATTTGCTGGAAAATGCATGAATATCGCTGACTTTTCAGCGATATTCTTGCATTGTGGTTTACCTTTTTAAATGGAAAGTGTTCTTCATGGGGCAAGTGTCTTGTAAATACGCTCCCAATTGCGCTGGGCAAATTTAGATTTTGATTATGGGAGTTACCTAGCCATGTTAATAGTGTCCCAAAAATGGTGTTAGGGCATTCCAGAAAACACTTTCATGTGTCTCAAGGACATTTTCAGTCATTTCTTCATGAATGCAGGTATACAATTGATTTATATGCTGTGTTTAAAAACGAATTTTGAAATCAATTACATTTCTGGATATGTACTGTTAGAGCTTCATAGGTTGTTTGGGGTCATATTTAGAATGCATTTTAGTGTCTTTGATGTTATGTTTACCTTTTTAAATGGAAAGTGTTCTTCATGGGGCAAGTGTCTTGTAAATACGCTCCCACTTGCGCTTGGCAAATTTAGATTTTGATTATGGGAGTTACCTAGCCATGTTAATAGTGTCCCAAAAATGGTGCTAGGGCATTCCAGAAAACACTTTCATGTGTCTGAAGGACATTTTCAGTCATTTCTTCATGAATGCAGGTATACAATTAATTTATATGCTGTGTTTAAAAACGAATTTTGAAATCAATTACATTTCTGGATATGTACTGTTAGAGCTTCATAGGTTGTTTTGGGCCATATTTATAAGGCATTTGAGTGTCTTTGATGTTATGTTTTCCTTTTAAAATGGATAGGGTTCCTCATGGGGCCCTGAGCAGTTCATAGCCATGTTATTTAATGGGAAGTGGATAACATGGCTAAGAGCATTTGCTGGAAAATGCATGAATATCGCTGACTGTTCAGCGATATTCATGCATTGCGGCCGTTTTTTTTTGCATTTGCGAGCAGTTCTTAGCCATGTTATCCAATGGAAGGTGGATAACATGGCTAAGAGCATTTGCTGGAAAATGCTTGAATATCGCTGACTGTTCAGCGATATTCATGCATTGCGGCCGTTTTTTTTTGCATTTGCAAGCAGTTCTTAGCCATGTTATCCAATGGAAGGTGGATAACATGGCTAAGAGCATTTGCTGGAAAATGCATGAATATCGCTGACTTTTCAGCGATATTCTTGCATTGTGGTTTACCTTTTTAAATGGAAAGTGTTCTTCATGGGGCAAGTGTCTTGTAAATACGCTCCCAATTGCGCTGGGCAAATTTAGATTTTGATTATGGGAGTTACCTAGCCATGTTAATAGTGTCCCAAAAATGGTGTTAGGGCATTCCAGAAAACACTTTCATGTGTCTCAAGGACATTTTCAGTCATTTCTTCATGAATGCAGGTATACAATTGATTTATATGCTGTGTTTAAAAACGAATTTTGAAATCAATTACATTTCTGGATATGTACTGTTAGAGCTTCGTAGGTTGTTTTGGGCCATATTTATAAGGCATTTGAGTGTCTTTGATGTTATGTTTTCCTTTTAAAATGGATAGGGTTCCTCATGGGGCCCTGAGCAGTTCATAGCCATGTTATTTAATGGGAAGTGGATAACATGGCTAAGAGCATTTGCTGGAAAATGCATGAATATCGCTGACTGTTCAGCGATATTCATGCATTGCGGCCGTTTTTTTTTGCATTTGCGAGCAGTTCTTAGCCATGTTATCCAATGGAAGGTGGATAACATGGCTAAGAGCATTTGCTGGAAAATGCATGAATATCGCTGACTGTTAATAATTAGTAGGGCATTAAGTTTTAGATGACTGTTATTCATTTACTGTTTGGTAATAGTGGTTAATAAAATTTTTTAATACATTTTTCCACAGATTCAACTGCAGATTCTTTCATAGTTTGGAAAATGCCTACCAAAAATAGAACTAGAAAGGCGAGAAAACGTCAAAGACAGCAGGATGATGTTTTATTGCAGCAGTCCTCTTCCCCAAATACTTGTCAAAACACCAAGAAAGGTCCGGGTAAGAGCACGAAATCATTCTTAAGAAATATTTGTCATAAAAAAAGTATTTCTCCAAAAAATGTTTCAGTCCTCAAAAAGAAAAGCAATTTAAATGGAAAGGAGAGACCCATCAAAAATGTTACTGGTAGAGGAAGAGATAACTCTGTGCATGATAGTAGAAGGAAACAACAGTTTAGGGACATTCGACATCGAATGTTCCGTAATAGGATAATAGTTAATTTATTGAAAAATATTTAAAAAAAAGGCCAACAGAAAGCGGCATTTTATAAGAAGAAGAAAAATGTAGAGAAAATTATTGATCATGCTTTTGAAATTAAGCGAAAGTTGTTTATTTTGGTAATCACTAGAATTAGGAAACTAAGCAAGGTAATTTCTGATTTCAAAACTAAAAGTAGATGGAAGAGAGTAGTAAATCGTACTAACTTTTGTGAAGTTTTTTCCGGAGAATGGATGCATAGTTCTAGTTGTGAGGCATTTTTTAATGAGGAGAGTTATTTTCAGGATAATGATTTGGTGTTTGCAGTTGACACCAGTGGTCGAGCTTATGAAGTGAAGGATGGTTGTCCAGTTGAAAAAGAACAACTTGTGACAACAGAGACAGAAGAGGCGCTAAGTGATGAGGTTTTAGGAAGACGTCCTAAGGGTCCTGTGTACATTTGGAAGTGTAGTTCTATTTGCAGTGTGCGACAGGTTTCGATCAATTTGCTTTGTGATTTTATACGGACATTTAATAAGAAAAGTTTGAAGCAGAAAATGAAGTTGTTGCAAGATTTAGATCCTTGCAGAGTGAGACAAATGACAGGTTTGCGTGGTCATTCACTGGCTTGTCTTTCCAGGAGAGTATGCCAGAGTGTTTTTCATCATTTCAGGATGCTAGCAGTGCATCATAATAAAGTGAGAAAATTAGTGAGAATGTTGTATTATGCTAAGAGTCCAGCAATTATGCTTAAACAATTATGTGCTGCTCTTTTGCATGGTTCTGAAATAGATGTGAAGAATATTTGTGAAGAAATTGACTTTTGTTACTTTGGTAGTAGAGATGAGAATGTTCAAATTGACCCAGAAGTAGAGGGTTATGTTGAAGATAATATACAGGTTTCTAGTTCAGATAATTTTCAGAAAGAAATTGCCACGTTTCAGGTGAAATCAAGTGAGAGGCCTAATTTCACTTGTGTGTGTTGTCGACGCACTTATTATAAGAATCAGACTAAGTTAGTGGATTTATATGCAAAAACTGAAAGGGAAAATAATAGTGAATGGAAGGATTTTGCCACATACTTGATGGTAGAAAATTGTTTTGATTTGGGAGTGGATCAACGTGTGTGTACTTATTGTTGTAATAAATTAAATCAAAACCAGATGCCTGCTAGGGCAGTTCATAATAATCTGGAATTGGTTGAGATACCTTCAGAATTGAAGGATTTAAATACTTATGAATCTATTTTGATTCAAAGTATCCATCCCTTTCAGGCTATTGTAAGAATGGAGCCCAAGACAGGGAAGTTGCCTCCAGCAGATTTACAGAGAGGATTAAAGGGAAGAGTTGTTTATTTGCCTCTAGATTTGAACAAAAACATTAACACAATTGGAGTAGAAAAAGTGGAAGAGGAACCTCTGGTTATCTTGGTTAATGGGGTTCCAACAAAGAATAAGAAAATATGGCAAGATTTAGTGGATGTTAGGAAAGTCAAAAAGGCAACATTGTATTTGAAAAAAAATAATAAGTACTATAAGAATGTATATGTTGCAGAAGAGGAAGTAAGTGATGAAGAGGATAGCGTTTTGTGTACTGGCCAAATTGAGAAAGTAGAGGTGTCTAATAGTGAAGAAATATATGAACATTATAGTGTTCATCCTTTGCATTCCAAGGAAGTCATGGGGAATGCTATTGAGTTGTTTCAAATGAAACAAGCCAAAGGGAGTCCCATTAGTGTTTGGGAGGAAAGTTTGGAAGCTCGGTGTTTCCCACAGCTATTTCCCACAGGTCAAGGAGGAAGATATGATGAGCGACCTCGTCAAATTCCTGCGTCTGAATACCGGACTTTACGATTGTATGCAGAAGATGCTAGGTTTCGTCAATGCATTCCCTATTTGTTTCATCTCCTGTTTGAAAGCGATCTGTCTGGACTGTCATATGCAGTGAACCACATCTTAAAAAGTGGTATACAGATGCGAAACATCTCGGCAAGTGACTTTATGCATAAAGTCAATGTCCAAGACAGTATTTTGGATTCTCACTTAATTAATCTCATGGCGTGTCAGCGTGGTACTAATGAGTACTGGTACCATCGTCATGGTGATTTAAAATGTATGTTGAGGAACTTAGGAACTCCGACATGGTTCCTCACTCTGAGCTGTGCCGAGTATGGCTGGGAAGACTTACTTGAATTTCTACGAGAGGCAAATGGAAATATTGAAAACATTGAATTCAAGACACCTGGAGAACTGTGTTCTTTGGATCCAGTGAATGTATGCAGGTACTTCAATCATAGATTTGAAGCTATGATGTCTTTCATCACAAATAAAAAGAATCCACCTCTTGGAGAGGTGTTGGATTTCTTCTGGAGAAAGGAGTACCAAGCAAGAGGTGCCCCTCATATACATATGTTGTTGTGGATCAAGGATGCACCTAAATTTGGAACAGATCCGGATGACTTAGTGATGAGTTTCATAGAACAGTATTCTACGTGTGCTGTTCCAAACGCAACGGAGAAGAAAAGCCTAAGAGAACAAGTTCTACGTTTCCAAAGCCATCGTTGTGGAAAGTACTGTCGTCGTAAATTCAGAAACAAGGACAAGTTCTACACCAAATGTCGTTTCAACTTTCCACGACCGGTGATTTCTAAAGGAAGAGTGAACAGTTTGATGTCCTCGCTGCGACATAATGTGACGAGGAAATCACCCAAGAATACATACAATTTGAAAAGGAACGAAGAGTCCAAGTACATCAATGACTACAACCCAGTGATTTTGTCCATGTGGAATGCTAACATGGATATACAGTTTGTGGCTGACAACTGTATGGCTGTGGCTCGGTATGTGACATCTTACATCACCAAAAAAGAAAAGACAGAACTGAAGGATATGTGGGAGGACATTTCCCATGAAAAGAGCCTCAGCAAGAAGTTGTACAGTTTCAGTCTGAAGATGTTGTCGCATCGAGAAATCGGAGCTTACGAATGTTCTGACCGCTTGTCTTCAGCCAGTCTCTATGCCAAATCCAGGAGTATCGTTTGGGCAAGTCTTGGTCTTGCTGCAACACGAAATCGAGTTCTAAAACCTGTCCGGGAAATTGAGTATTTGGCGGAAAAGGAGCCAAACAGTACCGACATTTTGAAGACCAACATGTTGGATACATATTATCCAAATCGAAGCAGTCACCTTGAGAATGTTTGTCTATATGAGGTTCTACAAAATTATATATTCAAGAGGAACATCAAAGAAGATATTGAGAAAGGAGTGTATGCTGTAATTGGAAGTGAGGGATGTCTGGTCAAGCAAAGAAAATGCCAATTAGTAAACCATCGAAAATTGAGTGGCGAATCTCCAGAAAAAAAGGAGTTTTTCTATTTAGCACTTTTGCAACTTTTCAAGCCTTGGCGTGCAGAAGAGGAACTGCTTGGAGATTTCCTCTGTTACGAAGACTCTTTCAATGCAGCCAAGGAGTCCATAGAATGTCCTGCTTTTCCTAAATATCAAGAAATGCTTACTTTGGAAATTGAGCAGGAAGCAACGATTGCAGCCGAGATTGCCAGAGACAGTTCTCAGGACAGTCAGAGTTCTGTTTCATTGAGTCAAGATCCACTTGGAGGACCTATTATCGAAAATGAAGCTGCCACTGCTATGAATGAAGTAGAAAGAGCCATGGCACATGCTCAGGAGGATTCAGTTAACTTAGAAGACTTGGAAAAACAACTCAACGTTGAGCAGAGGAAAATATATGATGAAGTTACCAAGGAAATTGAGCACGGATTAAGTCATGAGAAGAACGAGTGCTCATGTACATTGTTGAAGCCTGTCCGACTGTACGTGAGTGGAGAAGCGGGAACTGGCAAAAGTTTCCTCATTAAAGCAATTTCTTGTTATTTGCAGGAAAGGACTGAGTCATCGTTGTCTTGTGTTGTCACCGCTCCTACTGGACTGGCAGCACATAACATTAAAGGTATTACTTTGCATCGTCTACTGATGCTGCCGGTGGAGCATGACAACAAATTACAATACAACAAGTTATCTGGGGATGCTTGCTGTGAAGTTTCAAGAGTCTTGAGGAAAATGAAACTACTTATCATTGACGAAGTAAGCATGGTTTCCAATGTCATGCTTGCCTTTGTGCATTTGAGAATGCAAGAAGTACTTAAAACTGAATATGATGTGTTATTTGGTGGCAAACACATCATTGTTTTCGGAGATCTTCTGCAGCTGACACCAGTAAAAGGTCAACCTGTGTTCAAAATACTCACGCATGAAGATACCAGGAAGTGCCTAGGGAGCATTGGCAACGTCAATATATGGTTAAACTTCAATTATGCTGAACTGCATGAAAATATGCGTCAGGCAAAGGATGAAGATTACAAGAATATTCTACAAGATATTAGAATTGGAAAAGTGACCGAGCATGGGAAAGAAGCTTTAAATGCACGATTACTGACAAATTTATATCCCAAACAAGAGATTGTGCCTGAGAATATTTTTCAGAAAATTACTGAGAAGAAATCCGGGATATGTTTGATGCCAACTCTTGCAGAATGTGCCATTTTCAACAACAAAATGTTGAATTTAGAAAAGCAAGAGATTGTGAAACTTGAAGCTATCGACAAATTAGAGCATATGGGATCAACAATTATTTTATCAGACAATTTGAAATCAAAATTGGATTCATTAGAGAAGACTATATCCAAAACAGCGGGTTTTGAAAAGACTTTGAATGTGTGTTTAAATTGCCGAATCATTTTGAGAAGGAATTTACATGTAGAAAGAGGTCTGGTAAATGGATCAATGGGTAATGTTGTTGATTTTGAGAAATACAGAAATAGAGATGGAATAGAATTTTTAAGAATTAAATTTGATGGCATTGAGGAAGTACAGCAAATTGGTCGTTGTTCTGCTAGGTTTTTGCTTGTTAAAGACTTATATGTTCGCCGTAAACAGTTTCCTGTTTGCTTGGCATATGCGGTGACAATCCATAAATCGCAAGGTTTAAGTGTAGACTGTGCATTGGTGAATATTGGCAGTTCTGTGTTCAAGGAGGGTATGGCATATGTGGCATTGTCACGAGTTAGAACTTTATCGGGATTGTACTTGATTGACTGTGATGTCACAAACATTTGTGCGGATCTAGATTGTGTTAAGGAATACAATAGGTTAAGAAGAGAGTATGCGCCACATTTGCCTCAATATCCTTTGTTTGAGAAACGTGTGGTAGGCCGGAAACGTAGAAATATCAGTAATAGTAGGGAGGTTGTTGCAAAAAGACTAAAAGTCAATGAACCGAAAATTGTTACCAGAAAGAAAGTGGATTCTGTTGAAGATGTTGTCGGTTTTCAATTTGAAAACAGTTCTGGTGTCAACTGCTATGCAAATGTAGTGGTTAATGTTCTCTTTTCACTACAGAGTTTAAGAGAACAGATTCTGTTGAATTCAGAACAAATTTTATGCTGTTTGTTGAATTCTGTTTTCGAGAAATGTAGCAGTGATCGAACAAAAGTAGAAAGTGTGTCTGAAGTTCGTTATCTGTTAGATGAATGTTCAGGTCAAACAGACTTCTCTGAAAATAATCAGCAAGATTGTCAGGAGTTTTTAATGTATATGCTTGATGTATTGCAAGATGAGGGTGTAGATGTAGATCACCTGTTTGGGCTTTCTTATCAATGGCAGCATGACTGCGAGAACTGTTTGGTATCAAGTACTACTAGTGTAGACTCAGAAAGATTTATATATTTAACTTTGCCAGACAGTAAATCAGTGTCCTTTAATAAGCTAGTAAATGCAGCGGATCACAACATGGAGTGTAGCCAATGTAAATGTGATATGATGTCAACATTATTTATACGTAGATATGGCCAGTATGTCATTTTAATGATCCAACGATGTAGGCCTGCTGGATCAAAATTGTCAACTTTAATAAAAAATGTTGTGGCTTCTCAGCTGTCAATATCAGGGAGGACTTTTGTAACTGTAGCAATTATCTATCACAATGGTCCATCAACAACATCAGGACATTATACAGCTTACTTAAAGTCTGGAAACGGCTGGTCATTCTGTAATGATTCCGCTGTAACTTTCAAAAAAAAAATTGCCGTTTGACCTTAAAAATTCTTACCTGGTGTTTTTAAAACCAAAATTTTAAGTAGAGGGAATGTAAGTCTGCAATGCTGTCTAGATTAAAAATCCAACTATATAAACTTGCTGCAAGTAAGTCTGCTTCATAGTAAGCAGTATCAGTGTCATAGGAAAAGGAGAACATGAGTGACAAAGAAGAGTAAGTTATTAGTAGTCCAGGATTGTGAAAATAATCTCAAATGTTTTCTTTTTGAAAGTTGCAAAAATAGAAAATGTCGGGATTTGATTGGAAGAATAACAAGACTTGCGAATCGCGGCAACATGATTTGGCCTAGTGGAAACATGTGATAGAATGAGAGAAGTCTTTTTTTCTATGTAACATATTTTTCGTATCGATGGAGGTTTTCTTTCAGAAAGTGGCGGGCTGAAAATATTTATAGCACAACAGAGTGGACGCTGTACATAGGAGATCCTTCGACTTTATTGAAAGTAAGTTAATTTTAAGGAGTTTTGAAATCAGATTTCTTAGCTTGTATGGGTTTTTTAAACACAGTCATTTTGATTGTGTTTTTTTTTCCCCGCTGTTACATGATGAATACCTTCAAGTCACTGATTTAAGTGAAATTTGATACATTCTGAGAACAGCAAAAATAAACAATTTAACATGTATAATTAATGTTATGCTTTTTGTACTTATGATATACATTTAGAAATGTGAGGTAGATATGGAGAAGCTGAGTCTTCTGTAAGTGTCAATTTTAATGCTTACAGTGCTGTACTTCTGGGTACTGTTTTTAAAAAAAAAAAAGAAATAGGCCTCACCTCAAAGAAAGCTCTTGAAAGCACACATCTTATTTGCATCCTATAACAATCATTTAAAATGTTTGACACAATTTTATGATGGTTTTACATCTCTTTTGCGCTGTTATTGCATCACTATTGTGAGACATAAGCAATGCAAAAGAAGCATCATGTTTCAAAATAGGCCTCATTTGTGAGCAGTTCTTAGCCATGTTCTCTTGTAATTACTCCTTTTTTTTAAAAAAAAAAAATTTGGGGTTAGCTTCCGGTTCGCGTACCGGAGAGCTAACCGGAAAGCGAACTAAAAAAAACCAGCTTGCCAGAGTGTTACACTTTCTAGCAATTTTTGTAAAAAGGGGAGGTAGTTCTGAAAAGAACTTTTTTTTTATTTTTATTTTTTTTACTTTTTTGAACATTATTTCATTTTTTTTTATTTTTTGAACACTTTTTTGTTTTTTTTGTTGTTTTTTTAAAGGGAATGAACAGAAAGAGGTATTGAAAATGGCTCAACAGGAGCAAAAAAAAAATTAAAAATTCTTGCGTTTGGAACATTGGTGTTTTTCGAAAGCAAGATTAATCAATTTCACGCTCATGTTAGCGCATGAAATTAGTGTTCCACAATACAAGCATGTGAGCTTTAGATGCACAAAATTTTTCTGTATGTTGGGCACTGTTTCATTCGCCTCGGCCACTGACAGAGACAGATCAGAAGATGTTGAAGGCACCGAAGTTGGGGGGTTTTGTTGCAGGTCACGCATCTCTCCACGACTGTAGTTCATTGGATGCCACCTCTGCATATGTCGATGCATTGTGTGATTTCCAAAGCTGTACTTTTTGTTTGTTCCTCGGGATAATTTTTTTTTGCAGATAAGGCACTTAGCATATCGTGCATTGACTTTTTTTTCGTCAGAAGGAATGCTAAAAAATTGCCATATAAAGCTTTCTTTCCGATGAGATACCCGGGGTAACTCTTCGACAGATTGTGGTCCCTCTTCTTCCTCCCCGTCTTCTTCTTCCTCTTCCTCCTCTATGTTTCCAAGAAATTGTGGAGGGGGTCCTCTCTTCCTATTAGGAGATGGGGGTGATGGTGGTGGGGGTGCAGAAGCTGAAGCTACTATTGAAGCCATCACAGAAAAAAATCAGGTCTTCCTTTCACAAAGTTGAAAGTCAGAGTGAGAAAAAAGGTGGGGGCTTTCATCATTTGGGAAAAGAAATAGTTCTAAACCAATGAAAAGTGTTATTTTTAGGTCACATGACCTAGTTTTACATCATTAGGAAACCGAAAGTGAAATGAACCAATGAAAACTTTAATAAACAAGTCACATGACCTGTTCCGCTCACGTTACGCGGAGCGCGCCGCGCCTCGGATAGCTTCCGGTTCGCGGTCCGGAGCACTTCCGGGAGCGCTAACGCGGCGCGTCATAAGACGCATTACGCGACAACGTGATACGTCGCGCTTCCGCGACGCGTCACAGTTGCGCTAACGAAACGTTTACCGGTTCGCGTACTAGATCGCGGCATCAAGATGAGCTAACGGAAAGCTTCCCGGTTCGCTTACCGGAAGCGGAGAAAAAAAATATAAAAAAAAAAATTATCAATAGACATCTAAAATATATTTTTGGATTTAAAGAAGAATACATTTTACAGCTACAAATGTTAGCTTTTAAAAAACCAATGAAATTCACAGAAAAAACCATAGGTTATAGACCATATATAGTTAGGAATTTGCATTTACAAAACCTTGAAAATTCACTGAAAAAACCATAGGGTATAAACCATATATAGTTAGGGATTAGCATTTACAAAACCTTATTTTACTCGCATAAAACCATTGAAATTCCATATATAGTTAGATGCGCTAACTATATATCGCACACCCGCAATCCACTGCTGATGATGTCACATATTACATCATTCATGACATGGTTAGTGACATCACTGATGACATCACTGATGACATCTCAAATGACATCACTGATGACATCACTGATGACATCATCCAGTGACTGTGTGTTTCTGTAAAGTTTAAATATATTTTACATATTGAAGAATGAGTGGATGTATAAGTGTCTGGATGAAGGATTTAGTAGGTGTGTGACTGACTGTATGAGTGAGTGATTAAATGTGTCTTACTAAATGCATGGGTTAGTGACTAAACTGTCTAAATGTGTGCATCAGTATGTCTGTTGTTGTGTAAGCTGCTGCATGTGTTGATCAGTAGCTATATGAGTGGCTTTATGGGTTATTGATTGGTTGCCCAAGTGTTTGAATGGGAGACTGAGTGTGTGTGTGGGTGGCTGGGAGGTGTGTGAAAAATTCAAATTCAATTTTCTCAAGAACTACTGGGGGGATTTTCACCAAACATAGCAAAGGCACATCTGCAGACCAGGCCCTACCATTTTGTCAAGTTTGGTGTAATTCCATTCAGCCGTTCGGTCTGTAGCCGTGTCTAAAGGTCCCTATGGAAATTAACATGGGGAAAACACGCTTTGGGACCCCTTTCGGCCCCCGCTTGACGAATCCCCCCGAAAATTTCAGAGAAGGAGCGGAGCAGAGCTGGCCAAAATTCTGAAAAATTACACACAGATTCCTCAATCGGCGACAAAGTTATTCCCAATAGAATGTTGAGTGCATATAGATATATAATTTGCTCAAATTCAATTTCTCAACAACTACTGGATGGATTTTCACCAAATATAGAAAAGGCACTACTGCATACCTGTCCCTACCATTTTGCCAAGTTTGGTGTAATTCTGTTCAGCCGTTCGGGCTGTAGCCGTGTCTAAAGGTCCCATAGAAAATGCCATTTGAAAAATTTCAAATTCAATTTTCTCTACTGGAGGGATTTTCACCAAACATACAAAAGGCCGTTCGAGCTGTAGCCTTGTCAGAATGTCCCTATGGAAATTAACATGGGGAAAACACGTTTTGGGACCCCCCTTTTTTCTCGGCCCTCGCTTGACGAATCCCCCCGAAACTTTCAGGGAAGGAGCGGAGCGCAGCGAGACAAATTTAAGGAAAATTACAGGCAGATCCCTGAATGGGCGCCAAAGTTATTCCCAATAGAATGTTCGGAATTTCCTATGGTAACTAGGTCCTAACTATATATACCTATAAATAGGTGTGGTGCACATCCGCGCACAGGCTGCTTTCCCTATGAAGAAGAGGC
Source organism: Lissotriton vulgaris (assembly GCF_964263255.1). Lineage (NCBI taxonomy): Eukaryota > Metazoa > Chordata > Amphibia > Caudata > Salamandridae > Lissotriton > Lissotriton vulgaris. The sequence continues at coordinate 809,335,568 of NC_141700.1, forward strand.
ATGTTGCCTCGAAACGCGTCAGGGACTAGAAATGACAATTTGCAGAAACACGTCGACCAAATTTTGATCCTATCTAGGACTCCGGTTCCTTAACTTAGAACCTGGGGAGTCCGCCCATTTTGTTTTTATCCAATGCAAGTTGGCCATTATTAAAGATTTTTGTAAAGGCACAACTTTTGCATTTTTTAATGCACTCACACATTCACGTTTAGTCACCTCCTAATTTGGGCACTGATGCACTCACCACATCCTGCTCCGCTGTAACCAGGCGTCGTAGCACGCTGGGGAGACATTCGGTCACCCCAGCGGGTACCCAATGATGAAGCATGTCACCAACTAGTGGTGAGTGAGGGTCCTTCTAATAAGTAAGGTTATTTCCCTCCCTTCTACACTGGGTGACCTACAAGCCCACTAGTTTTCTTCTCTAGAGGAGGACCTAACTGGGCGTACCTAGGGAGAGTATTCGCTGTGTGCACGCACGTGTGTGAGTATTGATCGCATTTGCGGCACTCAGCGGATCATCACTACACCTCACTTGTTCTTTTTTGTTATCACAGACACTCCTTTGTTGTTAATATAGATTGATTGGGGTATAGGAGTGCCTATTTATGCCCTACTTCTCTTGTTGATATTGACCACTGCCTAATGCACACATGGCGGACCAGGAACATGTAGACAGCAGCCCTTACCTAAACAGAACTGGGCTAATCCAACTGATCTGGGACACAGAACAGAGTAAAGGATTTACAATGGTGAATCTATGTCAGGGTCTGCTGTTTGAAACCCTGTAGGACCCTGACCTTTAAATGAGGCCCTAAGACAAGTGTTTTCCTGTGTACATCTGCATTTTGCTGCAATACAATGTTTCTTTTACTTTTAGAAGATTTCTACTGAAAATGTATTTTTCTTTTCACAGTTTCAAGAGAAATCTTATGGGAAACAGAAGTGAAACACTAGTGACTGAATTTATACTCACTGGATTTTCCTATCATCCTCAAACAAAGATTGTACTATTTGTGGGTCTTCTAGCACTTTTTCTTGCTACCCTGTTTGCAAACTGCCTTTTTATCATAGTCACTCTCACAGATGCTCGCCTTCACTCACCAATGTACTTTTTTCTTTGCAACCTGTCATTTATGGACCTCTGTTATTCATCAGTCTATGCTCCTACCCTCCTTAAAGGCTTCCTTTTTGAGAGGAGCACCATCCGCTTTTCTCTATGCATTACCCAAATGTACATTGGCCTCTCTCTGGGGCAAACTGAATGCTTCCTTCTGGCTGTGATGGCCTGGGATCGCTATGTTGCTATCAGCAAACCCTTACGTTACCAACAAATCATAACCAACCAAGTTTGTGTCAAGCTCGCCAGCACCATATGGGCAGGCGCATTTCTTTTCTCTTTGTCATGTCTAGTTGTCCTTCCAGCGTCACATTTCTGTGGCCGTAACATCGTTGAGCATGCGTCCTGTGAAGCTGAAGCTATTGGCCGATTGGTTTGCATAGACATCAAGTTGTTATCTCCTCTGTTGTCTCTGGTCAGTCTGGTCGCCCCACTGTCCTTCATTGTTTTCTCTTATTTTCAAATTATCGCCACCATCTTGCGAATGTCAACAACAGATGAAAAGCGAAGGGTCTTTGCTACATGTGGTTCACACATGGTAGTTGTTACACTTTTTTATGGAACATCCATGCTGACGTATCTCTTGCCCTCATCGATTGTTCCATCTCAGAAGAGGAAATCGTTGGCTGTATTGTATTGTCTGGTGGTTCCAGCCCTTAATCCTGTCATCTACACTCTACGGAACAAGGAGGTGGTGTGGGCATTGAAGAAACTTTGCAATAGTAAAATTTCCTGCCAAAGATTCAGAGATTGATTCTGTTTAGGTCTGGGCAGAGTTGTATACTCCAAACATGTTTTCTTTTCTATTGGCTGTTTTTTTCATACACTTGCACTGTACCAGTACCTCCTACATACATGAATGGGTTTACTCTGATCCCTGCAGCGACTGAACTGGCGAAGTCCTGAAATTCTCTTATAATCAGAAGATTCATCTTAATATGTTAGGCTCTTGTGATAAAGGAGGTAGTAGAAAAGTGTGAAAGAGGTGGGGGGATCAGAGAACCAACCATTAAACAGGATGAGATCAAAGGCGCAAGCCATATTTAAAGCAGTGAGTCATCATTCAGGCTAAATGGCCCCTCTCCCGATAAATTAGCACTGGACGGCATCTTGCACTGGGCATGGTTCTCTTGGTCCTTTGTGTAGATGATTCCTTAGTCTTTATTATGTGTGCCTTGACCAAACGCATGTCAGCACAACACATGCACAAACCACAGCTTACAATGTACAGACCAGCTTTTGGTCCTACTTGAGCCATTGGTTTATTTGGGTGAATCATCTCAGGCACTGACCTAAAGGGATGTCCAAAATGTTTAGGATCAGCCAATGACATTTCCCTGCAGCTAAGTGCACTTCTTTGATTCAGTGTGTTTGGTCTCAATAGCTGCCATCTCTCAACCACAAGACACTCCTGTTCCATTACCTCTTTGAAAGTCTAACACATTGTTTTTTATATTACACCAACAATGATTTTACAAACTTTGAATGGAACTGCAATTATGTGTCAGCAGGAGCCTTACTAACTGTCCATTATTCATTCTCTAAAAGGTGGCAAAAAAACAATCTTGATTTTTGTAATATATTTTTGTAAATTAAAAGTCTTTTTTATTCATTAATGTATATAAATGTTGGTTTTCATAACTTCATAAAAACTATTTGTGACAAACAAACAGCCAACACGTTTCGCAACAGCAGTCGCTTCTTCAAGGCTGATGAATCAGTGTTCCTGTTCATGCAATAAATGCAGGAAAGAAAACATCAGTCGGAGACACAGTAATCTAAAGTAGTTCAATATGTTGTTGGTAGGAATAACTAGATATCTTCTTAAGTTAAATTTTCTGAATTTTATGCACAAACAAAAATAGGCAACAAAGTCAATTGAGTATAGAGTAGCAATTACAAAAATCAAAACTCATAGGTCCTCGTCACAAAGGTAGTAAGATTTCTTTATTTAGTTTCATTAACCACATTAGAAATGCGCAGACCAAGCGATTCACCCTACAAATGTTTCCTCAGAGCAAGTAGGTTAATCCACTGGTTCTCCACACATTCATAAGTCACAATAAGCAATATTCTGATAAATCAGTGTGGTGATTGAAAGGATTGCTCCAGTCACACCATTCCATTTAAGAGAGTCTTTAAACGTTTTACAGGCAAACAACAAACTGTACTGTGCGCCTGCGGTTAATCCTCATGAGCGTTCATTCTGTGAAGTCAAAATTGCATTTACAATAGTTCACAATATGTGTCTGCAACAAGTAATGCCTTAATGCTGGGGTCGCTGGGTCATCAAGTATAGCCATGTACAGCTTAAATGAAGTTGTATCACAAAGTCGTCTTTCGTAAATTGTTGGATGTATGGTCAACAAGCAGCTGGTCATTAGAGGTGGCGATGTGGGATCATTGTTACAGTAATTACTTCAGGTCATGCGGCATTGGGTTCCATGGCTGCTTTTGTTAGTTCAGTAAATTCTACAGAATAGTCATCCCCAAAATGAGATATCCAAAAGATGGCCGCTTAACACAAGAGCTCTGTAGGGGCCTTTAGTCTTCCCCAAATATTAGACAGATATCAGCCTGACTCTGCCACCTGGAGCAGTTTGGGATGTCCCTCAAGACCTACTGAACCCCCAAGAGCATTGCAGGGACTGGGGCGGCACAAGAGGTGAGCAAGGCAGCACTGAAGACCCGGCCAAGCAGAGTCAGCCTGACAGAGAGCCAGTTATGGACAAGCCTGGGGGGCTGTACACCTGGTTCAGCAGTATATGCCCATCTGTCACTGGCAGGAGCCAAGCACCCGGTCATCAGGGGCCTGCTCGTGAGGACGGCCATGGGAGGAACCCAGCAGTGATGGACTCACCCCAGAGGGAGAGTGTGCAGTAACACGGCACCAGCAACAAGAGACAGAACCGGCCCACAATAATGACACTAAGCATGGGCGAATTTTGCGAATCTCGCGTTCGCGAATTTTGCGGATTTGCGAACTCGCAATCCGCAAAATCCGCGAATTCTCGCGAATTTGCGGATTTTTTTTTGTGTTCGCGCGGGTTTCTGCCAGTTCGCGAGGGTTTTTGTACAATTTCGCAAACGCGAACTTACCTGTCGGGTCGCAAGTTTTGCGAACTTGTTGTTTCTACATGTCCAGCCTGTTTGGGACACTCTTCTTCATCACTGCCACCCTCTGTCACCACTGCCACTCTCTGGTTCACCCATGCCACCCTCTGGCTCACCCATGCCACCCTCTGTTTCATCACAGCACCCTCTGGTTGTCCAGTGTACATTATTGTGGCAAAGCAAAGCACACCTTCCCTGCCTCAAGTGACCTGAATTAATTTGGGGCTGATTAATGTGTCACAGAATATTTTTTTAGCTGGCACCTGCTTCCTTAGTGCTTCCTGATTAGTGATCTTTTGCACTTGCTAAGTGCTTTCATTGTTGCAAAATTAGTTACAACACCTGCCCTGCCCCAACTGACAATAATGAATTAGGGGCTGATTAATGTGTCACTGGATTTGAACTTCCAGCCTGGCTCCTGCTTGTCTCCCTTAGCTGTAATTCAGGACCTTTGTGGCATATGTGTAACTATTCTGAGGGTCAGAGCAGGGTCACATAATAGTTGCAAGTAGGCAACTGAACTCTGGAGGGGCCCATCAAGAAGCACTACAGGAAATGGCTACTAATGATGAGCTTGAACTTTTGAACCTGGTAAGTAGTTTCAGTTTTGCTAAGATCGTATTTCTGCAATTTAGCGCTTATTCGCGGGGCGCGAAGTTGAACTGGGAAGCCGCAAACTCACGCGAACAGTGCGAGCAAGCCATAAAATCCGCTGCTCACGGATTTGTGGATTTTGCGGGAAATTCGCGAATCTCGCGGATTGCGAATTTACCAAAAATCCGCAAAATCCGCGAGCGGAACGGATTTTACGCCCATACTTAAATGACACAGAGGCCGGAGCTTGGACTCGGGCAGCAGTAACCCTCCTGGTGGGGGTGTTTGCAAATGTGCGAGGCCAGAAGAAAGAGACAGAGCCTGTCCATGAAGAAAACACTGACAGTTTCTGTACGTATGAAACCTTGCTCCATCAATCCCCTCTTTGATGACATTCTATACCAACACTAATTTCTGGAACTAGATGCCAAATTTAGCACTTTCTCAATTCAATTTCTTCTATTATTTTAGAGTTTCCTCTTTCTCTTTTGTCTTGGGAACCTTTCATTCTTTCGTAAATATCCCCTTTCAGTTGTTCAAGTTGGATCTCATTATATTTTCTTTTCTTTCCCGTTTCATTTACTGCATACCACTTTCTGTTTCTGCAGCATTTGCACCAAATCATTATCATCAAAGCTAATAGGGTTATTCCCATTATTGGCTTCAGTATTCATCCTACAATACTTCTTCTGACATTAGAAAACCAACTACCTACATTTGAGAGACCATCTGTTAGTCTCTTCCATGCACTATCAACCTCCAGTGGTTTCAATTCCTCTTCCAAATGTGTAATATTCCTGATATATCTTTCAATTTCAATACTTTTGTCAGGTATGTAGATGCAACAATGTTGTACCTTAAGCATTTTACAGACTCCGCCCGCTTTTGCCGATAAAATGACAAGAGCAAGTCAATTTTGCAAAACCATAGATTTTATCGCAACAAATTCGGTATTTATCAATAAAAATCCTCCAGCAGTGTCAGTTGATAAACAATCAACCACTGTAGACAATTTACAGATTCTTTGCATATTCAGAATTACTCCCACTGAAGGTATCAATGCACTAAATATTTTCCCCTTCTTTTCAAGATCCAGGGACATAGCAGCATGAGTCTTGCCAGTTGCAATAAAATCTTCCCTTTCATTCCACTTAGGTATTTGAGGTTTCGGTTCAGTAGCCCTTCAATGGAAATCCTGTCTCCTTTACTAAATTAAAAAATATATTTTCCTCTTCATATAACCTACATGTTAAGTTGTCTATATGTGCTTCGGCTATATCTATTGTTCTCATGGTTAGAAAATATTCGCCCATAAACTGTGAATCTCTACTGCTAAGGACAGGGTTCATGTTTCTGCGTAAAGGAATTTCAGAGAAAATCACATCTAAGTTAGAATAATAATATTGTAATTTCCCAGTTCTGTAAAATAAACTAGCTAAAATACTACATGAAATACCATATGTTTGTGGTAAATGATGATATGTCACTCCTTCTGCTACTGATGGCGGTAATTTCATACAGACGTAGCAATGACTAACTTCCATTTCATTTCATTTCTATTTATGCTATGGTGTACATCTGTCTCAACTGTTGCTTCTAATTCTACTCTACCTTGCTTAAGGTTAGCTACTTTTCCATGTGTGCTAGTGTCTAAGGGTGGGCGTAAAATCCGTTTCGCTGGCGAATGTGCAGATTTTCCGCGATTACGCGATCCGCGAATCTCGCGAAATCGCGGTAAAATCCGCGAATCAGCGGGGGTGAATTTTCAGCCAAGCAAGGGTTACAGCAGCAGGTGCAAAAGTTGAACCTAATTTCTTTGTAACCTTTTACAAAAGGGTTACAAACAAATTAACTTCAACTTGGACACCTGCTGCTAATTGCTTCCTGGTGCCTCGTTGCCTACTTGCAACTATTCTCTGACCCTGCTCTGACCCTTGAAGCAGGGTCAGAGAATAGTTACAAGTAGGCAACGAGGCACCTGTCCAAGGAATTAAACCTCATCAGGAAGCACTTACAGATATAAAAAACAGGAAGAAGGGAGAGGATGGCAAATATATCCATTTTGAGTTGTCAGGAGGGGTTAAACTAAAAGAGACCTTTACAGCACAATTTTCATATGCATTTTGCTAAAAATAAAAAGCTGTATGTTCTGTAGGGGCAACTCAGGAATCTGGCCCTTCAGAGATCCGGCCTCTCTTTCTTTCTCTCGTTCTCTCTCTCCCTCTCTCTTTCCCTCTCTTTCTATCTATCTATCTATCTATCTATCTATCTATCTATCTATCTATCTATCTATCTATCTATCTATCTATCTATCTATCTATCTCTCTCTCCCTCTCCCATAAACGACTGCATGGGTAACTTCGCTATGCAAGCGGCTCGCGAAGACGCAAAAATCCCCGCGAACACGCAAAAAACCCAGCGAACACGCAAAAAAACTAAAATCCTCAAATTCGCACAAATTCGCACAAATTCGCGAATTTTGCGGATCGCAAATTCGCAAATCCGCAAATTCGCGGATCGCGAATTCGCAAAATTCGCCCATGCTTACTAGTGTCATTCTGTTTATTTGCTGTCATCAGATAAGGTATCGCTATTGGTTGGTCTCACTTCTTCACCAATTTGATCAGCAATCAATTCTTCATCACTGTCTCCACTTGTATCTAGGTTTTCAAAATCTTCAAAGATTATATATGTCCATTCGGGACCATTGAATTTATTATTCAGTCTTTTCAAACGTAGACTTTTTGGTTTCACTGTGGATGGTCCAGACTGACTTAATATTTCATCTACTTGATCTGGTTCTTCGTCCACAATTTCTAGGCCAAGTATCACCTTTTCTGAGTCTTTTGGCTGGCACTGTGCTTTTATTTTCTTCAAAAGCTCTTTTGTTTTCGTTTTGTTGTGGCACACTGATTTTCTTTTCGTCTCCAGTTTTCCTCTCTTTCTGACCTTGTCCAGGGCTTATTACCTCAGCCCTTTCTGCCTGGATGGGTTCTTCTACACTAGTAGTCTGATCCTGTCAAGGAGTTTGTTGGCTTTGGCTTTGACTTTGCTCTCCTCTTCTTCCTGAACTTGTTTTCTCTTACCTATCTGGTCCTGCTCAGGTCTTGTAATTTCTTGATTACCTTCTGCCTGTGCGTTTTCTCTAGTACCTATCTGTCTCTCCTTAGACTCAGGAGTGCTGTTGCTGTTTTCTTCTGTCTGAGTACATTGCTCTTTCCATATCTGGTCCTCCTCAGATTTTATTGTTGCTTTTGTTTCTACGATCTGAGTGTGTTCTTCTATTCCTGTCTCATTCTCACTATCACTCTGACTATCTAAATATGTTTGGCTTCTTGTTCTGACTGCTACTTCAGGTATGTCGACTATTGGAATCCATTCATCCTGACTGGTGCTTGGTCATTCTTCATCAGCTACTTCAGGATCAATCACTTGAGATCCTTCAGCTGCTCAACCTTCAGCCTCAGTTTCGTCAGGTTCTGTCACTCTTTTGGTATGGCTGGCATTAATCCAATTTAGTAAACCTGCACACTTTACAGGTTTGGTGGTAAACAGCATAATGTGATGTGGTTTTCCCCACCTTGGTGCTAGGCACAATTCTTGGGTGTGATCTTTTATCACTACCTAATCACCTGGATTCAAATCTTGTGCTTGAGTCAACTGTCTGGCCACAGCGTCTTCTCCAACCTGGTGAGAGATAGAACGCACTTGGTCAACTAACTCTTTGCAATGCTCCAATACCAAACTCATCAGCTATATTCAACAGCTTGTGTCCTTGTACACATTGTCAGGTTTCCCGGCCTCCGGTAAATCACTGCCTGCAATTGTGAAAGTATCTCGCTCATGCAAAGACTACATTACCCATGTTTCCTAAACGCGGCGCGTCAGATGACGATGCGCGCCTGGGAAACGGGATATCCTTGCGGTAGCGGAAGAGACTTTGCCGATTATTCCTTCCTGTTTTGGCTTGGTGGTTGTGCGACCCGTTCTGTGCTTTGGCGTTCGTTCCGGGCGGGCTGTGGTTAAGCTCGCGTCGGACAGATTTGCGGATCCTTTGGAATATCAGGTGGGGCTTAGGAAGCGCCCGCATCATTGGCTGATTGTTCGAGTTCTGGGGACTCCGGATCCGTCGAAACCTGGGTGGATACATTGGAGGGGCTTAGGAAGCGCCCACTTCGTCTTCAGTGTGCCAGCTACAGGTTTTCCCCGCGCTTAGGGGAGCGTTTATTTAGTGTTGAACTGCAGTTGCTATGAACCCGGTTATCTTCCGACTCGGCTGAGTCTGAAGTGTTCAGGATTTTTGACGCTTTTGTTTTCCAGTGGGCAACAGTGGAAACAGGAGGTCTTTCTGTTCCTTGCAGAGACGTATCTGCAGAGGAGTGCTTTTCATTCATCTTTTGCTTTCTTTAACTGGGCATTATTTCAGTTGCTGCATTCACGTATGGAAGTACCCTAATTGACTCCCGTTTCTGTGGTTGAGATACTCTTAGGGTATTTGAAGTGCCTGTCGGTACTAAACAGTAACCAAACTATCGGAGGGGAAAGTTATTTCATTTATGTACACTGTGACAAGCGAAGGGCATCCTCAGTATTGCTTTAGGTCATCTTCCTGTTCGCAGAGGGTAGGTGGTGAATGGTTTTCCTTAACTCAGGGGAAGTTTTGAAACCCTTTATCTAGTGGTGGGACAAAGGGGACACATTTATGGTCTTCTTTATCTCTTTTGCACAGGACACTCTGAGAATTGAGAAGACGCCTTACCTGTCACTCTTCGTTCTCTCATCACTTATAGGACTCTTCAGGTGGGTGGCGGACGAACCACCGATCGCAGAGAATAGATAAAGTTAGCGCCGCTCTTCCATTGATTCCCTGTTTTATATGTTACAGGTTCCTGCTCCAGTTGCCCAGCTGTTCCCCTCCGGACTACCTATCTTTTTCCCCCGCTTGATCTCCTTAACAGTCTGTGGTCCAAAGAGCCAGACTTGGGATGATCTAGAGGTGGGCCCCCTATCAGCATCAAACCCATCCTGAGGAGTAACGACGAAAGGCCTGACAGAATAATCGGCCCACGAGTTCTTCTCCTCCTGGTGGGATTGAATTAAAGGATGGCCACCTTAGATGATGTTCTAGCGGCACTGGCCTTAGTGCAAACAGAACTTGCCACCTCCCGTCAAGAAACAGCCGCTCTGCAGGCTCGATTTGACGCCGCACAGCGTAATCCGTTTGATGCAGGGGCCTCAGCCTCTCAACCTGCCTCAGTAGTGGTGGAAATGCCTTCTCCGGTTCCCTTGGCCCCCCCTGAACGGTTTTTAGGTGATAGGAAAAAAGTACAAGTGTTCATGACTCAAGTATTGTTGCACTTCACGTGTAAACCGAAGTGTTTTTTGACTAACCAATCCGGGGTTTCCTTTTTGATTTCGTATCTGGGGGGAGAGGCAGCTCAGTGGGCGGTTCCCATAGTGAGGAATAATGATGCTATTCTATATGATTGGGAGCTATTTAGATCTGAGTTTGAGAAGACCTTTGACCGGAGGGCTGAAACTTTTTCAGCGGATAAAGAATTGCTTGTGCTAAAACAGGGCTCCTCTGATTTAGTTACTTACCTTAACCACTTTAGGAGGTTAATCGCTGAAACCGATTGGCCTGCAGCAAAACAGATGGTTCTGTTCTACCAGGGGCTCACAGAAAATCTTAAGGATGTTATCGCTCAAGTTGAACCCCAGCCTACGACGTGCGCTGCTTTTATTGATTTAGCTCTACGCTTGGACCACCGTCTCCGGGAACGCAAAGGAGAACAAGGCAGAAAGGACCGCCCAGTCCTCTTGGGTGAGAAGACCGCCACTGGGGAAAAATCTGAAGGGAAAGTAGAATCCATGGAGATTGGGGTTGTACGGGCATCATTAACCCCGAATGAAAGAGAGCATCGTCGTAAGTTTGGGCTCTGCCTCTATTGTGGGAAGAAAGGACACTTCTTAAGGGAATGCCCTGTGAAACCTAAGGGCGGTCGTTATCGTTCAGGACAGGTGGCAGTATCCACAGTGGAGAAGGGGTCGGAAAACTCCAACGCTTGAGTTTAGCAGAAGGGAGAAACTCGAGCACTCACTTCATCCCTTCAGTAACCGAAGAAGAAGATGTAGAAAACCGCCTGTTCTTCCTGACCCTGGAGTTGTGGATAGACAACACCCCCAAGACCATTCGAGCGATGATAGACTCTGGGGCCACTGGATGCTTTATGGACCTAGCGGAAGCCCGGCGGTTGGGGGTAGTTCCCGTTACCAAATCTGTTCCTGAGGCTGTGTTTGCGGTTGACGGACATGAACTGGAGTCTGGCCCAATCAATCAACATACGCCAGAATATGAAATGTGGTATGGAGATGACCATACAGAAAACATCACATTCAACCTCATTCATGCCCCGACCTACGGGGTTATTTTGGGACTTCCGTGGCTGAAAAAACATGAGCCCACTATTAGCTGGACGGATCATTCAGTACAGTTTCATTCCACCTATTGCCAAACCCATTGCCTGAGAGAGACGCCTCGACCTTCCCTGTCCTTAGCCTCTACTCATTACCTTTCCACGGCTGCGGAGAAAGAAGTAGAGTTACCTCAGTGTTATAGGGAGTATGAGGAGGTATTCAGCAAAGCAAAAGCAGAAGTCCTCCCTCCACATCGCGAATACGATTGCCGTATTGATTTGACGCCAGGGTCCGTGGTTCCTTGTGGTAGGATTTATGCTTTATCACAACCTGAAACTGCACACCTCCGGGAGTATTTGGATGACCTGCTTAAATTGGGTTTCATTCGTCCCTCCAGATCCCCAGCAGCTTCCCCGCTGTTTTTCATCCCTAAAGCCAACGGGGAACTCCGATGTTGCATCGATTACAGGGCTTTGAATGCCATCACGATAAAAAACCAGTACCCGCTCCCCTTGATACCAGTATTACTGGAGCAAGTACGATCTGCCAATATCTACACCAAATTGGACCTCAGGGGAGCCTACCATCTGGTACGATTAAGAAGTGGCGATGAGTGGAAGACCGCGTTTAAAACGCGGTACGGACTATTTGAATACTTGGTGATGCCCTTCGGGCGCTGCAATGCCCCAGCCTCTTTTCAATTTTTTTTGAATGAGGTCTTGCGAGACTTTTTAGACATCTTTGTGGTCGTCTACATTGATGACATTCTGATTTACTCGAATGGAGTGATGGAACATCAAAGACATGTCGGCCAAGTCCTTCGCGCCTTACAACAGAACCATCTATATTGTAAGCTGACGAAGTGCGAATTCCATGTCACTACTGTTGAATTTCTTGGAGTCATACTCACTCCCTCCGGGCAACTTATGGCTGACAGAAAAGTACGGGCAATCATGGAATGGCCAAGCCCTCGCAACATCAAAGACATCCAAAGACTCCTTGGTTTTGCAAATTTTTATAGGAGGTTCATTGCACACTTCTCGGACATGGTGACTCCGCTTACTAAGCTCACCAGGAAGAACACTCCTTTTGTGTGGGGTTTGGAGGAACAGACAGCTTTTGAACATTTGAAAACGGCTTTCATGACTGCTCCTGTGCTAACCCACGCCGATCCGACCCTCCCGTTTGTGGTGGAAGCAGATGCCTCCGAAGTAGCTGTTGGTGCGGTGCTCTCCCAACGGAATGAAAATACAGGTCATCTCCATCCCATTGCCTTCATGTCTCGGAAACTAAACAGCGCGGAGCGTAATTACACCATTGCGGAAAAAGAACTGCTAGCAATAAAGGACGCCTTCGCAGAATGGAGGCATTGGTTGATGGGAGCATCACAACAAATCACGGTGTACACCGATCACCGCAACTTACAGTTTATGCGAGCTGCTCGGCACCTTACCCCTCGACAACTACGTTGGATGCTGTTTTTTGCCGAATTCCACTTCACGGTGACATTTCGTCCAGGTTGTGATAATCGGAAGGCTGATGCACTCTCGCGTCAGGAACACAGCTCTGCCATGGAAGTGGCACAAGAAAAAAGCATCATTGACCCCAAGAAAGTGATAGGGACTATACACACTGAGGAGTTTCTTCACAAAGTAAAAAGAGGGATGCAAACCTTTAGCTGGAAGACCTGGATTCGTCTACATCCGGAGTGGAAAATTCGACAAGGGTTGCCGAGAAAAGGAACCCAGATACTACTGCCTACGGTAGCTCTAAGACGACAAGCTTTTCAATGGTGTCATGATCTACCATGCGCTGGACACACAGGAGGAAAGAAAACCTTGGAGAAGATGCTACGTCTGTATTGGTGGCCTACCATCCGTCCTGATGTCTTTGCATGGGTTCAGCGATGTGACACCTGTTCTAAGGCCAAGAGTGATCATCGTCCAACACAAGGACTTTTGCGAAACATGCCTACTCCTGTGAGTCCTTGGGAGAGCTTTTCTGTGGACTTTGTGGTGGGTCTTCCCAAAGATCGGGGGATGACTGCGGTATTGGTAGTTGTGGACTATTTGACCAAGCTAGGTCATTTTATTGCATGCAAAGGGGTCCCAACTGCCAGCCAACTTGCTCACCTATTGCTCCTTCATGTAGTTAGGTTACACGGATTGCCTAAAGTCATAGTTTCAGACAGGGGAGCCCAGTTCACTGCTAGGTTTTGGAAAGGGTGGTGTAATAGGATGGGCATTGCCCCTTCCTTGTCCACCAGCTTTCACCCCCAAACTGACGGGCAAACCGAGAGGTTAAACCAAACACTCAAGCAATACTTGAGATGCTTTGTGGATACCACTACTGAGGCTTGGGTTGATTGGTTATGGACTGCGGAGGTGTCTTACAATGATGCTGTTCATTCTTCAACTTCATATACCCCGTTTTTCTGCACCTACGGGTTTCACCCTAGGTTTGCCCCTTTGAGCGTTTCATCCTCCGATGTCCCGATCCCTCAGTTGCAGTCTAGGTTGGTCCAGTTACGGGAAACCGTACGGCTAGCAAGGGTGAATCTGGAGAGGGCTAAAGGGAAATACAAGGCACAGGCTGATAAACATCGAAAGGCTTGTCCTCAGTATGCCAAGGGAGATTGGGTATGGCTGTCCACTAGAAATATTCGCTTCCGCAAATACAGTGTATTCAACCCCAGGTTCATTGGCCCTTACCAGGTGATTCGTCACATCAACCCTGTGGCTGTGAAACTGAGCCTCCCGGGACATTTCCGGATCCATCCTGTTTTCCATGTGTCCCTGCTCAAGCCCGCAAAGGGTCCTCGGGCTAAAGGCCCTGAACCCGTGAGAGTGCAGCGGGACGTTGAGTATGAGGTGAGAGGCATTCTGGATGCACGTAGGGTGAAGGGTCAGCTCCAGTATCTGGTGGCGTGGAAGGGCTATGGGCCTGAGGAGGACTCTTGGGAACCTGCGGGTGCTGTTCATGCTCCTAGACTGGTTAAGAAATGTCATTTGTCGCATCCTGGTAAACCTGGAGGCAGTCAGTGAATCTTGTAAGGGGGGGTGTTCTGTCAGGTTTCCCGGCCTCCGGTAAATCACTGCCTGCAATTGTGAAAGTATCTCGCTCATGCAAAGACTACATTACCCATGTTTCCTAAACGCGGCGCGTCAGATGACGATGCGCGCCTGGGAAACGGGATATCCTGGCGGTAGCGGAAGAGACTTTGCCGATTATTCCTTCCTGTTTTGGCTTGGTGGTTGTGCGACCCGTTCTGTGCTTTGGCGTTCGTTCCGGGCGGGCTGTGGTTAAGCTCGCGTCGGACAGATTTGCGGATCCTTTGGAATATCAGGTGGGGCTTAGGAAGCGCCCGCATCATTGGCTGATTGTTCGAGTTCTGGGGACTCCGGATCCGTCGAAACCTGGGTGGATACATTGGAGGGGCTTAGGAAGCGCCCACTTCGTCTTCAGTGTGCAGGCTACAGGTTTTCCCCGCGCTTAGGGGAGCGTTTATTTAGTGTTGAACTGCAGTTGCTATGAACCCGGTTATCTTCCGACTCGGCTGAGTCTGAAGTGTTCAGGATTTTTGACGCTTTTGTTTTCCAGTGGGCAACAGTGGAAACAGGAGGTCTTTCTGTTCCTTGCAGAGACGTATCTGCAGAGGAGTGCTTTTCATTCATCTTTTGCTTTCTTTAACTGGGCATTATTTCAGTTGCTGCATTCACGTATGGAAGTACCCTAATTGACTCCCGTTTGCTGTGGTTGAGATACTCTTAGGGTATTTGAAGTGCCTGTCGGTACTAAACAGTAACCAAACTATCGGAGGGGAAAGTTATTTCATTTATGTACACTGTGACAAGCGAAGGGCATCCTCAGTATTGCTTTAGGTCATCTTCCTGTTCGCAGAGGGTAGGTGGTGAATGGTTTTCCTTAACTCAGGGGAAGTTTTGAAACCCTTTATCTAGTGGTGGGACAAAGGGGGCACATTTATGGTCTTCTTTATCTCTTTTGCACAGGACACTCTGAGAATTGAGAAGACGCCTTACCTGTCACTCTTCGTTCTCTCATCACTTATAGGACTCTTCAGGTGGGTGGCGGACGTACCACCGATCGCAGAGAATAGATAAAGTTAGCGCCGCTTATCCATTGATTCCCTGTTTTATATGTTACAGGTTCCTGCTCCAGTTGCCCAGCTGTTCCCCTCCGGACTACCTATCTTTTCCCCCCGCTTGATCTCCTTAACAGTCTGTGGTCCAAAGAGCCAGACTTGGGATGATCTAGAGGTGGGTCCCCTATCAGCATCAAACCCATCCTGAGGAGTAACGACGAAAGGCCAGACACACATGCTTGCCTCATTGCCCTTCCCATAGTATTTCATGGGGACTCAAGCCTGTATTCTTTTCTGGTATGTTTTTGAGTCCCATCAGGACAAGAGGTAAAGCATCAGGCCACTCCAATGGGGTGGATTCGCCACCTTTCCTAGCCCAACAGCTACCACGCCCTGCTGGGGCAAGGTCATCAAGGACCAACTGACTGCTACCCTCGCCCTGAGATCACCCGCCGACCCCACCGACCGAGACACCGCCGCAACCAACCTCAAACAGTGGATCAACGACTGCGCAGACACCCTCGCCCCTCTCAAGACTTCCACAACCAACCACACCAACAAGAAAGTCGCCTGGTTCACCGAAGACCTCGGATCTCCAAGCGCACCTGTCGGAAGCTGGAGAAGAAATGGCTCCACGACCGAACACCAGTCAGCCACATAGCCCAAAAAAGCGCCACCCGCAAACACCACCAACTCATCAGGACCGCCAAGAGGACTGCCTTCAAAGACCGCCTAGACAACAACGTACACAACACCAAAGAGTTCTTTAGCATCGTGAAAGAACTCTCCAACCCCAGCTCCAACACCAACGACATGCCACCATCGCAAGACCTATGTGACTTCTTTCACCGCAAGATCGCCGACATCCACGACAGCTTCAACTCCGACACCCCGCACCCACCACCCCTGCGATCACCACCCGCACCAGCCGCATGACTCCACGTCATCGATGAAGACACCATCAAAACCATGAACTCCATCCACTCCGGATCCCCATCCGACCCCTGCCCTCACCACGTCTTTAACAAAGCCAGCACAACCATCACACCACACCTCCGATAAAAAATCAACAGTTCCTTCGAGACAGCAACCTTCCAGGAAAGCTGGAAGCACGTCGAGATCAACGCCCTTCTGAAGAAGCCCAAGGCGGACCCCAAGGATGGACAAAGGAGAAACAGCCGCCCTCATCCTCCTGGACCTATCAGCAGCCTTTGACACAGTCTGCCATCGAACCCTATCAGCACGCCTCCATGACGCCGGAATTCAAGAGAAGGGCCTGGCCTGGACCACATCCTTCCTCTCCGGCAGAACCCAGAGCGTCCGCCTCCCACCCTTCCGCTCAAAAACCACCGAGATCATCTGCGGCATCCCACAGTGATCCTCCCTCAGCCCGACGCGGTTCAATATCTACATCAATACAAAAAATGACGCTATGGAACTAATTCATTTAAATCATTATTCGAAATAGGTTTGTCAATTACCTATCTGACCTGACAAAATTCTTCTAGAGCAAATCAATTCAGTTTTCTATATATATCATTTAACTCATGAAACCTTAACGAATCAATTACATCCATAGGATATGTAGTCCTCTTTTTAAAGTATGTTTTATTCACTCAAATATTTTTTGTATTCATTTTTTTGCTACTTTACACACTTCTTTTATATAGATACTCTTCTTTTGTGTTATACAAATCTAAAATTGCAATATTTACACATCCCACACACAACTTACATAAACCTCTACAAAAAATTGGAAATGAAAAAATAAAGCATTCACATATTGTTTCAAAATAGCCCCTCTTCTTTAAATGGATGCTCTGTATCTTATTATCTAAAGAGCATTCCTCAGTCTTACAGGTACACCTTACTCATGCAGTATCTAAGAGATCGATTATTTGTCCCTTGTATTCTGAACTGCTGTTTATTAGTTGTCACCGAATCGTAATTCAAAGGGTGTCCGTTTCCAAGGTTGTCCATATCTACATGGCACCGCTAGCCCACGTCACACGACAACATAACCTCAACATCATTTCCTACGCGGACGACACCCAGCTGATCATATCCCTCACCGAAGACCCCCACACCGCCAAAGCCAACCTCCATAGAGAAATGAAGGCCGTAGCCGACTGGATGAAGGACAGCAGACTGAAGCTGAATTCAGACAAGACAGAGGTCCTCATCCTCGGACCCACTCCATTAGCCTGGGACGACTCCTGGTGGCCCACATCGCTAGGCACAGCACCGGAACCCACAGACCACACACGCAACCTGGGGGTGATCCTCGACTCCACCCTCTCCATGACCAGGCAAGTCAATGCCATCTCCACGTCCTGCTTCAACACCCTCCGAATGCTCCACAGGATCTTCAAATGGATCCCCCCCGACATGAGAAAAACCGTCACCAAGGCCCTCTTCACCAGCAGACTCGACTACGGGAACGCCCTCTACTCAGGAACAACAACCAAGCTCCTGAGATGACTACAACGAATCAAGAACGCCTCAGCACGACTGATCCTCGACGTCCCCCGATGCAGCCACATCACACCCCACCTGAGAGGCCTGCTCTGGCTCCCCGTCAACAAGAGGATTACCTTCAAACTCCTCATCCACGCACACAAAGCACTACACAACACCGGACCCACATACCTCAACAACCGACTCAGCTTCTACACCCCTACCCGAAGCCTCCGCTCAGCCAACCACGCCCTCGCCACAATTCCTTGTATCCGGAAAGCCACCGCCGGCGGCAGATCCTTCTCCTACCTCGCCGCCAAGACCTGGAACGCTCTCCCTACAAGCCTATGACAGACTCAGGACCTGCTGGCCTTCAGGAAACTTCTCAAGACTTGGCTTTTCGATCAGTAGCAGCCTCCCTCCACCCTCCCCAAGCACCTTGAGACCCTAACGGGTATGT
Organism: Lissotriton vulgaris; assembly: GCF_964263255.1. Lineage (NCBI taxonomy): Eukaryota > Metazoa > Chordata > Amphibia > Caudata > Salamandridae > Lissotriton > Lissotriton vulgaris. The sequence goes on from NC_141700.1 coordinate 809,353,832, forward strand.
AGCGCGCTTTAGAAATGCAGTGATTGATTGATTGATTGTGCCATTCAGTTGTTCTACCATTCCAGAAGCCTCTGGGCGGTATGCACAGTGCAGTTTTGCTCAATTTTAAATGCTTCACAAATTAGTCAAATTATTTCTTTTATACCTCTCTGCAACACAGCTCTCTGACACTTACTGGAGGTACCTGGTGGGCTAGTTGGCCCCAGGGACCATCAGGACTCAAGGGGAATTAATCCCCCAAATTAAAACGCACCAGGGGGCGTGTTTCCACAGTGGTGAAGGGAGGGGGCGGGGCCTGACATAGGAAGTGTGCAAACGCACCCCCTGGCACATTGTAAATTGGGGGCTTAAGTCTCCTTCAATTCTGAGGGTCCCTGGGGGCGTACTAACCCACCAGGTACCTCCAGTATGCGCCAGGGAGCTGCATTGCAGAGACGTATTGAGAGGCCATGCCCCTTTTTACACCTCTCTGCAACGCAGCTCTGTGGAGCTTACTAGAGGTAACTGGTGGGCTACTTGGCCCCCAGGGACTATCAGGTCTAAAGTGCAATTAATCCCCCAACTTAAAAAGTGCCAGGGGGTGCATTTGCACAGTGGTGAAGTGAGGGGGCGGGCCACGGTATAGCAAGTGTGCAAACGTACCCCCTGGCACATTGTAAATTGGGGGATTAAGTTCCCTTAAATCCTGAGGGTCCCTGGGGGAAAACTAGCCCACCAGGTATTTCCAGCATGCACCAGGGAGCTGCGTTGAAGAAAGGTGTTGAGAGGCCATGCCCATTTTTACACCTCTATGCAATGCAGCTCTGTGGCGCTTACTGGAGGTAACTTAAAACGCAGCAGGGGGCGTGTTTGCACAGTGGTAAAGGGAGGGGCGGGGCCTGAAATAGCAAGTGTGCAAAAGCACCCCCTGGCACATTGTAAATTGGGGGATTAAGTCTCCTTCAATCCTGAGGGTCCCAGGAGGACAACTAGTCCACCAGGTACCTCCAGTATGCACCAGGAAGATGCATTGCAGAGACGTGTTGAGAGGCCATGCCCCTTTTTACACCTCTCTGCAGCACAGCTCTGTGGAGCTAACTGGAGGTACCTGGTGGGATACTTGGCCCCCAGGGACCTTTAGGACTCAAGAGGAGTTAATCCCCCACCTTAAAACACACCTGGGGGTGGTATTGCACAGTGGTGGAGTGAGGGGGCGGGGCCTGACATAGGAAGTGTGCAAACGCACCCCCTGGCACATTGTAAATTGGGGGATTAAGTCCCCTTCAATCCCGAGGGTCCCTGGGGGCGTAATAGCCCACCAGGTACCTCCAGTATGCGCCAGGGAGCTGCATTGCAGAGACGTGTTGAGAGGCCATGCCCCTTTTTACACCTCTCTGCAACGCAGCTCTGTGGAGCTTACTAGAGGTAATTGGTGGGCTACTTGGCCCCCAGGGACTATCAGGTCTCAAGTGCAAATAATCCCCCAACTTAAAAAGTGCCAGGGGGTGCATTTGCACAGTGGCGAAGTGAGGGGGCAGGCCAGGGTATAGCAAGTGTGCAAACGTACCCCCTGGCACATTGTAAATTGGGGGATTAAGTCTCCTTCAATCCTGAGGGTCCCTGGAGGACAACTAGCCCACCAGGTGCCTCCAGTATGCACCAGGAAGATGCATTGCAGAGACGTGTTGAGAGGCCATGCCCCTTTTTACACCTCTCTGCAACGCAGCTCTGTGGAGCTTACTAGAGGTAATTGGTGGGCTACTTGGCCCCCAGGGACTATCAGGTCTCAAGTGCAGTTAATCCCCCAACTTAAAAAGTGCCAGGGGGTGCATTTGCACAGTGGTGAAGTGAGGAGTCGGGCCGCGGTATAGCAAGTGTGCAAACGCACCCCCTGGCACATTGTAAATTGGGGGATTAAGTCTCCTTCAATCCTGAGGGTCCCTGGACGACAACTAGCCCACCAGGTACATCCAGTATGCACCAGGAAGATGCATTGCAGAGATGTTTTGAGAGGCCATGCCCCTTTTTACACCTCTCTGCAACACAGCTCTGTGGAGCTTACTGGAGGTACCTGGTGGGATACTTGGCCCCCAGGGACCATCAGGACTCAAGAGGAATTAATCCCCTACCTTAAAACACAACTGGGGGTGGTATTGCACAGTGGTGGAGAGAGGGGGCGGGCCTGACATAGGAAGTGTGCAAACGCACCCCCTGGCACATTGTAAATTGGGGGATTAAGTCCCCTTCAATCCTGAGGGTCCCTGGGGGTGTACTAGCCCACCAGGTACCTCGAGTATACGCCAGGGAGCTTCATTGCAGAGACGTGTTGAGAGGCCATGCCCCTTTTTACACCTCTCTGCAACGCAGCTCTGTGGAGCTTACTAGAGGTAACTGGTGAGCTACTTGGCCCCCAGGGACTATCAGGTCTCAAGTGCATTTAATCCCCCAACTTAAAAAAAAAGCCAGGGGGTGCATTTGCACAGTGGTGAAGTGAGGGGGCGGGCCACGGTATAGCAAGTGTGCAAACATACCCCCTGGCACATTGTGAATTGGGGGATTAAGTCCCCTTCAATCCTGAGGGTCCCTGGGGGAAAACTAGCCCACCAGGTTTTTCCAGCATGCACCAGGGTGCTGCGTTGAAGAAAGGTGTTTAGAGGCCAAGCCCATTTTTACACCTCTATGCAATGCAGCTCTGTGGCGCCTACTGGAGGTAACTTAATACGCAGCCGGGGTGTGTTTGCACAGTGGTAAAGGGAGGGGGCGGGGCCTGAAATAGCAAGTGTGCAAAAGCACCCCCTGGCACATTGTAAATTGGGGGATTAAGTTTCCTTCAATCCTGAGGGTCCCTGGAGGACAACTAGCCCACAAGGTACCTCCAGTATGCGCCAGGGAGCTGCATTGCAGAGAATTTTGAGAGGTCATGCCCCTTTTTACACCTCTCTGCAACACAGCTCTGTGGAGCTTACTGGAGGTACCCGGTGGGCTAGTTGACCCACAGGGACCATCAGGGCTCAAGGGGAATTAATCCTCCAACTTAAAATGCGCCAGGGGCGCGCGTTTGCACAGTGGTGCAGGGACGTGGCATAGCCTGACTTAACAAGTGTGCAAACGCACCTGTGGTGCATTTTAAGTTGGGGGATTAAGTCCCCTTGAATCTTGAGGGTCCCTGGGGGCCAACCAGCCCATAAGGTACCTCCAGTATGCACCAGGGAGCTGAGTTGCAGAGAGGTGTTCAGAGGCCACGCCCCTTTTGACACCTCTCAGCAACACAGCTCTGTGGACTCAAGGGGAATTAATCCCCCAACTTAAAACGCACCAGGGGGGCACATTTGCACAGTGGTGAAGGAAGGAGGCAGGCCTGACATAGCAAGTGTGCAAAAGCACCCCCTGGCACATTGTAAATTGGGGGATTAAATCCCCTTCAATCCTGAGGGTCCCTGGGGCAAACTAGCAGGTACTTCCAGGATGTACCAGGGAGCTGCGTTGCAGAGAGGTGTTAAGAGGCAATACCCCTTTTTGCACCTCTCTACAACGCAGCTGGTTCCCCCAACTTAAAACGCGCCCCTGGCAAGTTCTACATTGTGGGAATAAATCCTCTTTAGTCTTGAGCGTCCCTGGGGGCCAACTAGCCCACAAGCTACCTCCAGTAAGCGCCAGGGAGCTGCATTGCAGAGAGGTGTAAAAAGGGGCATGGCCCCAGACCACCTCTCTGCAATGCAGCTCCATGGCGCTTACTTGAGGTACCTGGTGGGCTAGTTGGCCCCCAGGGACTCTCAGGATTCGAGGGGAATTAATCTCCCAACTTACAACCCACCAGGGGGCGCGTTTGCACAGTGGTGAAGGGTCCTGATGTGACAGGACCGCCCTCTCCCTTCACCTTGTCAAGGACCGAACCCAAACCATTAATCTGGGCCCTTTTAAAGCTAAGACCACTTCTGTCACTAAAGGAGTCCCACAGGGATCCTGTCTCAGCCCCAACCTTTTTAATATTTATATTGCTCCGCTAGCCACCCTGCTTAGGAAGATCGGGTTCATCCGGTCTCCTACGCAGACGATACACAGCTGCTCCTAGCCTATGATACTGATGTGCCTAATATTCACGAAATATTTTCTGAAGGCATGCTCCAAATCACGACATGGATGAGTCAAAATTTCCTCCAGCTCAATCCAAGCAAAACAGAAATCATGCTATTCACAGAGGCAGTCAATAGCTGGTCCCCGAGTTGGTGGCCGGAAGAACTAGGTACGGCTCCAACCCCTAAACCGATTGTAAAAAATCTAGGGGTGCTTGTTGATAACAAGCTAAATATGGAGGAGCATATTGCACTCACGAAACGATCCTGTTTCCATGCCCTTAGTCTTCTATGTAAAGTCTTTCACTTCCTTCCCCTTACTACCCGTAAGACTCTCATACACACATTGGTACTAAGCCGGCTGGATTTCGGTAATGCCCTTCTGATTTTGGCTAAAGATTCCACCTTACAAACTGTACAGGTGGTTCAGAATACAGCAGCACGCTTAGTTACCAACTCCCCGCGTCGCACTCCCTCCCTCCCCCTTCTTCACAAACTGCACTGGCTCCCAGTCTGTAAACGTATCCATTTCAAAATCTGCTGCTTAGTCTTCAAAGGTCTCCATCAGATGGGCCCAACATATTTATCAAACAAGCTGACTATATACACTCCCTTGCGCAAGCTCCGTTCAGAAGGCAAACTCCTAGTCATCCCCCGCTTTAAGAAAACCAAATGGGGAGGTAAAGCCTTCTCCTACCTTGCGCCTAAAATGTGGAACCAGCTACCTGAGACACTTCGTCTAACCCACAATTACTTCAGTTTCAGGAAGCAGCTGAAAACATTCCTGTTTTGAGGGATATGACCTCACCTCTATAGTCCTTAGCGCGGAGACACCCCATGTGGGGCTATTCATGCTCTCTATAAATCATCTAAATAAACAAATAAATAAATATGCAATCAGTCTGCCAATACCCAAGCACTTATAAATTCACCATTCACTCTCCTTGCAGTACTCTAATCATCCACTCAGTACCCGTGTATTCATGCAATGACTTAGGGCCATATGTATCAAGCAAATTCGCATTCGCACAGGCCGAAATTAGCAGAATTTCGGCCTTTGCGAATGCAAATTTGCTAAATGGTATGTATAAAGCAAAATCTGGTGCAAAAAAAGGAATTGCGATTCCTTATTTTGCAATTGCATTTAAGGAATCGCAAATTTTGTGATTCCTTAAATGTAATGTATAAAGCAAAAAAAATTGCAAAATGCCCTTAAGGAATCGCAAATTACCACCAACTTCTAGTTGGTGGTAAGTAGCGAATTCCTTGAAAAATGCAAATGTTTGCATTTTTCAAAGTGTCATGTGACGCACATACATGCCCTTAGGGCATGTATGTGTGCCACATGTGCACCCATGCATATTTCAGGGGTGCAACAGGGTGTCCTTTGGACACCCCTGCACCCTTGAAATTATTCTCAATTTGCAAATTGCGAATCGCAAATTCATTCCTATGGGCCTCCTGGCCCATAGAAATGAATGGGAAAGTATTCCTTAATTGCGATTCGCAATTTGCTAATCGCAATTAAGGAATTTTAAGAAATCGCAAAAAAATGCGATTTTGTACATACATACCTATTTGCGATTCCCACAGAGGTACCCCAACGCTTAGTGTTCCCTAGTGTATGTAGGTGTTTTCACTGTATTGTGAGTGTCTTTTAGCTAGGGGTGGGCGGAATTGGCATAATCGCATTACGCAAATCTCCGTGAAACAGTAAAAAAACTCCACAAACACGCAGAAATTCCGCGAACACGCGGAATTGCTTGTTTGCGATTCTTTTTTACTGTCCGCAATCACTGTTTGCGTGCTCGGTGGGAAATATCTTGAGAACACGCATTTTGTGAACGCGAACAAGCAAAAAATTCGCGAAGTCGCGGAACGCAGATTTGTGGGATAATTTGAGTTCTCCGCGGAACGCTAAATTACAGAAATTCCGCAAATTCTGCGAGTAGAATGGAATTTAATGCCCATGCCTACTTTTAGCATAGCACTGGCTTGTCCTGGTTAGTCAGAGGGAGTTACCACCAGTTCTCGTCAGTAAAAAGTTGGGGGCACAGGAGGACTTTCCGCTCCTCTGTTGGTTCTTTCTGCACATCTCTTGCTTCTTCCTGCACTTTTCTTTGCCTTTGTGGACTTCTGTTGACCCTTTCAGCATTTGTCTTGCTTCTAATTGCACTTTTCTTCCTCTTTCTTCACATGTCCTACCTTTGTAGGCATAGTTAGAAATTAGCATTTAAAAAACCATTGAAATTCACTGAAAAAAAACATAGGTTTCAGGCATATTATAGTTAAAAATTAGCATTTAAAAAACTATTGAAATTCACTGAAAAATCCTAGGTTTCAGGCACGTTATAGTTACAAATTAGCAGTTAAAAAACCTTTGAAATTCACTGAAAAAAACATAGGTTACAGGGACGTTATAGTTAGTTGGTTATTTCACTCGTACTAAACCATAGAAATTCCGCCGTTAAAGTTATTTGAGCTAACTATAACTTGCGCCTCCGCAATGCACTGCTGATGACGTCACATATTACATCATTCATGACATGGTCAGTGACATCACTGATGACATCACTGGTGACATCTCAAATGACATCACTGATGACATCATCCACATGAAAATCTGCTGCACCTCCTCATACCTTAATAAAACCTTTGATACAGCCACTCTAAAATACAGACTTCCATTTTCAAAACAATAGAGATACCAATACCAGTTACTACGTACGCACTGACTGATTCCTAGGTGTACACACACATCTACTCATTCACCCATACAGTCACTCATACATGCAGTGACTCATCAATACAACCCTATTATAGGCACTCTTCCAGAGTTACTCAAACATCGAATCAGTCATGCAAAAAATCAATCATACTTCTATTTACTCACCTATACAGTTATACACACACAACTTCACTTATTCCTACAGATACTAACATAATACTTACTCTCTTATACAATCACTGATACAAGTACACAGTGATCCATACAGCCACTCTCACAATCACTGGCTCTCATGTATAGTCATTTATATACACCAACTCTCACATGCACTGTGTTTTACATATGTAGTCACTTGGACATGTAGCACTGAGATATGCATTCACTCACCAATACAACAATACACACACTCACCCAGCCATACAGCTGTTTCCACATGCACTCTTAAACTCATACACCCAGTGAATGAAGCACTCACACATCTATGCACAGAGTCACACACCTCCCATCCACCCACACGCACTCAAACACCCATATCAATACTCACGCAACTAATCAATAACCCATATAGACACTCATGTAGCTACTCACCAACCAATGCAGCAGCTTACATAGCAATCGATAGACTGATACAAACATTCACACAGTTTAGTCACTAACCCATGCATTCAGTAAGATACATTTAATCACTCACTTATACAGTCAGTCATGCACCTACTAAATCCATCATCCAGACACTAATACACCCACTCAGTTTTCAATACAACTTGGCCAATATATATATAAAACATTTAAACTTTACAGAAACACACAGTCACTGGATGTCATCATTCACTATGTCATCTGTGATGTCATTTGAGATGTCATCAGTGATGTCATTTGAGATGTCATCAGTGTTGTCATTGACCATGTCATGAATGATGTAATATGTGACGTCACCAGCAGTGCATTGCGAGGTGCCAGTTATAGTTAGCTCAACTAACTATAACAGGGGAATTTCTATGGTTTTTTATGAGTGAAATGTCCAACTAACTATAATGTCCCTGAAGCCTATGGTTTTTTCAGTGAATGTCAAACGTTTTTTAAATGCTCATTTGTAACTATACCGTGCCTGAAACCTATGTTTTTTCCAGTGAATATGAATATATATATATATATATATATATATATATATATATATATATATATATATATATATATATATATATATATATATATATAAAGTAAATAAAGACAAGAAAGTGTCATCAATAAACATGTAGGTTTGGTTTAATATTGCAGTTATATGAAGAGAGAAAGTATCTGGCATCCTTAAAGTGATGGCATTTGTGGGCACTGCTTCTTGCCTACCCTCCTATTAGAAAGCTACCAGAAATAATTAGAGATCTCCACCTGCATGCCAAAGAACATACGCTGCTGCAGAAAAAGGCTGAGTGGTCATGATACTCCTTTGATCTGCTCAACTTTCTTTGTTTGTTAAAGGAAGTAAGAAGTGGTTGGGCATGGCATGCAAACAGCTGTCTTCCTAGCTGCAGGGTCATTGTTTGTTTTTCCTGATTGAGTACACCATAGCATGGATGGCTCATTCTAAGGGGCAAGATTAGTTTTGCTGCATCTGCATTGTCCGACTATACTGCCGACAGTCGTTTTTTTGCAGATTTTTGCTTATTGAGCATTCTGTTATACAGCTCCTCTCAGTGAGTACCAAGAGTATATTTTTTTCTAAGGGGCTTCAATACATTATGTGATTCATATACTGGAGTTAAAACACTGCCAATCCATTAGTCACCATTAAATGCAGTAGTAATAAGCTTTATTCGATACAAATGTTATCATAAAAGCATACACATATAACAATCCAATTTGTATAAACCTGGATCACTTAAAAAACATCATAATATACATTAAATTCCAAACAATTAAAAACCACGAATATATAAAGTTAAAAATGAATATGTAATAGAAAAGAAGGGAAATCTATTTGCACAAGGCTAATAGAATGGAATTACAACCATGAGGATTTTTACACTAGACCTTATTCTCTTAGAGCATTGCTTTTGTCATATCTGTCGCCTGTGCACATCTCAGGTGTTTGAACTTATCACATTTTTTGCCTGGATCTTTGTCCTTATCAGCCATGCGCATCCCAAACATTTAGCTACTCCACAAATCAATGTCAAGGAGGAAGTATCAGTTTTTAGGATGCGTAGTGCAACACAATGGTTTGTTAGGCCTACCATTTTACAGACTGGCTTGAGCCATTTTGCAATTGTCATCCATTGGGGTAGGCACAACTCGGACAAGGAGCAGGTATTGAGTTATGCCCCTTCCAAGATGCTGTCACGTTGTTAAGCAGCAGGGTCCCTAATCTCATCTTCATATAAAGGACCCTGTCCCTGGGAACCTGCATAAAATCGAGGTAGGATTCTAGTTTGCAGATGTTTTTATGTTCAAAGAACACCTCAGTAATTTTCCCAGATTTTGAATTAGAGAGCTCAAGAGTCTGCACCCAGTCCCAATAGGCACGCTTTAGATCCTGCTTGGGTGGTGGGGTCTGAGAAGCCCAAGCCTCTCTGAATCCAATATCGATTAGAATGCTCCTAAGGTCTACTATCCATTTGATTCTGCTCCCTGTGTCGGCTGACACCAGTTCGTCAAGGGAAGCAGCATAGTTGGACAGCTCAGCGGTCCTTCTTATGCGCACCCAGAAAAGCAAGGGGCGAAGGCGTGCAATATCCTGAATAGAACGCCTTCCCATATCATAGAATAGAGGCTTCAAAGGGGTGGAAATGGGAAGGGAAATGAGGTCTCTTAAAAAGTTGTTTTCCGACTTGACAAGCTCACTAGTATTCTCGAAGCCCCAGAGTTCGGCCCCGTGTAGGGCCGAAGGTAGTGCTTTGCCGTCATAGACAGTAAGCGCCGGGGCAATTGGCCGACTCGCACACAGATGTTGTTCTCTGACGATGGCCCCAGACACACGCTTGTGGTTGAAGAGCATCTTGGCTAGATGGGAATTCCATTTCATATTTTTAGAAACATGTATTCCCAAGTAGTCAAAAGACTCAACTACATCCAAGGGGGCATCGTTCAGAGTAATGCCATTTCTAAACCGTTTTGAAGGGTTGATAGTTATTAATTTAGTTTTGTTTGTGTTAATTAACAACCCCTGAGAATGACAAAAGGTGCTAAATCTATTTAAAAGCTTTTGGAGGCCACCCAGTAACTTGGAGATCAGGAGGGTATCATCGGCAAACAGGAGGGTTGGTGTCTTCTCCCCCGCCAAGGTGAGAAAGTGTCATCAATAAACATGTAGATTTGGTTTAATATTGTAGTTATCTGAAGAGAGAAAGTATCTGGCATCCTTAAAGTGATGGCGTTTGTGGGCAATGCTTCTTGCCCACCCTCCCATTAGAAAGCTGCCAGAAATAATTAGAGATCTCCACCTGCATGCCAAAGAACATACGCTGCTGCAGAAAAAGGCTGAGTGGTCATGATACTCCTTCGATCTGCTCAACTTTCTTTAAAGGAAGTAAGAAGTGGTTGGCCATGGCATGCACGGCAGCTGTCTTGCTAGCTGCAGGGGCATTGTTTGTTTTCCCTGATTGAGTACACCATAGCATGGATGGCTCATGCTAAGGGACAAGATTAGTTTTGCTGCATCTGCATTGTCCGACTATACTGCCGACAGTCATTTTTTTGCTGATTTTTGCCTATTGAGCATTCTGTTATACAGCTCCTCTCAGTGAGTACCAAGAGTATATTTTTTTCTCAGGGCCTTCAATATATTATGTGATTCATACACTGGAGTTAAAACACTGCCAATCCATTAGTCACCATTAAATGATTATTGGAGTGTCCGGCTCAGAATCATCTTTATTCGGTTAACAAACCATGAAGGAAAATACGGCAATGAAAACATCTTGGGAAAAAAAATTATGCCATAGAATCTAAAAAAAACTATTTCAAGTTATAAAATACTAAAGTGAGCTGTGCACAAATTAAAAATGCAGGCTAACTCACATGTACAAAAGCTCAAGAAGGTTTATTTCAATGAGAAGTTTAAAAATTCCTTATGTAGATATGAACAAATGAGAAACTACAAAGTATTCATATGTATTGTCGTGAAATACTTCCCCCGCAATATTCCATAATCTCCTAGCTACAGAAATAAATTTGTAGATCATGAAACAAACATATTGCATTCAGTTTGTTAACGCTGTAGATGAAACAATGCAGGCCTACCCTCCTAATATTCATGCTTCTCAGCAGCTGTATTAGAAATGTCTTCCTTGATTCAGTGTATGTTTTACAGAAGTAAAGGAGGTGCAGCACAGACTCCGTTGAACATGAGTCACAGGGGCAGGGTTCAGGGGCAGAATCAGAATAGACCGTACTACCACATAAGACTAAAATGAGGGTTATGTTAAACCAGGACCTCACTAATTAACATCTATGAGAATGTTGTAATGGGAACCAGAGATACGGTTCAATAGCATCTGTAGTCACCAGTGGAAGATATCCAGTCACTCTGGCCGTTCCCTTCACTAGAGCTTCTCTGCACATCTAACATAAGGCTAGATAATCCTGCTAATATTTGGAGACAGCAGAGATATTATGCGGTCTGTCAAAACAATCAGTTCTCTCTATCGCTACAAGTAGCTCCTTCACATATATTAGCCAAGGAATAATGTGCCTAGTCAAGAGAAAAGCAATCACTTATTATCTCCTAATTGAGCAAAGTCTCATGTTTGTACCCCACTGGATGCCACAGCATGAGTGGTGCTAGTCTGATGTGGTATTCCAGGGTACGCAAGCTTAATTCTGTGTGACAAAGAAATATAGGGAGGTTGTTAAGTACACACAATCACCTTCTCAAAGACACACTTTCTTTTTGTTTGCAGTTTCATGATGTCACAATAACCCAAACCTCTAGCCCCTATATTGCAGTAGAACAACAACATGCCATGGCATCAACTTCCCCACTATTTAAAGAGGGGCTACATTTTTTGGTCATAGCAAGACTTCCCAGCATATGGTAGGGTTGACCAATTGCCTTTGCAGTCAAACAGTACACCTAAATAGGTAAGGGTAGAAACATTAAGAAGTTTTTCACCAATAATGTAATGCAGACTCAGGGCACTGCATATATTCCCCACAACAATTACATAAGATTCTGCTGAGTTTGTCTTTAAAACTACTTAATCCATAAATATCACACATTTATTCGTCAGCTTCTTCAAACCCCTACCAGTTCTTGACATTAAAATGCTTTCATTTGCATAGAGGAGGGCAGGAAGCTTCCTAGAGCCCATCATCGGTGTATCTCCCTCTCCAATGTTCAGCCAAGAATCTAAATTGATTATATGTAAGAAAAGCAAAATGTTGCCAACATACACCCAGCTTCATCTTCATGGAGTTGGTACATTCTCCATGCACCATATATCATTTGACCAGTTACATCTTTAAGCAACTGGGCCAGGAAAAATATCAAAGACTCATCTACACAGATAGCTACATTTTATGCCCTAACTTCACCCATGCGAAAGCTGAGGTATGGTTCATGAAGAGTAGCTGGCAACAGCTCTTCTTAGCCACTGTATATTTGCTAATTACAAAATGGAGATTGAGAAATTGGTCAAGGGTGCCAAGACCTTTTCTAAATCTATATTGAACATGAGAAAAACAGCCATTCTCAGCCAAGCACGTTTACAGCTGATTCAACAAGGTTCTCCCCAACACTTTGCTTGTTGAGTCGATTAATAATGATGGACGTTAACAACGAGGGACTTCTCTGTCACCCTTTTTACATATGGGGACTACAGTAGAGTTTAGCTATGATTTTGGAGGGTCTACCATAACAGAACACCTCATGACAATAGTAAGTTATGGTGCCTATAGGTCAATATTGTCCATGAAAAGATTAACTTCTACTTCGTTGGGGCCAGGTGACTTATTTTTAGTTCTCTGTTCTAAAGCACATCTCCTCTACAGTTTTTTACACCGGGAATATATTCCACAGTAAAACCATATCCAGATGTTTTGTGGACAATCGTGCTATACGTGCAGTAGTACGTTTTGTATTATTTCCAGAGAGTATATCTACAAGTGGTCGATGGTCAGTTTTGAGAATAAATGATCTTCCCCATAAATATGGTTTAAACTTTTCGACGCTCCATACGCAGGCCAAAAGTTCTTTCTCAATGACGGAATAATTCCATTCAACAGGACGTAAAGTCCTGGATGCTTCAAAAAACATTAAAAAAAAATATAAAACAACAAAAAGAAGAAAAAAAACAGTTCTTTTTAGAACTACCTCCAATTTAAAAAAAAAGGCTAAATTTTTTAAAAACTCTATTATTCATTTTTCCACATGGTACGCTCCCCGGTCCGCTTCCCGGTGCGCGTATCGGGCGCTCCCCACGCGCAAATTAAAAAAATTTTTTTGGGGCCCCGCTGGTCCCTTTTATGGCCCCCACATCAAACCTAGGGGGTCAGGGGGGGTCTATCCCTGCCCCCTTATGGTCATTTCCCCCTTTTTTTTTCCACCTCTTGTATCTCTATCCTACTGAGACACAAGATGGCGGCCGCTCCGCACTGTTTCGAATGTTTACAGACACCCGAGAGCCAATCAGCTTTCTGTGCGCAAGTCGCGTGGCGCGCCCGGCGCCCCCCGGAGCGCGTAACGGGGCGCTGCCATAGATATATATATTTTTTTAACCTAAATTACTCAAAATCCACTGGAACACATATCTTGAGACATAGCAAAGGCACATTGGGCTACTAGTCCCTACAATTTTGCCAAGTTTGGTAGAAATCCATTCAGCCGTTCGGGCTAAAAGTGAGGTCGACCGCCCTATGGAAATTAACATGGGGAAAACGCGTTTTTGGGACCCCCCTTTTATCTCGGCCCCCACTTGACGCATCACAGGATGTGTCACACGATTGGTACTCACCTGAGGGGGCGGAGTCACGTGTCCAGCAGCAGGAAGAGGCAAAGACATTTTAAGTCGAGCAGGAGCCTTACTGTGCTTATACCCATGGCGCTGAGGAAGGCGGACTTCAAGCCGAAATGCATTCGCCACTGTGGGTGTTGTAACGAATAAAGGAAGCCTTCACTGTTTCCCCTGTGTGGCCTCTCTTCTTCCTTTGGAGGAGTTCTGTTTGATATTTTCAGCGCGTGTGCCAGAAGTCGCGCTTCGAGAGGTCCCCGCAGCATTCAGTTGGCCCTGGCAACGCTGGTCTTCGCATCGGCGAAATTCTGTTGTCCCTGGTAAGGGAAAGACCGGGGCCCACCACCGAGCCTGGGTGGATTGTTGGCGGAGTAGCAATCGGCTAGATTGCGCTGTGGGCGTGGAGGATCCCACTTTGCCCCCGTCTATTGTGTTTCCCGGATTCTGGAGGTGGCTGCGGACTGGGGAGCGGAGGAGGCAACTGTTGTTCGTCAAAAAAACCCCTGGGGGCACGAGGACTAGCTGGGACAAGACTTACCCCCGCAAGACACCAAGAAACGGCCAGGTATGGTGCATTCTGGGTCCTGTAGGCACCGCACTACATGCAGCCTGCAGGATGTGTCACACGATTGGTACTCACCTGAGGGGGCGGAGTCACGTGTCCAGCAGCAGGAAGAGGCAAAGACATTTTAAGTCGAGCAGGAGCCTTACTGTGCTTATACCCATGGCGCTGAGGAAGGCGGACTTCAAGCCGAAATGCATTCGCCACTGTGGGTGTTGTAACGAATAAAGGAAGCCTTCACTGTTTCCCCTGTGTGGCCTCTCTTCTTCCTTTGGAGGAGTTCTGTTTGATATTTTCAGCGCGTGTGCCAGAAGTCGCGCTTCGAGAGGTCCCCGCAGCATTCAGTTGGCCCTGGCTACGCTGGTCTTCGCATCTGCGAAATTCTGTTGTCCCTGGTAAGGGAAAGACCGGGGCCCACCACCGAGCCTGGGTGGATTGTTGGCGGAGTAGCAATCGGCTAGATTGCGCTGTGGGCGTGGAGGATCCCACTTTGCCCCCGTCTATTGTGTTTCCCGGGTTCTGGAGGTGGCTGCGGACTGGGGAGCGGAGGAGGCAACTGTTGTTCGTCAAAAAAACCCCTGGGGGCACGAGGACTAGCTGGGACAAGACTTACCCCCGCAAGACACCAAGAAACGGCCAGGTATGGTGCATTCTGGGTCCTGTAGGCACCGCACTACATGCAGCCTGCAGGATGTGTCACACGATTGGTACTCACCTGAGGCTGCGGAGTCACGTGTCCAGCAGCAGGAAGAGGCAAAGACATTTTAAGTCGAGCAGGAGCCTTACTGTGCTTATACCCATGGCGCTGAGGAAGGCGGACTTCAAGCCGAAATGCATTCGCCACTGTGGGTGTTGTAACGAATAAAGGAAGCCTTCACTGTTTCCCCTGTGTGGCCTCTCTTCTTCCTTTGGAGGAGTTCTGTTTGATATTTTCAGCGCGTGTGCCAGAAGTCGCGCTTCGAGAGGTCCCCGCAGCATTCAGTTGGCCCTGGCTACGCTGGTCTTCGCATCTGCGAAATTCTGTTGTCCCTGGTAAGGGAAAGACCGGGGCCCACCACCGAGCCTGGGTGGATTGTTGGCGGAGTAGCAATCGGCTAGATTGCGCTGTGGGCGTGGAGGATCCCACTTTGCCCCCGTCTATTGTGTTTCCCGGATTCTGGAGGTGGCTGCGGACTGGGGAGCGGAGGAGGCAACTGTTGTTCGTCAAAAAAACCCCTGGGGGCACGAGGACTAGCTGGGACAAGACTTACCCCCGCAAGACACCAAGAAACGGCCAGGTATGGTGCATTCTGGGTCCTGTAGGCACCGCACTACATGCAGCCTGCAGGATGTGTCACACGATTGGTACTCACCTGAGGGGGCGGAGTCACGTGTCCAGCAGCAGGAAGAGGCAAAGACATTTTAAGTCGAGCAGGAGCCTTACTGTGCTTATACCCATGGCGCTGAGGAAGGCGGACTTCAAGCCGAAATGCATTCGCCACTGTGGGTGTTGTAACGAATAAAGGAAGCCTTCACTGTTTCCCCTGTGTGGCCTCTCTTCTTCCTTTGGAGGAGTTCTGTTTGATATTTTCAGCGCGTGTGCCAGAAGTCGCGCTTCGAGAGGTCCCCGCAGCATTCAGTTGGCCCTGGCTACGCTGGTCTTCGCATCTGCGAAATTCTGTTGTCCCTGGTAAGGGAAAGACCGGGGCCCACCACCGAGCCTGGGTGGATTGTTGGCGGAGTAGCAATCGGCTAGATTGCGCTGTGGGCGTGGAGGATCCCACTTTGCCCCCGTCTATTGTGTTTCCCGGATTCTGGAGGTGGCTGCGGACTGGGGAGCGGAGGAGGCAACTGTTGTTCGTCAAAAAACCCCCTGGGGGCACGAGGACTAGCTGGGACAAGACTTACCCCCGCAAGACACCAAGAAACGGCCAGGTATGGTGCATTCTGGGTCCTGTAGGCACCGCACTACATGCAGCCTGCAGGATGTGTCACACGATTGGTACTCACCTGAGGGGGCGGAGTCACGTGTCCAGCAGCAGGAAGAGGCAAAGACATTTTAAGTCGAGCAGGAGCCTTACTGTGCTTATACCCATGGCGCTGAGGAAGGCGGACTTCAAGCCGAAATGCATTCGCCACTGTGGGTGTTGTAACGAATAAAGGAAGCCTTCACTGTTTCCCCTGTGTGGCCTCTCTTCTTCCTTTGGAGGAGTTCTGTTTGATATTTTCAGCGCGTGTGCCAGAAGTCGCGCTTCGAGAGGTCCCCGCAGCATTCAGTTGGCCCTGGCTACGCTGGTCTTCGCATCTGCGAAATTCTGTTGTCCCTGGTAAGGGAAAGACCGGGGCCCACCACCGAGCCTGGGTGGATTGTTGGCGGAGTAGCAATCGGCTAGATTGCGCTGTGGGCGTGGAGGATCCCACTTTGCCCCCGTCTATTGTGTTTCCCGGATTCTGGAGGTGGCTGCGGACTGGGGAGCGGAGGAGGCAACTGTTGTTCGTCAAAAAACCCCCTGGGGGCACGAGGACTAGCTGGGACAAGACTTACCCCCGCAAGACACGAAGAAACGGCCAGGTATGGTGCATTCTGGGTCCTGTAGGCACCGCACTACATGCAGCCTGCAGGATGTGTCACACGATTGGTACTCACCTGAGGGGGCGGAGTCACGTGTCCAGCAGCAGGAAGAGGCAAAGACATTTTAAGTCGAGCAGGAGCCTTACTGTGCTTATACCCATGGCGCTGAGGAAGGCGGACTTCAAGCCGAAATGCATTCGCCACTGTGGGTGTTGTAACGAATAAAGGAAGCATTCACTGTTTCCCCTGTGTGGCCTCTCTTCTTCCTTTGGAGGAGTTCTGTTTGATATTTTCAGCGCGTGTGCCAGAAGTCGCGCTTCGAGAGGTCCCCGCAGCATTCAGTTGGCCCTGGCTACGCTGGTCTTCGCATCTGCGAAATTCTGTTGTCCCTGGTAAGGGAAAGACCGGGGCCCACCACCGAGCCTGGGTGGATTGTTGGCGGAGTAGCAATCGGCTAGATTGCGCTGTGGGCGTGGAGGATCCCACTTTGCCCCCGTCTATTGTGTTTCCCGGATTCTGGAGGTGGCTGCGGACTGGGGAGCGGAGGAGGCAACTGTTGTTCGTCAAAAAACTCCCTGGGGGCACGAGGACTAGCTGGGACAAGACTTACCCCCGCAAGACACCAAGAAACGGCCAGGTATGGTGCATTCTGGGTCCTGTAGGCACCGCACTACATGCAGCCTGCAGGATGTGTCACACGATTGGTACTCACCTGAGGGGGCGGAGTCACGTGTCCAGCAGCAGGAAGAGGCAAAGACATTTTAAGTCGAGCAGGAGCCTTACTGTGCTTATACCCATGGCGCTGAGGAAGGCGGACTTCAAGCCGAAATGCATTCGCCACTGTGGGTGTTGTAACGAATAAAGGAAGCCTTCACTGTTTCCCCTGTGTGGCCTCTCTTCTTCCTTTGGAGGAGTTCTGTTTGATATTTTCAGCGCGTGTGCCAGAAGTCGCGCTTCGAGAGGTCCCCGCAACATTCAGTTGGCCCTGGCTACACTGGTCTTCGCATCTGCGAAATTCTGTTGTCCCTGGTAAGGGAAAGACCGGGGCCCACCACCGAGCCTGGGTGGATTGTTGGCGGAGTAGCAATCGGCTAGATTGCGCTGTGGGCGTGGAGGATCCCACTTTGCCCCCGTCTATTGTGTTTCCCGGATTCTGGAGGTGGCTGCGGACTGGGGAGCGGAGGAGGCAACTGTTGTTCGTCAAAAAACCCCCTGGGGGCACGAGGACTAGCTGGGACAAGACTTACCCCCGCAAGACACCAAGAAACGGCCAGGTATGGTGCATTCTGGGTCCTGTAGGCACCGCACTACATGCAGCCTGCAGGATGTGTCACACGATTGGTACTCACCTGAGGGGGCGGAGTCACGTGTCCAGCAGCAGGAAGAGGCAAAGACATTTTAAGTCGAGCAGGAGCCTTACTGTGCTTATACCCATGGCGCTGAGGAAGGCGGACTTCAAGCCGAAATGCATTCGCCACTGTGGGTGTTGTAACGAATAAAGGAAGCCTTCACTGTTTCCCCTGTGTGGCCTCTCTTCTTCCTTTGGAGGAGTTCTGTTTGATATATATATATATATATATATATATATATATATATATATAGTAGGTAGTTATAGTTAGGATTTTTTTCAATGTTAAACTCAAGGTCACCGTGTAGTGACCGAAACGCGTCATGCTGGCGAATCCGTGTGAATAAACCATCTTGAATTTCACCCTTGCGCTGTGGAGTGGTCTGTACCTGTGGTATCCGTTGTGGCAGATTGGATCATGGTCCTGGTTTGAGGCAGCGGAACAGGACTGTGAAGTGCATATATATATATACATATATATATATATATATATATATATATATATATATATATATATATATATATATATATATATATATATATATATATATATATATATATATATATATATATTACCTACTGGCGGTCGCCAGTAGGTAGTTATAGTTAGGATTTTTTTCAATGTTAAACTCAAAATTCTATTTGGAATAACTTTGGCGCCGGTTGACGAATCTGCCTGAGAATTTCCTCAAAATGGCCTCGCGGTGCCCCGGTCCTTCCCTGAAAGTTTGGGGGGGATTTGTCAAGCGGGGGCTGAGATAAAAGGGGGGGTCCCAAAACGTGTTTTCCCCATGTTAATTTTCATAGGGCGGTCGACCTCACTTTTAGCCCGAACGGCTGAATGGATTTCCACCAAACTTGGCAAAATTGTAGGGACTGGTAGCTCGATGCGCCTTTGCTATGTCTCAAGATGTGTGCTTCAGTGAATTTTGAGTAATTTAGGTTCAAAAAAATATATATATCTATGACAGCACCCCGGTACGCGCTCCGGGGAGCGCTCCGGGCGCGCCACGCGACTTGCGCGCAGAAAGCGGATTGGTTCTTGGGAGGAAGCGCCTTCGTTGTTGATCCTCCTCCTCTTCTTCCTCCTCTTCTTTTTGTCCTCCAAGAAACTGTGGTGGTGGACCTTCTTTTCTTGGTGGTGGGGGTGCACCAGCTGCAGCAACAAGTGATGCCATTGTTTGTACAAAAATAGCTCTTGCTCTCTCAATGAAGAAAGTAAGAATGAGGAAAAAAGGAAGGGGTTTTCATTATTTTGAGAAAAAAAATGATGAGAACCAATGAAAAGTGTTATTGTCAAGTCACATGACCCGATGCGCTTACGTTACGCGCTCCGGTTTGCTTACGTTACGCGGTCCGGGCCGCGCCACGGAGCGCCTCCGGGTGCGTTTACGCAGCGCATCATAAGACACATTGCGCGGCTATGCGATACGTCACGCTTACGCGATGCGTCACAATGTTGTTTTCGATCGCGACATTGGCGCTAACGGGACGCTATCCCGTTCGCGCACCGGGGCGCTTCAAAATACTACGCTTTCCGGGGCGCTCAATTTGAAAAATTGTAAGGACTGGTAACCCGATGTGTGTTTGCTATGTCTCAAGATATATGCTCCAGTTGTTTTTAAGAAAATTAACTTTAAAAAAATATATATTGGGCTACATTGGGCTATATATATGTTAGAGCCCAAATGTAGCCCAAATGTAGCCCAATGTAGCCCAAAGATGGCCACCAGAGACAAAAAAATACAAATGTAGCCCAAATATCAGCCAGATGTAGCGCAACTATAGCCCAATGATAGTATGTACCAGAGTGCTAGAGTGCTAACAGTCTTACTAATAAAGTGAGACTTTTAGTTAGGAATTAGCATTAAAAAAACCTTTGAAATTCACTGAGAAAACCATAGGTTTCACACCAGTTATAGTTAGGAATTAGCATTTAAAAAACCTATTAAATTCACTGGAAAAAACCTAGGTTTCACACCAGTTATAGTTACCTGGAAATTTTACTGACATAAAACCATTGAAATTCCCACGTTATAGTTAGTTGGACTCACTATAACTTGCACGTGTAATGCACTGCTGATGACATCACATATTACATCACTCATGACATGGTCAGTGACATCACTCATGACATCACTGATAACACCATCCTTGTGACAGAGAGACTGACCTCCTTTTACTGTAAAGTAACCCTTGAAACACATATTCAAAAATAGAAACTAACATTTTCAAAAAAGTGGAGATACCTATACCAGTTACAACAACCAATCCAGTAATTCCACCATTTACATACACATCCACTCATTCACCAACAGTTCTAAATAGTCAGTCATACATATCCTCACTCATCATATGTAGTGAGACACCTATACATCTGTTAACACACCGACATTCTTCCAAAAGTTGCTCACACACATATTCACACATGCAAATAAAATATTGAACATCAATTTTTTTGCATATACAGCTATACACACACTACCACCTTACTTCTAAGGAAACTTACACATACTTACTCTCTTAAACAATCACTTATAGAAAGACATACTTATTTAAACAGGAACTCTTACAATCTCTCACTCTCGCATATACTCACTTATATACATCAATACTCACATATACTAGATTAATACATATGTAGTTACTGATAAAGACACTAGTAAGACAGTCATTCATTTACTAACACATACATATACACACTCATTCACCCATACAGTCCGGCACATATGCTGTCTTCAAAACACATACAAACAGTGAGTCAGTCATTGATGCATCTGTGTGCTAAGTAACACCCCCACCAAATCATACAGACACTTATACTGATACTAAAAAAAATCTAATAACCCAATAACCCATATAAACACACATGTAGCTACTCACCAACCCATGCACCCACTTATACACAAAGTGAAACACTGATACAAACATTTAAATATTTAAACAATACTCGCTAATATATGTATTCACTATGATACACTTAATAAGCCAGTTAACCAATCATTTTTTTTAAACCATCCATTAAGACACTTATTTAAACATGTATTCTTCCATTGACCTTTACATATACATATATAAAACATGTTTATTTTTCAGAAAGGCACACATTCACTGGATGGTGTCATCAGTGATGCCATGAGTGATGTCACTGACCATGGCATGAGTGATGTAATATGTGATGTCATCAGTAGTGCATTACACGCGCAAGTTATAGTGAGTCCAACTAACTATAACGTGGGAATTTCAATGGTTTTATGTCAGTAAAATTTCCAGGTAACTATAACTGGTGTGAAACCTATGGTTTTTTCAGTGAATATATATATATATATATATATATATATATATATATATATATATATATATATATATATATATATATATATATATATCACACACAAGTTTGCCCGTCATGGAAGGAACCCACAGACCAGGTAGGTATAGGCCAAAGTTCTTTATTTCAAGCAGCAGCAGACGAAACTGTTCAGGAGGAAACAAAATATCTAGCCAGCCCAAAGGCTGTAGGCTTCTGTGACACGCAATCGGCTTGTTCATGCACCACGTGAATTTGAAAAAGCTGTCCCACCCATGTGGGCGTGGCCGCACCGCGGCCTGCTGGTAGCTGTAGTGCCGGTTTTACTCCAGTGAGTTGCCTAATTGCGAGCACAGTTAAAGTCTTACCCCAGTGGGTTTGCGCCTCCTGCCGCTTCGAATGCCGCTGTGATTCACCATAGAAATAAATGGCACCAGGTCTCCATATCCGGGGTGCCATGCGACTCCTCCAGTGGTGGGCTGTTTTCACAACCCCAGGGAACTCCTTCCGCGGCTCAGGCTGGCCGCTAATATAACACACACAAGTTTGCCCGTCATGGAAGGAACCCACAGACCAGGTAGGTATAGGCCAAAGTTCTTTATTTCAAGCAGCAGCAGACGAGACTGTTCAGGAGGAAACAAAATATCTAGCCAGCCGACGCGTTTCGTGCTGAACGCACTTCATCAAAGGCTGTAGGCTTCTGTGACACGCAATCGGCTTGTTCATGCACCACGTGAATTTGAAAAAGCTGTCCCACCCATGTGGGCGTGGCCGCACCGCGGCCTGCTGGTAGCTGTAGTGCCGGTTTTACTCCAGTGAGTTGCCTGATTGCGAGCACAGTTAAAGTCTTACCCCAGTGGGTTTGCGCCTCCTGCCGCTTCGAATGCCGCTGTGATTCACCATAGAAATAAATGGCACCAGGTCTCCATATCCGGGGTGCCATGCGACTCCTCCAGTGGTGGGCTGTTTTCACAACCCCAGGGAACTCCTTCCGCGGCTCAGGCTGGCCGCTAATATAACACACACAAGTTTGCCCGTCATGGAAGGAACCCACAGACCAGGTAGGTATAGGCCAAAGTTCTTTATTTCAAGCAGCAGCAGACGAGACTGTTCAGGAGGAAACAAAATATCTAGCCAGCCGACGCGTTTCGTGCTGAACGCACTTCATCAAAGGCTGTAGGCTTCTGTGACACGCAATCGGCTTGTTCATGCACCACGTGAATTTGAAAAAGCTGTCCCACCCATGTGGGCGTGGCCGCACCGCGGCCTGCTGGTAGCTGTAGTGCCGGTTTTACTCCAGTGAGTTGCCTAATTGCGAGCACAGTTAAAGTCTTACCCCAGTGGGTTTGCGCCTCCTGCCGCTTCGAATGCCGCTGTGATTCACCATAGAAATAAATGGCACCAGGTCTCCATATCCGGGGTGCCATGCGACTCCTCCAGTGGTGGGCTGTTTTCACAACCCCGTTGACAACCCCGTGTCACAGAAGCCTACAGCCTTTGATGAAGTGCGTTCAGCACGAAACGCGTCGGCTGGCTAGATATTTTGTTTCCTCCTGAACAGTCTCGTCTGCTGCTGCTTGAAATAAAGAACTTTGGCCTATACCTACCTGGTCTGTGGGTTCCTTCCATGACGGGCAAACTTGTGTGTGTTATATTAGCGGCCAGCCTGAGCCGCGGAAGGAGTTCCCTGGGGTTGTGAAAACAGCCCACCACTGGAGGAGTCGCATGGCACCCCGGATATGGAGACCTGGTGCCATTTATTTCTATGGTGAATCACAGCGGCATTCGAAGCGGCAGGAGGCGCAAACCCACTGGGGTAAGACTTTAACTGTGCTCGCAATTAGGCAACTCACTGGAGTAAAACCGGCACTACAGCTACCAGCAGGCCGCGGTGCGGCCACGCCCACATGGGTGGGACAGCTTTTTCAAATTCACGTGGTGCATGAACAAGCCGATTGCGTGTCACAGAAGCCTACAGCCTTTGATGAAGTGCGTTCAGCACGAAACGCGTCGGCTGGCTAGATATTTTGTTTCCTCCTGAACAGTCTCGTCTGCTGCTGCTTGAAATAAAGAACTTTGGCCTATACCTACCTGGTCTGTGGGTTCCTTCCATGACGGGCAAACTTGTGTGTGTTATATATATATATATATGTATGTATATATATATATATATACACCAAGGTGTATTGAAGAAAGAGTGGGTATATAAGTGCCAGAATGGACGATTTAGTAGGTGCATGACTGACCATATTAGTGAGTGATTAAACATGTCTTACTGAATGCATGGGTTAGTGACTAAACTGTGTGATTGCTTGTTTCAGTCTGTCAGTTGGTGTGTAAGTGGCTGCATGGGTTGGTGAGTAGCTACATGAGTGTCTATACGGGTTAATAATTCGTTGTCTGAGTATCTGTTTGGATGCCTGAGAGTCTGTGTGGGTGGGTGGGGGGGGCTGTGACTCTGTGCATAGGTATGTGATTGTGTGATTCACTGGGTGTATGGGTTCAAGAGTAAATCTGTGAAGGGCTGTATGGGTGGGTGAGTGTGTGTGTGGGTGTGTTGGTAAGTGAATTGATGTCTCAGTGGTACATGTATGAGTAACTACATATGTGAAAGGAACTATATGTGAGTTTTGGAGTATATAAATGACTATATGTGAGAGTGAGTGATTGTGAGTGTGGCTGTATGGATGAGTGTGTGCTTGTATTAGTGATTGTATAAGAGAGTAAGTATTTGTTAGTAACTGTATGAATTAGTGAGGTGGTGTGTGTAAAACTGTATAGGTGAGTAAATCGGAATGTGAATGATGCTTTGCATGATTGACTGCATGATTCACTGGTGTGTGAGTAACTCTATGGATGAGTGGCGATGTGTGAGTGTCTGTATAGGTATGAGTGCAAATGATAGTGCTGTATTGATAAGTGACTGCATGTATGAGTGACAGTATGGGAGAATGAGTGGACATGTGTGTAGACCTAGGAATCAGTGAGTGGGTATTTAGTAACTGGTGTTGGGGTGTCTATGGTTTCGAAAATCCTAGTCTGTATTTTAGAGTGGGTGTATCAAAGGTTACATTAGGGTGTGAGGAGGTGCATCAAATTATCACGTAGATGATGTCATCAGTGATGTTATTTGAGATGTCATCAGTGATGTCATCAGTAATGTCACTGACCATGTCATGAAGGATATAATATGTGACGTCATCAGAAGTGCATTACAGGGGCACCAGTTATAGTTAGCTCCACTAACAATAACAGCCAAAAACAGCCACATTTTTCTGGTTTTGTACGAGTGAAATGTATCAAAAACTATAACGTCCCTGAAACCTATGGCTTTTTCAGTGAATTTCTATGGTTTTTTAAATGCTAATTTCCAACTATAACATCCCTGAAACCTATGTTTTTTTGAGTGAATTTCAAAGGTTTTTTAAATGATCATTTCTAATTATAAATAGGGCTCCCGGTTTTATGGTATTTTTTTTTTTGCCATTTCCATCTGTAATTCTCCATATTTATTTTTTGGGTATTTTATCTGTATTTATCCACACCTATTTTTCCCACAAGTAAAAGATGACGCTGCAGCTAGTATTTTTCATCATTTATGTAAATTGACAATGCACACATGCAGTCGTTTGTTATTGGTCAATACAATACATTCATCTGAAAACTTTGCCATTCGCAGAATGTCCCAAATACACCTAAAAGTTCTATCAAAAGTAATTTGTCTCAGAGCCTTGCAGTTTCTGCATCAACACAGAGTGCCACATCCTCTCCCACACTGAACACCATACTCCCCCACTGAGAGAAACTCACACTGTCTTCCGATACAACCTAATTGTGCCCCACTATAAACACCTGGAAGCAACTTAATTCAAATTATGCACTAGACAAGAGTAACATGCTGCCGGAAAAAGCATGTCTGTATTTGCCCTGCACTGCTTTCTAAACTGCATGTTATCATGTTTTTATTGTGAAAAACTAATATCCCTAATAAAGGCCCACAGTGCAGAAATTGGAGCAGATGGGGAGGGGACCAGGCAGAGTTCACAAGGTGACAGCTCTGCACTTCCTTCCAGAGCTGGGGCGTGGGGGGTGCACCAAAACCGTAAGCCAAAAACCTCCCCTCTTGGTCAGAGGGAAGCTAGCCAGTCACGAAAGCAATCACTCCATGAGAGGTGCGAACGGGGCTTATTTTACTGTCTCCCCGATTTACGTTTAGACAGAGGTGTCAGGTTGAATTGTTAAAAGCGCGATTGATGCAGTATCACACCAGAAGGGAGACGGGAGCTGCGAATCTAGCACCAGGCCCGACTGGAGCAAGCCCCAATTCAATGTTCACATTCAAACATTCTTAAATATACAGCAGGCCAGTTATCATTAAAATATAATCCTTATGTGATTTAAAATAAGTCACGCTATTGAGCATCCTAGTTTTGGACTGAGCCTTTTCTAACATTGAAATCTATATTATTTCACTACCCTCCCTTTACGTACATTGTATTGAAGGCATTGACAAAAATACAGTCAGTGGGCGTTTGTTCATGCTTTATTTATTTGGACTGAAGGAAAGTTGTTATGGTAACATGCACATGATGTGCCCTACTTCATGGTGATAATTTTACAAACAACTCGCGCCCGATGCACTGAACTGGATGCGACATACTAATTCATTATTTTCTTTGTTAAAAACACCCGAGTACTTCACTGGTCTTTAAAAGACCATTCACTTCTTAACGAGGCCTTGTTGTTTCTGAATGGCTTTGTTTCACCCCATAAATACTGATAACACCAGATGCGATCTGTGAGCTATCACCATACCTGTTTTGCAACTCTCTGCTGGAGCAGGGCATCGCCACAAAATTTTCTTGAATTTCCCGTTTTGACATATAAATACAGACAAAGGAAAACTTGTTTTCTGTCTGTATTTATATATAAAAATCTGTTTAAACGGGAAACCGGGAGCCCTAATGTTTTTTTCAGTGAATTTCAAATGTTTTTTAAATGATTTCTAACTATAAGGTCCCTAAAACCTATGGTATTTTCAGTTAATTTCTAAAGTTTTTTAAATGCTAATTTATAACTATGCCTACAGAGGTAGGACATTTAATGAAAGAGGAAGAAAGTAACAGAAAGAAGCAAGAGAAATACAGAAAGAGGCAACAGAAGTCCAAAAAGACTAAGACAAGTACAGAAAGAAGCAAGAGGTACTGACTCTGTTGTCAGTGCATTTGCTCTCCAACCCTTGCAGCTCCGCCATTAAATGAGTCCGCCCCTGTACTCTCCAGTGTCGGTTTTCGAGGCCTTCCTCTACCCGCAGTTTATACCTGCGCCTTATCCCTGGTGCTCCATGGATCTCTGTCACCTTTCTATCGCTCCGCTTTTCCTCTCTGTTACACTCGATTTTACCCTCATTTCAATCTCCACCTTTCACTCTACTTCTATGTCTTTCCTCCACTTTTCTTGCACTTTTCTGATTTATTCCACTTTTTTCCTCTCTTTTCCCTTTTCTGCCTGTTTTTCCCGCCACTGCTGCCCCCTCAATCCCTCCCCAGCATGACCAGCACGACCAGCCGAATCCAGTTCCCATCCCTACTCCCACCTCTCAGCTGTCCAGCCCTCCTCAACCCCTACTTAATGCCGGCCGCTGCCAAAGGTAAGCCTGTATGCACCCATCCATGAACCAACTGAGACCAAAGCCAGGAAATCCTAGACCTCTGCGCCACCAACGCTACGACCCAGAGGCACTCCACACACTCAACCCAGGATGCAACAACAACTGCAAGTTAACATCACCAGCTGACACCCAAGGACCCTTCAGCTGTCACTGCTGCTGGCACACCTGCAGCACCGCCAGGAACACCGACCCAGCACAACCCGCTCGCAAGAACAAACCCAAACCGATGCCCCCTCCTCTACATCAGATCACTCCACACTGACATCTGGAACCTTCTCGACAGCACCACCCCAGATGTAGCATTCCTAACAGAAACCTGGACCAACACCACCTTGGGTACTGGACATCACCATTGCCATTCCTCAAGGATACAAGATCTCAAGGAAGGACCACCCCACCCGCCCGGGAGGAAGAATCTCCACAAATCCACCCTCCGCCTGAGCACACTCCCCAACAAGCCCCAAGACCTGGTAGAACATCTGCACTTCAAGATACTGACATGTGCTACCACCACCCTCCAGGGAACCCTCCTCTACCGACCCCTGGGACCCCGCGGACCATTCGACAACTCCATCATCGACATCATCTCCCCACATGCCATCGTATCCACCAACTACACCCTGCGGGGAGACCTCAACTTCCACCTCGACAACCAACTAGACCCCAACATCACATCCCTCCTGGACAACCTCTGCAACATTGGACTTTGCCAGATCGAGATGCACTCAGCGGGACACACCCTCAACCTCGTCTTCTAAACAGGAAACACCATCACTTTCAGCCACACCTCCATACTTCAATGGACAGACCATCGATGCATCCACTTCACCTTCAGAACCCCCACCATCCACAGATACCAGCACCTGCTCCCACAAAGAAACTAGACCAAAATCACTAATGACCAACTTACCTCCTCACTCAGCAACTCCACCCAGACCGCAGCGGAAGATAACACCCCCAACACCGCCACCTGACCTCTACACAGATGGATCACCAACAGTGCCAACACCATAGCCCTCCTCAAGAAGAGGAACAACACACATGCCAAGAAGGCCAGATGGTTTACCCCCAAACTACAAGAGTCCTAGCGCACCTGCCGCTGCCTTGAGGAGACCTGGAGGAAATCCACAGAAGCCCACAACAACTTCAAAGCCGCCACCACCGTCCACCACCAGCTCATCAGAAACACAAGGAAAACTGCAATTGAAGACAGAATCTCCACACACGCACACAACAGCAAAGAACTCTTCAACATCATCAAGGAGTGCGCCCAACCCACCAGTGAGTCGACTGACATTCCCTCCTCACAAAACCTCTGCAACAAACTAAGCACCATCTTCCACCACAAAATCGAGAAAATCTACGAAAACTTTGACGAAGACAACCAACACACAGAACCCCAACCAGCCACACCGGCTCCCTGAAGCCAACGATTGACAGCTGGACAGCCCTCACCATCAAAAACACACTGAAGATGATGAAGTCAACCCACCGCACCCTAATACGCAGACTCCACGACGCAGGTATCTGGGACAAGACCCTTGAATGTATCTACTATTTCCTCTCCAGCAGAACACAGATGGCCAGACTCCCCCCCTTCCTCTCAGACCCTACACCAACCGCCTGCGGAATGTGGAGTCCCCCAGGGGTCCTCCCTCAGCCCAATGCTCTTCAATGTCTACATGGCTCCTCTCACCCCCATTGTCAGAACCTACGGACTCCATATTGTTCCATACACAGATGATACACAACTCATCCTCTCCCTTTTCAATGAAGCCAGCACAGCCAAAAACAACTTCCAAGAAGGCATGGAAGCTGTCACTAAATGTATGAAAAGGAGCTGCCTACAACTTAACATTGACAAAACAGAAGTACTCATTATGGGCCCACACCCTGATGCCTGGAACAACACCTGATGCCCCCCGTCCTCGGTAACACAGTCACCCCCACGGACCACACAAGCAACCTTGAAATCATCTTAGACTCTGAGCTCAATATGGACCGCCAGATCTACTCCGTCACATCTCCCTGCTTCCACATCCTCCGCCTCCTACGTAAAACCTTCAAATGGATCCCCCATTAGCACAGAAAAACCATCACCCACTCCCTCATCACCAGCAGACTCGACTACGGCAACGCACTCTATGCAAGAATAAACAAAAACCTCACCTGCAAGCTACAAGACATCTAGAACTCCACCACAAGACTTGTCCTCAACCTACCACGATACTGCCACATCTCCCAACACCTGCGCACACTCCACTGGCTCCCCATTGAGGCTAGAATCACCTTCAAGATCCTCACCCACCCACACAAAGCCCTCCAAAACACCAGACCAGCATACCTCAATAGCCAAATCAACTTCCGCACACCCCAAAGAACCATACGATCAGCCCAGCTCTCATATGCCATGGTTCCCCATGCCAGAAAGACCAGATCAGGAGGCCGCTCCTTCTCCTTCCGCGTGGCCAGAGCATGGAACCCCCTACTGCTCTACCTCAGGCAAACAACACCACTTCCCATTTTCACGATAAACCTCAAAACCTAGCCCTTCGATAGACCCCCTCCTTGATGGACTTGAACCTTCACCTCCCCTCCTTCCCAGTGCCTTGAGACCCTTACGGGCGAGTAGATGCACTTAACAAACCCATGATTGATTGATTGATTGATTGATAGGCAGAAAGAACCAACATAGGTGCAGAATAAGGCCTTGGAGCAACGTCATCCTGTGCCCCCAACATTTTACAGACTGGTACTGGTGGTAACTAACTCTGAATAACCAGGACCAGAGCTAGTGCTATGCTGAAAGACACTTAGAATACAGTGAAAACACCTACATACACTTGGGTACACTATGAGTTGGGGTACCCCTGTGTTTGGCATTACCTCCCCTGTATGGCCCTAGTACAGCAAGAGCAGTGCAGTAAGAACAAACAGGGAGCTGAAAGAGGCGTGAAGGGTGCAGAAAGAGCAAGAGAAGTGCAGAAAGAGGCAATAGAGGTACAGAAAGAGGCAAAAGAGGTACAGAAAGAAGTAGGAAATGTTCAAAAACAGAGAAAAGGGATACAGAAAGAGGCAAGAGAGGTTCAGAAAGAGAAAAGAGGGGTGCAGAAAGAGGCAAGAGATCTGCATAAAAAACCAACAGATGTGTTGAAAAAGGCAAGTGAGGTGCAGAAAGAGGCAAGAGATCTGCAGAAAAATAAGAGAGGTGCTGAAAGAGGCAAGTGAGTTGCAGAAAGAAGCAAGAGAGGTGCAGAAAGAGACAATAGAAGTGCAAAAAGAAGCAACAGAGGTGCATAAATAGGCAAGAGGGGTGCAAAAAGAGAAGTGCAGAAAGAAGTAACTGGGGTGCTGAAAGAGGCAGGAGGGATGCTGAAAGAATAAAGAGCAGTGCATAAAGAACTGAGAGAAGTGCAGAAAGAAGCAACAGAGGTGCAGAAGGAGGCACGAGGTGTGCAGAAAGAAGGAAGAGAAGTGCAGAAAGAGGCAACAGAAGTTCTAAAAGAGGTAAGAAGAGTGCAGAAAGAGGCATGGGAAGTGCAGAAAGAAACAACAGAGTTACAGAAAGAGGAAAGAGTGGTGCAGAAAGAAGGAGGTGAGGTGTAGAAAGAGGCAAAAGAGTTGAACAAATAGGGAAGAGAGGTGCAGATAGATGCAGAAGGTGTGCAGAAAGAATTAACAGAGGTGCCGAAAGAGGCATGAGAAGTACAGAAAGAAGCAAGTGAAATGCAGAAAGAGGCAACAGAGGTATAGAAAGACGCAATGGAGGTGCAGAAACAAGCAAGAGAAGTGCAGAAGGAAGCAATAGAATTGCTGAAAGAAGCAACAGGGGGTAGAAAGATGCAAGAGAAGTGTAGGAAGAGGCCTGTGGGGTTTAGAAAGAAGCAAGAGCAGTGCAGAAAGAACCAACAGAGATGCTGAAAGAGGCAACAGAGGTGCAGAAGAAGGCATGAGGGATGCAGAAAGTAGGATGAGGAGTGCAGAAAGAATTAACAGAGCTGCTAAAAGAGGCACAAAGTATACAGAAAGAGTCAAGAGTGGTGCAGAAAGAGGGAAGAGATGTGTAGAAAGAGGCAAGAGAGTTCCGCAAATAGTTAAGAGGGGTGCAGAAAGAATTAACAGAGGTGACGAAAAAGACAAGAGAGGTGCAGAAAGAAGCAAGTGAAGTGCAGAAAGAGGCAAGAGAGGTGCAGAAAGATACAAGAGAGGTGCAGAAACAAGCAAGAGAAGTACAGAAAGAGCTAAGAAAATTGCAGAAACAAGTAAGTTAGTAAAAGTTTATTTGTTGATTAATTAAAATCATTACAAAAAGGAAAAAGTACATATCCAGAGCAAAGTCTAATTGAAAATATACAGATACAGTGAGTTTTTATATCCAAGGTGAGATCCACAGCCAAGCCCAAACATGATTTGTTCAAGTGCAATTTAACAATTTACTAATAAACAGTTAGCAGCAGAAGATAAAGTGCATTGTGCTTACAGCAACAGAACTAAAGTGCCTTAAGCTAGAAGCAAAAATTACAGGTTGACTTTTTAAGTTGGTAATGCTACATAATATACAACACACCAACAGTAATTTCAGAAGCAAGCAACAGAGGTTTAGAAAGAAGCAAGAGAAGAGCACAAAGAGGCAGGTGATGTGCAGAAAGAAGCAAGAGCAGTGCTAGAAAAAACAACAGAGATGCAAAAAGAGGCAAAATGGGTGAAGAAAGAGGTAGGAGAGGTGTACAAAGAGGGAAGAGAGTTACAGAAAGAGGCAGAGGGGTGCAGAAAGAAGGAACAGGTGTGCAGAAAGAGGCAGGCAAATTGCTGAAAGAAGCAACAGAGGTGTAGATAGAAGCAAGAGAAGTGCAGAAAGAGACAAGTGAGGTGCAGAAAGAAGAAACAGAGGTGCCGAAAGAGGCAAGAGAGGTACAGAAAGAAGCAAGTGAAGTGCAGAAAGAGGCAACAGAGGTGCAGAAAGACACAATAGAGGTGCAGAAAAAAGCAAGAGAAGTGAAGAAAGAGGCTAGAGAATTGCTGAAAGAAGCAACAGCGGAGGAAAAAAAGGGGGAATAGCCTCCAAAGAAGTTTTAGCAGTCCCACTGTGTGGTAATTACTGGAGGTAACAAAGGGCGCAGTTGGCTCGCAAGAACATCCTTGGGGGTCAACTACCCCTCCTATTACCTCCAATAAGTCCTACACAGCAGGATTGCTAATTTCTCATAGCAGGCCACGCCCCCTTTGCCCACCACACAGCAGCAAAGAACTCTTCAACATCATCAAGGACTTCGCCCAACCCACCAGCGAGTCGACTGACATTCCCCCCTCGCAAGACCTCTGCAACAAACTCAGCAACTTCTTCACCACAAAATCAAGAACATTTACGACAACTTCAACGAAGGCAACCAACACACGGAACGCCAACCAGCCACCCCGACACCCTAAAGCAAACGATTGACAGCTGGACAGCCCTCACCATCAGAGACACACTGAAGACGATGAAGTGAACCCACCGCACCCTAATAGGCAGACTCCACGACGTAGGTATCCGGGATCGAGATTAAGGGTACGCGTCCAACCATAAACACCCTCTACCACAATCCTTCATCACCCTTCACCTTCATGCTACTTAGTACTCTGAACAGTTGTTTTGTTGCCGTGATGCCTACCACTAGTTTCCTGCAGTAGTCTCATCATTTGGCTTGTTTACATGGGCACCATTTACATTAGAGACATATGGTTTATATGTTGTATTTACAGATGTTTGTATATTGTAGGTTTTCTTTTCAGAATTTATATTTCTGTCTGTTTAAGTTTTCAATCTGTTAGAAATTATAGTATTTGCAACTTCAGAGAGTTCTTGTTTGACTGCTGATCAATGAGGACTGTGAATATATTATAGTATGTTTAACTATCATATAATAATATGATATATATGTAGTTGTCACATAATCCTAGAAAATACATTCCTTAGTTTTTGCTTTTTAAGAGCTCCTTTCACATCCTTATTTCTTAAACTATAGATGAGAGGATTTAACATGGAGGTTAAACAAGCATAACAGACAGAAAATATTCTTTGCATGGAGTAACCTGACTTGGGTTGAGCATAGGTAAGAATAGTTGTGCCATACAATAACACCACAGAGACCAAGTGAGAAGCACACGTGGAGACTGCAGCCCGCCTGCCCTCGGTGGATCGAATCTTCACTATTTTTGAGACAATAAATGTATAAGTGATTAGAATGAGCAGAAAGGGCACAATTAATGTGAAGACACTTGTGAGTCTGGTCACAGTTTCAGTGATAAAAGTGTTCCCGCAAGCCAGCTCCATGAGTGGGGGAATATCACAGAAGAAGTGATTTATTTCATGAGACTCACAGAAGGGTAAGCTGAAGGTCACAGAGGTCAAGCTGAGTGAACTGACTATTGCCATGATCCAGGAACCAGAGGCCAGATAAATGCACATTGACTTGCTCATGATGGCCGTGTACCGAAGAGGGATGCAGATGGCTACATATCGATCGAGTGACATGACCCCCAGCAGGACACAGTCGGTGATGCCAAACGCAAAGAAGAAGAACATTTGTGCAGCACATCCCTTGAAGGAGATACATCTGTCCTTGGACAGTAGCCCAGTCACAGTTTTTGGAACGGTTACATTAGTAATCAATATGTCTACAAGGGAGAGGTTTCTGAGGAAAAAATACATTGGAGTGTGGAGAGCTGGGTCTACTGTGAGTATGACAAAGATCATCAGGTTTCCAATGAGTGTTATCAAGTACATGATTGTAAATGTGACTCCAAGAAGGATCTGCAGACGTGGGGATACATCAGAGAAGCCCAGCAAAATGAATCTGCTCCCCTGAGTGGAATTCAATACAGTCATCGGTTTATTGAAATCGATCTTCACAGAGAAAATAGAAAATATCTGAGAATTTAAAAGACAAATCAGCAGGAATGAAAATCAGTTTTGCTCCTCACCAAAATCATAGTATTTTAGCTGTCAAAATTATTTTACTCAAGAAAGGTGTATTTCAGCCACTTGTTTCAACTACAATAGAGTAAGAAAATCTTCTAAAAAGAGTATCTTTGAAGTTTTATTAAGTTTTTTTCCTCTATACATAACTTCCTGAAGTCATTTGCATAGAAAAAGAACAATAAAACAAAAAATCATAGGCAGCATCATTTTAGAGATATTGACACAGGGTTGTATGCAACACAACATGGCTTTTGATCCATTGATTATCTCTGACATTCTTCCATCACATTCAAAGATTTTGGACACACTTAATAACAGTAAAAAAGTGGCATCTTGTAGGTAAACAAAAATCAAGCATCATCAATTGTAAAATTAATTGAATAACTTCAACATCCCGACAAGTGTTACTATATTTGTCCATAGGTGCACCGTGATTTGCTTGTCTTTCTTCATGCCTCTGTAAAACACCCCATGTCTTAAGCACGGTCCCTCATGTCTCCCTATTGTCTCCTTTAATTCCACATCTCCTCTTGCTCTAAGGTCATCATCACCCTTCCCTCTTATGGCCTGATTACGATGTTGGCTGAAACGGCTCCGACTGGGTCGGAGCACTTCAGCCTTCATGGTGATGGTGCATGGTGATGGTTCAATGATGATAATTGCACTTTGCAATAAAAAAATATTACTCGCAATCTCTAGTGTGCAATTTCTTCCTTGTGAAGGAGAAAATTGGAGAATAATTTAATACGAGGACTGGTCCGTCCTCGACACCGGCACCCACTGTGAAAAAGTGCGCTTTCCTTGAGACCAATTGGTGTTGCATTTTTTTATATATATATCTCTCGTGGGCAGCCTGCATCTACATGTTAGCCCCTGCATATTGAACTTTCATTCTTGGTTGCTGTGGCGGTACGAGGGGACCGGAGGAGAGACTGCAAGAGCTTGGGACAGTTTGGTGCTTCTTCATTTCCTGCTCCATGGGTTCCGCAAAACATCATTTGTAAAACACCAATGCTCCCCGCATTCCTCCACCGACCCGAGCTGCTGACATTACATGGCATCCTGGGAGTTGTAGTTCGCAGGACTATGAACGAACTACAACCGGTGAACTGCATTAGACAGGGGGAGGAGCGGACCCACAACGGATTTCACAGAGGAAGCAGGGAAAGATCACAGCAATTTTTCCACTCTGGTGTTGGGCGCTAAGGAAGGCGAAAGCCGAAATGCATTCACCGCCACTGGAGCTGTTTTAAGTAATTAAAGACTTTCCTACCTGTTCCCCTCAGGCCTCCGCTTCTTCTTTTGGAAGGGGTTTGTTTGGATACAATTCATGCGCCAGCCAGCGGCGCATTTCGGATGGCCCCACCACGTTTTGGGTCCGGACTTGAACTGGCTTGCCTCACGGCATTTTGGACGCTTCAGGAATGGAATCGTCTGGCACCCGCTGCCTATACGGGAGGACGTGAGCAGTGGAGGTATCGCACCTCTCTCGTGGGCAGCCTGCATCTGCATGTTAGCCCCTGCATATTGAACTTTCGTTCTTGGTGGCTGTGGCGGTACGAGGGGACCGGAGGAGAGACTGCAAGAGCTTGGGACAGTTTGGTGCTTCTTCATTTCCTGCTCCATGTGTTCCGCAAAACATCATTTGTAAAAAACCAATGCTCCCCGCATTCCTCCACCGACCCGAGCTGCTGACATTACATGGCATCCTGGGAGTTGTAGTTCGCAGGACTATGAACGAACTACAACAGGTGAACTGCATTAGACAGGGGGAGGAGAGGATCCACAACAGATTTCACAGAGGAAGCAGGGAAAGATCACAGCAATTTTTCCACGCTTGGTGTTGGGCGCTGAAGAAGGCGAAAGCCGAACTGCATTCGCCACCACTGGAGCTGTTTTAAGTAATTAAAGACTTTCCTACCTGCTCCCCTCAGGCCTCCGCTTCTTCTTTTGGAAGGGGTTTGTTTGGATACAATTCATGAGCCAGCCAGCGGCGCATTTCGGATGGCCCCACCACGTTTTGGGTCCGGACTTGAACTGGCTTGCCTCACGGCATTTTAGACGCTTCAGGAATGGAATCGTCTGGCACCCGCCGCCTATACGGGAGGACGTGAGCAGTGGAGGTATCGCACCTCTCTTGTGGGCAGCCTGCATCTGCATGTCAGCCCCTGCATATTGAACTTTCGTTCTTGGTGGCTGTGGCGGTACGAGGGGACCGGAGGAGAGACTGCAAGAGCTTGGGACAGTTTGCTGCTTCTTCATTTCCTGCTCCATGGGTTCCGCAAAACATCATTAGTAAAACACCAATGCTCACCGCATTCCTCCACCGACCTGAGCTGCTGACATTACATGGCATCCTGGGAGTTGCAGTTCACAGGACTATGAATGAACTACAACAGGTGAACTGCATTAGACAGGGGGAGGAGCGGATGCAAAACAGATTTCACAGAGGAAGCAGGGAAAGATCACAGCAATTTTTCCACTCTGGTGTTGGGCGCTGAAGAAGGCGAAAGCTGAAATGCATTCGCCGCCACAGGAGCTGTTTCAAGTAATTAAAGACTTTCCTACCTGTTCCCCTCAGGCCTCCGCTTCTTCTTTTGGAAGGGGTTTGTTTGGATGTATATATATATATATATATATATATATATATATATATATATATATATATATATATATATATATATATATATATATATATATATAACCTCTTTGTTCACAAGGAGGTTTCCCTCCGAAATGCGTCAAGTGAGCTATACTGAAATAAATACACTCTGATTATGTGGAAAGTGGCCTGGACATCATTTTGTTTTATGACGTGAAAACAAGTGTTGTTGGTGGATATATATATATATATATTGGCGAAAGGTTTCTCGGTGGGGTCTCACGAGGAACAAACAGACTAGCACTCCAGTGATCCGTGTATAATCAAAAGTGTTTATTGGCGACGCGTTTCGACCAGGCGGTCTCTCGTTAGCCAAAGGCATACATTTGAAAACACCAATTTAAAGTGCACAACGGTAGAAAAGTGTGGTAGGACCAAAGTCCGGGAGGACAGAATTAAAATGGAGC
Source organism: Lissotriton vulgaris (assembly GCF_964263255.1). Lineage (NCBI taxonomy): Eukaryota > Metazoa > Chordata > Amphibia > Caudata > Salamandridae > Lissotriton > Lissotriton vulgaris. The sequence continues at coordinate 809,391,031 of NC_141700.1, forward strand.
TGGAAAACAGACTACAACGGTTCCACTGTTTCCCTACCACATGCTATTTTACGTCATAGCTTCAAGTTCATAAAAAACATTTTAAATGATAACGTTTGGCTTTATTCATACATGTAATTAAATGAAATTTCATAATAAATGCGTACATTGCACAAATTTGAACCAATGTGAAAAAGGAAATAAACCTTCCAGGCCAAGTGGCCTAATGCATTCTGTCCAGGAGAAAATTACATGTAATCTGATGGCACTAACAAGCATGCTCACAACCTGACACCAGAACAAAGGGAGGCCTTGGGCACGCTAAATGCAGATCCCAGCTTCATCATAAAGCCATCAGACAAGGGGGCTAATGTGGTCCTCTGGGACATTAACATGTACAAGGACAAGGCAAACAAACAGTTGGCACTTTCTGGTAACTACAGGAAGTCCAACAAGGAGGAATATATCTCTAGCAGAACCAGCTACTGTGAGAAGTTAAGGTTGTGGAAAGAGGGTGGTCTTCTGGCCGAGGCAGAATACAGATTTCTATACAGCAAGCACCCAGTCGTCCCCTGTTTTTACATGTTGCCCAAGGTGCACAAAGATGACAACAATCCACCCGGCAGACCTATTGTGTCTGCCAATGGCAGCCTCCTAGAAAACACCTCCACCTTTTTGGACACTTTCCTTTTCCCTTATGTTCTCAACTTTCCCTCCTACTGCAGAGACAGTACTGACTTCATTAACAAAATAGAGGGAATCACATGGGAAGATAATTACTGGCTTGTCACTATAGAAGTAGTTTTCCTCTATACATGCATTAGATGCCATGATGGTATAAATGGCTGCAAACATTCTTTAGGGACAGATCCATTTTCCTTCTTAAACAGACTGAAATGCTACTTGAAATGTTGGAATTTTGTTTGCTCAACAACTATTTTCTATTTGATGACAGGTGGTTCAAACAGGAGGTGGGCGCCACGATGGGAAGTTGCTTTGCGCTTAGTTACGGGTGTATGCTAATGAGGTGGAGGGAGGAGCGAATGCTTTGGACAGATGAGAATGAAAATTTCACACCCCACATTGCCTTCTACACCCGTTACATAGATACAATCTTCATGATCTGGGGGGGGGGGGGGCTAAAAAAGGCCTACATAGGTTCCTCAACTCATTTAATAGGAATACCATAAATCTTAGATTCACCAACAAGCAAGATCATGGGGAAATTGATTTTTTGGATATAAGTCAAGGTTAAGAATGGTAATTTACACTCCAGTCTATACAGGAAGCCCACATCTGGGAACAGTGTTTTACACACCAGCAGCCATCATCCTATCAGTCTTAAGAACAGTATCCCGTACGGGGAGTTGCTTAGAGCTAAGCGTAACTGCAGTTCCCAGGCAGCCTTTGAGAGTGAACATGCATCCATGACCAAAAGATTCTGGGCCAGAGGGTACCATGACAAGGTACTCAAAGTAGCCACAGAAAAAGCTAAATCTAGAGACAGAGCAGAACTCCTTGTTAAGAAAACGAAAGAGACTACATCTACTAACAATGTCAGGATGATCACCACATACAATATGGAAGCACACAAAGTCCGTGAGACCCTAAAGAAACAGTGGGACATTGTGAAAAACGATCCAGTGATAGGAAGCTCAGTCAGCACACAACCACAATTTACCTACAGAAAGGCATGTTCGCTCAAAGATATGTTGGTCAGGAGCTATTTGGGGGCCCCCAAGAAACTAACATGGCTGCAGGAACAGAAGGGCTTCTTCAAGTGTGGGAAGTGCAAGGCGTGTGGGACAAGTAAAAATGTGAAGTCATACCCCATGCCGATGGGGAAAACGGAACTCATTGGCAAATTCATGAATTGCAATACTGATTTTTGCGTCTATGTCATTGTGTGCCCATGCGGGAAGTTTTACATAGGAAGTACGATTTTCCCCCTCAAAAGCGCATCCTTGAACATATGAGGGCAGTCAAGAATGGTGATATGAGCTATGCCACTGCGCACCATTGGATGCGGTATCACAACAATGATGTTAATTGTTTTTCATTTTTTGGCATTGACAAAGTACCACCAAGTCCCAGAGGGTAGGACAGAGTTAAACAATTGTGAATCCTTGAATCACGATACATCGTTCACCTCGATTCCAAGAACCCCTTTGGCCTGAACGACGACGAGGAGTTACATGTCCATCTTGGATGAGTACTCTGCATATAACCCTACTGTTTTTGAAATGTCGGTCTCAACCTGGAAATTCTGCTGTTGTGATTGCCAATTTCTATGACCATACTGTAATTTGGAAGAGGGCTCTCTTCCTTGGACCAACAGATAGGACATTGAAATTTCAAAGAATAACCTAGTACACTCAATACAGATTACCATCTCTGGGCTACGGACTACGATCTGTTCCCAGATACACACTAACACCATGATCATGCTTCCAAACCAACCAGATTTAAGATATCTGGAACCCTAGGAATTCTACGAATCCTATTGATCTCTTGTTTACTTCTTTTTTGCGATCTCTTTTAATTTTCACACTCTTTGCACATTACACTTTCACCCACCACATTGCCCTGTCACTAATTTTTGTAGCACATTTTTGTATATATTCAGTATAGGGGGTCACCTCATTGCACAATTTTGACATTGGCTCCAGGCTTGGAGCAGTGTCGAGTTTTTCGGGATCATCAAATTACATTACTTGTTTTATTCCTAGATTGCAAATCTATATTGGCATCTTTGTATAATATTTTTTCTTGTTCATTATATGCCTTGTCAAATTGTACAGTTATTCAACCTGAATTAATTGTGTTTGCATATCGAACAATTTACGTCATTAGGCCAATTGGCCCAGATTGCTATCAGATTACATGTAATTTTCTCCTGGACAGAATGCATTAGGCCACTTGGCCTGGAAGGTTCATTTGCTTTTTCCCATTGGTTCAAATTCATGCATTGTATGCATTTATTATGAAATTTCATTTAATTACATGTATGCATAAAGCCAAACGTTATCATTTAAAATGTTTTTTATGAACTTGCAGCTATGACGTAAAATAGCATGTGGTAGGGAAACAGTAGAACCTTGTAGTCTTTTTTCCAGCTCCATTTTAATTCTGTCTTCCCGGACCTTGGTCCTACCACACTTTATACCGTTGTGCACTTTAAATTGGTGTTTTCAAATGTATGCCTTTGGCTAACAAGAAAGACCGCCTGGTCGAAACGCTTTGCCAATAAACACTTTTGTTTATACACGGATCACTGGAGCGCAGGTCTGTTTGTTCCTCATGAGACCCCACCGAGAAAGCTTTCGCCGATTCACTTCCGGGTCCGACACCCGGGACTCGCACCAACCCCGCCTGGACAGGAGCGGACACGTCGGAAACTTTCCCTTGATTATTTATTTAATTATACATTTTCGAGCTCAAATCCAGCCAATAGTTGGCAAACTCTAAAGAGTTACTTTTGCGTCATGAGGGTAGGGCTCACGTTCTATCTGACAGCTCCAACAAATGCGAGTCACTCATGGGTTTGCCTAAATCTAAAATGTAAATGCAGATGCGTTTCAGCTATAGGCCTTCTTCAGTGATGAAATGTGTATACATCGCACGCAGCATGCAGTTCATTCAAATAGTTAATGCATTCTCCTCATTGGTGATTTTTGAAGTGGTAACAAACAAGAAAGGACTGCACATGGTTCTCAATCCAGCCGCCATGTTAGCAAAGCAATGTACTGGTGCTCGCTGCTTTACTTACATGTGGCTTGAATGGCAAAATAACCCATTTCACTCCAATGAATGATCACATGTTATGTCCTTACCTTCGCAGCTTGTCCCATCTTGTTCTTCAGCCTCTCATGGGTTTGCTGGATGTTCCTTCACACTTCAAACTCTTCTCCTTGCTGATGGATGTTATCTTAAGACAAAGCCATAGGTAGCAGTCATATTACTGCCTTCCTTAAACTCAGAAGCGGTCGCTCCCCACGCTCCCTGGCTCTTAGTATCGTAGCGCTATTACGCTCTTTCTGATCACTGCTGCTGATAGCTGATCTGCGCATCGCTTGAATTGCTGCATTATTATTTGTGATACTTCTGGTGACAGTTTGTGATATTGTAGCACTGTATTGCTTTTACATTTGCTTTCATTGTCTGCATTGTCATTTGGAGCTGCCTAGTATCGTGGAGCTACATTGTATTGCACTGCTCGCATTGCTTTCTAAGTCATTTGTGCCCGATTGTGCCTCTGCCCATATCTTGGAGACACCACAGACTGTGCCCCAGTCTCGCCCTGTTTCGCTTTTGTTTTTGCTGCCATTTTGTTGTTGGTGTGCCTTATAGCCCGTCCCTCCACCCCGCTCTCGCCTCCCAGCTGCTCCTCCCTCACTCGGCCCCCCACTATCCTCTTATGTCAGATGCACTTGCGCGCAGCGTTAACGCGCAGCAGATGCGCCCCATGCGCGCCGAAGGTGCGCCAAAGGTAAGCCCGTCTACGCCCGTCCGCGCCTGGACCGCACCCAGCGCCAAACCCCCTGGCCGCCGTAAAATCCACTCCACCCGCATAACGTACGACGCCGCAACCCTCTCAGCACTTAATCACGGCCGACTCCTAGACTGCTACCAATCCGCCCCAGGACACACCCATGGACCCTTCACCTGCCACTCCTGCAAGTTCGACTGCATCAGGACCCACACCAAATCCACAAACTCTAAACAGAGCTCCGACACTAACAACCTGAAGTGCATCCTGCTCAACAGCCGCTCGGTCCACAGGCACGCCATTGAACTTTGGAACCCACTCGACACCACATCGCCGGACGTCGCCTTTCTTACAGAAACCTGGATGAACCCCTCATCAACGCCCAACATCGCCATAGCCATCCCAGACGGCTACAAGATCATCCGAAAGGAACGCATCAACCAAACAGGAGGAGGCATCGCCATCGTCCATAAGAACACCATCCGCATCAAGACCATTTCAGACGATAACCTCGCAGCCGCTGAACACCTTCACTTCCAGATCCATACCGACCCCAAGACCACACTCAGAGGCACCCTCATCTAAAGGCCACCAGGACCCCGCACACAATTCAGCGAAGACATCACTGACTTCATCAGCCCACACGCCCTTCCCTCCGAGGACTACATTCTACTGGGAGACCTCAACTTCCACCTGGAAAAGAACAACGACAGCAACACCACCACCCACTATGCCGGACACACGCTCGACCCAATCTTCACCTCCAGCAAAAACATCTCCTTCAATCACACCACAGCTCTCCATTGGACGGACCACAGCTGCGTTCACTTCAACTACAAAAAGACTACGACCCACAACCCTCCACAACCAATTCCCAGCAGAAACTGGAACAAAATTACCACCGACCAGCTCTTCTCATCGCTTCACCAAAACCCCCATGCCAAATCATCGGACCCAAACCAAGCAGCCACCAACCTCACACAATGGATCACCTACAGCGCTGACAAATTAGCACCCTTGAAAAACCATCAAATCAAGCAAGGTTGCAAAAAAGCCCCCTGGTTCAGTGATGACCTTAAGAAATCCAAAAAGATCTGTCGCACCCTGGAGAAAGCCTGGCGAAAAAACCCAACCACCGGCAACCTGGCCACCTTCAAGAACGCCACTTGCAAACACCACCAACTGATCCTATCCACCAAGAAATCAGCATTCAAGGAATGACTCGACAACAACGCCCACAACAGCAAGGAACTATTCAATATCGTCAAAGAGTTTACCAACCCCACCGCCGGCACCAACGACATCACTCCCTCCCAAGACCTCTGCGACTCTCTAGCCTCGTTCTTCCACAACAAAATTGCTGACATACATAACAGCTTAAGCGACCAGTCCACCCCACCCACCTCCGAACTAAAACCCCCCTCCAACAACCTCTGCGCCTGGAACCCAATCACCACTGAAGACACCATCCGCCTGATGAACTCCATCCACTCAGGATCGCCAACCGACCCATGTCCCCACCACATCTTCAACAAAGCAGACTCCATTATCGCACCCCATCTCCGAGACGTCATCAACTGCTCCCTCAACTCCGCTACCTGCCCGGAAAGCTGGAAACATGCCGAACTCAGCGCCCTCCTGAAGAAACCCACAGCAGACCCCACTGAACTTAAGAACTACTGCCCCATTTCGCTCCTCCCATTCCCTGCCAAAGTCATTGAGAAAGCCGTCAACAGTCAACTCGCCGCCTTCCTCGAATCCAACAAATCCCTCGACCCTTCACAGTCCCGCTTCCGAGCCAAACACAGCACCGAGACTGCCCTCATCGCAGCAAAAGACGACATTAGAACTCTACTGGACAACGGAGAAACAGCTGCCCTCATCCTACTTGACCTCTCCGCAGCCTTCGACACAGTCTGTCATAGTACCCTTATACAATGCCTCAGCAACGTCGGAATACAAGGAAAAGCATTGGACTGGATCATCTCGTTCGTCGCCGGAAGAACCCAGAGAGTCCGCCTCCCCCCTTTTAGTTCAGAGGCCACCGAAGTCATCTGCGGCATACCACAAGGATCATCACTTAGTCCTACCCTCTTCAACGTATACATGAGTCCCCTCACATCCATCGCACGCCAACACAACCTCAACATCATCTCCTAGGCAGACGACACCCAGCTAATCCTCTCCCTCACCAAAGACCCAAACACCAACAAAACCAACCTACACGAAGGGATGAAAGAAGTAGCCGAGTGGATGAAGAACAGCCGTCTAAAACTGAACTCGGACAAAACGGAAGTCCTCATCTTAGGATCATCCCCCTCCGCCTGGGACGACTCATGGTGGCCACCGGCCCTGGGAAACGCACCCAAACCAACGGACCACGCATGTAACCTGGGCTTCATCCTGGACTCCTCCCTCTCAATGACCAGACAAGTCAACGCCGTCTCATCATCATGCTTCAACATCCTACGTATGCTCAAAAAAATCTTCCATTGGATCCCCGCTGAAACAAGAAAGACGGTCACCCATGCACTGGTCACAAGCTGACTGGACTACGGAAACACCCTTTACGCCGGAACCACAGTGAAACTACAGAAAAAACTTCAACGCATCCAAAACGCTTCAGCCAGACTCATCCTAGACATCCCCCGCCAAGCTCACATTTCCGGTCACCTGAAAGACCTCCACTGGCTCCCCATCAACAAGAGAATAACGTTCCGTCTCCTCACCCACGCACACAAAGCCCTCTACGACCTAGGACCCGAATACCTCAACACGCGTCTGTCCTTTTACACCCCCACCCGCCAACTACGATCGTCCAATCAAGCCCTCGCCGCAATTCCACGCATACAAAGATCCACCATGGGGGGAAGATCCTTCTCCTACTTAGCGGCCAAGACCTGGAATTCTCTCCCCACCCACCTCCGCCTTACACAGAACCACCTCTCCTTCAGAAAACAACTAAAAACTTGGATATTCGATAAGTAAAGCACCCCCCCCCCCTCCCTCAAGCGCCTTGAGACCCTTTGGGTGAGCAGTGCGCTATACAAATATTGAACTTGAACTTGAACTTGAAGATGTCACATCTATCAATGGATGGTGAAGTATTTAAGTTTAAGGAATGTGGTACTTTGACTACTACCGTCGGCCATTGACCATAATGAAGTGTGTAATTACAGTTCTAACTCCACGTGCCCTTTGATAGTAGGGTAGGTTATAAAGCAGGCCAAGGCAACTATAACTATACTTTTAGATGTTTAATACACTCATTCGAAAGTACCTAAATACACAACTTGAACTGGTCCTCATAATGCACTGGTCCTCCCAAATATGTGCTTATCTGGTTCTGTCAGGGTTTACCCAGGAGGATCTGGTCTGCGGAGCATGATTCATACATTCCCCCACACATACACATGTACAATCCTATTGAAGCCTGACCCAGGTCAATGCAGACGTTCACGGCTGACACTTACTTCAGAGACTCCTTCCCTGCTGCCGGGTGTAGGGTGGCTAGAGGATGACACAGGCAGCTATATAGAGCATCTAAACTCCTGTGTGGCCACACGCCTGCCACCTTCCCTCCCTGCAGGGAGGCACTGAGTGATGGAACTGCAGCAGATTTAATTCAATCACCAAGAGGCCTCAGGGCTTGTCTCTGTGGTGCAGGCTCAGCACTGACTCTCTAAGGGCACACCCAGCAGCTGCCAGGGAGGAGGTGATAACACTGGCTCCTTTCTGAATGCATCTTTGTTATCTAGAAAGATAACAGGATCAAGGCCCGTGTTAAACCACAATGCAACGTGAGCCAATGAGGCCCACCTCAAGCAACCTAAATAAATATAACAATGAAGGAATTAGAACTGCAGAAATAAAGATTCCAAAGAGTTTGAAGCAAACTAGAAAACCACGAATTTTTATTAAAAAGTAATAAGGCCTTACAAGAGGCAAGAAAATAAAGTTATTTTCAATGCATGCAAATCTTCATAGTGAAGTAGTGTGGCTCACTGGTTAGAGGCGGCAGACCCGAGAGCAGAGGACGGCCTGGGACCAGGGTTCGATTCCCGGCGCGGCAGGTTTCTGGACCAGGGTCAGCGGACTCGATAATTCTCTCGCCTCGGTGCCCACTCTGATCAGTGATCACACTCGGCAACTCTGGGCATTAGCTTGCCTCATCTTCACTAACGGCCCCACCAGACCGCCGGGGATGCCTGGTCTCACCCTGGAGATACCCATTAAGGGACCGTCTCTCAGGGAAGCCAGGAAGGGTTTCGCAGCGGTCGAAGCGCCTTGGGACCCTCCGGGTAAGTAGTGCGCTATAAAAATGCCTATACATTTACATTTACATAGGGAATTATCCATAAAATGCAATATGGGGGTCGGACACAAGACCAGTCTCACAGGATACCTCAAAATAATTCTAAGTCCAGAATGAGAGACAAACCAAGTCAGCGTGAACAATGATGTGGCTGAACTCCAAAACAGCAGCTTTTACAATAAATGTACAGAAAAAAACATATGATCACAACAAAATAATCAACATCTACCTAGGACTAACCAATCAAATTACAGAATAATCCAACTCCACCTAACACAATTGGCTGAAAAAACATGATATTCAATACACTTTTAACATCAGAACTACAGAAGTGACATTACAAAGATTTTTACACAACATTTCAACAAGCTGTTTAAGAATGAACTACTATTCCACAACCCTAGAAATGGAAACCTTGAGTTCACTGCCTGCCTATTTTTGCCGCAGAGTAGTAAGTGGTGTAATTGTGCACATCATGTAAACTTGCAGAAAGAAAGAATCGAAAAAGAGGCCCAGATTTACTAAATTATCTTGCAGTGTAGTGTAGCAGCCGCATATGCTGTGTGAGAAGGAGAGAGCAGGAAAGTACATATTTATAGAAATATGGCGCTCTTCTCCCCTCTTCATAGCGCTGGTGCAGAAATGTGCTGCCATGCGCTGTTATGATTCGCAATCTACCCCATTGTTGACCTGGGCAGTCACTGAACATGTCACCGACATTTTCCCTGCTATTGTACTACATGATTGTTTTTGGTGCTGACCTTTTACCCAGGTAGGTGCTGCATAAATGTTGTGTGGTTTTCTACAAAAACTAGCCTCTTCTATTATGCATGAAGATTCTCAGAATCATAGCAGGATTACCATCTTCTACATAACTATGTATAAGGTTCATCACTATCGTAATCCTCAGCCGAAATGACACAGTAAGGTAGAACGCCTAAGGGTACTTTATGTGATTATAAACACCATATCTTTTCTGGGGGAGGCAGAGGAGAATAGACATAAATGCAGACAAGCTAACATGAAATGCTGGGGTTCCTGCATGCAGACATTCCTGCATGAAGTGGTCTGACATCCCTTGCGGGATGTTTATCTTGAGACCAAGATCGGGTCCTTCGTTCTCTCACATCAGGTAATGGGATTGGCTTCATCCTAGTGGGGTTCTTGGCTCTACACCTACATAAATGCTTGGGCATTTAGGTACATCTGGTTACGGTTAGCATTGTAGGAGTATGCCTTATTACTGTCATGTATTTTTATACTTGCCTGTATTCATTGTTTTAGCACTATGGAAGGAATCTACCATCCTTTTACAATATTGGGGCTTATAATCATTTATATCTGTCTCTGTATTATGGTTGTTTCAGCAGACCTATTTTACATTAGAATGACGCTAGTTCAATAAATAACTATTGAAAAACATCCTCACTGTTTATTCTGTGTCTTTCTCTGAGACAAAGTAAGCTCGAGTGACAGAGCAAAAAGTACTGTACTGTTTCCATGATCCCTGATGGGACAGGGTTGTCATGTTCGATAGTTGCCAAGAACTATTCTCTACTTGGTAAGAGGGGTTTATAGTAGCGCTATGAGCTAGCTGGTATAAAGGCTAACATTCCAGCTGGGGTTGTCTGGAATCAGTCCGGACACCAATCCCGCAGTGTATGTGGTCTAAACGTGCAGATCCTATATAGCTTAAAGGAACTACAAAACACAAGTTAATCTTGGTGACAGTGGATTAATGCTCTAGATTCCTGTGTGTTTGTCCTCAGCACTAGGCTGATGCCTGAACTGTTAGAAAGGATTTGTAAGTCTTCATGGGGGCTTATGCAATTGGCACATGCATTTTGATCATGGCCCTGTGTTTAGCACTCAGGCTTACAAGGAGGCTATGGAAAGTTTGGGTGTTGCATTGCGGTATCATCTCCATATCATCCAGAAGGATATTCGATTGTGGAGAGGAAAAACCGGGACTTAAAAAAATCCTTAATAGCGGGGGTATTAGGCTCGGGTGGCAGTTGAGTCAATCACCTATACGGGGTACAGAGGACACTTAATAACATGCCAAGAAGTTCTGTGAGAGGCCATACTCCTTACAAGGTCCTATTAGGGATATGAATGTGGATACCAGACAATTTTGGCAGCACAGTGGCATATGAAAAACCTTTTGACATTGATAACCGTGTGACTGTTTTACAGGAACTCACTGCCACTGGGGAAGTAAAATCAGTGCAGGCAAGACCTGCTTGGGTCCCAAAAGTCAGGGACCTGGTAAAAAAAACGTGTTGACAAGAAAAGAATTTGGGCCAACCTACTGCACGCCTGTACCTGTCCTGGCTGTCAAAGCAACAGAAGCACTACTTCTTCCACCTCTTGAAGGTTACAAGGTAAGAGATTAGTCTCAATTGATCTGACAGATCTGATCTGATCAAACCACACTATGTGGCCAAAACTGAATAGCAGGCCTCATGGGCTCCTGGGTAGCAGCCTAATCAAACAGCAAAAAAGCATAAATGAAACACAGATTTCAATCCGGCCTAATACCGACATTTATGTGAATATGCTTCAAAATGAGTCATCTGCAAGTTCAACAAAACCTGCTCAGCTACCGAAGTTAGATCTTACTGCATTTTGGCTATTTCATTGATTATAACACCTTCTCTGTGGATCCAAATGAACCTGAGCCACCGCCAGCTCCAGTTTCTTGCATAAAACAACTTCATGCCTTCTACCTTTGGCTTAAAAAGACTTACCTAATTTCACCCTAGCTATATCTTTGGATAACACTGGTATACTGTTCCTAGTCCTCTGGATAGGGTACGTCACTGCCTTTTTCTTACTACTGAATGGACATTATCTCCCAGAAGGCTCTGCAGCATCACATGTGAACTTGGTCCTGAAACCACATACGTCATCTCATCGTGAGCAATGAGACTTGTCCTTTGTGAACATTACAGCAGTTCTAGTTCCTAAAGGGATAGTTTGGGATATATTTTTATATATAATTGGGATTATATTTTTGGTCCCACTGAACTTTTAAAAATATCAAATGTATTTAAAATTTCTTTGAATTATATCATCACCTCCAATACATTCTCTGACGATTGGGATTTTGAAACTGTAAATAGTATGCAGTCTGATTTAAACCAATCTGCAGCATTTTCAAAAAACTTAAATGTATAATGATACATCTGATTTTGACACCATATATTGTTACCAATATTATGGACAACGTTTCTTGCATAAAACAACTGCCCCACGTATCGTTTTCATATACCACCAATGGTAACATTGCCTAACACCACCGAAAGGTAGTTAACATACTTTTGCTAATTTTTCTGGGTTCATTTTATCTGATCCTCGCTCATATTATTATAAGCTTTCACCTACATCTGCAAAGAAAAATATGTTTAATAGTATCAAACAGATATACTCTGCATCCTTTATTTTCCAACTGTCTGAACAGGGTTTCGACTTATGGAAAGAGACTCTAGACATAAAATCCGTCTGGGGGACTAAGGAATGGCAGGTTCAGTAAACTGTGGTATTATTTAGTGTTTGCATCATACCACAGCAGAATATTTTCCTGAACAACACTGTGAAACTGACTTCCTGTCTTGGGTTAGCCAAGATCAAGGACTTGAACACACCTCGTATTCCCTCTTTTTTACACTTTGAGAAATGACAAAATTATACAGAACACAGTGATGGTACGTTCATTACGTTTCATATAATCCATCAGACCCCAATTGGAAGGGATGATTAGTTTGGCCTATTGACACAAATAGGTGTCAGAAAAGATTCAAAGGTTCCACCGAAAGGTTTAGTATCCATATGCCTGACCAACGCTACGTACAACAAGAACATCTCGGGGTGGTGACATCGTACAGTGTTGGGAAGTTATGCCTAGATTTACAAAGAGCCTCAACCCTGTTGCAGATGAAGCAACACTTGTCCTTACTCTCAGATTACATAGATTTTAAGGGTTTTTGCTTGTTTCCGGGAAAGTATGTCATAAATTCTTCTTATACCCTATTTACAACATAATTTGGACAATCTCCCAACAGGAAGCTGCAGAGAGATTGCGTGAAATTGACCCTGTAAACTTAGAATTGGCTCTGACCGTGGTTGACAATGGAATGACCACACTAACATCCAGGATTTATTCATTGGGCAACATTGTGTCATCTGCAACAGATATAATGGAACAGGATCTGTCCATCTTACAACACATACAATTGCAGTTAGGATCCATTCTATTATTAAGCTGGACATAACAATCATTGTGCTCTGTTTACATGCCCTGGTGACATGTCAACAGTACAGCTTTGTTCTTTGCATATAACAGAAAGACAGACAACAATGGCAAAAAGAGATGAAAAGTATACAATGCTACACATTGAAAATTAGACGACTTACCCTTCACCGTGGCTGAGTCACCGTCCACAGCATTGTTAATTCATGCTCATATAACATTGCCCGTGACAGCTTTCCAATTTCAATATTGCCTAGAATACTAGCAGGTAGGCAGATATGAAGCAATGGGTAAGGGCTTCATCCAGAAATCTTAGGAATTACTGGATAGGTTTAGAGGCAGAAATTGTAAATCAGCAACTGCAAGACTTCATTAAGTGGGTCTCTAATTTGCCAGGATATTATGCTCCATGGGGCCTGTAATGGTTCAGTTGCAAACCTATCCTGTCATTTAAAGGCATCCCCATCTGCTGTGGTTAATCCAGTGTTCAAGCTGCTCTACAATGTGAGTTACATAGTGCTAAATGATCCAGTTTGTTGAGGGATGCTTCCAGGCATCCCATATCTAATGACAGTAAGTTCAAGGATTACTTGTTGTATGCAAATATTGTTTCCACTGTCTCACACAGTCAGGGAGGCATTGGTATGGCTTTCAATGAATGTTTCCTTTATACGGTTTGATTCTCCGAGCCAATGAAAGCCATGCTTTTACATAAGGATGTGTCCTTAACCTCATTCCGAGAGACTTTTGATCTTCAGGTTGAAAAGTCCTCAGCTGAGAGACAGGCACTAGTACGAACTAACTGCCCTTTCCATTTCAGAGAAATGGTGCAATCTATCTTTAACATGCCTGATATGAAGTGTATAGTACACCTATTTGAGATTCTGGACTGTTAGCCACCCTTCAGAGAGTCTTCAGAGTGATTCCAGCTTTCATACTCTCCGTATTTAGATGCATTTTTTGATGGCTACTGCTAATCTTGCTACTGGTAATGGGAATTCTGATTTACATTTTTCTGCAATGCCTTACAACTGCTTCTGGGTGGGGGAGTGCTAAATCCTGCTCAGGTGTGGGACAGGGAGCATGGTGGAAGTAGTAGTACAGGCCTCCCACCCCCATACAGGCCTCCATGGCAAGATGGCTACCTACCTGTACGTTTGTTTGGCGTACTGCCATGGATTCCAGCTGCTTCTGGGTGGGAGAGTGCTCCATCCTGCTCAGGTGTGGGATAGGGGGCATGGTGGGACTAATGGAGCAGGCCTCCCACCCCCAAACAGCCCCCCATGGCAAGATGGCTACCTACCTGTAAGTTTGATGAGGGTGATGTAATAGATGAGACATGCTTCTGGATGGGGTGGGGGGAGGGCTCCATCTTGCTGAAGCTGAAGCTGTGGGACAAGTGGGCCTGGTGGGAGTTGTTATGCTGGCTTCCTGTACACATGTCCCCATGGTAATGTTGCTAGCTACGTTTGGGGTGAATGGAAGGGAGTGAATGTTGGATCTGTAAGACATGTTTTTGGGAGTGTGTGGCACAGATGAATGGAATTTGTCCTGGGTGGTGTAGCTTTGTAGTTGTGCAAGACAGTATGTAGCAGTGTGGTAGGAGTCATTTGTTTGTACTTACAAGCCTCCACTCCCCCAGGTACTCCTGTGAGACTCTCTGGATGCCGTATGGCAAGCACCTTCTCCTCCCATACAGGGAATGGTTTGGGTGGAATGAGAGGGCCACCACCTGTCCTATCAGCCAGCTCACGGTTCTTGCTCCTCCTCTCTTAGACAACCCTCTTCAAGTCATGGCACCTCTTTATGATTACCTTTTATATGATTGTGGGGTGGTCCTTGCTGCATTGACCTTCTCGATTTTCCTAGCCCCCATTTGTGCTCTTGTGGCTAATGGTGTTTGTTGGACCAGGCTACCAAACAGTTGGGTTTCCACTCTGACTATCTCATATATCATAACCTTCAACTCACTCTCTGTGAATTTGGGCATTTTATGTGTTGCCATGGTGTGTGGTGTGCAAAGTGGTTTTGGGTGCAGGGTTGTGAGTGGTGGGTGTGGTAGTGATGTGTATGGTGTGGTACACAGACAAAATATCGATTTTTAAATATCGATATACAAAAATATCGAAGTTTAAATATCGATGGGACAAAATATCGAAGGTAAGTAATATCGACAGTCTTAATATCGATATTGGTATGATATCAGTAATATCGAAGTTGTAAATATCGATGTCAATAATATCAAAATTAATAACTTTGATGTTACTAATATCAATTTTTAAATACATTTAGTGTATATTATATTGTATTTATTATGTTTTATTATTTATTTTTAATGTAATTTAATTAAATATTGTCTTTTACTACTGTAGCGGGTTGTGGGTTTATAGGGGAATAGGGTGGGAAGTAATTTAATTATGTTAAATTAATTATTAATTAGTAGGAATTATTAATTAATTAATTGAGAAATCATTTTTATTTATTTTTAATTAAATTAATTGATTAATTGATAAATATGTTCTGTAGCGGGTTATGGGTTTATAGGGGAATAGGGTGGGAAGTAATTTAATATTAATTAATTAATTGATATATGTTTGTACATATTTTAATTAATAATTAATTGGTAATTAATTTCTATTAATTAGTTAATTAATTAATATAATTTTTGACATATTTATAATTATTAATTAGTTGGTAATTAATTAATATTAATTATTTAATTACATTATTTTATAGTCATGTTTTTTATATATAATTTATTGTTATTCTTAATTAATTAATTGGGAAAAATAATATTAATTATTAAATTAAATTAATTACAGCAAATGTGCTAATATATTTACTTTATTGTTATTGTTAATTAATAATTAATTGGTAATTAAATAATATTAATTAATTTTGGGTAAAGAAGTATTTTTAGGGTTCAGGGTCAGTTTTCAGTTTTTGGGAAAAGGGGTATTTTTAGGGTTCTGGGTCAGTTTTCAGTTTTTGGGTAAAGGGGTATTTTTAGGGTTCAGGGTCAGTTTTCAGTTTTTGGGTAAAGGGGTATTTTTAGGGTTCTGGGTCAGTTTTCAGTTTTTGGGTAAAGGGGTATTTTTAGGGTTCTGGGTCAGTTTTCAGTTCATGGGTAAAGGGGTATTTTTAGGGTTCAGGGTCAGTTTTCAGTTTTTGGGTAAAGGGGTATTTTTAGGGTTTAGGGTCAGTTTTCAGTTTTTGGGTAAAGGGGTATTTTTAGGGTTCAGGGTCAGTTTTCAGTTTTTGGGTAAAGGGGTATTTTTAGGGATAAGGGTCAGTTTTCAGTTTTTGGGTAAAGGGGTATTTTTAGGTTTCAGGGTCAGTTTTGGGTTTTTGGGGTACAGGGATATTTTTAGGGTTCAGGGTCAGTTTTGGGTTTTTGGGGTACAGGCGTACAGGGTAAAAACAAAAAAAATTACATTAAATCAAATAAATTACATGAAAAAAAATAAAATTACTTTAAATTTTTAAGTGTTTTATTTATTTTAAATGTATATGTATTAGTTTTAATTTTGTTTTAATATTTTTATTTAATAGTTGTAAAATTATATGTATTTTAAATTTATTTTTACATTATTATTAATACATTTAAAAAAACGATATTTTTGATTCCGATATTTTTGTACTTCGATATTATTTTTTCGATATTTTGTACTTACCTTAATGAAGATAGGATTCCGATATTTTTGCTGTCGATATTTTTGCTCCGATATTTTTGCATATCGATATTCTGTCTGTCGATATTATGTCAGACATTCGTATGGTGTGTGATGTGCAGGGGGTTAGTAGTGCATGTGTGGAAGTGGTGGTGGGGCTGTGTGTGGTGTGAGTAGTGATGTTCGGTTCTTTGCCTCTCCTTTGTGCTGTGGTGTTGGTCCCCTCAGTTGTGGAGTATTGCAAAGGATTGTGGTCAAGGAAGGGGCTGGTTTTATACTAAGCTATATGGGTGTATCCAAATGGGGGAGTGCTGTCAGGTGTATTATGTGGGTCGCCTGGGATTTGTATTTTTATTTTGACATGTGTTTGTGTCATTGGTGTGTGTTTTGTGTTTTTCAGTGGCATGGCTAATTTGCTGTGTGCACTTTGTGGCCTTATTGTGGGTTTTTTCATTCGGCCGCCAAATTTGTCATGGAGCGTCCCCAGTGATGGTTTTACTGCAGCTCTTCCGCCGGCTCTCCCATTCATCACTGGTTGTGACTGCGGTGGTCTGAAACAGCGGTACGTACCGCTGGACCATCAGGGATATTCTAATTTCCCGTGCGGTGTCTTCGCTATCCTTGCGGCAGTTGGTGTTTTTCCGCCACAAATCCGACCGCCGCAGATGGGTTTTGGCCATCTCTGCCCACTACGGGTGTTATTTCTTGGCCCGTTCCACCGCGGTCAGTTGTTTTGGCGTTTGACCCTAATTTGGCTGCTGGTTTTTCTATGGTTCCGGTGGGCGGTTGTTTCCACTTCCATGTCAGTCGGGGTGGTTTTTTGACCGCCATCTGAATAGGCCCCCAAGTATCTAATCACTATCCATGTAAGTGTACAATGACTCAGGCATTAACACACGCAGTTCTACAATCAAATGTGCACTATCCATGCAGTCCCCTAACCACCTCCACACTACTGATTCAGTCCTCCAATTAACCAGATAGTACCCATGCAGTCCAGCAATCCCACTGTCTCTCCCCATGCACTCCTCTAGTCACCCAGCTAGTACCATGTACTAATCCAATCACTCCATTAATACCCAAGCACTTATAAATTCATCATTCACTCTCCTTGCAGTACTCTAAACATCCAGTCACTACCCATGTACTCATGCTATGACCGAGACACTAACACAAGCAGTGCTACAATAATATGTTCACTATTCATGCAGTCTTCTAACCACTTATATACTGGTTATTCACACCTTCATTTTCCCAGGTAGTACCTGTACAGTCCAGCAGTCACACTGTTACTCCCCATACACACCTCCAGTCACCCAGCCAGTACCATGTACTAATCCAATCACTCCATCCATACCCAAGCACTTATAAATTCACCATACACTCTCCTTGCAGTACTCTAATCACCCAGTCACTACTCATGTTCTCATGCAATGATCCAGGCACTAACTCATACACTGCTGCAAAATTACATGAACTTTCCATGCAGACCTCTAACCACCTACACACTACACATTAACTCCTCCAATTAGCCAGGTAGTACCCATGCACTCCAGCAATCCTCCTCTCACTTCCCATGCACCCCTCCAAACACTCTGCCCATACCCAAGCACTTAAGAATCCACCATGTATTCTCTTTGCAGTACTCTAATCATCCAGTCACTACCCGTGTCCTCATACAGTGACCCAGGTACTAATTCATGCACTGCTACAATCCTCCATACACTACTCATGCAGACCTCTAACCACCTACACACTACTGATTCACTCCTCCAATATCCAGCTAACACAAATGCACTTCAAATTCACTCGTCCAATCAGCCAGGTAGTAACCATGCACTTCAGCAATCCCCCTGTCACTTCCCATGCACTCCTCCAATCACCCATCCAGCACCATGTACTTATCCAATCACTACGCCAATACCCAAGCACTTATAAATTCACCATGCACTCTCATTACAGTACTCTAATCATCCAGTTTGTAGCCATGTACTCATTGAATGACCCAGGCAGTAATCATTCACTACTATAATCACTTGTGCACTACACATGCACTCATCTAATCACTTACACACTACTCATGCACTCCTTCAATTATCCTGATAATATCCATGAACTCATTCAACCACGTTGCCACTTCTGAAACATTCATAAAATAACCATGCACTATACGTGTATTTCTCCGATCACCCACATACTGTCCATACTCTGATGCAATCACTCAGGTAATTTTTCTTTTTTTTACCAGTAGATGTGGTTCCGTAAGAACCGTTTTTATTTTCAGTACAATATTTTATTTATTTTGTATTTTTGTAACCTTTTTTACTTTTTTGTGTGTTTTTATTTTATAAACAACAGAGAAAAATGAATATCAGGAAATATTGTGTACTTTCAGAGCAGCAGAGATGACATCAATGCACTGTTCCCCAACACAGAGTTCGGTGAAGCACTTAATGCAACAAACTGCATTTAAAAATTCAGGCATTATTTTGTGGCCTTGGTGGAGATGGAACCTGGCAGAAGTTGATGATGTACTGGGGTCTTCTTCAGAAGCATCATCCAACTGTCTTCCTTTCCTCTCATGCAAGGTGTACAGGGTGGATGGTCTCCATATGCTTTTTCGTGTGACTTGTACTGCAAGAGTACTTTTTATGGGAGCCTCTGGACAGCACTCTCTCACAGATAATGCAAGGTACTTTTCTTGCATTCACCTTTTTTCACCCTCTGGTACACTAGAAAAGGACAAAATGATGCTGCTTTTTCTTCTTCTGCTGCACCATATGTTCTTCCTCCTCTACTGCAAGTGGATCACCTTTGGCAAAACTAGAAGCCACAGTTGTATTAAAAAGAAACAAAAACACAAAAAAGGTATATCAATATAAAGAGAAGCAAATAACAGGTCTTCTCTCTTTCAAAGAAAAAAAGTAAGGGAAATATCAAAAGGATGTATCCTCCCTCTTTCACAATGAAATTGATTTCAACCAATCAGATTCCTTTTTCCTTTTGCTGACATGAAGTCGCGTAGGGGGCGCGCAATCATCATGCACCCTTCATTCAACGGCGAGATTCATATATATCATTATACACTATAAATAAAACTTTCTATAAACTTTTAATAAGTATATTAGCAAAACTGTTCAGGCTAACATCATATTCAAACTTTCTATAGTCATTTTTTCAACTTAAAAAATATGCAGAAGTTGCGACTTCGGCGCGAACTCAGTGCGATCATGGCATGACCTTAGAAATAAGTGCTGGGAGATGTCGCGCACATTAAGCCGCTACATTATGCATTTTGTATTTTTACTTTTGTCAAAATTATATTGAAAATCATATTTTAAAAATACTGTTATTAATATATTTAGACAAACACTTAAAGGAAGATAAAAAGTAGAACCCAAATATGATTTATTATTATACATTAAAAAAAATTATGTTGACTTATCATTGTATGTCAAAAAATTGTGCTGCTTGATAAAAATGTGAAAAATTGTATTAATGTTAAAAATATGTTTCTTTTACAAAATGCTTTTTTAGCTTTATAATATTGTTTTTTGGATACAAATTAAATAATATTATACAAAATATAATATTATTTAGGGGCAGATTCTGATCTCGCTCGGAAGGGCTCCCAGCACGATGCGGTCAGAAAAAGTACAAGCCGTATGCTTGTTTGCCGACTGACTCATACAGCTGTACGAGCGAGAAAGTATGATTCGAGAAATGCAAAATCGCCGGCCGAACCGTTTCCGGGTCTGAACCGCTCCGTATGTCTCATCAGTAAGCAAACCGACCGTGCAATGGAGGTAATTTCCGACCGAGCCAGTACAATGCACAATTTGCACAGCCAGATCGAGTCGGAGCCTCCGACATGTAAACGCTCCAGGAAGGGGACTTTGGGGGTCTGCTCTGGACCCCCCCTTCACCCGCAGTTGTATGAGTCGATCACAGGGGGGATCCAAGGGACCCCCTACACATGCAACTATGGTGCGGTTGGCACAGACGCGTCCCCACTACCGGGGGTGCCCTTGTGCGCAACACACCTTTTTCATCAATGGGAACCTATGTAGGCATCATACAACTGGCTCCCATTGACTTCAATTGGGCATCGAGCGACCCGTGTCCGGCAGCGCTTGTTCGCATCATACTCGGGCGCTCGTAGCCCCGGAGCACAAGTGGGTCAGAAAGCCCTCCGGATCTGAACCGGACGGAGCCTTCTCCCAGCGAAATCGGAATCAGACCCGTAGTATCAATTATGCAAATAAAATAAAAAATAATACAATGAACACATTGTTACAAAATGTATATCATGAATAATGTACGCTATATATAATTATGTAATGCATATTTACAATATTAAAAAAAATTGTATAACTATTACCCAAAACATATGTATTAAAAAAGTACATATTTACCAACTTTTACAATATATAAAACATTAAAAAAATCATAATGACCGTATGTTTAAGTATGTACTAAATATGTAATATATCAACAAATAAAAAAATTATTAATATTTGAATTTATAACAAAACATATCAAACATTGCAAATAAAATGCAAATTATTCATTTGCTAGAGTCTTTGAATAAAAATAAAGACATATACAAATATAAATATTTTTCTTTATTTAATTCCTATACTTTTTTCATTATACTATGGGCATCATTAGGATGGCGGGCAGACTTTGACTACCCGCCATCCTGACGTAAAAAGGGTCCGCCCGCCATAAGTGTGGCGGCCCCGTGGGCGTGATTAGGATGCGCATGCCACAGTGGCGGGTGCATCCTGCATTTTTAACATTGCAGCGGGCGGTGCTTTCAGCAGCACCTGCCGCCATGCCAAAAATGCATGTTGTGAATATGCATGCACAACGTGGCATGCACCGTGCGGTGCCTGCCTTGTTGTGCATGCACATTCAGGGGACCTTAGGTACCCCTTGGGTGCCCCCCACCCCCCTATATCCTGGGGGCCTGCAACGGGCCCCCAACTTAAAAATCTGCATGCCTCTCTGTGGCGGCATGTCTGCCTCCCGCCTGCAGCCTGATATGGATGGCAGGATCTAGCGGACACCGACACCATATTAAAACGTTTTCCGCCTGGTTGACTTGTCTACCGGGCAGAAAAGCAGTGGACTATATTAACTCAGGGAAAGTACTGGACAATAAACGTATACAATATACAATTCCCATTCCAAAGTACAAACCTCAGGGTAGGTGCTGGACACTAAGAGGTCAATTTCAATCTCGGTCGGAGGGCTCCGAACGGGATCCGGCAGGAAAAAGGTACGAGTCAGACACTTTTTTCCAGACCGACTTGGACACTTATACGAACGAGCAAGTACGATGCGACTGTACGTGTGTGTTCCGACCAAACCATTTCTGGATCCGACTGGCACCAACTGACTCGTACTGACATGATTCACATCGTGCAATGGAGACGTAATACGATTGACCGAGTGAGTATGATGTACGCGTCGGACATCCAGGTCGAGCCAAACTTTCCGGCTCGCAAAACATCCGGGGAGCTGTCTTTGGGCGTCTGCATCAGACCCCCGTCACCCGCAGCCTTTTGACTAGGACACAGGGGGAGACCCAAGGGTCTCCCCAACACAGGCATGTACGGTGCAGATGGCACCGACTCGTACCCACTGTAGGTTGGGCCCTTGTGCAAGACATACCCATTCAGTCAATGTGAGCCCCTGTACACGTTGTACGACCGGCTCCTATTGACTTCTATGAGAGTCCAACCGAACAGAGTCGGCAGCATGCAACCGCATCGTACTTGCTCGGTCGGACTGCAGGGCTCCGGCTCGGTCGGAAAACACTCTGGATCCGGCTTGGTTGGAGAGCTTTCCGACCCAGATCGGAACCTGGCCCTAAACATTTGTAATTTACTATTCCAACTCCAAACTATATTAAGTCAGGAAAAGTGCTGGCCACTAAACATATATACGGATATATTCCAACTCCAAACAACATTAACACATGGAAGGTGATGAACAATAAACTTATAACATGTAATATCCCCAGACAAAATTACATAAACACATAGAAAATGAACGCTCTGTATATATATTTTATCCTATTTTCACTTGCAAAAACATATCCAGAACAGGTATGATAATTATTTTTATATATATATATATATATATATATATATATATATATATATATATATATATATATATATATATATATATATATATATATATATATATATATATATATATATATATATATATTTATTTTTTTATTTTTAAAATTTTTAAAATAATGAATAATAAAAAAATCTAATTTTTTTTTGTAATTACATTTACTATTTTCAGATTTCTAAACATATTAAACCTTTAGAAATGTTCACTTTTCCTTTTACAACATTAGTAATTACCAAGCCAAACATTCAACATCCTCAAAGTTCTGAAAAAAGTATAATTTTATTAAAAAATTTACATTTTTCAGCTGTTCTTAAACATTTTTCAACAACAATAGCACACTAATTCCATCTCAATACAACACACCTCTTCCTAAAATGTATAAACTTATTAAAATTATATTTCATTTTTTTCACTACTGGTAGCCCATATAAAC
This sequence comes from Lissotriton vulgaris, assembly GCF_964263255.1. Lineage (NCBI taxonomy): Eukaryota > Metazoa > Chordata > Amphibia > Caudata > Salamandridae > Lissotriton > Lissotriton vulgaris. The sequence goes on from NC_141700.1 coordinate 809,414,326, forward strand.
ACAACAGATCAGAATTTGTTTTCTTAAATTAATTTCAAAATGTTACTTTCTTTTTTTTTTATTTAAACAATTATTCCACAAACTTATCTGCAATAACCACAAAATCACACTATTCATATAAATGTTTTATTCATATTTCTTTTTTATTATTTTTTGTTAAATATATATTTTTTCCAAAACACTACACCCCCTTATCCGCTATAAACCCAACATACCAATCCTAGAAACATTTTTTCATTTATTTGTGATTGAAATATTTATTAAAATGATGATTTTTAAATACTCCCCACCCTTATCGCCTATACACCCAACATCCCGCTCCTAAAAAACCTTTTTATATTTATTTATTATTATGTAATTTGTTATTAAATTTTTTAAAATACTTCCCACTCTTATTCCCTATGAACCTAACATACCGCTCCTAAATCAACGTTACAATAAAAAAACTTTATTATATTAACAAATATTTACTATAAACAAATACTACATTTACTATATCGATCCTTTTTATGACAATATTTTCAAAATCAGTATTTTTAGCAACAATATTTAATACAACATGCTAAATCGACATTCTTGACATCAATAAAATAGGCAACAATATTTTTACCTCCCGACGTTAAAAACTCGATATTATGATACAACAATTTTTAAAACTCGATATTATGTCTACTTACCAGGAGCATGTTTACAGAAACAGGAAATATTTCCATTCAATCAATGTGAAGTTTGTCCGCATTCTGTACCTATACATTTCTTGTATGTGCAAAATTCCCAGGATACTCACATGATTTATTAGTGTTAGGCAATAGCGGTTTACAACAGCAAATGGCAAACCTCAGCGTGTAAGAGCCTGCCTTGTTGGTAAGTGTTGTAATAAAATTGACATTTTTAAGTAACTACAATGATTAACTTAATGTAACATTACTGGGCACGTTTAGCATATTTTTTAAATATTTTTCAGGAAACTTAGCATATCCAAGCAGCCCATTGTTGTTCCCACCCCGGGTGAATGTAACAACTCCAGGGGAAGCCTGCTTCAATAAGTCAAATGGTAGAGCAAAGAGGCCTGTGGAGTGGGCTTTTGAGCTAACTTAATGCATGAGTCAGTTGCAGTTGTCGGGCTGGACTGTTCCCATGAGGCTCAGGGTCAGACTGATTTGCATATAGCCATGTCTGAACTGGGGTGGCAGAGTGGGCTAAAGAACAGTGATGGATTAAACCCAGATCTTTTGACTGGGTGTGAGTGTTTGATTGATTCAGATGCTCCGTCCATCACCACCCCCTTTTGTACCGCTTTTGGCCGCCATAAGTGTGGCAGGGTATGCTCAGACGTGAGTCCCTTGCTCACTTTGCCACTGGATTCAAGCAAGCCGGGCTGAAGACGGCTGGAATGCCAGAAACCGGTCCTCGGAAGCTTGTTTCCGGTCCAGGGAAGGCATGGCTTGGCAGTTCGGGCTGGACTGTTCCCATGGGGCACAGGGTCAGACTGATTTGCATATAGCCATGTCTGAACTGGGGTGGCAGAGTGGGCTAAAGAACGGTGATGGATTAAACCCAGATCTTTTGACTGGTGGTGAGTGTTTGATTGATTCAGATGCTCCGTCCATCACCATTCCCTTTTCTATAGAAAAGAGCAACAGCATCAAAACAAAAACAGAATTGACCAAAAACACTTCTCCCTACAATTAGGGTGCTGCGATTCCCAAAGAAACTCCACCTGCTGCACTAATGAATGCGGCCCTGAGATGCAGGTTAGCTTCTCTTCTTTTATTCATTCCCCACCATGCCAGACCATCACGTCATTCTTGAAACAAGCTACTTCTTTTTTTAAAAAATTAGCTACCACATGTTGCCACTCTCTGTGTGCCAAGGGTGCCATCTGCCCTATAGTTAGCAAGAAAAATGGGTCCCCATGCCCACATTTTATAGTAAAACATTCATAGCTGTGATGTAGTGGGCCTCTTGGGCCCCTGGACAAAAGTATCACGGCACCTGCTTCGCTAATGATAGCTATTGCCCTTTGTTAGCAGCATGGGCTCCCATCTCACACCAACCCTCTCTTCTCTCTGGTGCCCAAATCAAGGTGTCTCCTCTGCTTCATTTGTCCTCTCCTTTGGGCCATTGCTTCAAGGCACAAATAAATGGGAGCACAGCAAGTATGTCCTAAGCCTCTAAGAGCTACAGCACCAATGATAGCTACAGCTCTGAGAAGCAGGCCTTCTATCTGGCCCACTCAAACAGGTCAGCACTTCTAGGCCAGATGCCCAAAGCAGCCTTCCTGCTGCTTTGTATAGGAAACGTATGTAAAGGTTGGGTCTGTTCCTACACAGCAATGGTGACCAAAGCCATACTGCTGGCAAGGAAAGCGCACCCCAGCGGTCTTTGTCATTGTAAGATTGCCATAAGTGGGGTCCAGTGGCCACTCACTGAGAGTAAAGAGGGGCTCCTGTGCTGTGAAGCTGAGAGAGGGCTCTAGCACCAGGGTGCCTGCTACCTGATAGAAATGTAAATGTGTGAAATGTGTTAATCATCCAATGTAAAGGTTTCTTGGGAGCCTGTATATATTTTTAGTAATAACATCACATAAAGCTTCATGGTGACAAATATTTATCCTGTTTGAAAGGTAATATATACGTGTACATTAAAAGAATTGTGGCTTTTTGACGGACATGTACAAAACTATTTGCACTAGATATAGTCTGAATGTTTATTACTAAAATGAATATTTTATCTTAAAATGAATATTTATCTTAAATACTATTTTACTTCAGTCTATTTTATACTGTGTAATACAAATTTAAAATAATAACTTTCACAGTGCTTTCTGTCACTGAACGGGACCTCATGGCACTATAAATAGAAAAAGTCACCTTTAATCACTGCATTGATAAGATACTGATTCTGTGATTCTGTGGCCCCACACAGACATCTACAGTGTTCACGTTAGCCAACTGAGGTTTCTTAAGGTTAAAGAGTATATTTCCTTTTGATTAGTTTAACTTTCAGTTATTTTCCTTTTGAGTTGTGTGTTATTTTTTATGGAGCTACCTGAAGGCAAAACGACAGAATGCTGAATATTGTCTTCTTTTTAGCCCTGCCTCTGACCCCGTCTCCACACTCATTGACCCTGCCCCATGTAGGACGGTTCACACACACTTTTTAGGCACTTTAAGAGTTGCATGGAAATGAAGACTGCCTCGAGTTGTGCTTGTCCTGCTTCAAGGCTATCTTCATTTGCAACCAATTGCAGACTCGTTTGCACTCTCCTGGGAACATGTTCACAGACCGCCAGGAGGGTGCGACCCACAGTTTGAACACTTCTGACTTTAGATGTCAAAGAATTGAAAATGTCAAGTTTTATTGTGTGATTATATAAAACTGAAACGAATACTATAAAATCAACTTCTGAATTAGAATTAGTTTGACCTACTTCCCTTCATGATGGCTCATGTAGGAAGTACAAAATACAAAATATAAAGTGTAGCGACGTCATCGAATTTTAAACGTATGTTTAAGACTGTGAATGTAAGAATTGATATGGTTAGGAGAACACATTTAAAGAAAATTGTACAAGTATTATGAAATTAGCATCTTTTTAAATGATTGTTTATTTTGCATAATGTGTAAGAATCACAAATTATTTTTTAAACATATATTTTGATTAAATAAGAAACATCTCTCTGTCATCTTATGGATCACTAATAAATCATTGGTTTAAGTTTCAATGTGGGAACAAAATCACTAGTGATGCTCATGTTCAGAAGGGAAAATGCCGTAAGTCAAATGCATCTGGGTCAGGTGGCGACTGGAAGGTGAGCGTGTTTGGTTATTGCTAATTCACCTCTTTTAATCTGTTCAGCGGTGCCTCGCAGTTTTTTTCTGAATTTAGAATGACCATGAGAAAGTGAAGGACAATTTAGTGTACCAAAACTGCATCATTAGAAATATTTCTTAACAAATTAAAATATTATTTATGTTTGAGAATGGCTTATTAATAAATATGTAATATAGCTATCGAAGGTTTCAGAGGCCTGCTTCTGAGTATATTAAGGTCTCTGTTGAATGGTTTGCTCTCCCACTAGGGTTGTGGTTTTGTCCAGACAGGAAACAACAATCCATTGGTGTGTAGAGGTGTGACCTAGCCTGCTATTTTGAGAGGGTGTTACTGTTCCTGACCTCACTTTGGTTTCAAATGGGCATGCTCGTTCCTCACATAAAGGCACCTGACATCAGTCCTGGCCCTGCCTTTGTGTACCAACTCATCTTGACATTGCTAGAGATGGAAGTAATTGAAGAAAGGAGGTACTCCTTGGCCATTTGTGTTTAGAACATAAGGGCTGTCCCTCACCCAGAGTCTGACACTGACATTACAAGCAGCACTGTCAGTGAGGGAAATCAGCACAATCACGTACATGAGAAGATCAAATGGAACAAGCATTTGCAATGCAATTGGTCTCGCCTTTGGGACCTTATAAGTAGTTACCGATGCAGCACAATATCAAACATTACTGCGATGTTAACACTCGCCACTATCATAATTTCAGACGGATTGTTCTCATCACTCCTAAGAAAGTTTTCCCCCCTATTTAAATCTTTAAACCCATGCCAGGACCACTAAGAACAGTCCAGCCCAATCAAGTATCTTCCTGGATTCAAGCATACCATCCATTGCATTTTTTAGCACTTCCTTTTAGTCGCTAACAGCAGCAAGGATGCCAAGTTTCATTCCACACAGGGCGCTATCTTAGCAGGCACAGAATGTTCGCAGGTGCTGAGACAAGTTCTGGAGTAGGGTGCAACTCGCAATGATGCGCTATATAAATTCAATTACATAACACACACACACACGCACACACACCCACACACACACACACACACACACACCCACACACACACACACACACACACAGAGTGGTTGGTGGCAGAGGCTTGAACAAATGCAAAAGCTTTGACTGAAACACAGGCAGGCACTGTGAGAAGCAAAAGCTGTGACAGAGCAGAGATGTGAAAGAAAATAAAACTATTAAGAAACAAGTCTGCACCAGTACCATATCCTTTCAATGTCTGTTGCCCCTTCCTTTGCTTTTCGGTTAACCATGCCCTTTGATCCACGAGACTTTTCAATAAAAAATATATTTCCCATCTGTTTGCTTTAACTCACTTCACCAGCAGTACATATCAAACACATTTCCACAGGCTTTTTTCTTCTGGTCCGAAGCTTTGTACGAAGCTCTGAATAGCATCCGGGGTGAAATTGCATGCCATAATGAGATGTATTATTGGCTTATGACGGCATCTGTGGATGCAAACCTCCTATGAGATACAGACAGGTATGTAATTTGCAAAATCACGGATTCTCCTTTTACAATTATAGGCAAAGTGTTCTTATTATTACTAGTGATGTAGTATCCTCATTTCCAATACAGGTATAGTATAGCACACTCATTACTACCAGAGGCACAGTACATTCACTATAACCAGAGACGGCAGGTATTCACTACCACTACCACTAAAGGCAGCGTTCATCCACTACCACCAGCAGCTCACCAACACGACAGGCAGCTTGCTATCACTACTACCACCACTATAGCAATGTACACTGAGTGAGTGGGGCAGCCGAAGGGAGAGGGAGGGGCAGCTTGTGGTGGATACACATGGGAGACGCAGGTGGAGGCACTGGGGAATAACAAGCAACGCGGCACCTGTGCTCCACACCCGGGCCAGGGAGGGTGAGGGAGGGGAAGGGAGGGGGAGGGCTGCTCACGCATGGCCAAAGCAGAATTTCAGGCGGGGCTCCTGTGATCAAGACGGAGCCCCGCGCGGTGCTGCAGTATGCTGATAAAGACACAAGACCAGTGCAAAGTCACCGCAATTGCTGGTAAGTGGGGTATATCTACATTTAAAGCCTTGCATGTTAAATATTGTGCTGTTTACATGTCCAGTAAAAGCCTGGTGTAAGTGCAATGTCGACGCTGTCGACGCGATAGTGAAACTGCATGCTTTTGCCTCGGGACAGGAGATGAGTGCGTGGCTGGACGTGCGCGTCCACAGACCACAATCTGCTCATGCCCCGGTCTGTCTCCCTTGGGAGGTATCACGCTGACAATAAGTCTCGCTGGCGACAGCGCTTTCACGCTGCAACGCTAGGCGAGACCTAAAAAGAGCAATGCTATGTGAAACCTCGAAGGAATTCTGGTCCTATTCTCCTGTACACAAGCAACACAGAAGTGACTCTAAATGCCTGCTGATTGACCTCCTGTTTGAGGTACAGACACACAACAAGTCTACAGTGACACCAACGTTCATCTAACTTTGCAACAATCATTTTTTTGTATGCTACTAAAGCACAAATTGAACACTCTTTCAAATTGCCCAGATGACCAGTCCACACTGGCTATGCCAAGTGCCCTTCCTTTGAAAATGCGGAAGGGAGTATTGGTCTCCAAAAAAGTGTCCCCCATTTCCTGGAACATTGTTGTGTTGGTAAACGGTACTCCTCAGGCTGACTAAATGGTGTCAACTATTTACAGGAAATTAACTTGGAGAATTGGAGTGGAAACAAAAATTTCCTGCTGATCTATCCACTGAGGTTTTATCAGAGTTTGTCCTGCCTTTGCAGCAGCTCCTTCTGAAGAAATCTAACTTCTAAGACAAAGGAAAAGGCAGTTAAACTCTTTCGCAGAACCAACCTGGTCCTTGTGTCTGAGGCGTACCCATTGCGGTTGTACTTTACGTCAAAATTTGTTCTGCACAACAAGATGTTTGTCGTTGCTGCTTTGTGATTTTAGTCACAATTTTTGGTTAAATGTACTTACATTTGCACCTAGGCTCTACTACATGGATTCTTAAAATGTTTGTGTCATTTATGAAATAAAATAATCCCTTCTTTTAAAAAGAAAATGTGATTTTACTTGTGTTGCGTTTGAAATTGAATATGACTGTTTGGTAACTATTGCTCACATAACTTTTTAGTTTAACCTACTAGGGTTTAATACATTTCTTATTAGACATTTCTGATATGACAAAGTTATTGTTAGTCCTTGTTAAGATGTTGCCCAGTTTACAAAAGGCGAATGTGGTTTAGAATGTGTCGTCAGGTGAATGCTGTTGGCCTATAGGAGATCTACAAAGCTTATCACTTTTAGTGGAGGTCTTCTTAAGCTCTTCTACTGGTCCCGATGACCTTCCCCTCCTAAGGGAGAATAGATGCCTCCAGAGTTGCAGGCTCCGAGTTGATGTCAGGTGTTGCACTGGATTCTGGGAGAACCCTTTTTGTGGCGGTCCCTTGTTGGCAGTAAATGACATTGATGACTGCCCACTGGGTTATGTTTTGTAAGACACTGAACTCATTCCACAGAGATATTCCAGGTTTTCATATCACATCGGCCACTCTCTGTTTCATGTTTGGTTCTTAAATTACACACAAAAAATTGTAAAAAACTGGTCTTCTTTTTATATAGTATTTGACTGAATATGTTCTTATAATATGACCCAATGCACAGAAACACTGCTTGTAAAAAGTGGCTGTAAATGGGAGATCAAATTGTTTGGTAGCCAGTCTTTAATTTTGTAATTGACCTTATGTATTTAAAGCCTCTTTAATCCTGCAATTCGGCCTGTGCATTAATAGATCACTTTTTAAATTCTCCCCTCTATTTTAACGATAGGGTCCTGAATATTCAGGCCATTTTTCCTTTCTGCACCCAAATGGAGGGTGCTGTGTTGGACAATATATCCTTTGGCCTTGAGCATAATTCTGCAGTGACTCTCTCTAGATTTGACCCCATCTCGCTGGTTACCTTCCTCGCTGCTATTTGAGGCCTTAACTCCGGCTCACCGGCAGACCCTGTTCCCTTAATGCACCTGCCATCAATGGCCAACTCAACAAACTCTTCAATGAGTCTTTGACTTCAGCAATTGTGCCGCGGGGCTGGAAGCTAGCCAAACTCTTACCCTTGCTGAAAAGTCCCAGGCCGACCCAGGAGAGCTCTCTAACTACAGATCCCTTGCTTTGCTTCCAGCCTTTTCCAACATTTCAACTTACAACTCTCTTAGGATCTAGAAAGTGATAACCTTTGACATCCTAGCCAGTCAGGCTTCTGTCCCTGTTTCTGCATGAAGATGGCGCTAGTGGAAGCGGCTGCTTATATCAGGAGTACATTAAATGCCGTGGGAAGGTATCGGTGACAATGTTGGAATTTTCGGGCCGCCTTCGACACGGTACCCCATGCCAATTTCCTAGCCTTCTCCAATCTATTGGATTTGGCAGAAAAGCTCCAGAGTGGCTGACCTCATTTCTTAAAGACCAGAGTCAAGAGGTCTGCATTCCTAAATTCTCGTCTGAGTCATGCGAACTGCATGTGGGAGTACCTAAGTTCTCTGGCTTAAGCAGGAATGTATTTAATATATACCTCACCCCTCTTTCCTTGGGAGCTGAAATATTCTCTTACGCTGACAACACCCAGCTTCTGTTTTCCTGGGAGCAGGATGCAGATTTTTCTGGAGAATAAATTCAAACCTGTCTGTCAGCTGTCTTCCAGTGGCTGTCCTACCATAAGCCTAATGCAATGAACAAAAAATTAGCTTCAGTTTTTTGGGGAAGTAAATATCCTAGAAACCAGGCAGTCTTTCTGGCCTGCAGCCGCCCTTTTCCCTGAGAACCATGTGAATTCTGTGAAGAATGTAGGCATCACGTTTGATTGTTGTCTCTCTTAGGTACCTCAGGTAAACGCTGTAGTAGGGACTTGCTTGAACTCGTGTGCATCCTAAGAAAGTTTTTGAACTTTCTATCTTCACTGCCATGAAACAGGTTACACAGGCGCATGTAACTTCAAGGTTGCATTAGTGCAGTAACTAGTAGCTGGGCCTTCTGGATTATCTCATTAACAAACAATGGGGCCGATTAGGATGGAGGATTTTCCGCCTCCTCCGGGCCGGCGGAAGCCACCTCCGGCCCGGAGGAGGCGGAAAATCCTCTGCGGACTCACCAAAGACCCACCGCCGCATTACGATGGCTGGTGGGTCTTGGTTTCTGTCCGCTGCTTTTCCGCCGCGGTCGGATTACAACCGCGGCGGAAAAGCTCTCATTTGGCTGGCAGTGTCTATCAGACACCGCCAGCCAAATTAGGAAGCATTAGTAAACATGCTTTTCCGCGGCGGTTTTTCCGCCGTGGAAAAGCATGTGTACTTTTGATTTTGGGGGCCCGTTGCGGGCCCCCAGGGTGTTGGCGGGTGGGGGGTGCACATGGGGGGTACCTATGGTACCCCCCAGCATTTACATGCACAATGCGGCAGGCACCGCGCGGTGCCTGCCGCTTTGTGCATGTAAATGTAAAACATGCACTTTTAACATTGCGGCGGGTGCTGCTTGAAGCAATGTTAAATATCGCACATGAGGGAACGCCGCAGCCCCTGCGGACGTTCCCTCATACTCTGGGGTCGCGGACGGACTCAAGTCCGTCCGCGATCCTAATCGACCCCAAAATGTGGTCCTGAGTGCAGCTCCCCGCTCTCACTTGGGCCTGCCTCTGAGATCCTCGGTATCTGCTCACTTGTGGGCTTTGCCCTGGCTGCCTGTAAAAAAAGAAACTTCTATTTAAGACCCTTGGTCTGGTCCATAGGGCACTTAACAAGGCTGGCGATAGTTTTCTTATGGCCGAGAATAGTTTCTATATTCCTTCCAGATGTCTTGACTCCGCCAATGCTTTTCTGGCCAAAATTCCAAGAATCTAAAGATCTCGAACTGGAAGCAGATCATTTTCTTGGTAAATGGGCTAAATATCGATTCCAAAATATAGACAAACCAAAATATCGAGTCCAAAATATAGAATGGACAAAATATCGAATGGGCAGAATATAGACATAAAAAATATCGTTTTGAAGGTAAGTAATGTAATATCGATTTTAAAAATATAGACAGTAAAAATATCAAAGTTCATGATATAGTTTATTAAAAATATCTAATTTTTAATAATATCGATTTTTTTAAGTGGTTATTATGTTAGTATATGTGTGAAAAGTGTATATATTTTTGTAATTTATTATAAGTAATTAATTTTATGCTATTTAATTATTGTGTAATTTAATTCTGTAGCGGGTTGTGGGTTTATAGGGGAATAGGGTGGGAAGTAATTTAATTATAATTAATTAAATATGTTAATTAATTAATTGGCATTTATTTAGAATAAATTGTTAATTAATTTTTAATTGGTAATTAATTAATTCTTAAATGATAATCATTTTTTATTAATTGATCAATTGATAATTATGTGAATTAAATTAATTTATTTTCTGTACCGGGTTGTGGGTTTATAGGGGAATAGGGTGGGAAGTAATTTAATTAGAATTAATTAAATATGTTATTAATTAATCAGTATTTATTTTGATTAAATTGTTAATTAATTTTTAATTGGTAATTAATTAATTCTTAAATGATTATTTTTAATTAATTGATTAAATGATAATTATGCGACTAATATTAATTTATTTTCTGTAGCGGGTTGTAGGTTTATGGGGGAACAGGGTGGGAAGGAATTTAATTATAATTAATTAAATATGTTAATTAATTTATTGGTATTTATTTAGAACAAATTGTTAATTACTTTTTAATTGATAATTAATGGATTCTTAATTGATAATTACATTTTAATAATTTATTAATTGAAAATTATGTGAATTATATTATTTTATTTTCACTAGAGTGGGAATAGTAAAATTTACCCCTATGCTATCAAACGCTTTCCCTACTGTTGCACTCTCTGGAGTAGGAATAGCAATTTTTACCTCTACGCATCCAACGCTTTCCCTACAGTTGCACTCCCTGGAGTGGGAATAGTAATTTTTACCCCTACGCTATCCAACGCTTTCTCTATTGTTGCACCCTCTGGAGTGGGAATAGTAAATGTTACCCCTATGCTATCCAACGCTTTCCCTACTGTTGCACTTTCTGGAGTGGGAATAGTAATTTGTACCCCTACGCTACCTAACGCTTTCCCTACTGTTGTACTCTCTGGAGTAGGAATAGTAATTTTTACCCCTACGCTATCCAACACTTTCCCTAATGTTGCACTCTCTGGAGTGGGAATAGTAATTTTTACCCCTACGCTATCCAACGGTTTCCCTACTGTTGCACTCTCTGGAGTGGGAATAGTAATTTTTACCCCTACGCTATCCAACGCTTTCCCTACTGTTGCACTCTTTGGAGTGGGAATAGTAATTTTTACCCTTGCGCTATCGAACGCTTTCCCTACTGTTGCACTCTCTGGAGTAGGAATAGTAATTTTTACCCCTACGCTATCCAACGCTTTCCCTACTGTTGCACTCTCTGGAGTGGAAATAGTAATTTTTACTCCTACGCTATCCCACGCTTTCCCTACTGTTGCACTCTCTGGAATGGGAATAATAATTTTTACCCCTACGCTATCCAACGCTTTCCCTACTGTTGCACTCTCTGGAGTGGGAATAGTATTTTTTACCCCTACGCTATCCAACGCTTTCGCTACTGTTGCACTCTTTGGAGTGGCAATAGTAATTTTTACCCCTACGCTATCCAACGCCTTCCCTACTGTTGCACATCCAGGAGTGGGAATAGTAATTTTTACACCTCCCCTATCCTACAGTAATAAAATTGTGTACTTTCTATTAATATTATGTTAATATATATATATATGTTTTAACAGATATGATAGAATTTTTTTATAAGTTAAATTAGTTTTTTAATAATTGTAAGGTAATTTAACTATTTTTAGTTATATTTTAGCAATTTATTTTTAATATTTTTTTAATTTTACATAAATATTAAGAAATTCGATATTTTTATAATGTATATATATATAAACGATATTTTGGGGTCGATATTTTGGTACTTACCTGTTTGTAGATAGGAATTCGATATTTTGTCCTTCGATATTTTGGAATCTATATTTTGGGTAGTCTATATTTTGTCCCTCGATATTTAGTCAGTGATCCCATTTTCTTTTTTTAGGACCATTTTCTTTTTTTTAGTTTATTCCTTGCCTGGAATAAACTACCTCCACATTAAGGTAGAAACTATAGACATGGCTTTTTAACTTTGCTTAAATCAGTTTTTTACCTGGGGCAGCATTTATAGATGCGCGGAGCGCCAGGGCACTCTCCGTAGTAACAGTGTGCTTTACAAATCCCCTCCATTCAATACCCCTCCTAAGGTTGCAGAGAGACCTACCTAATGGATATTAACATGGCAGGTCTCTACTTGTGACCCACTGTGATTGGCTACAAAGGCTGCAATGACTTCCTGTAAAGAGCCATAGACAGCCAGGCCTGGGGTTTCATTCCTAAATGTAAACTGTTTTATGAAGCAGTTCACATTCCTTATTAAAAGGGTCTTTGATGGATAAAGTCTGGTTTAAATAGAAATTAACATCTGTTGCAGATATCTCATGATTTTTTCATGAATGTAGATGAGCAGTTGCAGGGAAGTGATGAGATGTACTTTATATATTAATGGGGAATGCATTGGCAAGGGGGATATTAATGCAATAAGATGTGATGGCTTACATTTTAAATTGTTTGCATTCCATACTAGAAATATGTCCTCAACATTTAGTAGCCACACATAATATTTGAAGTGCAATCAGTAGGTGCAAGGTCCCCTGGTTGACCAATGAAGGACGTTTGGAGTGGAAGCAGTAAGTAGATGGTCCCCCGGTTGATCAATGAAGATGTTCACACAGGAGGGAGACATTGGAAGCCCACAGAGGAGTTGTGTATCTGCAGACAGTGTCTTTCAATGGAAGTAAAGATATTTCACTTAAACATTAGACCTGCTTCATTGGTACAAATGTTGGTTGTTTGCATTGATCTTTCGTGAAGGGGTTCAGATTATGGAACACGACCATTGTTATACGGTGTATTCAATATACAGAAATGCAATAATAAAGTTAGCTCTTAAGTCTTGTTATCAAACACGTAGGTTTTTCTTATTATCAGCTGATGACAGTTCCTGGACAATGTTGGTGGCAGGCCAACCCGGGGACGGAACCGGTTGTTGTAAAAATCTCTTGGTCAAGGGTTTCTGACACCGACCCATCTGAAACCTCTCGGTGGAAACCCATTAGATCTCCAACTTCCTAATGAGGCAGCGAATGGTGAGTTTGCCATCGCAGGAGCTCCAACACTGCCTACATTTATATGGCCCCCTTAATCCTTAACGACTAGCTCTAATAACCCCCACTCCACTGGATACATCTAGAGCAGAGGAATTCCACTGGAGCTTACCCAAATGAATCATGTCTTTGATAGAATTAGTGAATCATGTCATTGACCTGGGTGATGCCTCTTTCTGCCCCAGACTCCTCTATCAACACTCCTTTGTGGCAGGGTTGATTTGAAAGCAAGAGATGCAGATGTCTATGGGATATTGCAGAACTCCCCTTCTCCAGGGTCCTAAAATGTATCCCTTCTTTCAGGCTCTTACAATTCCTCTCAGCAAACACTGGCACAACATCACCTTCAAACTTCTGCAATCTTCAAATTCTAGAAGCACCCCCCTCTGTTGGGTTTGTGGCTTCTTGATCACCTGAGTACATTGTACATTGTAGAGTCACACGGTTCCTGTGAGGGCCTCTCACATGCACCTGTGTTCTCTTGTTCCCATGGGCTCCTTGTAGTTGTTCCTTCTCTCTTCAACTCTAAAATGTCAATCACCATCTTAAGGGTTTGCAGCTTGTTTTAAAGGTGACTCTGCCGCTGGCTCCTTTCAAGTGTTTGTTCTGTTTTTTCTTTTCACTACCCGTCCTGGCTCAGTTTCTTCCTGAATTTTAAAATCCATAATCTGTCATGTGGTGCTTGATGTCCTTTTCTTTTCCTGTTCTTTTATTATTTAGAGGTCTTTGACTAGTTGTGTGGTGACATTGTGCCCTGAACACCCTCTTCCCCAATCCTGCAAAACTCTCCACCATCAGGCGGCTCATAGGTATTTGTGATGATTCACATGAGCACCATTTACATTTGAGACATTGTTTTTGGACCTCATTATTAGTTTGATGGTGAGGGAGAGGACGGTTCACCACTGCCCCGATCCCGCACCACCAAACCGGAATGCTGTCTTCTTGCCAAATTACAATACAATCATTGTCTGGTGGGTGGGCAGGGATGTGGTCCCACGGGGGAAGGGTAAAAAGGTTCAATGAGCCTTTCATAGTGCACTGCCCTGGGACCATCACTATTCATTACGGCACGGCATGGACTGGTTCATGATGTGCTGAACCTGTGGGGGTGCTTGCATAAAGTGGGCCCTAGTTGTGCCACCTGTATGGGGCAGGGTGGGCCTTGTAGGGCCGCCTTTGTTTCCCCATCACCAGCATTTACATGGCGATGCTGACTGCCATGTAAGGCTGACGATTGGGAAACCCAAAATATGCACGGCCGAATCAGCACTCCCACATACTCTGAGCCCCTGAACACAGCTAGCACCAGGGAACGCGGTTCCCCGATGGTTGCTGTGGTGGAATTGTGGTCTGACCACCAAATGTACGGCAGTCGACCACCGGTGCTGCAGTGGCCGGACCTCCACAACCGTGCCTTTATGAGTCGGGCAGTCCATGGACCACCAGACATGTAATAAGGTCCTTTATTTTTCATTTACAGATGTTTGTTTATTATAGATTTCAGTCACAGCTGGCATTAATCGTGGGTGGGGGAGATGGGGGTTCGCACAGGGTCATGTGCAGACAGGTTTAGGGGCAAATGTCATAACAAATAACAAACGTACCTGTCTGTGGTCGGATCCTGCGTTTTTTCGGCTGCTGCTCCTGCTCTCCTAACTCTGACAGGAACAAGAAACAGGCAGACTCCATCCCTTTCCCTAAGCCAATCACAACACTGCAATGACAGCGTTGTGATTGAAGGAGAAGCCGCCCAGCCAGGGGCTTACAGGAAGGCCATATGTCCATGTATGCTGCATTGCTGCCTGCATGGAGAAAGGGCAGAGTGCGCATGACTGGTTTGGGCAGCCCAAGAGGGCCGACCAAACAGTCATTGCGCCCTCAGGAGAGGGCAAACCACACTTCCCCTTCCCAGACCTGCTGGCAGAGCAGCCCTTCCCACCCGCCCATCGGCAACTAAACCCTTCTGCTTCCTGGCAGTGCGAGAAGCAGAAACATAAAATGCTATTTATTACCATTTTATGTTTCTGCTTCTAGCACTGCGACAAAGCAGTGGGGCGACGCTCCTCCGCCCTAGTGGAGGAACCGCCCCTGATAAGTTATATCTTTTAAACATTTATATTTCTGTCCATTTAGGTTTACATTCTGTTATAAATTATAGTATCTGCTTCGGAGAGTTCTTGTTTGACTGTCGGGCTATAAGAGCTGTGAATGTATTATTTTATGTTTCACTATCATATCATACTATTCAACATCTGTATTTTTCACATAACCTTAGAAAGTATATTTCTTAGTTTTTGCTTTTTAAGAGCTCCTTTCACCTCCTTATTTCTTAAACTATAGATGAGAGGATTTAACATGGGGGTTAAATACGCATAACAGACAGAAAATATTCTTTGCAAGGAGTAACTTGACTTGGGTTGAGCATAGGTGAGAATAGTTGTGCCATACAATAACACCACAGAGACCAAGTGAGAAGCACACGTGGAGACTGCCGCCCGCCTGCCCTCGGTGGATCGAATCTTCACTATTTTTGAGACAATAAATGTATAAGTGATTAGAATGAGCAGAAAGGGCACCATTAATGTGAAGACACTTGTGATTCTGGTCACAGTTTCAGTGATAAAAGTGTTCCCGCAAGCCAGCTCCATGAGTGGGGGAATATCACAGAAGAAGTGATTTATTTCATGAGACTCACAGAAGGGTAAGCTGAAGGTCACAGAGGTCAAGCTGAGTGAACTGACTATTGCCATGATCCAGGAACCAGAGGCCAGATAAATGCACAATGACTTGCTCATGATGGCCGTGTAGCGAAGAGGGATGCAGATGGCTACATATCGATCAAGTGACATGACCGCCAGCAGGACACAGTCGGTGATGCCAAACACGAAGAAGAAGAACATTTGTGCAGCGCATCCCTCGAAGGAGATACCTCTGTCCTTGGACAGTAGCTCAGTCACAGTTTTTGGAATGGTCACATTGGTAAACCAGATGTCTACAAGTGATAGGTTTCTGAGGAAAAAATACATTGGTGTGTGGAGAGCTGGGTCTACGGTGAGTATGACAAAGATTATCAGGTTTCCGATGAGTGTTAACAGGTATATGAGTGTGAACGTGACTCCAAGAAGGATCTGCAGATCTGGGGATACATCAGAGAAGCCCATGAAAAGGAATCCGCTACCCTGAGTCGAATTGAATCCAGTCATCGGTTTATTGAAATCGATCTTCACAGAGAAAATAGAAAATATATTTTTTTAAAGGAAATTAGCAGGAAAGAATATCAGTTTTGCTTCCGACAAAAATCATAATATTTTAGTAGTTAAAATTCTTTTAATGAAGAAAAGGTAATAAAGCCATTTGTTTCTCTTTCAATAAAGTAAGGACATATTCCACAAGGACGTTTTATGAAGTTCTGTTCCTCAACACATAACTTAAAAAACATAAGAAAAGCAACAAAAAATAATTAGCAGCAGCATCTTGAAGATATCATCACAGTGTAGTAGGCAGCACAACATAGCTTTTGACACATTGATGAGTTTTGATATTCTTACATCACATTAAGTAATTTTTCACACACTTCTGGTAGGTAAAAAAAAAATAACAATCATCAATTGTAGAAATTAATTGAATAACTTCAAAATAACATTCCCTCAAACATCCTGACAAGTACTCCCATATTTCACCAGCAATCAATCAATCAGAACATTTGTAAATTACACTACTTACCTTTAGGCGCTGGGGGGGATGCTGCTACTGCTCGAATAGCCAGGTTTTGAGTAGTGTTCTGAAGGTTAGAAGGCCCTGGGTCTGCCGTAGGAGGATTGGGAGGGTATTCCAGGTCTTGGCGGTGAGGTGGGAGAACGATATGCCGCCGGAGGTCGCTCTTCAGATGTGGGGGGCGAGGGTGAGGTCGGCAGAGCAGAGCTGGCATTTGGGGGTGTAGAAGGTGAGTCGTCTGTTGAGGTATGCTGGTCCGGTGTTGTGTAGTGCCTTGTGTGAGTATGTGAGGAGCTTGAAGGTGATCCTCTTGTTGAAGGAGAGCCAGTGCAGGTTTCTCAGGTGGGGTATGATATGGCTGCGGCGAGGGATGTTGAGGATCAGGGGTGCAGAGGCGTTCTGAATGCGTTGTAGTTGTTTCAGGAGTTTGGCCGAGGCTCCTGCATAGAGGGCGTTTCAGTAGTCCAGCCTGCTGCTGACGAGTGCCTGGGTGACTGTTCTTCTTGTTTAGGTGGGGATCCACCTGTAGATCTTGCAGAGCATGTGAAGGGTGTTGAAGCAGGAGGATGAGACGGTGTTGACCTGTTTTGTCATTGAGAGAGTAGAGTCGCACCCTGACTAACTTGTCTTTCCTTATGTCTCTGCAAAACACCCCAGGGCATATGTATGTCCCTATTTTGTATTTGCAAACAGTGCGAATTGCTACCTCAGTCCATTTGAGAATGCAAAATCTTTTACCGAATTCATCAAATGCATTCGCAGGTCATTTTTAGGTAATCACAAAAATACCGATTCCTAAAAACGGTGACATAAAATTGCGAATTCAAAAATGCAATTTGCAATTAGGTATTCTCAAATGACATGTAGGAACCATTCACTATCTGCAAGTGGCTGAAAAATGCAGTTTTGCATGTGCAAAATACCACCAACTCAATTCAGATGGCAAAAAGGCCCAGAGTAAATGTATGTAAATGTATTTGAGCTTATATAGCGCACAGCTACCCACAAAGGGTTTCCCGGCGCTTGCTTAGGGAACCCGTCCTGGTATTCCCCTGTGAGATAACCCCGGCAGGGTATCCACAAGGTGAAAGCCAGGCATCCTGCCGCGAGGGGCCGTTGTGGAGATTAAGCAAGCTATTGCCCAGAGTTGCAGAGTGTGAACCCGTGAGTCGAGTAGGCACCGGAGCGAGAATTATCGAGTCCGTGGATATTTTGAGCCCAAGACCTGCCGAGGTGGGGAATTGAACCCTGGTCCAGGGCCGATCTCAGCTTTCGGGTCTGCCGCCTCTAACCCCTGAGCCACACTTCTCCACGAGTGCCTCAGCATGTTCCAGAAATGATGTCCTCTATGTCATTTGGAATAGGATGAGGATCCAGACTGGTGTGCAGAGAAGGAAGAGGAGACAAGAGCACATTTTTCAGAATGTGCATAACATTTTTTGGCCAGACAGAGGATAACATCTATAACAAGTCTAGGTTAACTTCTACCATTATATTAGAACTAATGACAGATCCACAACCACAAATGCATCGTCACACTCGCAGGACCAATGCAATTCCTACACATGGAGAGGTCCTATGTTCCCTGCACCTTCTTGCTTTTTAATGCATTCCTAGATGGAATGATGCAGAAAATGAATCAATATCTCAGATTCCTCAAAGCACCAGAAGACTTGCAGCTAAGCACATTTCAATTCAACAGGGTTGTGTAGTTCCTACTATTCCGTAGGAGCGGCATGTTTGTTGGACAACATAAACTAGGGGCTTGGTTCCTAGACTGATTCAAGACACCCCAACAGGATTTGTTGGCCTATAGACCAGCTAGCTCACCGTGCCATCGTAAGCCCCCCTAACCTACCAGGGAGTTTTTGGCAAACACTGAACATGACAAACCTGATCACTCAGTGATCATGGAAACAGATCAGAACCTTTCGCTCAGTCACTCGTGCTTATTTTATCTCTGAGAAGTATACAACATTATTCTTGTGTAAAATACATGTACTGCAATGATTAGGAGACAGAAGCAAATAAAGGAGATTACAAGCACCAAAAGCGTGATAGTAGATCTAATCCTCCCATGGAGCTAAAACAATGTATATATCGTGGCGTATAACGAGGCAGTAATCTTGCATAATCTGAAAACATAGTACTAATGCAACATTGTTGTGCACACAAATATGGGCAAAAGTGCTTGGATAAAATGTTATTGTGAGGACATTAGTGGCAGCACTTATGGGACACATGTACTGATATGTCCCCCCCCCCTCTATCAATGTGTACATCTTCAGGATTAGGAAATGTTCAATAAACATACTGGTGATATGAAGTGCCACACATATCGGAACAGCTATAGTGACCAAATTACCAGGTAGTATACATGATTCCTTCAGTTTCTGTCTTAGTGTATTCTACACACCTACTAGGTAAATCTGTACAACACATTTAACACTCACTATGGATGCACTGACACATGACAGTGATTAACCTCTTGCCTTTTTCCAGGGCAAATGCTGTGCGCTCATTCCTCCTCATCCAATGGCTCAATCTCTCCATTCCAAGCGAGCAGCGTTACAATGTTGCACACAAAAGCAGGCGCAACGTATTAGAGAGGACCTTTGGATTGCTCAAGAGTTGCATCCACTGTTTCCATAAAGGTGGTGGGCTCTTACAGCACTGTCTCGAACCTAACTGCAAAATTGTGGCTACCCGTGCCATGCACAACATTTCTGCGACAAGAGGCTGAACCTTGGACCTGTCTGATCCGAATCAGATGAAAACAAAGCGCCATGTCAACCATGCCAACCTGCAGATGGTTCAAGTGCAGCAGAAAACAGACACAGACTTGCAGCAATAACGCATACTTTTGAAAGAACTTTGGGCATATTATCAAGGGGGTTTATCTCCGCTTTTTTGGCTTTAAAAGCCAAGAAAGCGGAGATAAAATTATCTCCCTATTACCAAGCTGTCGCTAACACCAGTTATCGACAGCTAGTAGGAGATAGCGACCATCTTGGGCCCCACTTTGTATGTCAGTGATATTTATCACTAATGACATGCAAAGTGGGCGTGCCAAGATGTTAGCGACTGGAAACAGTCGCTAACATCGCTATCTCCTATTACCAACTTTTGGAGATATTCGCGCTAAGTGCGAATATCTCCAAAAGCTAACACCTGCCCTGAGCAGTTCTTAGCCATGTTATCCAATGGGAGGTGGATAACATGGCTAAGAGCATTAGCTCGGTAATGCATGAATATCGCGGACTTTTCAGCGATATTCATGCTTTGCGGCCGTTTTTTATCGCATTTGCGATAAACCTTGCTAATAGCAAGGTTTATCTGCGATAAAAATCGCCGATGTGCGGCGATAATTTCTGTCTCTAAACAAGTTAGAGACAAAAATTATCGCTAGTTGTTGGTAATATGCCTCTTTATTTCAGCAATTACTGCCATAAAAGCACAATAATATAACATTGTAAATGCAAGATCCTAAAATAACATACTAAAATTAAAAGAAAGTGGAAAGTAGGAACAAATAATAATACATTTTACATTTAAATCCGAGGTAAGAAGTAAATGGCGGCGAGAAAGAGTTCTCACTCCTTCAAAGTATTGAATCGTAGCATACATTAGGCAAGGGCGGATATGTTGATTGAGGGCAATGTATCGCAGCTTATGGGAGGATATCATCCATATGGCACAATTCATTAAAAAATATAAATGAGCTAAAACATGATTTAAAAAATAGGTATCAATTAATAACATTTAAAATCTAGGGAAACAATATTAGATGAATCAGCACAATTTCAAGTCACAACCCTAGCATTTCACTAAACATCTGCATTTGCACCACATTGCAAAAAAAAATGTTGTTAGAGCAGCATCAAAAACGGGATGTGTATCATACTTTAGTAGCCTAAAAACCTCTCTAAAATGTCTAATTCCTAAATTCCTACAAAGTTGGAGAAGCCATTTAGATCTAGCAGCCTTATATGCAGGACAAAAAAAGATCAGGTGGGTCTCTGTTTCTTCGGTCTCATTACACCGAGGACATAATAGTTCGTTAGCTCCCACCCAGTTGTTAGAAAATGCATAAAGGGGGGGCGTCCCGTGTCGGAATTGAAGGAACAATTTCTTAGCTACAAAAGGTTGAATGAGGTCTAAGGCCGGCTCCAATTTATAAAGTGATTTAGCATCTAGAAACCTAGAGGCATACTTATTATTGACATAATTAATGATTGGTCCATGCTCTACATGAAATTACTGCGAGTGTAAACTTTATCACTTTGACCTCAGATGAGAATATGCACTCAGGCATGAAAAAAATACTTTGTGAGACAAAAAGCACAACTTATGTGAACACAAATCTGTCAGCAATGACAACCCAAACATTAGGTTAAACCAGCAACTGCCATTCCGTGGCTCAAGCCCGTGTTCTTTCTTGCGGCCACGCCCTCCACTGGGCTGTTCAGTGGGCTCTGGACTCTCCCATAGTGAGGTCCAAAAAGCGGCGCTATGCCTTGAACTGCACCCTCTGCATTCCAAACACAGGGGCTGTGACATTACAGAGGCTGGAGGCCTCCTCACTCTTCCACAAACCTATTTTACTGTTCTAATTTAATTCTAATTCTAATTTAAAATATTTATAAAGCGCAGCATACACCATGCGTTTTTTTGGCGCTAGTGGGTCGATCGGCAACTGAGGGAAAGAAAACAAGAAGGAAAGGGATGAAAAGCTAAGCGGGGAAGGCCTGATTGAAGAGGAAAGTTTTTAAATCTTTGCGAAAGGAGAGGTACTGGGTAGCAGAACGAAGATGATCAGGGAGGGAGTTCCAAAATGTTGGGGCCAAGGTGGAAAAGTTGGCCCCGCCCCACTTTTTACGTGTAAAACGTGGGATCTGAAGAAGAGACTTAGAGGAAGACCGGAGCTCTCTTGTGGGAACATAAGGTTTTATTAGTGAGGAGATGAAGGCGGGGGCAGTGCCCTGCCGGGCCTGGAAGACCATGCAACCGGTCTTAAAGAGGGAGCGTTCTTTCACGGGGAGCCAGTGAAGCTCCCTCAGAAGGGGGGTGGAGTGGTGAAAGCGTGGGAGGCCATAGACCAGCCGGGCCGCCTGGTTCTGGATCGACTGAAGTCTTCGCAGGCTGTAAGCTGGTATGCCATGATAAAGGGCGTTGGCATAATCCAGCCTTGATATCACCAAGGCGGCCATGATGATCTTAAGTGCCTGAGGGGAAAAGAAGCGGGAAACAGAACGGATGGTACGGAGAGTGAGGAAACAAGAGGAAACCACCGAGCTGATTTGTGAGTGGAGGGTGAGCTGATTGTTCATTTTGACACCCAGTGTTTTGACCGTGGTGGAGGGGGAAGGTGCGGGGCCAAGAGAGGGGGGCCAAAAGAGGGAGTTCCAGGGGCTGGATGAACCACCGGTGAGAACCAGTTCGGTTTTATCCGGGTTCAGTTTAAGATGGTTGTGGTTCATCCAGTCCCTGATGAACGTCATAGTAGACTGGAAGTTAGAGACAGAGAGGGGAGAGGAGGACAGGTCGAAGATGAGCTGGAGATCGTCCGCGTAGTTGAACACGGTGACCTCCAGCTGCTGGAGCGCGAAGATAAGAGGGAAGATATAAAGGTTGAAAAGGAGGGGAGAGAGAGAGGATCCCTGGGGAACACCACAAGTGACAGGGAGGGGGGTGGTGGTGAAGCCGCCTAGCCGCACTGCCTGGGTGCGGTCCCTCAGAAAGTTCCCAGCCATTGCAGCAGTCTGCATCTGCTGCACTGCATTGGTGACTTGCACCAAACCCCTAGCTACATCACTACCAATATGGACCGGTTCAACTTGCATGATGACATCGCGTCTTGACAGCACAGCTTGTTGTGACAGTGTCTAGGTTGTCACTAGGCCAGCCGACCTGCCTGATAATGAACCAGCTGAAGGCTCTTTCCATTGGAAGTCAAACAAAGACAAAACTAGCATAATCAATCAGGGAAGACTAAGGCAATTGTGATCTGGATGAAAGCTTTGAGGGGAAAGTATTTCTTCATTTTTAAAATTTTCCGGAGTTGGAAGTCACTGCGCCTATCTGAGGCTTCATAGAACGGTCTTCATCAAGAAGGATCCCTAGACTTTTGACCGCGTGTTTGGGGATAGGTGTTGCACCTATCTTCAATGGCTAGGTGGAAGGGATCAAGCTATGCAGTCTCCTTATCACCCTTCAGTCTCACCAACTGTTCCAGGCTCTCATCTCTCTTATGTCTGTGTCTCCTCGACAATACCCCCATCTCTCCACTGCACAGCATAGTGACTACTACGTTAAAACAAATATGCCTTTTGAGTTCAGTTCAAAACGCTTTATTTTGACACTACATGACACAAAAGTATTATGAATGCATAAAAACATAAATGGTCGCACAAACATTATACATAAAACTGTAATCAACACAGTTTACATATGATATTTACACTGAAATTTAGTCGTCATCATGGCCATGTTAAAACCCATTAAACTTTGAACTTCATTAATTAGCAAGTTAAAAAGCTAAAAGATTAAATCTTACAATCCACATCCAGCCCAAGAGCTTGCGTATTGAAGAGATGGATCGGAGTGCAGTATAGGGAATCTTATAATCCACATCCAGTCGAAGAGCTTGCGTATTGAAGGGATGGATCGGAGTGCAGTATAGGGAATCTTATAATCCACATCCAGTCGAAGAGCTTGCGTATTGAAGGGATGGATCAGAGTGCAGTATAGGGAATCTTATAATCCACATCCAGTCGAAGAGCTTGCATATTGAAGGGATGGATCGGAGTGCAGTATAGGGAATCTTATAATCCAAATCCAGCCCAAGAGCTTGCGTATTGAAGAGAAGGATCGGAGTGCAGTATAGGGAATCTTATAACCCACATCTACCCAAGAGCTTGTGTATTGAAGGGACGGTTTGGAGTGCAGTATAGGGAATCTTATAATACACATCCTGCCCAAGAGCTTGCGTATTGAAGGGATGGATCGGAGTGCAGTATAGGGAATCTTATAATCTACATCCAGTCCAAGATCTTGCGTATTGAAGGGATGGATCGGAGTGCAGTATAGGGAATCTTATAATCCACATCTAGCCCAAGAGCTTGCATATTGGAAAGATGGATCGGAGTGCAGTATAGGGAATCTTATTATCCACATCTAGCCAAGAGCTTGCGTATCGAAGGGACGGTTTGGAGTGCAGTATAGGGAATCTTATAATCCACATCCAGCCCAAGGGCTTGCATATTGAAGGGATGGATCAGAGTGTAGTATAGGGAATCTTATAATCCACATCCAGCCCAAGAACTTGCGTATTGAAGGGATGGATCGGAGTGCAGTATAGGGAATCTTATAATCCACATCCAGCCCAAGGGCTTGCATATTGAAGGGATGGATCGGATTGTAGTATAGGGAATCTTATAATCCACATCCAGCCCAAGAACATGCGTATTGAAGGGATGGATCGGAGTGCAGTAAAGGGAATCTTATAATTTACATCTAGCCAAGAGCTTGCGTATTGAAGGGATGGTTCGGAGTGCAGTATAGGGAATCCTATAATCCACATCAAGCCCAAGAGTTTGCGTATTGAAGGGATGGATCGGAGTGCAGTATAGGGAATCTTATAATCCACATCAAGCCCAAGAGCTTGCATATTGGAAGGATGGATTAGAGTGCAGTATAGGGTATTTTATAATCCACATCAAAGCCCAAGAGCTTGTGTATTGAAGGGATGGATCGGAGTGCAGTATAGGGTATTTTATAATCCACATCAAAGCCCAAGAGCTTGTGTATTGAAGGGATGGATCGGATTGTAGTATAGGGAATCTTATAATCCACATCCAGCCCAAGAACATGCGTATTGAAGGGATGGATCGGAGTGCAGTAAAGGGAATCTTATAATCTACATCTAGCCAAGAGCTTGTGTATTGAAGGGATGGATCGGAGTGCAGTATAGGGTATTTTATAATCCACATCCAGCCCAAGAGCTTGCGTATTGAATGGGATGGATCGGAGTGCACTATAGGGAATCTTATAATCTACATCCAGCCCAAGAGCTTGTGTATTGAAGGGATGGATCGGAGTGCAGTATAGGGTATTTTATAATCCACATCAAAGCCCAAGAGCTTGTGTATTGAAGGGATGGATCGGAGTGCAGTATAGGGTATTTTATAATCCACATCAAAGCCCAAGAGCTTGTGTATTGAAGGGATGGATCGGAGTGCACTATAGGGAATCTTATAATCCACATCCAGCCCAAGAGCTTGTGTATTGAAGGGATGGATCGGAGTGCAGTATAGGGTATCTTATAATCCACATCCAGTCCAAGAGCTTGCGTATTGAAGGGATGGATCGGAGTGCAGTATAGGGTATTTTATAATCCACATCAAAGCCCAAGAGCTTGTGTATTGAAGGGATGGATCGGAGTGCAGTATAGGGTATTTTATAATCCACATCAAAGCCCAAGAGCTTGTGTATTGAAGGGATGGATCGGAGTGCACTATAGGGAATCTTATAATCCACATCCAGCCCAAGAGCTTGTGTATTGAAGGGATGGATCGGAGTGCAGTATAGGGTATCTTATAATCCACATCCAGTCCAAGAGCTTGCGTATTGAAGGGATGGATCGGAGTGCAGTATAGGGTATTTTATAATCCACATCAAAGCCCAAGAGCTTGTGTATTGAAGGGATGGATCGGAGTGCACTATAGGGAATCTTATAATCCACATCCAGCCCACGCGCTTGCGTATTGAAGGGAAGGGGGTTTGTCAAGGCTGTGTTCATTGAGGAGATAAACTGAGTATCTGAGGGCAGCACTCCTGCTTCTGATGCCCCGTTTATTACATGTAGGCTTCAGCCATTGTTTCCATGGCCCAAATATGCTGGGCAGGAAACAAGACACAAGAGCTTTTTTCCATTTATCTGTCAGCTTTGGAAGTCCAACTACATGTAAAAGATTTTATTGGGAGGTTTCCTATCTGTAATTGAAAAAATAGTCTCCTATCGAAAGGCTTCGCTATAATGTCCCAATAAGGGTCATTGAGGGGGTTGGATATAAATGCAAAAACATCCTAGTCAATGTAGTACTCTCAGTTGCTCTGAAATCATCTGTCATGATCATGTGCCAAAACTGATCTATTAATTTTTCTTTCAAGGGGAACTGTACACCAGCTGGGTTCTAACATAAAGACCGCATTCCATTGTTGGTCAATGTTCTTTTGATAATATAGAGTAAGTCAGTCTTCTGTGAGCGATCGGCCTCCACAACATTGCTAAAGGTTTGAGCGTATTCATCCAAATCGGGGTGGACCATATTCTACGGCAAGACAGAGTTTTGCGGTATCTACTAGAGATTTTTGCTTAGACCGTGAAGCAGCAATTTAAAAGGGGTGCTTAGTAGTAAACATGTTATATTTTGCGGAAACATATTCTCTTCTACAGTAAAAGGGGCTCAATTTGTAATGCCCCAAAGTTCTGAACTAGAGAGAACTGAACCCACTACTTTAGCTTCATAAATCTGGAGAAGTGGACTACTTGGCTTAGTAAATGAGCTTTTGAATTATTTTACTAATGCCCACGCTATTTGGCAATGTTAGAGGGACATTATTTTGATTCGGGGTTTCCAAGAGATGTTCTTGGCCAGAGTAACTCCTAAATAACTGAAAACATTAGTTTGATCGAGGGACTCACCATATAGCTTCACAATGTCCCTAAATGACTTATGTTGATTGAAAGTCAAACATTTAGTTTTTGCAGAATTAATAACTAAACCCCAAGTCCTGAAAATCCCTCAAAGTGGAGAAGTGTGCGTTGCAATCCACTAAGGGTTTTTGAAATTATAAGCGTATCACCCACAAACATTAAAATGGAAATCTTTGTACCTGCCAAAGTTGGGGCATCAGTTGGATAGTAAGCCAATAATTGGGATACGCCATTCAAAAATAAGGAGAGTAGTGTTGCGGCCAAGACACACCCTTCGCAAACACACTTCTCTATAGGAAATCGATCAGTAGTGTCACCCTGAGGGCAAAATGTCCCTCATGAAGCCGAATGTTTAAGGAAAGCAGGTCGATGGGCATACCCAGGTTGTGTAGTACCATCCATAGGTTCTAGCATGAGACTAAATCAAATGCTGACTTAAGATCGACAAAGGCGGCATACATACTGCAAGAAACTAAATACTTGGTTAACGGTACTAACACACTCTCAAAAGCCTGCCTATAGGGGAGAAAGGAAGTCATTTGCAGAAATCCATTCCTGTACCATAGCCAGTATGAGGTGAGCCACAACCTTTTGTTTTGTATCTCTTAGGCTTGTTGAATATAAGTTACCTGGTGAAGATCTATCATCTTTTTTTAAAAGTGGGTATTAGGGCTGCACCTCACTAGGAATCCAGTATGGGCCAGTATGGGCCAGCGCTGGCCATTGCATTGTCTAGTAGTAATATATAGCTTGACCAGGTATCCCTATAATGCCAAAAAAGGTCAGCTGGTATACTATTCAGGCTAGCAGCTCTACTCCCTATGCCTGCATCTAAGGCTGCTTTTACATCTGCTAATTCGAAAGTCAATTCTTCCAAGAATGGGGGATTACAAGCATCTGACCTTATAGGTCATCTTCTTCTGCATACTGATTTGCAAAATAATCTTGCCAAATGTCTGGAGCTATATTATTTTGTGGGGCAAAAGGTTGCCCACCCTCTACCCCTCTTTACTATAGGGGAGCATGCCCTTTTGTGGTCCTGCTATCTATTGTCATCTCATTATCCTTTTGCCCTACCCTGGATGGATTTATATAATTTCTGTGCTTGATGAATAAATAATTTTAGTTTTAATATTGGCTGCAAGGAACTTACGTGCCTGTCTACATTCCATATTAAAACAATATCGATGCACTGGAGAAGGTTTACGGTTTTGGCTAAAAGACACTTAAAAATAGGTTTTCCTTTTACCAAACTGTTTGTTATGCACCTCTGTCATAATTTCATGTATCTCTGCTCTTTGTGAATGTTCTTTTACCTCCACTAATACAGATACCGACATATTAACGGAAAGCAATGCATCTGGCCTATCCACTACCTTGATCCCCTTGATGCGTTGCATGTCATTGGAAAGCAACGGTTCTCTAGTCGAAGTCAAGAAAAAAGGATTAGCTGCCCTTGTCAAATTAAAACATTCAATTGCAAGACACAGTGGATAATGATCACTCTCCACTCTCTACAATTTCCATGTCGGGAGTAACCCTGGACGTAGTTTGCGTAGTGGCGCTACACATAGCTGCGCGACGTGCACTTCGCACTCCGCACGCTACACGTAGCTACACAAACTACGTAGTGCGATAGGAAAATGCTGTTTGCACTGATTGCACATTGCCGGATGCTTCTCCGCACTGTGCAATCATTGCAAACGGCATCTTGCACAGTGCAATCAATCAATCATTCAGAGTACTTGTGGAGCGCGCTACTTACCCATGAAGGCGCTGAGGGGAGGGGGGAGTGCTGCTACTGCTCGCAGAGCCAGGTCTTCAGGAGTCTTCTGAAGGCGAGTAGGTCTTGTGTCTGCCGTATGTGGGTAGGGAGGGTGTTCCAGGTCTTGGCGGTGAGGTAGGAGAAGGATCTGCCGCCAGAGGTTGTCCGTTGGATGCAGGGGACAGCGGCGAGGGCGAGGCTGGCGGAGCAGAGCTGGTGGGTGGGGGTGTAGAAGCTGAGTCTGCTGTTCAGGTAGGCTGGCCCGGCGTTGTGGAGTGCTTTGTGTGCCTGGGTGAGGAGCTTGAAGGTGATCCTCTTGTTGGCGGGGAGCCAGTGTAGGTCTCTCAGGTGGGGGGTGATGTGACTGCGGCGGGGGACGTTGACGATCAGTCGGGTGGAGGCGTTTTGGATACGTTGTAGTCGTCGTAGGTGTTTGGCTGGGATTCATGCATAAAGTGCGTTGCCATAGTCTAGTCTGCTGCTGACGAGGGCCTGTGTCACCGTTCTTCTTGTTTCAGTCGGGATCCACTTGTAGATCCTGCGGAGCATGCGGCGTGTGTTGTAGCAGGACGATGAGACGGCGTTGACCTGCTTAAACATGGAGAGGGAGGAATCGAGGATGAATCCTAGGTTGCGTGCATGGTCAGTAGGTGTACCCAGTGTGGTCGGCCACCAGGAGTCGTCCCAGGCTGAGGGGGTGGGTCTGAGGATGAGTACCTCCGTCTTGTCCGAGTTCAGCTTCAGACAACTGCTCCTCATCCAGTCGGTGACGTCCTTCATTCCCTCGTGGAGGTTGGTTTTGGTGGTATGTGGGTCCTTGGTGAGGGAGAGGATGAGCTAGGTGTCGTCGGCGTAGGAGATGATGTCGAGGTCATGATGGCGGGCCACTTGTGCGAGGGGGGCCATGTAGACGTTGAACAGCATCGGGCTGAGGGATGAGACCTGGGGGGCGCCGTAGATGATGTTGGTGGCTTTGGATCAGAAAGGTGGGAGGCGGACGCTCTGGGTTCTGCCGGAGAGGAAGGCCGTGGTCCAGTCAAGGGCCTTCTCTTGGATTCCGGCTTCTAGGAGGCGTGTCTTTAGAGTGCGATGGCAGACCGTGTCGAAGGCGGCCGACAGGTCCAGGAGGATGAGGGCTGATGTTTTGCCGTTGTTTAGTTGACGCCAGATGTTGTCTGTGGTGGCGATGAGGGCTGTCTTGGTGCTGTGGTTTCGTCTGAATCTGGACTGGGACGGGTCCAGGACATTTTCCGGGAACGGGAGCAGGGAGATGGGTCGGATGTTCTTGAGGTTCTTGGGGTCCGCTTTGGGCTTCTTGAGGAGGGCCTTGATTTCGGCATGCTTCCAGCTTTCCGGTAATGTCACTGTTTCGAAGGAGATGTTGATGACCTTCCGTAGTTGGGGTGTGATGGCTGCGTCTGCTTTGTTGAATACGTGGTGTGGGCACGGGTCTGACGGAGATCCTAGGTGGATGGACTTCATGACCTTGTGTGTCTCGTGGTTGTTGACGTTGGACCAGGAGGTCAGGCGGATGGCGCCGGTGGTGTTCACAGGGGAGGTGGAGTCTGGCGTAGTAGGGGTGGTCGTGGTGTTGAAGCTGTCGTGGATGTCAGCAATCTTGCGGTGGAAGAAGCTGGCTAGTGAGTCACACAGTTCTTGTGAGGGCGGGATGTCTTTGGCATTGGCGCTGGGGTTGGAGAGTTCCTTTATGATTCTGAAGAGCTCTTTGCCGTTGTGTGCATTGTTATCCAAGCGGTCTTTGAAGGAGGATCTCTTGGCTAATCTGATGAGGTGGTGATGTCTGCGGGTGGCATCCTTGTGGGCTGCGTGGTTGTCCGGTGTGCGTTCGATGAGCCATATTTTCTCCAGTTTCCAGCATGAGCCTTTGGAGGTCTGGAGCTCGTCGGCAAACCAGGTGGCTCTCTTGCTGGCGTGGCTGTTGGCAGGTTTCTTGAGCGGGGCAAGCAGTCGTTTTCTGCTGCTCAAGTAGATTTGTACTCGAGCTGCAGCTTTCTCAACGCGGACTGATAGTTTCTCATCTCAAGCGGTCGCCAGCATACGCGACCACTCGCAATGAGAAACCTGACCTCCCCGCGTTGAGAATTTCGCCCGGAGGTTTATTTTCCACGCTCTCGATCGTCAACTTGACGTTGCTGATCGCGAATGAGGAAAAAGTCTCGCAGGGATGTTGATTTTGCCCGCTCGCGGTCGCCAACTTGACGTTGAGGACTGCGAGCAAATAAAAAATGCCCCCTACGCATTTTTGCACTATATAAGTATAAATGGGTTAATACAATCTGAATGTGAAAGATAAAAACCAGAGGGAAATATAAAGGATATACTGAGGGAAAATGCTTTTTTGGAGTTTTCGGAGTAGAGAAAGTAGAGAAGATGGGGAAGGGGAAAAGAAAAAAGAAAGAGTGAAAGAAAGATAGAAGAATGGGGGACAGAAAGTAGGAAGATAAAGAAGAAGAAAGAAAAAGAAAAGAAAAAGATGAGGCATATCCTTTTCCCATGCAAGTTCAGGTTGAGATTTGGGGTGATCAGAAATAGAACGAGATAAAATCTTATAAATGGTGGCCGCTTTGTGTGGAGTGGTGAAAGCTAAGGGAGTGGTATCAGGTGGGACAAACTCTGATAAGGTAGTGTGGTAAGAAAGAAAAGACAGTGGAAAGGGCTAATTTGAGGTCAGGAAACAGGTGATAATGTGTATTGGATAAGTGGAATGAGAAGCAAATGGAAAGGAAATCCAATAAGGAACCATCAACAAAGAGATCATTTATATACATAATGCCTTTGTCAATCCATTCCTTCCAAAAAAGGGCCTTATTGTTGATCTTCAGAGAATGATCGTACCATAACGGGGTAAGGGGATGTAAGTGCGCTTGAGAAAAAGAGGAGCGAAACAAAGAAAGGGAAAGTGCCTGAGAGAGCTTAAAAGTGGGAGAAAGGAAACGTTTTGGGGGTTGAGATAAATGGATAGCAGCTAGAAAGGGAAAAGGCAAAAGCTGGGCTTGCTCTATGGCACTCCATGCGGCGGGAGAGGGAGGAGGCCAATCAGCAAGAAATGGCCAGATTTGCTTTAAAGAAAAGAAAGAATGAAAACGGACTAGGTTAGGAAAATTAACGCCACCTAAATGTTTTGGTTATTGAAGACGAGAGAGGGATTTCCTGGATTTAAGGTTATTCCAGAGGAAACGAGTGAGGATACGAGTAATTTGAGTGAAAAATAGGCAGGAAGAGAAATAGATAACATAGAAAGGTAAAAGTTAATAATGGGAAGAAGCATCATTTTAACAGTTGCCAATCTACCCCACCAGGAGAGGAATAGAGGGGACCAACGTTCTATAAGGGCAGAAAGCTTGGAGAGAACATCTTTATGATTAATTTTAACAGTATCTTTATTAGATGAAGAGTATAAAACACCCAAGCATTTAATACTGATAGGGTTCCATGCAAAGCCGGAACCAAGAGACATATGAGCGAGACAGTATTTATTAAGAGGTAGGACTTCAGATTTATCAATATTTAACTTATAACCAGAAACTGAAGAATATTCAGTAAGTAAAGAAAAAAGAGCCGGTAAAGAGGTGGCAGGGTTGGAGATATAAAGTAAAATATCATCAGCATATGCTGTGAATTTGATATCCAATGATTTATAGACAAAACCGGAATAGGAGGTGGAAAGACAAATTTTTTCAAGGAAAGGTTCTGGTGCTAAAATAAAAAGAAGAAGAGACATAGGGCAACCTTGTCTAGTGCCTCTATGTAAAGGAAAATAAGATGACTAAGCACCATTAACCCAAATAGGAGTAGAGGGGGATGAATTTAATAATTGGATAAGTTTAATGATATGAGGACTAAAACCATGCCAGCGGAGGGCCCCAAACATGAAATCCCAAATAACCCTATCGAAAGCTTTCTCAGCATCAAGGGTAATAACAGCGAGGGGGGGTTGTCATTTTGGAGGCTAAGTGAATAATATTAAGGAGAGCTCTAGAATTATCCGTGATAGATGTGCCCTTTATGAAGCCTGATTGATAAATATTTATGAGGTCTGAGACAAAATGCAGATAAACGAGAAGCTAAGATTTTGGCCTAAATTTTACAATCCGTATTGATTAACGAGATAGGCCTATAATTATTACAAAGGGAGGGATCTTTATATTTTTTGGGAAGTAAGCATAGCATAGCTTGGGTAAAAGAGCCTTTAGATTCACCCGCGGAAAGGAAAGAAGATATCAAGGAGGATAAGTGTGATATCAGACAGTTTTAAAACTGAAAATAAAAACGAACAATAAAACCGTCTGGACTGGGAGATTTATCTTTGGGTAAGAGAGTAATTACTTGTAGTATCTCTTTGTCAGAAATGGGGGCATCTAGAGAGTCGAGGTCAGTGGATGAGGATTTGGGAATGTTTAGAAAGAAGGAATCTATTTGAGAAGGAGTTGGGGTAGATTCAGGGATGTATAAAGAGGAATAATACTGAACGAAACAATCATGAATCTTATCGTCCGTGCAGTGACGAGTCCCCGTAGCATCAGATATGACAGCTATTTTAGATTTTTGTTCTTGATTTTAAGATAATTTGCAAGAGACCTGCCCGCTTTATTACGCCTGCCGTACATCTTGGAGTTAAATTTTAAAAGATGGTTGCAGGCAGGGTCACAAGAAAATTTATTAAATTGAAGTTTAGCTTTGATGAGAGAAGAGAGAGCATCAGGAGAGTTGGATGTATAAAAATTGTGTTCGAGGTGTTTAATTTTTTTGAGAATGAGAGAGGATTTGGAGAAGGCCAATTTATTTTTACGCTAGACAAAGTCAATATTAAAGCCCCTAGCCGAAGCTTTAAAGGCATCCCAGACAAAATGGAATTGAGAAGTGGAGTTAAGATTAGTATGAAAGAAATCATCCATAAAAAGGGTAAATTGATCGACGAACTGAGGGTCCAAGAGAAGAGAATTATTGAAACGCCAACGGCGAGAGCTGGCAAGAGGTGAGGGCAAATCAATGTCTAGAATAACAGGGGCATGATCTGAAATGAGAATAGAACCAATTTCAACATTTGACATAAATTGGAAAGTGTGTTGGGTGAGAAAAATATAATCTATCCGGGAGTGTGAAGCATGGACAGGGGAGAAAAAGGAAAATTCCAAAGTATCAGGGGGAGCAAGTCTCCAGGAGTCAATTAAACCTCTAGAGAAGATTGCTCGGTAAAAGGACTTTAGCATTTTATTGGGAATATACCTGGTCTGAGATTTACGATCCAAAAATGGGTCCATCAACTGATTACAATCACCTCCAACAATTAAATCAACACTAGTATGAGAGGAGAGGAGCATGGAGAAATCCGTCCAAAAAGAAGGATCAATACCATTTGGACTATAAACATTGCAAAAGGATAAATCGGTATCATTGACCTTAACATCTAAGTACAACCATCTACCATCAGAGTCTGAAATCTCATTCTTTAACTGAATTGACAACGATTTGTGGAACAAAATGAAAACACCATTCTTAATTGTTAACTGACGGAGAACAGAAAACATCACCCATCCATTGTTTACGCAGAGAGGAAAGATCTTTTTGGGAGAGCTTTTAACTGCCATCTAAGAGCTGCATGCAAGGTATAAATTGGAGGGTTATGTTTTTTCCCCCAATCTTTGATTATTCTAATGTTGCAAAAAGGGTTCATTTGGATAGAAATACATTTTGACTAATAAAGATAACCCGGAACCATGGTACTTAGTTTTAAATTCTGAGTTTGTGTTTCTCCAGACCAATCAATATTAAACTGCACTGCCTACTAGTAATGCTGTAATGTGACTCCTACACCTTGTAGTCCTTTGTCTTA
This sequence comes from Lissotriton vulgaris, assembly GCF_964263255.1. Classification (NCBI taxonomy): domain Eukaryota; kingdom Metazoa; phylum Chordata; class Amphibia; order Caudata; family Salamandridae; genus Lissotriton; species Lissotriton vulgaris. The sequence goes on from NC_141700.1 coordinate 809,448,528, forward strand.
TGTAACATTTCCTATAAAGTGATTTACACACATCTAATTGATTGTCTCTGTGTAATGTCAGGGGAAATGATGTAGGCTTACGGCTAGAGCGGTTCACCTTGAAGCTGGGGAACCAGGTTTGAGTCTCGGCAACTACGCTCAACATCCTGTGATTCTGGGCAAATCATTTAACCTCCCCATGCATAACAAAAATTAATGTTTTAATCTGTAATGAAACTGGTGCTCTGATACCCGATGTCTCGGGTCTACGTTGGGCTATATAAAACTCTGTAAAGAAAAGAAATGTGTGGAATGTAAAGTGCTCTGTCATCCTACACTGGTATCAGTGGTGCTGCAAATCAAATTAAATGCATCTGAGCGAAAGTGTGGTTATGGAGACTTGAGGGGCACTGTTAAAGGGTGGTAGTGAGAGAATCCATGCAGAGGTGGTCATTGGGGAGCACCAACAAACATTGTTGCACAGGGGCCCCCAGTGCTAAAGCCAGCCCTGCCCTTGAGGCCATTCCGCCTCACCCATTGGTACCTCCATTGGCTTTGTTTCAGAAGTAGTAGCTGCAACTCACCAAGGATCGGCAATGCAGGACCAGCACGCACCCATAACTAAGTTCACAAACTTCATGGTCTCTCTGCTTCATGCACAAGAACTTTTAACATGTGTTGCCTGCTTTGGGGCCACTGGACTTATGCAGCAAAGGAGGACAAAATGATGCCGCAGAATTAACTACATTTTTCAGCAAAAGGAAGGCTCGAGCATAATGAGGTATATTTTCTGATACTTAGGGCCATATTATTAAGCCCCAGCAATAGTTATCGCTAAGCGCACTTAGCGCTAGGATAACTATCGCCGGGTAGCGTGGATTTTTTTCACTGAGATAGCGTGCTATTAGCAACGCTTATCTCAGAAGTTAAAAAAATCTTCGTGCTAACTGCCAAATGAACGATTATCGCTGGAAAACCAACGATAATCTCTCGAAGTTTGGCGTTAGCTTGATGATAGGGGCTCACAAACTTAGCCATGATATCCACCTTCCATAGGATATCATGGCTAAGTCAGGAAAATACAAGGTGTAAAAAAAGCAGCGCTAACCGCGGTTAGCGCTGCTAGCGATATCCTTGATAATAGGAGAAATGTCGCTTAACAACATTTCTCCGATTATTTTTCTCTGGAACGCCCCCTTTGCATCTCATTAGAGATGCAAGGGGAAGCGTAGAGAAAAAGGGGGCTAACATGCAAATTTGCGTGTTAGCACACTGTTGCTGATAGGGAGATAATTTTATCTCCGCTTTCTTGGCTTTTAAAGCCAAAAAAGCAGAGATAAATCCATTGATAATATGCCCCTTTATTTTTAGACATTTTTACTCATGCTAACAGTCTCTGCAAAGATTTTGCCTCATTAGAACCAATGTAACATACAACATACAAATGCAGCAGTGAGAAAGGTGATCAGTCAACCTTTGCAAAGGGCCCTCCACTTTGCAACAACACAAGTCACGTTGTTTAGTAACTTTTGATCCGTTTGAGCTACAAACAGTTTATTAGTTAAAATCGTCAAATTATGCAGCAGATGGTGCGTTATGTGGCAAATATTACAGAGACATAATTACAAACCATTTGCAAGTAGGATATTTTGCCATTCATGTTTGAACTGCTGTTGTGGAAAAAGGGAGAAGTGCTGATGATGTGATAGCAGTTTTAAGCATAGTTGGGACATTCTGTGAATGGAAAGACATCCCACTTTGTGAAAGTATTTTAATGTCAATACCTTATATTAAACCTCAAATAAACATGTATCCATTGGTTGAATTACATACCGTAATAAGCTGTAACTGGGTAGTAGAATGCCAAATGCTCTGACTCTGCCCACTGACCCAATGGGTTATTCCCGTCCACTGATTCTACGCCCATAGTTCCCCTACATTTTCCCCACTTCGAGCACTGGGGCTGCTCATCAACCATCTCAGAAGACACACACATGCGCAAACACACACACTTCCTGCGATCCTGGACAAAGGAAAAAGTGATTCTAGTATCTGTTAGAATTCTGCAATGACAGCATCTATACCATTGTGCAGCGTACGTGCATGAATTAGAGCTGCCTGAATCCTCGCGCCATACCGTGCTTCTGACAACAATTTAACAACAAGCATGTGCAATGCAATAGGTCTCGCATTGTTGAAACTTTGATCTATTGGTATTATAACTGACAATGCCTTTTATTATAGCAGGTTTTTAAACATATAAATACTAGGCATTGTTATTTACAATGACAAAAACTGAAAATCTCGCAATTGCGAGACCTGTTGCATTGCAAATGCTTGTTGAAACAGACATTGATATTGCCCTTTTAGATGAGTGTCTAGAGAGGATTGACCACAGATCACAGACGGAGGGCAGTTACTCTCCCCATCCTGACGGCCATCCTGTTCTCAATATGAAATAAAACACATCACCATTTGCTGTCGCATACAACTCAGTACCTGGTTCCTCATCCGCAACTGGCCAGGTGTGATGCTGGGAAGGGCGTGTGAAATCTTTCTGGTACCTGAAGGACACAGATACAGGCCACAACGGCCTGCATGCTGAACACTTACGCATTAAGCTATATCGGTCCCTGTAACCTCGCTGCCAAGGTCACAGAAGGTCGACAAAGCGCCACACAAAGGTGCTCCGAACCTGCACATGCAACGCGTGTCCTCAGTTCTGCACCGGCAACATATAGCACACGCTATACATACGTAGACAAAGCGCCACGCAAAGGTGCTCCGAACCTGCACATGCAACGCGTGTCCTCAGTTCTGCAGCGGCAACATATGGCACACACTATACATACATCCCCAAATAAGATCCAAAGTTCCATTATACAGCAGGGGCCTGACCCTATCCAATGGCGATGCACTGTGCGAGTTTGTATAGTGGCATTTGGACCTCCTGCCAGGGGCGGCCTTAGGCATGTGCAAGCTCTGCACCTGCACAGGGCCTCCAAACCCCAGGGGCCACCACACCAATATATATCCTTAATATAATAATGCTCTGAGGATGGATACATATTTGCATGGTGGACCCTGGCAGGGATTTGGCGGCCTCCAGCTCTGTTCCACTTCCAAACACCCTGACCCCCCTCTTCATTGGCCTCCGCACTCCACCCCGCCCAGACCCCTTCTTCCGGGGCCCCCTACCTACGCTCCCCGCCCGGGGCCACCATGAGCCTAGAGCCGCCCCTTCTCCTGCGGTCTAAACACCATATGAACAGTATTTGAAGTTTTTACCCAAATATTGGGCCAATTCCAGTTAAGGGAACCTATCTGAAGTCAAAATACAACACAGCGCTCTTTGAATACAGCCTGCAACAAGCGGACAGCCTATTAAAAAAAGTTGGAAACAAACAGGAACCCTGAAAGTAAAAAAATAAAATAATTTTTACAGAAAGGTGTGCCCCGGAGAGGACGAGTTGGATAAACCGGCCAGCGCTGTGATATCTTCAAGAAAGAATCCTTCATCCAGGGAGAAGGAGGAATTGGACAAAGCAATTTATTTAACAAAACCAGAGTGTGTGGATGAAGGGACACAAGAAGGAATGGAGCAGGACTGTCATGTCAAAGTCAGTGAGGCAAGCAAGACTTCACTTAAAGTACAGGCTTATACACAATGACTGCTTTGGTTCGAGTCTCGGCAGTGACGCTCAACATCCTGTGATTCTGCGCAAACCACTTAATCTACCCGCGCCTAAGAAAATTAATATGTCCATCTGTAACGCAAGAGGTGCTCAATGTAAAGCGAGCCAATACCTTCAGGTCGAGTTCATGCTAGATAAAACTGCAAAATAAAAAAACTGTGATCTCTGTAAGAACATCTTTTAATTGCTCCAGACTTGTGAGTCAGTTAAGTTAATGTTGCGCAATCAGGCATGGAGACTTCCGCGCGCTATTGCAACATTGTTAAACTAGTGCTTGGGCGCGGAGCAATTGAATCTTTGTAAATCCTGTGAGAAGCAGAATTGTTTTTACTTGGCAGTGCTTCTGTTACTAAACTGTGGGTGTTAGAAATACACCAGGCCCTCTGCAGGACAGCCAGGAGTATGACAACGATACACCAGGCCCTCTGCAGGACAGCCAGGAGTATGACAACGATACACCAGGCCCTCTGCAGGACAGCCAGGAGTATGACAACGATACACCGGGCCCTCTGCAGGACAGCCAGGAGTATGACAACAATACACCAGGCCCTTTGCAGGACAGCCATGAGTATGACAACGATACACCAGGCCCTTTGCAGGACAGCCATGAGTATGACAACGATACACCAGGCCCTCTGCAGGACAGCCAGGAGTATGACACCGTCTATAATGCTCGCCATATGTTTGCGCTCACCCGTTTCCGGCTGGATGTCTTCCACCACTTAATTAGTTTTCCCGCCGCTAACAACGGGTCACCTGACCTGGGGAATGGCACGTGTGATGATATTTCACCTCAGAACACCGTGCATACCTGGGGCCTTATTTATGAAGGACTTGCGCCACTTTTACGTGACTTTTAAAATGGGAAAAAGACACGCACCGGTGGCGCATGGCCTTCATAAATAAGGCCCCTGCTTTTCTGTAAACACGTCGCAAGGTTGAGACGGAAACTCATTAAACCCTTGTTATTGGAGTTGGGTTCAGACATTGTCGCCCGGCGTATATTTATCTGCAAGTGCTACCAAATATTTTTATCTGTTCAGTAATGTCACGCTTTTTTCTGGCTGTCATCAACTACAGGAAGCAGTTGAAAATAGTGAATACATGATTGTGCTGTGATGCTGTGTTCTTAATACTCCGTACTTTCTTGCTTTTTATACGGTCGAATTTTGCATTTTGTTTTAAACTGCATTTTGGGTATTTTAAAGTATTGTCATCGATGTAATATGTAGCTTTTAGGATTCACTTTGTGATTTGGAATACAGCTTACTGTGATTGATTGACAGCGAAGGGAAGACAACACGTTAAAAAAAAAAAAATTGTAATAAAAAGCAGCGGGCGGGACGGGCAAATTTAAACAAACTGCACCTGGCCGAATGATAATCTGTGACGGGCGGGAGGTGAAAGCAGCATGAGATTATTACATGCACTCACCCACTGTGGAGAAACCGGGAACAGATCAGCGCCGGTGCCAGGCTGTTGTTGCCGCCCGGAGGGTGCAGCCACCTAATGGGAGAAGGAGGAAGACCCGTGACCGAAGCAGCTGGTGTCTAGTATGAAGAGCAGGCGGTGATGTGGCGGACCCTTCCCTGGTGAGAGAGCTTCAGACAGCAGCAAAGGAGCAGCAGTGGATAGCCATAGGTCTGCCTCCGAGGAACAAGCACAGGCAACATAGTGCCCACACCGCCATTCACTCCCGCCCGCTTGCATATACACAATTCCTCTCCAATGAAACTCTGGAGACATATTTATGAGAAAGAACTGTTGCAGGTTTATTTCATACAACACACGTATGACGTTTTCAGGTGGGTCATCTTACAGGCGATCCAAAGCAGGCAGCCCCTCGCTGACCCGCATGCCTAAGGAGCCATCTTGCACGGCGAGTCGATGCTCTGACGGTGCAGCACATTACCATTCTTTATACTCCTGCCCCCCATGTCGGGGCGGAGCGGTGTGGCACACCCCCGGTCGGTTCAGGCCCCCCGATCGCCCGAAGGACTAACGGGGCGCCGTCGCGGTTTCCCGGAACCTCCTTCGGCTCCTGGTCCTTGGCTCAGGCACCCTTACTGTACCCTTCTGCCGCAGAGGTACCCTTACTGTACCCGTCTGCTTCCGGATCGCCCTGTAACTCCGCCTGCAACACAAAGAAAACATTACAACATTCTCTTACTTTGCGCCGCCGCTCAAGCTGCTGGGTCAGGGTTCAGGGTGGGAACAGCGCTTGAGCCGCGGGAAGACTGGAAAGAGAGGCCAAGCCTTGGCCACTGCGATAGATATAAGGGGATCGCCCCTCCCACATGTAGGCCCTCCCCTGGAATGGTAAACGCGGGGCGGGGCACCCCACCAGGGCCGGCTGGAGTTTTGCCGGGTGGGACTAAAGCGCTGCCCCGCCCATGTTCCCCTGCAGGTCACGCGGTCAGCGGCATAGTGCCCACACCGCCATTCACTCCCGCCCGCTTGCATATACACAATTCCTCCCCAATGAAACTCTGGAGACATATTTATGGGAAAGAACTGTTGCAGGTTTATTTCATACAACACACGTATGACGTTTTCAGGTGGGTCATCTTACAGGCGATCCAAAGCAGGCAGCCCCTCGCTGACCCGCATGCCTAAGGAGCCATCTTGCACGGCGAGTCGATGCTCTGACGGTGCAGCACATTACCATTCTTTATACTCCCGCCCCCCCTGTCGGGCGGAGCGGTGTGGCACACCCCCGGTCGGTTCAGGCCCCCCAACCGCCCGAAGGACTAACGGGCGCCGTTGCGGTTTCCCGGAACCTCCTTCGGCTCCTGGTCCTTGGCTCAGGCACCCTTACTGTGCCAGGCAGAGGTACCCTTCTGCCGCAGAGGTACCCTTACTGTACCCGTCTGCTTCCAGATCGCCCTGTAACTCTGCCACAGCTCTGGAGGAGGGTTCCATCGATGACAGAGCCCGGCCGGCTGGAGTTTTGCCGGGTGGGACTAAAGCGCTGCCCCGCCCATGTTCCCCTGCGGGTCACGCGGTCAGCGGCATTACTGCTGCTCCAAAATAGTTAGAGAGGGCGGCGGCGCTATCAAGACAAACTGCAATGGGTGGAAGGCAGAAATGTAAAAAAAAAACAAATGAAAAGATGCGGGACGGGCAAATTCTACATTTCTGGGCGGAAAGGATCAATGTAAAAAAAAAAAACATTCAAATGAAAACAATGCAGGACGGCCAAATACTACGTTTCTGACAGAGGGTGGTCGAAGGGCGGAAGCAGTAACGGATCTAACGCAACATTAAACAAGAAAAGGCTGTAAAACAACAGATGAAGAAACTGAGCATAAGGAGACCGTGCTTGACCGGTGCTCCTTAGCATTGACCGGACATGATGTTTCACTATGTGAATGACTAAGGAAGCAGGAAAGAAGAGCGACCAAGGATGGAAACAATGGTAAATAACAGGCGGGCAAAAAGTAGTTAGATTGAACACAGTAGGTCTTGCAGACAGCGCATGCGCGCTGACGCTCAACCTAAAAAACAGAAGAGTGCAAGACAGCACCAAGCAAGAGCGACCCGCCTCTAACGGGAGGGGGCTCCCGGGCTGCCGACTAGAGACCGGGGGACCAGGCTCGAATCCTGGTTTTGACTCAACACCCTGTGATTCTGTGCAAATTACATAATCTTCCCATGTCAATTAAAAATCAACATTGGGATATACAAGGGAGGAGAATGGTCCCTAGAACCCTACTGCAGGAACCAACATGTTTCAGTCAGAGGACACTGGTGGTTCTTTGAAGCAAGTGTGACTACAAGACCACGTTCACACAAAAGTCCCAGATTCAGAGAAGTACTTTGTAAACTTGTAACATGGACATCTCTCGATATGTACTGGCAAATGTTTAATTGGAGAATTTCCAGTCAGGTAATCTATGCAAACCCCTGAGTGGGGTGAAGACTTGTAAGTGAAGGGATGAATAGCCTGATGAAGGTCTTTGTGACCCGGATGGGCATGGAGCATTGGCTGAAACATGTTGGCTTCTGCAGTAGGGATATAGGGACCATTCTCCTCCCTTGTATATCCCAATGTTGATTTTTTAATCCTATCAAGGGGAACCAAGAATTTAAGTATTTTTTGGTTATCGCCTTAGATAGTTTTGACTCTTTTCTCTGCACTTTTTGATCCCTGTTTGGAGGTAATTCTTTTTCCTCAGTTTGTTATATTTCTTTTTCCTCACAACGTACCTTCACCAAACTTCCTCCTGAAAAATATTGCACTCTGTCCTAGGTGTTGGTCTGCACCGGGATGTATGATGCGTCCCTATAATGAAGCATGACACTGCAAAATCTGTGAGGGCAGTATTAAGATAAGTTATGTTTTTCCCTATTTCCGTTTTTTCCTTAGATACTTTCTGTGTCATCCTATTTTAGGAACCCATAGCGTACCTACTCTAGGTGCCCTGGGATTTGGGATTTGTAGTTCTTCTCTCCGTCGAGTGAGTTTTCAAGCTTGGAAGGGGAGTCAGAGAAGGCTCATTCCTTTGTCTCTTTCAGTTGTGAGCTATTCTGTCAGGGTTTACCCAGTCTTTCTTCGACCGATCTGGTCCTCTCAGAGTGGGATATGCATGCTCATATACATACAAACAAACACACCTACACACACACACACATCTACACACACAGAAAAACACACCATAACATACCTATTATTACTAGGACCCGCCATTGACAGTAATGAAGTGTGTAAGTACTATTCTAACCCCACGCCACTTTGATAGTAGAGAAGTTAAAAAGCAGACCGAGGCAAATATGACTACACTTAGATTTTGATACACTCACTTGAAGGTACCTAAACGCACAACATGTACCGGTCCTCATAACACACTGGTCCTCACAAAGATGTGCTTATCTGGTTATGTCAGTGTTCGCCCAGGCTTTGAAGACCATCCCTTCTTCACAGCATGGGTTATACATGACCTCCCACACATACAATCCTATTGAAGCCTGACCCAGGTCAGTGCAGATGTTCAAGGCTGGCACTTACTTCAGAGACTCTTGCCCTGCTGCCGGGTGGAGGGTGGCTAGAGGAGGACACAGGCAGCTATATTGTGCTTCTGAGCCTGCTGTGTGGCCACACACCTGCCTCCTTCCTTCCCTACAGGGACGCGCTGATTGACAGAACTGCAGCAGTTTTCCTTCAATCACCAAGAGAGCTCAGGGCTTGTCTCTGTGGGCAGGCTCAGCACTGAATCTCTAAGGGCAGACCCAGCAGCTGCCAGGGAGGAGGTGACCACACTGGCTCCTTTCTGTATCCATTTTTGTTATCTAGAAAGATAGCAGGATCAGGGCCAGGGTTAAACCTCAATGCAACACGAGGCAATGAGGCCCACAACAAGCAACCCAAATAAATAAATATAACAATGAAGGAATTAGACCCCAGAAATAAAGATTCCAAAGAGGTTGAAGCAAACTAGAAAACCATGAATGTTTATTAAAACGTAATAAGGCATTACAAGAGGAAAGAAATTAAGTTAGTTTTAGTGTATGGAAATCTTCATAGGAAATTAGCCATAAAATGCAGCAGGGGTCTGACACAAGACCAGCCTCACAGGAAACCGCAAAATGAATGAGAGACAAACAGAGTCATGATGTGGCTGAACTTCAAAACAGGAACTTTTACAATATATTCACAGAAAAAGAAGATGGTTACCATAAAATAATCAACATCTCCCTAGCACCAACCAATCAAATTACTGAATAATCCAACACTACCTATCACAATTGGCTAAATAAACATATTATTCAATACACTTTTAACATCAGAACTACAGAAGTGACAGCACAACGTTGTTACATGACAATTCAACAACAAACGCCTATTCTACTGAACTAGAAAGGGAAAACCTTGAGCTCACCAGCCCAAAGGACTCCTGAGTTCACTGCCTGACTCTTTGCTGCAGAGAAGAAAGGGGTTTAATCGTGCACATCTGGAAAACTTGTGTAAAGGAAGAATCGAAAAAGAGGCCCAGATGTTATAAACTATCATGCAGCGCAGTGTAGTCGCCGCATATGCTGCGCTACATGAGGAGAGAGCAGGAAACCTTCATATTTACAGAAATATGTCACTCCCCTCCCCTCTTCTTAGTGCAGATGAAGAAATGTGCTGCCATGTGCCACACACACACACCTTTGCACCATAGTGCAAGGGTGTCTGTGTGAGTCTAACAGTGCAGCACACATGCAAAGTCGGAAAGAAAGGAGAAATAAAAGCATTTCTCCATGATAGCACCTGGTTGAAGTGGGAACAATTGTCTAAAGCTATTTATTTAATGTATTTATAATCTTATAAAGTGCAACAGCAACCCACATAGGGTTTCCTGGCGCTGATCAAGAAGGTAAAGTGACATAGCCGCTGTTTAAAATAACCAAATCTTCACCTTTTTCTGAAATTAAAGAAGTGAGGTACACTTTGTCAGAGACTCTGGACAAAACAGACAGTGAAAGAGCGACCACGCCGAGGCAGAAGGAGGTGACCTTGGCTACCTGAGGCTTCATAGGTAAACTATTGCTCAGTAGAAAGCACCTGCGATGAAGACTTGGGACGGCCAATGCTGTGGACCCTACAAAGAAGGATTCTTAGCCCGGACCACGACCTCCACCTTATCCTCATTGAGCTTGAGTAGGTTGTTGCTCACCCATAAGGAGATTTGGCTCACGCCCTCATTCCAGGATCCAGGATGCAGATGACAAAGAAAGGATGATCTGAGTGGCATCTGCATAGGGAAACAGTGTACGGCCACATTAGCTACAGGTGGAACGTAGGTATTAAATACCAAACCCTCAGGTACACCAAAGGTGAGAGTCCGAGACCATCTCTTGACTCCTTTTTTTGTAAATAAGGTTTTGCATCAGAAACCTTGGGTGGTTGCATGGGAACACCCACATACCACCCATGGAAGGCCTCAAGGGTGCTCAGTAATGCACTACGTGTAAGTGGTTTTTCAATGCAAACATGTTTTGCGCTGGAAAGGTGGGGCCTCATCTCCTATATTTTGACATACAGCAGTGCGGCAAGCCTTTCTGCTGCACCGCGTCCAAATAAAAGGTGGCACAATAAAAGGGCAGGGATGCGACATAGCTACAACATATGGCGCATCCCAGTCCTTCTCCCCTGCGCACAAACAGCAGACATTCCCCAACGCAAAAACCCTTGCTCCACAAAAGCAATCATTCCTGGTGTTTTGCTACAACTGTGTGTGCTGCAGAATGCAGCACACACAGAAAGAGCAAATACCGAGAAGAAACAAAGCATCTCTCATTGTGCCGCTCGACGCATCCCCTGGGGAGGGGCAGAGTTCGGAGGCACTCCCAGGTTTTCAACAATTTGTAAATCTGGGAATGCGCCCGGTTTCATGGATGTTGCGTGGGAACCCCTAGAGAAATACCCATGGAACGCTCCTTTCATGCAGGGGAATGCGTCATAGGGGGCATATTTAAGGCAGCGAAAAGCCACGCAGGGTGGCTTTGCGTGACCATCGAAATATGGGCAGTCACACTGCATCGCTGGTGCAATGGCCATGTAAATGATGCCCTAAATTGGTAATAGAAAAAGATTTTGCACTTCTGTGATGCAAATACGGTACTAAGTCTTAGTAAATATACCCCAGAGTCTCCTGCAGGAATTTCAAGATGGAGATGAGGCCTAGTTCTGACCTAGTGTGGCTAACTTAAGAAAACACATTTCTTCCCACGTACAACCTACCCTAAACGTACAAATACAAATCTAAGTACAATCATTTTTCTCTCAAGCATTTAACGTTTTTTCAGGCACTGATGATGGTATGAGACACCTGTGTGCCAAGAGCACTGTGAAGGCAGTGCGGCACCACCACCATGTGGTAGCAACATTGCTCCTGCCACATGTGGGAGTACCACAAAGGGTCACATAGTGCTCCAGGATTGTGACCGTTCTGCACATTCTTGTGTTAGTCGCAAGATACAATTTGTGGACCACGTACCCATGAGAGACAGAGAGGCATATTTGCAAAGGGATTGCACCACATGAACATTACTTTTACTGATGCTGCTGTAGGGCAATGCCCTGCTCCAAATTTGCAATGTATTGGGACAGATTATAACACATATCTCATTACACTTATGTAGGTAGGATATTTCAACATACAGCCTTGTAGAGTTTAGGTGATATAACATTTGAATAGAGAAAGGTTTGAATGGCAGGTTTACTTGGAGTACAAATCCGAGGTTGTATCACTTAGGCTGTGCTAGCGCGGATGCAAAAGAAACCATTGATGGACCGAATGTTGGACAATACAAACATTCAGGGCCAGTCACAAGGATCTGGGTTTAATCCATAATTCTTTTGCTCACCACAGCACCCCACTTTGGACCCATCCATATGCAGATCAGTCTTGATCCTGTTCCTTATGGAAACAGTCCAGCCCAAACTGCTAAGCCAGGTCCTCCCAGGACTGGAAACAAGCATCCAAGGACCGGTTTTAGGGCATCACCCTTCATCAGCCAGGCTAGCTTTAATCCAGTGGAGTAGTGAGCACAGGACCCACGTATGAGCATACCCTTCCCACTTAAGGCGACATCTGCAAAAGAAACAATGAATGGACGGAATGCTGGACAATACAAACATTCACACCCAGACACAAGGATCTGGGTTTAATCCATCATTTTTTTGCTCACCACACCACCCCAGTTTGGACCCAGCCATATGCAAATCAGTCTAGACCCTGTTCCTTATGGGAACAGTCCAGCCTGAACTGCTAAGCCAGGTCCTCCCTGGACCGGAAACAAGCATCCTGAATGTTGTTCATTTGACATCTGGGAAAGACTTTTTGTTAGAGAGTGTTGCACAAATAAAACCCCATGCCTTATTCTGAGAACAGTTTTTGATGTGTCTCATTTTAAAAGAGTGAAATACCTTCCCTGGTGCTTCTTTTTTTGCTTCGCCGTGTTTGTGCCTCTGTGCGGTATTTTGTATAATTTGGAGGAGTGTAGCAATACAGATGCACAGAGGAGTTAGGCTTTACTAGACAAACAAGTGTTAAGCATTTCAGAGTAACAATAGTTGACATAACTCGAAAGAAATCCGACACCAATTTATCAAAATAAAACAGATGTATATATAAATTTAGACACCAAAATGAACTCAATCGTAAAAGTATATTAGGACTGATGAATTTTGGAAGCAATATATAATCAGTACAAAACAGTAATGCAAAACATCATTATTGTGGTCTATGTTAAAAATGATTAGTGACAATCGCTCACTTGCAGGTTGAGTTGCATGGAACCCAAGGAGGGTTAAGGTGATGTGAGTCACAGGACCAAGCCTCGATAATCAGTTCAATTTTACCTGGCTCAAGAAGCCCGGTGCAGATTTGTCCTGGCTGTCTCTTCTGCTGAAGGAGGAGCCACAGGAGAGCTGTGTTTTTCTGCTTACTCAGTGCTGGTGGGGCGCCAGGTGCAAAAAGCAGACAAAAAAGCCACTGCTGATATCAGATGAAGGTTTTGCGGAGTACCCTCAATGTGCAGCACTGGGTTAAGGTGGTAGTTACTGGACAAAGTGAATGTGTAGCTGACACAGAAGGACATTAGGGGAAAGGTTTCATACTGGCGGTGGCTGTCTTGCCATCCTGAGATCCTGGAAATCAAGGCATGAGGAGGAGGCTCTTATTTTCTAGCGGCAAGTCGTGCTGCGCTTTAGGAGGGGTGTAGAAGAATGCTCAACTGCCATATCTGGCTTTCCGTATGCGTGGGATGTGTGCAAGTAGGAGTCGGGTTGAGCGGAGGTGTTTGGAATGTTTGTCAAACCAGATGCGATTGTTGAGGTATACTGGGCCAGTTTTATGTAGTGCTTTGAAAGTGTGGGTTAGGAGTATGAGTTGGGCTCTTTTGTATATGGAGAGCCAGTGGAGCTCCTTCAGGTGTGGTGTGATTTGAGTATTGCATGGGAGGTTGGGAGGTTGGCACTGATTCTGGCTGCCAAGTTCTGAAAAGTTCTGCATCCTTCTGGTGAGTTTTTGTTGATCCCTGTATGGAGGTAGTCCACTTTGCTTGTGACAAGTGTGTGAATGATGGTTTTCTGGGTGCTGATTAGGAGCTTTTTTCTTCAGCATATTTAGGGTATGGAAGCATGAGGTGGTGACTGTGTTGGGTGGTCATGTCAAGTTTGTTGTCAATGATGATTCCGAGGTCCTTGGTATGTGTGGTGGGGGGAGAAAAGTGTCTCTCCCAAAGATCATGATTTTAGTATTGTCGCTGTTCAGCTTCAGACTGTTGGTCTTCATCCAGTGGACAATATTAGTCATACAGGCATTGAGCTTGATCTGGGTGCTGTGTGTCTTGTCCATGAGGGAAAGAATGAGTTGTGTGTCATCAGCTTAGGAGAGGATATTGATGAGCAGATGTTGCTGCCTAGAGGGATCATGTATGAGTTGAAGAATTCCAGACTCTGAAAGCATCTATCTAGAGCACCGCAGATGAGGTTGTGGGGATCTGAGGTGTACAGTGCCAGACTGGTTGACTGGGTCCTTCCATTCGAGAAAGAGACGATCCATCCGAATGTGTGTCCCTGGATTCTGATGTTGTGTATGTGTTGGATGAGGATCGGGTGGGAGACCATGTCAAACACTGCAGAGGGGTCAATGAAAATGATGGCTGCCATGTCTCCTTGGTCCAGAGTCATTCTGATGTCATCTATGGCAGTGATGAGAGCAGTTTCCATTCTTTGGTTGGGTCTGAAACTAGACTGAATGGTGTCAAATAGTTGGTGGTGTTGAAGTATTCAGGCGGCATCTATTGATGATTGTCTGTAAGTCCTTTGTTGGGGATGGTTGCAGGGATATTGGTCTGTAGTAGGGGAGCGTTAAAGGGTCTGCAGAGTGTATCTTTAGCATTGGGAATTCAGTTCATGGTGGTGGTGGTTTCTTGTGGGATGATGATAGGCCATGTGGTTAGCATTCGTTCGTTGGATAAGATCAGGAGGCTTCTGTTGAGGTATGTCTGATCTGTTTGCAGGTAGATGTTGCTGTATATGGCAGTTAATTTGTAACTGAAGAATTAAGAAAGACTGTTGAAGAGGTCCTGCGAGTGAGTGATTGAGTTTGAGGTGACCCTTGGTGAGGTGAAATCCTTCTCAATGGTGAACATGTCTTTGATTCTGGAGGTGCTGGCATCATGGCGGTCTATCAGAGCAGCACAATTGGTGGTTTGGATCATTTGGGGGTAGCGACTCAGGGATGATTTTTACCTGTCCTGGCACAGTCTCCATTTGTGTGCCAGTCATTTACTGTGGCATTTCATCTGTCTGATTTCCTCTATGTACGAGCATGAGCCCAAGCACAAAGCATGAGGGTGCCTGAGGAAGCATTTGGTCTGACGTCTGGCATTTGGCCTGTCAGCCTGTACTTGGAGGCAAGGAAAGCCACGGAAAGGGGAGGCGCGAGAGAATGAGACAAACCGCCTGACTTGCCAGCTTTCTATTTTTAGCCCTCAACCCTCATTATTAAACAAGGAAAGGTAGGGGAGGTTATTTCCACTGCAGCGCCGGGAAGCCGTGACCTGCGGCAAGTGCAAGGAGAGAGAAGTTGCACTCTCATGCTTACAGGCTCACAGAAGCTCATGAAGGCTGCTTTGGTGTACATGCCTCAGCAGGCACAGGACTCAACTCCCCACTGCTCTAGAGCTGTCCTACATTTCTCTCAAGCAACAAGTGTGCAACAGCAGAAGTGGCATTTAAATTGCAGTTGTTCAGTGGGCTAGCCAATGGAGACATAAAAAAACAGAGGAGTACAGAAAATCAGCCATGATCATTACAGATCACTACAGGAATGCACCGATCAATATAAAGATCTAAAATACAAAAAGCCAGACAACCCTCATCTCAGTCTCTAGGGAGCAAGGCCCTTGCAAGATTCTGGAAAGGCACATATTGATTGCCTAGAGGGGACAGGAAATCAAATGCCACAGAGGCAGAACACTACAGTAGGAGCGAAATGGGTGAGCTATCCCCCCAGGGGGCAAATATGCAGCCTTCCAAAAGGCAAAGATCAGACTCAACTGGGAGGATATCCTCATCTGACCAATCACTCCCATTTGGGGATAAATGCTTAGAGCCATCACCCACTGCCCCATTTAAAACTGAACTTCAATTAGAAGAGCAAATAATTAAGTGAAGAGAATCAAAGGTAGAGGATATGGAATTAAAGATGAGAAACAACATGTCCCGGAACCCTAGGCCCAAAGATGGCAGCACTTCACTAATGTAAACTAGTGCCAGGGGCTCTACATCAACATATAAGAAGTAGAGAGCCCAGCCAAAAGGTTCAAACTGTTTTCGCCAGTTTACATTAATTATAGACCACTTACAATGGACACTGGTCTCTCCGAGTACACCCCCTATCGAAATGGGAGTGTCATAAATAATGTGCGATATGGAACACACAAAAAATCTGGCATTCTGACCTCCTCCTATTGTGTAAATCAGACCCTGCAGCAAGAGGCAAAACAAGTAATTTCTGATACATCATTACATTCTGGACCTATGAGAAATGACAAAAGACGTCTCAACATTTGCAATATCACCAAAGGGGTCAAGGAGCAACCAATGGTTCACAAACAGACTCTGTAAGGATGAATCAGCAGAGAGCAAAGGGTGTCCATTGGGAAGACCAGAGGAGCATAAATCCTGAGCACCTGGTTGCAGCTAGAGATGGATCTATAATAGAAGGGGAAAGGCAAAATGAACCTGAAGCCAGCAAGTTGACCTAAAGGAACCTGAACTGAGAGAATTTAATAGTTGGCTATCTGCTTTGCGACACTCAGATACCACTTAGAATTCCATAGATTTGGTAGAGGAAAGAGATATTGATTCACTGATTAGGGCCATAAGAATTAACCCCAATCAAGATGGCTACTATTAGGAGGAGCAGGAAATAGGTCTACCACCATAGCAAAACATATTGAAGCCACAACATAATCTGCCAGAAAAGACTGATACGGCCATGGACACGGCCATGGATACGTGCCCCAACGTCAACTTTCCAGAAGACCAAAAAAGACTAAATAAACTCAATAAAAAATAAAAAGGAACCTCCTCTAATAATCCCTTAAAATTCATTACAGAAAAATCCAAACCAAATAAGCAACTGTATCATAAGGAGACCAATCAATCAATCAAGAGTATTTGTAAAGAGCACTACTCACCAGGTAGGGTCTCAAGGCGCTGGGGGGGGGGCTGCAACTGCTTGAAAAGCCAGGTCTTGAGTTGCTTCCTGAAGGAGAGATGGTCCTGGGTGAGTCGTAGGTGGGTGGGGAGGGTGTTCCAGGTCTTGGCCACCAGGTAGGTGAAGGATCTTCCTCCAGTGGTGGTTCTGCGGATCCGTGGGACGGTGGCGAGGGCGAGGCTGGCGGAGCGACGCTAGCGGGTTGGCGTTTAGAACGTGAGGCGGTTGTTGAGGTGTCCGGGGCCCAAGTCGTGGAGAGCCTTGTGTGCGTGGGTGAGGAGTCGGAACGTGATCCTTTTGCTGACGGGGAGCCAGTGCAGGCTCCTCAGGTGGGCGGAGATGTGGCTGTGTCGGGGGATGTCCGAGACGAGTCGTGCTGAGGCGTTCTGGATGCGCTGGAGTCTTTTCTGTAGTTTGGTGGTGGTCCCAGCGTAGAGGGCGTTCCCGTAGTCCAGATGGCTGGTGACGAGGGCCTGGGTGACCATTTTCCTGGTTCCAGTGGGGATCCAGCGGAAGATCTTATGGAGCATGCGGAGTGTGTTGACAAGGATTAAATCAAATCATAAAGATGTAATTGATATTCAGTAAGCAAAAGCAAGAATGCTGTGCCCTGTGGAACAAAGGTGTAAGAAAAGAGTAATGTGCAAAGGCTGAAACAACCTGAATTGCCTGAGAAAGAGGAAGGGCATAGAAGAGCCCCTCATTTCAAACAAGTTGAAGATATGAATAAAGTCAAGAAAAGTGAGGGTGCCTTCGACATCAGTAACACTGGAGATGTGCATAAATCATCAGAAACTGAAGCAACATCAACTAAGTCATACATTGTTAATAAGACTTAGACTGAGATAAACTTTATTTTGGCAGTGAGACTGGAAGCACTTGTTTCATCAAGTATTAAACGTTAACTAGCCGTGGAACCTAATGAAGACGGATCTGTTGGAAATCAAATAAGGATCTTTTCTTGGAACATTGCAGGAGTAAAAAAAACTCAACACAAAAACTGATTTAAAAGCATATCTAACACATTTTACACTCACATGTCCTCGAGGAACTTGGTCCAAGAGTGAAATAAGTTTAAAAGGTCTTTTTGTGAAAATTAAACAAGTAATGAAGCTCACTGAGCATAGCAGACTCTAGGGTGGCCTAGCAACATACATCAAGGGAAGGGTGGTAATATACCTTGGAAGCACTGGATGTAGTTTCAAAATACATTCTTGCTGTGAAAATGTTGTTCCAAAATGCCTGCTGCTCTAGTATCCTTTTATACAACACATATGATCCACCAGACCCAGTGAGGAAGAAATTAAGTCAAGGTGCATTTTACAAACATGTGCAGAATCAACAGGAAATAACCACATTCCATGTGTAGTGGAATCTTCCAAATTGTCTACAAAGTACTGAAGGTCTATAGGCTCCTCATTCTGTGGTGCATAACAATAGGGACATGCAACTGAAGGAAGTTGTTTTGACACACATGACTCTTTTATTTTGTTTTAATCAAATGAAACTGCCCCTTCTTTGATAGGTTGTTTCTTCTTTACTCACTTCCCGAGTCCTGAAGTACATCCCCTGTTGAGGCGCTTAATGGCTCTTTCCTTCGTGTCGAAACATTGACATCACATACAAAGCCTAGATTTAATAGATGGTTCACAGAGAGGTCATTTGAAATCAATACCTGTCTCTTTCTGATGAAATAGAATTGTACCCTGGTATGTATAGTATATCCTAAAGCAGGCTTTTAAAAAGAGAAATATGGTATATGTAATGAGTCGATACCTCCTCTTTCCTTTCTCCTCTTAAGTTTTTCATTAGTACCTTCTTTGAGCACCTGCTTTATCATGAAAACCCTCTCTGAAGATAAAGACATGAATGTATACTGTTTTATGATATCTTTTATTTAACTTACAAGAGTTCAAATTTGGTGTGTGTTTAGATTTGTTGACGTCATTTTTATGTGATAGAATCAGAGTGGGGTGGTTTAAATTAGAAGGAGTAGATGATTCATTTGGCACTCCGATGTGTTATATTCTCTTTTTCTGATTGGACCCTTGTTGTCTGTATTGCTAGATACCCAGGTCCTTCCCGTTACTGTTGGGTCACTCCTTTGCTTTATATTGGTGATTACGATCTTGGCAGAATGGATGCCCCCTTCGCTTTTTCAGCAGTTTTCTGACCCGCTACTTTGCCGGTTTAGCTGCCCGATTTAGATCATGGTGGGAACTCGGCTAGAAGACCACTGCGGTCCTGCCGCCTGTGCCGAGACTCCTGCTCCCACGTCAATGCAGAAGAGCCAAAGGCGGTCCTTGGAGAGAGTCCCTCCAAGCTTCCAGCCATCCAGATTACAATCTGCCTCTCCATTGAGCATTTACAGGTGGGAATACTGCCATGCACAAATTGGCAGAAAGGAAGGAAAGGAGGTGAAAACTCACCTTTGTTGGGGTCACACTTCAGAATTCATGTCGGACTCCATGGTCCAAGTCCTTCATGTGCTTTTACCCCAGTCCACAACGCTCAGCAACCCTGTTGTTGCCAGAATTGAAGAAAGGCTTCTCTGTCACTTCTTCTATGTAGTGTATGGTAACAGTTACTTTTGGCTCATGCTATTTTACATGCAATAAAACAGACTGTGCACTAAACCTACATGTACATTAGGACCCATACACAGCATATAAATGCATTTTCTGATATTAACATGTACTACTTACCTATCTTTACAGCAGCAAAGCACCTCTCCATCAGGACTGTCACCAAGAGACTGCCAACTCTTCTGCAATATCTAAATGGGCTTAGGGGTATATGGCCAGCCCGTCGGTGGCAGAATACTGTCAGCCAGCAGAGAAGACTGTGGCGGTGGTAGGCTTTTGTCTCCAGTTGCCACATGTAAATAGAGCTGGTGGGAAGGCCTTCAGCTCCGTGGGGTACTCAGTCCCGCCGAAAGGACAGAGCAGGGCAAGACAGCAGCAAGACAGCCAAGATTGTAATCAGGTCCTCTGTTTATTCTTGTAATCTGCACATGCACTTCTGAACATTTAGAGGCTTTTTGGTAGATTTTCATTGTCATTGGAATCTTCAACCTAACTATGATTAATTAGGTGTAATAATTGTATGAATTTTCTTATATTATAGATTTTTGATTAGTTGTGGGATTTGTCAATCTTATTATAGCTCTTAGATATTTCTAGTTTTTATATCAGTTTCATACAAAAGTCCAGTGTATAATATTTGATTTAAACAGGAGGATAGCAATTGATTTTTGCTTTTTGAAGTTGTGCTCCCACCGGTGGGAAGGTGCTCCTCCTAGAGTCTTGTATACAGTTATACAGTTATACCAAAGTTCCTCATGACGTATTTTTTTTGTAATATCTTTTTATGACAATATTGTAATTTTTTTTATTAACTGAAAAATAAAAATTGATTCATCATCCTTTATTTATCATTTGGCCTGGAGTCTAGATTGTTATGTTTCTGTGTTTAAATGGGGATAAAATGATGACACAGGGAGTGATCACAAAGTAGGTGTTGAGAGCGGTGTTCCAGTTCTTGTCAGTACTGCAGTGCCAGTTTCAACAGACTAGTCTGGTGGCAGTGTGTGTGCATTGAACTAGGACACAGATGCTGAACTTGATGAGGGCGACCTCTGTCCAAGAGACTGGTGTGGGCTCCCCAACTTGGGTATTGTTGATGGTTGCTAAAATAGGGTACCAGAGATGTCTTTACTCATAAGGTGGGCATAAGGCTCTAAGATCTTCTATGAGTGCTTTTGATTTGGGGTTGGCATGGTCTTTCAAGTGGAAATTCAGGTATCCGAGTAGGATGTAGCTGCTAGCATTGAGGTTGAGTGGTGCGACGAAGTCCATGAAGACGTCGGTGAAGTTGATGCATGGTTCACCAGTATAGTTGTAAATTTACATCTCTATAAAAGTGGCATGACATAAATTAATAATATCAAACAATATTAACTAAAAAATTACCATTAGAGATTAGTATGTCTAATATGAAAAGTACAAACAAATTATAATGAAAAATTAAATTAAATAAACTGGAATTCATTAAAAGATAAACACATGTAAGCCAGAAACCTGATCAAGAATAAGAGGCTAGCCACCTGGAAATTGTTAACACTGAATAATGTGAGTGATACAAGCCTTTCCTTGAACCTGATAGTTGTCTATAAATGCCTTTAAAGATCTCAAACAAGACTGGTATTAAATAAGAATTAATTCCTATTTATAAAGCACAAACATTTCACCCCTTAAGGGTTTCAAGGTGCTGGAGGCCGTCTGGGAGACTAGGTGAGCTATTGTCCAGTTTCACATGATGCTGAGCTGAGCTGCTTGAGCACCACAAATCAAACCATGAGCCTCGTGCTCCAGAGTCAGCCGATCTGGCCGTTGTGCCACACCTCTCACTTTCTTCACATGGTTACTGGTTGATGTGATATGTACCCTTCACAATAACACAAAAATTGGTTCATCACATCTTCTTATTTTCATATCCTTATTGATGAAACTATATCTGAGCATTCAAAATGGGCTTAAAAAATATAATGCCTACAGAATGTTTTTTTTGCCCTCATAACGCCATAGCTACTGCAGCTTCAGGCTATGTTACATTGTTGTAATCAGGACATGTCCCTCAGCCTACTGCCTACTGCATTTGGAATGGTCCCAGCACACTTTTACTGGCTAAGAACCAATACCCAGTGCTTGGGAGTAATTATAGGACTCTACCCCTCTGGATCTGGGATGTCGCTCCATCTTATATACTCAGCCCGTATTGTACCCGCTCTGATTGGAGTGCTTCCAGTATCCAACCTACAGGTCCATCGAACTGCTTTTAAGCAGCTCTCAATCAAGGGAGGGCTTGGATCCAACCAGTGCATATAGATCGCCCTTCTGGCCAGCAGTATTAGGTAGAACAACAAACACCGCTGAGGTTTGCTGAGGAGACTCCTTCTAGTAATATCCACCCCTAACATAACCAACACAGAAGTCATCTTTATATTTGTTCCTATTATTTCTGATCTAGCACTACTCACGGTTTCCCAATACTGGTCAAGCCTTGGCCAGGCCACATAAGCATGTTTGGCGTTTGCTTCAAGAAGCCCACATCTTCTACATTTAGGGCTCAGGACCTTTACAAATCTGGCAACCTTCTGGGGTGTCCAATACTGTCTGTTCAGGGTTTAAACATGTCTTCTCTTTAAGTTGACTGGTTTAACCGTGAAGTGTTTAAGAAATGTGACACAGATAGGACATTTCGTGCCCTGGTATCAACTCCTCACATATCTTCTGCGGAATTGGCAATCTTCTATCCTCAGCATCTAATAATGTCCAGTAACACATAGCTACTTCTCCGCCTTTAGATTTCACGTCTTACATAGGGGATTCTTCCTCCTAGGTTCTTCTTCCATCCTTGAATATCTCTTTTGTACCAGGCAGAAACCTGCGTGTACCTAAATCATGAAAGGGAGTCCCTGTCTTATCATTGAGAAGATCCCAAGGTATAAGACCCTGCCCTGAAAGTAGCTCCCCCCAGGAAGCTATCCCTGCCCCCTCATGGGGAGACTTAAATTGTCCAACATATATTCTGGTGTACCAGGAGAGTCCCACATTGGTGAAAACACACAGTAATAGCTTATCTCCAAAGCTTTCCTGACTCTGACCCATAATATGAGTGCAGCTCTAATTACCTTTAATCTTACTTTGCAAAGAATTTCGGGGCTCCAAACTTGTAGATGAACCCGGTAGCTCCCCATTCTGTGGTCATTTTTGCCAACATCCTCCCCCAAGATGATCTATCAGGAGTCCCCAGGAGCATCCTACAGTTCTTGAATTGAAAGACCATTCAATACAGGTTTAGATACTGGAACGCCAGACCACCGTGCCTCACTCTCTGACTCAGCTTCTTTCAGGAGAGCACGGCTCCCTCCAAACCCCAAATAAAACATATAAACTTCCCCTGTAGTTTTGATGAAGCCGTACTGGGAAATACTAACATAATACAGTTGAAAAGGTAAGACAATTTAGGGAGTATTGACATTTTAATCCGGTTTTCTTGCCCATATATTGTTAGGGGCAAGTTTCTCCATCTGGTAAGCAATCAGTCAACCTTCTTTGTGACCCTTCCTAAGTTAAATGTTGGAAGAACCTTCAGAGACTGCACTACAGAGATACCTATATACTTAATCTCTGACTTAATCTCTCCTCCACAATTATTTATAGTCCAACTCGTAATCTCTGATGTTGATGTATTTATTAAATACCCTGACAGTGCCGCAAACTCCTTAGCAAACTTCTCATTCTTGAAATAATCCGGGAGGGGTTCGATGTATTAACTATAAAATCATCGGCATACATTGATATCTTACTGTCATAGTGCTGCCAGAAAAACGTGATGGTCCCTTCTAAGAAGTTGAGCAAAGGGCTCAATGTAAATATCAAAAAGTAGGGGAGAGAGGGAACATCCCTGCCTTGTACCTCTACTGATTCCAAAGCTCTTTGTGGATGCCCCATTAAATCCAATTGTAGCCTGACGTATTTTCATAAACTTTCTGAAGAGTTGAAATGCACCTGCTAAAACCAAATATTGCCAAAGCCTCCCAGATATATGCCCAGCACACTCTGTCAAACTCCTTGTCAGCATAAATTGTAGCTACCACCAGCCGGATAGAATGCGTGGTGCATAGATCTATTGATGCTATTAACTGTTGAGTGAGCTCATAGATCTGCCGCCTTGGAATAAAACCTTTTGGCCCGGATGTATTATGTGCAGAGCTACTTTGGCCTTTCTGCCCACCAATAAACTTGTGAATACTTTATAATCGGCATTCAATAATGAAATTGGCAGATATGAATCTGCCTTCTTGGGGTGCTTCGCTGGTTTTAAAATCAATACCAACGCAGCTTCCATCCATAAATCAGGAATCTGAGCATTTCCTGAATGAATGGAGTTAAACAATTTCCCCCATACGGGCATAATCGCCTTTCCTCAGAATATGAGCTAACTCTATTAGAATGGCAACCGGTCCTTCTGCCTTCCCTACCTTAACGTTGTTTAAGTTATCTAAAATCTCCATCTCTGTGATCTGGGCTTCTAAACAGCCCCGTCCTGCCTCCGTTAATCCAACTAGGTCCCTTTCCTTCAGCTGTTCCCTTAGCTTATCTGGGTCTGGATAGACCGCCTCTGTATATAATTCTGGGAAAAGGGAGGCCAAGTGCTTCTGCATCTCTCATGCCTTTTTAGATGTATCTCCCCGGGAATTGATAATCAACTCCTTTATGTTATTCCTAGTCCTTTCTGTTCTCGCCTTCCAAGCTAGAAGTGGACCTGATCTTTCTCCATATTCAAAAATACTCTGGGACCTAGCCTGCCACCATTCCCTGCACTTTGCCTCTAGCCTGATTTTAAAATTCAATTGCATCTCTTCTAGGCAAGTCAGTGCTTGCACTCTATTCTGATCTACCTTCGTCTGCACAGTACTCTCTAAAGGTGCACTTTCTTGCTCCATAGCTCTTAGTTCAATTTTCTCAGTTTTATTCTTAAAGTTTGCTTGGCTTTTCAAAACACCCCTTATATAGGTTTTAAAAGTATCCCATACTATAGTGAGGGGAGGCAGATCTATATTGTCCATAAAAAAATAAACACTGGCTCTTTTCAGTGTGTCTGTAACCTCTGCATCCCAAAGGAAAACCTTATTAATGGTCCATCTTGATCTCTGAGCGTCCCCGGGGCAATGAACTGTCACAGTTACAGCTTAATGATCGAATATATGGCTAGGTGATTAACCTCTTTAATCTTTTCGGCTAAAGAATTATCTATAAAGAAATAATCTAGCCTTGAGAAATGCCTGTATTTCTTACTATGGAATGTGTTCCCTCTTGCTGAACCTTTTTTATACCTCCAGGCATCTACCCACCCGAAGTCTTGTATAAATCTCCTGAAACTTTGACTTCTTGGGTGTGTGAATACACTTCCTTTTAGAAGACCAATGTAAATCAAGATCTAATAGTGTGCTAAAATCTCCTCCCAGAATCCCGGAAGTCTAGATGCCATCAAACTCCACTCCAACGTTGTTAAAAAAGAAGGATCATCTAAATTTGGACCATACAAGGCAGCACATGAAACTTCAAATCCCCCCACCTTACGTCCGCCACTGCCCATCTACTAGAATTATCTGTTTTCGAAGATAACACCTCTACTCCTGCCCCCTTTCTCAGAAGAATCGCAAA
Organism: Lissotriton vulgaris; assembly: GCF_964263255.1. Classification (NCBI taxonomy): domain Eukaryota; kingdom Metazoa; phylum Chordata; class Amphibia; order Caudata; family Salamandridae; genus Lissotriton; species Lissotriton vulgaris. The sequence continues at coordinate 809,473,653 of NC_141700.1, forward strand.
AAACATCTTGATCTGATACTACAAAGCTATCTGTCCACCCACACTTAGATAATAGGGCTCTACTCTCTACTGCCATAAGTTGAGTTTCCTGCAAAATCATTACATGTGCATTACTCTCCACGAAATATCTTAACACCATTTGCTGCCTCCACTCAACCCATTTACATTCCAGGTCGACACGCAAATTACTCTAGTGCCCCCCATATATTCTATAGCTGACTCCTCTTCAACATCCCTGAGCGTTTGTTAGTACCATAGCTTGGGGAAAATGAAAATGAGGACCTTTTTTCCCATTTTTTCCCACTGCTCCCCACCCAGTGCCCTTACCCCTTTCCCACCCAGAGGAACCCTTCTGTTACTAATAGGCATAGAAGTGCCCTAGAACCAACGTGTGGTGCGAGAGAGGAAACAATTGCTGCAATTGTACCCTACACCAGAATCATCGCTTTAGGGGTTAGAGTCCGCTTTAATGGAATCTATCAATGCATTTGCTTCCTCCTCTGATCTGTAATTATATATATTGTTCTTCCACATGATGCAGAGTATTGCGGGGAATGTTTGTTGCATGTTAGCCACAATTTGGGGAGCTTGTCCAATCTCCTACCAAGCTACCACTGCCTCTGTCCATTGCCTTGGACATATCTGACCTTTTAGGGAAGGTGAAATCTTTAACTGTGAGCGGACCACTCTTTACAGCTGCACCCAGGATAGCTTCCTTCACTGTGTAAGAGAAGAAGTTTACCTGAATCTTCCTAGGTTTCCGTCATAATAGATTTCTCCTAAATGGGTCCTTGTGAACCCTCTGTATTATTTGTTACAAGTTGATATTAAGCCAATCCAGAGTAGTGCTGCCATAAAAGGTCTTTAAATCTCCACCTTCTGCCACTCCAGGTACATTCACTATCCTCAGATTGTTCCTCTGAGAACGATTTCCAACCCTCTTGTGGTCCTCTTTGTGCCTTTGATTTTATCTGGTAAGCAACTCTAAGTCGGTAGCTTTCTTCTGCACGTCCTTTTTAACCAGCACAACCTCATCTTTTAGTGCCTTCGTTCTTGAAGCCACCTCCTCCAGCTCTGCGTTAGGGCTGGACAGGATTCCTGAAACCCTGTTTGATTCTTTCCTGACACTCAAATCTATTTTTGATTTCCTCCTTGAGTACCAAGAGGATGGCAGTTAGTGAGACTTCCGTCCGCCTCCCAGTTGTCTCACCCTCCTTTAACTGCACTGGTATAGCAGATCATAGGGTCGCCTTTTGCCCCCCTTCTGCAATCTGCTCCTGTTGTTGCTCCTGTTGTTCTACACTGGCAACGGCTTCACACCCATTTTTAGCTCTGATTACGAGATGGTATTCAATTGAATGAACAAGCTATTCCCCATCTTCAGTGGGTGGAATGCCCTCACTAGGTAAGCTAGCACGGGGAAATAGGCTAGGAAAGCCAAGTACCCCAGTGTGGTTGCCTGTAGAGCCTGTGGAATCCTCCGAAATCTCCATCCTCTGATTCTGAATCACTGCCATTTCTGACCCTCTTCCAGTCCCTTCTTTACACAGGTGTAGCGTTGGGATAGCCCTTACCTTAAAGTAGGAATTAAGGGATGGTGTGTTTCTGATCGGGGGAGCAAGAGCTCCCTTACCCCTTTCTCCCTGTTGTCTTATTAGGCAATTTTACTGTCTTTATAAGCTTACCTATCCTAAGGCTTGAGTCCTGTGGAGCACCTGTAACAATTTTCTGCGGTCTTATATTTGTTATGGGGCCCCCCAGTGGGAATTCAGCTTCAAGACTTACCCTAGTCGTACCCCGTGTATGCTTGTCACCATACAAATATCTCCTTTTTCCATATAGGCGAAGGCTTTAGTCTCTGGTGCTGCCCCCGCAAACTCTAGTTCCCTCTGCCCACGCTGCCGCTGCTGCTGTGTCCCTTGATGCAGGTCTTCCCTTGTGGCGGCTGCATGACTTATGCTAACTCTGCCACTGGGAGCTCAGGCGAAGGCTGTCCTTCCCCACTGAAGCTCCCTTGTGGCTTCTCTCCAACGCAGCAGCCTCAGCTCTGGAGCAAAGCGTGGAGCGGTTCTTCCAACATCCAGGCTGCTCCAAATGCCCACTGACTCCACACAAACTGGCAAGGTGATGGGAAGGGCTCAACCAGCCCACACGCATTACAGTGAGTTTCAACTCCTCCTCTCACCAGGGGTGCTCTCGCAGCCGTTAGTGTGAGGCCGCCATGGTACTCTTCCTTACAGAATGTTATGTTATGTTGTTAAGGTATTGTATTCCTAAAAAAAGCCTAATTTCAAGTTAGATGAATTGGCTCATTTGCTCACTTCACCCACAAAGTCTGGAACAACCTTCCCCTCTACTTCCTCACTGCACCCTCTCCGACCCAATTTAGGAAGGAACTCAAGACCTGGCTCTTCAACTGATGCCCACAGCACCTGGATACCCCGCAAGGTGATTAGTCAAAATATACAATACTCCTCGATGGATTCATTCATTGATTGGTGCTATCAATGAGTTACGGACAAATGACCAAAGCAGGTCTTCAAAAATATCCTGAAGATCAAATGATCATCGATAAGCCAGAGAAGACTAGTGACTGCATTTCATAGAGTTGATGCTGCATTAGAACATCCTCTTCAACCCCTTGTCTTTCTGATTATTCTTGGCAATACAAGGCTACAAGCAGCGGCTACCTGAAGATTGTCACAGGGAACATATACTGTATGTAGTTCCTTGATAATTTGTATCCGAGGTTAAGCAAGAATGGGTTTGTTTGGACCAAGTGGTCAACTGATTGCCATGATCTGGTCCTATAAGTTAATAAACAGTTCATTTTACTAACACACTATGTTTACTACTATGTTTTACATAGTAATATTGGGAAACATTGTTTACAATGCGGGGATTACATCGCGATTCTATTACATTGCGGTTTTCACAACGCAAGTCGTTACAATGACATGCGCTGGATGGCGCTCTAGGACAAGGAATAGTATAATTTACTATCCAACACCTTCCCATCTGTATGTAGTAAATTATACTACTCCTAAGTCCAGTGCCCTCCAACTCAAGTCGTTGTAACGACTTGCGTTGTGAAAACCGCGATGTAATGTACCGCGATGTAAATGTATTGGTTGTAACATCATACGTCCAGTAATATTATATGCTTACAACTCTTTCAATAATATTTGCTACTACTAATCAAAATACAACAACTGTGTGATATGCAAATATGGTGAGTAGTTTTCAGTTGACAAATGATCAATAGATGGACAAGCACCCTCACAGCCAAATAAATTAATGACAAAATTAATTAGTTCTCAATGAATGACAGAATACATGAATAGATTTATAGATGAGTGACTGAATCCATGACAGTGCAGTACATCACTAAGCATACAGAATCTCTTCTTCACATTGGCACAGAAAAAATGTTCACCAACCTTTTCTTTTTAAGAGCTCTTTTTACCTCCTTATTTCTTAAACTATAGATCAGAGGGTTCAACATGGGGGTTAAACAAGCATAGCAGACAGAAAATATTCTATCCATGGAGTGCCTCGAATTGGGTTGTGCATACGTAAGCATTGTTGTGCCGTAAAGCAACACTACAGAGGCCATGTGAGAAATACATGTGGAGGCAGCTGTCCATTGGCCCTTGACTGTTCTGATCTTCATGATCTTTGAGATAATTAATGTGTAAGTGATTACAATGAGTATAAAAGGCACCATTAAGACCAAGACACAAATTGCTGTAATCACAACTTCTGCAATAAATGTGTCCCCACAAGCCAGCTTTGTGAGTGATGAAACATCACAAAAGAAGTGAGGTATTTCATGAGACCTGCAGAAGGGTAAGCTAAAGGTCATACGGTTCATGCTAAGGGAACAGGCTAGCCCTATGATCCAGGAGCCTGAGGCTAGCTGAACACACACTGAACTTCTCATGATGGTTGTGTACCGTAGAGGGATGCAGATGGCCACATAGCGGTCGAGAGACATGACTGTCAGGAGTATGCAATCTGTGATGCCAAACATGGCAAAGAAGAACATCTGTGACACACAGCCGCTGAAAGAGATATGCATGTTGGCAAACAGCAACCCGCTCATGGCTTTTGGGACAGTTGTGTTAATGAAGAAGATGTCCACCAGAGACAGGTTTCTGAGGAAAAAGTACATGGGCGTGTGGAGGGCCGGTTCCAGAGTGAGAATGACAAAGATGATTAGGTTTCCAAGGACAGTTATCAGGTAAATAAGGATAAACAAGACAGAGAGAATCTCCTGCAGCTGAGTCGATGCATCTGAGAAGCCCAAGAGAAGGAATCCACTTCCCAGAGTCAGGATGGATCCATTCATTGGTGCGCTGTGGTCAACCTACAGAGGAGATGGTAGAGATAATACATTGTTACAAAGGATGTGTTACCAACAGCAAGTATTCATTTTCTCTTTCATTCAAATACCTTAAAATATCTAAATTCCTTTAACTATGAATTCAACTCACACTAAAATAGTGATGTCTTTGAAATGGCAGTGCAGGACGGATAATTTATATCATAACATGTCACTACTAGGCTTAAAATCAATAGAAAAAACAAAAATGTGTGTAATTTTTCCCAAAGTCATTAGGGTGGCGCAAGTTACATTGCATGCCACTCAACCTCCACTCCAATAACAACAAAGGAAGTGATGTTGCATCACCTATGATCAAGATAACATTACAGGTATTAGCATCTCTCAGCCTTGAACCATGTTAACATTACAGAAAGTGTCCCCAGGGCAGAGTAGTGAAAGCACAGTGATTTCTGCAGTGTTGATGTACTCTGGATTTTTCAAGCCATGCAAAGCCATGCAAGGTGGCCTAAGTGGATTGATAGATCAAACAGGAGTTGTGTGGCTCTTGCGCCCCATTGTGTGATGCAATGCTTACATAAATATGCCCTTGAGTATCTACTACATAAAATGATAAAATGTATATATATATATATATATATATTCACTGAAAAAACCATAGGTTATAGACCATATATAGTTAGGAATTCGCATTTACAAAACCTTATTTTACTCACACAAAACCATTGAAATTCCATATATAGTTAGTTGCACTAACTATATATCGCGCACCCGCAATCCACTGCTGATGATGTCACATATTACATCATTCATGACATGGTCAGTGACATCACTGATGACATCACTGATGACATCTCAAATGACATCACTGATGACATCTCAAATGACATCACTGATGACATCACTGATGACATCTCATTTGACATTACTGATCACATCACTGATGATATCATTCATGTGATAATACGATGAACCTCTTCAGACTCTAATATAACCTTAGATACAATCAGTGTAAACAGACACTCACAGACTGTCACTCATCCATGGAGTTACTCACACAACTAGTCAGTCATGCAAAGAATCAATCACACCTCCATTTCCTCAACTATACAGTTATACAAACTTTACTTATTCAAACATATACTAACACATATTTACTCTCTTATACAATCCCTGATACAAGTTCACAATGATCCATACAGCCACTCACACATTCACTGGCTCTTATGCACAGTTACTTATATATGTCAACTCTCACATGTACTGTGTTTTACATATGTACTTGCTTTGACATGTAGCACTGAGATATCCATTCACTCACCAATACACTCAGGCACACAGTCAACCGCCCATACAGCTGTTTCCACATGCACTTTTGAAACCATACATCTAGTGAATCAACTGCTCACACATCTATGCACAGATGCACAGAGTCATACACCTCCCAGCCACCCACACACACACTCAGTCTCCCATACAAATACTTGGGCAACCAATCAATAACCCATATAGTTACTCATATAGCTACTTATCAACACATGCAACAGTTTACAGAACAACAGACATAATGATGCACAAATTAAGACAGTTTAGTCACTAACCCATGCACTCAGTGAGACACATTTAATCACTCACTCATACAGTCAGTCATGCACCTACTAAATCCTTCATCCAGACACTTATACATCCACTCATTCTTCAATATGTAAGACATATTTTAACTTTACAGAAACCTACAGTCACTGGATGTTGTCATCAGTGATGTCATCAGTGATGTCATTTGAGATGTCATCAGTGATGTCATCAGTGATGTCACTGACCATGTCATGAATGATGTAATATGTGACATCATCAGCAGTGGATTGCGGGTGCGCGATATATAGTTAGTGCAACTAACTATATATGGAATTTCAATGGTTTTGTGTGAGTAAAATAAGGTTTTGTAAATGCGAATTCCTAACTATATATGGTCTATAACCTATGGTTTTTTCAGTGAATTTTCAAGGTTTTGTAAATGCTAATTCCTAACTATATATGGTCTATAACCTATGGTTTTTTCAGTGAATATATATATATACATACATATATAAACATATATTATCTGTATATCTATATAAATACAAACATAAATGCATGCATACATATACTTATATGCATACAGATGCATGTTATTTACATGAAAGTTGAAAAAACACTAATAAAAGCAAAGCTAAAAAGCCACCTCATTACAAACAGAATGGCTTTAACTTAAATGAGGGCGAGATCTATTGCATTTTCAATGCTTGTTTACTTTGGTTCCATCAAGAAGGCATTCAGATGTGTCACACATTTGCCATAAATTCTGAATGTTAGCACTCTAGTTGCACATTAGATCACTGTAGTAAAGCTACTGCTCACCAGGGACATCTGCTGCTGGTATTCAAAGTGCATGTTTCAGTCTGCATGTCAGAATTTTTTTAATGAAATAGAAGAGGATTTGAGAAGTCACTCAAAATGATCCCTAATTTTTCTTTCTGAAGCACTAATCATACTTTCTATGGCAAAATTAACCCCCTCATGTTGTTCCTTTTTAAATTGAGTGTTTTCAGACTTACCACTTCATTCCAATCAAGATGGCTTCTGGTGTGCCATACTTTTGTCATAAGTAAGACTGTTAGCGCTCTAGTTGTTCTTTAGAACACTCTGGGACATTCTGTCATTGGGCTATACTTGGGGTACATCTGGGTGATATTTAGGCTACATTTAGGCTCTTTTGTCTCTGGTGGCCATCTTGGGAGACTGTATGTCAGAATTTTTTAATGAAATTGAAGAGGGTTTGAGAAGTCACTCAAAATGTGCCCTAATTTTTCTTTCTGCAGCACTAATCATAATTCATATGGCAAAATATACCCCCTCATTTTGTTCCTTTTTAAATTAAATGTTTTAAGAGTTACCACTTTATTCCAATCAAGATGGCTTCAGGTGTGCCATACCTTTGTAATAAGTAGGACTGTTAGCGCTCTAGTTGTTCTTTAGAACACTCTGGGACATTCTGTCATTGGGCTATACTTGGGCTACATCTGGGTGATATTTGGGCTACATTTGGGATCTTTTGTTTCTGGTGGCCATTTTGGGAGACTGCATGTCAGAATTTTTTAATGAAATAGAAGAGGATTTGAAAAGTCACTCAAAATGTGCCCTAATTTTTCTTTCTGCAGCACTAATAATACCTTCTATTGCATAATATACCCCCTCATTTTGTTCCTTTTTAAATTAAATGTTTTAAGAGTTACCACTTTATTCCCATCACGATGGCTCCAGGTGTGCTATACCTTTGTAATAAGTAGGACTGTTAGCGCTCTAGTTGTTCTTTAGAACACTCTGGGACATTCTGTCATTGGGCTATACTTGGGCTACATCTGGGTGATATTTGGGCTACATTTGGGCTCTTTTGTCTCTGGTGGCCATTTTGGGAGACTGCATGTCAGAATGTTTCAATGAAATAGAAAAGGATTTGAGAAGTCACTCAAAATGTGCCCTAATTTTTCATTCTGCAGCACTAATCATACTTTCTATGGCAAAATATACCCCCTCATGTTGTTTCTTTTTAAATTAAATGTTTTAAGAGTTACCACTTTATTCCAATCAAGATGGCTTCAGGTGTGCCATACCTTTGTAATAAGTAGGACTGTTAGCGCTCTAGTTGTTCTTTAGAACACTCTAGGAGGCTGCAGTAGAACACAAAGGAATCAACTGACAGTCTCTGTCCTTGTTGGATGTACATGTTTTACTGAGAATGTCAGACTTCATTTTCACATGACTGAGAAAGATAATGTGAATTTACAGAAAATATGCTTTCAGTTTAGCTTATAGATCCCCTTCCAAACCACTGTGGGAAAATCATGAGATATTAGTTTTCTTTCAAACAATATTCATGATATCACAGCAGAAGGTTTTTCACATGGTAAAATCACCTTAGAACCCACCACAATTCCTAAAACGAGTATGGCACCATCAACAAATGATTTATAATGTAACTAAAGTCCTAAAACCCTCTATTAACTACAATGCTTTTTAATGAGGTGCTATCATGTATATTGGTCCCAAGATGGCTGCCAACACTTCTTGGATGAAGTGCTGACAGCCAATCAGATCAGATGTGTGGTTAGGCTCCGCCCAGATATATATCTTTTTTTGAACCTAAATTACTCAAAATCCACTGGAGCACATATATTGAGACCTAGCAAAGGCACATCGGGCTAACAGTCCCTACAATTTTGCCAAGTTTCGTGCAAATCCATTCAGCCGTTCGAGCTAAAAGTGAGGCCAACCGCCCGATGGAAATTAACATAGGAAAAACGTGTTTTGGGACCCCCCTTTTTTCTTGGCCCCCCCTTGATGAAACCCCCCCAAATTGTCAGGGGCTGCTCAGAAACAAAATGTTCCATTTTCCTGAAAATTTCAGCCAATTCCGTCCACAAAAGCCAAAGTTATTAGCCATAGAATTTTCAAAAATCCCATTGAGAAAAAATCCTAACTATATATACCTACTGGCGACCGCCAGTAGGTAATATATATATATATATATATATATATATATATATATACACTGGAAAAAAACATAGGTTTCAAGCAGGTTATAGTTAGGAATTATCATTTAAAAAACCTTAGAAATTCACTGAAAAAAACATAGGTTTTAGGGGTGATATAGTTAGCTGGACATTTCACTCATACAAAACCATTGAAATTTCTCCGTTATAGTTAGTTGTACTAACTGTAACTCTCGCGCCCGCAATCCACTGGTGATGATGTCACATATTACATCATTCATGACATAGTCAGTGACATCACTGATGACATCACTGATGACATCATCCACATGACAATCAGATACACCTCATCATACACTATTATTATTTTTCATCACTCACTGTAAAATACAGAGTATCATATTTGAATCCGTTGACACACCAATAAAAGTATCTAAAAACCCACTCAGTGATTCCTCGATACACCCACAATTGTTGCATTCTGTGAACTATGATAATAAAGAAAGTAGAAAATTGCACCAAAATTTACCTCCACCACCAGCAATACCAAGTACCTCTGGGATATCACCTTCAACATCGCCACCAGACATACGTCCCCATTTTGAGAAAGTTAGAATGCACTACGTGAAATGCAATTGTTTAATTTGTTATGGGGGGCAATTAGTAGACCTAGTTTACAGAGCAGTTGATAACCATCAATGCTAGTTTTTTTTTTCCCCCTCAAAGTTCATATAGTCCAGTATGCAACAGTGAATGATTTCCGTACAGCCCGTTCAGACCATGCATCATCGCAGGGTAAACACACGATAAACACCAGAGGTACCACTAACTCAGTACACCGTAAATAATCGCCACATACCCTTGTTAAGGCAAAATTCAATAGTCAAAACACATTTTTACCAGTGTGGTCTGCCTGAACCACGCATCATCGCAGGCTCCACACAAACCGCCCCTACCTCAGTGCACCACAATTCATGAACCCTTTACGATAGAATGTTCTGTGTATTATTTCACACACAATGCTCCTACCTTTGTACAACAGAAGTCATAAACCATTTGATTAAATATCTGTATATGACATCATGATTACTATTCTACTTGTTACAGACAACAACGTAATAAAATGGAGTTGAGCACACGTGCCCGTACCCACTTCAACTATCTATCTGTGTCTGTGTATTTAGGGCTCCTCCACACTACCACATTATATTGTGCTATAAATAGCGTATGCAACCATCTTACCTGTGACAGTCAGTGTGGCCTATTCTTCCCTTTTTTTTTTTAAAGCATATTTATATAGCGCAAAATCAGCCCAAAACTATATCAGCTGTTTACTTGAGCACCGTTCTTACAATACATTTTCAGGCACACGTACATTATGTCATTACTCTACAATAACAGGATGTGGATGCAACTCCGAGACTTGAACACTGATTTACAGCATCAAGTTCTACAGTCTACCTGAATGACCACATACGTATATGTATTAGCTGCCCTTCATGTGTCAAAAACTACAACTTAAACCTTTCACAGCCCTGTATTACTACAGCTACAACACTCCACTGAATGTACAATAAACATTCATAATGGCATAAAAAAGACTGGGCGCACGTGCTGTACGCCATTTTAGAGTTGCGCTCATTGCAAGCACTGTGATGGCCCGTCCTGGTGGTTCCAATGCCTCATGTAGGCCCGTACCACCAAACAGGAGGCCCCCCACGATGTGCGTGGCCTCTTTGGTTACTGAGTTAGTGGTACCGGAAGGACTGAGCGGGTGAAGAACCTGTAATGATAATGATGGGAGCATGAGTATGTCGATAGCCATAGCGATATCAAGGCTCAGCACCATATGTGAGACTTCTTGGTGGCAGAGTGGGACTGCATGATGTAGAAGGTGTCCTGTTCACGAAAAGTTGAGCAGTGAGGCATGGGTGCGCATCGGAGGGAGTCGATGGGCTGCAGCAGACTGGATACAAAAAAGCGACACAGCGATTTAGGCGCACGCAGTCCTATATAGCGTATCTTATTGCATGTATATTTTATTTTTTCCAATAGTAGGAATGTTTTTATAATCGGTCAAATGTCCGGAATATAAACTATACAAATAGTTGTTTTTAAATGCGAGAGGGAAGGTGTGTGAAAGGGCGATGTTATTCAACTCCACATTAAGATAGTAACAAATACCAATCATAACATTTTTCTTTTGCTATCTTTTAGATGTAGAGGTTCAGGGTGCTTTATGTCCCGGCACATGGTGAAAAACACACTGGTGACAGAAAGGTGAGCTGCGAATATTCTTTGCAGCCACTCTCTCACTTCCTGTCTCCTTTGATAAAAAAATGACACTCAAAGTTAACTTCATTTTTATCTTACAGGTTGTGTTTCACAAATTTTGCGTCCCCCAACACCTCTAAAATTCAACGTTCGAGGATTCTGCGATGATGCGTGGCTATCCTAACAACTTCTGAGATGGCTGCTTCAACACATAGTGCACCCTCTTTGAATCAGGCCAATGGCACAAGGTGAGCAAAGAAGCTTGTTTCCGAAACAACGATAAGTTATCTGTGAAAGGAGACAGTGGGTAGTGTGTAGCAGCTTGACTGCGTAGGAATGTACAATTACCTTCGGGCAGTGAGAATAGATAGGTTACAACAGTCTGAGGGGCAGATGTACAAACCCCTTGCACCGCTTTTGTGTCAATTTCAACATGGGAAAATTGGCGCAAGGATCTTCTAAATCTGCCTCTGACTTCCCAAAAAAACACTCACCTCTGGACTCTAAGAGTTAATCGGGTGCAACAGTCTAGATACCCAATATTGAGAACTCACCGCTATGCAGTGGGAATGCATGGGATATACTACTTTGGAAAAAAACTGAGCACATACACCTCCTTACAGTGGAACTTGTTGTAATATAGTATCTTCAGTGTACAAATAAACCAAAAATATACGTGTGCATTTGTATGTACTATGCTATTACTAACTCTATATACTATCTTTCAGATCACTAAACTATGAACCAGCACGTGCTTGGACACACAACAGAGGCAAAAGGTGAGCTACAAGTATTTTCTCCAGTATTAACTGCTCCATCTATAACTTTCTCTCTCTCACACTTTTAATGTTGTTTTTTCTCTCCTTCTCTCTCTCACTCCCTCTCACATTGTTTCTCTTTTTCTTTTAAAGTTATGGATACTGCTGTCCACTCTGAGGTGAGGAACCAAAGCTGAGTTCAAGTTGCGAACTCTGTTGGTCACAGTGTTTACACAAGGCAAGCAGAGCAGCCTAGATATACAATCCCTCCGATTAAATGCATTAGACTTAAAAGAGCTTATTTACAAGCCCCTTGCTCCACTTTTGCGTCACTTTCAACATGTGAAAAGTAACACAAAAGTGCTGCAAGTCTTCTAAATAAGCCCTAAAGAATATTGTCCTGAATAATGACTTGATCTCTCACCTAATTCTGTCTCATCTCTGAATCATTTAAAGAACTGTTGATCTATAGTGTAAATCTGACGCAGTAGGCACTTCCATACAGACACCTCTTGAATGCAGGCCTATAAGACAAGTGAAATGTATCAGGCACACTGCAGACGTAAAAATAAGGAAATATCTCCAAGTGTTACCTTGACTTGTAATCTTTGACCTCATTTAGTCACATCTATCTAATTTAAAACACACATTTTTATTTTTTTACAAAAAAAGTATATGTCTTTTTTTGGGGGGGTGGCGGTCCCCAATAGAAATGATATTGAGAATTTGAAGTATAATTCTGAGGCATACTCTTTACCGATCTTTACCAGAGTCTATAGCTATGACTAACGGTTTCTATGGAAAAGTTTTAAAACTCCAGGACAGTAACTTTTTCCATTAGCAACATAGTGTGGTGAACTTCTAACCTCTGTGCTCACGTAAGTGTTTCATGAACTGTTACTGTGGTAACAGGCAGAAAGCCGTTTGGGGGTAGGGTTGAAAGGTACTGGCTGTACAGGAAACCCCCCCCAGCAAAATTAGAAGTGTGTAGGCCTCAATGACGCCCCTCAAGCCCGGGAACCACCAGCCCAGGGAATTTGTGTATTGTGGGAGACAAGCTGCGTGGCCCTCCGCCTGGAGCAGTCGAGGGCCCTGGGGACTGCCAAGCCCAGGTGCCTACCCCCGGGACACTGCTGTTTGGTATGAGAGGGCGGGAGTCTCACGCCTTCCGCCCTCCCATAGCAACCTTAGTTTGCATTTTGAAAGACACAGCAGTCAAATCTGTTCTCACTTTCAAAATCCAAACCAGATTGCATTTCCACATGCAAGTTACCATCTCCCCATGCGGAAAAGTAATGCCGGCTCCCGAAGAACGCGGGAAGCCGGCGGGACCGTGGGGGCATTTTGGCTCCCCCCAATGTCCCCAACATTATTTATAAGACCCGGGGGATATGGTCCCTGGAAATATTAGAAATTATTGATAGGAGCTAGTTAAAGTCGCGCACACAGGGTAGCGCTCAGTGTGGCCCCCTGGTGTGCACGCGCTGGATGCACGACTCATGATCTGTATGGTGCGCAACTCCAGCGCCTTTGGTGCACAACTTCTACGCATTTGGGACCCGGCATTACTTTTCCACATGGGGAGCTACTAACATGCAGCTCCCCATGTGGAAAAGCAATCTGATTTGGATTTTGAAAGAGAGAACAGATTTCCTTGCTATGGGAGGGCGGAATGGACACCCCGGGACACTGCAGGAGCCGGCCCTCCCACAATACATAAAGCCCCAGGGAGTGGTGGTCCCCGGGGCTTTGGAGACCTTGCAGCCCCCCAGCCATGTTTTTTTGTAGCCCCGGGTGGTAACGTGGCCCTCGAGTGCTCCAGGAGGGGGGCAATGCAGTCTTCCTCCCACAATACATAAAGCCCAATGGGGTAGTGGTCCCTACGGCTTTGAGTACCTTCAACCCCTCTCCCCATCATTTTTTTCTTTTTAGCCCCAGGGGGTGACGATCCGACAGCCTCTGGGCCTCACATAAATATTTATAATTTTATAATTTTGCCCTCGGTATTTAACCCCCCGGAACTAATTATTAAAAAAAACTCTGTTTTATTTTATTTATTTTATGGCACAGTCCATGCAACCTACACGCACCTGCGGGTTTAAAATAAAACAAAAAATTGTTGGCCCTGGGGGTCCTTTTGGGACCCCCTAAGCAGGTCTAGAGGGTAAACGTATTTCTACCATGCCCCCTTTCTCAGTTTTGCACACATATTCCACTGACTTCTTCAGTTTCGCTTCTACCGAGGCACAAAATGGCTGCCAACAGTTCCTGGTTTCGAATGTTGACAACCACTTGACAGCCAATTAGCATTCAGCGCATGATCTGAAGGGTGCACTTATGGTACGATGACAATCCTCGCACACTCCGCAGATCCACCGTGCCCATAGATATATAAATTACTTTAACTGTAATTTTCTCAGGAACTACTGAACAGATTTACACCATATAAGCATAAGGCACAAGTCGGAACTGAGGACTACCTCTCTGTCAAATTTGGCGTAATTCTGTTCAGCCGTTCGACCTGTAGCTGTGCCTAAAGGTCCTATGGGAAATTGCATGGGGGAAACACTTTTTAAGACCCCCCTTTTTTCTCAGCCCCCACTTGACGAATCACCAAGAAACTTTCAGGATAGGAGAGGAACTTAAAGGATGGAAATGGCAGTGAAGAATGAAATTCGACTGCAATTGCCACACCACACCTAGCATCAATGAAATGCACTGTATATAACTTTACATATTTTATCAGTCTTGGCATTAAAATGACATCATTAATGACATAAGTGATGGCATCTCCAATGGAAACAATAACCTAACCATAGTACAAAGGTCATTTTGTAATATGCATGTGTTCATTGATTTGCTCATGATCATAGTACATTTTGATGAATTCTGGTAGAGGTTCAGTATATTCAGCTTACTCTTAAGTTGAGTATTTTTTAATTTCTGATAATTCATTGAGGGGATCATATTTACATAGACGGGTAAACAATTGTTTATTTGATAATAAATATGATACTGTTTCAAAATTGTAAATGTAAAAAAAAACCTATTCAGCATTACTTTTCACAAACATGTAGTACATTTACTTTGCTGCTGGTATGTCAAGTTTTAGGGGGAGCAAATTTAGAGGGTGGGTATAATAATAGATTTGTATACTCTATGGGTGACATTCAAGACTACTCTGTCAACGCATAGTGAGTTATTTCTACACAGATATAACATTTCACAATTTCAAAATTACAGTTATGTTTAGAGCTCCAATGACAAGTTACTTAAGGTGTGTCTTCGTCTTGTGGAGATTCACTAAAACCTGCAACTTCCTAAGTAAGTAGGAATTAGGCCCCTTACTTTTCTCTTCCATGGCATGTATACACAACATAATAATCAGTCCTTATGCTAGTTCATGCTTGGTTTCTTCAAACATAACACTTAGGGCAGAATTTACAAAGGTAAACTTACACTTGTTTAACTTTACATTTCTTTTGATATTTACAAACAAAAAGGTAATGGTAAGTTTACGACTGTGGGGACTCCGCAGTCATGGTGAAGAGCTGCACGTAAAAAAGATAGACTTGTCTTATCCGTTTATGTGCAGAGTTCTCCACCTCAACTGTGAAATCTCTGTAGTCTTAAACTTACTATTAACTGAGAGTCTATGAATATAAAAACAAATGTAAACTTACACAAAAGTGCAAGCTTACCTTTGTGCATCCGGCCTTTAGTGTTACAAATCTTGCAGCATCGGAGCTTTGCATAAGGATATTGTATCCCATAAATACACAACATAATCATATAGAACTGGAGGTGGAGAGGTGTGGTGCGGTAGCCAGAGCAGCTGACTCTGGAGCATGGGGCTCATGGTCCGATCCCTGGGGACGGCGGCAGCTCAGCTCAGCACCCTGTGACTCTGGGCAATAGCTCACTTAATCTCCACGATGGCTCCCAGCACCTTGAGACCCCTAGGGGTGATTTGTTCATGCTTTACAAATACCAGATACAGAATTATTATCCGTAAAGGACATCAATATGCTGGTCAAGCAGTGTTCCCTCTGCGTAATCACAGCCACATGGGTACACCTAACAGAACATGTTCTTATTGTTACTTGTGTGCATCCTGCCAGAGGGTTCTATTTGATGTTGGTGTCAAAGTGTTGGTGCTGATTTACACTTGGCATGCCCCTGCATTTTTTCCATATCACACCACTTTTTACACCTGTGCATGTTGACGATGCACTCGGGTCATGAACTGGTCTGCAGCTGTGACCATTGTGTTTAATTTAGAGCTGCATGGGGTGGACAATTTCATGATGTACTTTGTGCTGTGAATGAGAGACAGATATGTTGGTCAATGAAGTTTTATAGGGTGACGATGTGAACACTCATACAGCCATACATGACAACCTTTAACTATAAACAAAATGAGAGGTTGCTGCTTTGTGATACTTGCAATGAGCACAGATACTTTTAACACTAACATATCTCACCTGCAAGTGCCTCAGGTGAACCATAGTTGGAAGCAACCTGTGATGTCAGCTCTACTTCCACACTGTGTGCACAAGGTTGGAGAGTAACCTAAAATCTTTTATATCTGACATTTCTGTAATTGATGTGAATACATGAGTCACAACGCAGGGATGATGCTTGCTACCATTATCTACCCATTATTTTAAGCATGTCCACTCCTGCTATAATACTAGTAGAAGAATAGTATGTACGGAAAAGTAAGAACAAGGACATTCATGGTGGGTATCACAGAGGATGAGAAAGTATCTAGGAATTCAATTTCCACAGGTCTCCCATCTGGTTAGCTCCCTAGTCATTTTGTTAATCTTGGAAATAAAGTCATGACCCAGTTCACAATTTTCCAGAATCTTCAAGAGGCACGCTCATTCAACGTCATCAGATGCCTTCTCCACATCAAGTCATTGGGCGATAGAGTCAGAAGAACTATTTTGTGTCCTCATTGGAAAGTGGGCCAAGGATCTAAGGTTTTTCCTCAAGAACTTCTCCATCAAAAAACAAACATGTGAATTGTGTTTTAGAGAGTGGGTTACTAAGGTCAGTTAAGCGTAGTTGGGAAGTTCCCTAAGGGAGATCCCTAACCCAACCTTTAAAATGTGATTCATGATATAATTTTACCCACCCTTCAGTGTTATCTTTTATACAATACTGACATTCACTTCCCATTCTCAAACAGTCATCACATGCAAACAAGAGGTGGCGCTGCAGAAGCTCCTTAGGATGTGCTGGCATATACTGGCCAAGATATGCATTCTATGGTTCTAGAAATCAGACTTACCTATAGTTGCAAAGAGTATGAAGGTACATCACTTGCCTCTGCATCATAATTCATCATCAGACAAAAGCACTCACTTCTAGAGCAGGTCACTTTGAATTGGATTACAAATCTTGTGGGTCAGATACTCAATTCTGATGACAATTTCAGTCAAATTTGTAAGATCTGAATCCAATTATTAAAACTAGATCTCTGAGGGATTGCTGGTCTTTGTAAGAACAGATGGCATTATTTAGAGTCTAGTAGACTCTACTCAGTTCACCAAAGCCTGAAAGACATCTACTTAGGTGCCATGGTAAACTACCTCCCATCTTCCAAATGTTGAGATGTCCGCCAGCCTGGCCAAGATCTCTGTAGTTTCAAAGGATCCACTCTCATGGCTCCCTGGGTGCCAGTGTAGAGGTAGCTGACCATGTTGGTGTTTGTACAAATTATCAATTCAAAAATGTCATGGCGCAAAATATAAGTCAGGACTATCGGGATGTCAAAAATATTGACAGGAATATTGATGGAAAAAGTATAAATGTAAGCATAGATATTAATATCGGTGTAAAGATTATTGATTTATCAAATTATGTAACGTAATATTGTTTTCAGATGTTATTTTGCATGTCATTTATTGTATTGTTTTTTATTCTATTTGTTTAATATTTGTTTTTTATTTGTGTTTCTAGTAAGAAAATATAATAATTGAAAATGTGTGGTTTTATTAGTGTTAATGTACAAAACTAATGAATTTATAATTGTATTAGCAGCTGGATATTCCGTATGTAGGGGATAAGGATGGGGAGATTTTTAAAAAGTGGCTATTTCAAAGTAAATTTAATGTTGGTTAATTTAATGGTGTGCACATTTATATTGTAACATGTATACATTTATTTTGTTGCAACAATAATTTTTAAAAATCATAATTTATAATTAGGGCTCCCTTTTATATGGTATTTATGTGTTTGCCATTTTCATCTGTATTTATCAACATTTATTTTTTTCTAACTTTATCTGTATTTATCCATATTTATTTTGGGTTTATTCATTTTAATCACTATAATATTCTTGTAAATATTAAAATAAATATTTCAAAAACAATGTTTTATGTTGACATTTATAATGTCATTGTGAAAACATTGTTTTTTGGTTCATATTTTAAACATTCATTTTATATCTTTTTTAAAATGTTATGACCATTCATTTTTGATTATGTTTTAACTTTTTCTTTCATGGTTCAAAGATTATGCATGGTAGTAAATAATTTAAAAAAAGATATTACTTATTAATAATGTTAAAAATATTCTTGTATATGTTAATGTTTAAGTATGAATATATAGGCTTGTAGTTTTAGTTAGATTGTTTTTCAAATACATATTAGTTTATTTTATATATTCAAAGTATTATGTGAGTATTTAGTAATGATTGTACATACTACATTTTTTATTTGAAACATCTCGCATAACATGTTTTAGAGTGTAGTAGAAATAGTGAACTTCATCCCTTTAGTGTCCAACACCTTCCCTAAATTGGCTTAGATCGGAGTTGGAATTGTACATGTCACCCCTTTAGTGACCTTCACCAAATTAGGCTAGATTGGAGTATGAATAGTAAATGTCACCTCTTTAGTGCCCAACACTTTCCCCAAAGTGTTTTAGATTGAAGTGGGAATAGTAAATGTCACCTCTTTAGTTTCCAACACCTTCCCCAAATTAGCTACGATTGGAGTGGGATTAGTAAATGTCACCCTTTTAGTGTCCAACACTTTCCTCAGACTGTTTTAGGTTGAAGTGGGAATAGTAAACATCACCTCTTTAGTGTTCAACACCTTCCCAAAATTAGCTTGGATTGGAGTGGGATTCGTAAATGTCACCCTTTTATTGTCCAACACTTTCCCCAAATTGTTATAAATTGGGGTGGGAATATTAAATATCTCCTCTTTAATGTCCAACACTTTCCCCAAATTGCTTTATATTGGAGTGGGAATAGTAAATGTCAATCCTTTAATGTCCAACATTTTGATTACATTGGTTTAAAGTAGACTGTGAATATAAAATGTCACCCTTTTAGTGTCCAACACATTTCCAAATTGTTTCGATATGAGTGGGACTAGTAAATTTCACCCGTTTAGTGTTCACCAGTGTCTTAAAAATGGTTTACATTGTAGTGTGAATAGTTAATTTTATAATGTTAGTGTGAAATTATTTGCTTGAATTGTATTTATTTGTAGTTGAAATATTTTGTGTTATTAATTAGTATTGTTGATGATCCGAAATCTAATAAAAAATAGTTTGTTTAATGTTTGTAAATTATAATAATAATTACATGTTTTTAGAATAAAGACATGTAAAACATTTTTCTAATGGTATTTATTTTGCCACATTCTCTTTAATGTCTATTTGTACTTTTTGAAACATACATATTTTAAATTAAAAATAAAAATGTAAAGATAAAAAATGTATTTTATTATTACATAATAATGTAAATCATATTTAAATTGCAATGAATTTTGTACATTTTGAACTTTTTTCCATTTTTCTAACAATTTATTATATGCATAGTTTCAACATCATGTCAGGGTGCCTGCTGTGTGAAAGACATGTAAATGTGGGGAACTGGTCAATCTCTTAATGTAAAGGCTACTTGGAAGCCGGTGTTGTCTTTAATTGATTAAATCACTTGAAGTTTCCTGATGACTCTCAATATTCTTTTTGAGAGGCATTGCAATGGAGCCAGGGCTGGCCCAAGGACTTTTGGGGCCCCGGGCAGAAAGGAAATGTGTGAGGCCCCCCTAATTTGCATACAGCGTGCAATCACAGAAAATTACATCATTGGAAGTGCAGTGGCTACAGGTTTACCCATGGTTGATGTACTGCATTATACTGCATCATTTTTTACCACCTAATCTAGTGAACTCTGCCGCACAATTTGCTCTTCTGTATAATTACAGTGGCCCTGTGAATAGCCTTTGAACCAAGTAGATGTGTGTTACACTCTTGGCTCTACTATATTAATCAACTGTTTTTTCCTGGGCAAATATTAATCTCCCTGTCCTCGTTTATTGATTTACAATTGTGACAGCGCTTTAGAATAACCTGACAGGGCGCACTCTCAGTACAGGTCCTGAGTATAGGTTTCATTCATTCATTTAAGGTTGTTTGTATCCCAGTAGCAGAAGGCTCTACTGAAGCTGCTTGGTGCCTGACACCTCGTGTGCTGCACCGAGTCCCTATCTGCCGCCCACAAGCATCTCTTTCACAGCTCATCAAGGGCTGAAAGAGAGTTGAAAGGGTTAAAAGTGCAGGAGAGTGGGTATCCTGCAGTGCCTTTGTGTGAGCAATTACAGGCCGTGATTAGCCTGGGAGAGGCCCTTTGCTCCCCAAGCATCGCACTTATGGTGTAGAGCTGCGAGGCCTAGGGATGAGGCGCTCCGTCCCAGTGCCTGGCACAGTGCGGCAAGGCCCAGGGAAGTGGGACCCTTCACTTATTATTTCCAGGGCTACCTACAAATGATTGTGATGCCTTGGGCCTCGCAGTGCTACATCACAGGTGGGAAGCCCAAGGCAGGGGGCCTTAGAGGTGCGGGCCCCATGTTGGTCGGTTGGGCCGTGGGCCCTGGGCAGCTGCCCACGCTTCCCATGCCTAGCGACGGCCCTGAATGGAGCTACTAGCTTTGAAATGTGTGCTTTTGCAAGACAGTTAGAAGAAAAATATTCTTCCTGATGCCACACATTTATTCTTTTTGAGGGAGATTTTATTGGAGATATCAGCTACGCTGTGAAGTGTGTGCTTTTAAAAAACTGCATTACAGTCTGTAAGAAATCTATACTTTGGAAACACTTTTTTATCTTGAACTTTTTTGCATTTTTTTAGTAGGCTCCCTCATACTTTGTGTAATCCAAGTTTAAAATAATGACTTACATGTTTACAGTGCTTTCTGTCACAAACTGGGTCCTTGTAGCACTAAACATACACGACTCACAATTCTCCCCTGCATCAATCAGGATTGAATTCTGTGGCTCTATTATGGTGCAGGGCATTAACTAAGAGAGGTTTCATAATGTGCAATAGTGCATTTCCCACTGAATAACATAACTTGTATTTAATTTAAGCTCTGCGTTATTTATCAGAAGGCAAAATACCCCCAAAAAAGTTCCAGAATATTTTAGTTTTTAGCCACACCTTGGAGACCCCCTTGCATACTCAACCTGCCCCCTTGTGCTCAGTATCACAGTTCTCATACTTTTGAATGCACCTCAACCACTGCTCGTAGCACCTGTTGAGATGTAACCAAACTTCCATTCATGTCCCAAAACACCAGGTCCTGCCCCGCGTTCTGATCCAAATTTTCCATGCCCATCACTTGAGATATCATCATTGATGCCATAAATGATGATATAGAACAAGCCGTGAGTGATGTCATGTATGAGGTCATAAGCACTACATTTGTATTTATTTCTTTATTTTATTTTTTATTTAATGCGATTTTGTATAACGCAAACTTTACCCGAAGGTGTCAGAGCGCTTTACATAAGAGCCAGTTGCAAAACATAAGGACTTAGGACTACATGCGTTACATAAAAGATACAAACAGAAAACTGCAAATGTACAAGATGCAAAGTCACATAAGGAAGAGATACAAACAGAAAGAGAAATTGCAGATGTACAAATAGTAGAGTTGCTCAAGGAAGGGATACAAATGAATATACTCTAAGAGTCACATAGGAATGGTAGAGAGTACATAGGTCTACTGCATATACTAGTGATTAGAGTACTCTATATACATAGGGAAGGGATGCGAATGGATATACCCTAAGAGTCAGATAGTAGAGGTACAAAGGCCTACTGCATATACTAGTGATTAGAGTTAGAGTTATCTCTATATGCATAGGGAAGGGATACGAATAGATATGCTTTAAGAGTCACATAGGAATGGTAGAGAGTACAAATGTCTACTGTATATACTAGTGATTAGAGTTATCTCTATATACATAGGGAAGGGATACGGATGGATATACTCTAAGAGTCACATAGGAATGGTAGAGAGTACAAATGTCTACTGCATATACTAGTGATTAGAGTTATCGCATATACAGAAAAGCAGAGTTCCATTAAGTGGGGTCGGAGGGGGGATGCAGTCACAGCACCAAGGGAGGGTGGGAGGGATACAAGGGTATGGAGAAAAGGCAAAACAGAAAAGGGAAGAAACATTTTAGGATCGTCAAGGGGGAAACGAGGGAAAAGGGTTAAAGGACCAGGAAATGGAGAAGATGGCAGGTCAGGGTCCAGAGAAAAGCGGCCGAGAGCAGCAGCAAAATGGCGGCCAGGACAAAAGAAAAAGTAAATAAGTCCAGGGGAGTCCATGGCGTATTTTCTTTCATTCGAATGTGGCTGCAGGGCTGCTGCCTGCAGCCACAGGCATGGGGGGGGACTCGCTGGCAGCGATAGCTCCCAGCGAGGCATGGCGGTACTTACAAAACATGACGGGGCACAAGTTATACTTAATGCTGCTACTTATAACTGGTGAATTTCTGTGGGCTTTGTAGTTAAAAATGTTAATGCTGTCATTGACAAGTTCACCTGACAATTTAACCTTTGGCTTTTTCAGTGAATTTCTAGTTTGTTTTTAACATAATACTTAATTACCATTGTAAATACAAGCCCCTGCCATGCATGGTGTTGGCCAGGCCCTCCAGTCAACGCTCACACCAGACATACAGCCAACCCCTTTGTCCACGTGCAGTGGATAGGTTGGCGATAGAGTCGGGCCCTGGGGACCCCCATCTCCCAGAGCCATTTCTTAAAAATAAAATGGTGTGGGCCTGCATGCACCCCAAGCCTCTTTAGGCCTTGGAGACCCCATCCCCTAGGGCCATGAATATTTTTAAAAGGGAGGGGGCCCCATCAATGAGTCATTATAATCCACGGGACCCCATCCCTCAGGGCCACTTACTAAATTAAAGGGGAGCAGAGTGCGTAACCTCCCCTCCCATGGGTGGATTTCTGACCTGCGCCAATTTCTGAACACCCTGTGGGGTCCAGTGAATTTTTTAGGTGGCGGCGGCATGCTCCTTTTCCCTGGGTCACTTTTGCACCTGGGGCCCGTGACATTATTAAAGGGGCATGTGGCCCCCACCCTGGGCTGATTTTGGCTCCTGGGGACTGGCATCATTTATTAGGGGAAGGGTGCAAGTGGCATCATTCTATTGGCCAATTTCAGACCCGGGGACCCCATCATCTCATGGCCTGGCACTATTTATTAGTGGGAGGGGAGGCAAGCAACTGCTGGGGCCGATTTCAGCTGCAGGAACTCCATCGCTTGGTCCTCACTCCAATTTCCATGGGCCGACTTTGGCCCCAGGGATCCAATCCCCCTGGCCCAGCACAATAAAAGTTGGTTGCCCTGGTACCCACCCAGGGAACTTACCATAGTGTTGTAGGGCCCCAATACCCCAGCTGACTCCCGGCATTTACTGGGAGCAGACATTACTTTCGTCCACAGTGAGCAGTTAATACTGCTTCTCCCTGGGGGTGGGAGCAATGTTGATCTGCTTCCCTGCTCGCATCTCTGCGGGCAAGGATCCAGATTAAAATTTTTGAAGTTCCTGCCAGCTGGGTGCAGACTTGGGGGGTCATTAGGATGGCCGGCCTGGCGGGGGCAATCTGCCCGCCATCCTTGCCCTAAAGTCCCCCCACCAGATTAGGATGGCGGGGGGGGGCTGCGGCGGACGGAAAGACCGTCCGCCCCTTTTCTGCCCCGGTCACCTTGCGGCCCGGGCGGAAAAGGCCTAACATGGTGGCAGTGTCTATTAGACACCGCCAGCCATATTAGGTTGGCCAAAAATAGATGCCTTTCCTTGGCGGCATCAGGCATGCGGTCTTCACTTTGGGGGCCTCCTGCGGGCCCCCGAAGTGAAGGGCATGTGGGGGGTGCACACGGGGGGTACCTGTGCTACCCCCAAACATTTGCATTAAAAAAGCGGCAGGCACCGCGCAGTGCCTGCCGCTTTGTTGGTGCAAATGCATTAATGCATTTTTAGCATTGTGGCGGGCGGTGCTGAGAGCACCACCCGCCACAATGCTAAAAATGCATGATGCACCCACCACTGTGACGGGTGCATCCTAATCGCCCCCCAGGACCCCCGCCCTTATGGCGGGCGGTCCCTAAAACCGATAGGATAGAGGGCGGACTAAATCCCCCCGCCATCCTAATGACCCCCTTGGTGTTTGTTTCCACTTGGCAGAAGATTTAAAAATGCTCCTGCCAAGCTAAAGCAAACACAGGTTTCTCGGACCACGCCGGTGCTGGCAGGTAAACCGCTATCTCATTGGTTTGGGATCCATGGCACATTATTTGAAAGCCGGCCCCATGGTGGGATCCTCAGGGCCTTTAAGGGCTCAGGGAAGGGGTCACGTGTCCCCATCTCTGTTTTGAACATTTTTAGCCACAGCAATGTGTTCCCTAGAGCCTTTAAAGGCTCAGAGGAAGGTCACGTGCCCTATCCCCATTTTTCATAACTTTAGCCACAGGGGTGGGCTTTCCAGGGTCACCTGAGACCCCGCCCCCTCTTTAGTGATTTGGCCCAGGCATCCAATGGCTCAGGGATGGGGGCATGCCTCTCCCTCCCCATACTTAATATGTTCAACTCTGGGTGTAGGCTTCCCAGGTGCCAAATGGCTAGGGGAGGGGAGCTATGCATCCCCTGTTCCCATGCATAATATGTTGTGCACTGGGGTAGGCTCCCAGGGGCCTCTAGTGGCTCGGGGATTGGCAGTCTCCCTCCCTGTAATGAACACAGTGCTGGGGATGGGTTCCCCGGGGCTTATAGTAAAAAAAAAAATCCCACAGGAGTCTTGTAGGATCATGGCATTTTTTGCCAATTGTTTGCCTTTTCTGGCTCTAGAGGTGTTATTCAGGCCACCCTCCCATTGGGCACAGGAAGTCAGGGTGTTCCTACCCTGCCCCCATATATCTTTATTTTTTATAACTTCAGGACTGGGGACTAAGTCCCCGAATCCTGTAATGGCTGCCAGTAAAATGTTTTCATGTTCCTGGCAGCCAATCAGAGCAATTGCAGGAGTCTGACTCCTGCAAAAGCAAGATGGTCTAAAGAAATAACGCTCTGGGCCAATCAGAAGGCTCTTTTTTAAATGGCCACTCCCACAAACGTTTCTTGAGTCTGTTGCAGACCCAAGTGTCAAAATATACAAACAGTGTTGGAGTGGGCGGTGAACTCCACTCCTCTGGTAGAGCTCACAGAGTTTTGAGTAATCTGTGCCCCGGGTAAAGCATGGAGTTCCACAAAACTCCACGAAGCAGCAAGGAGTAGAAGTTTTCCTCTTACCCGGCTTGCCAATGTTAAAATCATATGCTAGATCACCTCCCGGTGAGATTTCTCAATGTGGGTGGTTGCGTTGAGAAACCTACCGCTCACATTGAGGAAGCTGACCCTCAAGTAGAGCATCTATTTGAGCAGCAGAAAGAAGCAGCGCCCTCTTGCTCTGCACATGGTGCCGTTCATATTGATTTTACAGTGCAGAACAAACTCCTGGTGCTAAAAATGTGCATGAGAATATGAACCGCATTCTGCTAGTTGCGGGACTCTGTGGATCGCAGCAGATTTTTTTGGGGCACTTCACAGAGTTCCACGTAGCAGATCTCTGCAAACTCCACCCAGGCTTATGAGAAAGATTTATTGACCATTCTCACTCCCGTTCTGGCAACAGTACAGCAAATGTTGGATTTTGGAGGGAATATAAATAGCAATCTAGGGGCATATATAACAAATACCGTCATTGCGATTCTCAAATAGCGATTTTTAGAGAATCGCTATATTGCGATTTACAAATTGCGAATCGCAATTAAGGAATACCTTCCCATTCATTCCCATGGGCTAGGAGGCCATAGGAATGAATGGGAAGACATTCGCAAATAGAGAATCGCAAATTGAGAATGCAATTTCAAGGATGCCAGGGTGTCAAAAGGACAGCCTGTTGCACCCCTGTAATATGTATGTGTGCACATGTGGCACACATACATGCCCTAAGGGCATGTATGTGTTGCACATGGCACTTTGAAAAAAGCAAAAAAGTGTTTTTTCAAAGAATTTGCAAATTACCACCAACTGTCAGTTGGTGGTAATTTGCGATTTCTTATGCCAAATTCGTACAACTTAGGTGCTTTCTACATCGCATTTAAGTAATCGCAATTTGCGATTCCTTAAATGGAATAGCAAAATTGAGAATCACAAATTTTGTGATTCTCTAATTTGTGATACACTTTTGGGATGATACATCCCAAAAGGCCTTTTCCCGTTCGCAAACGGGACAATTCTGAGAATCGGCCCATTTGCCAATGGGAAAATGGCTTGATATATATGCCCCCTAGCTCCTAATCATTTGGTAAAAAGACATGTCAATATCTAAATTCAGAAAAAAATACAATCATATTATAAATAAAATATAGAACCTACAATCTAATAAATAACCTAATAAAAAATATAAAATAAAAATAAGGTAAATAAAATTAACTGCTCTACCATAAAAAACAGAAAACACCCACAACAATTACTTACATGAAAAATACAACAGATTTGATATAAAATATTGCTTAAAAAAGAAACTATCAAATACAATTCACAAAAGTATATTTTATAAACATTACTTTTAAAACACTTACCACTAAATTATTAACTGATTGAAAGAATTTAAATAATGTATCCAATAAAAAAATGATATTGCAATATTGATCAATTCGTCAATTTAATAATAGTAACAATTAATTTTAAACATAATATAATTTCATCGGCATTCCATCCTATTTCCCTACAAAACCAACACAGCGGAGCTTCAAAGGGTTGCTTTATTGGAAATACAGGCATTACCGGTTTCGGCGGAGTGCCTTCGTCAGATGCCACAGTTCCATTGCGTGCTTCCCACTCACAGTTCTTTTGAATGCTCCTCCTCCTAGTGATTAGGAGCTTCACCTGCGCCGGATTGTTCTTGCTCGCGCTAATGACAGGGACTACCAGGTGCAAGGCGGAGGGGAGAAGGGTGCAAGGCAGAGGGGAGAAGGGTGCAAGTCAGTGAGGAGAAGGGTGCAAAGCAGAGAGGAGAAGGGTGCAAAGCAGAGAGGAGACGGGTGCAAGGTAGAAAGGAGAAGGGTGCAAGGCAGAGAGGAGAAGGGTGCAAGGCAGAGGGGAGAAGGGTGCAAGGCGGAGGGGAGAAGGGTGCAAGGCAGAGGGGAGAAGGGTGCAAGGCGGAGAGGAGAAGGGTGCAAGACGGAGAGGAGGAGGGTGCAAGGGGGAGGGGAGAAGAGTGCAAGGCAGAGAGAAGGGTGCAAGGCGGAGGTGAGAAGGGTGCAAGGCAGAGGGGAGAAGGGTGCCAGGCAGAGGGAGAAGGGTGCAAGGCAGAGGGGAGAAGGGTGCAAGCGGGAGGGGAGAAGGGTGCAAGGCAGAGAGAAGGGTGCAAGGCGGAGGGGAGAAGGGTGCATGGCAGAGGGGAGAAGGCTGCAAGTCAGTGAGGAGAAGGGTGCAAAGCAGAGAGGAGAAGGGTGCAAAGATGAGAGGAGAAGGGTGCAAGGCAGAGTGGAGAATGGTGCAAGGCAGAGGGGAGAAGGGTTCAAGGGTGCAATGGGGATGGGGAGAAGGGTGCAAGGGGGAGGGGGAGGGGGAGAAGGGTGCAAGGCAGAGGGGCGAAGGGAGCAAGGCAGGGAGGAGAAGGGTGCAAGGTGGAGAGGAGATGGGTGCAAGGTAGAGAGGAGAAGGGTGCAAGGTAGAGAGGAGAAGGGTGCAAGGCAGAGGGGAGAAGGGTGCAAGGGAGAGGGGAGAAGAGTGCAAGGCAGAGAGAAGGGTGCAAGGCGGAGGTGAGAAGGGTGCAAGGCAGAGGGGAGAAGGGTGCCAGGCAGAGGGAGAAGGGTGCAAGGCAGAGGGGAGAAGGGTGCAAGCGGGAGGGGAGAAGGGTGCAAGGCAGAAGGGGGCAAGGCAGAGAGAAGAAGGGTGCAAGGCAGAGAGGAGAAGGGTGCAAGGCAGAGGGGAGAAGGGTGCCAGGCAGAGGGAGAAGGGTGCAAGGCAGAGGGGAGAAGGGTGCAAGGGGGAGGGGAGAAGGGTGCAAGGCAGAGAGGAGAATGGTGCAAGGCAGAGAGAAGGGTGCAAGGCAGAGAGGAGAATGGTGCAAGGCAGAGAGGAGAAGGGTGCAAGGCAGAAGGGAGAAAGGTGCAAGGCAGAAAAGAAAAGGGTGCAAGGTGGAGGGGGGAGGGGTGCAAGGCAGAGGGGAGAAGGGTGCAAGGTAGAGAGGAGAATGGTGCATTGCAGAGAGGAGAAGAGTGCAAGGCAGAGGGGAGAAGGGTGCAAGGTGGGGAAGAGAAGGATGCAAGGCAGGGAGAAGAAGGGTGCAAGGCAGAGGGGAGAAGAGTGCAAGGGGAGGGGAGAAGGGTGCAAGGCAGAGGGGAGAAGGGTGCAAAGCAGAGAGGAGAAGAGTGCAAGGGGGAGGGGAGAAGGGTGCAAGGCAGAGGGGAGAAGGGTGCAAAGCAGAGAGGAGAAGAGTGCAAGGCGGAGCGGAGAAGGGTGCAGGGCAGAGGGGAAAAGGGTGTAAGGCAGAGGGGAGAAGGGTGCATGGCGGAGGGGAGAAGGGTGCAAGGCGGAGGGGGAGAAGGGTGCAAGGCGGAGGGAGAAAAGGGTGCAAGGCAGAGGGGAAAAGAGGTCAAGGCAGAGGGGAGAAGGGTGCAAGGCAGAGGGGAGAAGGGTGCAAGGCAGAAAAGGGTGCAAGGTGGGGGGAGTAGGGTGCAAGGGGTAGGGGGAGAAGGGTGCAAGTGGGAGAGTAGAGAGAGAGACAGTGGAGAGAGAGTGGAGAGCGAGAGTGGAGAGCGAGAGTGGAGAGAGAGAGAGTAGAGAGAGAGTGGAGAGAGAGAGAGTGGAGAGAGAGTGGAGGGAGAGAGGAGAGAGTGTCGAGAGAGTAAAGGGAGTAGAGAGAGAGAGAGAAAGTAGAGAGAGAGATTGGAGAGAGACAGTGGAGAAAGAGAGAGTGGAGAGAGAGAGAATGGAAAGAGCGAGTGGAGAGAGTTGAGAGGGAGTGGAGAGAGAGAGTGGAGAGAGGGAGAGTGGAGAGAGAGAGAGGGGAGAGAGTAGAGAGAGTGAGAGACAGTGGAGAGGCAGTGGAGAGAGATACAGAGGAGAGAGAGACAGTGGAGAGTGAGAGGAGATAGATTGAAGAGAGTGTGGAGAGAGAGTGGAGGGAGAGTGGAGAGAGAGAGAGTGGAGAGAGAGGGACAGTGGAGAGAGAGAGAGTGGAGAGAGTGGAGAGAGTGGGAGACAGTGGAGAGACAGTGGAGAGAGAGACAGAGGAGAGAGAGAGACAGTGGAGAGAGAGAGAAGAGAGAGTGGGGCAGAGGAGAGAGACTGGAGAGAGTGGAGAGAGTGTGGAGCGAGATAGAGAGTGGAGAGAGAGAGTGGAGAGTGAGAGAGTAGAGAGAGAGAGAGAGTGGAGAGAGAGTGAGAGACACTGGAGAGAGAGACAGTGGAGAGAGAGACAGTGGAGAGAAAGTGGAGAGAGAGTGGAGAGAGAGTGGAGAGAGTGGAGAGAGTGGAGAGAGAGAGAGAGTGGAGAGAGAGAGTGGAGAGAGAGAGTGGAGGGTGACAGTGGAGAGAGAGTGGAGAGTAGAGAGAGGGAGAGACAGTGGAGAGACAGTGGAGAGAAAGACAAGGGAGAGAGAGACAGTGGAGAGAGAGTGGAGAGACTGTGGAGAGACAGTGGAGAGACAGTGGAAGAGAGACAGTGGAGAGGGAGACAGTGGAGGGAGAGACAGTGGAGGAGAGACAGTGGAGGGAGAGACAGTTAAGAGAGAGTGGAGAGAGAGACAGTAGAGATAGAGTGGACAGAGTTGAGAGAGAAAATGGAGAGAGAGAGATAGAGTGGAGAGAGAGTAGAGACTGACTGACTCAGATACTGAATACTGCCTGATGGAGAGACTGACTGGCTGAGAAACTGACAGAGAGAGAGAGACCGACTGACTGAAAGAGAGAGAGAGAGAGAGACTGACAGACTGACTGACTGACAGAGAGAGACTGAATGACAGATAGAAAGAGACTGACTGACTGAGAGAGAGAGAGACAGATTGACTGAGAGAGAGAGAGACTGACTGACTGAGAGAGAGAGTGACACTGTGATGGAATTGGGATCAAAGTGTGTATGAAGCTATGCAATGCCTCTTAAGATTGCTTTTGTCTACTAATAAAAATGTATTATCAAAATGTGCTCTTCGTAGTTACATCTGCTTTTGAGATACTGCATTGTCGCTTTTTCTAATGTTTTAAAACGGAAACGAGAAGGAGCAGTGGATGCACTTTTGTTAAAACTGAACGATGATGTATATCATGACAGAAGTCTGCATCAGGAAACCCACCTAAAATTGGGCAAACTTCCTCGGCGTACTCATGGCAGGGACCCTGTAATGAATGGCCCACCACCTATGATAGCCTGCTGGCAGACTACGCCCAACCTTTAACTCCACCATCCAGTGTTACTTATAACGGCTATATTGGTGACAGTGGCGTAACAATAGCCCACATACCCTGCAGTATGGCGGGTCGCAGGCCAGAGAGCTCAGAGAGCTCTAGACTGGCACGGAGGATGGGAGGGGGGCACCCTCCTTGTAGTTTGCAGAGGGGCCCCCTCAAGTTTCGTCACGCCACTGGTTGTCAGTCCTTGTAACGCCCCGTTGTTGTTTCCCAACACACATGACATCAGCCCAGGACTGCATGCCTACTCTGCATGTAAAACCCCAAAGAGAGGAGAACAAGGTAGGCTGTTTTTAAATCCACAGTGCCCAGGTTGCTGTGCAAACCCGCTCTCGTGTTCTTGCCACTGTTTGATTATGATGCCAGTGGCAGGTTGTCTTTGCTTTGCAGCTAGGTCTGATTTTGGCACAGCTCTGTTTTATCCTATCATTATGCAAGCAGATGTGGGGGGCTAGGAGTGATTTGCACTAGTGAGCGTTCATCCACACAGTCAATGCTGTCACAACGTCCCCTGTAGGTCTGCTCACCTTCCACAGCTCGGGCACCAGTGAACGTTAATTGAATTCCCCTTCAGACTGGCATACCAACCCAGGATAATTTCCCCTGTTTTGTGCACACTGAGGAGTTCATCGGGAGACATACAGCGACATCATCTGTGGCCGTGATTTGAAGGCTGCGGACAAGGTGGGAGTTCACCTGCAGATTGATGTCATAATCAGTGTTAAATGGTCGTGTTTTGGGCACATTGAAGTGCTGCAGGACTAATTCTAAGCCATAAGCCTATTAATTGGCATGGTAAACTGCTCAGAGTTCTTTTTTTACTGGAGTTAATTTAGTATATATATTTATATGATGAGAGAAAATGCAAGAAACAAATATAAAAAAAAGCCTGTACTCTATCAAAGAGCTTTTTTTAAAACATGTTTAAAAAAGGCTGTATGCTGTGCCACCTTTCCGAGCGTACACACGAGTGCCAATGATCATTTCCCCTTTGTCCTTAATAGAACACGAACATGCAAGTTAAAGTTATTTTTTCTTGGTATTTTTTTTATTCTTTTTTATTAATTGTTTCAAAAACAACTAACTACTCACCATTGTGCTGTAGTCGGGTTCCAGATACTGTCAAGCGATGACTTAAGGTTTGAGAGGGTAACCAGGCTGTCTTCCACATACAATGATACTTCGTGTATCCCACCCTGCGTCATTATGCCATGAAAGTTGTGGGAATTATTGATAGCAATTGCCAAGGGTTCAAAAGCTATGATAACAGCAATGGGAAGAAGGGGCACCCATGTCAGGTGCCCCTATGGACAGTGAAGGGTGGAGATATGTGACCATTACACGTCACCCTTCGCTGTCGACTGAATATAGCGCTTCCGCACCCATGCTAGAAAAGTGGACCCTATGTCTGCATGTTGTAATACTTTGTTGAATGGCTTCCCCCTTATAACTTCCCTGACCCTTTCTTCAGTCATGGGGAGATCGAGTTGTGACCGTTGCCATTGGGGAAAGATTAGGTAGA
Source organism: Lissotriton vulgaris (assembly GCF_964263255.1). NCBI lineage: Eukaryota > Metazoa > Chordata > Amphibia > Caudata > Salamandridae > Lissotriton > Lissotriton vulgaris. The sequence goes on from NC_141700.1 coordinate 809,505,876, forward strand.
ACATGTTATGTCAAAAAGTGTTCGATGACAGTAGTAGGACTAATGGTTTCCGAGGTGCAGAGGGCTGCAAAGTAAGAACGGAAAGCCTCCAAGATGCCCAGTGGTGCGTTCAGAGTGTTCTGTCTGTGTGGAGGATAGCACAGTATACTTCCTGTTGGTTAGCCTGCAAGGCCAGAAGGCATACAGGCTTCTTCCCCCACTCATAATGCCATTGTTTATGGTGTAAAAGTGTTTTTTCTGCTCTGGTGGTGTACAGGGTGGGTGTAGAGTGTGACCTATGTGGGAGTTGTTTTGGTGTAGTGCTTGATGTCTAGCGGGTGGTTTTTCTACTGTGGTCTTGTAACATCAGTTAAGTATGGAGTGGTGTAAAGAAGAGGTAGGGATACATTTACTTATGCGTTTAGCTACCATTTTAGTGCTGGTGGGCCTTCATCAACTGAGACTTGACCTTTGAGGTTTGCTCTATGCTTACGCAGCAGTTTCACACCCTTTCCTAATGCAATGGAGTAGAGAGTGGTGTCGTAACTTAAACCCTGCCAATCCACCCCTGCTGCTAGTGGTAATTTTTACCCAAACCCCCCCCCCCACTCCCCGCCACTACCTGCCAGGGGCGATAATCTGGGGGGTAGCCCCGGGCGCCAGAAACTCTAGCTACGCCTCTGCCAAGGCATGCAGATGTGGAGGTGAGACCGGTAAATCTGTACCTTATATTACAAACATATTGATGACGTACATCTGTCGCTGGCCCATAGTCTTCATATTCAGAATTCCTGGGGGCATAAAAGGACCACAAGTGAACTATATCTGGTTAAAGATAAAGACCTCTGACATCAGGTGTGATGTCAACACTTGCATCCTCTGCTACTAAGGTACCTCCTTATAAAGAAGTTATCTCCAGAAGAAGCTAAAGGAATCAAGTCCAGGAGGAGTCTGGCTGTGATCTGGATTTGGCTGGGATTCTTGACTCTGCTGGTGGTGGAGATACCTCAGTATGGATGTGTTGCTACTGCAGGATGCATAAAATAACAATGCCGGATTTTAGAAGGAAAATTAGCAATAAAGTTGCCTTTAAATATTGTTTTTATCTGGTCACATTTGCTGTGTGCACAAATGCCGAGGTCAAATGTCATGCTATGTCTGCTGTCAAAATGCTGCTTATCAATTCAACATAGAAATGGGTGTTTACTTTTCTTTCTCTAATTGCAAAGTGAGATTTCGTAAAGTTAACTATGTGATTATCTTGCTGGGGTACAGGGAGAGTGAAAGGAAAGGCTGTAGGATGTCAGTTTCCTTTAACACATGACAGCATTTCAATACTTGTAAATGAACTGTACAAATATTTCAAAATATTTCAGCCGTTAGGTAAGCACAAATGAAGCACATTTTTATAATTCTTAAGTATGATGGAAACAAGGATATTTTATAAAATCAAAACAAATTAAGGCATTTTGTTTGGTGGTGTGCAAATGGTAAATTTGTGCTGAAACTTGATTTCCACATAGTGAGTGCTATATAAAAAATGTGGTGTCTGTAAATGGCAGTGCGGTACCACGCCATGCTTTAGTTGTATTTTTGCGACAGTTTGCTAAATGTACCACTGACTACATACCACACCTTACCACTCTCCTGCTGAATGAGCCTGGCTTCATTGCTACATCTGGATTTTTCACCATCCCTAGGACTTCAGTGATGTACAATTGTAACATTGACAGCAGCATCCCAACTTTGAAAAGTGTTCTGACAGCACTGAGAAACCAGCAGACCCATGAATGATGTGGGACGCACACCTGGTGTTTGCACTCAGGAACTCTTCACCAGGTAGAAGTCAGGAACTTTAATAACCTGCAAATAATAGATTTTTTATTGAGAAACATATTGTGAGATAGTATCAAGAAACTTTTTATACTAGTTTTGGTATGGATTGAGTTTTTGTACAAATAGAATTGGTTTAGAGTTATAGGAGTTATTGAATGGACAATGGTAGTACTGTTCAGATCCCTTGTGAAATGCAAATATGATTGTTTTTGATGATACTTCTGGATTCAGTGCTTTAAAAGTTCTAATACCAATGGCCTTTTAGGACCTACTCTACAAGAAGGTGCATGGCATGAGGAATGAGCGTACAGTCAAACATAGCACCGATATATATTATAACATCGATTAAACAGTATGCAACTAACTGTAATTGGTATGAAATACTTTGTATAACTTTAGTTAAAACAAGTTGCCTTTTGGGAAACATTAATGCTAAGCATGAGCAGTACCTCTGCTTATGAAGTGGAGCAGATTTAAATGGAAAAATAAAGATTTCAAGGATATATTTGTTTGTTTTCATAATATGCATTGTTTATTTTCAATGTACATGATGAGGAAAATATAATCTTATTATTATAATGAGTACTGAACTTTTAGATGATTTTGTGTACCCATGATTGGGCGGAAAGTCGAAGGTGTTATTTGACATATAAGCATATTGGAAGGAAATTGGAAGAATTGCATTTGACACAGAAGTACATTGAGAACACTTTGAGTCACAGGCTTTTTTTTATCTTGGGGACGGGTAGATATAGTAACAAGAAAATGTAAATGACTACTGTGAATGTGAAAAATAATGTGGAATTTGGAAGACTTTTGAGAATTAAGAGATTGATATATACATTAAATGGTAATCAATGGTGCATTTCAAATATTGATCATTAAACTACTTTTTAACCTTGTGAGGCGCTGAAGTATTAAGTATGATCATTGTGAAGTGGTAGGAACTTCATATGCATAGTTGAAATCAACAAAGGTTGTACTTTAAAATTGGAATGTGCAACCAATATTCAACGTTTCGATGAACTGAAATGAGTACATCGAAATCCAATTGTTATCTTTCTGAACATGATGTTATTGTATATTGATGAAAATGAATTAGAATATGTTTAAGTAACAACAAAGTGTTAATCGAACATGTGCATTTTGGGAGATCTGAATGTTTTTATAAAATATATATTATATAAGCTTTTAACAGCTCTGATGAAGTCTCATGTGGGGATGAAACGCGTTTTCTGGACCTTTGCTGTTTGTTTTTGATGGAGATGAAAAAAAAATGTAATCCTCTTTACAATCAATGGCGCCTGAATATCCTTTATACAGATTTTCTTTGAAGGATATGAACTGAGGGATTTGGTTATTATTATTTTTATTCAGCTTACAGAGCTCCTGGTTATTCCAATGGAGTGTCACCACGCTATAACACCAACAACACCTCGGCCACTGGCCTGAAACCACACTCCCTCCTCCCAGTCTAAGACCCCAGAAGAACAGGTAAAAGGCCTACTTAGGGCCCCCTGAGGGGGTGCTGTGAGAGCCAAGTTTTTAGTTTTTTTCCGGAACAGAGTCTCCGATGGGCACATCCTTAGGTTATGATTGAATACATGTTTTGTCTGTTCATAAATAGAGAGAAACTAATTAATTAGGACGGTACGATATTTTGTATATGCTTTAAAAACATCCCAGTGAATAATTTTTTAAGTCTCATTACCGTTGTTATTCTTGAGATCTTGTGATGGTGGAATTTTAAAATTAGAAAGTACCAGAGTCAAAAATCACAATATTAATTGAACATCTCAGAAAGCCGGATATAATTCACAATAGAGTGGCTGACTGACATGGAAGTTCTGGGTTTCCAATGTTTTCTTGTGTTTCACATGAAGAATCCTTTGTTGATATTGTGATCATATGTTTTGAAAATAACTATACATATATTGATGGCATGTTATCTAATAAAACTATGAAAATAATATGTTTTGGCGTTTATGATTGTAGGATGATGGTCGAAATATATGGCTCTCGACAAATGTACATTGTAGGTTTAAAATATATTTGTCAGTAGGGTTACTGACTAGGGGGTGGTAGCCAGCAAAGGGCCATTATCATCCATTACAACTGTGAAGAGCTGCACCATGTAGAGGGTTAAAGCATGGCAGGTGAAATATCACAAGTTACAACAACAACAACAAAATACTAAATTAGGTATCATAATATGAGGGGCCAGGTCACAGCACAGACAGGGAAGTTCTCAAAAAGTCTCCCACTTACTTCAGGTAGGACTCCAGCTCTGTCGCAGCACACACATGGTGAGTGGAGGAGGAAGGTGCTATAAAGGCTCTTAGGCCCCCTCGAGACCAGAGGCGCCTGCTTCTCAAGGTAGGATTTAATTAATGCTCAGGGGTAATTTTTCACTTCTCCCTGGGAGAACTCAGGCTATCTCTGAAGCACACGCCCAGTGGGACATCTAGCTCTCAATTAAGACTGGATAATGTTCAGTGTAAACACAAAGATATATACAATAAGCAAACACACATCCTATCTTAAGAATCCATAATAAAATCAAACAAGGAAAATGACCTTCCAAACAATAAAAAAATAAACATAGGCAAAGTAAAAACAAATAGTGGGAGAGAATCAAAAAACAAGAAAATTGGTTTTATGTACCTTGGTACAGCTCCAGGACAAAGTAAAAACATACTTTGCGTGAAAAGGTTAAAGATATCAAGGAGCAGCTAGTCACAGAAAAGAGTGGGGAATTATCTGTCAGCCAAGATGCAATGAAGTGGAGGGCTGCCCAGGTAACACTGAGGTGTACCTCATATATTTACTGTGAGAAATCACCCTCAGTCAGGTCATGTGTCTGCACTAATGCTGATCTGAGGTGATATAAAGATATGTGTGCACAATGATAGGCTCTGTGCCTTGCTATAAAATTGCCTCCTAGCTTACCTATGCACACAATGCTCACTTTAAATCAGTACATGTAAATAACCTCATGGAGATACATGCCAGCATTCTGGAACACAGTTATTCACCATTGATATGCCATAGACCTTGCAATATGTGCAGTAGGTACCATCAGTGGTGGCACTACCGCCACTTCCTTTTGTAACATCTAAACATTGTAACACCACTGCACCAGGAGGTACGGTGCAGGAAACAGCAATCTTCACACCACAGAAACCGCGCAATACACGTTCCTCAAGCCACAGGCTCAGGACACAACGCCAGCTCAGGCACACAGACATCTGCCCCTCTGTCTTCCAATGTACAGTTATATGGAAGTGTCATTCTGACTTGAGGTGTCTGTAGCCTGAACATCATCTTGTCCTTTCTATTTCCCTGCCTAATCACTTGCGGGACAAAAAAAACACAGCAGTGCCCAGATACATCTAGGGGTGACAGTTCTGCACTATACAAATGCTGCCTGATTTATTGTTCTGCACAGTGAAATAGACAACTCTAGAGTCCCTTTCCTTTACCCTCGCTCTTTACTCATAAGCTACTTTCAATTTACTGTCAACCCATGACACCCTTTAGTGTGCCAGCATGTAGGCCTGAGTGCAAAACCCCTCTTTGCTCGTGGAGTTTGCAGAGTTTTTTGCAACTTGGCATTCCACGTAGAACGTAAAGTTACGAATAAAGTCTGCCCTCATCAGCAGAGCAGAGGTTTTATTTGGTTAGTGCACTCAAAATGTTCTTTCGCGCATGCAGGAAGGATTTGTCGGGCACTTGTGATCCCCCACGAGATTTTCAAAGCCATTCAGGAGAGCCTTGAGATTTGCTAGCCGACTGTTTCTTCCCACAAGATTTTGCAGTCACCAACACGTCATTCAGGCACGCCATCGACTTCTGGTGGATGATTTTTTTATGTATAAAATCCCGAACGACCAGGATCTATCACGGCTGCAATCTGGGTAAGATTCTCTCCTCAAGAAACATCAGAATCTTGCCAAAATTATGATTTCAAGTAAAAAATTACCTCACATGGTCTGTTGTTGTTTTTTTGAGTGAGGAATTCTTTTTTTTAAAAACTTTATTTTATAACAGAAAGGAAGTACCTCAGAGTCTCCAACTTCCTGTTTCTGTCCAGCAGGCTCCGTCTAGTGGCTTTGTCCGTTTCCAGGACACTTTCTTTTGGATTTAAATCTTGAAGATTTCACTCAGCCTCTTTTAGGAGGCGTTCCTGCGCCCAAACGCCCCCCCCCCCCCTACACAGGAACGCCTATATGAGGCGCAGGGCATTACAACATGATGCATCTACCAGATGCGTCACGTTGTAAGTATCCCCCGCACCACGGAGCAGGATTTGCGCCAATCATTGTAAGCAAAGGCACCGCCCTTGCATGAACTGTAACAACTGTCATTGTATCATTAAAGGCAACACCATATCTCATCCTATGAAAGGCAACACCATCAAACTCAATGTTAACGCAATGTGCGATTCTACCAATCTCATTTATCTATTGAAATGTCCCTGCGGGAAAATCTACATCGGCAAAACCGAGAGGAAAATCAAAGTGCGCATTAATGAACATAAATCTAATATCCGCACCAGAAATGAAAAATCTAATGTCGCTGCGCACTTTATAGAACAAAAACACAATGTGGCCCAATTGATGTTCATGGTCCTAGAAACCATCACCAAACAGGAGGGGAGAGACAATACCAAATTCTCCTACAGATAGAGATGTCCTGGATATACCTCCTTCAGTCCATGAAGCCATATGGCCTCAACGACCGTACAGAATTTAGTTGCTACCTGTGATTTGCTCTTGATTGTTTTATATTTTGATTTAACTTCGCTTTCTAGACTGCTTTTGAATGCGGCTCTTGACGTTTACCCTGTCTCCTTGGCTCCCCCCTTATGTGTAAACCATTCATGTAGTATTCATGCTTGACTGTCTTTCACATCTGTCCCATCATCTATCCCCTACAGCATTTATTCTGTGCTCTTAATTTTGGCTTTACCTTCTCTTTGTCTTTGTGTAACTTTATTTACACAGAACACTCTCCACTCTAACATGGCCCCCGAAACAGTTCGTCGTTTATTTTTAGTTTGTAGCTGTAGCCTATCACATACGTCTATATTACGTTGTCACATTCCTCATTCACGGTCTCTTGAACCAAACGCGGCACCAATAGTTCACGAACCACGATGCGGCTTTACACTCTAACAAGTAAGCTCCTAACATTTTCAAGTGCACATGCTGTACGGAGCGAGTCTCCGCTTGTAATAATTTCTAACAGTTGTCCCCACGTTACTTTTGCAGCACACAATTAACCTCGTTGTCCTGCTACTTGGTAGTAAGTTGTGGCTTTTGAATGTTTCATCGCTTTATCTACACTCCATTGCATGCCCGTTTAATGCATTGCACCACCTCTTATAACCCTCACTTTGATCCTAGATACCGGCTCACAAGCACTCTTCTTTTTCGATTTAAAAGCCCGTCATATTCCGCCTGTTCACTCTCGGCCCCCAAAGTCCAGCCGTCAATTTGAACACTTTCGCTCTGATTATAAGCACTTTTATCTCCTTTTTCAGCTATGGGTCAGAAAGCGCCGGGACACTCCTTGGAGTAGCCGTGCGCTATATAAGTCACCCATTAACATTAACATTAACATTATTTAGTTGGGCACACCTCCCACTGCGGTTTATTGACAGTATTCACCACCGGCACAACCACCGAACACCACCCTTAACCCAAGCATGAACTACCCCATCACCCTATTGCCTAAACCTTATTTCTATTATATCTTCTTCGTTTTATAGATACTCCTTGACAAAGGGCCATTTCGCCCGAAATGCATTGGAGTGGAACCCATGAATCTGCTAATGTACAAATATGCATAAAAATGAAGCATCTTTAAACCGATTGATATGCTTTGAATATCAACAAGAGGGATAAAACTAAAAGTTTGAAAATGTTCTCAAGAACTCTGTTGGGGTCTTTTTTTGAACCTCATGGTGTGCCTCAACACAGGGATGCACTCACGTTGACGTGTGCACTTTTTTCTAATTCATCATAGGGTTCCCACCCAAGGGGCCGAGTGGCTCTTGGGTGTGCCACGACACCTGATTACAGCGGAGCAGGTTTTGTTGGAATATGCAGTGAGTAAGCAATAGCACTGTGCGTATTAAAATTGCCTTTACTTTGTCCTAAACAATTTTAATAATTAAAAAGTAAGGCAAGATTAAAAAGTGGTGAAAGTGGATGTTTTAGCTGGTTAAATTGACAAGTAGCATCCTTAAGTGAATATGTGATGGCCGGTCTACATGTTTCAGCCTCAGAACGCATATAGCAAGGCTTTCGTCAGGACCAGGTTTGTCACGGGGTATGCATGCGCTAAGGTGCACCCTCACCTGTGACAAAAATTACCGTAAATTTACGTTTTTCGACATTCAGCATAGTCTGACAGGAAATGAATTCAAAAACATAAAGTATGAGTCAATAGCCAATAGCAATAGCCATCAGAGGGGGGGTTAAACAGCATAATTTAATACTGCACCCCTTTGTCTGCAATTTATATACTTAATGTGGGTTTAACTATATTAATCTGTGTGCATTGTATTAATCAATCGTTATGTTATGTTAAATGTTATGTTAAAAATTTTCTTCTATAGCGCAACGGCTACTCCAAAGGAGTGTCCCGGCGCTTTGGCGAAGAGGTCAGCAGGGGGCAGCAACATAACAGAAAATAAGGAAAATTGTGGGCCCTAGTTGGTGAATAGCCAAGTTTTTAAGGCCTTTCTGAAGGACATAAGGTTAGGGATCTGTCCCAGAGAGAGGGGAAGCTCGTTCCAAGCACGAGGAGCCAGGTGGCAAAAAGAGCGGCCACCCAGTCTAGCGCGTTTGATGGTCGGGACTACCATTTTGGACAAGGAGGCAGACCTTAGAGCTCTATTGGGTTTATAAAAAGCAAGGCGATTTCTGATGTAGCTGGGGCCAATGTCATTTAGGGCTTTAAAGGTCAGCGTCAGACTTTTGAAAATGACTCTCTTAGCTATGGGAAGCCAGTGCAATTCTCTTAACAGATCAGAGGCACCAGTACGTCTAGGAAGCCCGTAGATGGCACGGGCAGCTGAATTTTGGACTACTTGAAGACGCATCAAGAGGTATTTTGGGAGTCCTAAATAAAAAGCATTTGCATAGTCTAATCTGGACCCAATGAGTGATTGAACAATGACCCTTCTATGATGGATTGATATCAAGGGGAGAAATTTTCTGAGCATCCGAAGGATGCCGAAGCATTTCCCGGAAAGGCAAGATATTTGGGGTCCAAAAGCTAGGTCATTATCAACAATGATTCCCAAATTTTTAGCTTTGATGGACGCATTTGCAGGCGGAAACAGGTCTTGCGGCCACCAGCATTTCCAATTCGGTTCAGTGGCGCAGCCAAAGAAAAGCAGCTCCGACTTATCGGAGTTGCATTTCAGTCCGTGCCCTCTAAACCACCCAAAAACTGCCTCTAGGCAGCTTCTGATAAGAGTCCCGTCAAACACCTCATTCTTGCCACATGTAAACAATCATAGTAATTAGCTATATATGTATTTACTTTCATGAGAGCCACTCATATAATTAGTTGAAATATACTAAGTATATTCACCATGAATGAAAACGTACGGCTTTCTTATACTGTATGTGATATATTTACTTATGGTAACAGAACCTCTTCTGAAACTAACATTGGCCTAAGTTGTAAATAGGCCTAAGATTGCACGTGTTACTTTTTCATAAAATGTTTTTGGAAAATATGTTGTTTTTCTCTCCTTAGCAGGTGTCCTATCAGCATGCTTGTTAACTTAGTATGAATATGACACTTTACCCCCCACACGTTTACAACGCAAGTCATTATCCCGCATTTTTTACTCTGTGAAATCTTTTACAGCGCAGGGCTTTAAACCGCAGTCTCTTACAACGCATTGTCCAATACAGCCCAATTTACTATCCTAACTCCACCAGGGCATTGTAATGGAGAATGAGTTGTAATGGCTTGGGGTGTGAAGCCCTTTCGTGGAGTAAAAAATGCGGGGTAATGGACTGCATTTCTAACACAGTCGTCGTAAAGGATGTTTGCTTAGATCCCAATCATGAGTCTGGCAGTCTTATACACCGCCAAACCCACAGTGGTATGTTTGGCACCACTGCACCGGCTATTTAACCGCCCTATTATGGGTTTGGCAGTCGGACTGCCAAAAGACCTCTGCAACTACCAGACATCCACGATCCCATGGTGGTGTTGCATTCACCTTGTTCATGGCAGTGTGGCCACCATGAAAATGGTGTCGTTGAGGAAACTGAGGGGACCCTGCAGGGCACCCTGTTGCCTCTGGCCAGGGGATTCATGCACCCCCAGTCCCTGCATGGCATGGACTTCACAGTCCACACCATGCAGGAACATGCTTTTGCGCTCCCATTGCAGTGCCTTTCGAAGGCTCAGATATGAGCCTTTGAAAGGCACCACCCTGGGACAGCCAAAGCACCACCTGCCGCACCAGGAGAAAACTCCTAATCTGGCGGCTGGTCAAGTTTGGCAGGGTGGGAGCAGGGCGCTGGCGTGACAGCCCGCTTCCATAACGCCAAACTCATAATAAGACTCTTAATGTTCAGTTTGTTAGACGAGGGGTGGTTTTAGCTTTTAATTAGAAGTTGTCCATTATGTATGAGGCAGGCCAGACTGATGTTATATACATTGTCACCCAGAGGATTGTTCCATCGTTGCAATGCAGCACACATAGAAAGAGGAATACGTGAGGAGAAATAAAGACATTTCTCCTGTCAATGCCTCAGCTGGATAGGCATTGCATTTTGACTTAGAGTGTGCGTAGTGCCGGCTTCTACGCATTTTGCGTAGCAGGCGTAGAATCCGGCACTACGAACGCTCCGCAGACGGAGCGTAGCTGGCCGCCACCCGCCTCCCTCCTGCCCTACCTAAATACTTTAAATTAGGAGTGTAAAAGAATTAAAAGGCACTTACCTTGCCCGCCGCTGCCCGCCGCTGCCTGCCGCTGCCCTGGGGCTCGCTATCTCCATTCTGCCGTCTTGTGTACTAATGCGCATGCGCGGGCGGCCGCGCATGCGCATTTCTTACGAAAAAATGCGCATGCGCGGCGGCCCGCGCATGCGCATTAGTACACAAGACGGCAGCAATGAAGATAGCGAGCCCCGGGGATGCAGCGGGCAGCGGCGGGCAGCGGCAGGCAAGGTAAGTGCCTTTTAATTCTTTTACACTCCTAATTTAAAGTATTTAGGGAGGGCGGGAGGGAGGCCTGCGGTGCGTAGTGGGGCTACGCGGAGTGCGGAGGTGGGCGTAGTTTCTCGCCCACTTCACGTAGCTCCGCGAAGCCCCACTACGCCCACTATACCCAGGGTTAATTTTGACGCATTCCCAGGTCTACCATTAATATATGGTAAATCTGGAAATGTGTCAAAATTCATGGGTGGATGTGTGGGAAAACCCACTCTCCACCCATGGAACATCTACGTGGGGCAGAGGGATGCAATGCAACAATTGGTGTTGTGTTGCGTTATTCTAGATTTATCAAACCACGCAAGGTGGTCTTGCATGGCTTGATAAATCTCACTTATAAATTGGGTCCCCCTTACATGACGCAAGAGAGAGGCAACTTCTTTGACAAATATTCCCCTGTATTCAGAAGAGGGAAGTTTCTTTATGGAACCGGCTTGGGTTACATTTTGTTTGATAGATGTGATTCGATTTTGCATCTTCTGTTTTAATGAGGTATACGTTCAGATTGCATGATCATCCAAACATGTATGCTCCTGTGATATACTTACTTCAATTTTGCTGATTGATTTAACCTGTAATCTGAAATAAATTGTTAATAAAACCTTTAAGATTTGGATGCCATTCTCTCTGCCACTCTTGTGCAGCCATAGAGGTTTCACTGTACTTGAATTGTATTGCTGATGCTGGCTCCTTTATTATCCTTCTAGTCAACAATAAATAGTTCCTACGACCAGTGGGGAAAATTATTTTATGACTTTAACAAATGATTGAGATTCAGGAAATCCCGATCTATCACTACTTAGAGCGTAATTTCGATCTCGCTAGAAAAGCCCTCCCTAAGACTCAGAGGGTTTCCTAGCGAATCGCGCTGTGTGAGTCTGACTGAACGAGTACGATGCAGCCATATGCTGACTGACTCCGTTCGGTCGGACTTCTATTGAACTCTATGGGAGCCTGTATACCGATGTGTTCACAGGCTCCCATAGCAAAAAGGGGGTGGAGGGCGAAAAGCGTACACCCTGTGGCGGGCACCCCATGTTGCCCCCAAAATGTTCATGCTTGGATCGGGGAGACCCATGCACACCCCCTGTGACCTATTTGACCTATTTGGAGGGCTCCAGGTGAAGGGGGCCTGCTCTGGCCCCCCAAAGTCTGAATCTGACAACTGTTTGATCTTGCTGAGTCGATACAGCTGTCCGAAACGTGTATTGTACTCTCTCGTTCAGAAGCCGGGTCCATTGCGGGCACGATTTGGCTCCAGATGAGTTAGATGGACAGATTTGAGTTCAAAACGATTCGGTGAGCACAGACGAGGTCTTAGCATCGTACTTCGTCATTCGGAATGGGGGACAATTTGTATGGAAACAGTAGCTCTGAATCGGATTTGGTCCATCCGGATCCCGTCTGGAGCCCTTACAACCGAGATCGAAATCGTGAAGCACCCAACGACTCGCTGGAAAATGAGGAATACTTACTAAAAAGTGGGTGGGGTTCAAGGAAGTTTGCCAGGGGTTCAGGGGAGACTTTACAGGGGTTTAGGGATGGACATACACCCACCCACAAAAGAGTATGCTTATTCCTATTCATAAAATGTACTTCTAAAGTTACTAGAGCCAAAGGGGGACTCCAAACAGTAGGATGTTACTTCAGTTTAGAGCTGGAGTAAAACTAGCACATGGCCAACCACTGGTGCTGAAACACCTTACCATAGAAAATAATTGAGATATTAACTTAAAATTAAACCTCATTGGAAATAATGTTAAAATAAATGATTATTCAAAATAATTTAAAATAGAAAGAAATACAATTAATGGTAAAAAGAGTACCTAAAAATATAGCATATTTATTCTGGAAATTTTAAGGACCTTATTACGACTATGTTGATCTATTGGACTGCCATAGTTGTTGTGGCGGTCCACAAACCATATTTTGACTTTGGCGGTTGGACTAAAACAAAACCACTGCTACGGTCAGGGATCTGCAATCCCTGAAGGTCTTGCAGTGGTGTGAGGCTGTTAATGTGCACACGGTGCCTCTGAGGCACAGTGAAGCATATCACCAGTTTCTTCTCTAATCTCAGGTGGTTGGGATGGCACCAGGTCCACCCTGATAATAATGGGGCAGTTGGAAACCCTACTGACGTGTCCCCATGAGTCTGGTGGTCAGTGTGCTGCCAGACTCGTAATAAGGCATATAATATGTAGTGTAATTAGTACATGGTGAGGGTGCGAGTTAAAGTTACCTTAGAGCGGGAGGCCGCGAGCTGTAGTTTTTAAGATAAGTTTAACTATAACTGCTGAATTGCTATTGTTTTGTGTGTATAAAATCCGAACCTAACTATAACGTTCCTGTAAACTTTGTTTTTTCAGTGAACTTCCATGTATTTTAATAGTATTTCCTAATTAAAACATCTTTGTAACCTTCGTGTTTTTCAGTGAAATTTTATGTTTTCTTACCATAAAGTAATAATTCATTTCTGTACGCTAATCCAACCGCTCAGCGAGAAAAATCGGTGGTCATAAAACACATTTTCCCCATGCAATTTTCCATAGGGATTTTAGAAATGATTACAGCCAAAACCACTGAATAGAATTACACCAAATTTGGCAGAAAGATCGTTCTTGGTCCAGAAAGAGTGCGTTTTGTAATTTAGTGTAAATATGTTCAGTACTTTTAGATTTATTTTAAATAAATGATTTATATTTATCAAAAGATACGAATCCACTGTGAATCCACCATGGAGGATGCACGGATCCATGCGGCAACAGCAATGCCATGATTGGCTGATAACAACCTGGGAGAAAAGTTGTGGCTACCAATTTGTGACTTGGGACATGGTTCCTCGAGGGAGAAATAAAGTATAAATAAGATATAAGGGGTCAGGAAATAGCTATCCTGACCCCATAAGACTGACAACGGGGGTCTGTGAGGGACCCCTCATGGGCAAGAAATTGTCCAAATTCATTTTACTTTTCATGCACAAGGATCTCTGGATCTACTGCCCTGCTCAGCCTGGTCCCCTGTGTGAATCCACAGTGGATCTGTGGATCCATACCCCAATCAAACATACCCCTCTGACAGACCCACTCACACACTCTCTCTCACACACAAACAACTACTCCTTTGCCCACTCACACACTCATATTTACACACCATACAATCACTCACACACCATTATAGTCACTGATACTTCCACGCTTACACACACTTACACACTCACACAATCACTCACACACCCATACAGACAGGCACACACCCATTCACATAGCAATACAGCCACTCACACACCCACTTACATACCCAGATAACTACTCACACATCCACTCAAGGAGCCACACAGGTACTCACATACCCACTCAGATACTTACACACCCATATACACACTTATAAAGCAAATCACATACCCACTCACCGACCCACACAGTCACTTACACACCAAATCATACACCCACCACATACTTGCACACATATATTCACCCACGCAGCCACTCACACAGCCATTCACACACCTACATAGCCAGTCACACGCCCTTTCAGAGACCCAGAAAACTATTTCCACACCCATACAGCCACTCACACACCCACTTACAGACCCAGAGAACTACTCACACATCTTGACACAGACCCACATAAGCACTAACACACCTACTCACACACCCACCACACATTCACACACCCAGTTACAGAGCTGCACAAGCACTCAGACATGTACTCAAACACACATACAGCCAGTTATACAGCCACGACAGACCTGTACAGCCAGTTGCACATCCTCTCACACTCACACACCCATGTTGGGCAAATGTTGGAGTGCACCAAGGCATTTGTGGGAAAAGTGACATTAATTTACTATAGGTATCCTTGGTAAATGTTTCTGGTCCTACTCAAGTAATTGTTCCTAAGTCATTGCCGTCACAGTCACACAATGATGCGGTCTGGATGTTGGCAATCTGAAATGTTTTCAGCCACAGGCAGCAATGGATGTCAATTTAATCCTCTTTGACAAACCCAAGTAATGTCTACATTAGTTACACATAGGTCCCTGTAATTGACACTCTTTTCAGCACACTCTCTGGCCCAAAACACAAACAATTGGCCTATAATCTAGACTCTGACCATTTTGCAGATAAGCAGGAGTAGCACACAGGCAAAGACTGCAGCAGAATGAGGCAGTTTTAAAGATGAAAGTCAGTTTGAAATGGAGGACAGCAAGTAAAATATAAAATAACATAAATGATTGAATAGTGGAGTTGTGCAGGGCACTAAAAGTCAGTATTTATTGAAAAGTAAAAAAACATAAATGACTCTGTTATTGGATTTGGAAAATTTGAAAAAAGTTGCATTGTTTGGAATGTGCTTGGGAATGCAAACAGTCAACCTCACCTGCAACAGTTAACCCCTTCGCTGTTAGGCCCCCCCCCCCCCCCCCACCCAGTGCTAAGCCTCTTTTTGGCTATTTGGGGTAGCTTGGGCTTAGGACCCTGTAACTTTTTCACCACATAAGGTATCCATGCCAAATTTGTGTACTTTTTTTTACAGCATCATGGGGATTCTTAAGGTATCCAGGGTTTGTGGATTCCCCTGGAGGGGACCCGGAAATTAGCCAAAATACAGCTAAATTTAGTTTTTTGGGGGAAAAATGGGAAGAAAGTGCTGCAAATGGAAGCATCTGGGTTTTTCCCTGCAAATGGTATCAAAAAGGGTTTGTGGGGCTGAAATCACCATTTTCCCATATTTTAGGGAATGACAGACTTTTGTCAGAAAACCAAAATGTTTTACACCGTTTTGGCATTTTTCTGGGACATAGCCTATTTTTGCTATCTTGTTGTGCTTTCAACCCCCTTCCAGTTAATGGTAGAAATAGGTATAAAAGCAATAATGGATCCTGGAAAGCTATACATTTTACAAAAGTAGACAAACTTCTGAATTCGGCAAGGGGTCATTTGTGTAGATCCTTCAAGGTTTCGTTATAGAAACTTACAGTTAAATAAAGGAAACATTTTAAATTAGTTAAAAAAACAGCCTTTTGTGTCAACATTTTCACCTGTAACTTCTTCTAATTATGACAGCTCTTTGAAAGCAATATACTGTTACTGGTTGTGGAAATATATAGGGCTTGTAGGTTCAAGAAGAACCCGACGAACCCAGACCAAAAACTGAGCAGCGACTTGCAATGTTTTTTAATATGTACAGGGTATATAGCCATTATCCTGGGAAAATGTATACATGGAAAAATCGGTTTGAAAGACACCTATGTATTTCTGAAATGAGAAAAAATATAGAGTTTAGAAACAGTAGATATTTGCACATTTCCAAAATTGGTAATACTCATACTAGCATGAGAATTATCAGTCATTTTTCAAAAAGACTTCTTTTTTACACATTGTCTTTCATTTGGAAGGCAGAAATGCATCAAAAGTCAATAGGTAATAACATTTGATTTACAAATCTGAATTACCCTAAGTCTCCTGATAAACATCGTGCCGTACTTGTGTGGGTAGGCATGGAGCCCAAGTCAGGAAACGTCTCAAAATGCAATGTGAACACACCACAATTTCACAATGAAAAATTACCCTATTTTTGCAAGGTGCCTAGCTGTAGTTTTTTAACCCTGGCTCTGCCGGCACCTAGGGAAACCTAGCAAACCTATACATTTTTGAAAACTAGAAACCCAGGGGAATCCAGGATGGGGTGACTTGACTGGCTCTCACTAGGTTATGTTACCCAGAATCCCTTGCAAACCTAAACAATTGTCAAAAAACACCCAAATTTTTCTTACATTTCTGTGGTGGAAAGTTCTGGAATCTGCATGGATCCACAAATTTCCACCCACCCCAAGTTCCTCAAATTCTTTCAAGAAAAATGTTACCTTAATTGCATGGGATGGTCAAGTACCCTTGACTTGCAAGGTACCAAAACCTATTGAGGCGACATCAAAATTACCTATCACAAACCAACTTGGTTTTGCGAAAGGGGTCCCATGACTTTTTGACCTGGAGCTCGGCGGACACCTGGAGAAACCTACCAAACCCATACATTTCTGAAAACTAGACAACCAGCGGATTCCAGGGACGTATGGCTTGGGTGGATCCCCCAAACGTTTTCTTACCCAGAATCCCCTGCAAACCTGAAATTTTGTTGAAAAAAAGCCACTTTTTTCACACATTTTTGTATGGGAAAGTTGTGGCATCAAAGGGCTGACACAAATTCCCTACCACCCAGCATTCCCCTAGGTTACCCAATAAAAATGGTGCCTCGCTCGTGTGGGAGGCCCAAGTACCGGCGACGGCAAGGGCCCAAAACGTATTGAGGTGGCATCAAAACTGCCCCCATATGCCCCCTGCAGCAGAGGGATTACGTGTCCCCGTGCTCCTGACGGAATGGTCCTGTCATGAGCACAGGAGCACAGATGCTCATGACGGAACCATTCCGTCTTGAGCATCGAAGGGGTTAATGATAATGTAAAGCTGGTATGCTGTGGAGAGAAAGTGTTGTGAACTTTTGCCCAACTGGCAGACAAATACTATTGGAAACAATGCTACTATAAAAACAGCGCTAAAAGAGTGTGGGGGAAGGGAACAAAAGAGACTTAGTGTGAAACTGGACGCAGACTTGTGCACATAAATTGCTAAGTAGGGACCCACCAAAGTGGGTATCTTTACAGTAAACATTGAAAAAAATTGATTACTTAGTAGTTTTATAACAAAAATATTAGATTGAAGGTGCTCTGATTTGCTGAGCACAGGAGTATGAGGGACAGCACTGTGGGAAGGGTAGCCATTATTCATACTATTGTACAGAGAGTGGAAAAGAATTGAGACAATCTGACTTGAGATTTGCAGTGGAAAACATATATGAACAGGTATACATGTTGGACAACAGGAAGAGATATTACAGGTATGTTAATTAGGTTGTCCTTTAAAAAAGTATATTTAAAAAGAACTCTATGAGTGTACATAGGCTGAAAGAGAATGTGTAGCTTCTCAATGCTACACTAAAAGGCAAAATAGAATGGGTATTAGATGAGAAAATTAACAACAAATGTAGGGAGCGGCAAAGGAAGAAGAGGAATTGCTATACTGAAAATGTAGTTATTTTATTAAGCAAGTATGAATGAACATGTTTGAAATTAGATGTTGCTGTTTGCTTATGCTGCAGTAGTATATGTAGTTTTTGCCAGGAATCAATTGATATATTAGGAGGTTTTCTGCATCAATTTTTTCATTTGTTTCAATACACCCACTAAACAGGCCAAATTTTAAATGTTGATAAGTGCTTGAAAACTGAAGAAGAAAACAGAAAAGGGGCTAGAATTTGCAGTGTATTTATTTGTGGCAAAATGTTTTGATTTGTCAACATGCCAGATCATGTGCAAGTATTTCTATGACAAATTAGAGGACTACAAAATGTCTGCAAGAGCAATAACCTAACAGTTCGAGTAGGTTGAAATTCCAGAGGAACTTTGACTATTGAATGTTTATGAAGAAATACTCATACAATCAATACATACTTTTCAAGCAATAATTCGTATGGAACCAAAGACTGGGAAACTACGACGCACTGAGCATTAGAAATGACCCAAAGGTAGAGTTGTGTACTTACCTTTAGATTTTAAATGCAAAATTGAAAGTATGGATGTCGTGAGATTTGGAAGAACCACTTGATATTCTAGTGAATGGTGTGCCTACAAAACAAATAAAAACAGCAGGAACTAGTGGATATGAATGAGGTGAAGAAAGCTACATTGTATCTTAAAGAGAATAACGTCCTCTATAAAGATATTGATGTTGTCAAACATGGAGATTACATGGAGAACAAAATGTTGCCTTCACATGGACAATTTTAAAAAGTGGATAGAAGAAGATCTGAAGAAATACATGAGCACTGAAGTATCCATCCACTACATTCAGAAGAGGTTATGAGGAGTGGCATTGAACTGGACTAGATGAAATGAGCTGAAGGAGCTGCAATGAGTGTGTGGGCAAAAGGTTTAGAGGCTCAATATATTCCTCAACATTTTCCACCTGGAGTAGGTAGACAGTATGAGAACTGCCCTGTGCAATTACAATAGAGGTCAACAAGATTATATTTAGAGTATCTTAAATATCAACAAAGTAATCCTTAAGTATTCCATCTCTTCTTCGAAAGTGATTTGTCTGGACTGTAAAATGTTGCTAACCATTCTCTTAAAACAGGAAATATTGTACAAAATATGACTGCAAAAGACTTTGTTGAAAAACTTCAAGGAAAAGACAAGAAGCTTGAGAACAATTTGATAAATTTGATGGTAAGGTAATGTGGGACTAAGGAGTACTGGTATCGCTGTCATGGTGAGCTTAATTGTATGTAACGAAATTTAGGTGCACCAACTTAGGGGTCCATTATGATATTGGGCGGATTACCTCCGCCAGGCTAGCGGTAGCCACCGCCAGCCTGCCCGATATCATAACCATATTTAACCCTGCAATATTAGGATGGCGGGGGGTACCACGGCGGATGGAGCCGGATCGGAAAAGGAATAGGAATAATATGGTGGCGGCGTCTAATAGACACCACCAGCCATATTATGATGTCTGGTTTACAGTGCCTTTCCGCGGCGGCGATGCCGCCACGGAACGGCATGCGGTCTTCGGACCCCAGAGTAAAGTACAGGTGGGGGGTACACATGGGGGGGTACCTGTGGTACCCCCCTTCATTGTCATTTACAAAGCGGCAGGCACCGCGTGATGCCTGCCGCTTTGTAAATTACATTGTGAAAGTGCATTTTCAGCACTGTGGCGGGCGGTGCAGAGAGCACCGCCCGCCACAATGCTGAAAATACAGGATGTGCCCTCCACTGTGGCGGGCACATCCTAATAGCACCCCCGGGACCCCCGTCCTTATGGCGGGCGGTCCCGATTTACAATGGGATGAGGGGCGGGCAAAGTCCACCTGTCATCTTAATGAGGCCCCTAGTTTGTAACACTCATATGAATGTGATGACCTACATGAGTTTCTGAAAGAAGCAAACTCTAGCTTTGCTCTTCCGATCATGCAAATGTTTGCAGGTACTTTACCCAAAGATTTTAAGCTATATTGACCTTCATCTGTAACAAAACAAATTCTAACCCGTGGAGTAATTACTGATTTCTTTTTGCAAAAAGAAAGCCAATCAAGAAGTGCTCCTCTTATTAATATGCTGCTGTGGAAAAATGATGCTCCTAAATTTGCAACAGACACAAATGAGCTTGTACTTTCTTTCATAGAACAGCATATTACATGCAGCATTCCAAAAGACACAGAGAAAAAAGCCTAAAACAGCAAGTGCTGCATTTCCAATTACATAGATGTGGAAAGTACTGTCAGCGGCAATACAGAGCAAAAGGAAAGTTCTACACAAAATGTCATTTTGGATTTTCACGACCTGTTATTTCAAAAGGAAGAGTGAACAGTGCATTCAGACATACTCTTTCTCATGAATCACCAACAAACATCTACAACCTCAGGGGAACAGAGGCTTTGAAATATATTAATTAACAACCTGCCCTTTTGAAAATATGGAATGTCAATATGGATATTCAATGTGTGGCAGACAACTCTATAGCTGTTGCTTGTTATGTTCTTTCAAACATAACAAAATCTTAGAAGACATTGA
Organism: Lissotriton vulgaris; assembly: GCF_964263255.1. Lineage (NCBI taxonomy): Eukaryota > Metazoa > Chordata > Amphibia > Caudata > Salamandridae > Lissotriton > Lissotriton vulgaris. The sequence continues at coordinate 809,526,577 of NC_141700.1, forward strand.
TAAAAGATGTGTGGGAATAGATCTCTGATGAAAAGGCTCTAACAACACATTGTACAGCTACAGTTTGAAAATGCATTCACACATGGAAATTGGATCCTATGAATGTTGGGATCATTTGTGTTCTGCTAGTATATATGATAAGTCTAAAGGAATCATTTTCGTAAGTTTAGGCCTAGCACCAAAGCAAAACAGAATATTGTTTTTTTCCCCAAAATTCAGTATATTACCAAATTTGAACCAGATAGTACTGAGACTGTAAAAAACATGCTGGACACTTACTATCCAAAAGGTAGCGTACATCTTGAAAGTGTTTGTCTATATGAGGCACTCTAGTACCACAAAATGATAGAAAATGTAGATCAAGGTAATTTTGCAGTAGTTTATTGCAGTGGGTGTTTGGTGGGATTTATCAATGGAAGTCTAATTGACTATTGAAAAAGGGAATTTTTCTATTTGCCACTTTTGCAGCTGTTTAAAAATCAGTGTTGTGAAACAGAATTACTAGGAGAGTTTGACTGCTATGATGACTCTTTCAATGCTGCAAACCATGTCACTGAGTGATTAGTATTTCCAAACTACTTGAAAATGTTGAATAATGCTATTCAACCGGAAGATACAGTTTTATCTGAGGTGGATAATGGGAGTTGACAAAGGAGCCAAAGTTCAGCTCAGCAAAGTCAGAACCCACTTGGACAGCCAAAAATTGAAAATGGGGCTTCTATTGCAATGAATGAGGTGGAGATGGCAATGGACCAAGCAAGACAGGAAACATGTTTTGGAACATTTAGTTCCACAGCTAAATGATGAGCAAATGCAAACAGATATGGAGGTTAAAGCTACAGTTACGCTAGGATTCCTTCATGACAAGATAGAGTGTGCATCCTCAACATTTAAACCTATACTGTTGTATGTCTGTGGTCAAACTGACACAGGTAAACGTTTCTTAATACAAGTTTTTATTGCTTTTCTGCAAAAGACTACATAATGCAATGTATCATGTGTGGTTACAGTACCTACTGGATTGGCTGCACACAATATCAAAGTAATTACTTTGCATTGACTTATGATGCTGCCTGTGGGACATTTTTGGAAAAGGTGATGGACAGAGTTTCTGAATGATGCAGAATACTCCTACCCAGTCAAGAGATCAGGGCTTGATCCATCACCATTTTTTAGCTCACTGCACCATCCCAGCTCAGAACCTGGCTATATGCAAATTAGTCTGTTCCTGTCCCAGTGCATGATGGGAACAGGGCAAATCAAACTACCAAGCCAATTCTTATACTGGGAAGGGGACAAGCTTCCGGGGACCGGTTTCTGGCATTTCAGCCGTCGTCGGCCCGGCTTGCTTGAATCCTGATGGTGCAATGAGCAAGGGACTCACGTCTGAGTATACCCTCCCACACTTAGTGTGGATAAAATCAATTTCGGAAAAGGTGATGGACAGAGTTTCTGATTGATGCAGAATACCCCTACCCAGTCAAGAGATCAGGGCTTGATTCATCACCGTTTTTTAGCTCACTGCACCATCCCAGCTCAGAACCTGGCTATATGCAAATTAATCTGTTCCTGTCCCAGTGCATGATGGGAACAGGGCAAACCAAACTATCAAGCCAATTCTTATACTGGGAAGGAGACAAGCTTCCGAGGACCGCTTTCTGGCATTTCAGCCGTCGTCGGCTGTGGGACATGACAACAAACTGGAATACCAAATATTATCTTTTGAAGATTGTCATGAAGTGTGTGTCAAGAGTGTTACAAAAGTTGAATCTTTTAATCAGTGATGAGGTCAGCCAGCATGATCTCAAAATTAATGCTTGCCTTTATGCATTTGAGAATGAAAGAGGTTCTGAGAAAGGATTATGATGTCCTATTTGGAGGATTGTTTGCGGAGATGTAATGCAACACACATCTGTGAAGGGTCAGGCTGTGTTAAAATCACTGCTGCATGATACAAGGAATTATTTGGGCTGGATTGGAAATGAGAATATTTGGTTACACTTTGAATACCTAGAATGAATTATAAATATGTGTCAAGCAGCTGATATTGAATATAGTAATATTTTAAAAGGTATGTGTTATTTAAAAAAAAGAAGGTGTGTTTTAGAAAGTTGTCTTTCTAAAAAGCTTTATCCAACAATTAAGTATTATACAAGATGGTAAACATATTGTGTGCCTAATGCCTACATTGGAGGAGTGTGCATCTTTCAACAATGAATTGCTCGAGTTGGAGAAAGAAGACATTTTGCAACTAAAGGCAATAGATAAAATGGAACACCAGGGTGGCACTGTATTTCTAAATGAAAAGTTACAAGCAAAAATGAATTAATTAGAAAAATATATCCAAAAATGTATGTCCAAATTATCGAACAGATGTTCTACCGACCTTGTGTATAGCAAGAACTGGCAATTACAATGATGCAGAGTAGATGGCAGTAAATTAGATACTGAGATTACTAACTTTAAATCAGGGCAAATATCTGTTTCAGCTAAAACATACACTACTATCGTTATTATTTTTTATGAAGGAGTTAGTATCAGATCTGGTCATTTCACTGTCTATCTTAAAAGTAGAAGTGGATACACAGAATGTAATGATAGGAAACTTAAACTCAGGCAAAGATTGACTTTGAAGTTATCAAATTTCTATCTTTTATTTGTGTAACTAAAGTTTTTACAGAGGTTGGCAGTTGAAAAAGTGGAATAGTCTAGTAATTGTAGATGCATTATCAGGATTTATTACATTATGTGGCTTTCTAAGGGTGATGTCTTTTGTAATTGCTGGTGTGCCTTACATTTCTAGTAGTGCTACTGTAGCACTTCTAATGAGATGACGTTCTCATTTTCAGCATATGTTTCTTTGGATTACATGTATAGAAAAAATGTTTGTTTAAAAATTAAAGTGAGTGCAATGCACAGTGTTGCTTCTCTGCAGTGACATACTGTGGAGTTGTGTGGGTTTTTATACAGTTTATATGGTTTCTTTTTCCTCAATGTTCAAGGATTCTTATTTAAACAGTACACCATTCATGTTGTATAAGTATAAAATCTGAGAACAGTACAGAAGGGAAAATTAAATATTGATTTTTATTATAACATGGAAATAGAGCATGGAAAATGTGTAGTGACTTATTGCTCTTATTAAATTATGCATTGCTAAAATGTCTAGGTTTATTTTAAAATGTAATACATTTTAACACTAATTTATATTTGTTTTTCTTCTTTTTTCCACAGATATATGGCTCCATCTATTGAAGTAGTGTGGTTTACAAATTAGTTCTTCCAGTATTGTTGTATTAGATTCAATTGTGAGGGTGTTCCAGACTACAATTAAAACAAATACACCTGATTACACAGTTGGACACCCAATTACAGTTACAAACAACCACTAATACACCCCCTCTCATACATATACAGACACTCACTTCTCACATACCCACAGTCATTCAGAAACCCACCTGAACACCCATACAGACACTCACACAGCTACTCACACTCACTTAAATACCCATTACATACCCATACAGACACTCACACTCCAATTCACATACCCACATATCCACTCAGACACCCACTCACAGACCTGCACAGCCACTCACACAGCCACTCAACCACTCACACATCCAGTTACATACCCACTAAGGGTGGGCGTAAAATCCGTTTCGCGGGCGAATTTGCGGATTTTCCACGATTTCGCGATTTGCGAATCTCGCGAAATCGCGGTAAAATCCACGAATCAGCGGGGACGAATTTTATGCCAAGCAAGGGTTACAGCAGCAGGTGCAAAAGTTGAACCTAATTTCTTTGTAACCTTTTACAAAAGGGTTACAAACAAATTAACTTCAACTTGGACACCTGCTGCTAATTGCTTCCTGGCGCCTCGTTGCCTACTTGCAACTATTCTCTGACCCTGCTCTGACCCTTGAAGCAGGGTCAGAGAATAGTTACAAGTAGGCAACGAGGCACCTGTCCAAGGAATTAAACCTCATCAGGAAGCACTTACAGATATAAAAAACAGGAAGAAGGGAGAGGATGGCAAATACACCCATTTTGAGTTGTCAGGAGGGGTTAAACTAAAAGAGACCTTTACAGCACAATTTTCATATGCATTTTGCTAAAAATAAAAAGCTGTATGATCTGTAGGGGTAACTCAGGAATCTGGCCTTTCAGAGATCCGGCCTCTCTTTCTTTCTCTCGTTCTCTCTCTCCCTCTCTCTTTCCCTCTCTTTCTCTATCTATCTATCTATCTATCTATCTATCTATCTATCTATCTATCTATCTATCTAACTATCTCTCTCTCTCTCCCTCTCCCATAAACGACTGCATGGGTAACTTCGCTATGCAAGCGGCTCGCGAAGACGCAAAAATCCCCGCGAACACGCAAAAAACCCCGCGAACACGCAAAAAACCCAGCGAACACGCAAAGAAACAAAAATTCGCACAAATTCGCAAATTTTGCGGATCGCGAATTCGCAAATCCGCAAATTCGCGGATCGCGAATTCGCAAAATTCGCCCATGCTTAATACCCACACAGATATTTACATCCCCATTACACACCTACACATTCACTCACACAGGTACTGACACAGCCACTCACACACCCACACACACACCCACACAGTCACTCACACACCCATTTCCACATACATACACCTTCTCACATAGACTCTTACACCCATACAGACATTCACATACTCACTCAGATACCCATACAGCCACCACTTACACACCTACTCATAGACCCACACAGCTACTCACCAACCAAGAGTCACTTACACAAGCACTGATATACCCATACAGCCACTAACACATCCACTGAGCCACCCATTCACCCACTTACACATCCACTTGCATTCTAGTATAGTAACAAAATATTTGTGAGTGTCTTCTTTAACAGTTTACAGGTTTATTCCACTTATGAATAAAGAAGAGAAGCAAGATGTGCTACTTTGATTTCACTAATGGGGAGTATGATACAAGAATACATAGTAACACTTAAACACACACTGGCACATGCATCAAGTTAGGCTTTTGCAATTCCTTAATTGCGATTATTAAGGAATCACAATTAAGGAATCGCAAAAGCCTATGCATGTAGGAATCACTATACAAATAGCGACTCCTAAACATTCCTTAATTGCGAGTCACAAATTGCGAGTCGCAATTAAGGAATGCCTTCCCTTTCATTCCTATGGGCCTAGAGGCCCATAGGAATTAAATTGAAGATTTCAAGCCCGATTTGTGAGCACCACTAGGTGCTCGCAAATTGCTCATGTAATTTCAAGGGTTCAAGGGTGTCAAAATGACACCCTGTTGCACCCCTGAAATTGATCTGTGCACAAATGTTGCACACACACATGTCGACATTTGTGTGTGTAGCCTATGACTTTGAAAAATGCACTTTAGTGCATTTTTCAAAGTTTTTGCAAATTACCATGAAGTTCAATTTTTTGGTAATTTGCGCCCCCTAGTAGCGAAATCGCTACTTCAATGTGGTTCTTGCATTGCATTTAAGGAATGGCAAAATCCGATTCCTAAATGCAATCGCAATTTGAGAACTCACAATTAATTGCGAATTCTCAAATTGCGTGTGCCTTGATGCTTCATGCATCGCAAATGCCCTTTTTGCTGGCGCAAACAGCCGATTTTTGCGAATCGCACCGTTTGCACTTGCAAAAATGGTTGATGCATGTACCTAACAATTGTACAAAACATAAAACATGTAATTAGCTATTTCTTTGACAAGATGAAGTGATTCTAAAATGAATCGTTTTTGGGGTGTATTTTCTGAACACATTTTTATACTTTTTTTCTTATTGTACAAAAATATCAAGTGTAGTAAAAGAGTAATTTGAAGCAGCAACTGGCTTCAATCTTTAAGAGGAATGGAAGGTGGAACAGTTAGGTGAAAACAAATGAACAATTATGCTTGTTGACAGCATCCATAAAGTGGATGACTGGTGACATTTTAATTCAACTGGCATATAGAATTTGGTACAATGAGTCACCGTGTAATGCTGTTTTGGTGAACCAGCAGGAATGATAAACCATCTGGTTGAGTAGTAAGAGTCCCTCAGATGGTCCAACTGCTGATGATGCTACACCACCTTCCCTCTCTATAGTTATCCTCTGATACATGCATGGTTTTAAGATGTTTCCTCATGGAGGTTGTGCTATAAGATAGTTATCCACGTACCTCTTGCCAGTTTGTTGCTTCATATATTGCATTGCACAATTTTTGCAACAGCTTTCTTTTCTCCGTAGGGATTGAGACATGTTTCCAAATGTCACCGCCCCTCTTTAAAGCAGTATCTGGAGGGTGTAAGTGACTTGAAATGTGTCCTCAGTATCGAGGGGATTTAAGTGACTGATACTGTAAGCTACTGTGAGTGTGTAAGAAGTAGCTTATGGGTGTAAGTGACGGGGATGTATCAGTAGTATCTTAATAGTGCTGATGACTGGAGGTGTGTCAGCAGTATCTGAGAGTAACTGTAAGTGACGGATGTGTAAGTAGAATCTGGGAAGGGGTGTAAACTTGAGATTTTTCAGCACTAACTGATACTATGTAAATGACTAGGCATGTGTCAGTAGTACATGGGGGATGTACGTTACTTGAGATGTGTCAGAGGTATCTGGAGGGTGTAAGTTACTATAGTTGTACAAGTGCTACCTTGAAACGGGTGTAAGTGACTTGGGATGTATCAGCAGTAACTGGGGAGATGCAAGTGATTTGGGATGCGCCAGCCATATAAGCAGGGCTGTAAGTAACTTGAGATGTGTCAACAGTATCTGGAGGGTATAAATTACTACAAGTGTACAAGGCTAGCTATGAAGGGGTGTAAGGGACTTGGGATGTGTCAGCAGTAACTGGGGAGATGTAAGTGACTTTGGATGTGGCAGCAGTAACAGAGCAGTTGCAAGGGACCTGAGATGTGTCAGCAGTTTCTAGAGAGTGTAAGGTACTATGGTTGTACAAGTGCTACCTGTGAAGGGGTGTCGCTTTTTTTCCCTTTTAAAAGTGATTATAATATGGATCATAATGTTGCTTCTAGTGCAAGGGATGTATGATCCTCATATGACAGCAGTGCTCCCTGTGTTTCAGGAATTGAATTCTTCTTCTCCTGGAGGAGGTCCCGATTATCAAGCAATGAACATCACTGCATATGTTGTGCTGGACAGTGTTGTTTCAGAGAAGGTTCCATCAGAATGTATTCAAATTCTATATATTCAGAAAATATCCTTATTAGGTTATATTAAAATTCCTGGCCCCTTAGCCAAATCAGAAGATAAATGCTGTAAAACAGTTGATGTCTTATCTCAGTTTGTATGCTCTGTTAGATAAGAAAGATCCCTGTTTAAAAATTGCAAATTACCAAGAGCTTTTCTGTTTTCATTATTATGGACACCATTATAATGATATTTATAATTATAATACAATATTATTATAGACAGTGAAAGCAGTATAGGGCCCCAACCACAGTTAGTCTCTGAAACCTCCAGAGAAGGTTCCATTATTATTATTTTCATAGTGATGACAGGCCAGCCCCACCTGCTTTTATTACACACAAGAGGCAGTACATTTTAAACAATTCTGATCACCAATCACATGTTCATTTTTGGGCAAACTTCAATGATATAAGGTTTTGAATATTTCAAATATAAATTTTAAAGAGTATTTGGGAACCAAATGCCTGATTTTGATCTTGGCGGATGCGTACTTACCGCCAAAATCATTGGTGTACCCGTCTGCCATTGTGATTCTTGGCAGTAAGATGAATGAAACTCAGGCCATCCTCCTGCATTTCTGTCACTTCTGGAGTACTCTATTGGTGGCGTATTGGGCTGAAATAAGCTGACAGAGGTATTTCAGCTTTAAATCCCATTGCCTAATTTGAACTTTGTTTACCATCAGTGTATCCATGATGGCTAACCCTCTACATCTGACATGGTGGCCTTCGACCAATAAAGGTATATACCAGCCTTGCTAATGGAGCTTCTTTTCCTTTTAAGGTGGATTATAATGTTACTTCTTGCACAAGGTAATCATGCTTCCCATAAGACAGTACTGGTTTCTGTGATTCAGGTATTGCATTGTTCAATTAGAGGAGGTCTCACAAGATTATGCATGACAAAGGCCCCCCAATCCTCAGATCCCTGATGAAACCCCACCAGTCTACCAAAAACCTTAGATCCGACTCTCTTGCCCTTGCCAGCATCCCAAGAATAAAAAAGTCAAGAACCAGCGGCCGCTTGTTCGCCTACAACGCACCAAAACTTTGGAACACCCTCCCAGTAGACATGAGGAGAGAACATAACCTCCTCTCCTTCCGGAAACAATTAAAAACCTGGCTCTTCCCTTAAAACCCTGTCTTCCTTACCGCCCCCCCCCCCCCCCCCTCAGGAAAACTAGGTCTTGTTAGCGCTGGGATGCCCTAGGGTAGCTATGCGCTCTATAAATCCAAATCCAAATCCAAATCCAAAAATCCATTTTATCATGCTGTGAACATCACTGCATATCCAATGTTGCTTAGAAGAAGGTTCCCTTTTAAATTATGGAGCCAAATGAGATAGTTCCGATTCCCTACATTTTGAACATTTCCCTAGATGATATTAAAATCCCTGGCTCCATGGCCAATTCATGGGAGATAAATGCTTTTAAACAATTGATGTCTGACCTCAGTTTTTATGCTAAAGAAGATCCCTGTTTAAAAGTTTAAAATTGCCACAAGCTATTCTATTCTGCTTTCATTATTATTGACCTCTTTAAACTCGAGAAAAATATAATTATACACAGTGAAAGCAGTAAGGCTCCAACCACAAATAGTCCCAGAAACATGCAGAGAAGGTTCCAATACTTTAATAGTAATGACAGTAATTACTGATCATAGGCATGTGAACAAGATGATCTAGGTCTGTCGAAGCAACTACCCACATCAACTCGAGCCTTCAAGGAGGGCGCTTGAATTGCTTAGTCCCTAATCCATCTCCAGCTTTAATATTGTTTAGTTATATATATTTTTGGGGAATAGCTGTAAATACCTTAATGCAGTATTCTTCCAAACTTTGTTTTGACTGTTTTGCTCCATAAGTATCCCCACATGTACCTAGATGGAATATATTCACATAACATGTAAAGAGCTCTGATACCTTCTGGTCTAGTCAGCACTATATCAAACTCAAATATAAATAATAGATAAAATAAATAGACAGGTAATACCCATCTTCCTTTTATTATTCCCAAGAATCTTAAAGACTTAAAAAAATTCCGATCACCAATTACAGGTCCATGTATTCTGCAAAAGATAATTGATTCACTGGCTATTCCATGTTTTGAAAATTTAAATAAAAATATAGACCAAAAAAAAATTATTAATGGAACCACGTACCTGATTTAGATTTTGGCAGATGTGTACGGACTGCCAAAAATCATCTGTGTACCCGACTGTCGGCGGTATGATGGATGAAACTCTGTCAAACCTCCTGCCTCTCTGTACGTCACTGAGTACTCTGTTGATGGCGTATTCGGCTACAAGCGGCTGATGAAAATATTCCAGCAATAAATCCCCTGCCCAATGAGAACTTTGCTTATTGTCAGCTCTGCCATCATGGCTAACCCTCCATACGTGACCTGGCAGTTTTCACCATGAATCGCAGGTATGTTTATTTGTTTTTTAAACATGTCTCGTATTTCCACATTTCAAAAGTTTGTGGTGTTTTTTGGTCACATATCTTCCATTATAATTATGGTTCCTTCTTGTAAAAGTTTACTTGGAATTATGTTTTTTTTCATTCAACATAAATATTACTTTATTTTTCTCAAAGTGATTAACAACAGACTTTAGACCAAATGATCTATTTTTGAAACATAACTACATCACTTTTTTGTTGCACTTTAAAATCCGTTGTCACTTTGACCTATAGCCCCGTCTATATAATGGAAGAGCATGCCAGAGAAGTGATGTTTAGTATAATGATTTTTGTTTGTACTATTATAAATCTATTTGACAACATACTTTAAATACGTGTAGGACACCTTGACATACATGTGTAGTTTATTGGTTGAATAGAGATTCGAGTTCTGTAATTTTTCTGATATTACCATATCATACATTAACATATGTTGAAATTCAGTATACAGCAACATATTATGCAAAACTATTTTCTCCTTCTTGGTTATCCCCCCTTTGTCTCCTTAGCATACCTTAAAATCATTACTTTATTTTTCTCTTTTCATCTTTGTTATTTGCCCCATGTGGCATTTGATTTTTCTTTAATGCACATACACATACTTATAAAGTTGACTCAGTGGCATAGCTGTACATTTTGGGCTTAGTATTCAAACTGTACTTACCATGACAATATGTTTATTTTTGTCATTTAAGAGCTCTTTTCGCCTCTTTATTTAATAACCCATATATCAGAGGGTTCAAAATGGTGGTTAACTCATCATAGAAGACATAAGATGCCCTATCCAGGGAGTGACTTGACTTGAGTTGATCATATGTAAGAATAGTTGTGTCAAAGAGTACACAACAGAAACTCACAGGTAGAGGCCTCTGTGCACCTGCCTCAGTGGATCAGATCTTCATGCTTTCTGAGATGATGAAGATGTAATTAAATATAGCAAGCACAAATTGTACCATTAAGTGAAAGACACATATTGCAGTAGTCACACCATCTGTGATAAAGATATCCTCCCATGCTAACTTCTTCAGTGATGGGGCAATGCCAAAGAAGTGAAGTACTGCAGAAGAGAGAATGGCAGGCAGAAGGACATTGGGGTTAAGCTAAGGGGAGAGGCTAGCGCTAAGGTCCAGGAGCCTGAGGCCGGCTGAACACACATTGAACACCTCAAGATAGTTGTGTAGTGAGAAGGGATTAAGATGGCTGCAGAGTGATTGAGAGACATGACTGTCAGTAGACTAGGTTCTGTGATCCTAAACAGGGTGAAGCAAAAGATTTATGTTACACAGCGGCTGAAGATGTGTCTGTCCATGGACAATACACTCTCCTTGGTTGGCGGTGGTGTTAGTGTTGATTAAGCAGATGACCACTATAGAACGAATTCACAAAAAAAAGTGCATAGATCTATGGATGCATGTCACAGTACTCATATAGGCCCAGATGAATGTAGGGAAAGTGTTTCGATTACCAGATAGCAATTTTTTGTGATTCACCTTTTGGTAATCTCAAGTACCCATGTACCTTTGTGTCTGACACATTTTGCCATTCCCATTGGATCGTAAATTGACCTATCTCATTAATATTCATGAGGTTGGTCTCAGTTTGCGACCCATTGGGAATCGCACCAATTACAGGGATGGTGGCATGCTGGGGTCAGCAGACCACCATATCTGTGACTGCTCTCCAATAAAGCATTTTTTTAAATACAGCATCAAAAAGAAAAATTAGAAGTTTTCTTTACATTTTTTAGGAGTAGGCACTGGTCTTAAAAATGCTTTTACAAAAATTCACTAAAGGAAAGGGGAACCTTGGGGACCCCTTCTCATTTGCACATTGGTTAACTTCTACTTGAAGTATGTTTTGCAACTGCATTTCTGTTGCCAGACATATACACATACCAACATGATTCTGAATTGGAAAGGAAATCCCTAAACACGCCCCTTCCTAATACCGAATTGCAAACCCTAACTTTGATTCAGTAATGGGTAACCGAATGGCAAATTGGGCCATTGTACAATAAAAAATCTTTTTTTGCAGTCACAAACGGTCTGACTCTGTGAATCAGCTCATTTGCGACCATAGAGTGTATAGTGCAGACATTGAACTACTTCACTGAATACATGTTCACATCCAAGGTTAAGCAAGCAATGATCCCAATTTATAAGATGACTAGCAGCCCGCCCCAGCGTTGCCTGGGGCAGAAAGGGGCTAGGGGCAGCATTTTAAGCCTCTGTGCACCCCCCCCCAACATTGCCCAATCCGCATCCCTCCCGCCTCCCGCCTTCCGCCCGACATTGGCTATACCGCCTCCCGCCTCCCGCCTTGAGCCTTGTGCCTTGAGCCCGCCGCCCGCCCCCGCCCCGACATTGGGCATAGCGCATAGCGCCTCCCGCCTTGCGCCTTGAGTCTCCCGCCCGCCTCCCACCTCCCGCCCTGGCTTTGTAACCCCCCCCAGGTCCCGACTTACCTCATCCGCTGCTCCTCCCCGTGCTGCCACTGCTCCTCCGCTTCTCACCGCTCCGCAGCTCCTCCCGGCGCTCATGTTCTCCCGTATTGCTGTTGCTGGTGAACTCCGCTCCTCCCCTGACGCAGACGCTCCTCCCGGCGCTCATGTCCTCGCTCTTCCTGTTGTTCGTGAACAACGCTACTCCCCTCACGCATACGTCGCGGTCGGCGCTACTTGCAAGGGACTACTTTATTTTTATTTGTAAATATTTTAAACAACGTTTTTTTTTATGTAGCCTATGTCCTTCTGCTTGCCCTGAGGTTTTCTAAGATGTCTTGGGTGTTCAGATTGGTGGTGTAGTTTTCGAGTTTACCTGGCTCAAAGGTGCAAGTTCTCTCTTTATAATAGTAGTATAGATAAACAGCACCTTATATTTATATACTTCTTTAGCTACTATGCCCAGCATGCCGGTGCATTGATGATATCTGTTCCATATACCTATAATGATATGCATGAATCAACCTACTCATCAAAATATAATTACTGCGTGATGGGTGATCACGGTCAGCATTAGCCAGCGGACAACAGATCATTCAGTGAATGAAGGACAGAGTCCATGACAGGGCAGCACATCACAAAGCATACTGAATGTGTTCTTCACATCATCAAGGAAAATATATTCATTACCTTGTGCTTTTTAAGGGCTCCCTTCACCTCCTTATTTCTTAAACTATAAATCAGAGGGTTCAACATGGGGATCAAACAAGCATAGCAGACAGAAAATACCCTACCAAGGGAGTGCTTGGGTTGACCATATGTAAGAATAGTGGTACCATAAAACAACACAACAGAGGCTATATGAGAACCACACGTGGAAGCAGCAGTCTTTCGGCTTCTGTGGACCTGATTTTTAAAATTTTTGAGATAATGAATGTGTAACTGATTACAATGAGCATTAAGGGCACCATCATGACCAAGACACTCATTGCAGCATTCACAACTTCTGCAATAAATGTGTCCCCACAAGCCAGCTTCATGAGTGATGGGAGATCACAAAACAAGTGAGGTATTTCATGAGACCTGCAGAAGGGTAAGCTAAAGGTCACGGAGGTCAAGCTAATGGAACAGGCTAGAGCTAAGATCCAGGAGCCCGAGGCCAGCTGAACACATATTGAGCTTCTCATGATGGTTGTGTACCGGAGAGGGATGCAGATGGCTACGTAGCGATCGAGAGACATGACTGTCAGTAGTATGCACTCTGTGATGCCGAACATGGCAAAGAAGAACATTTGTGTCACACAGCCGCTGAAGGAGATGTGTCTGTCCTTGAGTAGCAACCCGCTTAGTGTTTTTGGGACAGTTGTACTGATGTAGCAGATATCCACCAGGGACAGGTGTCTCAGGAAAAAGTACATGGGTGTGTGCAGGGTTGCTTCCAGAGTCAGGATGACAAAGATTAGTAAGTTTCCAAAGAGAGTTATCAGATAAGTAAGGATAAACATGACAGAAAGAAGCACTTGAAGCTGGGGCGATGCATCTGAGAAGCCCAAGAGAAGGAATCCACTTCCCAGAGTCAGGTTGGACCTATCCATTGGAGCACTACAATGATGCTGCAGAGGAAATAGAAGACACAATTATATGTTGTTAAAGGTATCTTGCCAACAAACAATTGCCCCACTCTCCCACTCTCAATCCCACATTCTCTCACTTCCCTTCTCTGACTCATACTCACTCACTCACTCATACTCTCACTGATTCTTTCTTACTCTCCCTCACACAGACACACACTCTCACTCACTGACTCACTTTTCGCATCATCCGTCTGCACAGAAAGTAGCATTAATGAATTTCTCCTCATACAGCTGCACAGGAATTGATAGTACCTTTTCCCATTATCCAACTGCAAAGAATGTTAAGTCACCGTATTTCCCATCATCCATCTGCACGGGAAGTGACCTCACTGGTTTGTCACTGAAACTGCATGTTAAAGAAGAGGCCAAGAAAAGGAGTTCATTTCCCAATTCATCCACCTGCACATTTGTCACTAGTTGTCTGTTTAATTTGGTCTAGTTTGTATGCACATTTTACTCCTTTGTGTAGTTATCTCTATGTGAGCATTCAGCACTTTTGTGAAACATTATTTGTTACACATTTCCAAAGTATATGGTTTTCCTATTTTCCCTAACTTTTACTTTAATTTACTATAAAATGCAAAGATTATTTAACCCTCATGTATTTGCCTCTCTACCATATGAACCATGTGTTCTAAATATAGTTTCCTTACTTCAGTCAAGTCTTCATGGCATCCCATCTCATCCACAGCAAAAGTGGGCATAGACAAGGGTATAGCCGGCAGGCCTTTTAGGGCCAAAACTGCAATTCCACTGAAATGTACAAGGTAAGATAATTATGTGCCTTGCCCAGCACCCTATACTGCCAATCCTTACAATCACAGTCAGACGTATATACTCACATAGCATTCATACAACACATAGACCTAACCTTGTACACATCCTGATTAAGTACCACACACCCCCTTACCACAGAATACACATTCAAACATATGCTCCTCAATGCTAACTATGCAGTACTCCCTGCACCAGATATCACAGACCTAATCACCTACCTTTACTCCCTCATTATCGCAGAAAGATGGTTCATACCTACATTTTGGCACATTCAAGAGGTCCTTCTTCCTACAGACTACAGAATCTATGATGTGAAAACACACATAGGAAGAGAGGAGGTCTCACTTTAATTTTCATTCATAAGTCCTCCTGGTTCTGCACTCAACTCCAAGGAGCTGCTGACTTGGCATTTCCATCTCTCTGCAACTGATAACACCATCTTCTATCTTACCACAGACCTCCTGGGTAGAAGATTGACTTAATTTATGGATTTACAGATCTCCTCGCTACCTTGTCTATCCAACAAGCCTACACACCCCCTTTAGGGGCTTCAACCTCCCAGACAACACAATTAAAAAAAACTAGAGACCTCAACCTCTTAGATACACTGATCGTTTTTCAGTATATCAAACAACCTACACAATTCAAAGACCACATTCCCAACCTTGCCTTCTCAACATCACCAACAATGCGATGCAAACCACCCATCCCTGAACTAGATGAAACCACTTTACCAAACGTTCAAAGACTTGTCAATAGGCAGCCTAGTACTGGAACTCACCTCTAACCCTATTTAGAACATTGGAATGTTGGGAGCTCCATTGAAAACAATGGAGTGCTCTCAGCTTATAATGGCTGGTATAAGCTTGGAGCTCCAACATTCCAATGTTTCTTTGTTCACAGCTCTGGATGTGAACAAAGGCTTCAAGGAGCCTGAGGGGATTCCAATCCCCTCACGCCACCAAAAGGCTTTGTTCTATTTGTTAGAACATTCTACCCTCTGGTGGCAGAATGTTCTAATAGCCTTATAGACCTTCGTAGCTGGGCTACACCGCTATTAAAGTCCCTCTCCCTTGTTAAAGGCCCTCGCCTTTGGCTCGGGCCTTTAACGCTAGAGAGGGCCTTTAATAGCCAGTATAGCCCTCTACGGCGGGCTATACGGCTATATAATATAATGTCTGATGCTAACAACCTTCTTTAGACCTTCAAAAGTGTTTGGGAAAGGGATATAAACATGTATTACCCAATTACAAAAAGCAAGTGTAAACCAAAGCTTTCATCACCCTGGCACTCCAAAGACCTTGCTGACGATGAATGATCAATCCTTGGAAAGGAATGAAAATTGGGGGAAAGTCCCAGGGACTGTTGATGCTGAAGTCCCTCCACTTAAAACACAGACAGCTCATCGCATCAGCCAAAGCGAAGATCTGTGAAGCCACCAACAGAAGCAAAACACTTTTCAAGGCAGTAAAGCAGTGGCTCAATCCCCAGCCATATCCACCAATCCCTCACTCCATAGCAAATAGCAATGCCATCCACCTATTCTCACTCAAAAAATAAAGATCATCCAAGAGCCTGTTTCAGTTCTTATAACCACCCCTTCTTTGAGAATTCCACAATGATCAGCCTTCAATGCCCTATTGCTCCCATATCTCGCTGGAGAACAACTTCTTAAGAGAGGATGCCCAAGCCATCCTACATCACAGTTCCCTCTGGAAATGCCTTCTTACCCATACTTACCGTAACCAATGGCTCCCTCACTCTAACCAGATGCTCTCAAGACAGTCCAGATACGTCCACTCCCAAATAAACCTGCACTGGACCCTAAAGAGCTTGCCACCTACCAACCCATTACTCACCTACCATTCATCACCAGTATCATAACAAATGCATACAATGTTCAACTCCAAGACGACTTTAGTGCTAACCATCTCCTGCAAAAATCCCAGGCTGGGGACAGATCATGCTGCAGCACGGACACTGGTACCTTACAGATTATAGATGATGCCCACTTGAGCATAGATGAAAATGACCGCTGACGCTTGATATTACTGGACCTCTCAGTAAACCATCCCACTCTCATCCACGCCCCGAATTCATTCTAGAATGGGATACACCGGCAATGTCCTTTGCTGGTTCTCCAAACATTCCAGCCAATGCCAGTGTGTTCATATGGGCATGTTGAGGTCATGAAAGATCCCTATCGCCTGTGGAGTCCTTGAGGGCTCCATTCTGTCTCCTGTCATCTGCAACCTATAAACGGAGCTGCTTGGTGCTCTACTCACAGATAACAAAATCAGCACTAAATGCCAATAAATCCACAATTCCACTTGGAAGTGTCCTCCACCACAGAGATCCAGTGCCTCAAACACTGCTTGCACATCACCCAGAACTGGATGTCTAGCATCTGCCTGAAGCTCAATCCAACTAAGAAAGAATCCCTGTCATTTGTCAAAAGCAATAAAAAAGATACAGTGCACACCTGGCTCAATGACATGAATCATAACATCTTCAAACCCCAAATTTGACCACGCGCAAAGTCACTTGGAATCTCTCTGGACACCAACCTCATGCTCAAGTAACAGATTGGAAAAAAAACAAAGATGACCTAGAAGGGTTCTCTCTTCTCAAAAAAAGTTAAACCATTCTCCCAGATACTGGCTTGAGAAGTGCTGCTCAAGCCCTCATATTCTTGCATTTGGATGGTACTGGCACGCCTTAGTGCTACTCTACATGCTGCAGCCCAGCTCATCCCAGGGCCTGAAGAAACATGAACACTTCAGACTGAACCTGATTGAACTCCATTGACTCCACTTCCCAGCATGCACTATCTTCAAAACCAGCTGCATTGTTTACAAAGCTATGATGACCCGCACCATTGTTTGTCTTGCAGAAAGGCTTGCTCTCTCTGGTGGCTCTTGGCACAGGCAGAGCCAGGTCGCCATCAGACTGCAGACTAGGAAGCGTAAAAATAAGAAAGCAGGCCTTCTCCATCTGTGCACCCAGGATCTGGAACAACGTCCCCCCATATCCATGAGGACTGCCCCAAAGCTGCCATCATTTTGGGAGAAGTTGAAGACTCACCTCTTTAAACAACACAGTTCATTACCCATCTTTATCCCCTCTGACTTTATGAGTATCTTTGATCATCTATCGTGCTCCACTGCCTTTCCGGCACTACAGCAAACACATGCATACATACATATGTACTCTGACCCTCACTGAGTCACAAGTAAGCTCATTACTCACAAACACACTCATAAATGCCCATTCCCTCTCAAACCCATATCAACAGAGCAGCAACAATGGTTTTACTCAACTTCTACCTACGTTTGGTGGCCCTTCCCTAGTAAAAACAGGACAAAAATCTGATGCAGGACAAAGGAAAGAGTACATCATGATCTGTATGTTGGAAACAAAGAACCAGAAAGAACAGCAGGAACAGGATTAATGTCCACTACCACCTTGAATTCATGCTGGAAGCACAAGCCAAAGAGAAGCTGGGATGAGGCTTGAGATCCTCCCCTGCTGCTCTTTGGTGGCTTCCATTTGGGCACAATGATGCATTGATTTGCACCCTGACAAGCCCTTTTGTAGAAGATATACCTTGTTGTCTGAAGCCTGTGCACTATGTCTGACAAATAAAATGGACTGTGCCTGAGTGATGGGATCATATTTGAAATATGTCCTTCAGACATGAGCAATTGAGACATCCACCTATAGGATGCTGTGTTTTAAACAGTACTCTGTGAAAGGAAGGCCCCTCAGCCTCGGCTCCTCCTGTCAACAAGAGCCAGAGGAGACTGGCAAGGCTGACCTGAACTCTGAGAGAGTTCCTGAAAAAATTCAAGTTTGTGTGTTCATACCCACTGATAAATTAAATACTGAGCGGTGTAGGCACTGGAAAGAGTCATCTCACAAGTGGCAAGGATTCACCCTGAAGCCCCTATTGATGAGGAGCCACTGGGTGTTAACATCTTTCAGCCTTGAAAAATGTCAACAACACAGTGAACGATATCCAGGATGTGGATAATGCATTCATGAACAAAGTGTGAACTTAATCAAATATTTAACATTCTGCCTACACATCTCACCCCTGGCTCCATAAGCATCTTCTGAAGATTCTTCATGTCTCCCCTTCAGTAAGCCACATTTCTCCATAAGTACATCAATCTCCCCTAAATAACTTCCTACATTCAATGCTGTGTGTCAAGTCAAGAAAAGCTTGAAGAAATATGACTACACCAACCCATCATGATGGATCTCCACTGGCCCACTTTTCAAGCCTGTGTCAAGTTCAAAACCAGCGCAAAAATAACAGTTGATGGACAGAATGCAGAACAATAACATACATTCACCCCAGTACAGAGATCTGGGCCCACATCCATCGTTTTTAGCCCAAGCATCATCAGGGGCAATCCACCCTTTGGTTGAGCCTCTGTTGCCAGGTCCAGTGAACAGCAGCGAAGTCTCCCTTTGTCCCTCTTTGTAGTTCAGATGTTATATGAGGTCTGAATACCAGGGCTACCATATTTGTGCCCAACAATTTCCCTCAGGGGACGCAGCAGCCACTGGCCAATGGGCTACTGGGTTGCATTCTACCTGATGATGACTTCCTGCAATTCAGCTATCCTTGAGTTCACTTTTCTTTCTATTGCCAGATGCCAGAATGCCTCTCTTTGTGTGTGGAGCTTGGTATCCAATCCAAGAGGTACGGCTACCTTGGGCCCAACTTCTTTCCCACTCGGTCCCTGACGCTAACCTGCTTACTCCAACAAATTAGCAGCCCTTCTTGTGGGTGTCCACCATTTGCCCTTCAAAGGTGGCTTTCCCTTTGATGCTCATTCATTGGGCTCACAGCTGTTCAAAAGATAGGCCTATATTGTTCTCTTTTCTAGGAGTTGTTCACACTTCTCCCCAGAATGGCAGGAGGTTGTCTTTTGGCTAGCATCTGCTGAGGCCACTGGAATACTTGGGGCAACAGAGTGGCAACTTTCTGAAAGTTTCTTTTACTCAAAAGTCATGTGAAATTCGACCTAGCCATCAAGTCTGGTTTAATGTAATGAATATTTTTATACCATGAAGGACCAACTTTGGTAGTCCCATTCAGGAGCTGAAACACCTACGTTGTCAGTGGTTATAACCCTATACTCGCCAATGGGGCTTCTAGATATTCCACAGTAAAAATTATAATTTGGGGTTTTTATGGTTAGGACATATAAATATATATATGCCCTACTTTCCAAAATATTGCACTCTGGCCTAGGACTCAGTAGGCCTACCTTAGTTGTGACTTATATATACATTAGAAAGGGAGGTTTGGGCTTTGTCATTGATTTAAATGGAAAATTTTATTGAGCAGTTCAATCCTTTGTTGCCAGTCTGGAGTGGCAGTGTGGGAGACATGTTTGCCATGTCCTGCTCAGGGTGGCACAGTACGGGCTCCAGCCTCATGAGCAACATTATAACATTTAGGCTGTGAGTACCACACACTAGTGCTTATTAGTAAGTAAACTTGGGCAAATCAGGTATAATAGAATCAAACATACAATTTTAAGAGTCAGAACATTGGCACCGAATTCTGTTTAGCCGACCTCAATGCATATTCAGAGGCGAAAGACCAGCAGCATCAGTGCAAAATATTTGGGTCATCCTGAAAAAAGAAGCATTGAGGAGACTGGCGAGGAATTAATTTCCTCAAACCAGGACTTCAAGGAAAGCAGCATGTCCAGGCTTGAGCAGTGACTTAGATTTAGTTAGATTTGGTTTTAATCAAAAAGACTTCTTTTGGTTTAAGATTTTGTACTTGGACATATGATTTTTGTTATTTGCATTACATTTCAATTCTCATTGGTGTCCTGTTTTGGACAATTTGTTAAAATCCATATAGTCTATACAGATCCAAGCACACTTTCACACCACATCCCAGTTTTACTCCACCATTAGGAAATCCACTCTCTCTCTATGAACTGAACTTTGCATTGCATTAGTGTTACTGCTTTGAAGATGATATTCATTGTTGGTTACAAAGAGTTGGTGGGGGTGTACACGTGGTATTCTGAGTGCATGACTACAGGTTCTACAAATGTGTACCTCTTGTAACTCAACTACACAGCCCCACACCATGTGGAGGAAGGCATTCGAGTCTGCTTTCGAACAGTGTATTGGAACAGGGCCGGCTTTAGGGCGGTGCAACCGGTAGCGGTGAACCTGATGCGAGGAGGGTGCTTTGTTTAGAAATAACGTGTGTTTTAAAACACTTGCTGCAGACTTCCTTGTGTGTCCAGCAGTTTTTAAGAAACAGTGAAAATGGGAAGATAACTCTGGTGCTTAATGTTCCTGCTGGAGGGAGGTCATAATCTTCTCTATGACCAGTTTTGACTCGTCATGAAGTAGAGTTATTATAGCTTCTGCTAGGAGCATGTATCATACAGATCGCAGAACTGTATTTTATGTTGATTCCTCAGTTTGTTCCTCCTTTAGGCACAGAGGTCCTTTTTTTACTTTTAGTTGCAATCCAAATATTGCACTGTGGCTTATGAACTGTCATCAAAGAGCTGCATGCAAACTGCATAGAATGTTAAGTTTTCCCCACTCTTTCATTTCTACCCAAACATACTTTTTTTAGCAACATTGAAAATATCTAATCTTGCTTAAAAGAGTTTGTTTGGGTAGAAATACACTCTAATTAGTAAAGCCAACCCCAACCACTGCGGTACTCTTTGAATCCTGAGTTTTTGCTTCTCCAGACCAAATACTTGTAAAAAGATGCAACCCAGCAGTATGGAGGCCATGTGATCCCTACAGCATCACCACATGTACACCTATTAGGTTGCCTGGCACTTTCTCTATAGTATTCCCCTTACCCTGATGCAGGCTCAATTGGGAGCCAGTGTGATGCTCGGCAGAGAGGAGTGTATGTCAAAGCCTGAGTTCCGCATTCCGTGTCTCCAAGGCACGCTTGACTCCATGCCACACTGAGCAGTGGAGAGCCTGCCACCCGGAGGGCAGTCCTCAGTCTGGTTTGTAATTCAGTGAGGTGCGATGAGACACAGCGCCATGAATTCACACTGGGGATAGGGAGGGCTTGAGGGCCAGAGTGCTGCAGCTGTTAGCCGCTGCACAGAGGTGAGCTCAAGCCCCCTTGGAAGTAGCCCAGCCAAGTCTGAGTGGAGCTTGTGGGTTTGCCCAGTGTGCTCCCACTCAGCCCCATCCCCTACCCCCTCCTTCATATGCAACGGGCCACCGCTGCCCACAGCCAGGGAGGCTTTGGACGGCAACCAAAAAAAATCATAATTAAAACAAGCCAGGCGGGCCTGAACATATTCCTCAATATACATTTTTCAGCACGCTTATGCCCCCCTCTGCTATTGAGATGAGAAGCGCACAGAGGGGGTATGGTGGCGCTCTGTGCATGGAGTGGCAACCAGGCCACACCCTTGAGGGAAGTATCTCTTGTCAATCTCTCACTGTGAGGGTTTTTATTTCATTGTACTTGTATGTGAACCCAAGGGTGCAAAAGATTTACACTATTCGAAGCAAACGCATTTCTAATTACAAGGCAGTTTAATATATTTTGGAAATGTTAAACACAGCAATAGAGACTCTATATCTTCTTAGATGTTTTTATTCCATCCACTTCTTTTAGCCAAAGCATCTCGTCGCTTTGTGGTATCCCCCCTTCGACTTCCTCAGTGCTAAAAGTAACACAAATACCAGTTTTGTAATACAAGTAACAGTTGTATACGAGATAACATCAAATTTGCCCTGTGCAAAAACCAAACATGATGTGCTCATTGTATGCAACGTTGGTTTTGGATGGCAATCTTCAGGACTTTGACCTCCTGAGGGGTTAACATATATTAGGAGGTAAGCCCTAACTACTGGGATACGTTACCAAAATATTGCAGTCCTTGATTAAAAGGCATAAAAATGAAACAATATGTCTCATGTCACTTTATATATTTTATTGGCTCGTGCAGTTCGTGATTCTGTAAATACTCAATACCTTAAAGTACAGGTTTCTAATTACCTTGGGAGTCTGCACTATTTACACGTTTTCTAGTTCTGATCATTTAACACTGAGTATGGCTAAAATTGAGCATCACATCACAATAGGGGCATTACCGTGTTAGATATAAAATGTGACAGACTCAATTTCATCATTTTTTAAAAGCTATTTTTATTGAGAAAAAAAAAGAAAACAGTTCCAATAAGATACACATCGTATATTATACCAGCCTTTAAAATACAGGTTACTGCAACCGGAGGGCACTGCCCAGTGCAGCCCAGTAGGTTCATCCGTTCCTTTGGACATCAACATCCTCCCCTCAGGAGTCATTTGTACAGCCATCCCATCCTCAATGTTGTCAATGTTAGGGAATGTCAACAACAGTCGTTTTAATTTTTGCCATGCTCATGCTTGGCTGAATAGTGGCAAATGCACAGAATTATTGTTTTTGCTTACTACTAAGGTGTACACATGTGGTTTTTCAAAAGTACTTCATTCCTATACCAACTAGAGTCCACAACCATACTTCATAAATCATATTCAACACTCTCTTCTTTTAATCCATATGGGTGCCTTCTAATCGAAAGATCTGGTTTAAGCCTGGAAGCAAACCTGGCCAGACCCCCACTGCCACCTATGCGGTCTCGCAGTGGAAAGTGCATTGCATTTTCTGTGCATTTGTCCAACCTCAGATTGAAACTGCTACATCCTGCCTGATGGCCCTTTAGATCAAATCTTGCCCTCCTGTATGTCAAGTACCTGGTCTTCATGGAAGCATAATGGTTGACTGGTCCCAATGCCCACCCACCGGTGCCACCGTACTTGGATATTTCCTACGGCTACACCAGAGAGGGGAAAGGGGAATGGGACAGAGAACAGACAACCCCAATCTCGACAATTCTCTTTCAGTCTCCTAGGAAGCCTTCTTCTTTTCTCACAGAGAGTCAATGGGTTACCAGATAGAAGAGGACGTAATGAACAAAGAAAGGGACAAAATAGAAACAAGGTTACCTCCTACTCTTCTTGCTTCACTGAGTTTTATAATTCTGACTCTGACCTTCCCTACCTGTTAAAGCGGGAGTTTTAGCTTCTCTTCTAATGTACAATTTCTAAGTATATGCTTGTCAAATAGGTAAGGACTGGGCCTGGGCAAAGCACTATGCTACACTCGCGTAGTTTGCGAAGTTTGCGCAACTTCGCGCTACGCGAACTGCATGTAGCACAGTGCGAACAAGCTTAGCATAATGCAGCAGTCATTTTTTGCTTCCTCGCGGTCCTCAATGTCAAGTCGGCGGCCGCGAGCAAGCAAAATGACATCCTGGCGAGACTTTTTCCGCTTTCGCAATCAGCAACAACAAGTAGCCGATCGCGATAGTGGAAAATAAACCTCCCTGTGAGAGTCTCAACGCGGGAAGGTCTGGTTTCTCATTGCGAGTGGTCGCGTATGCTCGCGACCGCTCGCAATGAGAAACTACCAGTACACGTTGAGAAAGCTGGCGCTCAAGGAAAAATCTCCTAGAGTGGCAAAAAACTACAGCTCGCACTGTGCAAGAGGCCGTTTCTAATGATTGCACAGTGCCTGATGCTTGTCCGCACTGTGCAATCTTTGAAAATGGCATCTTGCACAGTGCGAACATGCTACTACGCAGTTCACGTAGTGCTACATGTAGCTCACGTAGTCCGAAGTACACTTTGCGTAGCTTAGCGAAGCGCTACTTCGCAAACTACGCCCAGCCCTAGTAAGGACCTAATGCATAAAGGAAGAACAAGATTGAAACAAGATTAATTTCATACTCTTATAACTACACTGTGTATACTCTTCTCTCTATGACCTTCTCTACTTGCTTGAAGAGATGAATAGCTTCTCTTCTATTGTAAACAGCCTTTGGATCTATGCATACTTCTGCATGCCCGAAAGTCTTCCATAAACATTACATACAGTTAAATGTGAATACAGTCTTTTCTCTGTAGACTATTTCAGTTCAACAGTGTAGAGTAGAGTTGCGCTTCTGTACTTGAAACAGTTTCTTCTATCTTGCCTGAACGCACCAAAAGGAACAAGGGAGGAGAAACAGGAAGGGAAAAGAAAGGAAGTATGCATGGAAGGCAAAAATTGTGCAGATAAGTCCAAGTTGCAGGAGTTAAAAGCGCTCTGTTAGTAAGCGAAAGAGTCTTTAAGCATCTGCTGCGAAGTTCAAAAATACAAAGGTATCTTACTTGAGGAATAGACTAATCCTGGAGTATGGCTACTCAGAATCTCTATGCAAAGACTGAATGGCTGGAACTGCTTCGACTGACTACTCAATCAGAGAACAGGCGGAACGAGGAAAATGCTCAAGACGCCTTATGAACCTGGAACGCTTTCATCTTCTTGCAGGGATGACTTGCTGCCTCTAAGAATGGAGAAGCAATATCCCGAAAAATGTGCTGCATACTGATACTTACAGCTGCTTCACTCATACTTAATGAGGAGGGGCAGAAACAAATGTGCATACTTCATCTCAGGTGAATTGAAGTGCGCAGAAAACTGCGCGCTCTCACCGTTTGCTGTCTAAACTCTAGCGAGAATTTAAAAGGCTATCTAAGAGTTCTACTAATGCGGCAGCCATCTTGTAGTGTACTGAAGGGCTGAACTAAAGGTTTCTCTAAATGCTGACGAAACAAGGTTTCACCACCAATCTTGCCTTTCTCTTCTTGACCTTACTATTCATACTCTGAGGAATTGCAATTACATTAATATGACTCCTGACACTGTAGTGATGGCACTTCTAAATGGCATTAACATCAAGCTTTCCTGCAGGGCCACAAAGTTTTTCCTACTAGACTTCCAGCGTAATATACTTTTTCTTTTTTTTCCTTTTTTTACCCATTTTTTATATTTTAGAGACTTCCCATATCATTTCAGGTAGCAAATCCAGCAATGGAATTTGTAACATTAAGGTCCAACTGTGAATTTATTATCTAATTTATTGAACTTATTGCGCCTTTGTCAACCTATACAAACAAGCATATTTTAGTCTCTGTGCTGTACTTCTTGCAATGATTTTTATTAGTTTGCAGTAAAGATCTATTTACTTTTTATTTACACCTTATAGTCCACATCATTTTGTATACAATTTCACTTACACTGATTTCTACACATATGATTCATTGTCTCTGTATAATGTCTGTAATGTGTAGCGCTCCAACTCCCTACACTGGAATCAGAGTTGTTATAAAACAAATTAAATTAATGTGAGAGAGGGGCTACGGAGAGATGAGGGGCACTAGTTGAGTGTGGTAGTGAGGGAACCTGAGAATGCGGTTATTGAGAGGGTTGCCACCAACAAAGATTGTCACACCGGACAACACAAGCACTAAAGCCGGGTCTGCATTGTGACATACAGAGGCAAATTTACAAGCCCATATTGCCACCACAACATCACTTTTCAGTGATGTTGTGATGGCGATAGGGTCTTCACCTTATTTACAAGACAGCGTTAAGCCACTTTTGCTGCCTTGTAAAAAAGGCCCCCTTTCATGCTGTATTTAGCGTGAAAGGGTTGGGCAGTGGGTGTTGTGGTGGGCGTTTTACTCCAACACATATTGATTTTGACTCTGCCCCCTATTTACAAGGACAGTGTAAATAGGTGGCAGGCCAACCTGGACTTATAAACACAGACTAGGCTGCTAAACAAATGCCCATGTGGCAACCCGGATTACCATAATATTGCTAAAGTGAGTAAATATTTATCAAGGTGTCCTTGTGCTACCAGAGCCAGAGACTAAATTAAGGAGCATGGAAAAAAGTAAATCAGCTCCCAAAAGCCGGGTCTTCAAGGCTTTCCTAAAATGCAGCAGGAGAAGGATCTTGTGGCGAGTGATGGAAAGATCAGTACAGAGTTTGGCCGCCAGTAACAAGCCCCACTGACTCTCAGGATGAAAAGTCCAAGAGACCACTTACAGCAGAGAGAGCTGGCACATGGCTGGTAAGTTTCTTTCTCAGATAATGTTGACCAATATGATGCACGGCTTTGAAGACAGAACAAGGGGATTTAAGGACAATTCTGTTCTCCTGGCGCCAGTGTGGAGAGTTCAGTGCAGTGAGGTGGAGGGTAACGTGGGAGTCCAAGGGGCGCAGCATTTTGAGCCTTTCCACTTTGGTTGGGTCTTGGAGGGTGGGCCAAGATGGAGGCTTGTGTTTGCATGGATGATTTATCCAGGGCACTTCTGTTTAGTAGAAGTTCCGATTTAGTGAGATAAGTTGTAAATTTGATGCTACAACAGACATACACTGAGGCAAAGCTCAAAGAGGGCAGTACCCAACTTACCCAGGGCAGGAATCCCTTGGGTGTCATCCGCATAGTTTATACAGTTGAGACCAAATGATTTCACCAGTTATGTTTGCAGATGGACAGAGATATTACAGCATCAGGCTTAGGGCTGACCACTAAGGAACACCTTGATTCAGTGACTTGTTCATGTTGACTCGGCCTGGTTGAAATTTCATTATACACTGAAATTGGCAACATTTTAGAACTTCACAATAATTCATGTTACACCATTTTCTTTAACTCTTTGGTAAGTGAGTCTGCATAAAACACTCTTGCGAGATACCAGTGGGACACTGGTTCCGACAGAGCCTGTCACAATGGAAGAAAAGTTTTGCTTGAACTTGTCTCTGCCTAGCATAATTGAGAATTTCTCAAGGTGCAAACTCATTCTCTTGGAATGTTTTGTCTCTAATCTGCCAATATCCAGACTTCTTGCCAGGCGTTGCCCCCAGACATGGATAGTTTGTTTGTCAAATAATACAGGGTCATAATGTTGAGAGCTTTGCAAGTGATGCAACGGGTTTTGAAAATGATCTGAGATAGAACAGCCGCCTGTGTAGGTCTTTCCTGGTGGGGGTAGCAGGGTGAAACTTCTTAACCCTTTGATACCTGTCCTGCTGCACGCAGGATACCTCTCAGGAGCGCTATGGTACTATCGCGGACATCTCTTAGCAGGGCATTGCCTTCATCCAGAGGGAGCGATAGATCCAAGCTGTCATAGTCTTCCTTGCAATCTGTGTCTTCAATCAATCAAACAGGGAATTGTGAAAGCACACTGCTCACCTGTGAGGGTCTCAAGTTGCTGGGGGCTGCAGTTCCAAGTCAGAAGAGACAGGTTTTGAGGCACTTCCTTAAGATGTGGAGACTGGGGGAGGGTCTGATATTAATCAGGAGCTCATTCCAGATCTTTACGGTCATGTAGGAAAAGGCTCTTCTCCCACTGTGACTCTGCGGATCGGCGGGATTTAAGCGAGGGCGAGGTCGGGGAGCGGAGGTTTCTCTTGGGTATGTGAAAGGAAACTCTTTTGTTGGGGTATTTGGGTCCGGTGTTGTGGAGGAATTTGTAGGTGTGGGTGAATCGCTTGAAAGTTACTCTCTTCTCGACGTGGAGCCAGTGGAGGTCTCGCAGGTGTTGGGTGATGTGTTCATGTCATGCGATGCTCAGGACGAGTCTGGCCGCGGTGTTCTGGATGGTCTGAAGTTTTCAGAGCACGGATTTGTAGAGGGCGTTTCCGTAGTCCAGTATTCTTGTTATGAGTGCAAGAATGACAGTCTGTCTGGATTCACGGGGGATCCATTTGAAGGTCTTGCGAAGGATGCAGTGGGTGTTGAAGCATGTGGAGGCGACGGCATTGATTTGTTGGGTCATCGTAAGGGAGGAGTCGAGTATGATTTTTAGGTTCCGGGCATGGATCGTGGGGGCAAGGGGTTGCAGAGGGTGGTGGACCACCAGGTGTCGTCCCATGCTGAAGGGGTGGGACTGAGAATGAGGACTTCTGTCTTCTCAGAGTTGAGCTTCAAACAGCTGCTGCTCATCCAGAATGCAACGTCTTTCATTCCTTCCTGGAAGCTGAGTTTGGTGGTGTCGGGTTCCTTATTGAGGGAGAGGATGGGCTGGATGTCGTTAGCGTCAGATACTATGCTGAGTCCATGCTGTCTGACAAAGGCAGCAAGGAGTGCTATGTAGATTGTAAAGAGCGGGGGACTAAGCGATGATCCTTGGGGTACTCCGCAGTTGATCTCTATGGGTTTGGAGAGGAAGGACGGTAGTCTGAATCTTTGGTTTTTGCTGGTGAGGAAGTAGCAGAGCCAGTTGAGGGTAGTTCCTTGTATGCTGGTGTTGTGGAGTCTGGTGGTGAGAGTGCAGTGGTAGAGAGTAGGAAAGAGTGCGAAGAAGAGATCTCCCCTGAGGGTTTGTCCTAGAGATTTTACCTGGTCTGTGAACTGGGGGAGGGGATGCCTGGTAGGTTTAAATTGGGGGGGCAGTCTTGAATCTGGGGTTGTTTGGTGCTATTGGCAAGTAAAAGGTAAATATGCCTTTGTGGGGTTTAGCTGCAGAAACTCAGTTGACATCCAAGACTGATTGAGTTTGAGGCAAGTGTAGGGATTGTGTGTGTCACTGTGTTTGGATAACTTTGCGTATACATTGATGTTATCTGTGCATTGATAAATCTAGATGCAACTGTCTTCAAGGATGGATCATAGGGATTGCCAGTAGAGGTGAAAGGTCATGGGAGAAATTATGGGGCCCCCGGGTACCTACCCCACATGAGAAGGCGATTGTCTGTGATAATATAGAACCATGAGCTGGTTTTGGTTGGTGAAGCAGCCACGGCCTGTGCAGGTAAGAGCTGTGGGGTGGAGGGCTGAGTTGGGGGGGTGGGTTCAGCAGATGACCATGAGATAAAAAAGAAATAAATAAATATTTTTCCCTTGTCGTCGTCTGTCAAACCCCCCTCCCCCCGGGCCCCACTGCCCCACGGCTCTTACCTGCAGGAGCCACGGCTGCGGTGAAGTATGATGTGAATCATTCAAGATAGGGCCTGATTGTCCCAATGTGTGTTTTAATGGTGTTGATGGTGTTTATCAGGTCTAGATGGTCAACACTGTTGAAGAAGGACTGTTCCTGGCGGAGAGGAGGAGGGGTCATCGACAACTTGGACTGTGTCTGTCCCAGTGTAGCAGCAGGTTCGGACGGCCTGATTGATAGTCTTGGGGGTTTGAACTTCAATTACAACCTCAGGGTGGCTTTATCTGGGAATCTGCTGGGTCTGGTGAAGATGGGCTACAAGTTTCAGCCGAGCAGGGTGTGAAGGAAGAAGGATTGCTGATGGGTCATTTTGAATCCAAAACAAGTGCAAATTCTTGCAATCAAATTTGGAATAATATTACCTGGAAGGTGAATGTGACATCTTCACATTCACTCTACATGCAGCACAGTAAAAAGTGTTTCATGACCTTATATGGTATGCGTGAGCGCTCCTATCTACGTTCAGGAGTGACACCATGGATGAGGTCCAGCTCCACACTGGAGCAAACACTGCTTGAAGAGGCTGTAAAAAGTACAATCATGTCTCACTATGCATGGTTGTGGCATAGTGACCGGAGCTGCTGACTTTGGAAATGTGAAAACACTTTTGAGTCTTGAAGGCGTCTCAACATCCTGTAATTCTGGAGAAATAACTTAATCTCCCCATGCCAACCTTACATGAATGTGTCCTTGTGTAATGTAACTGGTGCTCAAGTATAGCACTCCAATGCCTTTGGGTGGAGTTTGTGTTATATAAAACTGTAAAAAACAGAAGGTGGAGTAGAAGGAGGAGGTGGGTGATTCATCTTTCAGGTAAATTTGTAATTTTCACATACAATCTTCTGGCTTTCTTATACACCAATACTATAAAAAAGAAATTATATCATGCAATTTTTTATGAAAAAAAGATTTATTCATTCTAAAATGTTAGAAAATATTTAATAATAGAAAAAAATATGTCTCATTGATTGCCTGCTCATGAGACTAAACAGTAGACAAGAGACTCGGATACTGCAGTGCAGCCAGAACAGGACCATGTTTGCTGTGACTGGACAGGACCAAGAATGCCTTCAGGGTGGTGAGCAGTGTGTGGAGGGCGTCTCAGTCCAGCGCCAACATCAGGCTGAGACTTTACCAGAGCCGTGTTCTGTCCAGACTCTTGTATGGATCATAATGGCGATGGATGATGAAAAGAGACACCTCCACACTGTCTGCCGGCCACAACATTCACCTGAGAAGCATCTAGTGATTCTTCTGGCAGCAAACCTTCTCACCAGATGTCAGCAAGAGAGCCTGGACACCATCATTATTAGAGAAAGATGGGGATGGATAGAGCCCATACTAAGACAGTTTGGCATCCTGTTGGTGGGCGCAGCATCGCCCCTTATGCCTCATAGATCATCCATTATCCACGGCAGGAACAGTGAAGCATATAGGGCTCTCTGTGCTTGAGATGTATGTGGTAGGGAGGACGCATCCTATACGTCTTACCTCTCATCCCCCCAGACTGGATCAGCTTCCAGGGATCCTCCTGGTATGTATTGCTCGATAGATCGGACGCAGCATCAGATGAGGACGAGGCTCCCTGAGAAGAGCAGCTCCACCCCACCCTGGAAGGCAGATGTGGAACCAGAAGTGAAGCCCCTGCACATCAGGCAGGGCGCCGTATAGAAATGTGCCCAAGACAAACAGATGTGGAAGGGCTTCGTTGCAGCTGCACATGCATTCAATAGAAAGGGCAGTAAGTAAGTAATTATGTTTGCTGAACAGCAAGATTTTTATTTTAAACGAGTGCATCCATTTTGTTTAAGGTGGACATTGACATTGGTGTTTGGAGAAAAGTCAGCAACATCTTTTTTGATTGATATTATTTGGAAACGATGTTAAAATATAATGTGGATATAACTTTGCATCAAACATGATAACCAATCACAGATGCAAATTAGGAAGTGAGAGCCTGATTATGAGTTTGATTGACAGGGTACAGCAACACGTCTGTCTGCCCAGCAGACCCTGCTCCCCCTTTAGTGACTTGGGTGGTCTGTCCAGTTTCAGCCGGTGGTGCCCCACATGCGCCGCCCCCACAAACACTGAACCACAGCCTGGTGGAGGGAGCAGTTAATGAAAGAACACCAGACCACTCACCCTATGTAGAGCGACCGTGGGAGACTGTCACTCTCTGATCTGCTCGGCCAGGGTGTCAGGGTCATGAGGGTTTTGTTTTTCTTGGGCAGATTCTCTTTCTGGAAGCTTGTTCTTTGGAAAGCAAACATTTGGTGATCTAGAGCATGAAACTTGGCAGGCCGCTCCCCAGCATCCAGTGCCTTGACCGGAGCTGCTGTGGGGGGGGGGGGGGGGGCGAGGGGGGGGGGGGGCTCCTGTGAAGCCACTGAGAGCGACCCTCATAGGCTGGCAGAGGGGGGTGTCCAGCCAGGGTGACAGACTACTGACCTCTTCCACCCTGACAGATGATGCCTGCCTGACATTCTTGAAAAAAGGCCCTGAGTCATTGTTAATATAAGAAATACATGATATGTGCTCTTTTATATAAAAACTATCTAAAATTTACAAGAAAAGTAAGTATAACTCGTCCCTCACCGTGACTGCAAACATCCCCAGGAGCCTGCAGGGACAGACCTGTGACTTCTTCCACAAGAGTTTCAGGAAACATCCCTCGGGGAGTGAATGGATTAATGCACCTATCTGAAGGCGGAATATACACCAGAGATGAAATGCCAGAAGATACAAACAGAGATCAGAGAAACAAGAGAAAGAAGAAACGGGGCCAAGATACAGCACAGCCTGGGAAGTGCTCAGAGAAGGGCTCCAGCTCACCTCCAGCCCAGCCTCTGCTCTGCCGCAGAGCACACATGGTGAGCAGAGGGCACTATAAAGGCCCTTGAATGCCCCTCGAGACCAGAGGCGCCTGCATGTCTAGGTAGGATTTTAATCAATGCTCAGGGGTGATTTTGTTTTCTTCTCCCAGAAGAACTCAGGTTCTCTGTCTGATGCACACACCTCGATTTGTTTCTGGAACTCAATTTACACTGGATGTTGTTTTGCCACTTTTATCAGGGGAAACACAGTAACAATAAAATATTGAACAAATATACGTGTCATCCGTAAATTAGGAATCAAAGGTAAAATCAAATAAAATGAGATTGCAAAACAGAAACAAAACGAAGGCCAAGTGAAAAGAAAGAGTGGCAGAGAAGAAAATGAGCGTTATGGGATAGGAGAGAGTTCCAAATTCTTGTTGCAGCCCCGGAGAATGCTCTATCAAATGTTTTTTCTTTCTTCCTGAAGCAGGAAGGATTTAAGAGCAGATTGTCGGAGCTCCTGGTGAGTCTGTTTACATAGCGTAAGTTTCTGGGCTAGGAATTGGGGTGTCTTGTAGAGTAAGGCTTTATGAGTAATCCAGGCCGTCTTTAGCTGTATTCTCGCTTCATAGGGCAGCCAGTTGAGTGCTTTCAGGTGTGGCGAGATGTGGTCAAATTTTCTTGAACCTGTTAAGAGTCTTGCGGATGCAAGCTTTTTAAGGGGCTGTAGAGATCTTGGGAAGCCCGATAGAGTTGTACATCCATATTCCAGCCTCAAGATGACTAACGCTTGAGCTGAAGTTTTAAGGTCCGGGGTCTTGATAAATGGTTTAATTTTACTTAGATAGCTGAGGTAAAAACGGGCATTTTTAGCTAGCATGTTAATGTGTGTTTGCATGTTTAGGTTCCTATCTATTGTGCTTCCAAGTGATTTGGTAGAGTCTACTAGGATCGGGGTACAGTTTAGAGCAGTGATCATCTTGGTGTAGTCCAACAACGTCGCAGATATTTTTGGGGGGAATTATAAGGAATTCTGTTTTTTTGCGAGTTTAGCTTAAGGTAGTTGGTGGTTAGCCAGTGGACTGTTTTTTCAAGAGCACGATTCATCAACTTGATCTCTTCAAGGGAGGTGATCTTGATGTACAACTGGGTGTCATCTGCGTAGATATGGAAGGAGATGTTTGACTGTTGTAGTAAAACTGTTAGGGGTTCGATGTAGAGGTTGACTAGTGAAGGGAATTAGGAAGAGCCTTGTGATACTCCTAAAAGATTCGGAGATCACCATTGAGTCATCAGAGTGAAATAAGGCAGGTAATGCTATTTAACACCATGCGCGCTAGCGGAATTCCGCTCGCACGCTGGATTTTGCGGAAACGCACTTTACGTGACGAGCTGGGCTCGTCATCAGCGTGAGAGGAGGCTACGCCATGACGAGCCCAGCTCGTCATCAGCGTCGAAGGGGTTAATGTAAATGTTACTTCTGGCTCCGCTGACTTGAGGAGAAGAAAGATTTTAAGAGAGGCTGCATGCATTATCACTTTTCGCAGAAAAACACTTTATGAAGATCAATGCTACTAAAAGCAAGATTATGTGTATTTTCGGTAAGAAAAAATGCAGGTCTGTAAATTACAACTGGATATTAGGAGGACAGAAATTAGAGGTAGTTAAAACCTACACCTTTTTAGGGAAAATAATTACAGCAAACATAAGTGAGACTGCCCATATAGAGCACAATACTCGTAAAGCATTGTCACATGGGATGGGATTGTGCTCTTTGTATAAAGCTACAGGGAAGAGACACTTTAAATTATTCCTTGATGTGTTTAAAGCTAAAATACCTGCCACTCTCCTTTATGGGATTGAATTAGTGGATATAAAACATTGGGGATTTGTGTCGAAAGTAGAAGGAAAGATCTTAAGGAAAATATCAACTCTAAATACGGCCTGCTCCGATAGTTCATGCAGGCTAGAATTTGGTTTGAGAAGCGGTTGGGTGCAGGGGCTGATTGCCCTTGTAAGATGGGTAGCCTGTCTGGTTAGAGGAAAAAATGGTTCCCTGAGAGAAGCGATTAAAAGAGAACTTTTGGGGGATCTCAATGACTTCTCTTTATTGGTAAAAAACTTTAGAATGGCTGTTGATCTACTAGAGTTGGATGCAAACATCTTGTTCTTATTAGACCCCGTTGAACTTAAGACGAAATTAAAAAATGCATCCTGGGAACTATGTTATAAACTAGATTGGATAGCCCAAACAAGGAAAAAGGATAGACAACCTTTGCTAAATACATACTTGTTTAAACAGCCCCAACAATATCTCATCTGGAATATCCCTCATAGAATCAGAAGGCTATGGTTTTTATTGAGACAAGATCTGCTTCCTTTAAATTCTCTTCACGCAAAATGGTATGGTGTGTCTCCTGTATGTAATTTCTGCCATAATAATGTACAGAATCGCAATCATGTTTTGTTTGTATGTAAGGTATTGCGTCCCTTTCGCCTCAAATGGCTAAAACCAATTTGTCTACAGCTAGGAATTTTAAATGTATATACTTTCCTCCATGCACTTTATAGCCCACCTAATGAAATGTTTTGCTACAGAATTTTTAACTTTTTTAAATGCTTTTTAGATATTTATTAATAATGCACGCGGAATGGCTGAGGACTGCGAAACTAGTGACTGTATGTTTCACATCGCTTTTTCTAGACTGTAAGGTGTTATTTTGCTGATTCTTTTATGTGATGTATATTGTATGTTTTATTTTATGTGGCCCTCATCGAGAGCCAAAAACATAATAAACTTTGACTTTGACTTGACTTAAGAGAGGCTCAACACCTCAAACACCACAAATAAATAATTAGCAAAAATATGAGGTCTCCTCAGGGTTTTCTCCCCAGGTTACAGATCTTCAAAGAGTCTTTTGCAGAGTGCAGAATGATTCAAGACACTCATGTTCTGCCTCTTTGTGTGATCTTTATGAATAGGCACATGTGTGTACAGTGGCAGTTAAGTTAAGGTGTGATAAGTATATGTATTGATCTCTGTACACTTACAATCCCTGAATAACAATATTTGACTAACTTCACACAAAGCCATGCCCCTTGGTGTAAATGGAAGAGAACTGGACAGAAGCATATATAGATAATCTTACTCCACCTATAATACAGAACACAACAAAATGACACACTTTCGGAAACTCATGGCCGCGTCACCAGGGCATGAATGAAGCATGTTTTTTTGCATACAGTTTTATTTAGTTTTATAAGTAGCAACAGACAGTGCCCAGGGAAGTGCCTGGGTGAACACAGGGTACCTAACATCCAGGCCTATAGCCAGGGTCCCAGAAATAGTACTAAAGTGAAGGAGTATTGTCCTCTGGGCCACATGCTATCTCGAAGAGGGGTAGACTAATGGCCAGTGCCCTCACATGGACCATCCCAGCAGGATAATGGGGTGTGGCCCACCCATCACTAGAAGGAGTGTATCTGAACATGCACTAGGGGAAGGTAAGGACCAAGGGGAGGGGCATGGAGAACAAGGGGAAGGAGTGTCGCCACTCTGGAAGGGGTAGCAGCAGGTCTCCAGCAGGGACAGTGGGCAGCAAAAGAACGGCCACTTCCATTCACCAGGATATGGAGCACCTGAATACCCCGTGAGGGACTGATAGTGGTCTGGCCTGGGGCAGAGAGTAGGGGCCAGGGGGGTTAGGGAGGCCAAGGAAGGTCATGGTGCTACGGGGGGGGGGAAGCAATTGCCAGGAAGTGGCCTCACACCGCCTCAAACTGCAGCAACTGGGTGTTAAGTTAAACATAATTCGTTCACAGCCAGAGACTCAGTGGAGTTCAATCCAGCATTCAGTGATAAAAGCAAGGTAGGTTTTCATCATTGGAGGAGGATGCAGAGTTTAAATGTGGCCAGGGAAGCAGACAATCATTGATGTTCATGTGACGTCAGGTCAAAGAGTCTGGGAATGTTGGGGGGGGGGGCAAAGGCAAAATGTGTGTCACATTACAGCACCTAGAAGGTCCCACACCTGAGCCCAAAAGGTGGAGAGAGCCAGGCAGGACCACAGAATGTTTACCTGGTCATAGAGAGCCACATTACATCTCCAGCAAAGGTCATGGGCAGATGCTTAGCCCTTTTTATTACCAGGGGTACCTGCCAAGGAAAGTGGATAAGGCAGTGCTCTAGGTGAACCAGAATGGCATCTTGCAGCCTGGCTACTGATGAAGAGCAAGCTGTGAAAGGTGAAAGGCAGGCTTTAGGAGGCCATGTGAGGTAGTCTCAAGCCTCCGACCATGGTGTCCACCCGAGATTGGTTCATCCACAACCTAGGTTTATGCCCACTCCAGGATCTGATGTCTGCCTCAATGTGTGCCAAGAGGGATGTATGACGTTAAAACACATACTTTTACCACGCATACCATTACAACGCAATATTTACAACGCAGGACCCTTTACAACGCATACCTTTACAACGCATGACATTACATCGCAGATACTATTACAACGCATGGCATTACAACGTAAGTATAGATAAGTATAGGTAAGTATATTATTTTTTAAATATTATTACATTATTTAAAAAAAATGTAATTTATAAATATTTAATTATTTTTATTTATTAAATAATTTTTTTATTAATGTCATTGTAATTGTAAAATTATATAAATATATATACTTTTTGAAATAAATATTAAAATTACTAAAATAATTTTTTAAAATTTAATTTAAGTATTTTAAAATACCCCTGTACCCCATAACCCAAACCTAGCCCTGAACCCTAAAAATACCCCTGTACCCCAAAACCCAAACCCAGTCCTGAACCCTAAAAATACACCTGTACCCCAAAACCCAAACCCAGCCCTGAACCCTAAAAATACCCCTGTACCCCAAAACCCAAACCCAGCCCTGAACCCTAAAAATACCCCTGTACCCCAAAACCAAAACCCAGCCATGAACCCTAAAAATACCCCTGTACCCCATAACCCAAACCCAGCCCTGAACCCTAAAAATACCCCTGTACCCCAAAACCCAAACCCAGCCCTGAACCCTAAAAATACCCCTGTACTCCAAAACCCAAACCCAGCCCTGAACCCTAAAACTACCCCTGTACCCCAAAACCCAAACCCAGCCCTGAACCCTAAAAATACCCCTGTACCCCAAAACCAAAACCCAGCCCTGAACCCTAAAAATACCCATGTACCCCAAAACCCAAACCCAGCCCTGAACCCTAAAAATACCCCTGTACCCCCAAACCCAAACCCAGCCCTGAACCCTAAAAATACTCCTGTACCCCAAAACCCAAACTATATATAAAATTACTTTAATTAATTTATTTAATTTATTTTAGTATATTTTGGTAATTGGTAATTAAAAAAAAGGTAAAATAAAATGATATACTTACCTATACTTACATTGTAATGGCATGCGTTGTAATAGTATCTGCGATGTAATGTCATGCGTTGTAAAGGTATGCGTTGTTAGGGATCCTGCGTTGTAATGGTGTGCGTTGTAACAGTATGCGTGGTAAAAGTTGCGTGGTAACAGTTGCATACTGCCAAGGGAGGTTTGGGGATCTTGAAGGGGGAGTACAAAAGATGCAATGACATTGGGGATGCTACAGCAATTTTCAATGTTTAGACCATACCCCAAAGGGATAAGTCAAGGTGCAAGCACTTAAAAAAATGTAGCGTGGCGTGTTGGAGGAGGAGAAGGAAATTATCCTCCCCACCTGAGAAGGGCCCCAGATATCGCTGGACCCCCAGCTCCCATGTCATATGGTAGCCCTCTACACATGCCCATTGGTAGATCTAGAAATGGGGAGGTGCTACCTCTTTCACCTTTTCACCTTGCAATGAAGCTGTCACCCAGCCCTATGTGGGACATGAACTGGAATATGTATAGCGACTCTATCCAGTTGAATGCCTTTTCTATGTACAGGCAAGGGATAGAATCTTCAACAGGTCATCCATCAAATGCCACAGATGAGCAACGGTCCTCCAATGGTTCCGGGAGCAAAGGTCTGGCACAAAGCCCACTGGGAATTTGTGAACAAGCTGGGTATCACTTTCCCCAAGTGATTCTTCAAAATCTTAGCCCTGACCTTAAGACCAACATTAACGAGGGTGATCAGGGGATAACTAGCACAATCCTAAAGGTCCTTGTTCTATTTGCGGATAAGAGTAATATCCACTTTATTAGATATAGTTCCCAGGGAGTTATACCCCCCCACCTCACAGAAGATCCAGGTCAGATGGGGTGTTACCAGGTAATTCCCTGTCAATAAAGCTCACCCAAAACTCATCCTTGCCTTGCACTTTACAGGTATGTAGTGCCAACAGTGCCTCAGACATTTTCTTCTCCAAAGTCCCTCATCAGCAGGTCTCATCACTTTGCAATGGAGGAGGGCTGGAGCAATCGGATTGGCGGGAACCCTTGAGTTCAAGCAGTATAGGGAGGAGTAGAAGTTCGAAAATCTGTCAACGATGTCTCTGGGATGAACCAGGCGGTGTCTCAAGGTGTCACAAATCACAGAGATGGCCGGTTCAGATTCCCTCTGCCTCAGCTGTGCGGCCAATACCCTACCACCCTTATCCACATGGTAATATTGATGCCATCAGAGTTTGACCAAGATCTTCTCTGCTACATCTGAAGAGAGGGAGTTCCAGCAATTGATAGCCTGGTCTAGTTGTGTCCATGCAGAGGGAGAGGGGTCAGTTGTATATTGTGCCATCAAGTTGTGGACTTCTGATTCCAGTGCAGTAAGGTTGGCCTGGGAGTTGCGTCTCACCAGTGCTGAGTATGGTATTATCCTTACCCTAAGTGTGGGTTTTCCTGTCAGCCACAACATCCTTCATTGTCAAAGAAGTAAGACCGAATGTGGAAGCTAAGTCATTCCTAAACGTCAGGGCATTTATGGGCAAATGTTCTTATACGCCATTTGGTCAAGAGGTGTGGGGAGTCGCCCCTAGGCCCAGGTTATGCTCAAAAGGACTCCTTCTAATATGTCACAGCTCATGGCATGTGGTAGAAGGCCACCATGTATAAGGAAGTAGTTAATACGGGACGGTCCCATGGGGGCTGGGGAAAAAAAGGTTAAGGGCCAGAGGTACAATGGGATTTAGCCTGCGCAAACGGGTTTGCTACCCTTTTGTACATGCTAAATCCTTCTGGGGCATGTGCAAGCACTATTTTGCAAAAAAAAGTGTTTTGCGAGTGGCTATTAGGAAGGGTCGTTCCCTTCCTAATAGGGACCCCAAAGCCATGTATGAATGTTTTGCAACCGCACTTGCAGTCGCAAAACACTCGCAAATTACCACCTGCTTTAAGAGGGTGGTAATGCACTCGCAAAAGGGAAAGGGTCCCCAGGGGAACCATTTCCCTTTGCAAATGCAGGGGAAAATATAGTTTAGGGGCAGGCAGCGGTCCTTTAAGGAAAACGGATGGTTTATTGAAAAGCAGTCCCAGACATGGTGGTCTTCTGATCCCAGCAGACAACCATCAATGGGAGGGCCTGCCATTCCCAATGGGGTCGCAAATTGCGAGTGGCTCATTAATATTCATGAGCCTTGCATTTTGCAATCCCATTGGGAATCGCAATCAGTGTCTGTGACACTGTAGTACATTGTAAATTGCTCCTAGCAATTTGCGACTCGCAATGGAGAGCAAATTGTGAGGGGTCATTTACAAGGGTCATACATCTGGCCCATAGTGCCTAGCCAAAGAGGGTGAAGGAGTCACCACACCTTGACCAGTTCATGATCCTCCTGCAGGTCCCTTAGTAGAGCCCTGTCAGTCCTATGTTGACAGTCCAACTGTCCAGAGCTGTATAGGAACAGTTCTGATGGCAAATTCCAATTGCACCAGTACAATGGGAGAAGATCCTAAGGACAGGAGAATCCTGGATAACTGAGCAAGGAATTTGGTCTTTTCATAATTAGGACCATTCGATGATCCTACAACCACAGAGGGCTGTAGGATCCATAGTTTTACAAACACCCTCTGGCCCTCAATATCGTTCCATGTCCTCAAGACCTTACACAGTAGTTGATTCCCAATAAGGGTAACCACCATGCATTTCATAATGCATCTGGCCCTTGCTGTGGGTCTTCCATGATCCACAGCCATTCTGTTATTCATAAAGGACTCCCCCACCCATCCTGGCGTTAGCTTCAACGACTCAACTGGTGCCAAGCGGGTGTTGATGTCGGAGTGCTTCATGTGGTGGTAGTGAAGAACTTTGGTAAGTTCGATGTAGTTGGTCTGTCCTTTGACATTCCAGGATACTGTATTGAGTGTGTGGGACATTGCCACAGGTAGTGTTAAGTATGAACTTCACTGCTGCAATCAAGGAAACTCCATATGAGGGCAAAGACTGGGAGAGGTATGGTTGGAATTGGATTACTGAGAAGTAGGGAGAAAGAGGGAGCTCCGCCAACCTTAAGGGAGAGGGGAGGGAACAAACTATGAACTTGAGGGTGTGGGTTCTTTTTCTGGCAGTGTTATCCTGGCTCCCACAACCCAGTGACCCCAGGCTCAAGGTCATACACAGGGTTTCAGTGGAATGGACACCACTGCAGGAGTGCCAGCCGGGCCCAGGGTTAGGCAGACGGAGGCTGAGCATATCACGGAGGGACAGCCCATCTGCAGGTTGAGTGGTCAGAGTTGTATGTCTGGGGTCAACATCTCTCTGCCAGCCGCCCAGGGACAATATATGAAAGAAGAGCGGGAGGTCAAATAACCAGGGTAGGCTCAGTGGGGGGGATTGAAAGTCACTCATCCATCTAGAACTGCAAAAGAGGAACCAACACAGAGGCTGCACTTCAGGGGATTGGACACTGTCATAACAAGTCGAACAACAAGAACCAGAGGCAAAACTCCACAATATGCAGGATCAAGAAAAGGAGCCTCCTCCCACTGTTTGCTTGGGTGTGGATCTGGACTTAACTCTAGCCCCCCCTTTGTGGACTGCCTCTAACACCTGGTGGAGGCCAGCACAGTCCAAATCCCTCCAGATGGAACCCCCCTCACACTTTGCCATGATGACTGGCTTCAAGGCAGTTTCCACTGGGGCTCGAACCTGCAGGGAGGATGGTGTCATCCATGTTGTTCCGCATGCGTCCATCCACGGTCACCATCATTTTTTCTTGACCTAACAGTCTATATTTAATGTCTCTCCTTCTCAAAGTAATAGTTATTCATGAAGCCAACATAGACCATAAAACACATATAAATAAAACATATATGTCATGTAAAATCAAGCTATATTCATGATTACATCAAAAAGAACAATTAATGCATGTAACATGAATGCAAACAATCTTAAACCTTTTGTGCAAAAATGCAAGTCAAATGCTGAAAGGATATGCATACAAAGTGCCTCAGTGCATTAACGACAGACTCAATGTACTCAGTCCACAGTAATAAAAATACCACAGTTAAATACATGTAATTATTGACCCTTGCATGCAAAATCAATAGGGGCCCTATATTCTCTGAATAATGTTTCCCTGTGTCTAAGGCTCCTGTAAGAAAACTTGCAACCCAAAAGCAGACCACGGGGAAGCTAGCATTTGTAGATACAACAACGCGTGCCTTATTTGAACAAACTGATTGTTTCTTACCAACGGTATCCACTTCGTATTTGGCCACAGAGCACCAGGAACCTTCTCTGATTGGCACGTTGTTCGCAGAGTCATTTTCCTATAAGTAGACCTTGCTATTCTCAATGAGGCGAGATCCTCCTGCTTCCCTAGCCGCTGAGAGAAAGGCTCCTGTGTGTTGCTACACAAGCAATACATGGGGGGGGGGTGAAGGTAAACGAGGCATCTGACAACCACACCCTGTGTGCTGTATGAAACACCAAGGCCTCCAGTACCTGAAGGAGTTTGGGGAGCGTCGCCTTCAGATAGGCAATCAAGTTGGGTTTCTTTGTAGGGCCCCAAAGGAGGAAAGAGGTTTCCAGTTCATGGACCCTTTGCTGTCAATGAGTAGATGCAGCACAAAGCCAAGTGTATGGCTGGTGTCAGGCTGTTCACCCACGGCAGAGCAGAAGGACTGATGACTCACCACTGCCACATGTGGCTGTCTGACCCCCTGGGGAGCTGGCACATCTGCCTGGAGGCAGCAGAGGCCGGATTGGGGTCTGATCAGTGCTGCTTCATCGAGGACTGTGGAGTTTCTGAGGGACCTCAACCCCTGCGCCATCTGCACTCTGCAAAATGATGCAGCGGTCACCAGAGTATTAGGAAAAGGACCCTGCAAGGATAGAGGTCTCATCGGGTCTCTTTGCCTTTACATGTGCCCCTAACACCTTGAAGTCACCATGTTAAAAATGACTTGCAATGCGGTGCAAACTGCAGAGTA
This sequence comes from Lissotriton vulgaris, assembly GCF_964263255.1. Lineage (NCBI taxonomy): Eukaryota > Metazoa > Chordata > Amphibia > Caudata > Salamandridae > Lissotriton > Lissotriton vulgaris. Next base: position 809,569,155 of record NC_141700.1, read on the forward strand.
TTTCGATTTAGTGCTAACCACAGGGTGTGCAGAGCCATCTGCGTAAATCACATGCTGGTACTAATGTGTGGGTAAATACCAAGATGCGACATTCTACATCCAAGGATTCAAAGGGCGAAAGGGCAAAGGTTGCTGTCCTATAGTATAAACTTCCTTTGGTCCTTGTACAGTCCACCATTGAGCATTCAAGTGATGGAATTCACACTAAAGGGATCTGTGCAACACATTTGGCTGCAAAAACAGCAGTGCAAATTTCGAAGGTGGATGGTGAAACTCGATCTCAAATGCAGACATTTTAGTGGAAATACAGCAGCATTGATCGCAGAAATGCCTCCTGAGGGTTTTAACACTAAATAGTCCTATTTATTTACTAAAGATTCTGTTTCTATGGTTTGTATAACTCTGTAGGAGATTAATTTATTCCTAATGAGTGAACTAAGTTAGATTTAATCAGGATAGCTCCCAAGGGAAGAGCTTCTGCTCATGCTGGAGTTGGCGCTGTTGTATCAATAGGGTGGGCGGGGTTTGTGAAGATTTACTTTGCAGATTTCCGGGGGTTTGCATAAAAACTCCATGGAATTCCACTGAGTTCTGCGAGAGGGCAGAGTCGCTCCAGTTGCCAATGCCCACCCCTACTCTGGACATATGTTAGCACAACAGTACGCGGGTGGTGATGCCCCCGATTTGCTCCTTTATGTTGGGGCATAGGCAGCGTGTGCGTGCTGTAGTTGTTGAGAATTTAATCTGCATTTCAGGAAGTTCATAATTGTTATATTACTGCTAAATAAGTTAGTCTATTTTATTGTACCTACTTAAGATATTTTTGTTAAAAAAAAATATGACTCAACCTAATTATAACATCAGTGCTCCACAAGCATTTTGGATTTCTGGTACAGAACCTCCTCTTAAGTGGTTAGAATGGAAACCTTATTTCTGTAATTACATTGATGCTTTAGATGAAGAAGGAAAAATGTCTCATGCTCAAAAGAAAAGACTTCTTCTACATTCTCTAGGTCCTGTTGGTTTAAAAGTTTATGAAACTATGACTAAACCTAGTTTTCCGGGCAATTTAAATGTTTATGCTTTGGCATTGCTTCATTTAGACACTTTATTTGCTCCTAACGTTTGTATTGGAGTAACCAGATACAAATTGTTTACAAGAAAACATACTAAGGATGAGAATATTGATCGTTATTTGGCAGATCTTAAGAGACTTCCTCTAGATTGTAAATTTGGTGTATTACAGGAAGAACTTATTAGAGACCAAATTGTTATGCACTCCTACAACTCTTCCATACAAGATAGATAATGGATTAATGGAGATTCTCCATTAGATGATATTCTTGCTATTACACGTAAGGCAGAAATGTCTGGTAGATGCGCTAATGTCATCAAACAAGATAATGGTTCTGTCAATAATGAAATAGTTGGGAAGGTGAATTCAGTGGATAAAAAGAAATTTTATTATAATTCTAAAGTTGGTAGCAGTAAACCTTTTTTCAACAAGAATCCACAAAATTCATCGAATTTTAAACTTAAATGTTACAGATGTAATAGTCTGGAGCATTTAGCAGATTTTAGGGGGTGTCCAGGTTTGAAAGCAAAATGTTCTAATTGTGGATTAAAGGGTCATTTTACTAAAGCGTGTAACAGGAAAAAAGGCAAAGTTAAGTTTGTGAATGATATGGAGGAAGATGAGGACCATGGAAATGACAGTGATTTGGGTGATAATCTGGTCATGAATTTACATGATAAGTTGGTTTTGAAAATTTGTGACGAAGATGTTGCTAACAAGCCAATTTGTTTGATGAATATTGGTGGGGTGGATGTCAACATTTATGCTGATTCTGGCTCACCTTACACGATTATCAATGAGGAAATGTGGGAATCTTCTTTTGCCCAACATGTAGGTGGAAACTTGCTGCCATCAGACATTCATCCAGAAGGTTACATGGGGGAGCCTATTGCTATTCTTGTGTTCCGTTGGTTTGTTTTTAAATTCAAAGGAAGAGAGTGCAGAGGAAAGTTGTACAGAGCTAAAAAGAGTCCGCCAGTTTTGGGGTGGTTCGATCAAAAGCAATTACATATCATTCTTTATCCTAATAGCCTTGAACAAGTCTTAGTGGTGGATGAAAGTACTTCTATCACTAAGGATATTTTGCAGAAATTTCCTAAGGTTTTTAGTAAAACTTTGGGGAATCTAATTGGATTTGAGCACAAAATTATAATTAAAGAGGATGCTTCTCCAAAGGTACATAAATGTAGAAATATTCCAATTTTAGTGAGAGATGAGGTGAGAAAAGATTGGTCTCCACCGATATTATTGAGCCAATTGAAGCTAGCGAATGGGTTTCTCCGATTGTCGTGGCAAGACAGAGCAATGGAAAAATAAGACTGTGTGTAGATTTAAGGTATTTGAATAACAACATTGTAGTGGACAAGTTTCCACTTCCTAAAATTTATGAAATGGTGTCTAGTCTTGGTAATGCATGGTGGTTCTCGACGATAGATTTGTCGTCGGCGTATCACCAAATTTCTTTGTGTCCTGGGTCAATGAAAGATACATCTTTTGTAACACCTTTTGGTTGCTTTCGTTATAAACGAATGCCCTTTGGTTTAGCTTCGGCTGCTGCTGTTTTTCAGCGCTTGATGTATCAACTGTTTAAGGGAGAAAATGGAGTCAGATTTTTCCAAGATGATATCCTCGTTTTTGGAGATGATGAGGATGAACATCAGTCAAGATTAGAAAAGGTCTTAAGTATCTTAGAAAGTAAGGGTCTTACTATTGAGCATTCGAAGTGCAAGTTTGCACATAAGAGTGTAACGTACCTTGGTCATATTATTAATGAAGAAGGTATTAGACCCAAACAATCCTTAGTTTCTTCTATTTCTGAAGCTCCTTTTCCCACGAGTAAAGATGATATTAGATCATTTTTAGGAATGGCTGAATTTTGCTCAAAGTATGTACCTAATTTTGCAAATATAACTTATAACATTCGACAACTTCTCAAAAAAAATGTTAAATTTGAGTGGTGTAGAAGTTCTGATGAGGATTTTAAGAACATTAAGGAAGCTATTGCTAAGGGTACTGCTCTTCATAGTTTTGATCCGTCATTGGAGAGTATAATCACGACAGATGCTAGTAACCTAGGGCCTTGGTGCTGTTTTGGCTCAAGTAGACCAGAAGGGTATTGAAAAAGTGATTGCTTATGCTTCAAGATCTTTATCTCCGTGTGAAGAGAAATACCAAATTATAGAAAGGGAAGCCCTAGCATGTGCTTGGGCATTAGAACATTTTAAATATTTTGTTTGGGGAAAAATGTGTTTGGTACGCAGTGATCACAAACCCTTAGTGAAGATTTTAACAACAGAGGGTGTGGTTAATGCATCGGCAAGATTAGCTAGGATCTCAATGAGATTACAAAATTGTATTTACAAGATCTGTTATGTTCCAGGGAAAACCAATGTGGTTGCGGATTTTTTTTCAAGGATGCCAGTCATGTTGGAAGAATGTGATAATAATGAATGGAATGAATTGCAAATTGCTTATGTACAGGATGAAGGTTTTTCTGCTTCCAGCAGAGAGGAATGGAGTAAAGAGTATTCTTCAGACCTTGTTTTACAAAAGGTCATTTCTTTTACTGTCAATGGTTGGCCAAATAAAAAGGATTTATTGGAGAACACTATTAGGCCTTTTTGGGAGGTTAGGTCTGAACTTTCCGTTGCACATGATACACTTTTGAGAGGTGAAAGGATAATTCCTCCTATAGCCTTACGTGAGGGTATCATAGAACTCTGCCATGAGGGTCATCCAGGAATTGTGAGGTCAAAATCCTTGGTTAAAATTTTGTTTTGGTGGCCTGGTTGTGATTCTCAAATAGAGAAAGTGGTAAGGAATTGTATTATTTGTGCATCTTCAGATAAGACTTTACGTACTTTTCGTCCTCCGATGTTAGAAAGCTCTTTTCGTAACAATCCTTGGGAATGCATAGCAGTAGACATAATGGGTCCTGTTCAAGAACATGATGGATCGCATCGGTACCTAATTGTCATTATGGACCTTTTCTCTAAATGGCCTGTTGTCAAAATTGTTGAAAAAGCAGATACAGATGCAGTTCTTTCCTTTCTTGATGAAACCTTTGTTACTGAAGGAATTTCTTCTTGTATCCTCACGGATAATGGTGTTCAGTTTTTATCTTTAAGGGCGAAAGCGTATTTTAAGAAATTGGGAATTAATCAGAGAACAACGTCACTTTATAATCCTAGTGGTAATGGCGTAGTTGAAAGGTTTAATAGGGTTCTGAAAAATACTATTCAGTTATCTTTAAGCAACAATTTGGATTGGCTTACACAGGTTGGTAAGGTTGTTTGGAATTACCGCATTACTTGTAATGATTCAACTGGTGTCTCTCTTTTTCTTTTGATGAAAGGTAGGAATCCTCGTTCTGAGTCTATTCCTGCTTGGTTATTTTCTAGTGAAGTGGAACCAAAGTCTAAGGAGTTGGTTAAGGCCCGTATGGAGCAGATGCATGAGAAAAGCAAAAGATATCATGACATGAAACATGGTTCTAAGGAAGTTGAGATTGAAGTTGGAGATTGGATTCGCATTAAGAAGCCCTTTAAGGTACAAAAAGGTGATTCCCAGTTTTCAGAGCCTTTTCATGTTGTTGAGGTTCTGAGAAACTCTGTAAGGCTTAGTAATGGAAAGGTATGGAATCTTAATAGAATTGCGAAATGCAAACCTTGCAATTCTAATATAGTTTGGAAACCAGAGGATTTGGATGTAGATAGTTCTTCTAAGGGTGAAGGTGATAAATCTAAGGAGGTTATTTGTCCTTCTAGTGATAATGAACTGGAAAACGTTGTTCCTTTGACCTCTGGAGAAGTTGTTCCTTCTGGTGGTATTTCAGAAGAGTTTAATGTTTCACTTGATGAGGTATCTGATTCTGAAAAGAATAACTCTTCTTTGTGTCGTCATTCCTCAAGGAAGAGGGTGGTGCCTTCCTGGCTCAAAGATTACGTTATCAATAATAGTTAAACTATACTAGTGAGTTTAGAGATTTTGTTTTCCAGGTTTTTTTTTTCTTTCTTTCCATCCATTGTTTTTCTTTTCTTTTGTGTTTTGGGAAGAGGGGGATGTGTTGTGTTTGCATTCTTAATATTCTTTCTCCTTCTTATGTTCATCTTCTTGTTAATGCTTTTGGAATATGGAATGTTATGTATATCATCTTCTCTGCATCATTTGTAAAGGACAGTTGTTCCTCGATGCAGAGCTGACTGGATGTTTATATATGAGCTCTTCGAGTATTAAAGATTACTTAACATCAGAACCTGGATTATTATTCATTTCAGTAGTACTGCTGAACTATGCAGAAGAGGCAGAAATGGAGGGAACAGTGAGTCAGCGGCATTAAGCCGCTGTGTCATTTACAGTTTGGGATGAGATTTCACTAATGAACATGTGGCTGTCCTATGGGCACTACATCTCGTCTGCTGCTGCGTCAGTCAGTAAGTGTAGCCAGTGCGTGACGCTGGAGTGGTCAACTCTGCCCACCTATGGACAGCTCCAAGAGGAAGGGAATGGTGTGTGTCCAGCCTTGATCTAGACAAGTATCATCACCATGGTGATCAAGGCTTGACATGCAGCGTTCATGTCGAGCTGCCCTCTCCCACCACAGCTGGAGCTACTGCCCTCCACCCTTCCAACCCGACCCCTTCTGCATCCACCTGCCCCCCAACAGCAGACAAGACTTCTGTCTGGGGGCATCTGGACCCCGCCCCATCCCCACCACCCGTTTTCCACCCTGTCAGGCCGACTAAGCAGCCTGGCCCATTGCACAGCTCCGCGCCTTGTTTCTACAGTTCTAAGTTCAGGAACTTTAGTGCTGGCTGAAAAGTGGGTCTGAGCAGCCAATTCAGCAGGGGTGCATCAGTGCAGAGGTGTCACTGCAGCTCCATCACTGCAGCCAGATGCTTGAACTGGAGGGGGAGGGAGACAGAAGACCAGGTTCTGTTCCACAGTCCACCTCATGCCACTGTTTTACTGCCAGCGAGGCTGTACCATGCCCCCTCCTGCGCCACGAGGTGCGTCAGCCTCCTATCCCTCCACTGCTTCTTGCGGGCGGGTCCCACAGATAGACAATGCAGGCTGAGTGGCAGCTGTGGCATCTGTGGAGTGGGCGGCCCTTCCTCCCCACGCATCACCTCTGCTGACAGCAGCAGCATGCAGCGGAGCCCCTGCACACCTGCCCACCGCGGCACCAGCAGGTAAGGGAAGGGGATGTAGCCTTACATCTAGAGCGGTTGACCAGGTTCAAGTCTCGGCAATGACGCTCAATATACTGTGATTCTGGGCAAGTCACTTAATCTCCCCGTGACTATCAAAAATGAACGTGTCTGTCTGTAACAAAACTGGTGCTCATGTAAAGCGCTCTGAAACCTGTTATCTTCGCGTCCTATATAAAACTCTAAAAAAAAAAATGAGAAAAAAGGGGAAACTCCCAGTTCTGGCCTGGCACACTAGATTTACTGAGTCACTAACAGAGTGAGTTAGAAGGCCTGAGCATTAGCGTAATGATATGTGTTTGCCAAGTTGTTGCAAAACCTATAACACTACAAGAGAAGTTAATAATGTATGAGGTAAAGAAATACTCTTGATTCTACCGCATTGTCATAGCAAAACAGATTGTATAATAATTTCTAATTGGTGTTTTAGGGAACTTCAAATTATTGGTGGATACCAGTAAACTCCGCTACACGGCGTAAGCAGAGATTTGATAAACTCTACCCTCCAAGCGGAGTGAAGAGTGACAAAAACTCTGTGAACTCTACTGGACGAATGGAATTTACAGTCCAGCCCTGATCAATGCTACAGCAACAACACAGTTGGCTATAAGGACCAAAGCTTACAAAAGGTATGCGCAGCAGTGCTCCGTTTGCCAACGGGTAAAACATTAAACTGTTGCAAAGCTACGGAAGACTCCCCTATGATTTCTGATACACCCGTCGGGGTATTTTGTCTTACTCTCATCAGGAGAATCCAAAGTGTTCACTGGTATAAATATATCTTTTTTACTGTCCATTCATACTCCACATTCCTTTGGGTTTGACTACAAAAGACTGCCTCTGACTGACTGGCAGCCATGGGAACAGTTTAAACTTCTCATTCAGACAACAGTCCTGTGTGCACCATTAAGTTGTTTCTAGGTACTATGGGCCTCATTTATGAGAAATGATGCATCGCTGAGTGAAAGCAGCGATGCGTCACTTCTCAGTGCGCACTCCTTGCGACATACCTGATGCGTCATACTTATTATATGACGCATCATGTCTCAAGGAGTTACAGATACGTCAGTATTTCTGACGTATCTGTAAGCGCAAAAGTGAAGCAACTCCAGCAAAGTGTCCTTTCAAATTGGGCGAGCGTCCTAGAAGTGACGCAGTGAAATCTCATAGATTTCACTGCGTCACTTCTATGAGGCTTTTTGCGGGGGAACGCCCCCCTGCATACATTAGACCTGACGCAGGTATAATGTGGCGCAGGGGTTTACAAAGTGATGCATCTGCTTAGATGCGTGACTTTGTAAAAAGTGCGCAACAGGAGGCATATTTTACGCCGCCGATGCGTCACACAAAAGTGACGCATCGAAAGCGCAAAACTGACGCAAGACCTCATAAATGAGATTCTATGTCTGCTTTGGAAATACAACTGCTATATTTGCCCCCTATGGGTTTTATGGTGCACTAAATAACTTGTCTCGAAAAGTATTAGGTAGGTACACCCAATGCAAGATGCTCTTTGGAGTATCAGTGTAGACGGGTCTGGTGTCTCAGTGGACTAATGCATCCACTGCAAGGGCCTGTGTTCAACCTCATGGTCACAGGTTCAAATCCCGGCGGGTCCACTTAGCCTTTCATCAATTTAAGGCCAATAAAAGGAGTACCGCTGAGGTTAGCAACAATAAACATCTGTTATTCAGCGCCAAGATACCTTGTCAGGTGTCTATGTGTGCTTTAAAAATACACGTTATGTTATGATCTTGATGTACCTCAAAAGATAGCAGAAGCAAAAACACCTGGAACTTTGACAGGATGCGCTATGCTATGGACCATTCAATGAACCTAGAAGCAAATTATCAAATGTAAAAAACTTTGACTTCCCTCTGACAAAAGTAAGAGTACTAAAGCTGCTGATGATTGGCTTCTCACAGTGAATGAGTTAATATTCACTGATAAGCCTTTGGGCCATTGTGCAGACCACCTGTTCCAGTTCTTGGGTTATCAGGCACTCTATAAGCTATTTTGTAACCCTGGGCGATGCACTAAGCTTCGCTCGCGTAGTTTGCGAATTTTGCACTACTTCGCACTATGAAAATTGCACGTAGCACAGTGCAAATATGCGTAGCGTAGCGTAGTGCAGTGGTCATTTTTTGCTTCATCGCGATTCTCAACGGCAAGTTGGCGACTGCGAGCGTGCATAATGACACCCCAGCGAGACTTTTTTCTCATTCGCGATCAGCAACATCAAGTTGCCGATCGCGAGTGTGGAAAATAAACCTCCCGGCGAGATTCTCAATGCAGGGAGGTCAGGTTTCTCATTGCGAGTGGTCGCATATGCTCGCGACCGCTCGCGATGAGAAACTACCAGTCCGCGTTGAGAAAGCTGCTGCTCGAGTAGAAATCCACTCTAGCGGCAGAAAACGACCGCTTTCACTGTGCAAAATGCGGTTTGCACTGATTGCACAGTGCGGACAAGCATACGGCACTGTGCAATAAGTGCAAATAGCATTTTGCACAAGGCAATATGCAGTATGCGTAGCTACCCGTAGCATGCGTAGTGCGAAGTGCACTTCGCAAACTACGCCCAGGGTTAGTATTTTGGCATTGTTGTCTAGTTGATAGAAAAACAGGAAAATGTCAATCGATCACATCAAGAAACATTTTGTGGCCGAGTCTTTTCCGCAGATCCCTACTAACTCCAAGGTACCTGCTTAGTAGATCAGAATACCCTCATCCTGCTCTGCAAGAAGAGTAAAGCCAGACTGAAGTCCTGAGATGCATTCCATGGACTACGGAGCTCGTTATTTTCCAGCTTTACACCTAATACCAGTGTCCACAAGTGAACCTGATGCTGTGATTTCAACAATCTTAACTACTCAATCTACCACTGTGGTTTATTATGAGTTACTGACAGAACCAACAACTATTGAGATGATTCTTCTACAAGAACTAATTCTGATGCATGTTTAGAAAGAAGAAAAATAATAAGCCCCTGTTGAATCAATAAACGATACAGATTGCTTCTTGCTTGCTACAAGTTTCATGACAGATCGCTTTTTAGCCTGTGGTCATACATCTGGAATGCTACTGGAGCCTTTTCTCTTTTAAAATCGGTTATAATGTTGATTATAATGGTGATACTTGTACAAGATTTTTATGTTCCTCATATGGCATTACTGATTCCTGTGATTCAGGAATTGCATTCTTCTTCACCTAGATGTGGTCCAAATTGTCATGCTATGAGCATCACCATGTATCCTGTGCTGGACAGTGTTGTTTAGGAAAAGGTTCAAAATTCTCTATATTATGAAAATATCTGTCCTCAGTCCTTGTGCTACATTAGATAAGGAAGATCCCTGTTTAAAAGCCAGAGAAAAATATAATTAAACACAGCAAAAGCATTATAGGGCCTTAACCATAATTAGTCTCAGAAACTTCCAGAGAAGGATCCATTATTTTTAATTGTGATGATCGGTCAGCCCCATCTGCCTTTTATTGCCTTTTATTTTTCCCAAGACTCAGAAAACATTTAAGAAATCTGATAACCTGTTTTTTGGATATGAATTTATCTGAAAGACATTAAAAGACAAGAGGTGTTTGGCAAAAAAGAAACAAGTTGGTTTAATTAAATACAGCGGCCGGGAGAGTATTGACAAAGTGCATCTGAAGTAGGTCTCTCGCTGTACAAAGTTTTGGGCAACAATAGATTCCTCTCTTGAGGTACAATAAAGCAATTCTGCTTTCTTGAAAAAGCATCATAATGGTAAATATCAAGTGTTTGCATTGAATAAGGGTCAAAGATGGTTCTTGATCTTGTGGAGGGCTAGCGTGGGTCAGCGTGAATGTGTCCAGATGTCTAGTGAAGGTAGCAAGTGATCACAATGTGTGGTGTGCATGGTATGTCCTGATTGGCTCAGATTTTCTATCTACATGTAGCATCTAGCTTTGTTGTATTTGTTTGGGAATGGGCACCCCTGTCCAAACGTGTTTTATTGAGGCCAATTTCCTCTGACCTATTTGTGGTTTCCCTGGGTGGCGCTTTGTCTTTGGGTTAAGTGAGACCCCACCTGTGACCTGCCACTCAATAGAGGTGAGTTGAGGTCTAAGGGCCTGTCAGACCACGTATCTCTGACTGAGGGTTGATGGTGAGGTCACCTTGCATGAATTCGACAGCAATGATACGCATCCATTAGAACTTCTACAAATAATCTGGTGGTCCTTGATATAATAATTTTTAGTGACATTCTCAATATTTGTCATAGAGTAGATAGAAATTGACTTTACCGATATTGACCTTGTTATGCATACTACCTAATATGAGGAATGCATTTTTACAGTAGGAAATCCCCACTTGTAGGAAACCACACAACACAAGTACAATAGTGAAAACTGGGATTAGTGATGTGACTAGTTTGGATACACATAGGTGGATCCAAGAAAAGATACTACTCTACCAGTCCTCCACAGGGGCACCTCCCTCCTTCTTCATGACTGCTTGTAGACTATGCAGTTTGTGGATGGCAAAAGCTAATGTCCCATTGTCCATGCTGTTTACAGGGATAAAAGTACTACAGGTAGCACCAATCTTGGCATACACCCCACCCTCTATCGCGGTCATCAAGTCTAACACATACCGATGTTGCATCAGCATTAGGTGGATAGCTCTTAGTTCTTCCTTGATAGCATTTAGGTCAAGCTCAGTATCATTGATCAGAGTTTTTGTTGCTGCCAAGCAGTATGGTTCTGTTTGATCTGAAGCACAGTGAAAACAGTGTAAGTTTCCATACAATTAGGAGCTGCTCCTTCCCCTCCAACCATGTGTATCTATTAATCTCAGTATCTCAGATTTCCTGGCCCGGGGCATCTATGCCATCACTGGGCCCCCTCCCATGAGGCTCTTCTTCCCTATCGTGATTGAGCTGTTCAACCCTGCACTGGAATTCTATGTCCGTGGTCCACTTAAAGAAGGTGTCCCCAAAGATGTTAAGGGCCACCCTGGGATCACAGACGGAGGCAGGAACAGATGTATTTGTGCACTGATGCAGTGGTCTTGCTACGTCCAAGAACCTCTTTTCTACGAAGACCTGGTTCTGGACAGTGTCCTACCCTATAGTGCCCCTTCTGTGATTCCAGTCTACCTTGGTTTGGAGTTTGCTATGTTCTGTAAAAAGGTACAGTGCTGTGGTGTTCAGGTCATACCAGGTGATGTTTACTATTGCCCTACTGGGTTCTAATCTGTTGGGTTAAATCCTGGCCATGATCCTACATAGGTACAGATGGACGAAGCATTTTGATTTTTCAGTTACTATCTCCTGGGATAAGTAAATCAATGGTGTGGGGTATCAGTGAGCATATGAAGCATGACCTGCTCATGGTTTGAGTGCCTACGGCAGTCATATGTTGGTACCAGGTGTTGTGTAGCAGTTTGCTGTGTAGTGCATGAGGAATGCTAGCGTTTGGTTCAGGATAGGTGTACATGAGGTGAAAGTGGTCCCTGCTCATGTGTTACAAGGATGGCAAAGTATAGTTTATGAGGTTAGGCATACGTCTAACTCTGGGGGTCCTCAAGAGCACCTTGACTAAATAGAGCATGGACAAAAATACAGAAATACATTACTTAGAAAAAAATTGTAGGCTGTAGGATCATCTTCAGGGGATATGTCTGTCATCTAGGAACCCAGAGGCGTCTTGTCTTGGTGCAGTACAAAAATGTATTTCTTTAACAAAAATGGTTGTAAAGTCAATTTGTAAGTCGGTGTTACTTGCGTGGTTGGCCTTGCAAAAGTCCTTTTGATAGCTTTGATGGAAGGGGTGGCGGACCGTGACAATGATGGTGCACTTGCAGCTCGATCACAAACCTGTAGAATACGAGCTGTGGGTTGTAGGTTAGCTTGGAAAGAAAACATAGTTAGGCAGTTGTTTGGAAAATCCCTGTGTTTACATTTCACCAATGCACTCAATGGTTTTACTGTGGGCAAATTTTCCTTAGTGGGGTACTGGAAGGAGGTGCTAGGATTTTCTTTTTGGGGGAATGGTGAGTTTTAAGTTGATTAAGGAGGTGCTAGGACTTTTGGGGAATAGTGAGTTTTAAGCTGAATTAGTGTTGTTTGTATTTTGGTCCCCCCCCTCTCCTTGCCATGGTGGGGGCAATACTCTTCCTCTGTGGGCTGCTCCATTAAAGGAGTGATGTTTTTATCAGTGCGGAGATGTCCTTTTGACCTGCATGTGCTGCATGCAATTGTAAGAGGAAGTGGATGTTTGATTTTTAGGCTAATGTGTCCGTTGACACATGTGTGTCCCTTGGGTCTCGGCACGTAGCGTAGAACAAGGTTTACTCTAATTGGGTTTATTTTCTGGGTTACGCCCTTCTTCTGAAGGGATTACAATTTTGGGCAGTTTTCAGCCTGCTTTGTGCGGGTTTCAGTTGGATTTTACCTGTGCTTTGCAAATTGCTAATTATAACAAGTGATACTGGAGGTAGTCGGAGGGTCGTTCCTAGAACACCTTAGAGCCCTGCAGGGAAATAGCTTGAATTGTGTTTGTTTGCTGTGTTTTCCAATGAGAGCTGAGTGTCTCATTGGGATTTTGTGTTCAACCTGATTTAGGTAACACAAATGGACATAATAGATTTTTCACTATGGACTGCGGTCGTGTAGTCTCTGGGAATCTTTTCTGTGGCCCCATGGCTTTGATGTGGCCATGACTGTGATTGGGTTATGACTTCCTTGCTCAATGTTCCATGAGCCCCTGCGGATATCATCTGACCTGCTGGGGGCAGTCTGTGAGCCGACCCCAGCACCTTGTGTGTGAGCTGTGAAGGTCATCGGTGGAGACCCTCTCCCTCCCGTCGCTCTCCTCTGTAAGAATAGTTGTACCACAGCGCACACAATAGAGATCCACAGGTGGAGGCCACTGTGCACCTGCCCTTAGTGGTTCAGATCTCCAAGATTTTTGAGATGATGAACTTGTAAGTGAATACAATGAGCATTAAGGGTACTATTAAGCCAAAGACACATATTGCAGTAGTCACAACATCTGTGAATAAGGTATCCTCACACGCTAACATCATGAGTGATGGGACAATGCCAAAGAAGTGAAGTATTGCACAAGACTTGCAGAAGGGCTGGATGCAGGACATAGGGGTCAAGCGGGGGAACAGGTTAGCCCTATTGAGGAAATATAAATTTTATGGTCCAGTAATGTTCCCTAACGTGTACCCCACCGTCTCCATGTACCAGCTTAAAGTGCATGTAACTTCCCTCCTGTGCCAGCTATGAAGACGCAAATACATTTGCGTCCAACGTTAACATGTCCTCTTTCAGACCCACCCTGAATGGGTTGAATATTCCGTTTCTGAGTATGCCATGCCAACGTCTTTTTGTGGTGTACTTTACACGTTTTTCAGCTCTGGCGAAGTAGGCCCTGAATTCTGCCATCAAGCCTTTTCCTGCCTTCTGACTCTGAAAGCCTCAGCCCAGGCTGCCTCTGTACCCGTGACCTCTGCCTTACTCCCTGTGCGGCTAACGGCGCTTAGCTCAGGCTGCTGCCTGCCAAGACTGTATTCAACCTTCGAATTATCTGTTCCGCTCCTCGAAAATGCATTCCTGCCTACTAGTTTAAGTAAACATTCCCCCAGCTGCAGAGCAAAGGGCCCGGCCTCACTGTCTCCGTGCAAGTAATTCATAGCCTCTGTTACCATGGTAGGCCCATGCCCCCCTCGCATCTCATGCAGACACTTAGACGCTTATACACGCACTCACAGTCAGTATAGAATAGCTTCTGCCCCAGAGACCTTTCCCTCTAGATAATATGGTTCCCAAACATCAGATATCAGATATGATATAGGTACGAGTTGATCTGACATGCCAGACTTCTGTCTCTTTCCGCCAGTGTAAATGTCAAGTCCCCTGCACCCTCCGGTTTCACGTCAATCACACGTCATGCAGCTGCGCGCGCATCCAGGCCTCAGATTTCTGCTGACATTACAAGATTCTGCTTTGTTGCCGCCCACTTGTGACACTTACCTGTGACGTTCCTAGCACACACCTCTATGTTCACGCCCAGTTCACGCCTTCTGATTACGTATTACTAACACGTGGATGCTGTTATCTTGTTTCTCTCAGCTGTTACGCCTACTGTATTGGTTTCTATAAAGTGACTTAAGTATATAAGCTATGTATTGTTAATAAATATTGCTCTATCCCTTCCTACACCCCAGTGGTGGTAGGAACATGATATCCGGTCTGACCATTCCTTTTTAAGGAATAAAACCCCTAAGAACTCTAACACCACGGACTCTGCCTCTTTCTTTCCGATTGAGTTATTATTGATTAAGTACTTACCTGCATAGAAATTAGGACGGTAAATCAAATATTTACCACATTATTTTGGCGCCCGAACAGGAACCCCTCCCCCACCCCACGCGCCGGTTGGTGCGTTGCAAGCTCTGTCCCCTGCCATCAGTTAGACGGAACTACGCGTACTGGCAGGATTTCCTGTATCTCCCTCTGGCCCACGGAGGTGACGAAGACTGCGATCAGCACCCAGACGAGGCGGTGAGGAGTGCGGAGGATCCCGACCAGAGCCTAGCCGAAAGAAGCAAGGTCCGAGGTGTCAAGAGGCCCACCAGTTTCCGAAGTATCCACGTGTCGAGTCGAGTCCAGTCCGGTCCAGTCCAGTCGAGTTTTCCGAGGCCTTCCGATTCCGTGCTTCCCGGTGAGTACCATTGCTGGGACGTATCTAGACGGGTGCATTATTATGTATCCGGTAAAGACGGGTTTGGGTACACAAATTCGGCCTGCACTGTTTTAGACAGTGTATCTGTACTGTTTAGCAGTATATCAGTTATTCAAGTTCTTGCACTGTCCTCGACAGTGTATCTGTGCTGTTTAGCAGTACATCCGGTATCTAGGGTAGAGATCTATGTTCAAAATGTCTTTCATGTGATTAATGTCGTTGTATGAGTGACTGTTTGATGTACATTATTGTGTTTTTGTGTAACTAGCTGTGTTCAGAGTTAAGTAGCAAGGATTGAGCATTCCGTACTAAGTAAACAAGATGCCGTTTTTCAATAAGTTAAAGCAGATAGGAACTAGGAAAGGGATACTAGAGGAAGAAATTCCTATCCCCCTAGGGACACTCCTGGAAATTTCATGTATCAGAAGCATGGCTTAGATGCCATATTGTATCTAGATTTATGGGCCGATTATACTAAGCATCTAGACGAGAGACACAGATGGCCTGTTACAGGAACGTGGGATGCTGAGTGCATCATGAAGGTAGAAGAAGCGCTATGGAAAAAGAAAGCTAGACAATCTCAGAAGGACGCCATAGAATTTTGGCGTAAAGAATCACATAAACGTGCTGAAAAAGCACTGCGTAGAGAAGACAGACATAGAGAAGAGTCAGATAAAGCCCGAGAAAACGAATTAGTTACTGAAGGGATCCGAGTAAAATCAGAACAAGTAGACCGCGCGCGAAACAATCTTGTAAATGGCATGTATCTTGTGGCCGAGGGTTCGCCTGAAGCCACTTCAGAAATACCGAAAAATCTGCCGTCACCATTGGTTCCGACTAAAGTAAATCACAGAGCCACCAAAGACATATTCCTTGCCTCCTATCTAGACGATGTAGTCCCCGTTTACACCAATCCACGTGCCCGCGTCCCGCCTACTGACGGTGACGGAGGTGGCAACACGCCTCCAGACCATATCCCGCCATTACCGCAACAAGGTTCCCCCGTCCGACAGTCTGTTCCTCCACCTCCACCACTTCCCGCACCTAAAATTAATATACCAAATCCGTTTTTGCCTGATCCTATTAAGAGACAAGTTCAAGTACACATACAGACTCCACAGAGGGATAATGCCCAAGCCTCCGCCTCAGGAGGTGCAACAGGGGGTCTCCAGACCCCGCCAGCAACACACAGATTACACCTTAGGGACATGCAGAAGCACCCTATACTCCAATCACCCCGTCTCGACACACTCAAAGAACAACTTCCAGTTTGCAGATACGATCCAGTACCCGGCAAAGACGATAGAATGTTGATAGCATCACTACGCTTGCGACAAGCTACAGATTACCTAGTGTTATTCTCAGGGATGACTGATCACCTAGATAAAATATATCATTTTGTCCAGACTGGGGAAAATCCTGAAAGTATTAAGGAGGCCCTGGCACATCAGAAAGTTGACACTCAAGCATATATATTACGTTTTTTCATAAATTGCTTAATAAGAGACCGAGACAGGCCTGGGACAGATCAGGATGAAATGGTAGCATTAAACAAGTGGGGTCAAAATATATCCGAAGGAAAACATGATAAAGTGAATTGTATAGCCAGTATGTACAAGAAAATAAGAAAAGTAGTAATAGATATACACGAAAAAGAGAAAGAAAATGCTTCCTCCGAGGAGGAGGAAGGACCTGAAGAACAAGAAACGACTACAGATACGATAGCGTATGTAGGTAAGGGAACTTACCTTAGGAAAGGCATCCGTCCAGAAAGCAAGAGAGTTTTTCTCTCTGGCATATCAAAACCGAACTCTCCTGAACATCAGTTCCAAGACACTGATAAAATGCTTCGAGAACGAATGGGGTACCATGTACTCAATTCTATGGATGAACAAGAACTAGCCCGGTCAGCAGTACTATGGGCTGACAATCCTAACATATACAATGATGACACAGTAGCGCAGACATTCTTAAACCTATCCCCAGACGAGCAGAAATTAGCAGGTACCTATATGATTCAGCACCTCCTCAGGTTATACAGAAATCAACATTCTGATCCAGGTCCCTTACACGATACATTAGAAGCACTACTCATGGATAGATGGAGAGGCCTAAGTACCAAGTTAATACAAATAATTCTAGAACAACGGCACAGATATAACACTTTCTTAGGCCCACAATATGTTCCCGCTCCGCCCCCAGAAAGAAAAATGTATCATATGGAACGTCTTGAAAGACAGAACCCTTTACGAGAAGTACATCCAGTTATGGGTACCGATAATACTTTGAAACGTGTGTATGTACACACACCTCTGACCAAGTTAGAACTATTGGAAATGAAAAAACTAGTACCATGTCACGATAAAGACCCTGCAGGTTTTCACAGAGAACTTAAAGACATGTTACTGATGGGAGATTACACATATGCAGATATCATGAAAATGTTAAAGGTACTGCTGCCCACCGGCATCTACGAGAAACTCAAGGAAAGAGAATGGGAGGTGGGAGACAAAAAGATTATATGGACAGAAATAGAAGACGAGGAGAAACTTCGTACCCCAGGGCTAGGCCTTGGGGAGAAAACTAAAGCATTACCAGGTTTAATAGTACAGGTTCTGCCAAGATTACTGACAACTAGAAAGGAAGACTGGGACGCAATCTCGGCCTGTAAACAGAAACACGATGAAGATACTAGTGACTTCTATTCAAGATTCGAGAAATGTTTAATTATTAATAGTGGCCTTAAACCAAGTAGCGAGTCGTACCCGCATCTTTTTGTATCAAAATTAGTCGAGAATTCCCTGACAGCAGTTAAGAACCGTGTATACAAGGTTGAGAGTACATGGCAAGCAAATACGCCATCTCAGATGTTACAGATGTTACAGTACCATCAGAACAGAATCCTAGAAGAACAGGATCATGAACAGAAACGCATGAAAGACACGAAAATGAAAATGTTAGTGGCCCAGTCGGTTCCAGCCGACGGCCAGAGAAAGGGTACGACCCAGACCCAGAATTCAGCAGCTCCCGTTAAGGGGACATGCAACTATTGCAAGCAGCCAGGTCACTACGTACATGAGTGCCCAGTCCTGAAACATAATATATCAACAGGTAAAACTAAAGAAAGACCGCGTCCGCCTAGACAAGACCAGGTCCAGCAACAGACTTCACAGAATATCCAGCCCATGCAGAATACACAGCCTATGAATGTTTCACCACATACAGCACAGACAGTAGCGGTACCACAGTCACAGCCGCAGCCCATTGCCGCGACTCAGCAAGTCTCACAACAGATGTACCAGTATGCCCAATCTGATTATCCCGATTATCAACGATACACATGAAACAGCCTAGAGAGGGAGGTTGGCTTGCCTCTTATTGAGATTCCTGTAGATCAAGAGGGTCCTTATGTACACAGTCAAGTATTGGGAAAAGACAGAAAGTTTTTAATTGACACAGGGGCAAGTCGCACAACAATCAGCCATGATGAAGTCCCAGGGGCACCCCTCTCAGGCTCACAGAATGTTTCCCTTGGTTTTTCAGGACAACCTATTGTAAATGAGGTATCGAAACCCGTCCCCCTGGCTGTGGGTCCATTATCACGTGTTACAGACTTGTTACTTACGAAATCATGTCCAGAAAATCTGTTAGGTATAAAAACATTGAAGGCTCTAGGAGCAGTGATATGTTGTTCTCCGGAAGGAGTTAGACTTTTCTTGCGAGATTTTAAGGGTCACTATGTATTACGAGAGTTTGATGTCAGATTGAAAAATGTACCGGATCACCTGTGGGCACAAGGCCCAACCGATGTAGGCTGCATGCATATCACACCATACCGTGTTACACTCAAGCCAGGTGTTGTTCTACCACGTATCAGACAATACAAGTTACCACCCGATGCTGTAGTGGCTTTACTGGAAATCATTGAAGAGCTCATTGCCCAAGGAGTGGTCGTAGAGACCGACTCCAATATCTGTAATTCCCCTATCATTCCGATTCTTAAACGTACTGATCCCGATGCACCGCCAGTATATCGGCTGGTGATTGATTTACGAGAACTGAATAAATGCATTATCCCACAGTACCCTGTGGTTCCCGACATCTCTTCCCTATTGACTGCTATTGATGCAGAAGCAACGTTCTTTACTGTAGTTGACCTCAAGAACGCTTTCTTCAGTGTACCCATTGATCCAGAGAGCCAATACCTCTTCGGATTCAGTTTAAATGGACGAAGTTTCAAATTTTCACGCGCACCTCAAGGATTCACAGAAAGCCCCAGCATCTATAGTCAAGCACTGAAAAGACAACTTGATTGTATTCAAATGCCAGTTAACACCGCTTTACTGCAATACGTCGATGATCTGCTGATCACCGCACGAAGTGAACCCGAATGTGAACAAGCATCACTGACAGTTTTACATTTTCTGGCCGACAAGGGACACAAGGTGTCTCCTTCGAAGCTACAATTCTGTGTTCAGCAAGTTGTGTACTTGGGTCACTTGCTGTCCAAAGTGGGGAGACAGCTCACACCTGACCGTATCCAGTTAATTGTAAATATGCCACAACCCCAGACACAAAAGGAAGTGCGGGCCTTTATAGGCCTCACCTCGTACTGCAGACAATGGATTCCTCAGTATGCATTTCTAGCTAAACCACTCATTCAGTTGACAACACAGGAGGCAGCGACTTCGACTGTCCTTCCTTGGACTCAGGAACATACACAGGCCTTTGAGGAATTAAAGAAAGCTTTATGCCAAGCACCAGTTTTAGCGACACCATGTTACAGCAAACCTTTTACACTTTTTGTTACAGAACGTGATGGTACAGCGTTGTCTGTCCTCACTCAAGATCAAGCAGGTTCACATAAGCCTTGCGCTTATTTTTCAAGTACATTGGATTCAGTAGCCCAGGCGCTCCCTGCGTGCTTAAAGTCAGTAGCAGCAACAGCCCTAGCAATCAGACAGAGCGACTCAATTGTTTTAGGACATCAATTAACAGTTCAAGTTCCACATTCTGTAGAGGTTCTTTTAAACAGAACTCAGACTCAACACTTGACTATAGCACGACTGACAGGTTATGAATTGACGTTATTCCAGCCACACATAGAAATCAGACGCTGCAGCATTCTAAATCCCGCAACATTGTTACCTTCGATTATGACAGATCCAGCCCCGCATGATTGTATAGAGATCATTAATGCAGTAACAAAGCCCGACGAGACTTAACAGATGTTCCATTGACAAATCCAGACCTGACACTTTACGTGGATGGTTCATGTATGAGAACAAGTACAGGAGAATTAGTGGCCGCATATGCAGTGACCACTGAAACTGAAGTTAAAGAAACATATCGTATTGATACACTGTCCGCTCAAGCGGCAGAGCTCATTGCTCTGACCCGAGCCTGTATACTAGCCAAGAACAGAAATGTTAACATATACACTGATTCCCGTTATGCTTTCGGAGTCGTACACGACTTCGGAGTGTTATGGCAAGAACGAGGTTTCTTGACCTCTCACGGTGCCAAGATCCAACACGGTCCCCTCATTCAAGCACTGTTAGAAGCAATACATCTGCCTTCAGGCATATCCATCATGAAGTGTAAAGCACATACTAAAGTTACAGATTCCGTTTCCCAGGGTAACGACCTGGCAGACCAAACAGCAAAACATACAGCATTGACTCACACCCAGACAACTGACGTGACAAAGACAATAGTGCCGACACAGTGTATGACAGTCAGGGATCCCACACTAGATGTAATCGATATTCAGACACATGCTACTGCAGATGAAATAAAGAAATGGACTGAACTAGGAGGGATCCAGACAGATCAAGGTTGGATGACGAAGGGAAAATCTACATGGTTTCTCCCCGACTCTATGGTTCAAGTCATAATAAATACAGCACATAGTCCAGCACATCTAGGAGAAAAAGCTATGCTAGACAGTTTACAGAATCTCTGGTACAACAAACATTTACGAGCAGCAGCAAAACAGAAAGTGCGTACTTGCATGATCTGTTGTCAGTTCAATCCAGGTAAAAGCGTCCCTGTAGAGCAAGGTGGATTTCATCCTCCCGATCACCCTTTTGAAGTCCTCCAGATGGATTATATCCAGATGGACCGTTGTCGAGGATTCAAGTACGTCCTCGTAGTCGTTTGTGCACTTTCCCGTTGGACCGAAGCATATCCAGTCCCAGATTACACTGCTCCGACCACTGCCAGGCAGCTGGTTCGAGAATTCTTCCCACGGTACGGCTTGCCTCGTGTCGTGTACTCAGATAACGGACAGCCATTCTCATCCGAGCTCATGAAACAGGTTTCCCTTCTGCTAGGATATCAGTGGAGATTCCATTGTGTCCGACATCCTGAAGCCGCTGGCCTTGTAGAGAGGCATAACCAGACACTGAAAACACGCCTCGCTAAAATATGTAAGGAGAAAGGGGTCGACTGGATAGTCGCCCTGCCAGTTGCACTGTTCTATATGAGAATGGTCCCCCATTCGAGATCAGGACTATCCCCGTATGAAGTGGTCTTTGGACGACCGCCGAATATGTGGGGGACGCCCATACCTAAGAAAATAACCGATGTTGATTGTAATATGCTGACAGATTACCTTGCCTCCTTGATGTCTGCACTCCAATCATGTCGTTCACAGGTTGCCGCAGCCTTTCCCGACAACACTGATGTAAAGCCGCACGATGTCCGTCCTGGCGATACAGTGCTAATTAGGAACTTCGACAGGAAAAGTCCGCTGGAGCCCCTCTGGAAAGAACCGAAGACCGTCCTTCTTACAACACGGACCGCTATCAAGGTGGAAGGACGAAAGGGGTGGATCCACACGAGTCATATTAAAAAATGTAATGAACTGTTGCCAGGAACTGACTCGTCCACCCCCTCAAAGGACTGCCTCGATACTAAAGACTTTAAAGTTACCAAACAAGAGAAAACTCCCCAAGAGGAGTACCGAATGAAACTTCGATCTAGCAAGTCAGACAGTTTAATTGTTTAAGTCCTCCCCTAGGTGAATCGGTTAAATAGTTTCTGACATGTATCCCCTAGATCGAGATAGAGAGAGAGAGAGACAACTCAAGAAACGTACATATTGTAAATCACTCCGCAGTCACTGTATAGTGACATTATTGATTATGTTTTTTCTAAGTCTTCTGATTATTGTTGCTAGTATATTGCTTCCCATATACTACCCTATCTTCAAGCGTGAACAATCTGCTTACAATGTCACTGCTGAACATTCTTTTAGTGAATTACCTCCCCACGAACTATCTTACAGACTCGCGCTGCGCAACAACACATTCATTAGTATGTTACATCACTCCCATCAGACTAACAACGCTACAAACTGTTGGATATGTGGCCGACTCCCTCCCTATCAGAAATACAAGGGAGTTCTGCCTCTCTTTCCGTACCCGTTCACTCACAATGGCTCCTGTGGTGCATGGTTTAGAATAATTAATTCCTTAGATCCTGATATTGCTGTTTTCAAAGGAAACTGGGTTTGGGGAAACTTGAACTTAGTTCTGCTTAATGCCTGTTACCCTGACAAGAAGGGACTTCCCACTAGAATAGGAACTGATCTAGAAAATGAAGTATATGGATTAGGTAATTATACAATTAACCTTATGATTCTTACTGTCGAATCCGAAGCTGCACCAGTTCTTCCGGCTATGTCAGTATTACCAGTTACTGGTGAATTATGTGTCAGAAAGAAGGGTTCAGTACACTTAGGTCATAGCACATGTACTACTGTGGTCGAATTCAGTGATCAAGGCAAATCTTCCTTTAGAGCTACCCGTCATTCTTACTTTGTTTGTGGCCATACTGCATACATACGCTTACCTCCAGATTGGGATGGTACCTGTTACATTGCATTCCTTCTGCCACCTGTTTTTCTAGCCCCTCCTGATTATCACAGAAATTCAAATCTAGTAAAGAATAGACTCCGAAGAGACCTCCCGATTGTCGATTATACTGAAACGGCATGGGAGCAATACACAGATTTCAATAAAGGATTCTTTTTCTTCACAGGCCCCGTCCAAAATAGTAAACTAATACGCAGATTAACTAGAACACTCGAAGCAGTAGTGAATGAAACTGCCTCCGCTCTAGGCAACTTAACAGAGGAGCAATCTGCCATGCGGGTTGTTGTTCTTCAGAATCGTCTTGTTCTTGACGTCATCTTGGCAGATAGAGGCGGAGCTTGTAAGGTCATCGGGTCAAGTTGCTGTGTTTTCATTCCAGAAAACGCGCCAACGGTATACCAAGCTATTACACGTCTTCATAAAATTGCAAGTTTAATACATCAGAATCCAGGCACCTGGACTTGGTCCGGTTGGTTCTGGACAACGTTGACCGCTTGGGGATGGAAGATCCTATCCTTCCTAGGCATTGCCCTTGTTATAGTATTCAGTTGCTGCCTGTGCCTACAGTGTGGGCCAGCGATTTGTGGTCTGTGCGCCACATCGTGCATTGCACATTCCAGTTTCCACTCAAAACGCGAAAAGAAGAAAGAAGAGCAAATGATGTTACAAGAACAGACTGATCGATTCATGAGGATCGATATATCATGAAGGGTCCGTAGGGAACAAGGAGGGAATGAGGAAATATAAATTTTATGGTCCAGTAATGTTCCCTAACGTGTACCCCACCGTCTCCATGTACCAGCTTAAAGTGCATGTAACTTCCCTCCTGTGCCAGCTATGAAGACGCAAATACATTTGCGTCCAACGTTAACATGTCCTCTTTCAGACCCACCCTGAATGGGTTGAATATTCCGTTTCTGAGTATGCCATGCCAACGTCTTTTTGTGGTGTACTTTACACGTTTTTCAGCTCTGGCGAAGTAGGCCCTGAATTCTGCCATCAAGCCTTTTCCTGCCTTCTGACTCTGAAAGCCTCAGCCCAGGCTGCCTCTGTACCCGTGACCTCTGCCTTACTCCCTGTGCGGCTAACGGCGCTTAGCTCAGGCTGCTGCCTGCCAAGACTGTATTCAACCTTCGAATTATCTGTTCCGCTCCTCGAAAATGCATTCCTGCCTACTAGTTTAAGTAAACATTCCCCCAGCTGCAGAGCAAAGGGCCCGGCCTCACTGTCTCCGTGCAAGTAATTCATAGCCTCTGTTACCATGGTAGGCCCATGCCCCCCTCGCATCTCATGCAGACACTTAGACGCTTATACACGCACTCACAGTCAGTATAGAATAGCTTCTGCCCCAGAGACCTTTCCCTCTAGATAATATGGTTCCCAAACATCAGATATCAGATATGATATAGGTACGAGTTGATCTGACATGCCAGACTTCTGTCTCTTTCCGCCAGTGTAAATGTCAAGTCCCCTGCACCCTCCGGTTTCACGTCAATCACACGTCATGCAGCTGCGCGCGCATCCAGGCCTCAGATTTCTGCTGACATTACAAGATTCTGCTTTGTTGCCGCCCACTTGTGACACTTACCTGTGACGTTCCTAGCACACACCTCTATGTTCACGCCCAGTTCACGCCTTCTGATTACGTATTACTAACACGTGGATGCTGTTATCTTGTTTCTCTCAGCTGTTACGCCTACTGTATTGGTTTCTATAAAGTGACTTAAGTATATAAGCTATGTATTGTTAATAAATATTGCTCTATCCCTTCCTACACCCCAGTGGTGGTAGGAACATGATATCCGGTCTGACCATTCCTTTTTAAGGAATAAAACCCCTAAGAACTCTAACACCACGGACTCTGCCTCTTTCTTTCCGATTGAGTTATTATTGATTAAGTACTTACCTGCATAGAAATTAGGACGGTAAATCAAATATTTACCACACTATAATCCAAGTGTCTAATTGCGCCCATTAAAGATTTGACTGCATTCAAACAAGCATATTCATTATGCAGTGTCCTAAGAAAAACAGGGCAGGTCTAGCTTGCATAAATTGCTTACCTATTAATAAAGGTAAAATGAATTGGTTAAGAGCAATACTATGATATTCACAAAAAAACAAAGTGCATTGTGCTTTGATCAGAAAACCAATCGTAACTCCAGGGGACCAGATGTTCAACTTTGTTCTAGCTCACCAGCTAAAATCCAATGCAGCATCCTAATCTTGATAACAGAAAACATTGCTAGGGTTAGTGACTAATGTCAGATAAGGCTCTACATACCCACATGTTTTTTGATAACATACCTAATCGTGGAAGTAAGGAGGTTTGCTGGAAGCGCCCTTGCCCGTGACCCTTTGGCGGCGTCTATCCCAACAAGGGAGAAGCAACCTGCACCTTGCCGCACCCGCTCCGCGGGTGCCGCTGCGTCGTCGAGGGCCAGTGGAGTGTATCCTTGGGGTCCAGCCTGAGGGAAGGGCTGCGCGTGTGCCGATCAGAACGCCGCCGGGACTCCAACTCCCAGGAGCCCCTGCGGGACACTGCACACCTGGTCCGCGTTCTGGCCTGAGCCCGCCCCTGACCACCGCACTGCTGATAACGGCGGAAAGACCAGAGACTATTGGGACACATACCTAATCGTGGAAGTAAGGAGGTTTGCTGGAAGCGCCCTTGCCCGTGACCCTTTGGCGGCGTCTATCCCAGGAAGGGAGAAGCAACCTGCACCTTGCCGCACCCGCTCCGCGGGTGCTGCTGCGTCGTTGAGGGCCAGTGGAGTGTATACTTGGGGTCCAGCCTGAGGGAAGGGCTGCGCGTGTGCCGACCAGAACGCCGCCGGGACTCCAACTCCCAGGAGCCCCTGCGGGACACTGCACACCTGGTCAGCGTTCTGGCCTGAGCCCCGCCCCTGACCACCGCGGCACTGCTTATAACGGACTACCACACCCGCCTAGCGGGAGCAGGCGGGAGCAGGCCGGGAAAAGGGCGGGACCATCTGTGGCCATCAGGGGCCAAAAGAGGTCGGGCCGGGCCCCATCTCTGTGACCTGCGTTTTGGTGACTATTGCTCAAAATTGTCTATAATTGCTGACGACTTACATATTGACACCTATCGTTTGTTTTATCAGGCTCTATGTCACTAATGTCCACCCGCTCGGGGAAATCGCTCAGAGGGGGGAGGATCACGTGTTAGGGACTATGGACCAGTTTATAATTAGAGCTTGTTCGGTGGTCGAAAAGGAGATAGCCCTTGTAGAACGGAGGCTGTCTCGTGAATCCTTTGGCCAGAAACGCTCCTCACTGGGTCCTCTTGCTCTAGCCCCTTCGCCAACAAACGTTGAACCCCCTATCCTACTTGAGAATGATTCTATTAGCATTGAACAAGCAAGGATTATCGAGCTAAGGTCAAGCCTTGACAAACTTTCAGACATGGTGAAGGCTGCGAATGGAGGTACTAGTTCCATCCCTGCCCCGATTGAGATAAATGCACTGCCCAGAGTTTCTGTTCCTGAGTTACCTCTTATAACCATCCATGAGGAAAATCCCGCCACTCCCCTTGCTGTCACCCCAATAACAGAGGGCAATCCAACTGTACCACTACCCTTAGAGGCCACAAAAAGGAAGCGAGCTATTTCACCACACAAAGATCCTCGCCCCAAAACACACAAAAGGCTAAAGAAAAATTTCCCCAAAGTGGGCACGCCCAGTAGTGGAATGGGGACTGTACAAAGCGGAGCAACAGCTCAGTTGGGAGGTAGGCCATTGAACAGTGATACTGAAACTGAATTCGAGAATGTGACAAGGCATCCCTACACGTCTCCTTTGACCCTGGGCCCGATAACGGAATCCCCACTCATTGCACAAATAAAGCAGATGGTAACAGCCATTTTGTCCCCAGTGGTTGAAAGATTAGATGGGCTAGTTCTAAGGTTAGATAAATTTGAGCAGGTCTCCCTAGACAATTTTTGTGCACTAAAAAAGCTGGTGAAATTAAACTCAAAACTTAGAGAGGATGGACCACCAGCAGAACTGGGAACTGGGCTACCAGGTAATAAAGAAACAACAACATGTTCAAGAAAGGGAGGAACAGAAGATACGTCTGGCATATCTGCCGCCAAAAGTAGGGTGGCTGGTCAATCTGAATGTCCTAAAAAAGCCAGGGAGGTGGTCCCTACTGCGAGTACAAGTATTAACCCAAGTAGAGAGGCGCATGATAGGCAGGGGGGTGGAAGGGATCCCACATTACTAGAGGTATTGGCATCTGCCAAAGATAAGTCCAGGATTAACGCACAAACACCTAGCGAACCTGCAAACTTGATACCTGCCCCTATAAGCGTCGCTGCAAGAGATAACAAGTCTAAACCCACACCAACTGCGGACCTCCCACCCGGGTGCCAACCATATCTGGTTGTTTTAACCGGGGTCCCGCCATTAAAAGATGACCGCAGTGAATCATATAATGAGCTCAAAAACAAAACCTTATATTGGCTAAGAGATAACAGACCCCTTCACCCCTCCATTAACTGTCAAGTGATTCATGTTAGGAGGGTGAGCTGGGTGGGAACTAGACCCAAGGATATAAACGGTGACTGTATTTTGGTCAATTTCAAATACCCTTCAGTAGCTGAGCTAGTATATAGACAGGAATCACAGGGGACGAAATCAGTAATTAGCACCCGGGATTTAAGGTATTTTTATCCAAAGGAAAAAATTCCAAGGTATAGAGATTTGCCACACGAAGCAGCAAGATTTAAGGGGTTTACTTCTTCTTCTTCTACCTTCTTTGATTTTCCGTCACCTGCCCCACAGAGCTCCAATTGGGGCTTGAATGCCAATGGTCAATGGTGGGGCTACTGACATGGCGTTCCTTTTTTCTCTTGGGTTAGCACTAGTTCTTGGTACCAGGTCCCTGTATGTTCTGTCCGAGACCAATTGCCTGTGGTTCCCCCTTGCTACCCCTCCACGGATGACAAAATGATATATATAGCTAATAATATACAGCTTAGCAGCCATGAACCCAGTATAACTACTATCCCCGAAGCTGGAACTGGTATATCGCAGCCCACTAGTAATGTTGAAGAAGAGAATTTATTGAATAACGAGTTGTCCTCTATTAGATCGGGGAAAGAGCCACCGCCACCAGTTATACGAGCCATAAAACTCATCTCATGGAATATTGCAGGGGTGGGTAAGAATTTACAGGATGATGTCTGGTGCAGTTATATGGAGGAGCACGACATCATCCTGTTGCAAGAGACTTGGGCTTTAGATACCATCCACAGGTTAGGATACAAAACCTTCCACTGTGGAGCACTCCCCTCAGTAAGAGGTAGACCCTCCGGGGGATTAATCATTTGGGTACGTACAACTCTGAAAGTTGAGGTATTTCCTCTTGTTCTTCCTTCACAAGATCTTTTA
The DNA here is from genome assembly GCF_964263255.1 of Lissotriton vulgaris. Classification (NCBI taxonomy): domain Eukaryota; kingdom Metazoa; phylum Chordata; class Amphibia; order Caudata; family Salamandridae; genus Lissotriton; species Lissotriton vulgaris. The sequence continues at coordinate 809,597,465 of NC_141700.1, forward strand.
GGGATTGAAATGACATCACAGAGACTGGAGGAGTTTTTTATCATCAACTTGTACAGTAGAGCCAAACCCCTAAACCAGGAATCCCAGGTCCTGGAATAACTGGGCCTATACCTTGAAACATTGGAGACAGATTCAGGGATTCTTATAGGTGGGGATTTCAACTGCCGTTTTGAACCCGTCTTGGGCCTGGAAAACCTCTTTGAAGACCAGGATGCAGCAAACGATATTCCAGTACTAGATAGCTTCGGCCCAGTGAAGAGCTCAGTGGCAGCTATTCAAATTTTACAGCTATCTATGACACATGGTCTGAGGGCATGTAATGGCCGTTTCAAGTCAGATCAACTTTCGTCTCATACCTTTACTAGGGGTGATTCAAAATCCTTGATAGATTTCATAATGGTTTCTATTAATTCATGGCACTTGCTCTTGGACTTTAATATAGAATGTAGAACCAAGAGCGACCACTACCCATTATGCTTATCGTTAGACCCTGAAAGTTTTCTAGAACCAACTGGAGCAACTGAGTTAGCAATGGAGGAAGGAGAGATCCAAATCTCAAATAATAGGCGGGCAATCAAGTGGCCTTATATTTTGGCTAAAGATGAATTGATGGAAAGCATTTATAATGTCTTTTCAAACACTATTAGCCACTACAGTCACTCCAGCCCAGGGTCCCAGGAAGTTCTCGACATGCACTATCGGCTGGTAGACTCTTTGTCACCCCTCCTGTGCAAGTTTTATAGGAAAGACAGAACAAATAAAAACAAACACAGTGAGTCAGGGAACCCCTGGTATAACAATGAATGCCGGCTAGCAAAAACAAATTTAGTCCATGCTGTTAGGTCTAAAGATCCACAAGGTATAAGAAATGCTAGAGAGAAGTATAAGACACCCATGACCTTGGCCAAACAAGAATGGGATGACTCTATTTGGGAGGACCTTCTCAAAGCATCTAGGGAGAGGGATCATTGCACTTTCTGGAGCTTGATCTCCAAGCGAAAAAAATCTGAGAAATCCCTAAATGATCACTACCTAGATGAAAAAACTTGGTGCAATCATTTTGCAAACCTTTACTTAACCAAAGAAATGGTCATACCTAAAGGCCCACAGGAGTTAGATGCAGCATTGGACCTAGGGACGCTTCGGTTCAGCCAGGAAGAGACACTGGTGGCAATTCAGGCAGTCAAGGCTGGGAAAGCACCAGGGCCAGATAAAATCCCAGGGGATCTTTTTAAACACGACACGGAGGCATGGTGCCCGTTTATAAATTTTCTTTGCAACTCCATAGTAGCAGATACATCAATCCCTGATACCTGGAAGGGGGCTGAAATTGTTACTATCTTCATAAAAGGGAACCGTTATAATCCCACCAATTACAGGCCAATCAGTTTAATTGATATTTTACAAAAAAATTTTGCCAGACATATTTTAAACCGATTAATAGAATGGATGGAGGAGGGCAAAATTCTGTCGGAGTACCAGGCTGGGTTCAGAATTAAGATAAGCACAGTAGACCAAGTGTTCAGATTCATGTGCATATGTTGGAAATACCTAAATATAAGGAAGGGCACATTGTATGTAGCATTTATGGATCTACGGGCAGCTTTTGATTTGGTCCCTCGTGACCTAATGTGGTACACTCTGGGGGCAATGGGAGTCCCTTCGGAACTCTTAAGAGAACTTACCAGGTTACATGTAGATAATTATGCCAAAGTCCGTTGGGGAAGAAACGGGGAGGTAACAAAGGCTATCCCAGTCTGTAGGGGGGTACGGCAAGGATGCGTGCTGGCCCCCACACTCTTTTCCCTTTATGTAAATGATATCCCCTCATATTTATCTAACTGTAACCATGATTCCCCTAAACTAGGAAAGGAGGTGGTCACTGCTTTATTGTTTGCTGACGATACGATACTAATTTCCCAAACCCCAAAGGGCTTGCAAAATTTGGTCAACCAATTTAACAAATATTGTGATGAAAAGGGGCTAGAAATTAACTCTTCTGAAACCAAATACTTGGCCCTGAACCCACAAAAGTCCTTCAAAAAGAATTTAACACTACACAATGAAAAATTGGAGTATGTGGATAGTTTCAGTTATCTAGGCATAACGATAGACAGCAAAATGACTTGGAAGGGTCAGTTGGAAAAGAGTAGACTGTCTCTTAAACAAAACTCACTTCCTATCTTGAAAATCCAAGGGGGGAGTCTCTCAAAGGCAATATCACCAGCCCTAGATGTATTTAAGTCAAAAGCACAATCTGCGGCACTTTACGGCGCGGAAATCTGGGGACCTTATTATAGTAAGAATTTTGAGAGAGAAGAAAATAACTTTGTACGTCGTTTACTTAGAATTCCTAACAGAACTCCATTACTCCCAATATTTTTGGATATTGACCTCAAGCGTACAGATGCATATGCAACTTTAAGACCGCTCATGTATTGGGTTAGATTGTGGACCACACCTGAGCTGTCCAGTTACAAAAATGGGTTAGTGGAGATTATGAGTATGAATTCCTCCGGTGGAATCAAATGGTTAAATCACATTTGCTCTTGGTGCACCAAACTGGGGCTAGCCCATTTTTGGAATAATCCCTCAGCTATGACCCCAAACTGTAAACAGCAGCTTAAAAATGTATATTGGGCTTTTGTGAATAACGATAGAATGCTTGACCCAAACACTGGTATCCTTACACAAAAATTTATGCTAACCAAGGACACTCCCTGCTTTGAATATTTTATGGATGAAATACAGCCACCACTGACAAAAACTTTGTTTTTGAAATTTAGATATGGAGTATTACAGATTACTTCAATAACTAGCAGATGGAGGAACAAACCGGACTGTAATCTTTGCACTTTGTGTAACCAGGAGGCAATTGAAACTACTAGCCATGTACTTTTCTTTTGTACTGCATACAAGACAGCCAGGTCCAAATGGATTAAACCACTATGTAAAAACCTGGGGATAAGACAACTCACCGAAGCGGAACGTATATTTGTTTCAAACACCTCGAGGCTAGTGGTATTTACTTTGAGCAGGTATTTATTTAACGTTTATCTGATTAGAAAGAAACATGGTCTACGTATATAAACTCTCCAATCCGTTTATTTTATATTGTGATCCCTTTTTGTTTTTTAGATAATATCCGTGCTGTTTAGGCACTTTTAACTCTGGCTTTTTATCTATTTATATCTGTAGTGCTGTTTTTATTATGGTATTGTAATTGTGTGGTGACGCCCTAGTGTTTTTAGCAATTTCCTTCTTTCCAGATGTATTGACCTGCTACTATAATGTAAAGAATTGATATTGTGTTAATGGAAAATTTACTGTAATGTGAGTTTTGTGCACTTTTATGGCTCCAAGCCGAAATAAAGTTTTTTTTAATTGAATTGAATTGAATTGATAACATGTGCACACACAGAGGGCTTGCATAACTAAGAACAAAGAATGGCAGCGGGGCACAACTTATGCACCACTCAGAATAGTCACTCTTAAGTCACAAATGACCAGCTGCCACATGGCCATAAATCAAATACAAATTTAACAACATGAGAGGCAATATGATCATAAATAAAGTGTTCAAATTTCAATAATTTCAATCCACGTTTTTCAATGTTAATGGGAAATTCTTTATTCTTTATTAAAAATTCTTGTTTATCATGTGGGCACAGCCAACGTGTTTCGTCCTACATCAGTGGCTTCTTCAGGGCTGTAGAAGCATTTATCAGATAATTGTATTTCAGTTTAGCACATTATCATCAGGCATTCAGTAGAGGTGGACCATCGTATGTAAAGGAACAGCCGTGGTTCGGAAGTTCATGTTCAAGTATCTTTAGCGGGCTTCCTCAAGTTGTGTGGGTAACTCTCTGCTCTCTCTGGATGCTTGCACTGCAGCAACATTTTTTTAACCCATATGAAGTGAGATCTCCTCGAACAATCCTATCAGGGCAATCATATAAATCTGGTTTTCCCAATTCCCTAAAGGCTGATCTAATATAAGCAAAGAATGGTATATGCATGCAAACATTCATTACTGCATTGTTCAGCTCCAATCCTGGTTTTAACCATATTCAAACCCATCTAAGTAAGGGTGGCAGAGTAAACAGATTAAAGATGCATCCCACCCCTAATTACTCATGCACAGTAAAGAAGGCCACAGATGACTGCATGGAGACTGAGGGGCATATTTACAACAAAATGGTGAAGAGTGGTGTTAAGCAAACAATGATAACCCAAGGCTCCCCCATTCTGAAAACGCAGGGATGCATTGTATTCACAGGAATATGGCACACCCCTGCTAAATACAGCTGCCTAGCACCAATGCAGGAACCCTTGCACCATAGTGCAAGAGAACCTGTTTTGGGGGGAATGATTGTTTATCAATCATTATACAAATGCCAATTTGAAACAGCTATGTGTGCTGCATTGTGCAGCAAAAATAGAAGTTGAAAATCACCATTTGTTTAATGATTGTTTATATGCAGTAAGGGTCATCTTCCGTCACATGCACTATCATTCATGCACAATGCAGCACACATAGGAACAGCAAAAATGAGAAAGCATTTCTCTTTGTTTCACCATGTTAAGACCAGGTTTTCTCTGTAAATAAGGGGCAGTGTCAAAATCAATGTGTGTGCAGAAGAACGCCCACCGCAACCACCATTGCCTACCCCTTTAACGCTGAGTGTAGTGTGAAGGGGGGCCTTATTTATTGTAAATAAGGTAAAGGGATTTTTTGCACAAGAACATCACAAAAAGTTACATTCCTCAGGTGATAGAGGCTGATAAAAATGCCCCAGAGAGATATGACTGTTGTTAGTATACCTTATGCAATCTCAAGCAAGATGAAGAAGAACACTTGTGACGGACAGCAACTAAAGGAGATGTGCCTGTCCATAGACAGCAGCCCCCAATCCTTAGTTGGCTATGAAGGTAGAGTTGATTAGGCAAAGCAGATTCACAGAAAAGACTGCATAGGTCCATGGATGCATGTCACGGTGGTCATATAGAGTGCATAGTGCAGACCTCGAGCTGCTGCAACAAATGAGGGCCATATTATCAGGAACGGCGATAACATTATCGCCTCTTTAGCGGCAGGAAACTGCTGCTGAAGCAGCGATAAGGGGCTTCATAATATGCCCATGTGAATTCCCATAGAAGGCCTGGTTCTGGTGTGAATGTCTTGATAATATGGCCCTACATGTTCATATACAATGATATGCAAGGAAGGGTGTACTGTTTTCAATTATGTGAATTTATAAGATGATAGAAAGCACATTATAATAATATAATTCTTGAGCTATCATGCCCAGCATGGCAGTATTATGGGCTTAAAATGCATTTGATAACTTCTATCCCAAATACCTATAATGAAATGCATGAATCAAACTAACCATCAAAATATAATAATTGGGCTATAGATGAATACAGTAAGTATTAGCATTCTGACAACAGATCAATAGATAAATGAATATATGCACGGCCAATTCATTACAAGAATCACTTAACTATTGCTGAATGACAGAGTCCATGACAGTGCAGCACATCACGAAGCATAATGAGTGTGTTCTTCACATCATCATTGAAAATATATTCATCGCCTTGTGCTTTTCTAGGGCTCCCTTCACCTCCTTATTTCTTAAACAATAGATCAAAGGGTTCAACATGGGCATTAAACAAGCATAGAAGACAGAGAATACCCTACCTAAAGACTGGCTCGACTTGGGTTGAGAATATGTAAGAATACTTGTGCCATAAAGCAGCACAACAGAGGCGATGTGAGAAACACACGTGGAAGCAGCAGTCTTTCGGCCTTCCGTGGACCTGATTTTTAAGATTTTAGAGATAATGAATGTGTAACTGATTACAATGAGCATTAAAGGCACCATCATGACCAACACACTCATTGCAGCATTCACAACTTCTGCAATAAATGTGTCCCCACAAGCCAGATTCATGAGTGATGGCAGATCACAAAACATGTGAGGTATTTCATGAAACCTGCAGAAGGGTAAGCTAAAGGTCACGGAGGTCAAGTTAAGGGAACAGGCTATCCCTATGATCCAGGAGCCTGAGGCTAGCTGAACACACATTGAACTTCTCATGATGGTTGTGTACCGGAGAGGGATGCAGATTGCTACGTAACGATCAAAAGACATGACTGTCAGAAGAATACTGTCTGTGGTCGCAAACATGACAAAACAGAACATTTGTGTCACACAGCCGCTGAAGGAAATATGTCTGTCCTTGAGCAGCAACCCGCTCAGTGTTTTTGGAACAGTTGTACTGATGTAGCAAATGTCCACCAGGGACAGGTGTCTGAGGAAAAAGTACATAGGTGTATGAAGGGCTGGTTCCAGGGTGAGGATGACATAGATTATTAGGTTTCCAAGGAGGGTTATCAGGTATATAAGGATAAACATGACAGAGAGGAGCACCTGCAGCTGCGGCGATGCATCCGAGAAGCCCAAGAGAAGGAACCCGCTTCCCAGAGTCAGGTTAGACCTGTCCATTGGTGCACTGTGATCATGCTGCAGAGGAAATAGAAGATACAATTATATGTTATTAAAGGTCTATTATCAGCAACCAACTGCCCCACTCTCACACTCTTGTTCCCACAGACCTTCACTTCCCTACTCCCACCCATAGTCTTTATCAATTACTCCCATATTCTCACTGATTCTCTCTTACTCTCCCTCAATCTTAGACACACACACTCACAAACACACTCTAACTCACTCACTCACTATCCCCATCATCCATCTGCTTAACTTGTAACATCACTGGATTTCCCATCATCCATCTGCACTAGAAGTGATTTCTACACAGCAACTTTTTGCCACCAAAACTGTCTTTACAAGAAGTCAGGCCCAGATCTCTGTACTGGGGTGAATGTATGACATTGTTCTGCATTCTGTCCATCAACTGTGGTTTTTGCATTTACAAGAAGTCAAGCATGAGGACTCACTTCCCCGTCACCGATCTTCACCTGTTTGATTTGCTCTTTTGCCGTTTTATTCTTTTGTATGGTTACCACTGTGTGGGCACATGTGAGCACCAAGCACTTTTTTAACTAGAGCCGAAAAAGTTACACATTTGCAAAGTATATGGTATTCTTTTATTTCTCTAATCTTTCATTTATTCAATAAACGTAAAGAATATTTTACATTGAATCTTTGGTCTCTCTACCATATGGATCTGTTCTAAAAATATTCTCCCTTCTTCAGCCAAATAATAATGAAGTTCCACCTCCTGGACATCCCCGAAAAGGACAGACACTGATAAGAGTCTGGCCTGTGGGACCTTTAGTGCCAGAACCCCTGTTCCAGTGAAACATACAAGGTAAGATATAATCATGTGCCCCACCCAGCACCCCATACTGCCAGTCCCCACAATCACATCCAGATGTAAATGACTAACCACTCACATAGCATTCAGACAACACATAGACCCACCCTTGTACACATCCCACTAAGTATCACAAACCCTCAGAGCACAGAACACACATTCCAGCTCATGCTCATCAACACTCAGTATGCAGTACTCTAGACACTGTAAGTCGCACAACTCATAACCTACCACAGCCTGACACCCTCATAATCACTGAAATATGGTCCACCCCCAAGTCTTCAAACATTCTAAATGTCCTTCATCCCACAGATTACAGCAGCTATTGTGTGGGAGGCCCGCATAAAAAGGGAGAGGCCTATCTTTCATCGATAATTCCTCCTGGTCCTGCACTCTAGGAAAGCAAGTAACAATAAACTCCATGCACCTGCTGACATGCCATTTCCATCTTTCTGCAACTAAGATCACACCTTCCATCCTGGCCTGGGGAGAACAAGGTCTTCACAGAGACATTTTTAGATCTCCTTACCACCTCGTGTATCCATCATCCCCATATCTCCCTCCGGGGGGACATCAATGTCTCAAAAACAAACAAACAAGAAAAAAAACAAGAGACACCATCTTCAACCACATAGATATACTTCGTTACACAGAAAGTCACTCAACCAACATACTCTATAGGCCACATCCTCGACATTGTCTTCTCAACATCACCAGCAATCCAATGCAAACCAACAATATCCCTATACTGGACTAACTGCTTTACAATGCCTACCTCCATGCATAGCATCCTACTAACAAACCCAGTTGAATCACAACAGAGAAGACCAAGCTTTCAGATTCTTCAAAAACTTCTCTATAGACAAACTAATATTTGAACTCATCTCTCACCCTATCAACTCCATATTCGATGTTGATATCCATGATAAAAAGTTTAAAAATTACTTGGAAAGTTATGCAAACATTCTTGTCCTAATTACAACAGACAAGTGCAAACAAAGGCTTTCACTGGTAAGGAACTCCTAAGGCCTAGCTGAAAATGAATGAGTCATCCTTAGACAGGAAGCAGAATGGGGGGAAACTCCCAAGTTGCTCTTGATACTGAACTCTCTCCCTCCGTTTCAAACAGCTAATCACTTCAACCTTAGCAAAGTGCTTCATCAACACAATCAATGATGCCACCAGTAGAAAGAGAACACTGTACAAGACAATCAAGCACTGCATCAGCCTCCTGCCAGACACACCTATTCCTCACTCCATGGAAAAGTGCAATACCATCAATCTCTTCATCCCTTACAGTAGAATGATGCAATGCTTAGCCTTTATCAGCCTGATTCATTAACGACCCATTTTGCGAGTCTATAATAGCGATTCATAAGGAATTACAGGCTCGCAAAACGGGATTCATGTAGGAATCGCGAAACAAAAATGCGATTCCTACATATTCCTTATTTGCGATTAGCAAATTGCTAATCGCAAATAAGGAATAACTCCCCATTCATTGCTATGGGTCTAAAGGCCCATAGCAATGAATGGGGAGTATTCCTTATTTGCGATTAGCAATTTGCTAATCGCAAATAAGATAGCGATTTAAAGGGTGCCAGGGGTGTCTAAAGGACACCCTGTAGCACCCCTTAAATGCAAATTTAAACAGGTGTTGCGCACACACATGTCCAAAGGACATGTGTGTGTGCAACATGCAACTTAGAAAAATGCTTTTAAAAGCATTTTTCTAAGTTTTCGCTATTTACCACGAGGTTTGACCTCACGGTAAATAGCGGCCCGAAATTGCGAATTCGCTATTTAAAAATGGATGATGAATTGCATTTAAGGAATCTCAAATAGAGATTCCTTAAATGTAATTCCTCGCAAAATAGCGAAATCGCTATTACCGATTTTTGCATTTGGGATGATGAATCCCAAATGCAAAAATCGCACTCGCAAAGGCCAGATTCTCAGAATCTCGCCCTTTGCGAGCGCAATTCTGCATGATGAATCAGGCTGTAAATCCCTTTCTGTCACAGATCCTACTGACATACTCAACTCTTTTTATGAAGAGGTCTTACCATCATCTTTCATTAAAGCATTTTATGAAAATGCCCTTTTACCCCTAGTGAACACTGTCATTGCCTCCATTACTCAAGGCATCCTCCCAGAAGCTCTCAAGACAGACCAGATACTCTGATCACTAAACCAAACCTACACTAGACCCTGGTGATCTCGTCCTCTACCGGACCATCACTCACCTACCATTCATCAGCAAGATCATTGGAAAATTCCAATGGGAACTCCCTGGACTGGAAACAAGCATCCTAGCGCGGTTTCGGGCTTTCAGCCCTCATCAGCCAGGTTCAGGTGTCCTAGGATGCTTGTTTCCAGTCCAGGGAGGACCTGGCCTGGTACTTAGGGCTGGACTGTTCCCATTGGGTGCAGGGTCAAAACTTATTTGCATATGGCTTTGTCCAAACTGGAATGGCATGGTGAGCAAACAAAACTATGGGGTGAATGTATGACATTGTTCTGCATTCTGTCGATCAATTGTTCTTTTGCATTTGTCCCCCCAGTGGGACGGGAATGTTCAGACCTGGGTCCGATGCTCTCCATGCCACTGGAGTCAAGCTTTCCTGGCTGATGAGGGCTGAAAGCCCGAAACCGGTCCTAGGATGGTTGTTTCCAGTCCAGGGAAGACCTGGCTTGGCAGTTCGGGCTGGACTGTTCCCATTGGGCGCAGGGTCAAGACTGATTTGTATATGGCTGGGTCCAAACTGGAATGGCATGCTGAGAAAAAAACGATGGATTTAGGACCACATCTCTGTACTGGGGTGACTGTATGACATTGTTTTGCATTCTGTCCATCAATTGTTCTTTTTTGCATTTGTCACCCCAAGTGTGACGGGTATGCCCGGACGTGTGTCCCAAACTCTCCATGCCATTGGAGTCAAGCTATCCTCACTGATCAGGGTTGAAAGCCCGAAACCGGTTTTAGGATGCTTGTTTCTAGTCCAGAGAGGACCTGGCCTGGCAGTTCTGACTGGAGTGTTCCCATTGGGAGCAGGGTCAAGACTGATTTGCATATGGCTGAGTCCAAACTGTAATGGCATGGTGAGCAAAGAAACAATGGATTTAGGCCCACAGATCTGTATGGGTTGAATGTATGACACTGTTCTGCATTCTGTCCATCAATTGTTCTTTTAGGTTTTTTACATCGGCATGTTCAGGTTGCAAATGATCCCTATCACCTGTGAAGTCCCTGAGGGTTCCATTCTGTCTCCTGTCATCTTCAACCTACACAAGGAGCTGCTTGGTGCTCTACTCACAGATTACAGCATCAAGATTTAATAAAATGCCAACAATACACAGGTCTCCTTGAATTTTTTCCTCTGTGTCAGCATCCAATGCCTCAAGCTGTGCTTGCACATCATCCGACCAACACCTACCTGAAGTTCAGTCCATTTTTTTTAGTAATTTTTAATGTTTTGCTTGCGTTTAGCATCCAAATTTCATTACAGTTGAACGTGTTGTGACATGCACAAAACAAATTTTACATGCACATGAAAAACAGGGAGAATAATAAAAAAAATAATATTTTTTTTAAATATAAAATAAAAAACCCTAATCCAAACATAACAATAAAACAGGTCCAGCGAATCAGCTATTTTGCCAATCCACAAATGGAGCCCAAATTTGCAGCCCTCCCTCCCACCTCCTCTTGCCCCATGCATTAACACAGCTGATTCCAAATTATGCAGAGCCAGAATCCTGGCTCTCCAGTTCACAAACGTGGGGGCGTCTGAACTAATCCATTCGGAAGTAATACATAAACATATTAACGACATTGCAATGAATACTAAGGCTGAGGAGTAGCTCGACCTAGGTTCTACAGCATTCGATTCACATCCCAAAATTACTAATTCAGGAGATAAAACCAGAGAGATTTTAAGGCTAAAATTGATAAATTTTTGAACATCCTGAATACATAAGTCAAGTTTGGGACAGGTGAAAAACATGAGTATGTCGTTAGCTGCCACTAAACCACATCTCGGGCAGCTGTGGCCCCTGTTTCCCCTCCATTTGGAAATTTTAACCGGAGTATAATAGAGGTCAAATATAGCCATATACGATTGTGTGCGGAGACTCCCTAATGTTAAAACTGTGCTGGATAGCTCCAATGCTTGCGTGATATCAATACCGGTCAGACCCAGTTTATTATCCCATGTAGTATTTTGGAGGGATACATCATCCGGGAGGCCGAGAAGAAGGTTTTGATATATCGGCCCAATGTTTGATTTGTTCAAAATCAACTCCATAAGTATATTTTTAACAAAAAACCCTGGATTTCTAAGCAGCAGTTTCCCTAGGTAGCTACGAATCTGTAAATATTAAAAAAATTAGTGCGAGTATAGATCAAAATTCTCTTTAAGAAAGAGAAAGGGTGCCAGACTCCCCTGCTGGGCTAGATCTCCGAAAACTCTAATGCCATGCATCCTCAACCTGATTGTGATTTGGTCTTGAAAAATAGATGGTAGCAATCTGGCTGCTGCCAGGGGCGTGTAATAATTAATATTGGGTATTGACCATTTCCGCCGTACCTTCCTCCAGACCGAATGCATAACCGTGATGATTTTGAATTTAGTTTTTTTGTAATAGCTGGGTTCAAGAACAGATAAGAGTGTCCCCTTAACCTCCTCTCCTAAACCAATTGCAAATATCGAAGGACTGCAGCATATTGAGAGTATAGCCCTATCCATGAAAAGTGGGACAGCAAGATGGTGAAGCAGGGCTGCCCCATTATAAAGCACCAAATTGGGGACTGACCACCTGCCCCTGTCTAACGGCAGCTGCATCCATTTCGACGCCCTTCGTGGCTGACGGTAGCTCCATAGAAACCTGTTACAGCATCTCTCTGCCCTACCCATACTAGTCTGAGAAAATTCTAATGGGATAGTCCTAAAATGGTACAGAAATTTTGGTAAAATCAACATCTTTAAGACGTTTCTTCTTCCCAACAATGTTAGGTGCAAGTTATCTAGTCTGCGCAGAGTGGTACAAACTGTATCAATAATAGGTAGCATGTTAATTTCTGGCAGTTTATCCACTGCTGCCGTAATTCTTATACCTAAATACATTGCACTTGAAACCACTGGCACATCAGATGGCCCCATTGTAGAAGATTGCACCACCTGGGTTTTTTGAGCATTGAGTTTGTAGCCGGAGCACCGGCCAAATTGTCCTGCTAAAGTCTTTACTGCTGAAAACGAGGTTGCAACATCGCTGGTTAGTATAATAATATCATCAGCATAGGCCAATGCTTTGAACTCAAAGGCATGGACCGTTTCTGGAGATATAAGAGGAGCGGTCTCAATTTTAGTTAAAAATGGGTCGATATACAAAGAAAATAGCAGGGGCGAACAGGGAAACCCCGTTTGGTGCCCCTGCTAATGCAAAAAGAGCCTAATACCAAGACTGATATTGATATGATTGCCTGTGGCTTGTTGTATAGTGCCTGTGTGGCTTGAATAAAGCCAGGGCAAAACCCCTTCCATTGTAGGACTCTCCACAGGAACCCCTACGCAACCCTGTCAAACGCTTTTTCGGCATCTAACAGGATTGCGCCAAGGGAGAGAACCTGGAGCTTGAGCCCAATCTAAAAGTGCAATGACACGACGGACGTACTCTGCCGTATCTCTTCCTGGGATGAATTCGTGCTGGCGGATAGATACCAATGGGGAAATAACTAGGCTAATCTAGTGGCCATGATCTTTGCGAACATTTTATTGTCCGTGTTGATCAGTGAGATCGGGCGGAATGAGGCAGGGTCAATCTCAGGCTTATTTTTTTTTTTTTAAATAATAATATTTGTATGACGCCAAGAATCTGGTATTTTAACGAGCTGGGCCACTCTGAGAATTGTTAAAAAATCCTTCCGGATCTCATGACGGATTTGAGTCCGGGTCAGCCGTCTTGCCCTTAGTCAAGTTGTTAAGCGCCAGTTCAACTTCCTCCCATTCTATAGGTGCTGCCAGGGCTAGATTCTGATTATCTGATACTTTTGTAGTATTAAGCTCATGAACGAAAGTCGCAAATTCTTCATCCATATTATAATCCCTGGCTGTCTCTGTATATAAAGAAGAATAAAATTCAGAAAAAAACTGTCAGGATTCCATCAGGGGTATTATGAATATGGCCCTGAGCGTCCTGAATTGAATCAATCCGGTTGGCCATAGATCGCTGTTGAAGATGCTTAGCAAGAACTTTTCCTGCCCTTTCGCCAAACTCGAACATAGTAGAACGAAACTATATATATTTACCTGCTAAATCGTGACAAAAAAATTCGAGAAGGGAGGCTTTAATACATGCCACCTGCATTAGGCTATGGGCAGTATCCTGGCCTTCCTTGATTGTGCTTGTGAGCAAAACCTCTGCGCGATGCAATTCCTCAGACCGCACATTGATTTGCTCATGGATTTTCTTCTGACGTAAAAGTGAAAAACTCTTAGTTTCACCCCGAATCGCTGCCTTGAGTGTGTCCCAGACTATAAGGATGGAAGCCGAGCCTCTATTAATATTCAAAAATTAAAAAACCCAGGAGCGCATATGATTCTTCTAAAGTAGCTTCCTCTCAAATGTCCAGGGTCTAGGGACCTTTATGACAGAGGATAAGGCACAATTAATAATCAGCGGACTATGGTTGGATATTATTCGGGGTGAAATAGAAATCGATGTTGTATCCGCCAGCTGATCTGACACGAAGAAGTAATCTAATCGTACCATTTTGTTATGAGGAGCTGACAAATAGGTGCAACCATCTAAGTCCCTATGGTGATGATACCAAAGATCTGTCATTACATGCTCCTGAACCAACGCTTGCAAGACCCTAAACACCTTAGGTTTCTTGCCTACATATTATATGCTTACATATTTTTGTCCCCCTATTAAGTCAAAGTCGGCTGACTGGTTGATATTAAAATCCCCACAGATACACACGGGGTGGGGCCACAAGGCCAATTCTACATTTAAATAATGTAAAACTGCGGGTCGTCCAGATTGGCACTATAAACAGTACAAATAGTTAGAGGCGCCCCATTAAGCAAAAGTTCAACAATAGCCCAGCGACCGTCATTATCTTGTGTAGTTCTCACACACGATCCCACCCCACGCTTAACCAATATTGCCAACCCTCTTATTATTGAAGTCTGTCGGGAACATCCTAACATATCAAAACCAGGGATCTTTAAATATTCTCGATTGTGCCATGGAACATGCGTCTCTTGCAGGCAGAGTACCTCTACATTTAGGACCTAGACAACCCTTGAGAACAGGGCCCTCTTCTTCCCGTTATTCAGGCCACAGATATTTAGTGAGGCTATGCGTAGTTTACCCGACGCCATTCAATCTTTTCAACAATAACGATAAAATAACCAAAAAATTCAATAGGGTATGATGGGGAAACTTTTGAGAGCTGGGACCCCCCCCCCGGAGTTGCTGCCAATCAACTTACACAGGGGCATACCTGAGGAAGTCCAAAATTGAACCTCGACAAACAGAAAGTCCAGCAATCATTGACCCCCTCAAAGGGCATGCCCCGTTAATATTTATTCGGAACAAACAAAAAAAGAAGAGAGAACTAGAACGTAATCCTTAAAACTTTCTAGATTGAATCCAGAAAAGCTTTGGCCTGTATTTTGGACTCAATAAAAGTTTGTCTGGCCTTGGTGGATAACCTTGAGTTTAGACGGAAAAAGCAAAAACACCTGCGCCCCCTTAGATTGGAATGGGGCAATTAGCTGCCGGAACTGCCACCTCCGTTCAACTGTAGCAGGGCAAAAATCTGGCCTGACAAAAAATTGGCACCCCTTCCCCGATCTCTGTCTATCAGGTCTGGATAGATCATACAACTTTTTTCTGGCCAAAAAATTGTGCAAGCGTATTAAAATGGCACAAGGTCTATTGAGCGCTTGGCCAGAGTGTTGTTTAAGCTTGAACGGAAATCGGTGGGCACGTTGAATTTCTAGCTGCCAATCCCATTCCTTCACTTCAGGAAATGCTTCTGTAAATAGCTCAGCCACAAACCGACGGATGTCTGACGCTTCAATGCCTTCCGGAATCCCCTTAATCCTTAAGTTGTTTCTCCGGGATCTATTTTCCATGTCCACAAGTTACCCTTGCACATCACCCCTATGAGATTGGATTGACTCGATAGCAATCTTCTGGGTAGCCATATCGTCCTCCAGGGTCGAGATCCGGGTTTCTGCCTCGGCTACCTTGGATGCCATATCTGCATTAATAACTCTTTGAAGCGAATTTTGGACCCTGCAGCAGGCCCCTTGCGCACGGGCGCTTTCCTGGCGGTTCTCTTCCAGATGAGCAATTATTGTTTGGTAAATTATTGCTAGGGTCATTTAACCCGGAGGAGGGCCCAGGTTAGGATCAGGAATGTTAGTGGCTGAGTCCATGGAGTCAGCTTGCACTCCCGGCTGTGTAGTGTATGAATAGTCCCAAGCTAGAGAGCCAGTCTCTTGATCAGAGTCTTGGGGTATTTTCCGAACTGTAGACAGCACATTTGAGATGGATGCGGAATTCAGAACATCGTTGGTACGCCAGTCCCCTGCAACACTATCTTCATCATCTGTCCAATTCCTGTCTAGCCCATTATCATCCAAGGAAGAACCAGTATGCTCAGATAAAGAAAATAAATTGTCACAATCTGTATCCCCATCAGTATTAATTGATGCTGGTGGCAGGGGGGCTTGCGTAGCCTCTGCATATGGTGCCGCAAGAGGGTCTGAAGCAATGTGTTTATTAGGGGTCTGTTTTGGAGGAACTACATCTCCCAGAAGGCCATTTGGCTGTGCAGAAAAATCCATTACAGGTTCAATACAAGTCAGAGTTCCAGGATCTTTGACATCAGACACCCCCAACTCTGGCAGCACATTTATATTGCCTGCCAAGCCCCTATTAATTGCGCCGGGTGAAATTGCTACAGATGATGCTTTGGACGCACCATCTGTCTTACCCGCTGCGGCTGTGGGGGCTTTAGACAAAGCTGTAACTATGGAATGGCGAATTTTCGCTGTCCCTGGACTGTGGGGGGTCTGAGGCAGTTTACTGGTGCTGACCGCCCGTGACTGAAACATTGCAGGTACTGGAGCACTTTTAGTATTTTTTAATATCTTGCCGGGGGGATTCTCTGGTAAGCCCTTCTTCGCACTATCAAATGCGGGTGCCGGCTGTGTAGGTGGCGGCTGGGGCACCAGAGCGGTGGTCTTTGCGGGAATCCGGGGCTTGGTTTTGGATTGCCCCTTCGGCGGCATCGCGGCGTTTCATGGACAGAGCAGATGCAGCTGGTGGAGCCGCCGCGTCAAAGTGAAGCCGCTGCTGAGCAGACGCCGCGGAGCCAAGATCAGCAGAGTGAAGCAGCATCGGTAACTCACGAGAATCCGGAGCATCCCGCTACATGAGGTAGGAAAGAAGGCCAATCTTGTAACTGCAGAGGATTACTTCATCGATCCTCTCGATGCAAGGCTATTGCGGCGGCAAGGTCTCCAGGCAGGGAGAAGCACTGTAACCAGATCACTCGGCCAGTGTGGCGGCCGCCATCTTCTTACCTGAAGTTCAGGCCAAATAAGAAAAGATTCCTGTTATTTTCCAAGAAAAAAAGAAGGGTGAACACCAGGCTCAATAAAACAATCATTCAGATATTTATAGATGCCGCAATTCACCTATGAAAGTCTTGAGGTGATGGAGCTGTAAACTGATGCCTGAGGATTGAAATCCTGAGGACTCAATGTCATAACTCTTATTGGCTTTGAACCCCAATTTTCAGCAAATGCAAAGTCACTTGGATTCTCTCTGGACACTAATCTCATGATCAAGGAACAGATTGCCAGAAAAACAAAGATGATCTAGTACGAGTACCTTCTTCTCAAGAAAGTCAAACCATTTCTCCAGAATTCTATTTCAGAACTGCTGCTCAAGCCCTCGTACTCGCACATTTAAATGGTGGTAATGCCCTACTTCATAGCCTCTCGGTTGCTACACTGGCACTCCTTAGTGCCACCCTGTATGCTGCAACAGGGCTTATCCAGGGCTTGAAGAAATATAATCACTTCGTCCCGAGCACCATTGACACCACTTACTGGCACGCACCATCTTCAAAACTAGCTGCCTCATTTACAAAGCTATAATGATGTTATGAACCCAAATGTACCCAAATATAGGCCTATGTAGTGACACAACCTACATCTGTCTTACCATTGTTCTACATAACAGGTCTGGGGCTGACCTTTTACCCAGTAAGGTGAAACATAAATATCATGTAGTTTTCTCCGAAAACGAGCCTAATTTATTATGCATGAGGATTCTTAGTATACGAGCAGATTACCATCTTCTGCAAAATAACTTTGTATAAGAGTCACCTCTATTGTCATCCTTGCCCAATATATCCACGAATATCCATGAACTTCTAGGTAGAACCACTGAGAGTACCTTTCAGGTATATAAGCACTACAACTTTGATGAGCAAGTTGGAGGAGAAAGACTTCAATGCTGACCATCTGACTTGAGACACTGAGGACCCTGCATGCATAAACTCCAGCACTCAGTGATCTGAATTCCCTTGCAGGGTGTCCATCCAGAGACCAGGAGGGGGTCCTTCGCTCTCCCACATCATGTAATGGTGTTGGCTCTATCCTAAGGGGATTCTTGGCTATATACCTACATATATGCCAGATACACTTAGGTACATCTAGTTAGGGCTTGCATCATAGGAGTTCGCATTTTATTGTAATGTATCTATATGCCTGCACACATTCATTATTTTACCATTATGGTAGAATTCTACCTTTTCTGAACTCTGCTGGTGCTCATAATCTGTTTCAGTCTAATGGTTGTTGCAGCACATATATTTTATACTAGTTTGACGTTAGTTCAATAACTGCTAATTGAAAAATGTCCCCACTGTTTATTCTGTATATCTCTCTGAGACAAAGTAAGCACGAGTGACTGAGGGAAAAGTTCTGCACTGTTTCCACGATCCCTGAGGGGTCAGGGTTGTTATGTTCGATAGTTGCCAGAAGATATTGGCTCCTTTATAAGAGGGGTTCATAATGGAACTGTGAGCTGGCTGGACAAACAGACTAACATATCCTTTGGTGGTGTATGGAAACAGTCTTGGCACCAATCCCTTAGTTTAGGTTGTCTAAACATGCAGCTCCTATATAGATTTGTAGGAACTACATGACAATTACCAGCACCCTCGCTTATCTTGCAGACAAACTCACACCCACTGCAAAGTCCCCATCAGCCGGCAGACTAAGAGTAGAACTAAAACATCATTCCTTCTCCGTCTATGTACCCAGGATCTGAACCAACTTCCCTAAAGCTGATCCAGTTTAGGAAGAAGTTGAAGCCTCAACTCTGTAAAGAACATTATTAATTAACCATCCTCAACCCAGCTCTATCTCCTCCTACTTGTTGACTTTATGATTGTCATTGATTCTTCTACACACCCTGAATTCTTAAATGGGATTCTCCATCAATGTCTTCCGATGCTTTTCCTACTTTTCCATTTTACACCAGTTTGCTCACATGGGCATGTTCAGGTTTCAAAAAAGTCCCTATCACCAGTGGAGTCCCTGAGGGCACAATCCTGTCTCCTGCCATCTTCAAATTGTAAATGGAGCTGCTTGGTGATCTACTCACAGATAACAGGATCAAGATTCACCAAAATTCTGATAATACACAGCTACACCTGTACTTCAGACACCCAGTGCCTCAACACTGCCTGCACATCATCTAGACCTGAATATATCCAGTGCCTACCTGAAGTTCAGTTGAACTGAAATGGAATTCCTGTAATTTTCCATGAACAATAAACAAGTTACAGTACACATGTGACTCAATGACATAGACCTTACCCACCTGGGGGCATATTATCAAGGAACGGCGTTAGAATTATAGCCACTTTAGCGGCAGGAAACTGCCGCTAAAGCAGCAATAATAGGCTTGATAATATGCCATAGAGAATTCCAATACCCATGTTCTGGTGTTAACATGTGCTTCTATTGGAATTCTCTACAGCATATTATCAAGCCCATCGCCGCCATTTTAGCTGCAGTTGCCTGCCTCTAAAGCAGTGATCATTTTAACGCTGTTCCTTGATAAAATGCCCCTTAGAACTTCCAAGTCAGTTGGATTCAGCCTGGCAACCAACCTCACCCTCAAGGATTACAGTGCCAAAAAAATAAAGATGACCTGTTACCAGCTCTCCCTTCCAAGAATACTCCAACCATTTACCCAGAAAGCTTCTTCAGAACCGCTGTTCAGGCCTCATATTCTTGCATCTGGAGGGTGGTAAGTCCATACTCTATGGTCTTCCAGATTCTACACCAGGCTGTTCTAGGGCTTGAAGAAATATGAACCCATCCCCCAACCTGATGGAACTCCACTGGTTGCTCTTTCAGGCATGCACCATCTTCAAAACCAGCTGCATCATTTACAAACCTATCCTGACCAACACCCTCACTCAACTTGCAGACAAACTCACAGTCTCTGGTGGTTCTCAACACACCCACAGCAAGGACACAAGCAGACTAAGTAGTGTAAAAAAGAGTGAGAGCAGGCCTTTTCCGTTTATGCAACCACAATTTGGAATAATATCCCCATATCCATCAGGAATGCTTCAATTCTGCTCTAATTTTGGAAGAAGTTGAAGACTTACCTTTTACAGAACATTTCATCACAATTCATTAACCATTATTGACTTTAGGCGTGTCTTGGGCCATGCACAATGCTCCACTCCCTTTTGGTTAGGTTTGCACTATAGAAATCCCATTAACATACATGAATGCATTCGTACTTAGTCCTTCATAGATCCATACGCAATCTCATTCACTCAGAAACACTCACTCACTCTTACTCGTGCATAAACAAAGAAGCAACGCATTTTATTTTTACTTGCCTTGAATCCCCTGATGGCAACTCCACCATAGAAGCAACAGGACAGCAATCAAGTACTAATCAAAGGAGCCATAAGGCACAATAGGGACAAAAGTAATGCCCACTACCACCTTGTGCTGTTGCTGAAAGCACAGCCCTAATGAAAGCAAGGACGGGCCATGAGATCCTACCCATGATGCTCTTTGTGGCCTCATTTTGTCCACAGAGGGATGCATTAATGTGTGCCCTGCAGACCCATGTTAGGAGATATACTGTGCTGTCTGAAGCATACTCACTATGTTTGCTAAATAAAATGGATTGTGCCTGAGTGAGGGGATAATATTTGAATGATGCCCTTCTAACCTGCCTATTAGAGACACCCACCTAGAAAATGCTGTGTTTTTAAATAGCATTCTGTGAAATGGCCATGCCTTAAGCACACCTCAACCTCTGCTCCTCCTGTCTTTAGGAGCCTGGAAGACACCATCAGACCTTAGGCTAATTTTCAATCATGTAGAGCAACATTCTTGAATCTGAGAGGATCACCCAACCCCCACCAATTTAAGAAAAATAGAAGACACACCTCTTTAAAGAGCACTACCCCACAATAAAGTACTGTAGAACTTAACTCTCAAAACACAGCTTCCTGCCAATCTCACTATATCTTTGATGTTGATCCTCCAAACGCTCCACTGCCTTTTGGCTAGGTTTGCATTGTACACATGCTATATTCATACCTATCTAGAGAACTTGTTAGGGAAAACACCCTGGAAGACACCTTGTCCTCTCACATGCTTATGCAGTAGGAAGTAGTTTTGGTCACCGTACAATGAGACCTTGATAACTCTGGCCAGGAACTAATTCCCTCAACCCAGGACAGCCAGGAAAGCAAATTGTCCAGACTCTAGGAGTGACTCTATTTTTCTCAAAATCTGCTTTTATTAGGACAATTACATTTGGTTTAGGGCTTCTCATTTGTAAATATGATTTCTGGATCGGACATTAACTTTGGATGTTCATTTGTCTCCTTTAGGTGGCCAATTTTTTAAAACCCAAGAACACAATCACACCACATTCCTATTTCCACTCCACCGATCATGTTCTTCTTGAGTTTCTGTGTCCTAAAAATGGTCGGCCCAATATTTCTCTTCATGTTGCGACCAACCAATCAAAGCACAAGTTTCCGCTGGAATGTTGGGAGCACAACGGCTGACAGGAAAAAAGCCCCCTTGGACAATCAGATTGCTCTATTATTTTGAGGTTGCATGTCCAAAGGACTCTCACGATTGTCCCGCAAACCCAACTGTCCAGATATACAAATATTTTTAACCTTAATTTCTCAAAAAATACTGAACAGATTTACACCAAGTCACAAAAACACATGCTTTCTAGATAAAGAACTAGCTTTCTGGCAAGGTTGGCATAATTCTATTCATTTTGACGGCACCACTGTTTAGAAATCCCTACAGAAATTCCATGAGTATTATCTTTTGTAACCCTGCACTTTTATTTGGGCCCCCACTTGATAGATCACCCTGAAACTTTCAAGGAAGAAGCTAGAGAGGATGAACTTTTTTTGTAAAGTTTTGTGAAAATTCATCAAATGGCACAAAAGTTATTAGCAAACCGAATACATTTTTTACGATAACTAGGTCCTAACTATAACTGCCCAGTAGTATATATACACATAAATATATGCATTTATTAACTGCAAAAAGACTAGGTTACAAATACGTTTGAGTTAGGGGCAGATTTTACTCATACAGAACCAGAGAAATCCAGCAAATATAGATAGCTGAGCTAACTATAATTCACCACCCGCAATGCACTGTTTCTGCCTTCACATATTACATCACTGATGACATGGTCAGTGACATCACTGATGACATCGCTGATGACATCTCAAATTACATCACTGATGACAACATCCAGTGACTGTGAGTGTTTTAAAAACATTTATGAGTGTTAAATATATATACTAATATAATATCAGTGAATCAGGTTGTGTATGAGTGCCTGTATGTTTGATGCTGTGGGTGTGTAACTGACCTTATAAGTGACTAGGTTGTGTGAATGTCTGTATCAGTCTGTCAGTTGGTTGCTAAGTGACTATATGGGTGGGTGAGTCGGTACTGTAACAATATTAAGAATGATATATTGACCATTGGCTCCATTTTGCATAATTGACTTCATTTTCTGCACTGACTCCATCTTCGTGTAACATACTCCATTTTCAGTGCTCGCACGTAGCTGCCAAGTGGGGAGTGGATGTTTTCCCTCTTCACTTGTTTTCGCTCCTTACTGATCAGAGTGAACTGGAACTTGTTGTGTGGGATGCATGCTTGGTTACCTTTCAGGGAATGTGTGGAATGTACAGCTCTATCTGAGAGTCAAAATACAGGGGTCTGGCCAGCTTCTGTCTTGACTTTGACACAGACCAGTATGTTTAACTCGATTTTTCATAACATAAAAAAGGGGGAGAGGTTTCTAGAGCTTTTGCCTCACATTGAGTAAAGATATCGAAGATAAGGAGTCTTCCCAGGAAGCTGGGAACTCATTTGTGGGGAAGATGTGTTGTCACAAAGGAACAGAACTTTTGAGAGTCCCGATAGAACTCCTTCCTGGGCTGTCAAAGGGCTCCTCCAGCTTGAGTTAGCAAGGATGTTGCAGAATCGAAGGGTGAGGTGTTACTTATGTTGTGTATATAATTTTTAAGTTTTTTTGCTCTTTGCTACATGTGTATATGCTACATGTTATCCTGATGTCACTTTAAATGCACCTGAAGGTGTTTTCTTGCCTGGACTGAAGAGAGTGCTGGGTCTTATTTTATTGCCTCATCTTTTGGGAGTGCTGTTTTACGTGTGTTATTTAAAGGTGCAGCAGTGCGTTTGCCTCCTCTCGAGAGTGCAGGGTTTTGGAGTGTCCTAATGTGCCAAATTAAAAGTACCACAGGTACGTGAGTTTCTGTATGGGTGAGTGATTGGTTGTCTGAGTACCTGTGTGGATGTATGAGTGTGTGGGTGGGTGGGTGATAGAGTGTGACTGCCTATATGGATGAGTGAGTAATTGGCTGTATGGGTTATTGTTTGCATGTGTGAAGGACTGTATGGTTGAGTGTGTGTATGACTTTGTTGGTGAGTCAGTGTATGTGTCAGAGGTATATGGGTGAGTAACTAGGTATGTGAAAGGCAGAATGTTAGAAATGGGGGTCTCTAGTTGGCAGAGGTAGGTACCTTTGTCCAAATAGGGACCCTTGCTTTTATCCAGGGTAAGGGG
This sequence comes from Lissotriton vulgaris, assembly GCF_964263255.1. Classification (NCBI taxonomy): domain Eukaryota; kingdom Metazoa; phylum Chordata; class Amphibia; order Caudata; family Salamandridae; genus Lissotriton; species Lissotriton vulgaris. The sequence continues at coordinate 809,621,024 of NC_141700.1, forward strand.
GATACACTCCTAAAATAACCCCTGCTCACTGCCTTAGTAGCTTGGCACAAGCAGACAGGCTTATCTCAGAGGCAATATGTAAAGCATGTGTGAACACATACAGTAACAAAGTAAAAACACTACAAATGAATACCACACCAGTTTAGAAAAATAAGTAATCTTCATCTAAATAAGACCCAACTACAAAAATCCACAAAACAGTATTGCAAATAAGACTTTCAGATGGTAGAACTAGTGCAGTTCAATGCAAGTTGTAAATGCAATACTTTTCAAACATAGTAACTCAGATGCGTCACACAAAAAAAAGGGTTTGCTTCGGGGGAGGTGATGTGTCCGTTCCTTACTGTAGCACAGGGGGGGTGATACGCCGATTTTTTACTGGAAAGGAGGCGATGCGCTGGTTTCTTAATGCGTTCCATTTATGATGTAACAAGATAGCAACTCGATGTAATGCGACGCTCCTGTGCGATCCGACAAAATGGCGATTTGATGCAGTGCGACAATCCGGTATGATGCGCGTACATTTGCAGCTGCACGGCAGGTACTGCAACGGTCTTCTCAGTGATGCATCGGGACCCAGTGTGGATGCGGCGCGCTTCTTCCTGGTTGCTCGGCGAGACATCGGAAGCAAGTTCGGATGCGGCACGCTTCTTTCCTGTGACTTGGTGATGTGCCAGGAATCGGTGCGGATGCAACACGCTTTTCTAATTGCCTCGATCTTACAGCTCCCAGTGACAAACAGTCTCTGAAGGTCCTAAACAGCAGCAGGCACCTCTTTGTAGGATAGAATTCCCAGCAAGGAAATTCAGGAGAGTAGGTGGACGAGTCTTAGGGTCTCTGTGACTTCAGGTCAGGAGGAAAGCTCAGTTTGCAAGCCATTGGAGATCTTTTCCTAAAGCAGGTGACAAAGCAAACAGCTAAGTCCTTCTTCTCCTTTCCTTGGCAGCAAGCAGCTACTGAAGGCCAACCCCAGACAGCAAACAGCACAGGGGCAGTATTCCTCCTCAGTTTATCTGGCTCTTCTCCTTGGCAAAGGTTCCTCTTGATTTCCCAGAAGTGATCTAAAGGTCTGGGGTCTGGGTCTCCCTTTTACATATACAAATTCTTTGTTCCCTGAAGGCAGAGAGTGTCTGTACCCAGCCAAAACCAGTTCTGTCCTCACTGGTGCAGCTGCCTGGCAGGAGGTGGAGATAGCATTGATGAAGGCAGGCCAGGTCCATTCAGGTGAAAGGAAATCTCCTCCCCCTACTCTATAATTCAGCCTAGGTCCCATTCAGCCCAGCCCTGACCCATCAGCCTTCTGGAGCCACAGCCCTCTCCCAGCTCACGTCAATCACAAGGCAGACATGCCATACACAAACCTAGCAAAGGCATCCTGGGTGGTTAGGCAAGAAAATATACACTTTCTAAAAGTGGTATATTCCAACACAGAATGTGAAAATCACCCTCACCAAAAGATGCACTTTAACGTTCTGAGTTCAGGCATGCTAAACTTTATTTTTCTATCTTGTTCCTAGGGCCAGTTATGTTTATAAGATGTTATAATCTAACTGTCAATGCTGGCCTATGGGAACAGATAGCCTTGCAATAGTGAACAACGAAATTGGCAGTATTTAACTAACAGGGCATTCCACACACATCAGGGCATGGCCTACCTTTCATAAACACTGCACCCTGCCCACAGGGGTACCTTGGGTCTACCTTAGGGGTGACTAACATGCAGAAAGGGGATGGTTTAGGGACTGGCAAGTGTGTGCACTTGCCAAGTCGACATGGCCGTCCCAGACTGCACATATGCTCTGCAAACAAAGGCCTGAGCCATCTTTTACAGAAACGTCTGTGGGTGGCACAATCAGTGCTGCAAGCCCACCAGCAGCATTTGATCTACATGCCCTGGGTACACATGGTGCACTATACTAGGGTCTGACAAGTAAATCAAATCAGCCAATCATGGAATCACTAATCCATTACATCAATTTACAAAAGGGAGCACTTGCATTTTGGCACTGAACAGTAGTGGCAAAGTGCCCAAAGCAACTAGATCATCAAAAACATAGCAGAAACACAGGAGGCAACAGTAAAAAATTGAAGGGAGACCCATAACAATGGTGCTAGGTCTAACACAGTATATGTGAGTGTATGGGTGAGTGTCTGTGTCAGTGACTGTATAGGTGAGTGAGTATGTTAGTATCAGTATGAGTAGTTGAGTGAATGTGTGAAAATCGTTGGGTGAGTAAATAGCTGTGTGATTGACTATATGGGTGAGTGAGAAGGTGTTTGAGTAGCTCTGTGGGTGACTGACTCAGTGACTGAGTAGCTGTATGGGTGTATGAGTGGATATGTCAATGGCTGTATTAGTGAGTAAGTGGGTCTATGAGTAGCAACATGGGTGAGCGAGTGCATGTGTGTGTAGATAGATGAATCAGTGACTGGGTGTGTACCTACTGGTATAGCTCTGTGAATGGGTTTGTGAATGGTTGTGTGGGAGTGGCAGTGGGTTTATAAAAGATTCTATAGGGGTGTGAATGGGTGCATCAGAGAGGCTGTGGATGAAGTCATCACAGATGTCATCAGTGATGTAATTTGGCTTGTCATCAGTGATATCACTAACCATGGCATTAGTGTTGTAATAGGTGATGTCATAAGCAGTGCATTGCGGGGGCGCGAGTTATAGTTAACTCAGCTAACTATAATGGCTGAGTTCCTCTGGTTATGTATGAGTTAAATCTGACCCTAACTATAACGTCCCAGTAAACTTTGTTTTTTTTTGTGAGTTTCTAAGGCTTTTTAAATTCTATTTGCTAACTATAACATTCCTGTAACCCAATGTTTTTTTAAGTGAATTCCTAAGGTTTTTTAAATTCTATTTACTAACTATAACGTCCCTGTAACCTTTGTTTTTTTTAGTGAAGTTCTAAGGTTTTTTTAAATTCTATTTGCCAACTAAAATGTCCCTTTAACCTTTGTTTTCTTTAGTGAGTTTTTTAACTAGCAGTCACATGTGCAGAGTAGTGGAGAAAGGGGGCTCGGCCTCCAACCAGCTCCTAGGAATTCTACTGCATATGACTTACAGGGGGTACCAGGAGGGCTTGTTGGCCCCCAAGGTCCCTATGGAGCCAAGGGGACTTTATCCCCAGCTAGTAGTGCACTGGGAAAAACATGTGCAGAGTGGTGGCGAAAGGGGGCATGACCTCTACCGACCGGTGAGTGGGGTCCGGTGTTGTTTTGTTCAAAGGGGGTGTCGGGGCACAGTACTGGTGCTTGCCCCCCCCTTGGGTGCTATCTTCCTAAGGGGCCCTTTTGAATCACGAGTCTCCCGAGCGGGACTCCAACGAGGGGCATTCTTGTTTGGAGCCACGAAGGGCTCCATGGGCATATTTTGTTGGTTGAGCTACTGAGAGGCTGAAGCCGCCACAGTTGTTCACGGGTCCCCTGTGAGGGACCCGACCGCTCCCCTAGCGAGGTGGCATATTTTTAGTACGAGCCCAGAAGAGGCTCTTCAGTGCCACATGTGTTTAGGAGCCCAGAGTGGCTCACGGCGCCCCATTTGTTCTTCGAGCCCAGAGAGGCTCCCAGCCCACAATCGTTTTAGAGCCCCGAAGCTCTTGAGTGCCATTCTGTTTGCTTTGTAGAGCCCAGCGAGGCTCAGGAGACAGTCAGTTGGTTAGAGCCCTGAGGCTCCCACGCTGTGTTTGGCCCCATTGTTGTTCTTGAGCCCACGAGGCTCCAACGTAGGCCCCATCAGTGTCTTCAGCTGCCCAGCACTTAGTGAGCAGTTGCCACGTTTAGACTTGAGCTTTTGGCTGCCTGCGCAGCCTGCCCTGACATTTTGGACTAAGGGCATTTCACCCCTTGCGAAGCCAGTTGGCCTGAGGGACAGTTCTAGTGTTGTGCCTATGTGCACCTTGCGCAAATTGTGATTTACTTGCCAATGTGATTTCTGCGCAATTGTTATTACCTACACCTCTGAATGTGTTTATGCTTCATGTGTTTTGCTTCTTTCCCTTTGCTATGAGTTATATGCTTAGGTGATTGTTTTTCCTTCTATAGGTCCTGCTAGTAAGGTCCTGGTTCCCTGCGTGATTTTCCTAAGGTGGTTAGGGCTGCGTAGGAGGTACTTACCTTTACCAGTAATTACTGGTTGTGTGCTAAATGTACTATTTGGTGCTACAGTCATTATATGTCCTATGTACTATTGTTATACCTACAAGTATTATTATTCCTACAAAGTGCTAACTACAACAAGTACTAGTTCTAAAAGTGCATACCCCTGACAGTGGTCCATGTGGCCCTGTCCTGTAAATAATACCTGTGCCTGTTGGCACATTGTAAAGTGTGTGTTTTTATCTAAGGAGTTGTGCTATAATACAAAGGCTATTTTTTTATATATGACCTTGTGTGGAATTTCCTTTGTGGTGGGCCTTGGGTGTTGTTGCTGGGTGCGCGCGCAAACGCTTTACACATCGCCTCCGAGATTGGCATTGCTGCTCGTGTCACGTTACCTAGAGGGTGAGCAGGGGTTATCTTGGTGTGTAAGTCCCTTGCTCTGACTTTGGAATGGTGGTTTCAGACTGACTTTGGCGCAAGCCTTGGCTAGCCAGAGATTCCATTTCTAACAGGCCCCATTCTGCACATAAAAATCACCCCTGCAGTGCAGGCATCCTTGCAACATGGGGCAAGGGAGCCTGCACTAGTGCTAGGCAGCTTCTTTAGAGTCAGTGTTAAGAGAAATGCAGGGGTATGCTATATATTTGTAAATATGGCCTGTTCTTGCTTTGTTAAACTGAAGGAGCGACACGTTACCAATTTTGCAAACACTGCGCTTTGCCAGTTTCTTGTGCATATGTCCCCTGGTCTTAAGCAGGTGATACGAAGAGCGTTTTTTTTTCTTCTTTTTTTCTCCATGCTCTTTCCATGTGTGGGGCAATCTGCAGCACATATAGAAACAGCAAATCACCTGTAAAGATTGTTTATTTGTGTCCCTTCCTGTGCATAAACAATAACCCCTGATTAAAATGGTACAATGGTGCCAACACTGGTGCTAGGTAGCTTCTTTAGCACCAGCAGTAGCGGAAATGCAGGGATGCGCCGTTTTTTGAAAATAAGGCGCATCCCTGCATTTTGAAATTGATGGAGTACGATGTTACTAAATTTGGTGTAACACCTCTCCCTGGCAGTTTCTTGTGGATATGCCCCACTGTGTTGAAAGCTGATGACCGGTCCGACAGCACAAGTCTCATCGGTTTTGCCCCATCTATCAGCCATAGCAGTCTAGCAGACAGCATAGCAGTCTCCACACTGTGCAGCAGTTGAGCGCAGACTGAATGGACTCTAGGGTCTGAATTTGATCTAAGAATGTGGGCAGGAGTTGGCTTACATGCTTCTTCAAAGGGCAGCAGCGTTATTGATCAAAAATGAAAGTGAAAGAGTTCACATTGGATTTGCTTTTTCTGTGAAGGTATAATACAGGCTTTTTCCACTCACATGAGACATTGGCACTCAAGATAGAGCTATTAGGTAAAGGTGGTGCAGATCCGTCATGGCTAGTATCAATGGTCAGGAGGCGCCGGATCCAAAGGGCTGCCAGTCCTCATAGGGCCAGCACTAGAGATGAGTTGCTCGAATAAGAGGCCTCCAATGATGTAAACAGGGAGCACAACTCAGTATAGGGGCCTCAGTTAAACCTCAGTGGCCTGGAACTCTGCACAGGAAACCTCAAGAGGCGGAGGTGGCTGGGATGAGGGCTCAGAAAAGCGTATGTTCTCTATGGAAGGTGCCAGAGGCATGCAGATAATTTGCCCTAAAAATTGGATAATTTTTCTTGCAAGTTCTGAGAAATCTCAATTAATGCAGTAGTGCTCCATGGAGAGGGGAGGACCATATTATTGGAAAAATCTCTCCTGTGGTATTGTCAGCTACCAAGAATGTGTTGATGTAAAATGCGGCCTCTGCTGGGGCAATACAATTTGTATATTCAATTAAGGCCTATTTCAATACCAACCAGGCAGCAATAGAGTTTCCCAGCTGCCAGATTGTATCCAACTCTTTGCAGCCTACTTTGCCTTCCCTAAGAAGATGGGTGAACCCTGGGTCGTGAGTTTAGCTTTCTTAGTATTATATTCCTTGAGGGGAAGCACTCCATCTAATGCTGACTCAAGCCCTGGGTGTATATCGTATAACCATCTGCTGTTGAAACTAGATTACCCAAAGGATTGGTTGTACTCAATCTAAAGGCAAAATCCAGGATGGATAGTTTAGTCCAGGGTAATTATTTTGTCTGTTCAGTGGTAGTCCACCCTTCTGCACACTTCCATGAGCATGCTTGAAGGAAAGTAGAACTGAACAATGATCAGACACACCTAACACAGGATTATTAACTAGTATGTTAATTCTAGTGGCCCAAAAAAGATATCTAACACATTGAGATTACAGATAGTCGGACTCTGTCACTAACACATTTATTGTGAAGGACTTAACCAGGGATCGGTCCAAAGGCGCACCTCGCCAACTTCTATTGAGCTGACTTACGACAGGAACATTGCAAATACTGGCTCTAAAGTGACGGGTCAATCAAAGGTTCACCTAGGTCTGGTGGACGAAAACAGACAACCCCACTCAACAACACCAAGACAGAGGATGAAATAATAAGCCCCAAAGTCTCAGCCTGGGGAAATTAAGGTAGTGCAAGTTCAATACCTTGGTGTTACTAATACCCACCAACCTGCTGCGCGTCATAGGAGGTGGGAGCAGTAAAGCCTCCAGGACACATAACTACTATGTCAGGACTTCCAGCCTCAATGAGTCATGTCTCTGCACCCCAGAAGACATGAGTTCCCCAAAACAACCCTCCAGAAAACTCTAAATTGGCTAGCTTCAAATCCCCTCAAACTTAATATGCAAAAAACAAACTCCTCCCAATTGTCCACCCAACCCTTCACCTGTCATTGAAGAATGTTTTACAAAATGTATTAAAGTTGCACCTCCTCATACTTTAGTATACCCAACCAATTATGTGCAGTTCAATCAATAAATACAATTCCTTCTCCTGGGTTTCTTTGTGTATTTTTCTTCTTTTTATTTGTTCAATCACAGCCAACGCGTTTCGTTCTGAGTCCAGAACTTCTTCAGGGCGTATAGAGTTCTTTGTCGCAAATGCGGCTATACAGTAATATTATTTCCTCTGCAGACGCGCAAAAGAGAAGATCCCTATACTTCATGTGGTCCCTTCCATAGTCTTCTGGAAGAGTTTAATCCAATTCCGTTTTGATTTTCTCTTCTCTTTTTTCTTTTATCAATTGGTCAATATAATTATAGAAAGCAACAGTCTTCTTTTTGTTTGTATATAAATTCCAGAAATATTATCAGAGAGGTGATTTATGTACACTTCCCAGAGCCGGCATCCATTATTAGCCTTAAATATCGGTCCGGCCTCTCCCCGAGTTTTCGAAAGAAACCGCCAAATCCGCAGCCATTGAAGAATGGATGAAGCATCTAACAGGCCTCAACTGCATTCCACAAGTCATTGACTCAGCAAGATCTTTGGATTACCACTCGAAAAGAACCTCAATGCAGAAGCACATCAGTCCCTCCACTAAAGGAGTGAATCACCAAATGAACATTCTAAGAATATTAAAATCCTTCCTTCCCCCAGTGACCTCAAGCATGCCGTGCAAGCTCCTGGGATTCCCAGGTTCGACTATGGAAGTGTAACCTTCTCTGGACTGTCTAGATCAAAACTGGCTCCTCTAAGGGCCTCGCTCAACTCTGCTGCAAGGTTCATCACTGGCTCGAAACGAAACTTCTACATCAACCCCGATCTGAAACCCCTCATCTGGCTCCCCTGCGAAGCAAGAATCCGGTTAAAACGTGCCTGCATGACACATATCGGCCTCCACTCAGAAGCTCAAACTTTAAACTGTCTGCCTCCAGGTCATCTAGAAGCCCCAACACCTTTCTTGTGAAACTTCAGCGATTCCACAAGAAGAACACTTACAACCGATCTTTTGCTCGGATTACCCTGAGAATTTGGAACACCGTGCCTCCTGAAGTCAGATTGAATCCCTCGACTATATCCTTCAAGAAAAAACATCAAAGTACTCCTCATGAATCGCTTTCTTCACCAGATCCTACGATACTGATTCTTCAATCACACGCCTGACTGCTTCTCACCTGCTGCTTTATTGTTTCTGGTTTATCAGGCCTGACATGTCACTCTTTTTTCTCGATACAGCCTGACCCTGCTGTTTTCTCAACTATGACATTTTTAAATATACCCCTCTTTAGTGGAACCACCTGTTTTCTTTCTCCTGAATTTGATATTATTGTCATTATTCAACTGCTTGGTGTAATCTTTTAAAGTGCTCTGAAACCTACAAGGGTCTTGTTCGCTCTAAAAATAAACAGCACATCCATTACTTTTGCCCCAACCGTTCATAGATTTCTGCTGCGCGCTTAGAGGCAGAGGAGGTATGAATCAAGGCACACTGAAGACCCTTTTTGGGCTCTAACTGCCCCCTTCGACCCCGCCCAAAGGACAGCTTTAGAGCTCTGAGCTACACTGTCCCTGCTGGTCATCTGTTTACCTGGTGGTACCAGCGGTTCCTTAATACTTCCTAGAGTTACCCAGACCTCTGACTATGGGCGACCTGTCTGCTGGAAACAGAAAGAGCTTTAAGTTACCCTAACAGCTTGTCTTGGCCAAGCCATTCCAGGCCTCGTCAATAAGTGTTTTTCCAGCTCATCCAAAGCTGAATGCTGCAGTGTGTGGAGACTTCCACTGGGCCTGGTTCAAATTAAATGTTATGCTTAAATTGCAAAAATTCTAAAATTTCTCAAGATATCACATTACAACATTTTCTCTTACTTTTGTTAAGCCAGAGGTGTGGCGTAGCGGCCAGGGTGCCTGACTCCGGGCCACGGGGTTCACAGTTTGATCCTGGGCGCCAGCAGCAGGTCAGGCAGCACCCTGTGACTCTACCCGATGCCCCCAGCGACGGGCACTTTACACATTCAAGGTTATTATTATATTATTGCACCTGGCAGAAAAACGTCTTGTGAGAAGCCAGCAGGACGCACTTTGAGACAGAAAATGTCCCACATGAAAGACTGTTTTTACTTGAGTCACCAGCAGCATCCTCAACACCTTTATGCAAGGTGCTTAAAAACATCATAAAAATTGTCTGTAAACCAATTTTTGTTCTCTGAAAGAGACATTTTATATTAGTTCATGGAATGTTTTTGGAACTTTATGGAATTTTGATGCCCCATTTCCGGTTTGCATTCCTAAGGTGTGGTGACATCACTGGCGATTGTGATAACATTGTGTTGTATCTTTGCCTTTAATTATGTGCATTCCTTGTTGGGAATGCTGCCATGTCATCTTAGAATGTTTCATGTGAGTGTCAGTTGCTACATGGTCTTGGATGTGAACGACTTGCTTTCCTGCTGGGCAAATAAACTGCTTCTCAACTGAATACCTTGGTCTGCTTCTTCACAATACTGGCGACGATGGGCCCAACAGGAGATTGAGAACCCTGCGTGAGATAGATTTCCATTTTTTTTTCTTTAAAAAAAATCAGCAAGTGAGTTTTTACTCTTTTGGATTTCCGATTCACTTTCCTTCTTCGTTTTGTGACTTTTGGCATTATGGTGAACTACGCACGTTTTGACTTTGGCAAGTACTATTTTTATTATTATCTCTTTGTTTTTTTTAAATTTGCGCTTACCTTCGTTGTTCAGCGCGTCTTTTAAAAAAAGAAGAATCTTGCACGCGATCTCCGCGAGGTGTACTGGAGCGTGCCTGCCTGGAACGTTTCTTTGTTGCTCAGCAACAGACTCAAGCTTTCAGCGCATCCACGTCAGCGCGTTCAACGCACCAACGTCAGCGCGTTCAGCGCATCAACGTCAGCGCGTTCAGCGCATCAACGTCAACGCGTTTGTTTGTCAACGCGCATTGTCTCGCACACGCTGTTCGCATTTCTTGTTGCTATGCAACCGCGTATTGATGCGCATTGTCGTTGCTAGCGAGCACTTGATCTGCGTTGTGTTTCCTTCCAAAGCGTGCCTTATTAACCTTTCTTTTTTACGCGTTTTTCACCACGATCATCGGATGAACTCAGGTAAGTCACATTTTTATGTATTGATGCGAATTTGACCATACGTATTTTTTCAGATGGAAATCGTCCTTTTTAAAGGATTTTATGACTGATGTTCGTTTAAATTGAGCTCAATTGCTTGATGTTCTTGAGTACTTAAGGGAAGTGAAGTACTCGACTGAAGTAGTTAAGGGAAGTGAAGTACTCGACTGAAGTTACACTGAAGAAGTAGAGGTTAAGCCACAGCGAAGTCTCTTCTTGTTGTTATTTTAATTAATTATTTTAGATTATTGTGTTAACTTATTTTGTTAACTTATTATATTAGTTTGTTTAGTTATTCTTGCTTTTCAGCATGTCTTCTTCTTCTGCCAGTGGTATGAATCAACCTCCCCAGTTCTTAAGTGAACAAGGTGAACCAATACTACCATGGAAGAAGTGGAAACCGATCTTTGACTCTTATTTACTTGCCATTGGTGGGGAGAAGTTTTCGGCTGTCAGAAAACAAGCAGTTCTGTTGAATAACCTTGGTATAGAAGGAAGAAATATTTACGATAGTCTTGACCCAATACCTATTGGTAGAGGCGCTGGTGAACCTTCGGATGTTTATGAAATGTCTGTTTTACTTTTAAAAAATCATTTTGGTGCACGCATTAATGTTGTTATGGAAAGACACAAATTTTTTATGCGCACGCAAGCTAAGAGTGAGAGAGTGGGAAACTATGTTGCTGCGCTCAAATCCCTTGCACAAACCTGTGAGTTTGAACTTTTGACTGACTCTCATTCGTGATCAACTTGTTCGCTGTACCAATGATCTTAAAATCCAAGAAAAACTTTTATCGAAGAATCCTAATTTGAAAGAGGCCATACTTATTGTTGAAAGTGTTGAGCATACCTCTACTTGGGTCAAGGAGATTAGGAAGGGTCCCTCTCAAACTGATGCTGTTTCCGCTGTGAGCCAAACTTTTCAACCAGAGTCAAGTGTTGCTGCTGTTGGTAAAGCTACCCCTAAGCAAGAGAAATCTGGTTTTAAGATTGAAAGGTCTAAACAGAATTACAATGTTAACAATTTCAACAAGGACAATAAGTTTAGATGTCCCAGATGTGGTAGTGAGAAACATGGACCGAACTACCCGAACTGTTTTGCAAAGAGTACTGTTTGTAGAAATTGTGGTAGGAAGGGCCACTATGCAAGGATGTGCAAAAGCAACAAAGTTAATTGTATTGATGATGAGGAGGTTTACTCTCAGGATTCTGTTCATTGTATTACTGATGACACTGTTAATGGTGTGAGTCAAGTTGATGAGGATGAAGTGTTTATGCCTTCTTGCGAGATCCAAATTGCCAACAAAGTTGTTCCTGTACTTGCCGATTCTGGTTCCCTGTTCACTCTTATCAGTGATAAGTTTTGGTTTGCCAACTTTGATGGAGACAAAGTCAAGCTTATAGCCCCTGATATCAATCCTGTTGGGTATGCCAAACAAAGGATTGAAGTATTAGGATACTACATTCAAACCATCACTTTTAAAGACAGAGAAACTGTTGGTAAGGTTTATGTCGCAAGAAGGGGTGATAATCTTCTTGGGTGGCGCCACCAAAGAAATTTGGGGATTACCTTGAACCCAAACGCACCTGAACAGGTTATGTTGGTTTCTCAAGTGGGCGTTTTTCCAGACATTATTGAGAAATTTCCTGAAGTTTTTAGTGAAGATTTGGGTTTGCTAAAAGGTTTTAAGCATAAGATTGTCTTGAAAGGGAATGCCAAGCCTGTAGTGCATAAGGTTCGCAAAGTGCCAAACCTCATGCTACAACCTCTTCAAGTTGAGATTGACAGGTTGTTGAAACTAGGTGTTGTAGAGGAGATAGAATCCTCAGAATGGCTTGCGCCGATCGTTTTGGCACCCAAGGACAAGGGTACCAAAATTAGGATGTGTGTGGACCTCAGAAGTTTAAACAGTTCAATCTGGGTGGATAGGCAACCTTTGCCTAATATCAATGAGATTTTGACCAAATTGGGTGGTGCGACAGTGTTTAGCGTTATGGATTTGTCAGCAGCGTACCACCAAGTTCTATTGCACGAAGAGTCTAGACACTTAACTTCCTTTGTGACTCCCATTGGTGCTTTCAGGTTCATCAGGATGCCCTTTAGCTTGGCCAGTGCCGCTGCTTGTTTCCAGCGAGTCATGAAAAACGTTCTTTCTGGTATTGAGTGTGTCCTTTTCTTTCAGGACGATATTTTGGTCCATGGAATTAACGTTAGCAAACATGATGTCACCTTGTTTTGCGTCTTGTCTAGACTCAAGGATGCTGGTTTGACGTTGAAACGGGAAAAATGCAAATTCAGGGTTAAGTCAGTATCTTATTTGGGACACAGCATATCCGGGGAGGGTATCAGTCCAAAGAATGACCTTGCGGAAGCTATCCTTCTAGCTCAACCCCCTTCTAACAAAGATCAGGTGAAATCCTTCAAAGTGAGCAAGGGACTCACGTCAAGCATACCCTGCCACACTTATGGTGGCCATAAGCGGTACAAAAAGGGGTGGTAATGGACGGAGCATCTGAACCAATCAAACACTCACACCCAGTCAAAAGATCTGGGTTTGATCCATCACCGTTCTTTAGCCCACTCTGGCACCCCATGCCAACTAACCACAAGGTGTGTGGAGGGGGATGAGGGTAATGTGGAACTTGATCCTGTTGAAGGTACTGTTGATGGTACTGTAAATTTGAAACCTGTTCCTGTTCCCACAAACTCGAGAATAAGGAGACCACCTTTGTATCTCCAAGATTACTGCACAAAGTGAATTTCTTTCTTTCTTCTGTTCTTTGTTTTCTGCTTGTTTCTTTTCTTCTTCTCTTGTTTCTTTCCTTTTCTTTTCTCTCTCATTTTTGGTTATTATAATAAGGGAGATGTGTTGTATCTTTGCCTTTAATTATGTGCATTCCTTGTTGGGAATGCAGCCATGTCATCTTAGAATGTTTCATGTGAGTGTCAGTTGCTACATGGTCTTGGATGTGAATGACTTGCTTTCCTGTTGGGCAAATAAACTGCTTCTCAACTGAATACCTTGGTCTGCTTCTTCACAATACATTGGCACGGGGCTGGGTTGTGAGGAGCATATAGACAACCTATGAGTCATGAATTGCTTCTGGTGTTGTGTTGTCAGCACACAGCGAAGAGCATATGAAGGTGTTGGTGTGCTAGCCAAGACATACAGTGGTACTTACCTGGCTCTGCAGGAAGGACAACCAACATGGCACCAGAGGTGGGAGCGGGCAACTCAGATCCCGCAGTGGACACACAGACCCTGTGTGGTGATATGTGGCCTGTGCAGGACCCCCCACAGTGAGCAGCTCATAATCTGGTGAAAGTCCAAATTATTGTGGTACCAGTGTTTGTGGCATGACTCATGAAACTATACAAACAATATAATGAAGTGGTATCTTGTCTGTCTTTTATGTATAATAGAATATTTTGAAACTATTTTAATGCAAAGGAATGCCCACATGTCATTCACACAATATGCATAGTCCTCGTGAGACTTAAGCATATTACTTATAGAATAAAAAGATATGTACATTGTTGTTGTAATGTCGTTCTGCTACTAAATCATGAGGGTTCAAGGTAGCATGTTAATTCCCTCCTGGGCCAGGAACTCTGCTTCCGTCGCCTGCTGGAGAGTTGCAGGATTGTGGCACAATAAAGGTGATCTTCAGTTGTCTTTCTCTTGTGTATCTCAGAGGAAGAACAGCCTTGCTGTGGTGCCAGTCCATACTGCAGTTCTAGACCCATGTGTGGCATCGAAACTAAAGCCACTTGAATTCTTGACACCCTTGTGATTCTCTAAGTTCATCACAAAGTTCAACAAATGGTTGGATGTTTGGAGGTAAATGTCCCTCTCTTTGGTTCAGCCATTAATCAGAACATTGAAAACAGTGGAAAGAACCTCATGTGTTCCCCATTTAGAGAACCACTCGTCATCTGTAAAGCTTCCTCTAGGGCATGCATCCACAGCACCTGTTGGGCCCTCTTCTTCCTGCTCTATGTCGGTGTCATCTTCTGGAGTACTTGGCAGGAGGGATATTGACAAGTGATACACGTGATGTTCTTTACTCCTGGTAAATGTTGCACCTTGAAGTGATATTAAAGTCATTTTGCACATAATCAAGGGATTCTTGGTGTGTGATCTTTAAGCTGCATGCATTCAATGTCTGCACTGGGGCTTGTGATCGATAGGAGTAAAAAAACCCTGTCTCATAAAAAACCTCTTTACATACCCAGCAACATGTAAGGAATTCTTTCTATGTAACCGAGGGCCTCTTGTGTCAGGTTTTGGCACAGGGCAGGGACACAAGGAATCTTGCTGCGCAGCCCTAGGTTAAAACAAAAGAGCAGGAAAGCGGCCACAGAGAGAAAGGAAAAACATGAATGAAAACATTACTCCTCGTTGCATCCCCCGAGCGCCCACAGCACCACCCATGGAACCCCCTCTCACGCACTGCTCTGCGTGGAAGGGGCTCATATTTACAAGGCCATGAAAATACCAGTAACGAGGAGAAGTGTGGCTCACTGGTTAGAAGCGGCAGACCCTGATGCAGAGGTCTGGCCTGGGACCAGGGTTCAATTCCTGTCTCAGCGGGTCTTGGGCTCGATAATTCGCGCCTCGGTGCCTATTCCAATCATGGAGTCCCACTCTGCAACTCTGGGCAATAGCTTGCTTAATCTCCACAACGGCCCCAGCAGCACTGGGATGCCTGGCTTTACCTTGGGGGTGCCCAGGAGGGGACATCTCATAGGGAAAGCCAGGAAGGGTTCCACAGCGGTATACAGCGCCAGGATGCCCTGAGATGGGGCGACAGTGCGCTCTACAAGTATACACACATTTACACTTACATTTACATGCCCTTGAAAATGTGCTGTGGCACATTGCTCCATTGGAAAGTCAAACAAGTGGTGGCGCAAAAGGGCTGTCAGTGACCTCATAAATCAGGTCCTGAGTATTCTTTCAGAGTTGAGTTCTGGATGCAAAACCTACTGTATGTTCTTGGTCACCACTCATTTCAGTTAACACGTTATGCAAACCACTCAGGCTCGCATCAATAGTCATCATCAACATCATCACCATAATCATCATCACCATCCTCATCCTCATCATCATCACCATCAATCTCTATGAGGTTTTTTGAGAAACTGTTCTTAAATTCACCTCAGCCCTCTCTAATCCACTACCAGAAGCTCCCTGATCCTTTATTTCACTCTTAAAGGCTCCTGCTTTCCCTCTTTGTGTCAGTTTTCTGTCTTTCTCTTACTCCTTCTTCAGGTTTTGTTTTATTTCTCCAAAGTGACTGCTGGTGGCCCTCACCAGCAGACACCAGCTCAAATTGAGCACTGGGTGTTCATTTGCCTTGGGTTTGAATGTGGCCCTCTTGAATGGTTAAGGGAACCCCTCAAGTCTTGGAGGTGCCTCTGCGCCTCAGGGGATACAGGGGCCTCTGTTACACCCTAGATGGAGGCTTATTGGAAGCAAAAAGTGGGCATCACTAAACTGCAAAAGTGGATGTGTGAACGACCACGTGCACTGTGCTTGCATTGTTCATTACGTGGCTTTACAATATGCACGAACAATAAAGTGCGGTGATGCCTTCATGGCTCATGGATAAACAACAACTTCACATACAGTTTTCATGCAGACTACTACCCAAGCGTATTTCGCATAATACCTGTGCTTCCCACCACAATGGTGACCTTTCTGTGTAGAATAAATAATACGCATGTCCATCTTTCGTTTTCATCAAGCACTGATATTTTCTTTCCACATTCAATCAGTGATAACATTTAAACCGCGGTTGATTCCGCTTCGTCTCCTCAGGAAGGGCCGATGTCATCTAGATCAAGATGGCGGGCTCTTGCAAGAGCAGGTACTTTGTGCACTTTCAGACAATTGAGCCATCCCAGCATCTTCAGTCTGCGGTGCCTGAGACTGGGTCAGAAGACTAGGGGTACCTTAGGCTTGATTCCCTCTGTCCAGCACTGACCATGCAGAAATTGTGGTAATAGGACGACAGTCACCATGGAACGTTTTGAAGGCGTTCACTCCAATGCCTGAGCTTTAAACATTTGGAGCAGGGCTCCTTGAAATGGAGTAGGTCACACAGGTGAAGATTCAGAATGGTGGTGACAGTCTCGGATAGTCTGTACCCTGTCGGTACAGAGGTGAATACACCTGGGGATGTTATTGCAATGGAGAACTGCTAAGCACAGGAGTTGTGATAGACCTCTTTATAAGGTAGATAAGTTGTTCTAGGTGTTCAAAGACTGGTCACTGGAACTAGTCGGGTGGCAGGAACAAGAGCCCTCCCTGCCTCCCCTTCGATGACCTGGTGGAGGATGGGTGGAAAGGTATTTTGAAGTCTTTCCCTTGCAGAAACAGCTGTCACTCTGAAGAACAGCTTCCTGTAAATCAGTCCTTTTTCATTTGATAGATCTGTGCTACTATTGGTCTGGATGCCAGGGATTGACCTTTTACCATCTCCCACCACAACCTGATAACCAGACCCCAACCACATCAGCAGTAGAGGAAATACCCTCAAATGGATCACCTCCTTCCTCACCGGCCACACACAGAAAGTCCACCCACCACCCTTCACCTCCAAACTCAAGAGAATCATCTGTGGAGTTCCCCAAGGATCCACCAAGAGATCACACTCTTCAATGCCTACATGACCCCACTGGCTGACATCGTCTGCACCCACGGATTCAACATCATCTAATACACCGATGACACCCAACTCATGCTCTCTCATGGAAAACACCGCACCCACCAGAGTCAACTTTCAAAATGTCATGACCAATGTTGCTTACTGGATGAGATACATCTGCATGAAGCTGAACACAGACGAGATGGAAGTGCTCATCTTCGGAAGAAGCACCCCGATGGATGACACATGGTGCCCACTGCATGCAGGCCCTCTCCCACCCCTACCAACCACACCTGCAACCTCGGCATCATCCTGGACAGCGATCTATCCGTGAAGCAACAGGTCAATTCTTCCTGCTTCCACACCTTTCACATGTTGCGGAAAATGTTCAGGTGGATCCCCATCAGCAGCAGAAAAACAGTGGCTCAAGCCCTCATCATCAGCTGACTGGACTACGGAAATGCACTCAATGCTAGAACCACCACCCATCTCCTCAAGCGACTACAGATCATACAGAACCCAGCAGCCAAACTCATCCTCAATCCGCCCAAATGGACCAGGTTCACCCCCCACCTCAGAAACCTCCACTACCTCCCGTCCAGAAGGGATCCCAGTTCAAGACGCTCACCCCTGCCTACAAGGCCCTTCAAAATGCCAGACCCTCCTACATCAACCACCCCTGACCTTCCACCAGCTGACCAGACAACTCCAATCCACCTGCCTCGTCCTTGCATATGTCCCCACACATTTGGTGGAGCCACAGTTGAGCTCGATCCTTCCCCTGCCAAGTCCTGGAGTGACCTCCCACTGCGTTTCCAAACCTCCATCCACTCGCTGAGTTCAGAGAGGAGCCCAAGCCCTGGCTCTTCCAATGAGCTCCCCATACCTCAGCGCCTGGCCACCCCCTGGGGTGATACTCCACGCTATACAAATATTGATCGATTGATTGATATTAAAACATTAGTGGCACGTTTGTTGTGGTCCTGGTTAAAGGAGACCACTTGTGAAACATGTTTTAACCCACAGAGACGTAAGGCTGAACATGCTCACTTTCATAAAATGTATAAATGGGAAAATACCTGTTGGCCTCAAACGGCGAATGTCGCAGCAACAAGGATTTTAGGAAGGGTAAGGAAAGTAGGAAATACAACTAAACACTGCTTTAATGCCATTGTACATTTATATTTCTTTGTTTGAGATATTTAATTTTTGTGTTCAATTTGAAAACTGACAAGTGAGTGCATTTTGTAGGTGACATTCACTGTGTATCATTTCATTTTTCAACCTTGGATCCCGCTCATATTTTACAGGGAGTGCGTTATTACGCTTTAACATGCTATATATCTTATATCATGCTGTGCTGTTATCTGGCTTACAACCACTGATGGGGAATACCCATCTGGGGACATGCCACCACCTTGTGCACAGTTGTACCCTGACACTTCTGGGAGAAGCACAGCCATATTCTTCGCAGCGCTCTCTTGTGGTAATACTGTCCATGCACCGCAGACAGCGCAGTATGAAAACACATCAGAGTGGCTACCACTAGGTGAGCTGGGCAGGGCTGGCTGCTGCATGTGCCTAAAGACAGAGTTTGCAGGTAAGTTGATGCCCTACAGACAGTGCAGGCAGGTGGGTCCACAAGCACTCCTTATTGGGCACTACTTTTCTTCAGTAGCATGTATTTAATTCTTGGAGACGGGCACTTATTTTTCCTCCTGACATTGATCTAGAGCGAGGGGGGGGGGACTAAAGAAAAAGAGACACAGAAATACAGTATCAGAAGGAGGAAGAAGGGATTAAAACATACCTGAAAGAGTGAGATAAATGGGCAGGGAGTGTCTGGTGGTGGATGAAAGAGGCATCAGATGGACGCGGTTTTCACACCCCTGACATTTGAAAGCGCCGGCCTCAGGCTTCAGAGCAAAACTTTGGTCCCCAGCACTAATTCTTTTACAAATTAAGCATTGGCTATAAACATCAGGATTTTAAATAAAAATGTCTACTACCCTGCCTATTGCGTGAGTGCGCGCAAACCAACACAGACAGATGCACACGCACTCACACATATATTTATAGTGCCTGGTTCCTCCTATCCGGACTGACTCACCATCCAATGTTTATGTTTATATAGGACAGATATATGAAGGTGAGGAAATATCTATGAAGGTAAGGAAAGATCTATGAAGGTGAGGAAATATCTATGAAGGTAAGGAAAGATCAATGAAGGTATGGAAAGATCTATGAAGGTGAGGAAATATCTATGAAGGTGAGGAAATATCTATGAAGGTAAGGAAAGATCAATGAAGGTATGGAAAGATCTATGAAGGTGAGGAAATATCTATGAAGGTGAGGAAATATCTATGAAGGTATGGAAAAATCTATGAAGGTGAGGAAATATCTATGAAGGTAAGGAAAGATCAATGAAGGTATGGAAAGATCTATGAAGGTAAGGAAAGATCTATGAAGGTAAGGAAAGATCTATGAAGGTAAGGAAAGATTTATGAAGGTAAGGAAAGATCTATGAAGGTAAGGAAAGATCTATGAAGGTAAGGAAAGATCTATAAAGGTAAGGAAAGATCTATAAAGGTAAGCTTTAAATCTGATCGGTAAAAGGATAGAGAGAGGAAGGGAGGAGATGAGTAGCAGAGAGGAAGGGGTGAAAGGGTAAGCCAGAATAAGAGGACAAAACTTAGAAGCTTGAGAAAGCAAAGAAGGAGTAGCAAGAGGACCAAGATTATGTGCAAGGGAATAAAGGCATGTGTCTTGATTGCAGAGGTCAGGGCTTAGGTGTGTCTAGTATTTGGTGTGATGGAACTGCACATGTGCCCTGAGCTGACTAATGACTCCTCACATGACCACAGTGACTCCCAACAATGCATGTGGAACCCCAAAATTGAAAGATCTGCTGCCAACATCATCGGAAGTCTATAAGTGGACACCACCTAGAGAATATGACAGAGGTGAAATGTGACAAGTGACAGTTTAACAAAAACAGATAATATGAGAGTACAAGGAGACAGAAGATGATGGACCAGGATACAGACCAGACTGAGAAGTTCCCAGAAAATCTCCCGCTCACTTCAGAGAACGGCTCCTGCTCTGCTGCAGCGCACGCATGGGGAGCGGAGAGAGGAAGGTGCTATATAGGCTAATGCCATCGAGACCAGAGACTCCAGGATCTCAAAGTAGGTTTTAATTAATACTCAGAGGTAATGTTTCTCTTCTCCC
Organism: Lissotriton vulgaris; assembly: GCF_964263255.1. NCBI lineage: Eukaryota > Metazoa > Chordata > Amphibia > Caudata > Salamandridae > Lissotriton > Lissotriton vulgaris. Next base: position 809,641,045 of record NC_141700.1, read on the forward strand.
CAGGAGACCTTAGTCCCTCTCTCTGATGCACACACCCAGCTGGGCCCCTGGCTCTCAATTAACGCTGGATAAATGTGAATGCAACAATACTTAGAATAAACAAACATGGATCTCGATATTAAGGATCCAAAGTAAAATCAAACAAGGAGAATGATATCCAACAACAGAAAAGAAAAACAGGGAAAACAAACAGTGGCAGAGAGCCGAAAAACAAGAAAATGTGATATTTGTATATAGGTGCACCAACAGAACAAGTTAAGCACATACTAAACAGGAAAATGTGAACATTATTATGCAGATGCTAGTACCAGAAATGAGCAAAGAATAATATATCAACCAAGAAGGAATATTGGCGGGAGCTGTCCAAGGTGCACTGAGGTATCCCTCATACATTTGCTGTGTGAAGTCACCCCCAGTGAGGTCCTGTATCTGTCACTACTGCTGGTCTGAGTGGATTTTAATTTATTTGTGCACAATGTCAGCCTCTGTGCCTTGCTATAAAATCACCTCCTAGACCAACTCTGCATACAATACTCATTTTATACCAACCACATGTTTCTGGCAGGCTGCCATTTGCCATTGATGTACCTCAGACCCGCAACACATGTAATAGGTACCACCAGGGGTGGCATTACTGCCACTTGCTCAAGTAACACAGAAACATCATGACCGTAGGAACTGTGAGTGACAGGCGGAGTTGGGGGACATCCCCCACCCAGGTTTTAAAGACAGTATGTCTCGCTGGTGACATACTGCTTATAGCCTAAATCTCTTTGGATACTGTAAACTGGGGTGAATATTCCATGGGGGCTGTAGGACCTCCTTTTTGTTAATCACTGAGTTGCTGGACACCCCCACCCACAACCCCCCCAGTGCTGAGCCCATTTTTGGCCATCTGGGATAGTTGGCACTTAGGGCTCCATACATTTTTCTCACACAAGGTATCAATGCCAAATTTGTGCCCCTTGTTTCTAACATCGTGGGGATTCTAAAGGTACCCAGGGTTTGAGGATTCCCCTAGACTGGTCCGAAAACATAGGCAAAATATAGGTAAAGTTAGATTTTGTGGGGGAAAAGTACTCAGGATAAAAGTGTCTGTTTTCCCCCTAAAAATGGCATCAACAAATGATTTGCTGTGCTAAAGTCAGCATCTTCTCAGCTTTAAGGACCATGCAGAGCTGAATAAAAAACAACTAATGTTGGCATTTTCCAAAGAAGCAGCCCATGTTTCTTATTTTCTGTGCTCTCAACCTACTTTCAGTTTGTGGTGGAAACTAGTGTGAAACCTATTGGTGATCTAGGAAAGCTAAAGTGAGTAAAGTTCAAAATTCACCCCCAGTGGGCTAAAGAACAATGATGCATTCAACCCAGATCTGTGACTGGGGGTGAGTGTTTGAACAGTTTCAGCACTCCGTGTTTGGTTTGTTTACCCTAAATTGGCAGGGTATGCCCAGACGTGAGTCCCTTGCTCACTTTGCCACTGGATTCAAGCTAACCTGGATTATGAGGAGTGTTACTTATGAACCCGGTCCTGGCATGCTTGTTTCCAATTCAGGGAAGACACAGCTTGGCAGTTTGGGCGGGACTGTTCCCATGAGGCACAGGGTCAAGACTGATTTACTTATAGCTATATCTGAACTGGGGTGGCAAAGTGAGTTAAAGAACGATGATGGATTCAACCCAGATCTGCGACTGGGGGTGAGTGTCTGAAAACTTTCAGCACTCCGTCTATCATCTCCTTGAGTTTGCTTTGTTTACCCTAAGTTGGCAGGTAATGCCCACATGTGGGTCCCTTATTCACTTTGCCACTGGATTCAAGCTTGCCTGGATTATGAGGAGTGTTACCCCGAACCCAGTCCTGGTATGCTTGTTTCCAATCCAGGGAAGACACAGCTTTGCAGTTCGAGCTGGACTATTCCCATGAGGCACAGGGTCAAGACTGATTTACATATGGCCATCTCTGAACTGGGGTGGTGGAGTGAGTTAAAGAGTGATGATGGATTCAACCCAGATCTGCGACTGAGGGTGAGTGTTTGAAAAGTTTCAGCACGCCATCCATTATCTTGTGTTTGCTTTGGGGAAATAATATGTCATGGGAAATTTGTGGCTCTTGCAGTTTCCAGTAGTTCTCCTCATATAAATGTGTTGAAAATGTGTCTTTAGTCAATGTTTGAGGTTTGCAGGGCCCATGGGTAGGACAATGGTGTGGGATTCATGCAAAGCCGACTACCCTGGACTTCCCCGGCTATCTTAGTTTTCAGAAGGGTCTGGTCTGGTATTTTTATCCAGGTTGCAGCCTAACCAGGCCCAAAAAGAGTAGCCATACACCATTGCAAGTGGGACAATATTGGGAGTAGCCTCACTAGCCTAGCCCATATTTAGAAACAACACCCAAAGGAATACAATGTTCTCTTGCTTCCCATTGGAATGGGATACTAGTCCACAGGGTAGCAGATATTCTGTTGAGGCTTTATAGGTGATGGTGGCACCAGATCTTAGGATGGGACACCCGCCCCCAAACAGGTGGCAAAAAATCTAGGTGTCTGTGTTGACTTGACTCTCAGCTTCCAGGCTCAAACTAAGAAAGTGGCAGGGACTTGTTTTAGTATACGACGTGAGCTCAATCCGGGGGGTTTTCGATCCACCCATCAGGCAGGTTATTGTCCAAGCCTCTGTTTTGTCGAGACTGGATTACGCCAGCTCGCTCTACCAGGGGCCAACAAGACTAAGATTTTGAGACTGCAGAGGGTCCAAATGCAGCTGCCAGAACTCTCCTTGGCCATCCTAGAACCTGCTCCACCACCAGTGCTATTCGTGGGCTACACTGGTTGCCGGTGGCCAGATGAGTGGAATTTTAGTCCCTCTGCATTGCTTTTAAGATCTTGAATTTCTCCTCTCAGGGCATCTTGGCCAACCTGCTTTCCTCATATACTCCCACCCGCCAACTCCGCTCGATACATCATCATCTGGCAGTTGTTCCCCGAGTTAAGGAGGGTACGTGCTGGTGGGCGCTCTTTCCACACACTGGCAGCTAAACTCTGGAACTCACTTCCTATACACATTCACGGCATCGATAATTACCTGGCTTTTCGTAAGGCTATTAAAACCCACCTCTTCACTCCACTACAAGCCTCTTTCTTTTGATAGCCTCCCCTTCTGTTTGCTATTAGCGCTGGGACGCCTCTTTGCTGGGGCAGCTGTGCGCTCCATAAAACTACATAACATAACATAACCCAAACCCCTAAACCATACTTTTATTAAAATAAATATATTCCTGCCAAACAGTGGGCTTTCTGCCCCATGGTGGGATATCTCCTGTCTGCCCCTAGGGGGAGGGAGACTGGCTTGTCCCATTTGGATTGGCAGTGTGGTCAATTATTTGCTTTAAACAAAGACAGGAGTACCGCTAACCAAGTCGTTCGAGCTGCACTCCCAAAACCCGTGAGGAGTACACTACAGGACTACATGGGCTTGCCACCTGTTTTAGGTCATCATAAGTGTGGGTCATGTTTTTGTTGTGAATTCACCTTATGTTTTCCCATAATTCCATACATTGGAAACATGACACATTTTCGAACTGTAAATCTTAAAACGTTGTGTATGGGGTATTATGCCCCTGTATAAAGTTGCATATAGGCAAAACGAATCAGAAGGTCCGCTATAGAATCTCGCAATATAAATCTAGGATTTGAAAAAATGTACAAACAGCACCTCTGATAAACCATTGGAGGCTGAATGTCCAGACAGAGAAGGACTTAATTTGGACAGTGATCTCTAAGCATGACCAAGATTGTAGAGGTGGAGATTTGAATCTAAAATTGAACCAACGTGAAGCAATGTTGATTGTCAAATTCAACACAGCAGTCGATGGGCCGAATGAACTTTCAGAGGTCTATAAATAATGAATCATGTAGGCTGACATACCTTCATCATATCGATGGCAAATACATCTGGGAACAAGAAAAGTATATTAAATTAATTTCTATGGCAAATTTATCATTTTCTAACACTTGATATGTGTATTTGGAAGTTTCGGTTGATTTCAGTACGGGGTTTTTAGAGCTTGGGCCTGAGCAAACTACATTTCCCAGCATTCAGTGGAACTAATTACATACAGCTGGCCCTGTCGGAAGTTAAAATACACTTCCGCTTCATATCACATCACCGACGCGTTAAGATGGAGGCGTTTTTTGAAAGAGTGACCCCTTCTGAAGAAAGGCCCATGAAAAAGAAAGATACGTGAATTTATACGGAGGATAACAGCTGATGTAATGGTAAAAATGTGCTAAATGATAGCAGCTTTTTGTAACAAAAAACAGACATCACAAGTTGTTTCGGTTTAGTGAGCAGAAACAAAACCGATCAGTACAACGACGGTTTCTGATCAAACCAGAAAAGACTGTATGGTAGAGCTAGAAACGAGTACATGGGCCATATTCATTTTTTTTACTTTCGGGCATAAAAAGTGAGATGGCCATTGGATTACTTACAAAGATCACAACTAGAAGTTCCATGTGGACTCTGTAAAAAGTTAAATCTTTTTAACATGGGGGTGTCAGCAATTTTGAGTCATGGATGTGGATTTTGAAAGCTCCAACGCTGTTCTCTTTTGTTTTTTCTTCCCCCCAATCTTAAGAGGATTTGCGCAAAAAACTCACAAGATAATTGAACTCCTGTCTCAAACCAGCCTCTGTACCTAATGTAAGTGGACTCCAAAACACTTTAGATAGAGACTCCAACTGACATTTTATTTTAATAGGACGGTTGATGCAGTTGTCAATATTTGATGTTTTTTTCTGTAGGACATACAAGTAAAGTGTCAGAACCCCAAAAGAGATTGGTCACGTTGTTTCAGCCCTTAAGTGGAGATCACATTGGAACCACCACAGTGGAGATTGCGGAGTCATAATCGAAACTCCAAAATGGCCGCCATCCCTGAATGCAGGTTAGCGATCTAGTTGTTCCGCTTTCTGCAGGTGTTTGAGTTGAGGTGATATTTCACAACAATAATACCTCTGACACCATGAATGAAAAATCAATCGTGTCACAGAAGTCCCTTTTATTGACTCTGTGTTATCACTCGTTTAGTTTTGCTTTGTATTTTTTATATATATTGGTATCCACATTTTTTTCAAAAGCTCTCCTCTTATACACAACAAATTATATAAGGTTATTGCCACAAAAAACGTGTTTGTATCACAGAACATATAACTTTACACAAACTTTACACAAAACATATATACAATTACAGTGCTGTCAAATAAGTTAAACTGTACATTTCATTTGATTAGTACAATCAAATCATTTCAAATCATCCTACTGTGTATACTTTAACAAGTGCTGAATCTGGGGTAGAGATATATGTCCCTCGGATTCAGATTGAATCAGTAGTCCTAAATAGTGTAGGAGAAAATTACTATCAGCAATTATGCTCTTCCGGAAGAAAGTCTTTTTTTCTCTTATATATATATAAGTAGTTATAGAGCATAAAGGTCTCCAATCCACTAAGTAATACCAACGCGTTTCGACCGTCTTATCGTTTAGGACAAGATCAACTTTTGTTGTGCGGTCTTCATCAGGGCTGTAATTTGGTTGTAGGACATCACCTGTTAAAGGTAATGGTACTAGTTCAGTGTCAGTGTACAGGTAGCTTATGATTAAACGTGTATGTTTTTAAATGAAGGATTATGATCACGTACCATTGGTTTTCTCAATCCATTTTGCGGGGTACTGTTGTCTCTTTACTGAGTTCTTGGTGTAACTTGAGTCGATGTCTTGGCTTTATCTGTGGAGGGGAACATGGTGCAATGAGTTATAATGAGTGTGCTCTACTCTGTTTTGATTATAAGTTTTGCATGATGGCTATCTTTCTGTTGTGATCAGGTTGGATTATATTTGGTCTTTGGTATCTTTAATTGATTATGCTGCGTAGTTAAAGGCGGGGCGCTCCCTTTTCTGTTCTTTTTTGCCTGTTTTCCGATCGTTTTTCCTCGTGTTTTTGCTCTGCGAGGCTCAACGCGTGTGGAGCTATATTTCTCGCGCTTCGAATTAGGCTGGTGTTAGGGTTCGGGACACGCTTTTCTTGTTGTGTTCGCTTCTTTGTGGCAGGACTTAAAACTTTAAGCGTTCACTTCTCTGGAAGCGCGGGTTGGCGGGTGTTCTCTCCCTTTATTTATGGTACTCGTTACTTTGTGGCAAAGCATAAAGCTTCAAGCGTTCACTTGTCTAGAAGCGCGGGTTAGCAAATGTTGTCTCCCTTTTGTTTCTGTACTCGCTATTTTTGTGACTGGGCATGGGGTTTCAGGCGTTCACTTATCTGAAAGCGCAGGTCAGCGCAGGTTGTCTTCTTTCGTACCTTGTTTTCTTTTCGTAGGTTCCGTGGATTATTTCTTCGTGCTTGCTCTTCCGGCTTTCGCATACAGAGTTTGAATCTGAAGCGGCTGTTCCAAACGTAGGCCGCCGGTGATTGGTTTTCGTTAGCTTTATTATTATTGGGTGAAATCCGCCAGTGGTGTCACGTGGGGGTTGCTTGCGAGGAGTTACTAGGCAACGTTTGTTTGCTTCGTTTTTTTTGGATTAGAGACCTTACCGGGGGGAAATGTTCAATGTAGGTTGTTTCGAGCAGGTTGTTTCATTTCCACATTTTACTTTTGAAACGGCCAAGACTGTTACCAGAAGTTGGTCACTTCTGACATCTCATTTAATCCATTGTTCGTGGTTCCCAGATACAGGATTGTTTTTGCTTCCAATTTTGACAGGATCTTTTCCCTGTTTTTGCCTTTTACATGTCTCAGGACTGTCCAGTGCATGTCTTCCGGTCTGTGTCCCTTTTCTTCACAGTGTGTCACCATAGGTGCATTGGGGGTTTTGCACCGGATTCTTGATCGATGTTGCGAGATTCTGGTTTTGACTGGTTGGCTCGTTTTACCTATATATGCCATATCACATGGGCATATTATACAGTAGATGACGTAGTTAGTGTTGCAGTTGGTGAATTCGTCATGATGTATGTATTTGTTTCCGTATGTGAACTTGGTGCCTTCTAGGGTACTGTCGCATGAGACACAGTTTCCACATTTCCTATGGCCTTTAATTGGTGGTAAACTCAGCATGGATCTTAGGGACGTTTCTCCTCTTGGAATGTGAGTGTCAGCTCTCACCAGCATGTTTTTTATATTGCCATTCCTTTTGAGGGCGAAGATTGGTAGACGTTTCAGCGGTTTTAGGCCTTTAACTGTGGTCCAGTTCTTGCGGACAATTTTCTGAATATCATTTGTGGCCCCTGAGAAGGTCGTGACGCAAACCAGTGGTGTATCTGTATCTCTTTCTTTTGGGGTGAGGAGAGCCTCACGGGGGTAAAACCAGGCTCTTTTCATGGCTCTTTTCAGTAATTTTCTTGGGTACATCCTTTCTTCCAATTTTCTAGAGAGTTCTTTTGCATTGATGAAATAGTCTTCCTTTTTTGAACAATTTCTTCTAAGTCTGAAAAACTGGCTTAGAGGCAGATTTTCTCTCAGATTTCGTTGGTGGAAGCTATTGAAATGCAGGAAGGTGTTCCTATCTGTTTCCTTAGTATACAGAGATGTGTGGATTTTTCCTTCTTCGTGAGTTATCATCAAATCTAGGAAATTGATTTCTTTTTGGATCTACAACAATAACCCTTACGACGGCCATATTAAAATATGGCGTCGGTATATAGACGATGTTTTTATGTTATGGAGAGGAAGTGAGGAACAATTGCAGGAATTTGCAACATGGCTCAACAACAGGAACCCGAACATCAAGTTCACACTATCCCACAATAAAAAAGAAATCAATTTCCTAGATTTGATGATAACTCACGAGGAAGGAAAAATCCACACATCTCTGTATACTAAGGAAACAGATAGGAACACCTTCCTGCATTTCAATAGCTTCCACCAACGAAATCTGAGAGAAAATCTGCCTCTAAGCCAGTTTTTCAGACTTAGAAGAAATTGTTCAAAAAAGGAAGACTATTTCATCAATGCAAAAGAACTCTCTAGAAAATTGGAAGAAAGGATGTACATAAGAAAATTACTGAAAAGAGCCATGAAAAGAGCCTGGTTTTACCCCCGTGAGGCTCTCCTCACCCCAAAAGAAAGAGATACAGATACACCACTGGTTTGCGTCACGACCTTCTCAGGGGCCACAAATGATATTCAGAAAATTGTCCGCAAGAACTGGACCACAGTTAAAGGCCTAAAACCGCTGGAACGTCTACCAATCTTCGCCCTCAAAAGGAATGGCAATATAAAAAACATGCTGGTGAGAGCTGACACTCACATTCCAAGAGGAGAAACGTCCCTAAGATCCATGCTGAGTTTACCACCAATTAAAGGCCATAGGAAATGTGGAAACTGTGTCTCATGCGACAGTACCCTAGAAGGCACCAAGTTCACATACGGAAACAAATACATACATCATGACGAATTCACCAACTGCAACACTAACTACGTCATCTACTGTATAATATGCCCATGTGATATGGCATATATAGGTAAAACGAGCCAACCAGTCAAAACCAGAATCTCGCAACATCGATCAAGAATCTGGTGCAAAACCCCCAATGCACCTATGGTGACACACTGTGAAGAAAAGGGACACAGACCGGAAGACATGCACTGGACAGTCCTGAGACATGTAAAAGGCAAAAACAGGGAAAAGATCCTGTCAAAATTGGAAGCAAAAACAATCCTGTATCTGGGAACCACGAACAATGGATTAAATGAGATGTCAGAAGTGACCAACTTCTGGTAACAGTCTTGGCCGTTTCAAAAGTAAAATGTGGAAATGAAACAACCTGCTCGAAACAACCTACATTGAACATTTTCCCCCGGTAAGGTCTCTAATCCAAAAAAAACGAAGCAAACAAACGTTGCCTAGTAACTCCTCGCAAGCAACCCCCACGTGACACCACTGGCGGATTTCACCCAATAATAATAAAGCTAACGAAAACCAATCACCGGCGGCCTACGTTTGGAACAGCCGCTTGAGATTCAAACTCTGTATGCGAAAGCCGGAAGAGCAAGCACGAAGAAATAATCCACGGAACCTACGAAAAGAAAACAAGGTACGAAAGAAGACAACCTGCGCTGACCTGCGCTTTCAGATAAGTGAACGCCTGAAACCCCATGCCCAGTCACAAAAATAGCGAGTACAGAAACAAAAGGGAGACAACATTTGCTAACCCGCGCTTCTAGACAAGTGAACGCTTGAAGCTTTATGCTTTGCCACAAAGTAACGAGTACCATAAATAAAGGGAGAGAACACCCGCCAACCCGCGCTTCCAGAGAAGTGAACGCTTAAAGTTTTAAGTCCTGCCACAAAGAAGCAAACACAACAAGAAAAGCGTGTCCCGAACCCTAACACCAGCCTAATTCGAAGCGCGAGAAATATAGCTCCACACGCGTTGAGCCTCGCAGAGCAAAAACACGAGGAAAAACGATCGGAAAACAGGCAAAAAAGAACAGAAAAGGGAGCGCCCCGCCTTTAACTACGCAGCATAATCAATTAAAGATACCAAAGACCAAATATAATCCAACCTGATCACAACAGAAAGATAGCCATCATGCAAAACTTATAATCAAAACAGAGCAGAGCACACTCATTATAACTCATTGCACCATGTTCCCCTCCACAGATAAAGCCAAGACATCGACTCAAGTTACACCAAGAACCCAGTAAAGAGACAACAGTACCCCGCAAAATGGATTGAGAAAACCAATGGTACGTGACCATAATCCTTCATTTAAAAACATACACGTTTAATCATAAGCTACCTGTACACTGACACTGAACTAGTACCATTACCTTTTACAGGTGATGTCCTACAACCAAATTACAGCCCTGATGAAGACCGCACAACAAAAGTTGATCTTGTCCTAAACGATAAGACGGTCGAAAAGCGTTGGCATTACTTAGTGGATTGGAGACCTTTATGCTCTATAACTACTTATATATATATAAGAGAAAAAAAGACTTTCTTCCGGAAGAGCATAATTGCTGATAGTAATTTTCTCCTACACTATTTAGGACTACTGATTCAATCTGAATCCGAGGGACATATATCTCTACCCCAGATTCAGCACTTGTTAAAGTATACACAGTAGGATGATTTGAAATGATTTGATTGTACTAATCAAATGAAATGTACAGTTTAACTTATTTGACAGCACTGTAATTGTATATATGTTTTGTGTAAAGTTTGTGTAAAGTTATATGTTCTGTGATACAAACACGTTTTTTGTGGCAATAACCTTATATAATTTGTTGTGTATAAGAGGAGAGCTTTTGAAAAAAATGTGGATACCAATATATATAAAAAATACAAAGCAAAACTAAACGAGTGATAACACAGAGTCAATAAAAGGGACTTCTGTGACACGATTGATTTTTCATTCATGGTGTCAGAGGTATTATTGTTGTGAAATATTGTTATAGATTCCACCTCTGATCTCCTTAACTGAATCAACCCCCCCTTTTTCTCTAAAACTTTGAGTTGAGGTGTAGCACGCGAGCCCAAACGATTTCACACTTCACCTGGGAATTCCCCTGAGCCGGTCAAGTGTTTTTCAGCCCGCAGTAATTCATGTAAAAAAGTCATAGTTGTGCCGCGCTATTTTGTGCATTAGAGTTTCTGAAGGAGTGCGAGCGTTCGGAGCATATTATCTACCCGCGCAAGTACAAGCAGGAGCAGAACTCACCTGCCAAGTCAAGACGTCCGAATAATTTCTCTGATGCCTCCACCGGCAGTCAGTACTACGAGGACAACACAAGAGAGAAAGAGAGAGAGAGAACACAGAAGAAAAGAGATAAGTTCAAGAACTGTTTAGAATGTTAACTCAAGTATTCTTAAACACTGTTATAAAAAGAGCAAGAGTTCATTTGAGAAAAAAATAGTACTTACCTGAGCATGAACCAGCCAAGGAATTCTGTGAGAGGGAACAGAAAGATAACAGGAGTACAGATATTAATACTTAGCTTAGGTTAGAGTCACACACATAGAGTAGGCATAACAATTCAGTTAGATATAAATAGAAAATAAATAGGTTTAGGCAGGTTACACATAGGTACATATAAAATAGTATTTAGGCATTTAGAACAATTAGTATCATCTACAAGAAAGAAAACATTAGAAGATTTACCGCCAACAACTAATGAGAGATGGTAAGAGACCAATACAAATAAAAGAAATTATAAGAGTTAAGGAAAGGCAATATAACTAAAACCATAATCTTATTTAACACGTGTCCCTCATTACCAGAAAATAAGCGAATCACTAAGATGAAAAAGAGAAGAGAGGCAATATCTCTGGACAACTAGGTAAAGAAAGTAATAGAGTAGAATAGGATAGAAGGCTAGGGTAGAATAGGAAATAGGATTAATTTCTTGTTACTATAATTTTGGTTTCTCTGAATATGAAGTCTTCAGGTCGGACCAAACAAGAGAAGCGGAAGAAGAGTTCCAGAGCAGTCTCTTCAGTATTTGTTTATTATTTTATCCACTCCCCCTTCCCCCTTTGGGGTCTCAGAAAGTAAAGTTTGAGGGAGTTGGGAACTATCGACTTCTGCTCCTGCTCAAGATCCAGCGGTGAGAACTCACTTTAGTCCTTGACATAAAGACAAGCAGGGATCGATTGATCTCGCTTCATTAAATCAGGTAAGCAGGCTCAGAAAGAGGAGGCTAAGACTAAGGAGTGTGGGTGAAAATAGGAGTTGGTCATTAGTAAGACATGGTTGTCTTTTCTTTTTTCCATCTTTTTGTTCCTGAGGAGAACCCCATAGGGGAAAACTCAGGATTCGGAACGTGTCAACCTGTTTTTTAGCCAAACAAGTGTATTAAGTAATGCCTCATTGGTGCACCTGTAATTGGTTGTGTATAATGATACATTGTATACTTTGTTAGGGTTGCACTTGGGAGGAAATCTTGGCAGTTTTGAAAAAAATGTCCTGTTTGGCTTTCGTTTGTAATTGTATGATGCATATCAATATGAAATATTGAAAAGAGTTTGTGTGTCGATATGCTGGAATCTGAGTGATTTGATTGGATGTTAGATGTAACATGTTTGAATGGGATTGAAAGACAGGTTGAAGTCTGGGTGCAAGTGTGTTGTAAATATATAATTGGACTTTTGTTTTGTAAAAATAAGGTTGTTCACTTTTTGGTGTGTGTTCAAAAATGTTACATTGATCAAATCTTCTTCACTTGATTAAAACATGTGAACATTGGAATCGATTTTGATTAAATTCTATTGAAACTAATTTTTCAGGGTGACATTGATTTACTTCCATGCGCCATAAGAAATAAGGAAATGAGTATCAGTACTGCATTTTAATGTTTTTTGTTTGAATAGGGCTCAGCCTTACTGATCGGAGCCAACACCCTTTATTGTTCTTTGGGCAATCATTCATTTAGCTTATGCAGGGATGATGCCATCTCAAAACTGGGAAAACATTGGGGACTCTCCTATCAAATACGGGCAGCGAGCGTGGTTTTGTTTGGGGTGAGGGTTTTAATGTCCACCTGTTGTTTGCCTTCTTATAAGATCGGCGGTAGGGTTGAATAATTGTGTAAGAATTTACCATACTTTAATCACAGACAGTATGGGGAAGCATTTAGGGCTCGATGACAACTTTTGGAAATGTGGAGAGTGAGTGGCCACCACCGCCCCAACCCCAAGACCACCAAGAGTTGCTGACACCCAACAGCCAGATTACATGCAATTTTGCGGTCTCTCAGGCAGGCGGCGTGGCATTTCATGTGCAGTGCCTCTCTCACAGGAGGCAGTACCTTTGAAAAAGGCACCACAATGGGAACACCACACAGGTTCCTGCACAGCATGGACTGCAATGTGGGAACTGGGGTGCACGCACACAGGGGGGCACAAGTTGTGCCACCCTGCATGCATCCCCAGGCTAAGGGGGCACAGGAGGCTCGGTAAGGCCCCCTTTGTTTTAGCACCACCAACCTTTTCGTGGAGGAAAGACCTCCATGAAAAGCTGGTGGTCCTGAAACGTGTACTAGGCATGGCAGTGCTGCAGCAGCACCTCCTGCATCTTACAATGGCCCTGACTGCTGCGCCTCCCCCAGGGAATGGCGGTTACCTGGTGGAGCCAGCCGTCAAATTACTGTCCAACCACCCAACTTGTAATAGGATGGCCAGACCACTGGTGCGGTTGTCGTGGACCGCCACCACTGCTCCACCATGAGTCTGCTGGTCCTCGGACCACCAGGGTCTTAATTAGGCACCAAGTGATCTGAATGTTTCACACAATGTTTGCCTCATTCCAGGTTCCCCTTAACTTCCACCCACAAAGACGGTATTTTAGTTGCTCATTTCAATTTTGATATTACTTCTTCCTGTGCCATCTTCTAAGGGCAAAATTATGACTTAGGCGGTATGGCGCCGGGTCCCTCCTACTGCTGCACCGCCGAAGGCATGAGGCTGGTGTTTTTGGGACATTCCCATGGCAGTACCTCTAAAAATGGGCACCACAATAGGAACCCCAAAACAGTTCCTGCAAGACATGGACAGAAAAGTCCCTGCTGTGCAGGAACTGGTGTGTCTGGACACAGGGAGGGCACATGTTGTATCCCACTGTGTATCCACAGAGCCCCCTGGTTTTCATGGTGGTTTCTCTGCCATGAAAACCTTGGTGGAGAGGAAACTCCTAATATGCTTTGCGAGACCACGGCGGTCCTGTCAAGCATATGGATGCCTCTACATTGCCATAACACCACCCGGGAATGGCGGTTCCCTGGCTGCTGTGATTGGGCTACGGCAGTTCAACAGCCTGACTCATAATAGGGAGGTCGGGACGCCACCACCGCTGTGCCCCCACGAGTCTGGCGGTCCATGGATCAACAAACTTGTGATCAGCCCATAAGTGTTAAGTTATTATTGAACCTTAGGGCGGACCCATCTGACACATATGCACCCAGGACCCACAGCCCTATGATTTGTTGGTGTGACATTAAGAATGAGTACCTCACAGCAGGCCTTATTGATCAGAATCATAAGGAATTTAGGATGCACTTTACCATAGGGACTGAGTATAAAGTGATTGTGAGGCTATTTCTATCTCAGTCAGGAATTTGCTAACAATGGGGAAATAACAGCCCAGGGATACAGGCCCAATGTAGAGAACATAAAAACTTGCAGGTGGCACTTGCCAAGTCTTGTGGAGACACATAGTACAGCGATGCAAATGTAATTACAAATAAGCACTCTTTATTCAGAGAATGCCTGGGTCTCACCATCGGCTGCTGGCTGAAATAAAGACACCACCACCTTTTGGAAGGTGGTAAACTTATCTTACTTGAAAGAGACTATTGCCTGTCACCCAAGCTAACATCACACCTCCTTTCTGAGATGACCACTTTGAAAGTATTTATACACGGATAACGTCTAACTTGGTCATCATAACACAGGATCCTGACAGCTGAGCGCTTCCCATCAATTAGTAAAAGTGTGCACAAGCGGTAAATCTACCAGCCCTGATGGCATGTCAACTGATATGACAAATATCAAGCTAAGAGCATCTGAGGGCTGTTGCTGAGCATGGCCATCCTGGTTTGAGAGGGAATTTGATAATTGTGTCCATTTTAAAATAAGGGTAAACGGAAAAATCTAAGTGGTATCTCCCTTTATCAACTTTAGATTCATTGGTGAATGTTGCAAGGAGCTTTTTATTAACACATCTGTAAAATGGAGAGTAAGGTTTCAACAGATGCGCAATACTGCTTCAGCAAAAGCTTGGGTACTGTGGAGCAGGCCCTTAACTTTTATCGTTTAATCAGCAAATAAACTTTGGCAAAATAAGGATTGATGTATTGGACCATTACTTCTTACCGCAGAAACCATTCCAAACTCTGGTCAAATCTGGTAAGGATAGGGATGGAAAAGTCTATTCCTCAGGTAAATGCATTTGAACCCTTTGACCAGGGTCCAATTGGAAGGAACAGTGAAGGCTCCAAATCCAGTGGAACAAGAATGGGAAGTTATTCAGGGCTGTGTTTTTGCAGCCTTTTTATTTATTTTATACGATAATGGCCTGGAGAGTTACCTGGTCAATCGTGGCAGGGACACGCCCTCTGAGGAAAAGTGCACAATCCTTATCCTGTCGTACGTCAATGACTCAGTGCTTATGTCAAGGATTGCTAATGGTTTCCAAACGAGTCCATGTACTTTTGTATTTTTTAATTCTGTTGCTTGGTGTGGAGTGTGTGGTTGCAAAGAATGAGGCATGAGTATGGAGCAGAGAGGTTCAGGGTGAGAAGCAAGGGCATCTTGACAAATTTAGCAGGGACTCGGGGACTGAGAGAGAAGGGAGCCGATACCAGGTTGAGGTGCAGCATTCTGCGTTGCTCTGTGGCCCTCCTTCCCAACTGCCCGCCCACCTCACAGCTCGACCCACCCTGCGGCTGCTGTACTTCTTTTCTGCTCCCTTCGGTATAGTGGTGATGCGGGTGTGGTACAGGGGAGAGGAACTGAGAGTTGAGGCTGCGAGGAGTGTGATGGCCATAGGCCACAGACCTCGGACACTGCATGGATGCAGCCAGTTTTAGGCAGGTGTGGCTTGTGCATGTGAGCTGTTCTGTCCATCAGCAGCTTTGCCCCTACCTTAAGCAAGATAATTTACTTTATGTTACTCACCAGCCTCCTGCCTGTTTCTACTGCCAAAGTGTATAATACTTTGAGGCTGTGGGCTACTGGCTCCAGGGATGTATGACGGTACCACGCGTACTTTTACAACGCGTACCGTTACAACGCTACTTTTACCACGCAAGTCGTTACAACGACTTGCGTGGAGGGGCGCTGGATAGTAAATTTTTTAATTTACTATTCCAACTCCAGTCCCCGTGGACTCTAGGGAAAGGAGTTGGATAGTAAATTAAACTATTTACTATCCTGGAGCGCCCCCCAGCGCAAGTCGTGGTAAAAGTAGCGTGGTAACAGCACCGCGTTGTAAAAAATGCGTGCTAACCGTTGTATACCGGCTCCAGGGACGCACAATTGAGGGCATCTAACATTATAAACTTAACGCCGCCTTGTGAATTAGGCCCCCTTTCATGCTATATTTAGCATGAAAGGGGAGGGCAATGGGTGTTGTGGTGGGCATTCCACTGCAACACCCATTCATTGTGACGCTGCTCCATAGGGTAGCATAAATATAGGGTAGGCCCCTAGACCAGGGAAATCTTGGTCCTAAACAGGTGAAATGAGGAGAAGTGTTTTATTTCTCCTCGTTGTTGCTGTTTTCATGTATGCTGCATTATGCAGCAGATACAGAAACAGCAGAAAGCCATTGAATGTTTGAGTGCAGGATGGTGACCCTTCTTGCACATAAACAATCAATAAAAATATGATGTTTTGCAACTTCTATGTGTGCTGCATTGTTTCTTCAAGCTGGTTATTCTCTCTAACTCGGATTGTTGGTGTGGGTTCGGTGATGTATTTCCGATGTTTAATTTTGAAGGTCTCTTTAGGAGTTCCTCTATCTCATCCTCGCGATAACTCAGTGGTTTTTGCTCTGACATTTAGGCTTCAAAAGTGTATAACTCATAAGGTGATAAATTGGATGTTAAATAGTGGGTGTTTGTATTGTTTTGAACAAGATGTGCACGTGAAAAGAGCTTGGTACACACCAAGGGAATCCCTCCTGACACCGAAAGACAAATCCAAAGTGATGCCCTTGGTCTGTGCGACCACTTTCTCTGGGTCTACCAACGAAAAAAAAAAGATTCTGAGAAGAAATTGGCACAGCCTCAAAAGCCTTGAAAAGTTCAAGGAACTGCCGATTTTTGCTCTTAAAAAGAACCGGAGCATTAAGGACCACCTGGTGTGAGCAAACACAAAATTGAAAAATAACTCCACAACCATTACTAACCATGCTAGTACTCCTTCCAATAAAAGTGATTCAGAAAAGGGGGTGGTGATGAACAGAGTGTCTGAATTAAGCAGACCACTCTTACCCAGTCCAAAGATCAGGGCTTGATCCATCACCGTTTTTCAGCTCACTGCACCATCCCAGCTCAGAACTTGGCTATATGCAAATTAGTCTGACCCTGGCCCAGTGCATCATGGGAATAGGGCAGACCAAACTACCAAGCCAATTCTTATACTGGGAAGGAAACAAGCTACCGGGGACCTGTTTCTGGCATTTCAGCCGTCTTCGGCCCGGCTTGCTTGAATCCTGATGGTGCAATGAGCTAGGGACTCACATCTGAGTATACCCTTCCACGCTTATGGTGGACAAAAATGATTCAGAAAAGGGGGTGGTGATGAACAGAGTGTCTGAATTAAGCAGACCACTCTTACCCAGCCCAAAGATCAGGGCTTGATCCATCACCGTTTTTCAGCTCACTGCACCATCCCAGCTCAGAACTTGGCTATATGCAAATTAGTCTGACCCTGGCCCAGTGCATCATGGGAACAGGGCAGACCAAACTACCAAGCCAATTCTTATACTGGGAAGGAAACAAGCTCCCGGGGACCGGTTTCTGGCATTACAGCCGTCTTCGGCCCGGTTTGCTTGAATCCTGATGGTGCAATGAGCAAGGGTCTCACATCTGAGAATACCCTTCCACGCTTATGGTGGACAAAAATTATTCAGAAAAGGGGGTGGGGCAGTGAGATAAATAACGGTGATGGATCAAGCCCTGATCTTTGGACTGGGTAAGAGTGGTCTGCTCAATTCAGACACTCTGTTCATCACCACCCCCTTTTCTGAATCGTTTTTGGCCACTATAGGTGTGGCAGGGTATACTCAGACATGAGTCCCTTTCTCACTGCTCCATCAGGATTCAAGCAAGCCGGGCCGAAGACGGCTGAGATGCCAGAAACCGGTCCCCGGTAGCTTGTCTCCTTTCTGGTGAAGAATTGGCTTGGTAGTTTAGTCTGCCCTGTTCCCATGATGCACTGGGCCAGGGACAGACTGATTTGCATATAGCCAGGTTCTGAGCTGGGATGGGGCAGTGAGATAAATAACGGTGATGGATCAAGCCCTGATGTTTGGACTGGGTAAGAGTGGTCTGCTCAATTCAGACACTCTGTTCATCACCACCCCCTTTTCTGAATCGTTTTTGGCCACTATAGGTGTGGCAGGGTATACTCAGACATGAGTCCCTTTCTCACTGCTCCATCAGGATTCAAGCAAGCCGGGCCGAAGACGGCTGAAATGCCAGAAACCGGTCCCCGGTAGCTTGTCTCCTTTCTGGTGAAGATTTGGCTTGGTAGTTTAGTCTGCCCTGTTCCCATGATGCACTGGGCCAGGGACAGACTGATTTGCATATAGCCAGGTTCTGAGCTGGGATGGGGCAGATAGATAAATAACGGTGATGGATCAAGCCCTGATCTTTGGACTGGGTAAGAGTGGTCTGCTCAATTCAGACACTCTGTTCATCACCACCCCCTTTTCTGAATCGTTTTTGGCCACTATAGGTGTGGCAGGGTATACTCAGACATGAGTCCCTTTCTCACTGCTCCATCAGGATTCAAGCAAGCCGGGCCGAAGACGGCTGAAATGCCAGAAACTGGTCCCCGGTAGCTTGTCTCCTTTCTGGTGAAGAATTGGCTTGGTAGTTTAGTCTGCCCTGTTCCCATGATGCACTGGGCCAGGGACAGACTGATTTGCATATAGCCAGGTTCTGAGCTGGGATGGGGCAGTGAGATAAATAACGGTGATGGATCAAGCCCTGATCTTTGGACTGGGTAAGAGTGGTCTGCTTAATTCAGACACTCTGTTCATCACCACCCCCTTTTCTGAACCTTCCAATAAAAGGACACCATCGCTGCTGCAGTTGTGTTCATGTGGAAGCGCCATTGAAGGAAGTGATTTCACAAACGGCAATAAGAACATTAGCCGTGAAGAATTTACTAATTGCAACACGCCCAACGTGATATACTGCGTACTAGGTCCATGCAATCTGGCATTGTCTGTAAAACCTCTCCACAAATCAGAACACGAGTGACTCAACACAGATCACACATCAAATGTAAAGTTTTGACAGCGCCAATGGTGAAACACTGTATAGACAAGAACCATGGGCCACAAGATATACAGTGGGCAGTGTTAAAACATGTGAAAGGACAAATATAGACACCTTACTGGCAAGCTTTGAGGCTAAATACATTCTCAAACTGGGTACTACAGATAATGATCTTAACAAACTTTCAGAAATAATGCATGGCTTCTAATCCAGGTCCGTGTAATTATGGGACCAGCAAAGATCAGAAACACCGGCCAACACAAGGTACTGCAAAGATGACACCGCACCACCGCGGTGTGCTCCACCTCGACGTCCAGCGTTCCTGTTCCTAAAGTAACAGAATCCATGGAGCCATGAAAACTATCCGCATCTGGTATTTCCTCGGCTGCTGGTTTGCCGAGCACCAGTCTCCGTCAAAGATACTGATGATCCGCGTCCCCACGTCCAGAGTGACAAAAAAGGAAGTCGGGCATTGTTTCCAGCCTTCAAACGGGACGTTCAGATGCAGTTCAAACATCTAAAATCCCACTCATATGACCCTCACTGAACACAAGGAATAAGCGACTGAGACGCTGAAGGAACCGGCTTTCAGAATTAAAGCACGAATCTCGGTTTGAAGAAGACGCACTGAAAATACAGATTAAGGTACAATCATTTAAACCTCTGTACCTGAATCCGAGCGGCGCCACGAAGGGACGCATGAGGATAAAGTGTGAACACGCTTCTGCATTTCAGAGCACAAGTCCCGTAATCATCAAACTAGCAGCACAAACCAACAGGCACGAGCGATGGCACAGAAAACACGGGTGCATGTATTCCATCCCCTACCTTTCAGAAACATCTCAAAGACCCCCTTTAGCTAAGCCCCGAATGTCTGAAGCATATTATCTATACCAGCGAATCTGATATGGCCTGTGATAACACAAGTATAAAGAAGATCTGGGGCTCTAGTGGTCTGGAGGGAGAAGCAAACTTGGTCCTATGATTATGCCAGGGTACCGTCAGTCCAGCTCTCTTCAGTAACATATGGCCCCCCATGAGATGTGAACAGGAGTGGGGAAAGGAAACGAGATTATCTTGTAGGGAGAGCTCCTTTTCTCTTTCCATATGCTTTACCCAAGGGTCGGAATCGGATGACATGGATTCTTTCGAGGTATCCCATCAAGAGCTTTCTCTAAGGCACGTATGAGGACTAAAGAAAAAAAGAAAGTACCAATCTGCCTGACATGATTCCTTTTCACCCTCCTCCACAGTCTCAAGTCAAGTCAAAACACTTTTATTGGATTATTTAAAATCATAAAAAGACACGGGTACAAACAATTCATATCAAATCTACAGTAATCAATACACATAAAAACTATAAAATCCTATAAATTCATCTTATGCGAGGGAACAGATCATAAAATGACATATAAAAACTCAATATTATAAAAATACAATCAGACAAGAATGTTCGGGGAACATAAACTCTTAGTCTTGATCTGCACAGCAGCCACTAAAAGTCTTGCAACATGAAATATATCCCATGCAGTACTCAGCGTCTGCAAATAAATGAGGGCTGGCCTGACCTGTATAAACCCCGCCTGCCTCAAAATAGGCAACACATTTTTTTTACCGATATCTGAGTAATGCTCGCAAAACGTAATAAAATGTAAAGTTTCTTGTGCAGAAAAGTTATCACACTTACATGGGTTAGAGTTTTCTGGTTTACCCCATGTTGGAAAAAAACATAATGTTAAGTGGATTAAATTAAAACGAAATCTGATCAGGAGATGCCGATGAAAGGGTCTTGTTACTAATTTTAAATAATGCTCAAGTGTAGGAGAGGTGACTAGAACATAATTTGGTTTTACAAGGGTTTTTGTCAGTTCCTGCTCCTCCCTTTCCAATGCTAGCATATTTAAAAGATTAATTGTAGTCCAACCCACGTCCCCCACAGTGAACTTAAGCTCTACCATTGAGCCTCACAACCAAAATGTAACTGCTCAGCTCGCCCAAGAGAACAACTGCTTCTTAGCAGGTCTGTCAAACCCCGGTGTCTGTGAACCCTATACCAAAGGTAGAACATAGAACGAGCCACTAACACTTGTTCCCTTTCTTTCAACCATAGTATCCTACACTCTCCTCAGCCCTGAGGAAGACCTTCCTTGAAACCTCACGGTCCCCGCACGAAAGTCGAAATGCGTCGGCACGCCCACCATCCCCCCACGGAGGCCAAGAGCATTTCCGTCTCTATCCTGAAACCAACTTGAAATTGAGGTCACACAGACAGAGGTCTAGCGAAAGATAGACATTTTTCCTCCTATATTCAAAAAACTTTTGGGGCATGCTCTGACCTTTCCACCATATGGACCAACAATTGATAAGTACCAAGGGTAGTTCGGTTTCAGTTATCCTGGCGAATGTCTGACATAATATCGACAGACAGAATATCGAACTACAAAAATATCGGCACAAAAATATCGACATCAAAAATATCGGAATCATATCTTCATAAAGGTAAGTACAAAAATATCGAAAAAATAATATCGTAGTACAAAAATATCGGAATTAAAAAAATCGTTTTTTTAAATGTATTATTAATAATGTAAAAATAATTTTAAAATACATGTAATTTTACAAATATTAAATAAAAATATTAAAACAAAATTAAAACTAATACATATACATTTAAAATAAATAAAACACTTAATAATTTAATGTAATTTTATTTTTTTAATGTTATTTAATTGATTTAATGTAATTTTTTTGTTTTTACCCTGTACGCCTGTACCCCAAAAACCCAAAACTGACCCTGAACCCTAAAAATATCCCTGTACCCCAAAAACCCAAAACTGACCCAGAACCCTAAAAATACTCCTTTACCCAAAAACTGAAAACTGACCCTGAACCCTAAAAATACCCCTTTACCTAAAAACTGAAAACTGACCCTGAAACCTAAAAATACCCCTTTACCCAAAAACTGAAAACTGACCCTGAACCCAAAAAATACCCCTTTACCCAAGAACTGAAAACTGACCCTGAACCCTAAACATACCCCTTTACCCAAAAACCGAAAACTGACCTTGAACCCTAAAAATACCCCTTTACCCAAAAACTGAAAATTGACCCAGAACCCTAAAAATACCCCTTTACCCAAGAACTGAAAACTGACCCTGAACCCTAAAAATACCCCTTTACCCAAAAACTGAAAACTGACCCTGAACCCTAAAAATACTCCTTTACCCAAAATTAATTAATATTATTTAATTACCAATTAATTATTAATTAACAATAACAATAAAGTAAATATATTAGCACATTAGCTGTAATTAATTTAATTTAATAATTAATATTCTTTTTCCCAATTAATTCATTAAGAATAACAAAAAATTATATATTCAAAAAATTACTATAATTAATGTAATTAACTAATTAATATTAATTAATTACCAACTAATTAATAAATAAAAATATGTACAAAATTATATTAATTAATTAACTAATTAATATAAATTAATTACCAATTAATTATTAATTAAAACATGTACAAACTTATAATAATTAATTAATTATTATTAAATTACTTCCCACCCTATTCCCCTATAAACCCATAACCCGCTACAGAACATATTTATCAATTAATCAATTAATTAAAATTAATTAAAAATTAATTATCAATTAATTAATTAATAATTCCTACTAATTAATAATTAATTTAACATAATTAAATTACTTCCCACCCTATTCCCCTATAAACCCACAACCCGCTACAGTAGTAAAAGACAATATTTAATTAAATTACATTAAAAATAAATAATAAAACATAATAAATACAATATAATATACACTAAATTTATTTAAAAATTGATATTAGTAACATCGAAGTTATTTATTTCGATATTATTGACATCGATATTTAAAACTTCGATATTACTGATATCATACTAATATCGATATTAAGACTGTCGATATTACTTACCTTCGATATTTTGTCCCATAGATATTTAAACTTCGATATTATTGTATATCGATATTTAAAACTCGATATTTTGTCTGTGTACCATCCTGGCACATGTACCCAAAGCAGCCGGACATAACAAACTTGTAATAAGAATCTACATGTAAATATTGGTCACCTATTTCGGACTTCGCGATTTGGTATTTCTTGTTTTTCTGAATTTTTGCACTGTATATAACATTTCTTTGCATCACAAATTAGCTTTACTATGTTTATGATGATACGATCATGTTATTATGTGTATGTAATTTCAAAAAAAGCTTTTTCGAAAAAAATGAAGTAAATTATGTATTAATGAATATCCAAGATATTTTGTGCATGATTTTCCTTGCATATGTTAAGAAATGTTTGCATGCCCAACCTCAGGTTAAGTGGGTATTGAAATAACCTCAGTTCATATTTAGAACAGATATGAGGGTAAAGAGCGTAGACCTTGGTAACCGAAAGAATAAGCGATCTATGGTCCAAGAGGCGTTCTATCTTTGTAATACTGAGTGTGTCCAGCCTCTTGGGTCGTTAACAGAATCACTCCCTTGAGTTTGACAACCAAGGAAATGCACAGCAGTGAAATGTGCTGCTGTTTTGTGTTACTTCGGATGTACTAAACCATGCAGACCCAAACGAGGTGAATTTGCGGGCACTAGTAAATCCCAATTAAGGACTTGCATTACATTGCCTGATGCAAGGACAACGCAAGCCTTAGTAAATCTGCCCCTAAACCTTTAGTCTGAACCTGCAGGTATTCATCCATGACCAAGTTTCAGCTGAGGTTTGTGAGTGACTGACAAGGTGGATGACATAATGAGGCCTGCCCACTCTCTGGCCAGGGCCAGTGAGCAGTGGCCAGTGAGGGGTCATAGTTCTCCCGCCCAGTAGAAGAAAGTGATGACTGTGAAGCCTTCTATAGGATATCTGGAGCAGGCAGGGTCCTCTGTGGGCAGTGCCAAGAAGCGTCTCGTGCAATCGCTCTATTGAACATAGAACCACCAATATTACTGCACTCCAATTCAATGCACAATGGACTCCCTTTGGGCACTCAACTGACTCTCCTAGGAGAGAGAAGGCCTGCAGTCCAAGTGGGTGCAGCAGGTAAAACTCAGGTGCAGCACAGAAAGAAACGTTCAGCAATCTCAACTCCAGCCAGAGTTATATCTTTCATAGCAATATGACTTTTATTTCCTCATAAGTAAAACCTATGATTCACAGAGACAATCAGCGCGTGTCAGAACCTGGCAGGGTCGAGATAGGACTCCCAAGGCTTCCCTAGCATTCACTCAAACTCGGAGATAGGGGCAGCTTTAGGGTGGTGCAACCAGTGCGGCCACACTGGGAGCTGACCTGGGAAAAGATGGGGGCCTGTGTTTAGCGATAACCTCAGATTTTAAGACACCCACTGGAGCGTTCCTTGTGCATCAAGCTTTCAGGGAAAAAAGGCAAGAGAATTCCAGTGAATAATGTTTCTGCTGGAGAGAGAGATCAGAGGTTTGTCAGTGGCAATTTTTACTCCCATAAAGTACTGCAGAGGGTTAATATACCTGCTGCAAAGAACATGCCCAGTCCAGATCACAGATTTGCATTTTATGTGGATAGCTGAGTGGATTACTGCTCATGTCACAGAGATCCTTTTGTTACTGCAGATCAGATGATGCAATCCTAATACAGAGCAATGACTATTACGAACTGTCATCAAAGAGCAGAATACAAACTGCACAAAATTGGTTAGGACATTATGTTTTTGTCCCCAGTCTTTCGTTATCCCCAGTGCTTTAAAACAAATGAAACATATGTGAGAAGGGGCATATTGAGAGATTAGGGAACTTTTTCTTGGTCGTATCGAGGGAATCTGGGAACGTCAGGTCTGGGGGGTGCGGCAAAAATTATTTTTGCACCAGGCGCCACCAGCACTAAAGTCTGCCCTGCCTGCAGAACATGGGGAATTGTTGTCATTTCTTCTCTAGTGCTCAAGCAACCCTTCTCTTGATGTTCATGTCAATGGGTCAAAGGAGCCAGGCAAGAATGACACAGTGCTCTATCCTCACCCTGGCAAGATGTGCCTCATCCTATGTTTAAATGGATCTCTCTCTGAGCGCAAAACTGGAAAATTATGAGCTGAGGGACAACACCCTTCTGTGCCTTGAAATTTCAAGATTTGTAATTTCATTTTTACATACCTGTATGCATTATGTGGGGTCTGTTATGCTGCAGACAGGTTCTGTTCAGTAATGCTGGAGGCTGGTAGAAAATTTACTTCAGCCGCAAAAAAACTACTTGAGTGGCAGCAATGCCATGAGGATGGTCCTGAGGTCATTGAGGAACCCAGCTACCCAGCTACCTCTCGCTTGTGTACAGCCGAATGATGAGTGAGCAAAAGAATGATGGATTTAACCCAGATCCTTCTGACTGGGGGTGAATGTTTGCATTGTCCAGCATTCCGTCCATCAATTGTTTCTTTTGCATATGTCTCCCTAAGTTGGAAGGGTATGCACAGACGTGGGTCCCGTGCTCACTACACCACTGGATTCAAGCTAGCCTGGTTGATGAGGGGTGTTACCTCGAAACCAGTCCCAGGATGCTTGTTACTGGTTCAGGGAAGACCTGGCTTGACAGTTCGGGCTAGACTGTTCCGATGTAGCACAGGGTCAAGACTGATTTGCATATTTCCATGTCTGAACTGGGGTGGCGAAATGAGCTAAAGAATGATGATGGCTTCAACATAGATCTGTGACTGGGGGTGAGTGTCTGAAAAGTTTCAGTGCTCCATCCATCATATCCTTGTGTTTGCTTTGTTCACCCTAAGTTGGCAGGGTATGCCCAGACATAGGTCCTGTGCTTACTATGCCACCAGATTCAAGTTAACCTGGCTGATGAGGGGTGATACCATTAATCCGGTCCGAGGATACTTGTGTCTGGTCCGCAGAGGACCTAGCCACGCAGGACGGGCTGGACTGTTTCCATGGGGAGCTTGGTCATGATTAATTTGGATATGGCAGGGTCTAAACTGCCATATCCACGTATGGCAAGCAAAAAAAACTATAGATGTAACCCAGGTCTGTGATTGGGGGTAAATGATTCATTTGTTCAGCATGCCATCCAACATGTTTCCTTTTTGCATACATAGTTCTATGTGGGAAGGGTATGCCCTGACGTGTGTTCTGTGCTTGCTATACCACCAGATTCAAGCTGGCCTGGCTGAAGGTGTCATACCCCGAAACTGGTCCAAGATGCTTGTTTCTGTTCCATTGAGGACCTGGCCGTATGAGCTGAATGGTTCCAATGGGGAGCAGGGTCAAGACTGATTTTTGTATGGCAGGGTATAAACTGAAGGGGTGTAGCAAGCAAAAAAATGATGGCCTTAACTGAGATCTGTGTCTGGGAGTGAATGTTTTTTTTTAATGTGTCGCCCTTAGTGGAAAAAGTATGCCCAGATGTGGGTCTGTTGCTCACTATACCACCATATTCAAGCAATCCTGGCTGATGAAGGGGGATACTCTGAAATCGGTCCCTGGATGCCCTTTTCTGGCCCAGGAAGGACCTGGCCTCATTAATCAGGCTGGACTGTTCCCATAGGGAGCAGAGTCAAGACTCATTTGCAGATGGCTGGGTCTAAACTGGAACGGCGTGGCTAGCAAAACCAGGATGGATTTAACACCGATCTGTTACTGGGGTGATTATTAGATTTGTTTAGCATTTCATCCATCATGTGTTCTTTTTGCACTTTCTAAATGTGTCATTTTCAAAACTGTAATAAAAAATCTGGCCTTACCATTAAAAAAGTTTCATCATTACAATTCATAGGTCCCATACATGACAATTCTTCCTCTCTTAAGAATTACAGTCTAGTAAAAGAATAAGGAATCCGTAATGTTATCCTTTGGGATTGGTAGCCTCACAGTATTGAAAAAAGTTTTTTAAAGTTATAAACTACCAAGACATGTCAAACTTAAAGTACGTGTCCCACATTTAAATTACACATAAGCCATCCCTATGCACTATCTAGGGCCTACCTTAGGGTGACATGTAATACAGGGGTAGCTCCTCTGCTATGGCGGAGGAGCATCTCCCCACTGCTTTCTCGCAGTGCGAGAAGCCAAAACATAACATTGTAATAACTTTTAGTTATAACATTTTTTGTTTGATTTGCGTGCTTAGGGCTGCTCTGCACTCCGAGCAGGGCAGGGAAGGAGTCTTTTGCCCAATCCTGATAGCACAAAGACTGTTTGGAAGGCCTGCTCAGGCTCCACAAACCAGTCACGCGGACTTTGCCCTTCTCCATGCAGGCCGCATTGCAGCCTGCATGGTAATGGTAATGGTAGTTGCATTTGTAAAGCGCATTATCACCCAGGGGTCTCTAAGAGCTGTATGAATACCGCTGAGGAACCCTTCCTGGCTTGTTCCTGTGAGGTGCCCACTCCTGGGCACCCCCAGGTGAAGCCAGGCATCCTAGCGTTGTTGGGGCCAGTGTAGAGATTAAGCAAGCTATTGCCCAGAGTTGCAGCGTGGGACCCATGACTGGAGTAGGCACAGAGGCGAGAATTATCGGGTCTGAGAACATTGAGCCCAAGAACCTGCCGCGGCGGGAATTGAACCCTGGTCCCGGGCCAGACCTCTGCATCAGGGTCCGCCGCTCTAACCAGTGAGCCACACTTCTCCACTACATGCCTACCCCTCTAGCCCCTGGCTAAGCGCCGTGTCATGACATCCCAGAAAATCACAACACTGCTTGAAGCGTTGTGATTGGCTATGGGAATAGAGCCTTGCTGCCTGCTTCCTATTCCTGTTGGAGGCAGGAGAGCAGGAGCAGAGAAGATGCGCGACCCGGCAGAATGATAGTTGTTTTTTTCTTCACAATTATGACCCACGAGCCATGCTGCCTCTACTGATGTAATAAAAAGGAGTTTAACGCTTGCAAAGGGTGTTTACTTGCCACATCAACATGGCAGTTTAAAACTGCATTCAGCCTGCAATAGCAGGCCTGGAACATGTTTTAGAGTGCCACTTAAGTGGGTGAAACAATTAGTGCTGCAGGTCAAATAGTATTTACAACAAGGGGTGGTGAGGGACAGAGTCTCTGAATTAAGCAGAAAGCTCTCACCCAGTCAAGAGATCAGGGCTAGATCCAACACCGTTTTTTAGCTCACTGCACCATCCCAGTTTCAGAACCTGGCTGTATGCAAATTAGTCTGTTCCTGTCCCAGTGCATGATGGGAACAGGGCAAACCAAACTACAAAAGCCAATTCTTACACTGAGAAGGAAACAAGCTCCCGGGGACCGGTTTCTGGCATTACAGCCGTCTTCGGCCCGGTTTGCTTGAATCCTGATGGTGCAATGAGCAAGGGTCTCACATCTGAGAATACCCTTCCACGCTTAGGGTGGACAAAAATATTTACAACAAGGGGTGGTGAGGGACAGAGTCTCTGAATTAAGCAGAAAGCTCTCACCCAGTCAAGAGATCAGGGCTAGATCCAACACCGTGTTTTTTAGCTCACTGCACCATCCCAGTTTCAGAACCTGGCTGTATGCAAATTAGTCTGTCCCAGTGCATGATGGGAACAGGGCAAACCAAACTACAAAAGCCAATTCTTACACTGAGAAGGAAACAAGCTCCCGGGGACCGGTTTCTGGCATTACAGCCGTCTTCGGCCCGGTTTGCTTGAATCCTGATGGTGCAATGAGCAAGGGTCTCACATCTGAGAATACCCTTCCACGCTTAGGGTGGACAAAAATATTTACAACAAGGGGTGGTGAGGGACAGAGTCTCTGAATTAAGCAGAAAGCTCTCACCCAGTCAAGAGATCAGGGCTAGATCCAACACCGTTTTTTAGCTCACTGCACCATCCCAGTTTCAGAACCTGGCTGTATGCAAATTAGTCTGTTCCTGTCCCAGTGCATGATGGGAACAGGGCAAACCAAACTACAAAAGCCAATTCTTACACTGAGAAGGAAACAAGCTCCCGGGGACCGGTTTCTGGCATTACAGCCGTCTTCGGCCCGGTTTGCTTGAATCCTGATGGTGCAATGAGCAAGGGTCTCACATCTGAGAATACCCTTCCACGCTTAGGGTGGACAAAAATATTTACAACAAGGGGTGGTGAGGGACAGAGTCTCTGAATTAAGCAGAAAGCTCTCACCCAGTCAAGAGATCAGGGCTAGATCCAACACCGTTTTTTAGCTCACTGCACCATCCCAGTTTCAGAACCTGGCTGTATGCAAATTAGTCTGTTCCTGTCCCAGTGCATGATGGGAACAGGGCAAACCAAACTACAAAAGCCAATTCTTACACTGAGAAGGAAACAAGCTCCCGGGGACCGGTTTCTGGCATTACAGCCGTCTTCGGCCCGGTTTGCTTGAATCCTGATGGTGCAATGAGCAAGGGTCTCACATCTGAGAATACCCTTCCACGCTTAGGGTGGACAAAAATATTTACAACAAGGGGTGGTGAGGGACAGAGTCTCTGAATTAAGCAGAAAGCTCTCACCCAGTCAAGAGATCAGGGCTAGATCCAACACCGTTTTTTAGCTCACTGCACCATCCCAGTTTCAGAACCTGGCTGTATGCAAATTAGTCTGTTCCTGTCCCAGTGCATGATGGGAACAGGGCAAACCAAACTACAAAAGCCAATTCTTACACTGAGAAGGAAACAAGCTCCCGGGGACCGGTTTCTGGCATTACAGCCGTCTTCGGCCCGGTTTGCTTGAATCCTGATGGTGCAATGAGCAAGGGTCTCACATCTGAGAATACCCTTCCACGCTTAGGGTGGTCTGTTTAACTCAGACACTCTGTTCATCACCACCCCCTTTTTGTAAATCGTTTTTGGCCACTATAGGTGTGGCAGGGTATACTCAGACATGAGTCCCTTTCTCACTGCTCCATCAGGATTCAAGCAAGCCGGGCCGAAGAAGGCTGAAATGCCAGAAACCGGTCCCCGGTAGCTTGTCTCCTTTCTGGTGAAGAATTGGCTTGGTAGTTTAGTCTGCCCTGTTCCCATGATGCACTGGGCCAGGGACAGACTGATTTGCATATAGCCAGGTTCTGAGCTGGGATGGGGCAGTGAGATAAATAACGGTGATGGATCAAGCCCTGATCTTTGGACTGGGTAAGAGTGGTCTGTTTAACTCAGACACTCTGTTCATCACCACCCCCTTTTTGTAAATCGCAGGTCAAATAGTAGCATTTACCAATCTTCGATGGAGTTCCTGGAGTTTCACTCCACGGAACTCCACGAAGTGCCAGAAAAACTCTGCTGCACTCCGTAGAGTTCTGCCAGTGGCAGAGTCTGTTAAGTCATTCTGCTGGTACTGATTTTTAGCACCAGGCGTTTGTTCATTGTGAATCGTACTACCTGTTCTTCCAGAGGGTGCTACTCCATTCTGCCACTCGAGCAGACATTGTACTGGAATGGCACCTTCCTCAATGCGAATGGCAGATTTCTCAACGCGAGCGGTCACGACCTGCCACAAACACCCGCAGTGTGGAATCACACCAGGAGGAGGTCTAGCATGTTATTTTTTCTCACAAGAATTCTTGCTGGGCCGCTCCAGAAAAAACAATCTGCCCACATCACTTTGCAGAGTTTTTCGGAATATCGCACGGAGCGTGCAGTGGGCAAAACTCTGCAAACTCCACCAGCGGAGGGGAATTCTTCACCAACCCCTAGCATTTACTTTATGGACTCTGGGTATATGGTATACTACTCTTCAAGAGACTTAGAAGTAAACTAAATATGCCAATTTGGCTTAAGCCAATGTACCCAGTTTTAGAGGAGAGAGCGCAAGCACTTTAGAACTGGTTAGTAGTTGTAAAGTACTAAGGCCAATAAAAAATAAAGGGAAAAAACAGAGGGGAAAAGGTGAAATGTTTGTGTGACCCTGCAGAGAGAGCCAGGTCCAACGCTGACTGTAACATCCCTTTTTACCTTGTTTTTTCATGACTTGAAGTCAGGCATTTCAAGTGGTATTCTTTAATGCCACAAATTTTTGGGGTTACATTTATGAAGTATGGTATGGCCTAAGTGTGGCATCATAACAGCTGGTTTATACAACATAGTCCCAGTAAGACTACACTTCTAATTGATTCAGGTTTGCGGAACGTCAAGCTGAAGGCGATAGGGACCACGCTACGGCACAGGGTCATGCTAAGTGGACAAGTTAGCCCTACGATCCAGGAGATATAGGCCGGCTGAACTCACTTTGAGCTTCTCATGATGTTTGTGTATTGAAGAGGATGTAGATGACAGCATAGCACACAAGATACATGACTATCAGTAGTATGCTGCCTGTGATCCCAAACAGAGTGAAGCAGAACAATTATGTTGCACAGTCATTGAAGAAGATCTATCTGTCCACGGACAATAGCACGCTATCCTTGGATGGCAGTGATGGTGGTGTTATTAGGCAGATGTAGGTAGATGTATATTAAAGAAAGAGCACATAGACCTGTGCATGAATGTCACAATAATCATATAGAGAAAGGGAGTGGGGTGCCTGTTTGCGAGGCCTACATTGATTTTTCAACTGCATTTGATAGCGTTGACAGGCAGACCTTTCGAGGAAATTTGAGTACCATGGGAAAGCCGGGGGGTGGTCTTCTAAAACTCCTCATTGTTTTTCACATCACCTCCCTAGGAGGGAGGCTAAGCATGACTCAGAAAATCCCTACCTGAAATGGCCTGAAACAGGGATGCCTGTTGGCACTCATTACTTTCTCCCCTCTATATGGCAGATATGCCGGATGTATTGAGTAAGGTTGTTGGGGATACCCCAAAAATAGGCTCCTATCCTCTGGGTGCACTCCTTCATGTGGACGATATTGTCCTGCTAGACCTGTCTCCCAAAGGCCTCCAGAAACATCTTGATACTTTGTCATCTTATTCAGAGGCTCAGTTTCTGAAGGTTAATATAAATAAAATGAAGTTTATGAGGATTCGCCTGAAGGGTTGTCCAATTAACTAAAAATATAAGTGGTCTTACAATATTTCTATCATAAAAGTAGTAAATTCATACCCTTATCTTGGAAGAATAATGTCCGCAAGTCAAATAAAGCGTATACTCATGGGAAGGAACTAAAAGTACTTTACGAATCAACAGGTCACAGGCTCTTTTAATCCTCTTTTAACAGTCTATAACATGAAGATACATTCAATTATTTCATGTGCTATATGGACAATCAATGTTTATCAGTAGCACCTCATGCATAAGGTGGAAGGGAAGATTCTTCACACTACTTGCACTTTAAGTTCTAAGGTTTCAATTGACGCAATAAGGCTAAAATATGGATTGGTGAGCTCTCATATAAGGGGACTATCTGATATTTTAGTCTTTAAGAATACTTATAGCTTCGGAATGTCTTGCACCTTCTACAAAATTCTGGATCGTTTTTAACTAACATTTTATCTGCACTTCAGGACTTTTTTTTGACTGGATTAGGTATTTGGAATATGAGCTACATTCATCTTAAAAGTTATTTGTCATGAAAAATTGCTAAATGGAGAAAGATATAAATATATGTAGAGCAAAATTTCGTTCACTGTGTTATTCAATTATGTCAGGTGTCAGGTTTGGCCAATCAAAACTCCTATGTCCCTTTTTGTTTGGGTCTTTGCGAAGAAAGAGGATTCTAAATTACCCATGGAATCGGTTGCGCCGATTCTCATTTTCAAAATTCCCAGCTTACTCCAGTAGTCTCTAATGGTGGCCGCTTAGGTTTGTTCTTCCCCTTTGGTTAGTGTTGTAGTCTTTAGGCAGTCTCTAGTTTGAGGGACAGATGTTAGCTCTTGTGGGTTTTTAGCACTGTGCACTTCGGGCTTATTTACAAGCCCCTTGCGCCACTTTTGCATCACTTTTAACATGGGAAAAGTGACGCAAAAGTGGCGCAAAGGGCTTGTAAATAAGCACCTTCAACTGTTGATTCGGAGCGTTTGGACGTGCCTTGTGTCCGCGCTTTTAGTTTTCTTCAGAGATTTAGGGCCATATTATCAACAACTAGCGATATTTAGGCGTAGCATCATTTTTTTTATAGCCGTGCATCGCCGGATTTTATCGTAGAGATAACGTGCTATTAGCAACGTTTATCTCCAAAGCAATAAAATATCCGGCGATAGCGGCTCAATGCGTGAATATCGCTGGTAATTCAGCGATATTCACTCATTATCGCTAATATGGACTTAACATGAATATCCACCTCCCATTGGATATACAGGCTAAGAAGTGGTCTGAGCAGGCGTTAGGATTTGGCGATATTAGCGCTTTGCGCAAATATTTTTATTGCTACGCCTGCGTTGATAATAGGCGATAGCGATGTTAGCGACTGCTTTTTTCTTACCATTAGCAGGGGACGGCACAATAGTATCAACCCATTTCTTTTTCATGTAAAATAATATTTTATCATCAATATTAGTCTCTTGACCAAAACAAATGTCTGCTTTACATCTTCCTAAATAATCCAAAATTTTGGTACGTTTAACTGGGTGTCTCAAACCTTTCACATTTAGAGAAATAACTTTGATATTATGAACATTAGCCATTATGAAGAAAAGAGCAAAGGAAGAAAAGGAATAAGACAAGAAGAGGTGAAACAAGCATAGCTAAGAATTAGAAAAAAAACTGTAACTCTAGATCTTGAAAAAAGGACAGGGAGAAAGAAAACAGGGAGAAAAAGACAAACAAAAGACATGAATAAGTACATTGAAACACACACACGTTCTACAAGCATGGCCAGAAACCGCTGGAGCCCAAAAATGTAAAAAATGTCTCATAAATCTGTCAGCAAAAATCACACCAAAAAGAGTCAGGTAGTAGGGTCGTGAGTATCCATTGAGTGCTGAACTTGTTGATCAAGAAAGTTTCGCCAATCTACCGGTCGATGAAAGGATTTGGAGAAGTTATCTTTCCATATGCGGATTGTAGATGGGTCAAAAAGTCCATATTTGAATCCAAGGCTTCTTAACTGTGGACAGAGGACAGCAAAATCCTTATGTATTGCAACAGTTTCTTTGGCAAAGTCTTGATGAATAAAAATGTTATTGCCATTTACCATCAGTGAGGGAATTTCTCTTGCAGCTTTTCTTATCAACACAATGTGATGATGACGAAGGACCTTAAATATCATTTGCCTAGGTTTAGTATTGCGAAGGTTAAGATGAGAAGGGATTCTATGGGCTTTATCCACTTCAAATGTTTCTGGAAACTTGATATTTAGAAGACCAGGAATCCAATTTTCCAAATATAAACGACAATTAGAACCCTCAATTTCTTCAGGCAAATAAAAAATGCGAAGGTTGTACTGTCCATTACGATTTTCCATATCCAAAAGTTGAGAATGCATAGGAAGTATTTTCTCCACCAATGGTGTAAAAGTATCCAGTTTAGTTTTATTATCTTGAATTTTGATGGAATTATCAGAAATTGTCATAGACAAACAAGCCATGTCTTTACGCACACTTTTAATGTCTGACGCAATATTTTCAGTATTAACACGAAGTGCTTGAATTTCTTCCAGAATTAATGAAAGAGAAGGTTCAGAGGACTCCACTGCCTTAGACTTAACTGAGGGAGGAGACACTTGCTGTCTTCTTTTATTGTTGACTGGATTCTTATTTTCCATTTTGAGGAGGTAAAACCCACAATTAAACTGAATGAAAAGTCAAATATGTGGGATAAATGCAATTAAGAGACAACAGCAATGAAAAACTGCTCAAAAGCACTGGTGCAGCAGCTAAACAGGACTGTGGGTGTGGCTAGGCACAAGCCAGGCCCTTTCCTGGTGAACACTCCTTCCCCTGGATACACTAAACAGGCAGCAGTTAACTGTGAGGCTGGGAAGAGGAACCAGAGGGCATGTAACTGCAGTCCCAGTGAACACAAATGCCTCAAAATGCCAGAAAAAGGTAGAAGTCCTCCTTACTTGCAAAGCAACCTTATTTGCGCTGAGTTTATGACAGAAAAATTTTCGTTTTCATCAAAAACGGGCTTTCGAACGACGGAGCTCAAGCTGCAGCAGCCATGCTGGATTACGCGCTTGCGCGTCTCCTGACTCTGACCTTTTTAAGAGCATTATTTTGAGTTAGCTTAGTCAAAGCTATATTTGCAGTTTGGAGTTCTTCGTGGGACTTATGAAAATATTGATACAACCTAGTAGTGTCAGTCCATTTACAGGCAGCACTGTATAGTTTCCTTTCTCCTCCCACTAGTGCTAATTTATTTTTGAACTTAAGCAAGTATTTACGTAGAAAGCTGTCTACGAGCGTAGCGTTTTCTTTTATGGTTATCAGCACAAAAGACTCTACACCAATACCATTGACTGATAGCGTTTATTTTTGGCAGTAGTTATATCTACAATTCACTACAGTGTATGTAACAAGCTATAGGTCATTGCTGCTGAACTCCTGAGGCGGAAGCCGGGAGCCACGGTCATTCTTTTAATATTGTGAAACTGTCTTGTGTTTTTACACTGTGTTCTTACCTGCTGGAAAGCCCTGAATCACTCGTTCACCTCTCCCCGCGCAGCCGAGTTAGACACTGTAGCGGGTTGTAGAGGGATCCACGCCATTCCCGAGGAAGCCCTGAGCTTCCAGGACACGCCCACTGCTTAAGGCCACGCCCCCCTCTACCACTACTTAAATCGTGCCTTTGCACACGCGCGTTGTAGGTCATTGCTGCTGAACTCCTGAGGCGGAAGCCGGGAGCCACGGTCATTCTTTTAATATTGTAAAACTGTCTTGTGTTTTTACACTGTGTTCTTACTTGCTGGAAAGCCCTGAATCACTCGTTCACCTCTCCCCGCGAAGCCAAGTTAGACACTGCAGCGGGTTGTAGAGGGATCCACGCCATTCCCGAGGAAGCCCTGAGCTTCCAGGACACGCCCACTGCTTGAGGCCACGCCCCCTCTACCGTTACTTAAATCGCACCTCTGCACACGCACGTTGTAGGTCATTGCTGCTGAACTCCTGAGGCGGAAGCCGGGAGCCATGGTCATTCTTTTAATATTGTGAAACTGTCTTGTGTTTTTACACTGCGTTCTTACCTGCTGGAAAGCCCTGAATCACTCGTTCACCTCTCCCCGCGCAGCCAAGTTGGACGCTGCAGCGGGTTGTAGAGGGATGCACGCCATTCCCGAGGAAGCCCTGAGCTTCCAGGACACGCCCACTGCTTGAGGTCACGCCCCCCTCGACCACTACTAAAATCGCGCCTCTGCACACGCGCGTTGTAGGTCATTGCTGCTGAACTCCTGAGGCAGAAGCCGGGAGTCACGGTCATTCTTTTAATATTGTGAAACT
Organism: Lissotriton vulgaris; assembly: GCF_964263255.1. Lineage (NCBI taxonomy): Eukaryota > Metazoa > Chordata > Amphibia > Caudata > Salamandridae > Lissotriton > Lissotriton vulgaris. The sequence goes on from NC_141700.1 coordinate 809,677,327, forward strand.
GTCTTGTGTTTTTACACTGTGTTCTTACCTGCTGGAAAGCCCTGAATCACCCGTTCACCTCTCCCCGCGCAGCCGAGTTAGACGCTGCAACGGGTTGTAGAGAGATCCACGCCATTCCCGAGGAAGCCCTGAGCTTCCAGGACACGCCCACTGCTTGAGGCCAAGCCCCCCTCTACCACTACTTAATTCGCGCCTCTGCACACGCGCGTTGTAGGTCATTGCTGCTGAACTCCTGAGGCGGAAGCCGGGAGCCACGGTCATTCTTTTAATATTGTGAAACTGTCTTGTGTTTTTACACTGTGTTCTTACCTGCTGGAAAGCCCTGAATCACTCGTTCACCTCTCCCCGCGCAGCGGACGGGCACTGCGGGCGCGCCGGCGGTGCGCCAAAGGCAAGCCCGTCTGCGCTCGTCCGCGACCGACTTGGACCCGGGGCCATACGCCCTGCACCTCACTCCCCACACACAATGATATATAGCTCAGACACCCTTCACAGTCTGAGAACCATGTGGACGTGTGGCTGTTCACATACCTTAATGGCTACCGAACTGCCATCGACCTGTCCAGGGTGCAGACACACATTCAATGATAATCAGCTACGGGTCATGAAACAGGACTACCATATGCTGTTGTTGAATTGCAGGTCTCTTTCTAAGCACAGAACGGAAATTGCTCTCATGTTAGAAGAACACATGCCAGACGCAGTGTTCCTGACAGAAACTTGGCTGACTTACGTGAAAGTATCAAGGACCCCCTGAGCAAATAGATACTACAAGTCCTAGGTCAGGGATTAACAGAGTGAAAAGTAACAGCCAAGGCACTTGAACTACAGACTAGTTCTGTTTCAATGAACTAAACAAAAGAAAAGGGATGTAAGTAGGTCTAAAATCAGTTTATTATTATTTAACAAATTAAAAGGGGGCACAGACAGATATGCAATTCAATTCATATATTTTCAAAGGAAGAATTAAAAAATCAGCAAAATATCAACAAAAAACATTCAATATACAATTTAAAACATTAAGTGAAAAAACATATTAGGAAAGTAGCATCAACAAATTAATTCTCAAACATCAAGTAAAAGGACATATTAAAAAAGTGGCATTAACAAATTAAATCTCAATTTAATGTGTTTTTTCACTTAATGTTTTACATTAAAAAATCCCTCAGAGATAAAAAACGCCTCTGTAGGAGATTAGAGAGAAGATGGCGTCTGGATTACGCACCTGATGCTAAAATCCAATATAGAGAGGCAATTAACTCTTACAAAAGCGATGTAAAATCCTCCCAGTCCGCTTATTTTTCAGGAAATATCGTGGAAGCTAAATTCAAACCCAGGGAAATCTTCCATATAGTAAAAAGCCTTACTAAAATCTCTACTTCTCCTAAGCTTACGGCCAAAACTACAGCTCACTGTAATGATCTGGCAGAATTTTTTCACCAGAAGGTAAATCTAATCTATTCCTCCTTCCCGGTCGCAGTAGCTAACCCTAGCACAATGGGACAGAGGAATCAGGAGGCGGCCCTCTCTCGACCTCCAGCGATACTGGACCACTTGCCTTTGTTAGATTCCGAATCCCTGGATCAATTAGCCCTCCAAGTAAAATCAGGATCACCAAGCGATCCAGCCCCGCCAGAAATAATACTGTTAGCTAGACAAGTTGTGCTTCCCACCATTATGAATCTCTTAAACTCCTCCATCACCTCCTGCACTGTCCCGCCTGCATGGAAGAAGGCCAAGGTCCGGGCTCTGTTGAAAAAATCTAACCTCGATCCTGAGGATCACGGCAGCTATCGTCCCATCTCTCTGCTCCCATGGGTGAGCAAAATTCTCGAGAAACATGTCAACATCCACTTAATGGATTTTCTCGAGAATAATCACCTACTAGATGCCACCCAAATGGGCTTCCGACCTAAGCACGGAACAGAAACCGCCCTGAAAGCAGTTACTGAGGAAACCCGAAAGATCCTGGATCAAGGGGGATCAGTGGCAGTGGTCCTCCTTGACCTCAGTGCTGCTTTCGATACGGTCAGCCACGCCACCTTGCTGAACCGTCTATCCGATGTAGGAATAGCAGGCGGGGCACTGCAGTGGCTCGAATCATTCTTGAGCTCTCGCTCTTTTCAGATCTTTGATGGAGATGCTGTCTCAACAAGCAGACCTTTGAACTGCAGAGTCCTGCAGGGCTCCTCCTTAAGCCCTGCGCTTTTTAACATCTATATGAGACCACTAGCTGAGGTTGTTCGTCCGTTTGGCATAAAAATCATCTCATATGCGGATGACACTCAGCTAGTGGTTTCTCTGGCGCAGGAGGATGGTCAATCTGCCCCATCAGGACTATTGAATTGCTTGGAGGCAGTTAAGGGATGGATGACATCATCCTCCCTTAAACTTAACGGGGATAAAACGGAGCTGATGCTCCTGGGACCCACATCTCCGGAATATTTTAACTCTCTCTGGCCCCCCTGCGTAGGTAGCCCCCCACCCCCCCAAGGACACCATAAAGAGTTCAGGAGTCAGGTTGGATAAGGCTCTTTCCTTCAACATTCAGGCCACTAAACTGTCTGCAACGTGTTTTGGCGCTCTCCGGATGTTGAGGAAAGTTCTTCCTCTCCTGCCTATGGAGGCCAAACAGGTAGCCGTCCAGGGCCTTATTCAATCCCGGCTGGGCTGCAATAATGCTCTATATCTCGGTGCTCCGGACTACACACTACGAAAGCTGCAGATTGTGCAGAACTGCAGCGCTCGAACTCTGCTCCAGCTGCCTCATAGACAATCAGCCAAACCGGGGCCGATTAAGCTACACTGGCTACCTGTGCGACAGAGAATCATCTTCAAGGCGATGTGCATTTCTCACCAGTCCTTTTGGGGCACAGGTCCAGCAATTGGCCGCCAACTTATAACCCAGTACCATCCCACCAGAAATCTTAGATCAAGCCAGTCCTTTCTGGCCGTAGTTCCCAGAATAAAGAGAGTAAGAGCTGGTGGTAGGATGTTCTCCCTTAATGCTGCCAAACATTGGAATACCCTTCCCCTTAAACTCAGATCCAACCCTAATCTCCTTTTGTTCCGGAAACAGTTAAAAACTCTTCTGTTCCATGTCAACCATTAATTTTTTTTTCCTAGTCAACCCTCTTTTGTTCAGTAAACATACCTTCTATCAGCGCTTGGACGCCCTTGGGCAACAATCGCGCTTTACAAATACCCATTTCATTTCATTTCATTTCATTTCATATATATATATATATATATATATATATATATATATATATATTTATTTTTATTTATTTATTTTTTTTTTTTTTTACTTACCAGCGATACTGACTTCTGCCTCAATTAAGAAAGTCAGACATTTACAAGGACTACTTTCACTGACTTCTTCTTTCAAACGCAACAGCATACAAGACAGAAGCTAATCACTGCGGACGTTAAGGTACCTCAAGTGTTTTTTAATTGAGCTTGGAACCAAGGGTCGAAGATGTTTATTGGTATGTAGACGCAAATGTTTACTCTTATCAACTATGATGGATGCATTGCAGATGTAGTTTAGAAGGAAAGACTACGCACCTTAATTTACTATGATGCACAGACTATTGAACATGTGTTATTTTTCTGTCCTATTTCAATAGTTTGCCAACAGATATTATTTTGGCAAACTATTGAAAGCTTCAATGGAGATGATAATATATTGGCCAGTAAATAAATTACTGTGTTGCAATTTGTTTAAATGTTTTACCTTGTTTTTAAAGCTGTCTTAATTGATGTATTTTGCATATCGTAGACAAGATTGATCTAAATCTCAAATAAAACCTTGTTCTCATATTGAGTCTATAGTGCAGACATTGAACTACTGCAACACATACATATTCATATCCGAGGATAAGCCAATAAGAGTTTGCTTGGAACAAGCAGCCTACTGGCTGCAATGATCTGAATGCATAAGAGAATAAACAGTGCATTATATTAATATAACACAGCTATTATGCCTTGCATGGTTGTAATATTTGATTGATAAACAGTTTGTGATATCTGCTTTATATTCTTTTCAATGATATGTATGAAGCAACCTACTGATCAAAATGTAATACCTGTGTGATAGGTGTGATAGGTGAACACACTCAGTGTTAGCAACCAGACAACGGGTCAATAGATGATTGCTACTATCACATCCAAATCAATTATTACATAGAATTAATTCATTCTTGCAGAATGATGATTTCATGACAGTACAGCACATCACTAAGCATACAGAATCTGTTATTCACATCACCAATGAAAAATATGCATCAATTCATGCTTTTTAAGGGCACCCTTCACATCCTTATTTCTTAAGCTATAGATCATAGGGTTTAACATGGGGGTTAAACAGGCATAGCAGACAGAAAACACCCTACCAAGGGAGTTTCTTGACTTGGGTTGAGCATACGTTAAAATGGTTGTACTATAGAGTAAGAAAACACAGACCATGTGAGAAACGCACGTGGAGGCAGCAGTCTGTCGGCCCACGGTGGACCGGATTTTCAATATTTTTGAGATGATGAATGTGTAAGTGGTTACTATGAGCATTAAGGGCAATATTAACACCAAGGCAGTTATAACAGTACTTGTGCATTCTGTTATAAATGTGTCGCCACAAGCTAAATTCATAACTGATGGGACATCACAAAGGAAGTGAAGAATTTCATGAGACTTACAGAAGGGTCGGATGAAGGTCATAGGGGTCAAAATAAGGGAACTGGTAAACCCTATGATCCATGAGCCCAAGGCCAGCTGAAGACACATTGAGCTTCTCATAATAATTGTGTATCGAAGAGGAATGCAGATGGCCACATAGCGGTCGAGAGACATGACAGTGAGTAGTATGCTGTCTGTGATCCCACAGAGGGTGAAACAGAACATTTGTGTGACACACCCGCTGAAGGAGATGAGCTTGTCCTTGGAAACCAACCCACTGATGGTTTTTGGAACAGATGTATTGATGTAGCAGATGTCCACCAGAGACAGGTGTCTGAGGAAAAAGTACATGGGTGTATGGAGGGCTGGTTCCAAGGTGACAATGAAAAATATTATTAGGTTTCCAAGGAGAGTCATCAGGTAAATAAAGATAAACGCGACAGAGAGAAGATCCTGCAGCTGTGGTGATACATCAGAGAAGCCCAGGAAAAAGAATCCACTCCCCAGGGTCAGGTTGGTGCTATCCATTGATGAACTATAATCAAGCTGCAGAGGAAATAGAGAATATATTTACATGCTTCAAAGGGTCTATTACCCACAATCAACTACCCTTTCCCCCACTCTCACTCCTACAGTCCCTCATTCCCCTACTCCCATTCTTACTCCCTCCCAGGTGCTCAGTTTCACACTCTCACTGATTCTCTCCATCTCTCTCCCACTCATAAACATACACACATACAAACACACTATAACTCACTAAGATCCTCACTAAGTCGCACTCAATGTCACTCTCTGAAAAAACTCACTCACACACATTCACTCACTAGAACATGAATCATCATAAACAGACCATCAGTACTTTTTTTTCTAACTTATCTGTATCCTCTGCTGATGACCCCTCCATAGAAACAAAAGGACAGGAATCCAATGTTGGCTGGAGAAGCTAGCAAGACACAATTCCTGTCCTGGAAATGAGGAGCCAGAAAGAGCAGCTGACCAAAATTAATGAGGGGAAGACCCACCTCAAGCCTACTCATCGCTTAGGTTAGAACTTGAAAAACACACAAGATGATGGACGAAATGTTGCACAATGGCAAAACATTCACCCCCAGTCACAGATCTGGGTTTAATCCATCGTTATTTTGCTCACCAACTCATCCCAGTTCAGACAAAATAACGATGGATTAAACCCAGATCTATGACTGGGGGTGAATGTTTTGCCAATGCGCAACATTCCGTCCATCATCCCTTGTGTTTTGCTGTTCAACCTATGTGAGAAGGGAGTCCCATGCTCACTACACCACTGGAGTCAAGCTATCTTGGCTGAAGACGGCTGATAGCCAGAAACCGGTCCTCAAAGCTTGATTCCGGTCCAGGGAAGACATGACTTGGCATTTCGGGCTGGACTGGTCCCATGAGGCACAGGGTCAAGGCTGATTTGCTTATGGCCAGGTCTGAACTGGGGTGGCTTGGTGAGTAAAATAACGATGCATTAAACCCAGATCTGTGACTGGGGGTGAATGTTTTGCCATTGTTCAACATTCCGTCCATCATCTTGTGTGTTTTTTTTTCTTTTTAGGTTAGAACTTGAAGCACAGCCTAAACAGAAGCTTGAACAAGGTTTAGGATCTCATCCCTGCTGCTCTTGGTGGCCTAACATTGGGCACAAGGAAGTATTGATGTGCACCTTGACAGCCCCATTCTACCAGACATACTGTGCTGTCTCAAGCATGACCACTATGTCTAATAAATAAATGGATCATGCCTGACTGAGGGGATTCTATTTGAATTATTCCCTTCAGACATGGGTAATTCAGACATTCTATCGAGGCTGAGAGGGCTGACTGGAACACTGGCACTGTTCATAAAAACACAAAAGTGGTATGTTCATGAACACGGCTAAATGAAATAAAAAGCAGTGGAGGCGCTGATGGAGGCACTGCCAAGGGGCATTATTAGGCAGCTTACACATAGCAGAGCTACACCCTGAAGCCTCTGTTGATAAGCAGCCAATGGGTGTCAGCATACTTTGTGAGAGGACAGTAAAATCATGCACTGAGCATAAACGTAACCAAATAGTTAACATTTCTGCCCTCACATCTCACCTCAGCCTCCATATGCATTTCTATTTTCTTAAAATACTTCAAGTCTTTCCCTTAGAAAGCCAGATTTCTCAATGCACACATCTAACATGCCACAGAATGCCACAAGAAGGTCCTAAAGAAATATGACCACACCATCCCATCATGATGGAACTCCAATGACCCTTGTAAACTGCCCACTTGATCCTCAAAAATAGCTGCATTATCTGCAGAGCCATCACAACTGCCCCCTGCCTATCTGACTGGCAATCCCATCACATCTGGAGGCTCTGAGCACACCCACAGCTAGGATCCCGTCACACATAAGGATCCAATCATGCATAAGACAAAGAGGTGAAAGAAATAAAAAAGAACAAGTCAACTCGTCTTCTCTACTAATTCACCCAGGACATGGGACTTCATTCCATGAAGACCATCCAAAGCCCCATCCAATTTAAAATAAAACATTGAAGACACACCTCTTTAAAGAACACCACATGACAATACCAGTCCTCCTCCATTTTCAAAACACAGCTTCCCTATAATTACACAATGACTGCATCTTTGATTTTGAATCTCCGTGAAGCCCCACTGCTTTTTGGCTAGGGTTGTGCTATACAAATGCCACAAACATGCATGCATCCTTACAGGATTTGTCAGGGCAGGTGCGCTATAGACGTGTCAATGATTCAGTAAGAACTTTTGGTACCGTACAATCAGACCTTGATGAGAATGGACAGAAACAAATTCTGCCAGCCAACACATCCAGGAAAGCACCCTGGACTTCATTTATGAAAAGTGACGCATCGCTGTGTGAAAACAGCAATGCGTCACTTTTCACTGCGCACTTCTTGCGACACCAATGATGCGTCATATTTAATGTATGACGCATCATGTCGCAAGGACTTACAGATACGTCAGTATTTCTGACGCATCTGTAAGCGCAAAAGTGGCGCATTGCTGGAGTGTGTCACAAAAGTGACGCAACTCCAGCAATGCGTCCTTTCACATGGGGAAAGCCCCATGTGAAAGGGCTTGCGTCAGTCTTACGCCTGCTGTGAGGCAGGCGCAAGATTTTGATGCAACAGCATCCTAAAAGTGACGCAGGGAAATCTCATAGATTTCACTGCGTCACTATTACGAGGCTTTTTGCGGGGGAACGCCCCCTCTGCATACATTATACCTGACGCAGGTATAATGTGGCGCAGGGGTTTAAAAAGTGACGCATCTACCTAGATGCGTCACTTTTTAAATATGGCGCAACAAGGTGCATTTTGTACGCCGCTGGTGCGTCACAAAAAGTGACGCACAGGCGGCGCAAAACTGACGCAAGGTCTCATAAATAAGGGCCCCTGTGTGGGTTGGAGTAGTGACTTTGTTTTAGTTAAACTTTTATTAAGAAATTTACTTTTGCTTTAGGTCTTTACAATAATTAGGACATACGATTTATAGTTTGTACACTATCTTTGTGTGTTTATTTGTCTCAGTCTCAGTCTTTTTTTGGACTCTGTGTTAAAAACCATGCACCTAATAAAGACCAAAGAACACTATCAACCCACATTCCATTTTTATTCCACTGGTCATCTTCTCCCTGTGAACTGAATTTTATATTGACAATATGAGTATGCATCCTGCTTTATGAAGCATTTTTAAGTTGGTAAGTGGTGGTGGGGTGTACATGGGGTATGCTGAGGCATTCTGATAACAACATGACCACACCGCCGCGGTGGTACCGGCGTAGAGGGCGTTGCCGTAGTCCAGTCGGCTGGTGACGAGGGCCTGGGTGACGGTCTTCCTGGTCTCGGTGGGGATCCACCAGAAGATCTTCCGTAGCATGCGTAGGATGTTGAAGCACGACGAGGAGACGGCGTTGACTTGCCTGGTCATGGAGAGGGAGGAGTCCAGGATGAAGCCCAGGTTGCGTGCGTGGTCCGTCGGTTTGGGTGCGGTGCCCAGGGCGGGGGGCCACCAGGAGTCGTCCCAGGCGGAAGGCGAGGAGCCCAGGATGAGGACTTCCGTCTTGTCTGAGTTCAGTTTCAGGCGGCTGGTCGTCATCCACTCGGCTACATCTTTCATCCCTCATTGCAGATTGGCTCTGGCGGCGGCAGGGTCGTTGGTCAGGGAGAGGATCAGCTGGGTGTCGTCGGCGTAGGAGATGATGTTGAGGTTGTGTTGGCGTGCGATGGCCGCGAGGGGGCTCATGTAGACGTTGAAGAGGGTGGGGCTCAGCGAGGATCCTTGAGGGACGCCGCAGATGACTTTGGTGGCCTCTGACTTGTACGGTGGTAGGCGGACTCTCTGTGTTCTTCCGTCGAGGAAGGAGATGATCCATTCCAGTGCCTTCTCCTGGATTCCGACGTTGCTGAGGCCATCCTTAATGGAAGAGGATGCCTCACACACAATATTGTGTCATGCTTCATCATAGGCATCCTCTCCCCACCCTGGTAAGGTGGTACTGTTAGGAGGGACTGAACCTCTGCAAAGACTCAGTTGTAGGATGGAGTTCTTACATAAAACCTGCAGGACAAGGTTGGGATCCAGTTTACTTAAAAACACCTTCAGGTTCCTCAGGTGTCACCTTTATTGTTGAGGACCTGAGGGATACTAAAAACAATTCAAGTGATGGAAACCTGAAAGAATGATGATTGTAAAGAAAAAAAAAACAAGCTGCTTAGTTCATCACTAATAATAAGTGACACCATTCATTGCACTCACTGCAATTCAATAATCTGTTGCTTTTTCAGGAGTTACTACACTAATCAAATCAAGCATATGTTAAAATATTTCTTAAATGATTATATCTGCTACAAAACTACAAATAAATGTAAAGCACTCTTGAATTTTGAAAATATCACCCCTGGTAGACCAAATGATGTTTAAAATGCTGATCATCCATATAGACAAAATCCCATACTTTAGTTTTTTTCCACAAATCTAGGTAGAAGTTTTTTTGATGAAACAAAACATGTATTTTTTAGTTTCAAAGGCAGTTTGTGCTTTTAACTTTAACTCTGCTGTAATTGTATTATGTATATTCAGTATGCGACTTTACTTAGACAGTGAAGTATGTAGATGTGGTATAACTCCTTTCTGGAAGATAAAAAGACTGTTGAATTTTGAAGAATTTTTGAAAGACATTACCCCACATAGGCCGAATAATGTCTAAAAGACTGATGAACCACGTAGAAGAAATACTGTACACCATTTTATTATACAGATATCCTCCTCATGACTTTAGTTAAAGAAAGAAAAGATAGGAGTTTGATAGTATGAAAGGAAGTTTTGTTTTCAATGTTAGGTTGACATCATTGCATTCAATCCATCTAGTTTCACTCTTTGAATAGAGAGTCTAGTGTCCAGAGGTTGTAGTAATTCCTTTATGAAATATGATAGCCAAAGGAGTGAAGGTTCTTTCCAAAATAGATATTTGTCCAGCTTTGAAGTCTGTAATTTGAGTTTCAAGTAATTTAAAATATTCGCAGCACTACTATAAGGTATTTTGCAGTGCTCATTAGATTTAATGTAGAGAAAACATCTGATCTGTAATTTGGGTAGGTCAGATTTAGATTAGCCTTCTTCCACAATATGTCAAAAGGCAAAGGTTTGAAATCTGGTAATGTTACGTAGAAATAAAATGCTTAGAAATTGATTAGAATGATAGCTGAATAATCACATTCATCACAGTCATGGTTTCATGTGTAACTCAGTCTGAATAAATCATCAATATTTATATGTTCTTGTTCTGAAACTCCAAACATGACCCTAATACATTTTTGTGCATCTTGTTGAGTGTTGAAAGTAAATATTATTGATCCGTTACATATATCTAAAAGATCACGAATACCTGAAGCAATATGTATCACTGGTCTGTCAGTCAGTAAAACTTTGGAGCAAGTGGTACAGTGGAGAACAAAATGTCTTATCTAGATTTTGTTGAATTTGGTTTACTAGATGTGGTACATGAAACAGTAAATTGAGCTTTATTCTTCCCCGGATTGTATCAAAAGAGAGGATGTGAGTTGGACTAAAACTAGTTTTTTAAACATGTTAGTACTGGAAAGGGAGGAGCAGGAATTCAAAAAACCTCTTGTAAAAGCCAATTATGTATTAGTAACCACTCCTGCACTTGAGCCTTATCTAAAAATGGTAACTAGACCTTACCATGTGTATCTTTTGATTAGATTTCTTTTCAATTTAATCCACTGAACATTGGTTTTTTTTCCAACACAGGGTAAACCAGAAAATTCTAACCCATGCAAGTGTGATAATTTTTCTGCACAAGACACCTTACATTTTATTATGTTCTGCGATCACTACTTAGACATTCGGCAAAAAATATTGTTACTGATTCTGAGGGAGGCGGGTTTTATACAGGTTAGGCCTGCCCTCATTTATCTGCAGATGCTAAGTAGTGCTCGTGACATATTCCATGTTGCAAGTTTTTTAGTGGCTGCGGTGCAGACTAAGACTAAGAGTTTATTTGCCCTGAATAACCTTGTCTGATCTTATTTTTTTATATGGAGATTTTATTTGTAATCTCATGAATTGTTCCCCTGTATTAGATGAATTTATAGGATTTTAAATTGTGACGAGTATTGTTGACTGTATATATGATATGAATTTTTGTACTTGTGTCTTTTTATGATTTTAAATAATCGAATAAAAGTGTTTTGACTGACTGACTGACTGAGAACATCATTTGCATAGTTGTTGACACCTGAACTATTTTACAACTGGCAGCCGACAATGTATCTGTCATTTTCTAGTTATCTCTTCTTAACAGCTTCTGGATTGTCCATGTTTCCTTTCTTTTCTTGAGCATCTGTACACTCTTTTGAAATATTCTATTTTGGAAAGATTATCAATTTCTCATAAACTGGGTATTGGCCAAAATGAAGAGTGTATACACTTCTAAACCGATTGTACTCTCTTACACAGCTTGCATCAGCATTAACTTTCTTATCATCAACATCAATCAGAAACAAACCAGATAATGTACTTACTCACAACAATGCTACATAGGACATTCCTTCTTTAAAGACAGTACTACCAATATTAACAAAAGCTGCACTTACACTTAAGCTTTGTGATTTATGAAGAGTTAAAGACGGAGGGAGGGAACTGATGGCCCCTCACATATAAGCCTTTCATTAGCAAAAAATGTACAACACATCGGTCAATCTGTTTCAGCCCATCAATCCTATAAAATGTTATGGCCAAGTGTTGAACCTCAACTCTATTTGGAAAATGAATGAAATCAATAACTTTACCCATTGCACCATTTAGTAGTTCTTCTTCAACATTTAAATTCCATTGCAAAATTACTCGACCATTTTTGCGCATGTGTAAACACTTTTCTAGTCCTGCTGCTTTGGATACAAACTTCTCCAAATAATCCAGTGTTGTTTGTACTTTATCTGTGAGAGCATTGTGAATCTCTGATGTTTCATGTTATCAATAGCTGTAATTTCCCAAAATATCTTCTTTCTCCAGCTGTAGTAATTGTTTGTTAAAGTTTGAGCATTCTTGATGTGTTGGCATTAAACAAACTAGAGATTCCTGTTCTTGAATGAAATTGTACATTTGTTTGGGTGCTATAATGTTAGGTGGAAAACATTTCTTTATAGGGTGACTTTCCAAAACATATTTCCCCTCTTTTGTCAGGTCTCTTATTCTAATGTCCTTCAGTATATTTCCACATTCCAGATCAGATGCTTGACACATTTTTTTCAATAGTTCCTTGCATTCAAAGTTTAACCAAATATTTGCAGTGCCAATACTCCCCGGGAATTTCTTGTTTTATTATGTGCAAGTGTTTGAAAACAGGTTGCCCTTTTACAAGAGTAAGTTTCAATAGGTCACCAAACAAAATTAAATGATTTCCTCTAAAAATTACATTCAATTTGTTCCTAAAATCTGCTGCATTCTTAAGTGCTTGCTCCATCAATGATTAGAAGCTTCAGTTTTTTCAATAATCTTGATACCTCATGACAAACATCACCAGGTAATTTCTGGTATTCTAGTTTATAGTCCTGTTCAAGAGACAGCGTTAGTTATCAATATAGAATAATTCCTTTAATGTTATGTGCAGCTAATCCTGTTGAGGATTTTACTACACATGACAAATCTTAATCCATATTTTTCGGTAAAAAACCTGTGAGAACTTTTATTAGAAAGCTTTTTCCAATGCTCTCTTGGACACTGATGCATAGTAACATTGTTTTGTATGAAGAACATTCATATTGTGTCTTCTCATGAAGAAATCATTGCTCTATTTTATCTTTAACTCTGTTGCAAATTTCTTTCTGTTCATTGTTCAGTTGTTCTAGTAACACTTCAAAATCCACAGTTTCCACTCTTGCTTGCTGCATTGTATTCTCCGCCTCATGCATAGTTGCTTCATTTTGAATTATTGTTTCTCCAAGAGGATTTTGACTCAGTGATGCAGAACGTTGGTTGTGTTTGGCTGAACTCTCCTTTGCTATCTCAACAGAAATGGTTGCTTCCTGTTCAATCTCATCTTTTAACGTTTGCAAACAGGTTGGAAACACTGAACATTCAATACTGTCTTTCTCAGGGTTTAAAGAGTCTTCATAACCGTCATAGCATTCAAGTAAATCTGATTTTGCATGCCTTGGCCTGAACAACTGCATAAGTGTAAAGGAGAAAAACTCTCTTCTGTCTGGAGTTTGGCAACTAAGCTTTCGGTGGTAAATTAGATTTCCATTGTTTTGTCTCACCAAACATCCATCACATCACATCCAAGTACTGCATATTTCCCTTCTATGATTTCAGTTAATTTACTTCTATTTGTGCAATATTGAAGTACTTCATAGAGACAAATGTTTTGAAGATGTGGACTCCTTCTTTGGTAATACATATCCAACATATTCATTTTCAGATTATAGCTCTACTTTCTGGATCAAATTCTGCGAGATAATTTCTTTATGGGATACATTTTTATGCTTTATTTGACCGCTTGCAAGGCTTAGACTTACTCACACAATTCCTCTTGCTTTGAGAACAAACTATCTGAACTTAACCAGTCTGAGCACTCATAGGAACCTATTTCTCTATGTGAATTTTTTTTCAAACTGGAATTATACAATTACTTGGTAAGACTCTTTTCTGCAGAGATCGCCTCCCACTTCTCTTTCATTTCAGTTTTCTCTGATTTTGTTATACACAAAGGGCCCGGTTCACAAAAGTAAACTGAGACAAAAGTCTAACTTTAAAACTTTTGGTATTCACAAAGGTCATTTACTACGAGTAGTAAATGCACTTTGTGAATACCAAAGGTATTAACATTTTTTATTTGAATTTTTTAAAAACTTTTGTAAAAAATTTTTCATCAAAAATCATTTGAATTTCTTTAATTTAAATATTTTTAATGTAAGTTTTTTAACTTTTGATCTAAAAATGTTTGTTTCAATTTTCCTAACATCTGGCAACAACCCCATGACTGAAATAAAGACACTGCACAGCAGCATTCATTGTCTAAGGATTATTCCATTGTCACCTGCACCTCCCTGAGTGCCACATACCAACGTGATGCACACAAAGCAAAAAGTTACATCTGTATGTTGCTGTTGCTCTTTCTGAGCCTTCCTAAGAGTGCTGCACACAATGAAAATTTTTGTTGGTGTTTTTTTTTTTAATGTAAAGTTAGACTGTATTATTGCTAAGTAACCACACTAAATGATATTGTTTATTTGTATTACTAGTTGAACTGCAACAATGCCATGTTTCGCTGATGTTCTTCTTGCTTGTTTACTTTCAGATGCACAAGAGAAGAGACATCACCCATAGTGCGGCCGGACAGAAAACCTGTGCATGACGTGACGCATGACTTACTACGCAACACAGGCATGTCTTCAGCTTGTTGTGAAGCTAAGTGCCACTGCCACCTGACCGCTTCAAGATTGCCCGTACGAAAGGTACTGCCAAGAAAGTATCTAAGGGGGAGGAGAAGAAGCAGATTTTCACCACTGGCATGCTGACCGCAACATTTTTCAGGAAAGTAGTGCCAGTCGCATCGGCCTCTGGCAAGCAAGCTGAGAGCAGCACCACACCCCAACATAAGCACAGGACCATGTCTGTCAGTGATGTATCCAGTGCAATCATGTTGATACCGACGAGTAGTGATGTTGAATTGGATTTTTCCCTTTCGCAAAGTAGTCCAAAATCGTTAATGAAAACACATCAAAGTGGTCAGCAGCTGCATCAAGCAATGGTACATTTGCCTGATGTTGGAGCAGAACAGGATAGTGAGCTTCATTCTGAGCAAGAAGTTGAACCTCCTCTTTTAGAATCATTTGCTCCCAGATCTCCAACAATGAAAAGGAAGGGTACTACTGCACCATCTTCTCCAAGCACCACTTCTGGTGATGATTATCGGGACATGGAGTGGACCACAACAGAGACCAGGAGACAACAGGAGAGGCAAAGGAAAAGAAAAGTTCCTGAAAGACTTAGACTTATGGAATGCGATGGAGATGGAGGATGATGATGACAAGGTAGTCAAGGTGGAGGGTGACATAGAGGAATCTGACATTGCTATTCAACTAACTTTGAGGGATGTGGCATGGGTCGCTCCACCACCAGCTCCCATATTTGCAAAGTCCCAGATGAGACCAGCACCAATCCTCTTTTTTTTCTTCTTTTCTGGAGTTGTTTCTAGGGCAAACTTGACTTGAAGGTATCGGGTATCAGAGCGCAATACACAAGCACCAGCTGTGTTTCATGAGGACACATTAATTTTTGTTAGGCGTGGGGCGATTAAGTGATTTTCCCAGAGTTACAGGTTGCATCTCCTTGCCAAGACTCAAATGTGCTTCCCCTGATTTGAGGTTGACTGTTCTATCCATTAGGCCACATCTGATACCCATCTCTTCTGCCTCAGCAGTAGCAGAGAGGCAATCAACAACATGCCCACCTTAGGAAACTAGGATCTGCTTCTTTTGCTAAATGTGATACTGTTTTTGACTAGCCTGACTGGGATCCTGCTAATCAGGACCCCAGTCTATCTGCGTTCTCCTTAACTGTTATTCTATGTACTTAGGTACACTCCAGATTGGATACTGGGGTACCCTTGCCAGTCCCTAGTATATGGTACCCATATACCCAGGGCATAGGTACCCCAGAGGCCTCCAATTGGCTGAAGCATGTATCATACCACCCAGGAGAGCCCATGCAAAATGGAACAACAGGCCTGCCATTTCAGCCTGTGTAAGTTGGTGCATGTACCATTTACTTAAGATATAAGTTTACTATATCTAAGGGTCACTGCACTTAAAACCTATAAGTCACCCTCTAGCAGGCCTTTACAATCTAAAGGGCAGGGTGATTGGTTCTAAGAGAGAGGGTGCCACTGCATGAGCAGAACACCCCTGCAGCCTAGGGAGTCCATTCTCCTGGGTTGTCAGTGTGGCAGCCATTTACGACATAGAGAGTGGCATTATGCGACCGCTTAAGGACCAACTATAAAATGGCTGAAACAAACTGTATTGTGTTTGTTGTCAAACATGTTGGAATCATACCTCCACACTGTCAACTGGTGTGGGAGGTTTGATTCCACCCCTCAGAAGCAAGCTTTGTGGGGGTTCCTGGAGATCCCGGTACCAGCCTGCCGACCAGAGACACATTTCTGCCCTCCTGCTGCTGAGCGAAGTTCGAGCAGGGGAAGGTAGAACAATAAGCATTCTGTCACAGGGAGGTGTGACCACCTCCCAAATAGGATTTAGTATATTAGGCCTAGGTGGGTGTGCTTGTAAGCGACTGAAAGTCTGGATGAGGGGAAAATTTGGTGTCCCTGTCCACAGCCCAGTTCAACCAGTCCTGGGAGCCGTTGGCTCCCGCTCTGGAACAAAACTGGACTATGGACATAAGAGTAACCTCCCCACCATCCCTGGGAATGTCCCCTAAATCTTGCCAAGCCCCTTCCGTGGGTACCGAAGGGGTTACCTGGCTGTAGTGTTGTGTGTTGTTTTAGGCTCCAAGTGAATTCTCTCAATTCATGCCCTTATATAGGCATAGAAATCAAACCTTTATTTATGCATAGCCCATGCTACCAAATACAGGCATGGCTACTTCCACCCGTACCAAACGCCACAACGATTTCTTGGAAAACCAGCTTAAGCATTTAGGGAACTACCCCTTGCTTGAATATTGATTTCTCCACAAACTCAGTTACTTTACAATGAATAACTATTCCACAGGAATTTATTATGACATTCATATGCCCGACTTTATGTCAAACTATGGCATTCCTAAACACCTTCAAGGTATAAATATACCTTCACTTGCTATAGCAAACTACAGTGGTTTGGAGCAGTGCGACTATCTACTTGCCGGACGCAGCTCGCCACAGCAAGTGCCAAAGGAAGCTAACTCTCCAGCTGATGCACTGATCAGGAAGCTGCCCTTCTCCTGCCGAGAATCCAGCTCCAGTGTTTCCGGCTCCCCTTGCGGGGTGTTGGGAAATCGAGTCCCGAGACTGAGATACCAGACCTCCTTCCTTCTAACCAAGGTATGGAGCTGATTAGAACCTAGAGAAACCTTTGGTAGATTCTTGGCAAAGAAAACTAAAACCTATGCAACACAATACTTACGTCTTCCCGCATACTAGACTTAGGTTAGGTACATTGGGGTAGGCGTATTTTAGAAGCACCAGTTGAGTATTTTAGCCTCTGTATTTATGCATGTATTTTTATATGGCTTAGAAACCATACAATGCTCTTACAGTATTATTTTATAATACTATTTACGCTGTACGCATTATATTTCACAGTCTGCCTAACGATTGTAGCAGTTCACTTCTCTTGCATGAGAAAGAAGACTATTCAATAAACCTTTTTATTGAAAAAGCCTGTCTCTCTATTTCTCTGCAACTCTGTAGAAACGAAGAATGCACGATTGACTCAGTGAAATACTTATCTATTGTTTCTGAGACTCTAAGAGATATATTCTTATTCTTGGGAAACAAAGTTGTCATGTTTATGCGGTTGTCAGAAACTAATCCCTTCTTGTGTGTTCGAGAAAGTTTCTAGTGACCTCTGAGCTAGCTGGCACCCACAATTAAGTTTAGTATATTCGATAGAGACCTAGTTGACCTAAGTCCTACGTCAAATCGATAGGATGTATTATTCTAATGTGCAGAGCCTATTGGGAATATAGGAACTACACTACATGGTGCCCAACGTTTGGTAAGGCACTAATTTAACACTAGATACTAAAGTAACTCATTCGTGCTTTTCTCAGAGACCCCTTTTCCCGTAAAATACTCCAATAGACATCTGGAGTGGTTAAAAGGATAAAAATCTGCCATAGCTGAGTAGGACGAAAAATCCAATGTATTAGTTTTTGGTTTGTTCAACGTTGAAGGACACAGTGTTCCAAAATATTGTGCACCTTATCTTTGTTTCCTTGAAACTTGCTCCTTCATTAAACAATGTCAAACGAAAACACCGAGAATGGTGGAGCTGCAGCCGATCAACTCATTGCAGCTCTTGACATTATAGGTTTGCAAGAAACCGACGATGATGCTATAAGCATTCCTGAAAATTTAAGGAAAGCCATCACTGTAAAACTTACAAGAAATGGCCTATCAGCAAGAGGTGGTAGGGAAGTTTTTGTGATAGAGACACATGAATATCATCAGACAGAGGTATTCTATTTATGGATAATCTTCCCTGAACCAAATCCAGTAACTAATAAGCATTGGCAAATTTTGCGGATCTGCGGTCCGTGAATTCGCGCAAAACTGCAAAGAAATCTGCGAATTCGCGGATTTTCCCGTGAAATCGTGGTTCTTTTTGTGATTTGCACCATACTTAACTGGAGTACTTTCTACTGGCTAATCAGTAAGTGCTACCTCGTTGGATAAATGTATAGTGCTTTTCCTACACTGCAGCTCCGTAAAGGGCCAGATGATTTGTACTGCGCCAAAAGACGCTGAGGTCCCTTGAGTGAACTGCCCATCATAGTTGGGAAAGGGCGGGAAAAACGTTTGATAATGCTAGTGAGTGGTGCGGGGCTTCTATGCGTGTGCACATGCCTCTTGTGTAAAGGGTCAGAGAGCGAGCAGGGCAGCAGGTGAGGAGATAGCAGCCTCCTGGCCACAGAAACTACAAGGGGATCGCGCTCAAGAAACTCATGGATGCAAAGATCTCCCTCGAGTATTACAGCTAATTTTCGACGGCAGATATGGGGTTAAAGCACACTTGCCCAGCCTAGACTGTGCTCACTAATGTTTGGGCTGATTAAAACGTTACTGAATTTGAACTTTAACTTGGGCGCCAGCTACATCTGTAAGTGCTTCCTGTTGAGGTTTGATTTTTGTGACAGGAGCCTCGTGCCAGAATGAATCCTGCCCTGCATAGTTATCCACGTAGATGCCACTGTTTTGTGCAATACCTCTACTCAACTGGAGTAGTGGCTAATCAGTAAGTGCTACCTCGTTGGGTAAATGTATAGCGCTTTTCCTACACTGCAGCCTAGGAAAGGGCCAGATGATTTGTCCCCAGTGACCATGTGTGCCTGTAAATTTGCCACCGCGCCAAAAGGCGTCGAGGTCACTTGAGTGAGCTGTCCATCATAGTTGGGAAAGGGCGGGAAAACCATTTGATACTGCTAGTGTGTGGTGCGGGGCTACTATGCGTGTGCACATACCTCTTGTGTAAAGGGTCAGAGAGCGAGCAGGGCAGTAGGTGAGGAGAAAGCAGCCTCCTGTCCACAGGAACTACAAGGGGATCGCGCTCGAGAAACTCATGGATGCAAAGACCTCCCTCGAGTATTACAGCTAATTTCCGACGGCAGGGATGGGGTTAAAGCACACTTGCCCAGCCTCGACCGTGCTCACTAAAGTTTTGGGCTGATTAAAACATTACTGAATTTGAGCTTCAACTCGGGCATCTGCTTCCTGTTGAGGTTTAATTTTTGTGACAGGAGCCTCGTGCCATACTTGTAACTATTCTCTGACCCTGCTTCGAGGGTCATAGCAGGGTCAGAGAATAGTTGCAAGTAGGAAACGAGGCGCCGCTCAGGAAGCACTTACAGCGTTACAGCAGGTGCCCAAGTTGAAGTTAATTTCTTTGTAACCATTTTGTAAATGGTTACAAAGAAATTAGCTTCAACTTGGGCACCTGCTGTAACCCTGTAAGTGCTTCCTGGAAAAAATGTGTCCCGCTCGCGGATTTGCAGATTTTTCCGCAATTTCGCGAGATTTGCGGATCCTGAAATTGCGGAAAATCCGCAAATTCCGCGAGCGGAACAAATTTTTGGCCCATACTTAGTAACTAAGTTGTTTCACTTCTACAAAGAAGATAAACCACCAGAGGAATACATTCCTTTCGAGGATATTGAAATTCCATTAACATACCAAGAGCATGCGCTCTGGTTTAAAGGCACCCTAAAACATATAAATCACATTACCAGGCTCGGTCCACTAGGTAGACCAGGAGCAACATGGCTGGTATTTGCCAGCTATATACCACATCCTGAAATTACTGGAATGTCAGATGTGGAACTACTAGCTCAACTCAAAGATCTAATCAAAATCTACAGACAATTGGTCCAATATGTTATGCGGACTCTTGCAAACCGACCAGCAATTAGGATTCCGCAACACACCCCTTACCAGGGGAACATAAGTAAAATTACACCCCAGACTCTACATTCAGTCATTGGTATATTACCCGCAAAATGGGAACAAATTTCATTCTAGATAGCTGAAAAAATTACTCAAATCGAGGCAGTATTTCCTGATACTACCCCTCTTGAGAAACACAGAATTCTAACAATCTGTTTACCGATGGGGATCGCACCAAACCAGGAGGACTATGACACATGGGGTACAGTCTTTGCTGTAATCTACATCAAAACACATGGTGTTCCGTCAATGGCGGTTATACCAGACGTCCTGAAACAGATTCAAAATGAATACGGGGCAGAGACTGCTTTAAATTTAGGTATGAAATTATTGAAAGATTTCAAATAGGTCTCAACAATAATATTAGCTAATAATAACGGTGAAGCAGCATCTGTGGCGATCCGACAGAATAATTGAAAAATTCTATGAAGAATTAGGAAGAAACAGTTTGGGTGGGAAACAAGTGAAAACCCAACTGACCGGAAGTCCTGAAAAGGTCTTTATTAAAAACACTCCTACTCCTCCTAAAAAGAAGTGGGAGAACACGAAACAAACTTCCAATGTGAAGCTTTCTCAATGCAGAGGTAGGTCTCCTCAAAAGGAGCCCTCTGAAAGGAGGGATAACCTCAGGAATAGGGATAATTTGAAAAAACCTGATAGATATCAAGATAACGATACACGTTCCTCTCGTACCTTTCAGACTTCATCATAAAAATTCGAAATAAGAGCATAAGGAAGAACGCGTAAAGTCAAAAGACGATCAACATGTTCAGAAAAATAAGAAAACTCAATTCACCAAAAAGAAGGTAGCAGGTCTAAAGATCAGACATGCCGAGGATTCTTGAGTACACAACTCAAGAAAGGGGAATGGGCTCAAACGAGGTTGGACAGCGCAGCAGAAGTCAACATAGCTCGTAAGAACTTGAAGGCTCATCTGGAGACAGTGGACTTGAATGAGTACATCCAGGTTGAAACTGCAAATACCAGGGTTAGTGTCCCACACAAGTTATATGAAGTAGCACTCCGGATGGAGGGGGACATAACAAGAAAAATAAGAGCACTCTTTTGGGAGAAGCTCTCTCAGGGTTATGACATTCTTTTAGCTGAACAAGACTGGCCACCTGAATTTGTCAGGGAGTGCCCACATGGTGAAGACATCATTATGCCAGCCTTCTCCAATCATATTCCAATTCATTTCAAATATACCTATGCCAGGAAATGGGCAGTAGCCCAGGCTCCAGCATTATACAAACATCATGTAGGATGGGATGAGGATTCTCCTCGCCATAAAATCCAATTGAAAACTCAACCAACTGCACAAAGGCAGTATCCAGTTAAGCAAGAAGCTAAAGAACAGGTCAGGGAGATCTTAGATCAACTTGAATACCAAGGGGTGATTGAAACTTGCACCACGTCAATGAACAGTCCTTTGTTTCCTGTCTCCAAACCAGACAATACATATCGTCTAGTATTGGATTACAGACATCTAAACTCTTGTTGCAAAACATTTGCAGTACAAAATGCACACGGTGTAGCACTAATGAATAACATTGTGTGTAAAAAATATAAAACCACATTAGATATTTCTAACAGTTTTTTCTGTCAAAACATTGCATATGAAAGTAGGTATTTGACCGCTTTCTCAATCATGGAAACACAGTATCAATTCTGTTGTCTCCCTCAGGGATTCAAGAATAGTCCTGGATTATTTTCAGATAGAGTAATAGAGTTACTACAAACATATGTGCTACATTTACATCTGCTTGTTAAAGTACATTGTTATCTTTCACCCTGTATTCTGATTCTGAGAATGCTCATGGGCTATAGTGAACTGCATGTCAGGCAGTTGACAGAAGACAGCTTTGCCACATGTTGCTGTGCTGCTTATTTCTAACTTAAATAAATATATTTATAATTTAATTTACTCTATTTACTTCAATTTGGCGATGAGGACAACAGGACACCTTTCACAATAACCTGAGGCAGCACAGAGGATTGGTGTTCTGGAGAATTTTTGGATTTCAAGATTATTAATTTTAAATGTAAAAAAAGCGAGTTGGAAAAGACTTTGAGTAGGAAGAAAGTATATGAAGTATGTTTAAAAAGAAGACAACCAGAATTTGCAACAGTATTACAAGTAATTAACATTTTGAAGAAAAGGAATAAATGTTGCCACAAGAAGAGATTCAAAAGAAGAAAAAAGAGAGAAACACAAGTTGGCAACTATAGAGGCACACTGCGGACCAAATAAATGAAGAATAAGGTATTGTGCCTAATTTCTAATCTATGGTGTTATGGTGGAAACAGTTATAGCGAAAAGACATCGAGAGGTGCATCTTTTAAAAATCACTCACGCGTGTCCCACGAGAGCGTCGTTGTAAAGGCTGCGCGTGTGAAACAATGCGGCTGCCTAGCGCTCCATCTCTCTGATTCTCCAGCAGGAAGCCGTCGGAGTTCGAACACGTCGGAGTGTGCAAGGAATGTTGGGTAATAAACGTAATACCGCATAACGTGGCGGCCATTTTGAATTCATTTGGTAGCACCATAGCAACGGCAATGTTAGCTTGGAAAAGATCGAGAAAGGAACATTGTTTAGATTTTGGGCAAAAGTGGAATTCCAGTAAGACAACGCTTGTTCGGAAAACTTTGTTATAATAGGTAAACATTGTGTGAGGCATTTTGTTGAAATATATCTGATCTCATGCTGCTTGTCAAAGTAATAAGGTTGTCTTGGTAAGTGTATTGTTTTGAAGATTAACACAGAGATAAGACAACATTGAAAGAAATAGCCAATTTTCTATCTATGATAAAAAACAACATATTGAGACAAGAAAAAAAACAAGGATTGTTAATTTTCACATGGTTTATTCTGGTATTCTTTTTCAAAAGGGTCTAACTTTATATGAGGACCTCAGTGTCCTTCCATATTACAAACATGCAATTTGATCCGCCTGCGAAATTCTTGCAATGTAAAGGAGATCCACCGTTACCTTGGTCAAGTTGGAAAGAAGAATTTATTAACTATATGAAGGTGATAGATGGAGAAAGGATGGGTGCAGAAAGAAAGAAAAGTATTCTATTGCATTGTTTGGGATCTTAGGGTCAAATGATTTTTAGATCGTTAGCTCAAATTTTAATAAATGATAATGCGGAAGCTACAAATGTCTACAATGAGGCGTTACTCAGAATGGAAAAAAGATTTAAACCTACGAGTAACATTGCCTTAAATAGGTTCAAATTTTATACAAGGAAGCAAGAGGAAAATGAATCCTTTGATGAGTTCTTAACTGCTTTACGCTCTTTAAGTTTACACTGTAATTTTGGCAATATTGCTGATGAGATGATCAGAGATCAAATAGTTGTTCATGTTAAAAACAAAAAAACACAAGAACAGTTGTGGGTTTTGGGAGATCCAAAACTTTCAGAAGCGATTTCTACAGCAGAAGCGTTTGAGCAGACGGAAAAATGGATGCACACTGTAAATGACATTAACAACAAGACTGGAATATCTGGAGAGCTTGCCTCTGTAAACAGTGAGGGTGTAAGACATGACATACAAGGTTTAAATGCCATACAAGGAAAACATTTTTATACCAACACTAATAAAGGTATGGAAAGGAATGAGAAAAATATTTATTGCTACAGATGTGGTAATAGGAATCATTTGTCTTCCTTTAATGCGTGTCCAGCCATCAGGAGGGAATGTAAGAATTGCGGTAGAATAGGACATTTTGCTAATATGTGCAGAGATCAAAGGAAGACGTCTACTCAAGTACGTCCAAGGATTTCTTCTCTTGTAGAAGGATCAGCTGCTGACAGATATTCAACAAGTGTTGATAATCCGCGTGTGCAAGGAAATTCTTCAGGTTTTGTGGTATCCCCAAGAGGACTTGGTTAAAGGCTCATTCAATGATGTATTCTCAGATACTTTGGGAAGACTCAAAAATTATTCTCATCATATCAAACTTAAAATAAATGTTATACCAGTAAGGCAGAAAATAAGACCAGTTCCCATTAATGTGAGAGAGGAACTTAAGGAAATGTTAACAGGATTAGTAACGGAGGGTATAATAGAACTAATTAATTAATCAGAATGGGTTTCTCCAATTGTTTTAGTACGGGAACCTGATAAAAAATTGAGACTCTGTGTGGATTTAAGGGCACTGAATGCAGAAATAGTGGTTGATTGTCATCCACTACCAAATATCAACGAGGTAGTGTCAATGCTGGAGGGTGCGAGGGTGTTTTCAACACTTGATTTAAGATCTGCATATCATCACGTGCCACTTACAGATGATTTAAAAAATGTAACTGCATTTATTACACCTCAAGGTTTATATCGGTATACGAGGATGCTGTTTGGTTTAGCCTCCGCGGCCTTGGTTTTCCAAAAGATTATGTTCAATATTTTTAGAGATATGGAGTATTGTGTAAAGTGTTTCCAAGATGATTTTCTTGTTTTTTCAGAGGAAGGTAATAGTCACTTAAATCATTTGACGGAGGTGTGTGATAGATTAAGAAAGAATGGTCTAACTTTAAAAGCTAATAAGTGCAAGTTGTTTAAGGAAAGTGTGGAATATTTGGATCATACCTTGACTGGTGATGGGGTAGTACCTAAGAAGTCTAATTTAGAGGCTATAATGAATGCTCCAGCACCCAGAACAAAAGAACAATTACTCTCTTTCGCAGGAATGTGTGAGTATTACTCTGTTTGTCACTAATTTTGCATCCAAAATGGAACCATTAAGAAAATTGCTAAGGCATAATGCCTGTTTTGAATGGACAGATGTTCAGGAAAATGCCTTTAAGGAAATCAAAACTGATATTGTTAATGTCCCTAATCTTAGGCCATTTTGTATGAATAAGCAGTGTATCATTAATGTCGATGCAAGTTTGTATGGAGTTGGAGCAGTGTTGTCACAAAAAATTGGAGGTGAGGAGTGGAATGTGTTGTTTGCCTCGAGGACTTTGAGTGACACAGAGAGACGATATGCGGTCATTGAGAGAGAGCTTCTTGCCTGTGTGTGGGCTATAGAACACTACAGGAAGTTTATTTGGGGTTCGAGTTTTATTTTAAGGACTGATCACAAACCATTAGTGTATATTTTATCACCAGGGGGTGGATGGAACTCGACAGCAAGGATTGCCAGACTTACATCTAGGTTACAGGAATATTGTTTTAAAATGGAATTTGTTCCTGGAAAAAAAAATTAACACCTGATTGATTTTCACGTCTTCCGTGTGAGTCAGAAGTGAAGGTAAAGGATAATGACCTGGAAGTGGTTACGTCAATTCAGGATGTGGTGATTGGGGCATTTTCGAACATTTCTGAAGATATATGGAAAGACTGTGATATTAAGGATGAGGTCATGATTTTGGTTAAGAAGTATTTTAGGGAAGGTTGGCCCAAGAGGTATAATGTTTCAGAAGAACTCTTACCGTGGTTTAAAATATCTGATGAATTAATGTTGGATGGAGATTTTTTATATAAAGATGAAAGTGTGTTCCTCCCTTTGGTGTTAGGGAAATGATTTTGGAAATGTCACATAAGTCTCATCCAGGTATGTCTGCAATGAAACGCCTTATTAGAACTTATTTTTGGTGGCCAGGAATGGATCGCATGGCAGACAGGGTCGTGAGAGATTGTGTTATTTGTAGCTCTAGTGATAAGGTATGTAAGGTTAATGTTTCACCTCTCAAAAGTGTAGATTGGCCACATGAACCATGGAAGAAATTAGCTTTTGATATTTCTTGTCCATTCCTGGAATTACCCCTTGATTCAAGATTTGCCTTAGTTTTGGTAGATTACCACTCGAAGTGGCCAGAGGTTAAGATGGTCCCTATGGCTACAACCAACAAAGTTTTAGAGTTCTTCAAAGAGATTTTCTCCAGGGAGGGTGTTCCTGCACAAATTGTTACAGAAAATGGTGTGCAACTCACTTCGTGTGAGATGGAAGACTTTCTTAAGGCTTTGAGTATAAAACATATTACTACTTCATTGTATTCCCCACATGAAAATGGTCAAGTGGAACGATTTATCAGAGTTTTGAAGGCTTATATCACAGAAGTTAGGAAGGAAGGAGAATTGTGGAAGGACCTTTTGAGAGAGAGATTGTGGACATATCGCATTACGCCGCACTCAATTACTGAGGTTAGTCCTTTCCGCTTATTGAAGGGTAGGGATCCTGCCTCAGTTATATGTCCCTGGTGGTTGAAAGAGAAGGTGACAAATAATATTAAACATGTAGTTAATAAGGAGGACACAGCTTTGAGGATTAAAGAGAAACAGGATAAGTTCAAAACTTGGTATGATAACAAATGGAATGTCAAACAACATACCTTTACTATTGGTGATTGGGTCAGGATAAGGAAACCGGGGTTGGTAAGTAAGTGTGCCAGTAAATTCTACAAACCCATCAAGATTACCAGAGTCTTCAAGAATTCGGTTATAACTCAGGATGGTAAGCTATGGAATGTTAGGCATGTTTCCAAGTGTCCTAATTTATTTGGGTCTAATGACAGTTCGGACAAGGATATTTCCATTAAGTTTAATTGTGCACAACCGAGTTTCCAGAATAATTCTGAAATTCTTTCTGATTCCATTGCCAACAGAGTTAAAGATTTTGCACGTGTATGTCTTCTTCCTGGAAAGTTTGTAGATTATGTTAGGTAATTTTGTTTACTGTTTTGATGTTCTTCCAACCTTGTTTTGTTGTTTATTCTAGTGTCTCATTTATTAATAAGGGAGATGAGTTACATTTACATATGCTTGTTAAAGTACATTGTTATCTTTCACCCTGTATTCTGATTCTGAGAATGCTCATGGGCTACAGTGAACTGCATGTCAGGCAGTTGACAGAAGACAGCTTTAGCACATGTTGTTGTGCTGCTTATCTCTAACTTAAATAAATATATTTATAATTTAATTTACTCTATTCACTTCAATATGATGATGAGGCAATATCATATGTAGATTACATCTATCTTACAGACGATGACTTGGACAGGCATTTGAACAGAGTGAACACCATCATACTTGGATTCGCCTCTGAAGGGTAAAAATTAAATTGTAAGAAATCGAGAATTGCCCATCTCAGCGTCCTTTTTCTGGGATATGAGCCTTCAAGTGAAGGCAAAAGTCTGGCAGCCAACTTTTTAGAAGAGTGTGTGCTGCTCCAACCTCCAAAAATGCTGAAAAACATACAGTCAATTGTAGGTTTCCTAAATTTCGGAATAACTTACATTCTAAATTACTCAGAAAGTGTTAACCCTCTATAAGAATTGATCAAACCTGATTTCAAAACAGTTAATTGGACACAAAAACACACAGAAATTTAGCGTTTGGTCGAAACAGACAAGTTAGCTACAAAACATTTACAAACACGCGTAAACGTATGCAACTTAGTTATCCGAATCATTCCAGGAAGATGCGGATACACGTACTTAACCTTTAATGAAGGAGAAAAAGAACCAATAGCTTACAAATCACACTTGTACACACAAGCAGAAATGAATTTCACTTCTACAGAAAAAAATCTGACAGTGGTTCAAACTGCAGTTGCAAAAGAGAGGGCCCTCGCGCAGGGTAAACACATTATGGTCGTTACACCTTTACCTGCCTTAACAGCAGTGACAAAAGCAAGCATTTCGAATGCTAAAGCATTACATCTGAGATGGATACAATGGGTTACTTCTCTTGCTGCAACAGACGTTTAATACTTTTTTGATCCTTATTTAAAAAGACAAGAATTTATACAATATAAACAAGAATGTCCTCTGCCTACTGAAATTCTGCCTCTAGAGAAGTATGAATGTATAATTTATACTGTCGAATCAGCCCAACCAGCTTTTGGGGGTAAACAAGCTTATAGTGCAGCGTGCGCGATCGTTAAAGGTCGCTAGCGCAATGGCAAATTCCGAACTATGGTCACTAAAACTCAATCTCTAGGAGATTGTACAGCTCAGCGAGCTGAAGTACAAGCATTCAAGATGGCAATTGAAAATACTGATCGCAAATTCACCACACTGATAGTGTGCGATTCCTTTTACTGCGTTCAATCTTACAATGAATACTTGCAGAACTGGATTCAAAAACGGTTTCAAAGATGCAAAAGGTGGCACAATCAAGTATAAGTTGCTTTGGGAACAGGTAGTTCAGTTACGACAAGAACTACAAAAGGCTCATGTGATACATACACTGAGTCTTCAACGTGATGGCGTTCACGTTGCAGGAAATTCATTGGCTGATGAAGCCGCAAAGGCAGCTGTGCAAATGGCTTCCGTAGCTGCAATCACTCATTCGAAAACGAAAATAGACAGCGAAATAATGCTAGCTGTCAATGCTTCGTGCAAAGGCAGCGGTGCAGCATTACCTAATAAGTTTCCACTCGAATATTCATACATAATTGATGCAAACTCCGTTCCTTTTGTTCGAAACCCTGGAGTGGTAGCTTTGATATGCGAAGCTCATTAGGGAAAGGGTCTGATACATCAAGGGATCTCTACAACTATATTAAAGGTAAAAGAGTCTTACTGGTTGCCAGGAATGAATGCTAACATTCATATGTTTGTCATTGACTGCATAGGCTGTGGTAGAGATCGCAGCACAGAACGCCGCCAGATACCTGACTATAGCATAGCCAGGTCAGTACAGACACCATTGTTAGACAACGTTAGACTTTCTACACGCAGACGTCCTTGTGGACAAATGCGGTCCCACAAATATTAAGACAAGATTCATTTGGATGTGGCCTCAGCGCTTGGCTGACGCTCAAACTGTTATAAAAGATTTGCGAGTCTTTATCAGCACATACTCAGTCGGCACGCTACATTCTGACTAGGGTCCTGCGTTTAGCTCAAAGGCTTACCTGAAGACCATGGCCAATCTGGGCATTGCATTGCAGTACTCTAATCCATTCCATCCTGAGGGAAATTCGGTAGTGGAGAGAAACAAACTGGACATAAAGCAATCTATAACAGCTAGGGAACTAGGCTTGGGTGACGGGTGGGTCAAACATCTAATAAGTGTCCAATGTAGCTTAATAATCTGCCAAGAAGTTCTCTAGGGGGTATCACTCCATATGAAATCATTTTTGGAACTAGAATGACTGTGTTGGACCTTGATTGTCACACTTCAGTGGTAGAACAAAAACCCTTTGATATCAAAGATCGTTTGGCTGTTTTGCAGGACTTAAATGAAATAAGACAAAGACAAAGTAACGTACTCCTG
The DNA here is from genome assembly GCF_964263255.1 of Lissotriton vulgaris. Lineage (NCBI taxonomy): Eukaryota > Metazoa > Chordata > Amphibia > Caudata > Salamandridae > Lissotriton > Lissotriton vulgaris. The sequence continues at coordinate 809,706,959 of NC_141700.1, forward strand.
AAGTCAGCAACCACTGAAGAGAAACCAACCGTCCCAGCAAGGCCTGTCTGGATTCCAAAGATTGGGGATATAGTCAGAGAAAAGATCGCGGACAAGAAAGAATTTGGGCCTTCTTACAGACAACCAGTACCTGTCCTGGCCATCCACGGATCAAGAACAGTATTACTGCTGACCCTTGATGGTAAAAAGGAGAACAGGTTCATGTCCATCGACCTGGTCAAACCACATCATGTGGCCGATCATAAGTAGTAGGCCAAGTGGACTCCAAAGATGTAGCAGATGCCCTAATCTGGCGACTATCCAAGAGGTTCAAACTGAGAGACTTATCACTTTTGAAGAATCTGCAGTGCGAAAAGAAGGACTTTGCAACAAAGTCATGGAATGTGTACCTCTTGAAACCCAGATAACAGTTTGTCAAAAAATGCTGTCTACAATGAAATAGCATCTGACTATACAAATGTAACAAGTGATCAAGTGGTTCCAGCGATTTCGACAAATTCTGATGCAATCCCTACAATTAACAGAACTGCCTCTGGCTATTACATTAACTTTGATACGTTTTCCGAGGATCCCAGCGAGCCTGAAATGACGCCAGTAAAAATAACTTTTAAATAACAAGCAACAGACCTTTTTCAACATCTTGAAAAGACTTATCTGGTTTCGCCATGGATTTAACTTTGGATTGTGTTGGGTGTACTTGTTCTTCTACTTTGGTTGACTCTGGTGATAACTTGGGGGATGCTGATAAATGGAAGATATGTTAAAAAGGACACAGCAAGTAAGAAAATCAACTTACTCCTCAAGCCACACAAATCATCTCATCATGAAAAAAGAGACTTGTCATCAGTGAACATCACAGCTGTTCCAATACCAGGGGGTATAGCTTGGGACAGAACTAATTATGAAATGTTTGGCCTGCCAGAGCTGTTGAAGATTCCACACCAATTCAAGATTTCCTTGACTGACTTTGTTTAGTCTAGTACCTTTTTTGATGATTGGGACTTCGAGACTGGTAATAATATGATGTCAGACTTATAAATGTCTGCAAAATTAACAAATCATGAATATTTAGAAGGTTCATCAGATTATGAACAAATGTATTGTTAAAATCACAATGGTCATCACTTATTGCATAAATCTGCAAACCCTAGAAGTGTATTAACTTATAAGCAATGGGAACATTGTCCTACGCCACCAAAGGGTAGCTCAAAAACGTTTTATGGCAAATTTCCATACTTTTCAGGTTTTAATGTTTCGAATCCAGAATCATTTTACTTTAAATACGTTAATAAGACAGGAATGAAAAGTATGTTGACAAATATCAAACAAATGTATTCTGCTGCCTTTTATGCTCAGCTGTCGACATTAGATTTTGACTTTTGGTAAGACAACATTGAGACAAAAACTGTCTGGGGCACTAAAAATTGACAAGTGCAGGGAATAGAATCTTTGTTTAGAGCGTGCATCATCGCAGAGCAAATAATGTTTTTGAATGACACTGTCCAACAGACGTCTTGTCTTGGGATAGCCAAGATCAAGGAGTTAAAAAAACCATCCATACCTACACCTACTCCTGATAGTAAGAACACTACAGAGGAGGTGGTCGACGTACATACTATTTTGCATCACAACAGAACAGATTGGAAAAAATTGTTAATCTGGCCCACAGACACACACAACTGTCAAGATAGATTCATGAAAAAGACACAAGGGTTCACATTCACTAGGCCAGATCCAAGATATGTTCAGAGACAGCATCCAGGAATAGTAACATCATACAGTGTAGGGAAACTGTGCCTTGAGTGGCAACACAAATGTACACTAAAGGAAGTAAAACAACACTTATCTTTACTTAAAGATGGCGCTGATATGAGGGGCTTCTTACAAGGACCTACTAAACCGCATCATAATAGTTTTCTATACGCCGGTATCTATGCCATGTATATTGAAGCATGGAAGATTACGCAAGCAGAGACTGCAGAACGAACACGAGAAATTGATCGCATTAATTTAGAAAAATCTCTCTGTAGTTGACAATGGGTTAACAACTCTGTTGTCCAGGATATTTTCTTTGGACATCATAGTATCCTCTGCTATAGACATAATGGAACAGGACTTGGTCATGCTGCAACATGGTCAGTCGCAACTACGTTCTATAATGCTATTAGGCTAGACGTTACAAAACCTACGTTCAGGCTATGTGCCTTGGCCTTTAATCAACACCACGTCACTGTTTTCAGAATTTAATTTCACTGATAAACAGATCACACTGGCACAGAGGGGAGCAGACTATACAGTGCTGAGCATTGAAAAACTGGAATGATTGCCATTAACTGCCGCTGAAAGACTAGCCACAGAATGGATAATACACGGAGCAATCACTCTGCCTGTTACAATTCTCCATTTTCAGTATTGCCTAAAACATATACCAGCAGGCGTATATGAAAGGTTGGGTAAGGAATACATTAAGACATTCAGGGAATTACCATACACACATAGATGATGGAGTGGGTGGAAAGTGTTTCTTATGGTAAAAATTGTTAAAACGCACCAAGCTGTTCTCTCCTTTGCCAGGGTATTAATTTACATGGGGCCTGCGATGGTTCCTCAAACAACTTATCCTTCCACCTGCAAGGTTCACCAGCTGCAGTGATTGATCCAATTTTTGGCCAACTTTCTAATGGAAGTTACCTCATGTTGACTGATCACAGCTGCTGTGGCGGTAAAACACCTTTACAACGCAACTTTCATTCCACATACCTTCACTCCGCATACCATTACAGCGAAAGTACCATTACTCTGCAATACTATTATAACGCATGCCATTACATCTTATATGCTTTTACCACGCATGCTTTTACAACAAAATTTGTTGTAAAAGCATGAATGGTAATAGCATATGTTTTAAATATTTAAGTTTAAGGTAAGTATATGGTTTTAGTTTGGGGGTGTTGGGGTATATGTTTTAGGGGTTCAGAGGTATTTTAAGGGTGGGTTTGGGTTATGGGGTACAGGGGTATTTTAAGGGTTCAGGGATAGGTTTGGGTTTTCGAGTACAGGGGTATTTTTAGGGTTCAGGCCTAGGTTTGGGTTTTGGGGTAAAGGGGTATTTTTTGGGTTAAGGGATAGATTTGGGTTTTGGGGTACAGGGGTATTTTTAGGGACCAGGGCTAGGTTTGGGTTTTAGGGTACAGGGGTATTTTTAGGGTTCAGGGCTAGGTTTGGGTTTTGGGGTACAGGGGTATTTTTAGCGTCCAGGGCTAGGTTTGGGGTTACAGGAGTATTTTTAAGGTTCAGGGCTAGGCTTTGGGGTACAGGGGTATTTTGAGGGTTCAGGGCTAGGTTTGGGTTTTGGGGTACAAGTGTATTTTTAGGGTTGAGGGCTAGGATTGGGTTTCGGGGTACAGGGGTATTTTTAGGGTTCAGGGCTAGGTTTGGGCTTTGGGGTACAGGGGTATTTTTAGGGTTCAGGGCAAGGTTTGGGGTTTGAAGTACAGGAGTATTTTTAGGGTTCAGGGCTAGATTTGGGTTTCGGGGTACAGGGGTATTTTTAGGGTTCAGGGCTAGGTTTGGGGGTACATGGGTATTTTTAGAGTTCAGGGCTAGGTTTTGGGGTGCAGGGGTATTTTTAGGGTTCAGGGCTAGGTTTGGGTTTTGGGGTACAAGGGTATTTTTAGGGTTCAGGGCTAGGTTAGGGTTTTGGGGTACAGGGGTACTTTTAGGGTTCAGGGCTAGGTTTGCGGGTACAGGGGTATTTTTAGGGTTCAGGGCTAGGTTTGGGTTTTGGGGTACAGGGGTATTTTAGGGTTCAGGGCTAGGTTTGGGTTTTAGGGTACAGGGGTATTTTTAGGGTTCAAGGTTAGGTTTTAGTTTTGGGGTACAGGAGTATTTTTAGGGTTCAGGGCTAGGTTTGGGTTTTAGGGTAAAGGGGTATTTTTAGGGTTCAGGGCTAGGTTTGGGTTTTGTTGTACAGGGGTATTTTTAGGGTCAGGATGGGTTAGTGTTTAAGGGTGCTGGGGTATTTTAAGGAGTAAGGTTGGGTTATTATTATGGGGTGCAGGGGTATTTAAAGGGGCTCGGGTGGGATTATTTTTTAGGGTGTAAAGGGTAATTAATAAATGTTTTAAATTAAATATATATATATATATATATAAATATATATATGTAATATTAATATATATACATATAAATAATACAATATAAACGAAAAAATGTTTTATTTTAACAACAAAAAATATATTTGTATTTAACCTTTTCCATGCTCATGACGAGCTGAACTCGTCATGAGGCACGGTGCTCCGGTGCTCATGACGAGCTCAGCTCTTCATGAGCCGTGGAAAGCTAGCATGCGGGGATAATTCCCCTGCTGTGTTGAGCGTTTCACGGGAGATGGTGCACCTGTGACGAGCTCAGCTCGTCATGAACACAGGAGTGCCGTGCCTCATGACGAGCTGAGCTCGTCATGAGCATGCGGGCGCTGTGCGCGCCCCCTCCCACCCAGCACAGTGGGGGAATTACCCCTGCAGCGAAGGGGATATATATGTATATATTTTTTTTATAAAGTACTTTTACAAAGTATATGACTTCACCACACATGCATTTGCATTGTAATGGCATGCGTGATAAAGTCATATGCATTGTAAAAGTTTGAGGAATTATGGCTTTGCAGAGTAATGGTACTTTCGTAGTAAAAAAAGTGGAGTGATGGTATGCGGGATGAAAGAATGCGGGATGACAATATATATTTGCTGTGGCATGTTGACACGTTTACACTATCTCGTAACTGTGTCAGCCAGGGTCAATTGCTGTGTACACGTATTGTTTCCAAAAACCAAGACAGACCTGGAGTCGCTGTTATGGCTTTCACTGAACATCTCTTCTATACGAATTGATACTTTAAGCAGAATAAAAGCCATTCTTTTGCAAACAATTGTGCCATTGACCTCGGCCAAAGAAACGTATGATCTGCAAGTTGCAAGGATTTCTGCAGAGATACATGCCGTTTTAACAACAAATTGCCCTATACATTTCCCGAAAATGTTAGGTCGTATCTTAAACATGTCTGATACGAGTGGTATTGTACATGTATTTAAGACAGTTTTTTCGGGACTGTTAGCACCTTTTCAAGCAGTCCTAGGCATATTTCCAAACTTCGTGCACTCTGTGTTTGGCGGACTGCCTCTCGTTTTGGAACTCACGGCAGGTATACTATTTTTGCTCCTATTGCTTCGATATGGCAAGCCAAAATCACCTGCAATACCCAGTTCACCATGGAGAACACTCTACTGGCGATGAGGTGTCGTGAGCGCATCGTCCAAATTTTGGCAATAACTTGTTTAAGAGAATTGAATACCACATGGTTTATGTAATTTAGACCAATATGGCAAGATTGCATCTTACCTGTTCTTTGATGCCTGCTATGCGGAGAAGAATGCGTGTTAGACATCTGTCTTACACTACCATCAGTCCTGCCAACGGATGTTAATACTTTGCTTGGACCTGTAATGGCGCATGCACTGTGTTGTCCTCAATGGCTACCAATCCTGATGACGGCATTCATTGAGATCTCACAGACGCAAAATGCTACTGCTGAGGTACGAGTGGAAAGCGGCACACAGGTGCCTTCCAATTCGAACATTGCTAATACGAACAACGCTGGCGGCGATGCTTCACATCTATGTGCGCTTGATCTTCTTAACGAGGTAATCCAACTTTCACCTACAATGGTAGACAAATTCTTTATAGACTTAGAAGACTTGGGGGCACATTAAGTCCACCCGCCATCCCGTCGTACAGATGGACCGCCCGCCATAAGGGCGGGGGTCCCGTGCCTGCCATTAGGATGCGCCCGCCACAGTGGCAAGCGCATCCTGCATCCCTAACATTGTGGTGGGCGGTGCACTCAGCACCGCCTGCCACAATGTTAGGGAGGCATGCTGTGCACTTCCATGCACAACATGGCAGGCACCGTGCGATGCCTGCCATGTTGTACATGGAAGTGCAGGGGGGTACCATAGGTACCCCTCATGTGCAGCCCCACCCCCTGGAGTCCTTGGGGGTACCGCAACAGGCCCCCCTAGCAGACTCTGCATCTCTTTCTGTGGCGGCCTTGCCGCCACGGAAAGGCATTCCTAAACGTACATTGTAATATGGCTGGCGGTGTCTGAAAGACACCACCACCATATTGCAGCCTTTTCCGCCCGGTCGCAAGTCGACCGGGCGGAAATGAGGCGGACGGTCTTTCCATCCGCCGCAGGGCCCCCAGCCATAATAATATGGCAGGGGTCTTTTCTACATGGATGGACGGCGGATTGCCCCTGCCGTGCCGGCGGTGATCGCCGTGCCGGCGGTGATCACCGCTGGCCCGGCGGGGGCAATCCGCCCGCCATCCTAATGGGGCCCTTGATGTTTTCCCCAAACAATAACACTGACTTTTGATTTGTGCACGCTGTGTTCTGAGAAAATCTGAATTCGACCTTCACTTTTCAAAACAAAGTTTCTAACTTTGGAACTCTTTTTCCTATGATATACATAGAGAACTAGGATTCTTTGAAAAAACTTCCAAGAGACAATATTTGACCTTGTCCACATTCAACCAGTTTATATAATCTGCCATGGAATGGTCTCGACTATTTAAGAGCCATTTCATAAATGTATTTCATAAATGTATTTTCTTGATTCATTCGGATAGCATTTTCAAATGTAAATACTATATACCTTCAATGAAAAATTGCTTTAAATGAGTACAGCACAAATGCTCTTTTTGTGTACAAGCAGTACCAATGCATTTTTATGTATTTTGGGTGGGTTTTTAATACATCATGTTTAGATATGTTTTTATGTGTTTAGAACTTAGTAATGTAATGTTATGTTATGTTAGTATGAATTTGTAGAGCGCACGTTCACCCTGGTGTTTCTTGCCGCTGTGTACCACTGGGGAACCCGTCCTGGCTTTCCCTGTGAGATGGTCCGTATTGGGCATCCCCAAGGTGAAGCCAGGTATCCCCGGCAGCGAGGGGGCCGTTGTGGAGATTAAGCAAGCTATTGCCTAGAGTTGCAGCGTGGGACCCATGGTTAGAGAGGCACCGTGGCGAGATTTATCGAGCCCGCTGACATTGGTTCCGTACCCTGCCGCGTCGGGAATTGAACCCTGGTCCCGGGCGACCTCTGCGTCTGGGTCTGCTGCCTCTAACCGGTGAGCCACACTTCTCCAGTAATGTCATACATAAGAAAGTGGAGTGGGTATTGTCTGGCGTTTCAGGCTCCAAGAGAATGTTCCTGATTGATGCTCTTATATAAGCAGAGAAATCAAACCCTTATTTAGGCATAGCCTATGCTACCCAAATGCAGGCATGGCTACTTCCACCCGTACCAAACGTCACAAGGATTTCTTGGAAAACCAGCTTACGCAGTTAGAGAACTTCCCCTTGCTTGAATATTGATTTCTCCAAGAACTCAGTTACTTTACAATGAACAACTATTCCACAGGGATTCATTATGACGTTCATATTCCCGACTTTACCTCAAACGATGGCATTCCTAAACACCTTCAAGGTATAAATATACCTTCACTTGCTATAGCAAACTACAGTGGTTTGGAGCAGTTCGACTATCTACTTGCCCAACGCAGCTCACTACAGAAAGTTCCGAAGGAAGCCGACTCTCAGGCTGATCAGGAAGCTGCCCTTCTCCTGCCGAGAATCCAGCTCCAGTGTTTCCAGCTCCCCTTGCGGGGTGTTGGGAAATCGAGTCCCGAGACTGAGATACCAGACCTCTTTCATTCTAACCAAGGTATGGAGCTGATTAGAACCTAGCGAAATTTGGTAGATTCTTGGCAAAGAAAACTAAAACCTATGCTGCACAATACTTACTGCGTCCCGCGTACTAGACTTAGGTTAGGTACATTGGGGTAGGCGTATTTTAGAAGCACCAGTTGAGTATTTTAGCCTGTGTATTTATGTATGTATTTTTATATGGCTTAGAAACCATACAATGCTCTTACAGTATTATTTTATAATACTATTTGCGCTGTACGCATTATACTTTACAGTCTGCCTAACGATTGTAGCAGTTCACTTCTCTTGCATGAGAAAGAAGAATGTTCAATAAACCTTTTTATTGAAAACGCCTGTCTCTCTATTTCTCTGAAACTCTGTAGAAAAGAAACATGCACGATTGGCTGAGTGAAATACTTATCTATTGTTTCCACGACCCGTAGAGATATATTCTTATTCTTGGGAAACAAAGTCATGTTTGTGCGGTTGTCAGAAACGAATCCCTTCTTCTGTATTCGAGAAAGTTTCTAGTGACCTCTGAGCTAGCGGGCACTCACAATTAAGTTTAGTATATTCGATAGAGACCTAGTTGACCTAAGTCCTACAACAAATCTATCGGATATATTATTCAAATGCGCAGATCCTATTGGGAATATAGGAACTACACTAAAGTAGGACCTTGAATTTGACATGGACAAGAGTCTGAACCAGAAACCACTGAAATTCGACTGTCTGGACACTCTGGACTTCGTTTGGGCCCGACTTTGTCTCCCTCTCAGTCTGAAGCATCATCTGTGCCTGTGCAACATACTGGATCGATGCAGGACCTGTGGAGCATCAAGGACAACCAAAGATATCTCCCTTGGAGTGAAGGAGTCGCCCCACTGTATTCGCAGGCTCCACAACACTGCTGTAAGGTCTGCTGACCCTGAGCTTGTTTGGACTCCAAAGGCTTCAGCAACACAGGAGGTGGGTTTCTATGTCTCTCGAGGCTTGAGATCCCCTCTTGCCAAGTTTGAGTCAGAATCACTTGTGAGGGCTGCAATACCCAAACCCCTGTGCACCGTGTACATTTGCAAGTGCATATGCTTGTTGGCATTTCTCAAACAAGTTCATTGGGCTTCAAGTAGTAACAACCTCTGGCACTATTTCCTACCAAGAACTTTGACCTCCTCGCACCGAGTGCACCATGGGGCGAATGTTTGATGAAATCGCTTGAGGTCCTCTAGCGACTCCCGTGCCTCCGGCCTGTGGGTCCATTTAAGGGTCAACTTTGCTTTTCTTGGGCTCTCCAGTTGCTCCAGGCTGGCCCTGACTCCCCTTGTTTGGTGAGTCTCCTGGACCTTGCTAGTCCGAACCGTATACATCTTTGTCCTTCTGCATGGGTTGCCGTTGCCGAGGCTTGTTGGTGCTCCCGCCAAACACGGACCCCTCAGCACTCGATATCCTTTGTGGGACAGCTTGTCTCTAGCTCCTGGTTGTCATCGACATCTTCTGGTCCCCGTAGCTGCCGAGTCAAGGACTCCATCAACGCACCTGAAGCAACCAACATCGGTGGGCAGTCGTCTACCGAGTCCCTGGTCACTCCTGAGTGACCAGACTCTTTCCCTTCTGCTCTCAGTTACTCTACAACAAGAATCCAGCCAGCAGGAGGACTAATAATCTGAACTAAAATTAAAACGGGGATGCACTTAAAAACTCAAACTAGATAGCCCAAATCTACTGGCCATGATTTTTGAAGATACCAGTACTAACAGGTCCACTTTACTGATGAATATTTACAATAGGTTTGTTTCTCAACACCAAGACTCACCAACCATCATACACCTAGATAAATTCCTCAAGGTGGAAAGAGAATCTCATTACTTAGTCATAACGGGATATAAATGTAACTTTCGAGCCCCTCGAAGTAACTAAAGCATAACTGATGAAGTGGATGCAGAACTAGGTATTCCACCGCTGAGCCACGGGCAGCCAGTGAAGAACGTGAAAGTAGCTCTTCAAGTAGCATTCCTCCTATAAACACAGGTTGAGGGCTGTGAATGGTCGTTCCACCTCTGATCTTAGATTACATCATACATATAAGAGGGCGAATTTCAAAACTAGAATAGACTACTTACTGATCAATGTCCAACTATGGTCAAACCTAGTGGACATGTGGGTGATGGAGAGATACGACAGTGATCACAGCACTCTCTCTCTGGAACTAGTAGAAGCACCATGTTCCCACCAACCACTCTTGGAACCGAAATCCCTCAACCGCAATATTACTAGTAACGACAGAAAGAGGATTAAATGACCACAAATTGAGAATAGTGTAGAGACCCTGGCACAAATTTACACCGTATTAGTGATTCCCTGATTACCCTAGGCACCAACAGTACGAAGAAGCAAGCCACTGTGGACACATATTAAAAATAGCAAAGAATTCTGGCATTTATACTCAAAAGGTACAAGAAGTTTAGCTGTGGAAGAAAATTTCCATATCCTCCCACAGACATGGGAAGAACACTTCTCTAACCTGTATGTAGGATGAGTGGATAGTGGTGTAGCGCCCATAGAACCTTTTAACCAGGGAGTAAACACTGACTGCCTTTCCTTCACCAAAGATGAAACTTTGAAAGCAATTACAACTACACATTGGGGACAGCCCCTGGTCTAGACCGTACCCCAGTGAATCTTTACCTCTCTGAACCCCAAATAGGGAGTGCCATAGTTAATTACACGTATAATGCCAAATTAAAAGGGGCAGAATTACCAGATTCATGGCTGGGCATCGAGGTGGACCCCATTCACAAAAAAGAAGACAAAAGTGACCCGGTAAATTACAGGCCCATAAGCTTCATCTCTATTGCCCAAAAAATATTCTGTTGCCAACTGTTGGGGCAAATCCATGATTTGATAAGGGAAGTGGACCTATTGTTACCCCTACAAGCAGGATTCAGGGGTAAGAAAAGCACTATAGATCAGTTGCTTCGCTTCCTTCTGATGCTGTGGAAATATGTGACAAATGGGAAGGAGACTCTATACATTGTATTCGTAGATCTCTGAGCCGCTTTCAACTTGGTGCCACGGGAAAAACTCTGGACAGCTCTAATTAATTTAAGGATCCAAACAAACCTTCTACAAATTATCATGAGACTTCACACAAACAACTACGCCCAAATTAGATGGGGTAACGAAGGGGGGCTAGCAAACCAGATTAGTGTGAGACGCGGAGTGAGGCAAGGGTGTGTTCTTGCGCCAACCCTCTTCACGCTTTATATAAATGGCTTGATCAAACAGTTAACAGAATGCAGGGTTGACCGTCCCAAGCTTGCAGGCCAAGAGGTGCTGCGCTACTTTTTACAGATTACACCCTGCTCATTTCTAGGTCACCAATGGGGCTCCAAAACCTAATGGACAAGATTGGGAGGGGCTGGAGGACCACAGCCTAGAAATGAATACCCAAAAAACAAAAGTCATGGCTTTTAATCATCACAAGTCTTTTCATTGTAGCATAACACTGGGCTTACCCACACTAGAAGAGGTGAAACAATCTGATTACCTAGGGGTGAGACTCACTAATACACTATCATGGTTACCACAGTTACTAAAAAGCCAATTCTTGCTGCAGCACGTGAGGATGGCTTTAATAAAAACAACTAAGAAAGTCTACTTACAGACCATTGACCCTAGCAACCCAAGTATACCAAGCAAAAGGAACTCTATGGTGCAGACCTTTGGGGACACATCAATGTAGCTGCTAGCGAAAAAAATGAAAATGAAAAGATGAAGATCAGTGATGGAGCTTCCCCGAAACACACCGCTCACACCAATGCGCTTAGATTTGGGCATGAAGAGTGTTGCTCATGCAATTGCCCTACGGCCCCCAACTTTTTGGATGCACATATGGGTGAATGACTCTCCATTGCCGATGAAAGAATCACTCCAAGAAATATTTTCATTGGACACCAGAGGGTCTGTCCAGTGGTTTAATCACTTCAAACAACGGCTGGGAAAACTCAACATGAGTGACCTATGGCTATTCCTCAAAAATATTACAAATCTCAGCAAATCTCCTCAAAAAGAGATAGTGGAACCAAGTGGAGGATAGCTGGCTAAATAGGAGAGATGCAATGGAATTAACAATCAGATTTCTCGACATCAAAGATCAAATGCAGCAAGAAGATTCTTGGAACCGAATAGAGCCTCCATTCACAAAATTCATGTACAGCATTCTTCCAGTTAACAGTTTTGTTAGTAGCTGGAATTCTATAGACATCCCGCCCAGTTGCCCAGGGCATGAGGCAATCCTCGAATCAGAAGTACACTTCCTATTCTTTTGTCCCATGTACAAACAAACAAGAAGGACCTAACTAATGCCAAATTGTCACATTCTGGCAGCTAATCGCTTAACAGAGATTGTTAGAATTCTGAAAAGTGATAGCACAGAATAGTCTTTGGCCTGTCCAGATACTTGTTTCATGCATGGACAATCCAAAGAACAATAGTAAAATATAAAAAAGAACTATGCCCAGGGTTGTGAGAACTTAAAGTGCATGGACGATAAATCGAGTGCATGGATGGGTAATAATGGAAGGTAACTGTGAAATGTAATGGTTTACCATTATTCTGATAAGAACACACCAGATACCTTAGTGAAGCCAAGTACAAGTGTTTAAGATATGGCTACTGGACACTGAGAATCCCACATAAAGTGATGATGGGATTTTAGCATGTGATGGCTTATCTGATAATGCTGCTACCTTTATAATTGATAATTATATACTCTGATGATAAGATTTAATTGCAGTTTTATTGTACATAATGTAATTTTAGCACAATTCCATCACAGATGTTTGAAAATGCACTAGAACTAGGCACTTTATCAATTAATAACACAAGCACAACTGTAAATCGAATTCTATTATAAAGGAAGAGGTTTCAGGTATAACACATCCAATAGCATATCTAACTATGGCCACCTGATGTAAAGCTTGTTTTTATTCTCCCTCCCTTTCCCTCTTCACCTCCCTCTTTAAAAACGTTTGTGTTAAAATGTACTGTTTATTGATGGGCTTTTGTGGTTTTTATGATAAAATCGAATAAAGATATATCTACCCACCTTTGGATTCCAACGGGCACTTTTCTTGCTTCCAGCAGCGGCTCTCCTTTGAAGTCCTCCATTGTTTCCGGCGCCACTTCAGACCTATGCACCTGGCTTTCCTGGGATAGGTAACTTGGGTACCTCAGTATCCACGGGTGATGTATCTCTCTAGCCTTCTGTATTCCACAGGGTTTCTTCGAAGACCACTGGGAAGGGTCCTTAAACTCTAAAACTTCAACCGTGACTTTCCCATCAAAATTTACAGAGCATGCGGTCATGTTCCCACACTGCACCCGTCCCCTATGTGGTCCATACTTACTCACCTTGGGCGGTTCCTTGGGGTCCCAGAGATTCTACATCCTCTCCACATTGCCTTGACTCGAGTTGTGGTTCTTATACACCTTTCTCAGTATATGGTTTGATCACCCCGAGGGCCCACAAGATATTCGTGCTCTTTACTATAATTTCTGTGCTTGAGTATTGTGTGCTTTGTTTTTATCTCCTTGTAGGAGATACTGTATCATACTAGATAGTGTTATAATAATAAAAATATATTATTATAACTTCTGTGTGGTTCTCCTTTTATTTAACCAATACTATAAGGTTGCATTCTGGTAAAACAAGTTGCTTATAATTCCTTCAACACTAAGACTGAAGGCTGCTGTTCACAGCTACTACTTGTATAGCTTTCAAATGGTTATTGTTGACCTCTTAAATCCCTATAAGGGTTGTTTGGATTGGTGCAAGGTGCCCACTTTAGTTAGTGGACAGCATATTGCAGGCCAACTTCTCACATCACCTACCTCCAGTTCTTCTTCCATCATTTGCCGTGGCACAGTAAAAAAGTACTCCTCTCCTGTTTGGGACTTTTTCACAGTTAGAAAAGAGGGGGAGCACATTGCAGTATGCAACATTTGCCACACAAATGTTCATTGAGGGAAGCCTGGTACACATTATGGTCCTGGAGGCCAGGCGACCCATATGAAAAAACGCATACAATCAAGTGGGAGGGGAACCGTAAAAAAATTACTGAACATGATTGTGTTGGTGAGGAGAGCTGGGTAGCATCGGCTACAAGTCGAATCACAGTGGAAGCTTATGAAGAGGAAGAAGAGAGTGACATCAGCACACAAAGCATCCCTGTCCCCAGAAGTGTGCAAGCAGCTTCAACCACCTCAGGGACTTCACAATGGCACATAAATCAGAGTGAGATGGAGACATTACAGTATACAGTGACTGCCCCACCACCACAAAGTATGTTGAGTCTACCACTAGCATCTACTTCTCAATAGACACATGTGTCAGTGCCCCAAGAAAAGATGACAATCCAGGGCACTATTACGGGAATGTTTTGGCAGGAGGGACCCCATGAGCGAAACCACCCAACTGCATATATGTACAATGGAAAGCTGGCAAAAATGTTAGCTCTGAACCTCCTCCGTTTTTCTTTTGTGAAATGAGTGGTATTATTAGAATTTGTGGCAGCCATCTACCCAAAATAGAGAGTGCCGAGTAGGATCTATTTTGCTAGAGTGGCTGTTCCAGTGCGGCATCACAATGTGCTGCTGTTGGTTGGACAAGTTTCACAGCAAAGCGTTTTTCACACATCTACCTGACAACAGACATGTGAACAAGTTGTCAGGCAACTGTTTACATGTGCATCACTGCACACTGAATCTCTTTTGCAGGGGTAAAGCAAAATATATTTTCAGGTATTGACCCTGAAGAACGTTTTAAGAGCAATCAGTGCCATGCAGTGGCCATGGTTGCAATGGAGAAATTACATACATCTGTACATTTAAACAATCCTCAAAATGCCCCAACATTTCAATGTCTTGTCCTCCAAAAGCTTTTGTTTGCACATCAATGTTCATTAACTTGTAGTGGCATTGTTTACTCTAAAGGGTAATATCATACAAAATGGTAATGAGGGCCCTGGAATCAGCCATTACTTCTAATTCCATTTTACCTATATGTACCATACCCAATGGTTTCTTGAATGAAGGAGAAATGTTATTATCATCAAAGGTTAACACTAAATTATTGATCAGATCATCCGGTAAATCATCATTAACTCTAACCTGTGTGTAAGTAGATCTAGCAGTGGATCTACAAACACTAAAGAAATGACCCATTTTTTACATTTAGCACACCTACGATTATTAGCTGGATACCTAGGATTATTCCCCAAATGCTATTTGGTTTCACATCTGTAACAGGATAGTTTCTTTGAATTTACTGCACTACTCCTTCCCTAGGATACATCACAAAAGGAACTTTTCCTGGAAATAGCACACACAGCAACCTGATTAAGTTCAGTACCAGTGATAGCTTTAGTGGAGATGGATGCACCCTCAAAAGGTTTGGCAAAGTGTAGGACTACAGTCAAAGTAGGATTTCTACATGCCAGTAAACGTTCTTGCACCTTTTTGCTGTAACAATTGAAAACTAATTGATCACGTAAGGATGTGTCAAGATAATCACCACATTCACACTTGGCAGCTATGATGCATAAGTTAAAATACACTCCTCCACACTTTCAATAAGTTTTTACCTCTGATAAAACTTTTGCCTCTCAATCATTATGTTAGGTTGTTCTGAAAAGCTTATTTTTTAATCTTTTCCTTGATTTCTGTATATACAACTAAAGGTACAAATTGCCCAGGAGGAGGTTTACATTCCGGTAGATTATCAAAGATCTCCTGTCCTGCATCCCCAAGTAATTCAAACAGTAAAGCTTTCTTCCTGTTATTGGGTATGCTTTAATATCAATGGGTACCAGATAATTTTCAAAAGCCCTGCACCACTGTTGCCACTTGACTAAAGGTTTTCCTGGATTTTGTATAAAAAAAAAGGATTAATTTGTACTTGGTGTAAATGAGCAGACATTATAAGGTGCAATCAGCAATAAAAAATATTTAAAAAGAAATACTTCTGTGAAGAAAAGACAATAAACTAGGAGAACACAGTAATTGTCAAAGTCTCACCATTACTGTATCTTTTCTTTTAACACAACGCTTATTAGTAGCAGAAACAAGAGTCAGTTCCACAAAATTGGCGGATAAATGACCTAAACGCGCTTGTAAATGATTACATGAGTCAAACGCACACTACCTTGTCTTGCACTTGCTGGTACTTCCTGGTGTGACACTAGAACAATGCGCCCCACAATACTGTAATATCCTCAGGTCATGTCATTATGTTCTCTGTACCTAGCTGCTCAGCCAGTGTGAGTGTTCCAGTTAGAATGTTAGTGTGAGTGGAATGCGTGGGTGTCTGTGTGTGAGTGTTGTCAGTTGGGAGATGGGCTGAGCAGCAAGGAGGCTGCTCCTGGTGGGGCTTACTGTACATCTACTTATGAACCTATTAAACTTCATCTACTTTTACCTGGCCACATCTACAGCGTCTACTTGTGACTCCTGAACATGTGGGACCAGCCCACTACATTTTTGGCAACGAGGATGGGATACTTTAATATCCTCAGGTCATGTCATTATGTTCTCTGTACCCACTACAGTCTACTACATATACCTAACGCAACCAAGGAATCAGAACTTGAACAGAGATGTGCTTGATGTTCTGAACAGTAGAGCAGTCCCGGGGCAGCAGCCAATAAGCGCAACTTTTAAAATACAAGTAGCCTCCAATAGCCCAAAGTAGCTAGTGGCCCGATTTTATGCTAAACTCCACGACAGCTTGTAGGCAACTTTTGAAAAGAATTACAGTAAAATCGAGGGATTCCTCGGTGGGCGGATGCAAGCACAATTTCCTGATGTCGCCATATTGTAGTAATGGTTCGTGTGCACAGAATAAATCACACAAACGGTAGAAGATCCTTCCTCGAAATGTGGATTTATTTTCAGACGATAAGACCAAACACCCATGGAGGTCATGCAGGAGCCTCTGCAGACGCTGCAGTTCAGACCGAGAATCTAGCAGAAATGTCGGCTGGTCAACCACTGAAACCAGGGCAACAGCACAGAACTAAACACAATGACAAAAGTAAATAACCTCTTTGACAACTCAACCAGCACAGGTATAAGGCTTGTATGAGTTAAAGGAGCTCCTGCAATCCATACACATGTGTGCACATTACAACCCAGAACCACCCAGACTCACAGACCCACAGACCCATTAACACCATCACTGCAAGAGTACAGAAGCACACACACCATCACAGCAAGGGTGCTGATACACACACAACAATAAAGAAAAAGAGGAGAAACACAATTCACCATCACAGCAAGGGTGAAGCTGGACGTACATCATCACATTAAAGTCAGACTGCAGCAGCACACACTGTCATCACATCAAGGGGGAATGTTTTGGATGCAGGTATACATAAATAGAAACATCAGCAGTGTAATTCAAAAGTGCATTCAAACAATACCTGCTGGGAGTGTTGAAGAAGTAGGAGTCACATTTCTAAATGTTTTAATCATGCAAAATCTGCTATGTTTTTAATGTATGTGATTTTAGCTCATGGTAAATCTCAGCATATTTGAACATGTATAAAAACTGTGAGCCATAAATCTGTGTGACTTTGTATACAAGATGCTGCGAAATGTATGTATGAGAAAATAAGACATGATGAATTTACCTTATTACAGAGTGTGATAATAATGTTTAATTATTGGTTTTCTGACTAACATACTCTTTAATCTGTAAGTGTCATATTTTAAGAATGTTATGATGATGCTAATATCTTGTTTATTTTAATATATAAAACTAATTACAGCAGATATTGATATGTTATTCAATAGTGCATATGTGCATTATTATTAGAATCTACAAATGTGTCTAAAATTAAAATTACATTACACAGACACATCATTTTCTTTCATTTATTTATGTTTGTAATCAACAAACATGCATATCTGTTGGTCATGCACACAGTCATTAAACTGTTAGTCCCTACAATTTATAGGAATGAATAAATACATATAAATTAAAACGCAGGGTGTAAAAGAAATTTGCTACAGCACAAACAACCTCACTAAACACCATATAGGTTAAGAAATTAGTTGATTTTACAAAAGGAAGTTTGTTTTTCTCTCATATGTCCCTATCCACCAGGAACAAAAATAATAATTACAAAATGTTCAAGACATGTTGTACCAATTAGCAAAATTACCTTATCACCCTTATCCAGACAACATTATTTTCCCCCACAATGTATCACCATAAAAATATAAACTATCACAATGAATAAATGCAATTTTGTCAAGAAATGCTTTAACAAACATAACCCATTAATGCATGCTGGTAGGATAGTACTGAGCTTGAGTGAAGGAGGTGTGCATTGATGATAACACTGTAACTGGTCCTTCGGCCACCTGCTTGTGGTGTTGGTGATGTCATGTGTCACGTGGTTCATTGCATGATGATCTGATTTAGCCTCCAACATGTCTACAACATGTTTGTGTTAATCCATTCTGCAGCCTCAGTATTCTCTCATTGAGGATATAATTTTGTTTTGTTTTAAATGGATGATGTACCTTAAATTGTCACTAATAGTACTCATATGCTCACCAACAACTGCAATAATAGATGCCCTTGTGTTTTTGATCAGAGTTTGCCTATCCTGCTGCATAGATTTTAATTGATAGGATTTCTTTCCAATATTACTTTTTCTAGTTACTTCCAGTGTGACCCCCTTGGCTCTGACAGTGTCTGGTTCATGGTTGTGGTGCTGGTTGCGGTCATGGGTTTATCTTTCCGTGGCCTGGCCGGTGTTTGTGAAGCCGATGCTCTGCTTGTTGAAGGAAAGTTTAGAACTTACTATCCAATATCTCCTGCTAGAAAAGTACAGATATGCATATTTTTGTTATAACTTGTATTCTCTATTTTAATTTTAAAATGGTCTATTTTATGTTTTTAAACATAAAATTATACAATGATATATTAATATTCATGTAAAGTAGCACTTCGGAAATTTTAAATGAAACATAGTTTTTTTCTTATTAACAAAAATGTAGGCTCATTTAAAGAAAGGCCATCAGTTTAACATCTGTCCAGGTGGCAGAGTTAATTATTTCCACCATTCTAGCGAGCCTGCCACCTGCCATACTTTAATATTACCACTGACCGGGTGGTGATCTCTGTGTCTTCACAGGTGCTGCCACCATGGCAGCTCCTGTGAAGGCTTCCAAAGTTTGGTGAGTGGAAGACACATACCATGCTACTGCTCACTAAATTATTTTCAAAATCAGCTCGCAAAAAAGGGCTTTGTTTAGAGAAACAAAATACTAACTTGACACTCAGGGAGGGTTTGACTGATGATCCAGAACACATAATAAAAAACAGTCTACTCTAAGGGCAGGTGGTCGAATGTTCGTACACTGACATCCTAAACTCTGTAATGCTTTCCATGGCAAAATTAGAGGGTGCAGCACAACTGAAGCATGATGGGCTGCCCAGTTCATAATACGATGGGTGACCATCAGTTCAGCAGACAAGGTACTCATCCACAATCAGGTAGAGTATCCTGTCTGTCAAACTCATATTCACACTCTAGGTTCTTATTATTATAGTAAAAAGTGAACGGTCACCATGCCTGAGGTAAACTTACATAGGCATGATACTGACAATGTGCACAATATCAATATATACGAATATCAGAAGTTAAAAATTCTTAATAAAACCACAAACATTGAGAACAAAGATACTGGTAAAATATTGATGTTACTTAAACCAGAAACTACAATATCAGAAACAAAAATAATATGTCCTTGCCTCACACAATATCAACTACAATAGTGCCAACATAAATACATTCTCATTATTTGCTACTTTTTACACAAAAAAATAATTAAAATAAACATTAAACAATATATACACATGTAACAAAAAAATATATTGCAGCGGCCAAAATAATTATAATTCACCACAAAAAATATAAATAAATACATAACTATATGAGCTAACAAATATTTGCATAAACTACAAACATTTATACAGCAATCTAAATAATAATAAATATGTATGTATATATGTAAAATAAAATCCAAATTATCAACATACATAGTAAATATTTTTAGCAGAGCAGAAAACCTTTAAATATAACACCTGCCTCTTATCCTAAGCATTAAGATTCAAAATATTCAACCACTGACATGTGCACTCGCCTACAGCACATGCTGCTCAAAAATGTTTGACCGAAAGGTTAAAGGATATTGCAAATCACAAATAGTGGTGCACCCAAAAAATATTTATTGTTCAGCCAAAGACGTCCAATTTCACATTGTGTGAATTGTACATCTTCTTTCTTTTTCTTTACCGATAAAAGCCAGACTTCTAATATTACAGTAAAAACAGCCAACGTGTTTCGTTCATCGCATATGAACTTCATCAGAGCTGTAAAAGGATACAAAACATATACCAACAAAAATATATATATACAAAAATACATACAACAGTTACCTCATTAATAATCCCAAACATTGCATCATAAAAGTAAGGAGAGACCCAACATGCCAATTCTAAAATGGCATCATCAACTTTGAGAAAACCATTAAAAGGAGTTTATTAAAAACTGAAAACGTTGAGGACCCATGAGCATAATACAAACCATATCCCCTATGTATCATATATAACGTGGCATATGCACCATACTGCTCAGCATTGTCATTCCTCAACTTGTTGATATTCAGTTTTCTAATTTCAAGCAAGGCCCAAAAGTAAAGAAGATATACAATGCACATGACCTGGAATTGACATCGGATTTTTTGGTGCACCACTCTCTGTGATTTGCGATATATATTAGGCATATAAATAAAACCTAAACTAACATTTACAATGGAAGGACATAACAAATTTTAAAAAATCAAAACAAAACTGGCCTATAAAATCAAAATATAAACAAAGGTAACCAACAACATCACACAAACAATGAATTCAACAATATAACAGGTATAAACATTTATAAACGTAATAGCTGCAAGAAGAGGAAACACTGCCAGATTCTTAACAAGACCCTGAAAACAGAAATATATACATGCCTGCAACTACCTTCTAAAGTAAGTAAAAAAGTATTTTTAAACAAATAAATAACAAAGTACTCTCCAACTTATATCTCTTTACCTGTTAACCTACCTAAAAACAACACTAATTACAAACCAGAAAAAAGTCATAAAAAAGTTAGTATATGTAAATGATTATAAAATGGTAATTCACCCTGAGTAAAAACAAAAAACTAAAACATAACAACCTTCACCACTGCAAATTACGAGGAAAGAAGCATTTAAAATAAAACTGCCAATCTTTCAACAGCAAAGAAAGCATTTGCTCCACATACAACACCCCAACAGAAAACCTGCCAAAAAGTGTAAAACATTTAAGAAGAACATACTTGTAAGTAAAAATAAGATAAGTAGGTGCATCATTTAATATGTAAATAGTAACATATAAAAATGGTAAAACTGTAAACCATTATACAATTACACTATTTTCAGACATAATGACAAAAAGAGCAAGATACATAACATCAGAGACATGAAAACAGTTATTAAGTCACAGGGGCTACACTTACAGCCAAGAAACTACATTGATGGAAACTGTGAATTGGAACTAAATATCACTCTGATGCATGCTATGGGAGTGCCACTACAAAATGTGTTGTAATTAATGTAAGGGAACACAATTACCCCCAACATTTGACAGAAATACAAGCAAGGGAGGTATTGCAGGATACAAGTAAGGCAAGCACTAGCTCCCAGGAGCCCACAAAAAATGCTAAAAGATACACTCCCTAAAGTACCTGAACACATCCAAGGCCAAATACTACCTACACGCATTTTAAAACATTTAATTGCAATATCCCTTCTACTTCTAGAACACCAAGCTATAGAAATACCTGAACACTTAAAAACAATGCATAATGAAGAACCTTCCTGTTATATCACAACCTAAACAAGTATAGACAAATCCTAAAATTGTCTACAGCAGACAACTTACATAAACTAAGCCACTGGCAAACCTGGATGATGCATTGTATTAGAAAAGGGATATCTAGATGGCAGAGGTACACACCCTGTCCAAGTAGGAACCATTAATCTAATAAGAGTAAGTCAGATACCTAAAAGATAACCTGTGCTCACCTTCTGGTAGCTTGACAAGAGCAGTCAGGCTTATCTAAAGAGGCAATGTCAACATATTTGTGCAAGACAAACACATAGCAACAGAATGAAATAACTACAAAAGACACCACATTAGTTTAGACAAATAGAGAATAATTTTAGAAATAAATCAAGACCAAAATGACAAAAATATAAAAAGAAGAAGTTGAGAAATCAGCTCAAGTCAATTGTGATGGTACACTGGCAAGGGACAAGAACCACCAAGGCTTGGTGAACAGAGTACCTTGATCCTGTGTGGCAACAGCAAAACGAAGGGTGCAGATGAGTGAGTGTCAACATCAAGCCAGCAGCAGCGATTACTTCAAGATTTCTTCAAACAGTGACGGCGATGCATTGGATTTGATATGCGAAGCACCGTGTTAGATAGAAAAATGATACTTACGTATTATTCTATGTATGTTAGCATTCGCTGTGCCAATTTTTTTATTCCTGCACCATTTTTTTATATAATTGAAACTTATACTCTGCTATTTCTGAGAAAAGGCCTCTACTAGGTTTTGTTTCCTCAAGGTTAGGTTTCGGTACACTAATGAATACACTGTACTTATTAGCGCATACCTTTCCCGTTTGATAGAGACCTTCTCCCCCTTGTCTAGCGGCTGGCACGGGCAGAATCAATCAATCAATCACTCGGGGGTTTATAAAGCGAGCTACTCACCCGTGAGGGTCTCAAGGCGCTAGTGGGGGGGAGGGGGTGTAGGCAGCTCCGGCTCAGTCAAAGAGCAGAGTCTTGAGGTCCTTCCAGAAGATGTGCAGGTTGGGGGAGTGTCTGATGCTGACCGAGAGCTCATTCCAGGCTTAGGCTGCAATGTAGGAGAAGGCCCTTCCTCCTGCTCTGCTTCTGTGGGTGCGGGGGGCTCTGCTAGTACGAGGTCAGGTGCGTGAAAACAGACATTATCATTGAGGTATTTAGGTCAGATGTTGTGGAGATATTTGTAGGTGTTGGTGAGAACTTGTAGGTTATTCTATTCTCAATGGGGAGCCAGTGTAGGTGTCAAAGGTGTTTCGTCATGCGTTCATGTCGAGGGGTTCCGAGAACGAGTCTGGCTGCGGCATTCTGGATAGTTTGTAGCTTGTGTAGAAGGGTCCTGTTGATGCTGGCATAGAGGGCTTTTCCAAAGTCCAGTCTGCTGGTTATGAGTGCGTGGGTGACGGTTTTTCTGTGTTCGGGGGATCCATTTGAAAGTCTTTCAGGGGATGCAGAGTCAGTTGAAGCTCGTAGAGGCAACAGCGTTTATCTGGTGGGTCATGGTGAGAGAGGAGTCAAGGATGATGCTGAGGTTCCGTGTATGGTCTGTCAGGTTGGGTGGACTCCCGAGAGTGAAGGGCCACCATGTGTCATCCCAGATGGAGGCCGAGGGTCCCAGGATGAGGACCTCTGTCTTCTCAGTGTTGATCTTCATGCAGCTGTCCTTCATCCAGGACGTGATGTCCCTCATTCATTCCTGGAAGCTGAGCCTGGTGTATTCTGGATCCTCCATGAGGGAGAAGATGAGTTGGGTGCTGTTGGCATAATATACTATGTTGAGCCCATGCTGTCTTACATTGGTGGCAAGAGGGGCCATGTAGATGTTGAAGAGCGGGGGCTGAGTGATGATCCCCGTGGTACTCCTCAGTTGATCTCTGTGGGTTCGGAGATGAAGGGGGTGAGTCTGATCCACTGTCTCCTGCCACAGAGAAAGGATTGAATCCAGTTGAGGGTGGTTCCTGGTATCCCAGCGTCGTGCAGTCTGGCTGCGAGGGTGTGGTGTGAGACGGTGTTGAAGGCCGTGGCGAGGTCTAGTAGGATGAGGGCTGTGGTGTGTCCCTGGATGAGTAGCATGCGGATATCGTCAGTGGCAGTGAGGAGGGCGGTCTTAGTGCTGTGGTTGCTGCGGAATCCGGCCTGGGAGGCATCTAGGATTGAGTGCTCTTCGATGAATGCGGTCAGCTGGGCATTTATGACACTTTCAGCAATTTGGCAGTGAACGGGAGCAGAGAGATGGGCTGGTAGTTCTTCAGGTCCATAGGATCGGCTATGGGCTTCTTCAGGGGGGCTTGACTTCTGCCTGGTTCCAATCATCAGTGAAGGTGACCTATGATAGTAGATAGTGTGTGCCCAGCCTCTGAATCAAAATGTACTTTTTGTATTTCACTCTTTAGCTGCATCTGCTTGGAAATTTCCATTGTGGGCATGCCTTTATTGGTTCTGAAATGTACATATTGTATCTTTATGCTTGCTGATGTCAGTCCCTCTGCAGCACTCCTAAGCGACTGGGCAGACTGGGCTCTACTATGAGTGGGTTTGAATAAACAGATATTGGTTTATACTCTCTACTATGTGGCCAACTCTTCATTTGGCATGGTTAATCCATGCTGGAGGGGTGATGCATCAATTTTCTCCATGCAAGGCAGAGGAGTTGGTGTAGAGACATTGATATCTCTGAGTCTTAAGCAACAGCGCTCCTCGTCAGGGTCAGAGAGCAGCAGGCAGCAGGGCAGCACAGCAGAAAAGCAAGACTTCCAGTTCAGCAGTCCAGCAGAGTGTCAGTGCTTGATGCATCTCAGTAGTTCTTCTGTTAAAGTCCAGTTGTTGAACCAGAAATCTGATTTGGTAGGGTAAGAGCCACAGTACGTATACCCAGCTGTGCCTTTAAAGTGTGGGTGACTTCAACGAAGGGTCTTTAAAGTGCACAGACAACCTTTCATCCTGGCTCCAGACTATTAGTAAGGGGTATTTAACCCTTTGTGTAGGGGCATGGTACGGCACATTCAGCTGAAAGTGTCAGCCTCTCTCTCGCTTCCTGCATCAGGAAGAGCCATCAGAATGCAGATGAGTGCTAAGACACACGTAACCTTCCTGTGTTTGAGGCTGTCTAGAAAGAATGCACAAAGTCTAGCTGTCTTCCTCCCCAAACGTGTATTGGCGACAGGCCGCAGGGACACAATGCTCTAGGAGCAGACAAATGTCCACTTTCTAAAAGTGGTACAAAAGGGGGTGGTGATGGATGGAGCATCTGAACCAATCAAACACTCACACCCAGTCAACAGATCTGGGTTTAATCCATCACCGTTCTTTAGCCGACTCTGCCACCCCAGTTCAGACATGGCCATATGCAAATCAGTCTGACCCTGTGCCTCATGGGAACAGTCCAGCCCGAACTGCCAAGCCATGCCTTCTCTGGACCGGAAACAAGCATCCTGGGACCGGTTTCTGGCATTACAGCCGTCTTCAGCCAGGCTTGCTTGAATCCAGTGGCAAAGTGAGCAAGGGACTAACGTCTGAGCATACCCTGCCAACTTATGGCAAACAAAGAGGTACAAAATGGGGTGGTGATGGACGGAGCATCTTAACCAATCAAACACTCACACCCAGTCAACAGATCTGGGTTTAATCCATCACCGTTCTTTAGCCTACTCTGCCACCCCAGTTGAGACATGGCTATATGCAAATCAGTCTGACCCTGTGCCTCATGGGAACAGTCCAGCACGAACTGCCAAGCCATGCCTTCCCTGGACCGGAAACAAGCATCCTTGGACCGGCTTCTGGCATTCCAGCCGTCTTCAGCCTGGCTTGCTTGAATCCAGTGGTGTGGAGAGCATGGGACTCACGTCTGAGCATACACATCCCACTAGGAGTGAAAAATGCAAAAACCACAGTTGATGGACAGAATGCAGAACAATGTTATACATTCACCCCAGTACAGAGATCAGGGCCTAAATCCATCATTTTTTTGCACTCCACACCACTCCAGTTTAGACATGGCCATATGCAAATCAGTCTGATCCTGTGCCTCATGGGAACAGTCCAGCCCGAACTGCCAAGCCATGCCTTCCCTGGACCGGAAACAAGCTTCCGAGGACCGGTTTCTGGCATTCCAGCCGTCTTCAGCCCGGCTTGCTTGAATCCAGTAGTGTGGAGAGCATGGGACTCATTGCTGAGCATACCTATCCCACTCGGGGTGACAAATGCAAAAACCACAGTTGATGGACAGAATGCAGAACAATGTGATACATTCACCCCAGTACAGAGATCTGGGCCTAAATCCATCGTTTTTTTGCACTCCACACCACCCCAGTTCTGACATGGCCATATGCAAATCAGTCTGACCCTGTACCTCATGGGACCAGTCAAGCCCGAACTGCCACGCCATGCCTTCCCTGGACCGGAAACAAGCTTCCGAGGACCAGTTTCTGGCATTCCAGCCGTCTTGAGCCCAGCTTGCTTGAATCCAGTGGTGTGGAGAGCATGGAACTCACATCTGAGCATGCCCATCCCTCTCAGGGTGACAAATGCAAAAACCACAGTTGATGGACAGAATGCAGAACAATGTCATACATTCACCCCAGTACAGAGATCTGGGCCTAAATCCATCATTTTTTTGCACTCCACACCACCCCAGTTCAGACATGGCCATATGCAAATCAGTCTGACCCTGTGCCTCATGGGAACAGTCCAGCCCGAACTGCCAAGCCATGCCTTCCCTGGACCGGAAACAAGCTTCCGAGGACCGGTTTCTGGCATTCCAGCCGTCTTTAGCCCGGCTTGCTTGAATCCAGTGGTGTGGAGAGCATGGGACTCACGTCTGAGCATACCCATCCCAATCGGGGTGACAAATGCAAAAACCACAGTTGATGGACAGAATGCAGAACAATGTCATACATTCACCCCAGTACAGAGATCTGGGCCTAAATCCATCGTTTTTTTGCACTCCACACCGCCCCAGTTCAGACATGGCCATATGCAAATCAGTCTGACCCTGTGCCTCATGGGAACAGTCCAGCCCGAACTGCCAAGCCATGCCTTCCCTGGACCGGAAACAAGCTTCCGAGGACCGGTTTCTGGCATTCCAGCCGTCTTCAGCCCGGCTTGCTTGAATCCAGTAGTGTGGAGAGCATGGGACTCATTGCTGAGCATACCTATCCCACTCGGGGTGACAAATGCAAAAACCACAGTTGATGGACAGAATGCAGAACAATGTGATACATTCACCCCAGTACAGAGATCTGGGCCTAAATCCATCGTTTTTTTGCACTCCACACCACCCCAGTTCTGACATGGCCATATGCAAATCAGTCTGACCCTGTACCTCATGGGACCAGTCAAGCCCGAACTGCCACGCCATGCCTTCCCTGGACCGGAAACAAGCTTCCGAGGACCAGTTTCTGGCATTCCAGCCGTCTTGAGCCCGGCTTGCTTGAATCCAGTGGTGTGGAGAGCATGGAACTCACATCTGAGCATGCCCATCCCTCTCAGGGTGACAAATGCAAAAACCACAGTTGATGGACAGAATGCAGAACAATGTCATACATTCACCCCAGTACAGAGATCTGGGCCTAAATCCATCATTTTTTTGCACTCCACACCACCCCAGTTCAGACATGGCCATATGCAAATCAGTCTGACCCTGTGCCTCATGGGAACAGTCCAGCCCGAACTGCCAAGCCATGCCTTCCCTGGACCGGAAACAAGCTTCCGAGGACCGGTTTCTGGCATTCCAGCCGTCTTTAGCCCGGCTTGCTTGAATCCAGTGGTGTGGAGAGCATGGGACTCACGTCTGAGCATACCCATCCCAATCGGGGTGACAAATGCAAAAACCACAGTTGATGGACAGAATGCAGAACAATGTCATACATTCACCCCAGTACAGAGATCTGGGCCTAAATCCATCGTTTTTTTGCACTCCACACCGCCCCAGTTCAGACATGGCCATATGCAAATCAGTCTGACCCTGTGCCTCATGGGAACAGTCCAGCCCGAACTGCCAAGCCATGCCTTCCCTGGACCGGAAACAAGCTTCCGAGGACCGGTTTCTGGCATTCCAGCCATCTTCAGTCCGGCTTGCTTGAATCCAGTGGTGTGGAGAGCATGGGACTCACGTCTGAGCATACCCATCTCACTCAGGGTGACAAATGCAAAAACCACAGTTGATGGACAGAATGCAGATCAATGTGATACATTCACCCCAGTACAGAGATCTGGGCCTAAATCCATCGTTTTTTTGCACTCCACACCACCCCAGTTCAGACATGGCCATATGCAAATCAGTCTGGCCCTGTGCCTCATGGGAACAGTCCAGCCCGAACTGCCAAGCCATGCCTTCCCTGGACCGGAAACAAGCTTCTGAGGACCGGTTTCTGGCATTCCAGCCGTCTTCAGCCCGGCTTGATATTTTGTCCACCATAAGCGTGGAAGGTTATACTCAGATGTGAGTCCCTTGCTCATTGCACCATCAGGATTCAAGCAAGCCGGGCCGAAGACGGCTGAAATGCCAGAAACCGGTCCCCGGTAGCTTGTTTCCTTCCCAGTTTAAGAATTGGCTTGGTAGTTTGGTTTGCCCTGTTCCCATCATGCACTGGGACAGGAACAGACTAATTTGCATGTAGCCAGGTTCTGAGCTGGGATGGTGCAGTGAGCTAAAAAACGGTGATGGATCAAGCCCTGATCTTTGGACTGGGTAAGAGTGGTCTGCTTAATTCAGACACTCTGTTCATCACCACCCCCTTTTCTGAATCATTTTGTCGACCATAAGCGTGGAAGGGTATACTCAGATGTGAGTCCCTTGCTCATTGGACCATCAGGATTCAAGCAAGCCGGGCCGAAGACGGCTGAAATGCCAGAAACCGGTCCCCGGTAGCTTGTTTCCTTCCCAGTTTAAGAATTGGCTTGGTAGTTTGGTTTGCCCTGTTCCCATCATGCACTGGGACAGGAACAGACTAATTTGCATGTAGCCAGGTTCTGAGCTGGGATGGTGCAGTGAGCTAAAAAACGGTGATGGATCAAGCCCTGATCTTTGGACTGGGTAAGAGAGGTCTGCTTAATTCAGACACTCTGTTCATCACCACCCCCTTTTCTGAATCCTCCTGAAGAAACCATCAGCAGACCCCACCGACCTCAAGAACTACCGCCCCATCTCGCTCCTCCCGTTTCCTGCTAAAGTCATCGAGAAGACCGTCAACCGACAGCTTGCTGCCTTCCTCGAGACGAACGGATCCCTCGACCCCTCACAGTCCGGCTTCCGAGCCAACGACAGCACCGAGACCGCCCTCATCGCAGCCACTGACGACATCCGAGCCCTGCTCGACAACGGGGAAACAGTGGCCCTCATCCTCCTGGACCTCTCCGCAGCGTTCGACACTGTCTGCCACTGCACCCTAGTACAATGCCTCAGCAACATCGGAATCCAAGAGAAGGCACTGGAGTGGATCATCTCGTTCCTCGCCGGAAGAATCCAGAGAGTCCGCCTGCCCCCATTCAGATCCGAGGCCACCGAAGTCATCTGCGGCGTACCACAAGGATCATCACTCAGCCCCACCTTCTTCAACATCTACATGAGCCCCCTCGCAGCCATCGCACGCCAACACAACCTCAACATCATCTCCTACACGGAGGACACTCAGCTGATCCTCTCCCTCACCAACGACCCAGCCCCCGCCAGAACCAACCTTCACGAAGGGATGAAAGAAGTAGCCGAGTGGATGAAGAACAGCCATTTGAAACTTAACTCAGACAAGACGGAAGTCCTCATCTTGGGACCATCTTCCTCCACCTGGGACGGCTCCTGGTGGCCCCCTGCCCTGGGACGCGCACCCAAACCAACGGACCACGCACGCAACCTGGGCTTCATCCTGGACTCCTCCCTCTCGATGACCAGACAAGTCAACGCCGTCTCGTCCTCATGCTTCAACATCCTACGCATGCTCCGGAAGATCTTTCGATGGATCCCCACCGAAACCAGGAAGACGGTCACACAGGCACTCGTCACCAGCCGACTGGACTACGGAAACACCCTCTACACCGGAACCACAGCCAAACTACAGAAGAGACTCCAACGCATCCAGAACGCCTCCGCACGACT
Organism: Lissotriton vulgaris; assembly: GCF_964263255.1. Taxonomy (NCBI): domain Eukaryota; kingdom Metazoa; phylum Chordata; class Amphibia; order Caudata; family Salamandridae; genus Lissotriton; species Lissotriton vulgaris. Next base: position 809,736,798 of record NC_141700.1, read on the forward strand.
CATCTGGACATCCCCCGTCACAGCCACATCTCCGGACACCTGAGAGACCTGCACTGGCTCCCCGTCAACAAGAGAATCACGTTCCGACTCCTCACCCACGCACACAAGGCCCTCCACGAACTGGGCCCCAGGTACCTCAACAACCGCCTGACCTTCTACACTCCCACCCGCCAGCTCCGTTCAACCAGCCACGCCCTCGCCGCCATTCCACGCATCCGAAGAGCCACCATGGGAGGAAGATCCTTCTCCTACCTGGCAGCCAAGACATGGAACTCCCTCCCCATCCACCTCCGTCAGACCCAAGACCACCTCTCCTTCAGGAAGAAACTCAAGACCTGACTGTTCGAGCAGTAGCAGACCCACCTCCCCCAAGCGCCTTGAGACCCTCCGGGTGAGTAGGGTGCTATATAAATTTCTTGATTGATTGATTGATTGTACTGGGGTGAATGTATGACATTGTTCTGCATTCTGTGCATCAACTGTGATTTTTGTACTTTCTAAAATTGCCATTTTTAAAAAAGTAATGCTAATTCCAACTTTACTAGTAAAGAGGATGTATCATTATCCTTCCAAAGATATAAAATAAGGCACATCTATTCCTTTTGAATCAGTGAATACAGCTTAAAAGTGTATTAAGGAATTCCCAATGTTAACCTATGAGAGGAGTAGGCCTCACAGTAGTGAAACATTAATTTTGGGGGTTTCCACTACTAGGACATGCAAAACTTAAAAGTACATGTCCTACCTTTCAAGTCAAGTCAAGTCAAGTCAAGTCAAGAGATACTTTATTTCGGCCTAACAATGCCATAAAAGCATAGCTAAAAACTGGTAAACTACAATATTATCAAAGCAACTTATCCAACATTAAAAGACATAAACATTAAAATATTTGATCAATAGTTCATAAGAATTATATAATATACTTTTTTTTTAAATACAGGTATCTCAATCATGATGTATAAAATCAGGTTTTAAAAAAGAACCTCGAGTCACAGTGGGGAAGTAGGGTTAATTGGTTGGGCGTGCCCTTTCTTTAAAATTACTCGAAGTGCGCACCACATTAAGAACAGATAGAGGGACACTGAATATGCGATAGGCATACTACTATCATATTTAAGTATCCTATAAGCCTGTGAGCAATGGGAAGTTCCAAGGTTCCTGCACAGCTGTCGTAGCCAGTGATGTCTTACTACCTTATATGCTGGGCAAAAAACAGTACATGAAGACCGGTCTCTGTGTAATTATTGCAAGTCGGACAGTCTTTTGTGGGACTACCGCCCCACTTATATGTGAAGGCACGCAAGGGAAGTGTACCATGCCTGAACTGCAGGTATCATTTTTAGCAAGAGACAGCTGTAAATCATCTAAAACAGGTTCTAAGCTATGTTGCATTTTAACTTCTAGAAAGGGTGTTGTCAATGTGCCAGTCCTGGGACTCCCCAGCAATAGGGTATGATTACAATCCTTGTAGTTCTTTATCAGAACCTTCCTTGGTATTATCAGACAGCTGTCTTCGGCACTAGCCCATAAATCTCCCATTCCCATGGATATTAGAGCCCACCTTTCACTTACACAGCACCCTGCCCTAAGGGCTAACTAGGGCTTACCTTGGGCGTGACTTACGTGTAATAAAAGGGGAGTTAATGGCTTAGCAAAGTATTTTAAATGCCAAGTCGAAGTGACAGTAAAACTGCACACACAGGCTCTGCAGTGACATGCCTGAGACATGTTTACAGGGCTACTGGAGTGGATGGCACAATCAGTGCTGCAGCCCCACTAGTAGAATTTAAATAACAGTGCCTTGATATGTAGTATACCACTTTACAAGGGACTTACGGGTAATCTAAATATGCCAATTATTTACACACCAATGTTACAAAGTTTAGGGGAGAAGCAAATGCACTTTTGCACTGGTTAGAATTTGTAAAGTGCTCAAAATCCTAAGGCCAACAAAAAGATTCAGCAAAAAGAAGAGGTAAGTGTGCACAATGTTTGGGGGAAACCAACCTAAGAAGGACAGTTCTGACATATGGGACCTTTAAATTGTGCCCCATACCATTCACTAAGATATACACCATACATGGTGAACATCAAAACACAAATATCACTTTTATTTATGCCCTACTAAACAAAGTAGGGCTTTCTACAAACCACATTAAACATAAAACAATAACTACTAACCACAAAAAATAATCGCAGACTTTGAACAAGCTATGATTCAAACCATTGGAAAAGTTTACCCACAGCCACCCATAGAAGGCTGTTAATACCATTTCAATCAGCAAAAGACACACAATTGATGGACAGAATGCAGAACACACTAAAACATTCACCCATGAGGCACAGTATCACGACTGATTTGCATATGGCCAGGTCTAAACTGGGGTGGCATGGTGAGCAAAAGAATGATGGATTTAACCCAGATCTCTTGACTGGGGAGAATGTTTTGATTTGTTCTGCATTCCGTCCATCAATTGTGTGTCTTTCTTACCATTTCAATCAGAGTATATGGCGACCCTGTCAACAATCCATATTAAGGGCCTGATTTTGACTTTGGTGGTAAGTTGCACCATGTTGTGTAAGGCACACAGTGCGTGCAAGGAAGGTGCAGGCATAAGGGGGCACAATCTGTGCCTCTAGCTGCAATGCCCAGTGGGCCAAAAAATCCTGGGACCCTTTTGGAGTCCTTTCCCCGCCTTTCCACTGACCTTTCCATGGTAGCTTTTGTTCCATAAAAAAATGTTGGCGGAAAGGCCATCACCCCCATACCTCACTGCTTTGCCAACCACTGCAGCCCCACAGTATCCACAATCCTGTCAGTGGAAGGCGTTTTTCAGTGGCCCTTGAGGTGATCCAGCCACCCTACTTGTAATAGGGCGAACGGTCAGGCGAGTAGGCAGCAGCCGCAACGCCACCATGGGTATGATGGTCTTGGAACTGCTGTATTCGCAATTGGAGCCTAAGTGTGAAATAGGCTAAAACAGTCGATTTTCCTTTTAAAGTATAGCAAAGCTTGTGTCCCTATCACAGAGGTAGATAACCACTACAATTTACTAACAGAAAACACTTTCTACTAAGAAAATAAACAGAAACTAAGGGCCAGATGCATCAAAGGGTTTTGCTCATTCTGTCCCTATGGGAAAATGTGTTCATGCATTTGGCCCTAAGCCCCTAAAAGGATTATTTGGAAGATACTGAATTTGCCAGACTACATAATGCAAGACACATAAGCCAATCCAAATTCCAAATACCAAGGTGAAATGTCTATAGCAACACCTTGGCACAGGAACCCAAAAAACAACACAGTGGACGGAAGGCACAATGTCTTCCAATCTACACTAGGCAGAACCTAACCTACACAGTTCACATCTATAAAAGCATTGCAAAAAGAACAACGTTACCAACAATTGCAAATGGAGCAATCTATAACCCAAATTGCATCTAAACTGTGCAAACAAACCTAAAAACGTATGCCATGCTACAATTGAAAGTGAATCTTTTCATGAACAAAATGGATTAGATTACTTTTCAATAGTAGCCAGAAGCAGATTGTAAAATAAATACTCAATCAATCTATCAATCAATCAGTGATTTTTTAAGCGCACTACTCACCCGTGCGGGTCTCAAGGCGCTGGGGATGGAGGCCTGGCACAGCTTCATCTCATTCGAAGAGCTAGGTATTGAGGTTCATCTTGAATGCTTGCAGTGTGGGGGTTTGTCTGATGCTGAGAGGCAGTTGGTTCCAGGTCTTGCCTGCAATGTAGGAGACAGATCATGCCCCCATTGAGGCTCTGAGGATGTGAAGAAATTCTGCCAGGGCAATATTGGCAGTACGTAGAAGGAGATTCTTTCTTTAAGGTGTTGGGGTCTAAGGTTGTGAAGTGATTTGTAGGCATGGATGTGGAGCTTGAAGGTCACTCTCTTTTAAACTAGAGGAATTCTCGTAGGTGTTGGGTGATGTGGTGTTGTCGTGGGATGCCGAGGGCCAGTCTAGCTGCAGTGTTCTGGATAGTCTCAAGTTTGAAGCATAGGAAATTGTTTACTCTAGTTTAGAGGGCATTCCCGTAGTCCAGTTTGCTGGTTCTTAGTGCATGGGTGACGATCTTTCTGGACTCAGGGGGATCCATTTGAAGGTGTTGCGGAGGAAGCAAAGGGTGTTGAAGCATGTGGAAGATAAGGCATTCATCTGTTGGTTCATGTTGAGGGAGGAGTCAAATATGATGATGAAATTGCGAGCATGGTCTGTGGGTGTAGGAGGTTCACCAAGGGTGGTGGGCCACCAGGTGTTGTACCATACGGATGAGGACTTCTGTTTTCTCTGAGTTGAGTCTTAGGCAGCTGTTGCTCATCCAGGAGGGGTGAGATTTACTATTCTCACACAATCAAACAATTTTTGGAAAGGTGTGGGACACTAAAGTGGTGACATTTACTATTGCCACTCCAAACTAAACCAATTTGGAGAATGTCTTGGATACTAAGGGGTTTATTACAATCCCATTCGGGAGGTCTCCGATTCAAATTCAGGTTTGCAGAATCCAACACGGGAGCACTTGTTTATAAACAAATAGTACCCAGTTCTGAATGACTGATTACGATGCCTGGAAACCATTAGGGCTGACCGAATTGGTTCCGAAAGGCATTCATACAGGTCGAGCCTTTCGGAGCCGATTCATATAGCTGTATGGTCACGGTTTCCGAGTGAGCGATTATGATGGCAGATTCACACAGTCGTTTCGATTCAGTTTGCCTGGAACAAAATGGTTGTTTTTACCTGGGGACCTCCGAAAGGGGACAATGGGAATACCCATGGGTCCTCCCTTTCCAACTATGCACAGTGTGACAGGCATCATGGTATGTTTTTCAACAGCCACCTCTTTCTTCAATGGGGGCCTGTGTTCTCGTTTTGACCGAATCGTATCTGGATGCATCCAAACCGCTTGGTTGGACTCACCCAATCCGAGTTGTCAGGAAAGTATCACAGAACCGATTTGGTCAGAATGCTTTCCACATAATTGTTGATGTATAAAATAAAAATTACTTAGAAAACACAATATCTTCATTAAAAACCTATACATTTAAAATTAAAATATATTTATAATCAAAAATTGAATATCATACAAATAAAATCAATATGTTAAACTAATGTTCATATTACATATTACAAATTAATGATGTTAAATTCAAATTATTACATTTTATAACTTACATTCCTGAAAAAGAACTTATTCCAACATTAGTCAGAGAAAAGTCTTTATTGAACTTTTGTTTGATAAATCTTAAATAAATAAACCTACATCATATAAATGTAGGAAGAAAGCTTAATGTATAGATCAAAATAAACCATATTCGTAATTTAACTAGACCTCATTTGAAATATTTTTTAAATAAATGTTAAATTAAAGTTAAGAAACATTGATTACAATTTATTAACAATTACATTAAAGTTTACAATATCAAACAATCCATTAAAATATTTTACAATTAAGAAGAATATTAAATAAAATATGTATTTAATATACTGCTTGTTTACATTACTAAATGTAGATTTCTTAAATTGTATTATTTCCCAAAATATGTATAATCAAAATAACAAGCTCAATATTTGCATTTTTTTAAATGTTATATATTGTATCAAAATATTCAAAATAAGCCTGCTATTAAAACAAATACATATACTTTAATTTTACACATTATTACAACTACAAATATAAAATATTAATATTTCACAGTTCTTCCTTTATGATTCCAGGATCTTAAGCAATATCTTTATCAATATCAGAGCAGTATAAAGACTCCTACAATGCAGATAAAAATTGAAGAAGCGTTTTTTTAAGTAACTTTACTACTAGCCTAACAGTCAATCCTTAAACTACCCCAAAGACTATATTTCCCAAGGGTTCTGTCTTTAGATTTGTGCTCAACTGCTGTTAGGTTATATTGGTGCTGTACAAATACTAACACACTCAAATGCATATGTACGTAGGAGCACATAGGAATACCAAATGAAGAAGAAACTGAGACTGTGGTTAACATGAGAAAGACTAGGCTGAAATGAGAGTCCACGCAAAGCAATACAGACCTGAACTCACTTCATGTGATGCAGCTTCTTATTGGTCCATTCTCATCAACCTGCGGAGTATCTCTGCTCCGAATATTAACAGAGGGGAGTTAAAAAAAAGCAGCTCCCCCTTCAAGCAGTGCATTGGACTACCTGGAAATATATCAGAGGGAGGGTAATGTTGATGATCTTTAAAAAAGAGTTGAGCAAAATAGAGGGTAGAGATAGTGTGAAAAGTGTAGTGTTATAGAAAGAGAAGAGAGGGAGAGTGACAAAGGGAAAATGAATAATGCTAAGGTGCCTATTTCGATCGGAAAGCCTCTGACCTTTCGTTGGAGGCTGCCTGACGTGATCGTCAGTTTCAAATCCAAGTGGCTGACTACAATACAGCCGGTTGGAATTGAAACTGGCTGGTCATTCTGTATGGATTCTTACAAGCTCCGTAGCCCGTCAGTCAGTTGGAAGCTGGCCCTTAATCCATATGGATGGCGTTTTACACCGTCCAGATTACAATGCACGTTTTTTTGCAGGCTTTTCATGCCGGGCTTTCTGAAATGGAAAGCCTGTCGGAAAGCTTGTTTTTAGGGCCCCTAGCAGAGCTCCCTTCTGTGTGTGGCCCCCAGTTGGGGGCCTAGGGTGTTGTTGAATAGGTGCCCCCTATTGAGCTTGTGGCCATAACATAGGCCCCCCTAGAGAGATGGCAGAATGCGACCGCACCATGTGTGGTCGCATTGTAATGGTGGTGTCCACGATGGTGTCTGGCGGACTCAAGTCTGCCCGACATCGTAGTCAAGCCCTAAGTGTTAAATAGAGTGAGTAATAGAAGGAGAAAGAGAGGAAGGAGATGTGAACACAAAAAGGGAAGGTAGAGGAAAAGAGAAACATTTGCAAACATGAAAAAACAGAGAACAAGAAAAAAGGGGTAGAGAGATGATAGAAAACAAGCATTATCTGCAATGACAAAAAAAGATTTTCTTCTTTTTTGTAGGGTTCAGCGGTCAAGCTTGTTTCATCATTCCTGTGTCCTTCCCTTGTGGCATTGGGTGACTGGGCTCTGGTATCCCCTGCATAGTGCTCAGCATGTGGACTTGATGGAACTACTCACATATCTTGACTCCAAATACATTTCCCTATGTGGAGGGCAAACATATAACAGAGGTGAGATGTGAGAAGTAGATATTATTAAAGAATCCACCACCACCTCAACAAAGGTGCAGCAGCACACATATCATCACAGCAAGGGTGCACCAGCACACACCATCACAGCGAGGATGCAGCAGCACACACACCATCACAGTGAGAGTGCACCAGCACACACACCATCACTGCAAGGGTTCAACAGCACACACACCATCACAGCAAGGGTGCAGCAGAACACAAATTATCACAGCAAGGGTACAGCAGCACCCACACCATCACAGCAAGGGTGCAGCAGCACACAAAGTGTCACAGCAAGGGTACAGCAGCACCCACACCATCAAATTAAGGGTGCAGCTGCACACATACTATCACAGCAAGCAGCACCTACACCATCACACCAAGGGTGCACCAGCACACACATCATCACGTCAAGGGTGCAGGAGCACACATAACACCACATCAAGGGTGCAGCAGCACACACATCCACATCAAGGGTGCAGCAGCACAAACCACCACATCAAGGGTACAGCAGCAGAGACACCATCACAGTGAGGGTGCACTAACCCTGGGCAAAGCACTACGCTACGCTCGCGTAGTTTGCACTACGCAAACTGCACGTAGCACAGTGCAAACACGCGTAGCATAGCGTAGTGCAGCGGTCATTTTTTGCTTGCTCACGGTCCTCAACGTCAAATTGGCTACCGCAAGCAAGCAAAATGACATCCTGGTGAGACTTTTTCCTCGTTCGTGTTCAGCAACATCAAGTTGCAGATCGCGAGCATGGAAAATAAACCTCCCGGCGAGATTATCAACGCGGGGAGGTCAGGTTTCTCATTGCGAGTGGTCGTGCATACTCACGACCGCTCGCGATGAGAAGCTACCAGTCCTCATTGAGAAAGCTGCTGCTCGAGTAAAAATCTACTTGAGTGGCAGAAAACCACAGCTCGCACTGTGCAAGATGCGGTTTTCAATGATTGCACAGTGCTGGATGCTTGTCCGCACTGTGCAATCATTGAAAACGGCATCTTGACCAGTGCGAACATGCACCTACGCAGTTCGCATAGTGCTACACGTAACTTGCGAAGTGCACTTTGCGTAGCTACGCGTAGTGCTTCTCCGCGAACTATGCCCAGGACTAGGGTGCACCAGCACACATACCACCACTTCATGGGTGCAGCAGCACACACCTCCATCAAGGGTACAGCAGCAATCACCACCACATCAAGGGTACAGCAGCGCCCCAGAGCTAATACCTGTCTCCTCCATCACAAATTGATAGCATTAGCCCGGATGAGGGCTACGGAGAACCACGACTCCGTGTAGCCACAGGTGACCCGCGACCCCAACCCTCAGCAATGGCGGCACGTACCTGGCAGGTGAATTTGGAGTGCTAGCGTCCCAGTGATGCGGGCAATTTTCATGAAGCTGCGAGGAGTGTCGTGGATCCGGGGACAGGACGCTACCACTTGAGGAAAGCAAACGGGAGACACCTGACGGCGGTTTTGGAACGGCAGAGAGGATTTTGCACGCCCAGCTGGTGCAGCGCAGTCGCCCCTGTTTCAGGCCCTGTGTCAGGGGGCCTTGAGCGAGGCTTGCTTTCCCCGGCAGTCATTCCTGTGCTAGCGGCTCGGCCCTTGGGAGGTGGCCGGGGTGTAGTAATGTGTGGCCTACGTGAATCTGAAACCGAAACTGGAAAGTGAAAAAAATAATGCAAAATAATCCAGGTATGGAGTATTTGGAGGCAAATCCGGGACTAAGTAAAGCTTGGTGAAACAATAGAGCCAGAGGGGGTTGAAAGAAGACACAGGAAGGAGCAAAAGGGGAAACAATATTAATAGAAAGAAAGAAAGAAGACGTATAAAGATACAGAGAATACAGAGAATAAGAAGGAGATCAAAATGGGTAAACCGCAGAGGGATGTAAATGCTGCTAGCAAATCTAGTAAAACAGATGCTGCGGCCTGCCTCAAAGCAAAAACACGTCTATCTCTGGCAAACAAAGCCGCACTCCGGGCCAATAAGTATAAGGAAAACAACTCTAGCTCCCCCGGTCTTGATAGCACCCTCGAGAGCTCGGAGGAGGAGCTGCCCCCCTCCCCCCACCACCGTCTCTCCACAACGCGAGCAACAGGGGGAATTAGTGGTTGATCAGGCGAACCAGGCGAATGTCACATCGGAGTCGATAGAAGCTGCTGTATCAACCAGGTCTCTACAGGGCAGCACAGTTCTAGATGGCCTGAGGAAAGGTTTAAAAGAGGTGAAGGAATTTCAACTGTGTATAAAGAAAAACACCCCACAACCTCCACAACCTTCCTCTTTAACCCCAAGCTCAGTTTCAAAAACATCTAAAGCCTCATCGCTGGGGTCAGGATTGGTTTCTGCAGGATTACTAGCAGACCTGGCTCCTAAGGACCAGGGAGTAACTCATCGAAATTCTAAAACTGATCATTTAGGAGTCCAGATGCCACAGCAAGATCAAACTCAAGCACAAGACCTGTGGCGCCCCCAACACTTTTAACATTCTTGAGCTCAGTGGAAAAGACTATGTCCAGGCTAAATCCATCCCAGGCTCAAGATGCAACAGATAAAGATAGAAGAACCATGATTGATACCTCTTTGAACTTGATGTCACCACAACTTCAGCTGCAATCTCAACACCAACTTCAGCTGGGATCTCAAGGGCAAGTATTGCCAGAAGCTGCTTTGGCTCAGGCAGATCCTAAGGCAGGAAGCACGAGTATTGGTACTGATGATCTGCAAGGTAATTCCAGCCAAAATATGGAGACTATGGGTGTCTATCAGTTAAATATTAGAGACATGCTGAATCTAATCTTGGTAGAGGTCCGTGAAATGAAAGAAACGCAGCAATTGGAAATTATTGCTCTGCATCAGAGACTGGGGAAAATTGAAGAAGCAATGACAGGTTTTCCCGTCAGACTTCAGGAGGCCGAAGCCAGAATTTCTGTGTAGGAGGACCAAATGAACACGGTTATGGGAGAGGCAAAAGAGGCAGCAAAAAGCAAAAGCTACCTCGAGAACAAACTGGAGGAGCCTGAAAACCATTTGCGGAGGTCTAACCTCCGGATTGTTGGGGTTCCTGAAGGTATTGAAGGCTCCCAACCCCTCCAATGGGTCAACTCATTTATTAAACAGAATGTTCTTCGTGAGTTTGAGGGCGACCTCACCATTACATGAGCTCATCGAGTCCCAGCACAACCTTTCCCCAATGTCACGATACCAAGAACAATCTTGTTGAATTTCGCAGACTTTTGTATCAAGGAGAGAATCTTGACAAGCGCGATCCAGCAGAGGCAGTTCTTTGTAAATGAGACTACTAAGTGTCATATATTTTCTGACATGACTGCCGCTGCTGCACGTAGAAGAAAATAATTTGTTAAGATTCTCCATTTGTTTAAAGCTCATGGTGCTCAAGCATCAATCGCTCAGCAGTCAAAATTGAGAGTTTTAGTTAAAGGGAAGTTCTTTATGTTCTCTGATTTAGAAGAAGCCCAGGCATTATTAAAGGAGATTTCGTTAGGGTCTAGCGCTTAAACATTGGTATAATTTAGATTTACCATATGGAAACGTAAAGGCCGCCCCCTCTCCTTTAATATAATTTAGGCTAGCTAGCCCTTGGATTGGTTTTAAGGTATTGCTGGGGGTCCCAGGGCCAGCGGGGTCACCTAGGGTGTAATCTCATGACACCCATGAGGTTAGATGGGAGGGGCGAATTGTGGGCAGCGTGGTTGGTAGGGTTCCTCCACATTTCGAGGGGTGGTTTTTTCTTTTGGGTGGGAAGGGAGGTTTCGAGGTAGGGTTCATAGCACAAAAAAGAGTACGAGCAGAAGGAACAGAAAACACACAAGTTAGAGTCAATCATAGAAACCAATAAATGTAAGATCAGTCAATGCTAACTGAATGCTAACCAAAAAGAAGTATGGCGATCTTTTTAGATGGCTAACATCACTAAATCCCCAAGTTCTGTTCTTTCAGGAGAAACATATGAAATCTAATTCTCCTACAAGTGCATAGGGACCCATATGGGAGATGGATTTGGGTGATAACTATGTTACAGGGGAAAATCTAGAATTTTATAAATTACTATGGCCCTGTTTCGGATGATATTGTACCCCTGGTCCAAATCAATGATTTATTGATAGGATCCCCCGGGCAGGTGATTTTTGGAGGGGATTTACATTTTATACAGGACGTAAGGAAAGACACTTCAAACAAAAACAAAAAACAACTTAAACCACATACAAAAAAATTAGTGGGAGCCATTACACAAGAATACCAACTGGTGGGACCGTGGTGGTAAATCAATCCAGATAAGGAATTGTATACCTGCTATTCGCACCGTTTTCAGATGGCGTCTCAAATAGATTTCTTCCTTACCTCCAGATTCAAGAGGCTGGCATTGGATGTAACCCTTTTTCAGAATATGCTTATGTTGGGGTAGAAATGGTGCTTGGGGGAGGAAGTAGGGAGCGGCCCAGGTTGCAGCTGGATCGTCTCCTTTTGCAAGATGAGGACTGGGTAAAAAGGTTTAGAGAGTGGATCTTGGAATATTTTCAGATCAATGAGAATTCGGCAGCCCCCTTCTCAGTGGGGGGGTTTAAGGTAGCAGCCCGTGGGCAGATAATAGCCTTTACGGCCACTCAGTCCAATACCCGGAGGGCTAGGAGAGCTAAATTGCAAGATGAGGTGGATCAGGAATATGCTCTTAAACTTCAGCTTCTCCCAAATCAATATGAGCAGGCAAAAACAGCGCCGAGGGATTTTTTCATTCTAGAAGAGGTCTGCAAAATTGAAAAGATAAAAACTCGGTAGTCCTGAATTCACATAGGCCCATTAGTCTTTTTAATTCAGACTATAAAATTCTCATGAAAGTAAGGGCAGAACGGTTTTTACTTGCCGCCCAAGAGATAATCCATAGAGATCAGACTGGTTTCATAGCAGGTAGATCAATGACGGCCAATACCCAGTCTTTAATACATGCCTTGGATTATTTTAATACACATTTTATTTCGGCAAGTATTGTAAATTGGAGAACCCTGTTTCTTACTCTTAGCCGGTATGGTTTTCCTGCCTAGGTAGTTAATATGCTACGTAATATCTACCAGGGAGCCACGGCTCTGGTAGTAATAAATTCAAGTCATGCAGGAACCATAAAAACAAACCGCAGAACCAGGCAGGGGTGTCCGCTTTCACTATTAGTTTTTACCTTTTTTATAGAGCCTTTGGTAATTAAAAATACGAAATAATGCTGCTATTCAACCACCGATCCCAGGCATGGCCAAGTTGAAACTTTTTGCAGATTACATTATTTTATACCTGGCTCCCGATAAAGAGAATCTTGAAACAGCTTTAAGTGAATTTTTTAATTTTGAACAAATAGGCGGGTATAAAATAAATGCCAATAAAACTGAGGTTCTTGCCCTCAACGCAGATCTGAATTCTTTTCCATCTTGCTTGAATATACAAGCAAATAAGTCTGAACCTATAAGATATCTTGGGATATTTGTATTTAACCAGTATCAACAGCTATTCGAATTGTACTATTTAAGAATGAAGGACAAGATTAAGAAGCTCTTGGAGCAATGAATATTACTCCCTTTATCAATAGTGGGTAGAGTTTCATTGATCAAAATGTCTATTCTTCCTTTGCTTATTTTTCTGTTTATTAATGTCCCGATCAAGATAAATCAGTCCTATTTTAGGGAAATCGAAACCCTACTTAGGGAATTCGTTTGGGTCAAGAAAGTTCCAAGGGTCAAATTGATTGTGGTGCAATTACCTATAGTACAAGGGGGGATTAGCGTTGCCACATTTGAGAACATACTATTATGCCGCTTTTTTAGATTTAGTGTCTGGCTTGATGGGGTCTACTTTTACCAGAGACAGCTTTTTATAGACAAAATGATGCAAGAAATTGGATCACAAACTCGAGTGTTTTTAAAAACATCCAAACTCCCAAAAAAAACACGATACAAAACTTTAAAAGATAATTTTTTTAGACTTCAAACCTTTTTTAAAAAGACGGGCTCTTCGGGATCCAGGTATCTAAAACTGAGAGAATTTACTAGTCTCGGTCTCCAGCTGCAATCAAGGAATATTAACATCTGGCAAGGCTGTGGATTACCCGAGCTAAGACATTTTATAATTCAAAATAGGCTAATTTCCTGGCAAGGGCGCAGAGCCATCGGAAACTGGCCTTCTTTGAATATTTACGAGTTTTTCAACTGTTAAAAAATACCAGTGGTATATTGGATGGCCCATACCAACTTGTGCTAGCCCTTTAAGGGGCTAATGTTAAAGGGGTGGGAAACTGGTGTGTAATATTTAATGTGATGGAACTGCACATGTGCCGGGGCCCACCATTGACTCCTAACATGACCATAGTGAATCTCAACAATACTTGAGAAATACCAAAAAGTCAGAATTCTACTGCAAAGTGCAAACGTCATCAGAAAGTCTAAAGTGGTGAGCTTCCAGAAGAGGCTTTTGAAAGGGCCCAGAATTAAGTATGTTGCAAATATTGTGCAAATCTACACTATGAGGAACTTGACAGTAGTGAAAGGTCACAGGTTAAAACAAGCATTGGGGTGGCCAATGGTCTCGCTTATGCAATATCTATTAGTTTGTGTATGTTTTTTAGACTTGTCACAGCATTGTGACTGAATGTGAAAAAAAACACTATGACGTAGTCAAAGCTAGCTGCGTCAGAGCCTCTTTTAAAAAACTTTCAAACATGAAGCCTGTGTGTATACTTGTAATTATGCAAGATAACATTTTTATTAGTGATAGCAATAAAAAAATGTGCAAGCCTGCACATAAATAAAGTGTTTAAATTGTAGAGATATACGTGTTATTTGTTTTATTGTCTTCAATGTTGCTGCATTTGTTTGACTGTCTTTGCTGTGTAACATTAGTTTCAATTGTGAGTGCATGTAGTTAACTTTGAAATCACATCCTTAGATCATGCTTGACTTATAAAGGGAAATGCTGAAATAAAAGTTCTTTGTCTGATACAATTATTGTTATGGCTTCTAATGCACTTTAGCATTTCTTATGTAACATACGCTACCCACTGATTCATTGTCTCTGTATAATGAGTGTACGATGTAAGGTGCTGTGACACCCTACACTGGTAAGAGTAGCGCTATAAAACAAATGAAACGCATTTGAGAGAGGGGCTATGGGAGATGGGGGGCACTCTTGGTGGGCGGTAGTGAAGGAATCTGTGAAGAAGCAGGTCACTAGGGGTGAGGGGACACCCACAAAGGTAGTCGCACCGACCGCCACCAGTGCTAAAGCCAGATCTGTATGTGTCTGTTTAGTAAAATATAAAACAGGTGATATCAGGACTTTAAGTAAGCACCAGGCTGATTTCAAAGTCAAAATACAGTAAAGCGCTTTGACAATTAAAAGTAAAGTTACATAGGCAAATCAGAGTAGGAATGAACTCTTTACGTTATATGGAAATATAACCCCCATTTGCTGGGGCAATTTTACTTCCATGCACCTGCGCTCTTGGCAAGGCAGACACTGTGGCATATGCAACAATGGGCAATCAGGGTTTTTTGCCTGCTGCTCAGGTGTGACTGTGATGATGGGATGTAGGTAAGTGAGAGAGTCAGGTGGAGGATGGGCTGAGCAGCAGGAAGGCTGCTCCTGGTGGGGCTCTTGTTAACATCTTACTCAATAAACCTACTTAACTAATCTACCTGGAACTGGACCCTCTTTCATCTACAGCAGAGGGTTACATCCGTGCAGTGTAAGCACTATATCTATTTGTAATATTTACCTGACATGTGAAATTATACAAGGAAATGTTGGAAGAAATAAAGTGCTATGTAAATAAAGTAATTACACAGGACAATGTAAAAGAAAACAAAACAGGAAAATAAAAATTAAAATAAAACAAATGCAATGCTATGGAGGGATCAGCAGGTAGTGGGTGGAAGGGGGGGATAGTACCTCAATCACATCTGGAGCAGCAGACAGGCAAAAATTAAGGTGCATCAATCTGTGCTTAGTCCCTGCTCCACAGTAATGATCAGAAATGACGTCTGCCTGCACTGGCCAATCAAGGAGGTTGTAAAGAAGAGTAATCGTTCAGCCACCAAATGGTAAGTAATGGGCGGGCTCCAAGCCCTCTTTGCATACAATAGTGTCTTTCAGGCTCGAACCTAAACAGATAATATTATCGAATCTGGAGATGGAAAATCAAGACCAGGACACAGCACAGACTGAGAAGGTCTCAGAAATTCTCCCACTCAGTTCATAGAGGGCTCCTGCACTGCTCTGATGAGTGAAGAGAGGAAGGTGCTATAAAGGCTCTTTAAATCCCCTTGAGCCCGAGGCAGCAGGATCTCAAGGTGGGTTTTAATTAATGCTCAGAGGTAATGCTACTCTTCTCCTCAGGAGACCTTAAGCCTTCTTACTGATGCACACACCCAGGCGGGCCTCTGGCCTTGAATTAAGGCTGGATAATACTTTACTGGTTACCTCGGGGTAAAAACAATGATTTATAGAATAAACAACCGTGCATCCCTAGATTAAGAATCCAAGTTAAAATTAAATTATGCAATGTCAAATCCCAAAAAAAACAACTTTGGCAAAGTGATGCAAACTATGGCAAATGTTAAAAAAGAAGATGATGTGATATATATTCCCCCAAAAAAACACAGGTTGCAGGAACGTTATAGTTAGGCTGACATTTCACTCATACAAAACCAGAGAAATTCAGCAGTTATAGTTGGTTGAGCTAACTATAACTTGCACCCCCGCAATACACTGCTGAGGACGTCACAAATGACATCACTCATTACATGGTCAAATAACATCACTGATGACATCATCCAGTAACTGAGTGTGTCTAAAAAGTTTAAGAATGTTATATATATAAATATATATTAAGCAACCCAGCTCCGGTATGGAAGAAGCCGTCTGTAGGGCAGTCCGTGGTCAGGGCACCGAAAGCCCTGTAAACTATCACACCACCACTTCCTCCCTCGAGAAAGATTACCACGGACACCTCACATGGATTGCAGAAAGTTTAATCATTAAACTGCACAGCAACACGTTTCGACTTTACGTCTTGATCACGCTGATCAAGACATGCAATACCACCCATGTTGTGTACTGCCTATTGTGCCCATGCGGACTCAAATACATAGGCAGCACAGTAAAGAATGTCAAGTTACGCATACTGGAGCACCAACGTGCAATCATGAATAAGGATTTCAACTACCCTGTAGCGAAACACTTTGCCCTAAAACACAATAGCAATAGAGAACTTTTGCAATATTTTGCTTTGGACCACATACCAGTAGATCCAAGGGGTGGAGACAGATTACGGAGATTAAGAAGGTTAGAATCCCGTTATATAATAGACCTCCAGACAAAGGCCCCTTTGGGATTGAATAAGAACGAAGAACTAGCATCTCATTTGGGAAAAGCATAGACTCTGAGAACAATGTCCAGTTATGAGTACCACACCCCGTGAGCAATGCCGATCCACGGCTTAATAACACCCACAACACAGAAAAGGGCAACTTAACAAAAAATGTGTACATAATGTAAATAATTTCAGGAACTGTGTATTTAACTTGTCTGAAATTAATGTATGAAATCGTAAACTATATTTCATTCATATTGCCTTTTAGAGTGTTTCGAGAAATGTAAAGAAAACAGTAATATACTATGTAAATAACTCTCTCACGGGGCTTAACGTCAGTCCTCTTTCTATATACATGCCAAAATGTGACGAAATGCTTTTAAACTCGCTTCCTTCCGTGTCAATGGTAGACACTGACGAAGGAAAACCGAAACGCGTTTGTCTGCTGAGTGTTTGAGATTAAACTAACCTGAACACTTCCCCTGTGAGTGCCGGATGTCTAGTTTTCAGAAATTTCTAAAACTGCAGGCTGGTACTGGACAGTGATGGTGTAGGCTGTAGGCTGGTATTGGAGAGTAATGCTAAAGGCTGGTACTGGACAGTAATGCTGTAGGCTGGTATTGGGGAGTAATGCTACAAGTTGATACTGGACAGTAATGCTGTAGGGTGGTATTGGGGAGTAATGCTGCTGGTTGGTAGTGGACAGTAATGCTATGGTCTGGTACCGCTCAGCAATGCTGTAGGCTGGTCCAGGTGGTCAGTAATGCTGCAGGCTGGTACTGGTCAGTAATGCTGCCAGTTGGTACTGGTCAGTAATGCTGCAGGCTAGTACTGATCAGTAATGCTGTAGGCTGGTACTGGACAGTAATGCTACAGGTTGATACTGGACAGTGTTGCTGTAGGCTGGTATTTGAGAGTAATGCTACAGGTTAATACTGGACAGTAATGCTGTAGGCTGGTTCTGGACAGTAATGCTACAGGTTGATACTGGACAGTAATTCTGTAGGCTGGTATTGGAGAGTAATGCTACAGGTTAATACTGGACAGTAATGCTGTAGGCTGGTTCTGGACAGTAATGCTACAGGTTGATACTGGACAGTAATGCTGTAGGCTGGTATTGGAGAGTAATGCTACAGGCAGGTACTGGACAGTAATGCTGTAGGTTGGTACTGGACAGTAATGTCACAGGTTGCTAAGGACAGTAATGATGTAGGTTGGTTTTGGGGAGTAATGCTACAGGTTGATACTGGACAGTGATGAGGTAGTTTGGTATAGGGGAGTAATGCTACAGGCTGGTACCGCTCAGCAATGCTGCAGGCAGGTTCAGGTCAGAAATGCTGCAGGCTGGTACTGGACAGTAATGCTGTAGGTTGGTACTGGACAGTAATTCCACAGGTTGCTAAGGACAGTAATGATGTAGGTTGGTTTTGGGGAGTAATGCTACAGGTTGATACTGGACAGTGATGAGGTAGTTTGGTATAGGGGAGTAATGCTGCAGGTTGGTACTGGACAGTAATGCTACAGGCTGGTACCGCTCAGCAATGCTGCAGGCAGGTTCAGGTCAGAAATGCTGCAGGCTGGTACTGGTCAGTAATGCTGCTAGGTGGTACTGGTCAGTAATGCTACAGTCAAGTACTGAAGAGTAATACTGCAAACTGGTACTAGTCAGTAATGATGCAGGCTTGCGCTGGAGAGTAATACTGCGGACTGGTATTGGTAAGTAATGCTGCATGCTGGTCAGTTATGATGCAGCCTGGTACTGGTCGGCAATACTGCACACTGGTACTGGTCAGTAATGTTTCAGGCTGGTAGTGGACAGTAATTCTGCAGGTTGGTACTGGACAGTAATGCTGCAGGCTCATATTGGTGAGTAATGCTACAAGTTGATAATGATCAGTGATGCTGCAGATTGGTACTTCTCAGTGATGCTGCAGGCTGGTACTTAGTAGTAATGCTGCAGGTTGATACTGGACATTAAAGCTGCAGGCTGGTGTTGGAGAGTAATACTGCAGGTTGGTCCTGAAAAGTAATGCTGCAGGCTTTTACTGGTGGGTAATGCCCAGTGTCAGGACCATTTTTCTTACGAGACAAACTGCAAATTTACAAGCCCACTAGAGCTCTACGCTCAGCTGCCTTTAACCAGCTGCTTGTTCCACGCACCAAAACAGTGTCTTGGGGGGACCGTCGCTTTCTGGTGGCGGCCCCTAAACTTTGGAATACTTTGCCTCTCAACATCAGACCAAGTACCACGCTGTTTCAGTTTCGCAAACTTTTGAAAACTTGGCTTTTCTCTCACTAATTCATTCTTCTCTGTAACCGGTTTAGTTCTTCACTCTTCACTTTTTCAATAATGGTTTGAGCGCCTTGACGCCTGAGGGTATAAGCAGCGCTTTACAAGTGTCAAAAATAAATAAATAAATAAATAAATGCTGCCAACTGTCCAATACTAGCCTGCAGCATTACTCTTTTATTCTTCCATTTTTTTATTAGATAGGCAAGAGATCAGAAGAGAGACATCAATTTTTAGGGATCATAAAAAAAGACAGAAACCAGTTGATTAAACAATCATAAAAATCCAATAAATCACATAATCCATCTTGTAGAGAAATAATTGCAGTTAAAAGAACCCTAATTCAAAACAAAAATAAAGCAATTAAAAGGTT
Organism: Lissotriton vulgaris; assembly: GCF_964263255.1. NCBI lineage: Eukaryota > Metazoa > Chordata > Amphibia > Caudata > Salamandridae > Lissotriton > Lissotriton vulgaris. The sequence goes on from NC_141700.1 coordinate 809,756,061, forward strand.
TTCAGCTATTTGGAAATATTTGATTTAGATTGTATATTCTGAACAGTTTCCTTATTTCTGTTAAACATAATTGTTTGTACCCTTTTTTAATTAGTGTTCCTTGAACTCTGCAATTATTCCTGCCTGCCTTATTAGTGCCTGTTTATGCGGCCTATGTTGATTTTTCAACTGCATTTGATAGCGTTGACAGGCAGAGCTTTTAGAGAAATTTGAGTGCCATGGGTAAGCAAGTGGGTAGTCTTCTAAAACACATCATTGTTTTTCACACCGCCTCCTGGTGTCATGGTATGCTAGGAGGGAGGATGGGCATGACTCCGAAAATCCCTATCAGAAATTACCTGAAACGGGGATGCCTGTTGGTACTCATTACTATTTTCACTTTATGTGGCAGATATGCCGGATGTATTGAGTAAGGTTGCTGAAGATGCCCCAAAAATAGGCTCCTATCCTCTGGGTACACTCCTTCATGTGGACGATATTGTCCTGCTAGACCTGTCTCCCAAAGGCCTCCAGAAACATCTTGATACTTTGTCATCTTTTTCAGATGCTAAGGTCCTGAAGTTAATATTAATAAAACGAAAGTCATGAGGTTTTGTCCAAAGGGTTGTCCAATTAACTGAAAATATAAGTGGTCTTACAATAATTCTACCATAAAAGTAGTAATGTCGTACCCTTATCTTGGAATAATTATGTTGGCAAATCAAATATGGCGTATACTCATGGAAATGCACTAAAGGCACTTTATGAAGGAAAAGGTCACAGGCACTTTCAATCATCTTTTAACATGAAGATACTGGCAATTATTTTATGTGCTATAGGAACAATCAATATTTCTTAATAGCACTTTATGCATAAGGTGGAAGGGAAGATTCTTTGTACTATTTGCACTTTAAATTCTAAGGTTTCAATAGATGCCCTAAGGCTAAAATTTTGATTGGTGAGCACTTCTATAAGAGGACTATCTGATATTTTAGTCTTTAAGGATTCTTATGGCTTCCGAATGTGTTGTACCTACTACAAAGGCTGGACCGTTTTTTAACTAACATTTTATCTGCACATCAGCACTCTTCTTTGACTGGATTAGATATTTGAAATATGAGCTACGTTCATCTTAAAAGTTACAGAAAGCATGCCATGAAAAATTGAAAAATGGAGAATGATATAAATATATGTAGAGCAAAATCTCGTTCACTGTGTTATTCAATCATGTCAGGCAGCATTACCTCAAGTGTTTTTGAATTGGGGCATGGAACATAGGGTGCACAGATGTTTAATGGTATGTAGACTAAAATGCTTACTGTTATCACCTGTGACAGATTCATGGCAGAATGGGGTTTGGAAGGAAAAAATATGCACCTTAATTTACAATGATGCACAGACTATTGAACATGTGTTGTTTTTCTGTCCTATTTCAATAGTTTGCCAACAGATATTTTTAAAAATGTTTTAAAAAATATGGCACGCTTCAATGGAGATGATAATATATTGCCCAGTGAATACATTTTTTTAAATGTTTTACTTTGTTTTTAAAGCTGTCTTAATTGATGTATTTTGCATATCGTAGACAAGATTGATCTAAATCTCAAATAAAACTTTGGGGCCTATTAGCAAGGAATTGCGATATTTATTTTTATCACTGCCTATCGCTGGAGTGTTAGCGGAAAAAACATGCTATTAGCAACGTTTTTCTCCATTGTGCTAAAATATCCAGCGATAGCAGCGAAATGCGTGAATATCACGGGAAATCCAGCGATATTCACGCATTAGCGCCAATGGGGGCTTAACCTGACAATCCACCTCCCATTGGATAAACAGGTAAGTCATCTTTTTAGCAGGCGTTCAATTCTAGCGATAATCGCTCTTAGCGTGACTTTTTTTATCACTAATCCTGCTTTGCTAATAGGCGATAGCTGTGTTAGCGACTGCTTTCAGTCGCTAACAGTTTGGGTACGCCCACTTTGCATGTCATTAGCGATAAATAGCGCTGACATGCAAAGCGGGCCCCAAACCAGTCACTATTGCCTAGAAGCTGTCACCAACTGCTGTTAAGGTACGTGCTATCTCAATGATTTATTTCGTGGTTAGCTGCATGTAACTGCTTATTCAATCCATACATGAAAATAACTCACGTATTTCATTTTACTAGGTAGCGTGTTTAATTTTGAAATCACTGTCAACTCATCTAAATGACCGTTTGTGCAATTAAGAACCCGCCAGTTTGTTTTCATCGCTAACCATTCCATCACGTGAACTCTCAGTAAAACATTTAAATTTTATGCATTGAAAATAAGGTAATTATTGATCAATAGCGTTCCTCTCTGGTTAATATTAGACTTATCAATGTTCAGAATCCAGGTCTTCATCTTAACGCTATACCCCCTGTATTCTTTTTTTTTAAAAATTAGAGCAATTTTGGCACCATGATTGTATCACTCCGCGGACAACACGCGGTTTAAACCTGAAGCGAACGTTGAAGTTAAAATAGAGGCTCTGGCTGCCCGTTTGCAGAATTTTTTTAGGTGAGCCATTACTTGAGCATGTATATGTATCTTCGTGCTTCTCCACCCTTCAAAGTCCGCATCTCCACTCTCAGGGATCCATACACAGTGGTATGACGTAGGGAACTAAGGACAATGATAAGACTACCATAATTTATCTATTCTTGAGAATTGTTATGTGTTTGGTTAGCAACGATATCTCAATTTTCTAGTTAGACTACGAACATACACATAGACAGTGGTCCTACATTACTTTCTAAATTGAATTTTAAAGACATCACTAAAATGGCCACTACTGCTTAATATAAGTATTATGTCAAGCTTTTTAATGTCAGTGGAATAATAGACTGGAGTTTCTTATTCCTTAGAAGATATCACTTAGCAAATTCAATAGCTCTATTTGTTCACTTATATCTTGAACTTTATTTCCAACCCTCTTCCTTCCTTACCCTAATCTTGGGTTTCATTAAATGTGAATACAAAAGCGGCCTGTTTTAAACTTTATGACGACAAAAGCAATGTTTGTTCCAGCAATGAACGATGTTTTAAAAAAACTTTTTTAAATGTTTAAATGTTAGTTAAAAATGTTTATTTTTAATTTTAGATTGATTATATGATGGTACTTTCCTGATAAAGACACCTACTGTGTCGAAACGCGTTGAAGAAACCATCACCATTTAAACTTCATTTGATCAGGATATATGATTTATGTACATTTTGACATATTGCAAAGTGTTATTAATTTTTAATGAATTTGTATTTTTATTGAAATAATTAAAATTTGTGATTCTTATACAAAGAAAATATTTCTTCGTAAAGCTTATTTTATTACTTGCTGGTCCACATTGCTTGTTTCATATTTTAGATTGCCTGGGATCGTTATTTTTCATTATGTTTTACCCTGACCCAGGAATTTGATCCACATTCAGGGGGTCCTTGTTACTTTTCAGCCAACTGCTGTTAGCAACAGCTTGCTAATAGGGCATTAAACAATTGCTGCTTTAGCGGCAAAAAGTGCTGCTAAAGCGGTGATAAAGCCCTTGCTAATATGTCCCCTTGTACTCATATTGAGTCTATAGTGCAGACATTGAACTACTGCAACAAATACATGTTCATATCCGAGGATAAGCCAGTAAGAGTTTGCTTGGAACAAGCAGCCTACTGGCTGCAATGATCTAAATGCATAAGAGAATAAACAGCGCATTATATTAATATACCACAGCTACTATGCCTTGCATGGAAGTAATATTTGATTGATACACAGTTTGTGATATCTGCTCCATATTCCTTTTAATTATATGTATGAAGCAACCTACTGATCAAAATGTAATAACAGTGTGATAGGTGAACACAGTCAGTGTTAGCAAACAGAGAACAGGTCAATAGATGATGAATACAATCACATCCAAATCAATGATTACATTGAATTAATTAATTAATTAAGTAATTAATTATATATACTTTATTCGGCCTAACGATACTAAGATACTAAGGTCAGTGTAATCACTCCTCTCCTCTGGTGTTTCTAAAGCGCATTGCTGCCCTTAAAAGGTTTACGGTACAAAAAAGAGTTAAAACCTCTGCAAACAATTTCAAAAACATTGGAGCCACCTTGGCCTGCTTAAAACCAGCTTTTTTAAAAATACTTTTTAAAAACCGCTTCCTAGGGTGCACATAGTAGGGACACAGCAAAACAAAGTGATGGGTATCCTGTGGAGACCTTTGGTTGCAGCCGCACGGGCCCTTCAACTCTATAGTCTTAGTGTAACCTGCCGACAACACTAGACTTTGATGTAATAGATTTAGCCTGAAACGTGTCATTAAAAATCTGTCTGGGGCATTGTGAATAAAAGACAAATAAGGCTCAATGCCCAAGCACGATTTGGTCAAAAGGTGCTCTCTCACAGAGGGTTTGTTCACACCTCTGTATTCCCTGCAGTTTGCCACATGTTTCGTGAATACCATTTTGACAGGAGCCTCATCCCTCGGTAAGAGTTTTGTGGGGATTTTAAAGAAATCTACACAACCCAGGGTTGACAAGGTTTCCCTCACATACTTCAACTATGGAATGCTCCTCCCCTTGTTGCGTACCAAAGAGTCCATTATGATCTCCCTGGTTAGTGAGGCCTCGGGGTTGGTCCAAATCTTAATCCAACAGTTGATCGGTTTTAATTCTATTCTTTCCCTCACATAATTGACACCTAATTCCTTGTGAATGATAAATGCAGAGGCACTTTGCGGAACTTTCAGCAATTGCCGCAGGTAATTGTTCTCTTCATTTTGGACAATTTGCAGGTCAGTAAAACCCCAAACCTCACTACCGTATAGTATATTGGCACATCACTTTGAGTTTTAGAGTTTTAAAATTTGTTCCGGTGACCAACGACCCAGCTGCACACAAAGTTCATAATGGCACAGGTACAAGTGGTTCAGGAGCGACATTTCTCGTCTAGCAAGGGTCTAAAATTAAGACGGGTATCAAATAAAATCCCCAGATAAGAAAATGCCTGGACTTTTTCCAGGCAGTGAGCACCAATCATGTATTTGTATTTCCTTTTCGGCGTTTTCCCCTCCTCCGTAATATATGAATTGGGAAGATTAGCAGACAGGTCTAGACTCTCCATGAAACGGACAAAGCCGTCTATTAAATGTTGAAGGCCTTGGGGGGTCCACGCAAGAAGTACTGCGTCATCTGCATAAAGCAGAATGGGAACCCCCGTGGACTCTCCTATCCTTGGAGAGTCCACCCCCAGGGCATCTAACACCTGCTCCAGACCATTTATATACAGGGTGAATAAAAAAGGAGCCTGTATGCATCCTTGCCTTACCCCCCTTGAGCATGGAAATTGATCTGACCTGGGCGGAAGTATTCCTCTGTAGAGCTTTTAAGATGTTTACCAACCCGGGTCTACGCAGAGAGCCTCCATGAGTGCCCACAGTTTCTTGTGGTTCACACGGTCGAAAGCCGCCATCAAGTCCATGAAAGCCAAGTACACAGTCTCCTGACTGGCAACGGTGTACTTGGCTGTCAATAGATATAAATTGAGGCATTGATCGGCCGTCGAACGTCCCGATCTGAACCCATACTGAGTGTCAGTGATTATGTGGTGTTTTTCCGCTCAATCCAATAATCGATTGAGAATTGCCCTCCCTAAAACTTTCACTGTCACATCAATAAGAGAGATGGGACGATAACACAAGGGGCTGTCCCTGTATCCCTTTTTAAAAATGGGCACGATAGTGGCTGTAGAACAGGATGCATGCATACCCGACTCTACTGCAGCGTTAATAACTCTGGTTAGAATAGGTGCCCACAATTGTACCTGACTCAAGAAAAGGTCCGGGGGGACCCGGTCAGGCCCTGGAGCCTTATTCCTTGTCAAACCCTCAATGCCCGCCTTTATCTCGCCCAAAGAAAAGATTATGTGTCCCGCAGTCTCGCCCCCTTCCTCAGCTACTGTGTGGTCCTCTGTAATGCCATGATTGTATAGGCCATTAAAATGCCCGTACCAGGATTCTGGCAGATGCGGTTTGCTATCTTAGGATTGCTGGCCTCTTGGAAGCAGGGTTCAATAATAACCTTCCAGAAGGCCGTCATGTTCTTAGCCGCTTCCCTCAAATTCTCCCAGGCCTGCTGTTGCAAGGAGATTTTACGTCACTTAACTGCCTGCTTATAAAGTGCTCGACACCTGGACAAACTTTTTGTGTCCTTTGGGACTGTTTTTAGAGCTCGCTTAAGCTCTTTCGAGGCCAGAGAGCAATCACGATCGAACCACCTAAAATCCTCCTTGCCTTTTCTGGCAGGTTTAGTCCTAAGTAGACTATCAATGAGCGTAGTGACGCCTTCAAAGACTATGACCAATTCTGCCCCATCCACCGTTGAGTTTAGGCACTTCCACACATACTGTTGTTTATCCCCCAACAAGGCTTTATAGAAGGCTTCACCATCTGCGTGAGACCGTCTAAGTCTCCTCCCTTGATTGGTAGCTGATAAAACACCACTCTCCCCTGTACGGGCAGGGTGCATGGTTGAGTTTGGGCCCCTAAGAAACATGACCAGTGGGTTATGGTCGCTAAAAATGCTTAGCTGTATCTCGAACCCTAAAATCTCCCCCTTTAACGTGTTGCAAACAAAAATAAAGTTAATGAAAGAAACACAGCCTCTACCTTTAAAGGTTGGATGGACCAGGCCACCCTCCCCTACTTTAATCAGGTACATAGTGTGTGTGTATGTGAATAAGTTCCTAACAGCTTACTTAACTCCTTTCCCTCTGATGTATGCTCTACATGCGGGCCCTCTTCCAGTGGGCAAGAAGACCAGTCCCCTCTTCTTAAATTCACATTTGGGCACAGGTGACAGTTAAAGTCGCCGAGTAACACCAGCTGATGCGCCCGGTCCCCATGATCATGTATCCCTGCTAGTCTGCTCTCCAATTTCCAGAGTCTTTTTGTGGATAGATCCCATAAAACAGCAATATAGAAATTAATAAAAATTAACCTATGGCTCTTCATACACAAACTAATTCCCTGAAAAAATCTGAGTCCCAGCCTAAGTCATCCCACCTCCCCTTGAGCCTTAAGTCCACATATGTGCTCAGGCCTCCCCTTGCTTTTCCCGCAACACCCTTGCGAGTCGGTACAAAATACATTTTGTAACCCTCAAGGGAGAGCGAGCTACTGTCTGTCTCCCATGTTTCCTGGAGGCTGATGACCTGGAAACGCTTTATGTAGCATAGCCATTCAGTGTTAGATATTTTAGATGATAGCCCTGCTATATTCCAAGAAATAATCTCAATAGTACCATGACTGGAGGTATCTGGGCTATCTACTGTCAATCAGCTAGTGGCCTGGAGGGAACAGTAGATACTACAATATTCCCTTTACTGACAGGTCCACTAAGGTCAAAAAATAACGAACAGGACGACCGACCCTGGTCAAGCACAACCAACACATTGACAATGAGTCCAACTTTGGTGCGACACACTTCCAATCCCCGTCGTCCCAGGGATAAATTCAGGACAATTAGTTACATCAAAAGACGTAAGGCTCACTCATTAAAATATAACGCAGATTCTTCTCAGTCCAAAGAGTTAAATTCTTTATTTCGGTAATTTTACGGGGAAATTAATTTCCCTGTAAAATTACCGAAATAAAGAAGAATCTGCGTTATATTTTAATGAGTGCGTCTTCCATCTTTTGATGTAACTAAAGGTCCACTAAGGCCTCCTGAGATAAATGGGAACATAGACACCTTGGCCTGCAAGAGTGGTGATCTTCCCATGCCTGTATTGAGAGAAATGTCATCCAACTTGTGGTCATCCCTGGCTGGGATGTTCTTTTCAATTCAATCAATATCATCTAAGGCTGAGACTTTTACAAGAGGAGCGTACCGATTAAATATCTGAACTGGGGGCCCCTCGAGCACGTCCTGCTCGATCACTTCTCTGGTTGTAATAAATATTTGCTCCCCTCGTGTCCCTATAAAAGAACCCAAGTGCTAGTACTGTAATAGTCGAACCACCCTCTCCCTGGAAGGGCACTTTACACTGGGTGAGAAGGTCACATACCAACCCTGGGAACTTAACATTGTAAATCACAGTGTCTCCTGGGAAGCACTTCCTGCTACAATCAATCCTGGACACCCGTCTCGCCATTAATATATGCCTGTGATTTGAGATGTTAAAGTTCAAATTTCTATTCAGCCAATGGGCCCCTTATTAATTAGCATTTGTGGGGTTTCTTCTCTATTTCCACTGAGCGCAGGGACCCCTGTCAAAATTAATGTGTAAGGGCAGGCTGCCGGCACAAGATCTAAAACTGGCAGGGCCGTAGTACCCCTAACGCAGTCATCTTGGACGGACGCAATGTCCTGTGGTGCAAGTGCTTTACCTGCTAAGCCTCCTAGGTTTTCTGAGCCTGCAATCTGCCTCAGGTTCTGATCTACAGGTCCCGCCCTTGTGTGCCTGGTATCTCGCCCAGCGCATCTTGAACTTGGGGCATTTACATCCCTAGACCCCGCCAAGAGCTCTTCATCTACACCCTCCATTGTTCCCTTCTGGTGTTCGCCAGAATGTATCATGCCGTTATATCTCTCCAAGGGCAAAGCAACCCTTAGAGGGGAGGGAACTTCTAGCGCCCGCAAACTCTTTACTGTGAGTGCCCTTACCACGTTTGTATGGTTGCTGATCTGGGCAATCAACAGGGAAACCTTCTCTTCAATTAGTGTGATTTTCTCGTGTAAGGGCCCTAAGTGGATGTTTAACATTGTTTCCAGCCTGGACCACATTTCTGCTTCCTCCCCGCCCCCGCATTTCCTGCCTCAGCACAATTTGTGCACTGTGAGTAGAGGTGGGCGGAATTTGCGGAATGGACTATCACGGAGAGGCACGGAGATTTAACAAATCTCTGTGCCTCTCCACGATATTTCCGTTTCACGGAGCCTGCCCGCCTCCCACCTCCCGCCTGTGCATGCGCAGGCTCCCGCGCATGCACAGTTTCAAAGAAGCCACGATCGGGAAGTTTGCAGTTCAATAATAAGGTACGTTTTATTTAACTTTATTTCTAGCTTTAAATATAATTAATAAGGCGGACGGGAAGGCGGCCGTGAAAGCGGGAGGCGGGAAGGTGGCCAACTTCCGTTCCGCCCGGGATTGTGTGCAAATTTGCACTGTTTTTCCAAGTGCAAATTATCGCACATTCCGTGGGCGGAAGGGAAATGTCTGCCCACCCCTAGCTGTGAGTTCTCTACTGAACCTTTTGTGTCTTTAGTCATGGGAGGAATTGGCGTTCCTTTCCGCTTAGGTTTACTATTAGCAGTGTGACGCCCCACCCCTCGTGTATGCTTAGCTCTTACCAAGGGGCCGACTAGAGGGGTAACAGGCCTATTTGTCTCGCTTCTATCTAATAGTGCTCTTTTAGACTGGGTAACCACCTCCCTGCATTCCCTCATGACTTATTCACACCTCTTCGGGGTCGTGACCGTGGCGGGCCCTCCCTCTGCCTGCCCTGACCCGCATGAATGTTCTAGATGTGGGACGCCGCCCTCCTCCTTCTCTTCTGCAACTGATTTTGTCATACACAGCACCTCCTGTGGTAACACGTATATTTGCGTTGGTGATCCCGCTACTTGTGATGCTACAGCAATGGCGGTCTGACTAAATACAATATGGTCGCCATTTGCAGTGTCTTGGGCTAGTGGATTGCCAACTGAAGGTGACCTGGCCATAGCTAATCCCCCCATTGAGTCCAATGAGAGTCTTTTCTCGGCCAGCTGGATCTCATGCACTAATAAAGACTTAATAAAATAATTATATGTACGAAGCAACCTACCAATCAAAATGTAATACCTGTGTGATAGGTGAACACAGTCAGTGTTAGCCAGAAGACAACAGGTCAATAGATGATGAATACAATCACATCCAAATCAATGATTACATTGAATTAATTATTTCTTGCAGAATGCCTGACTCCATGACAGTACAGCACATCACTAAGCATATAGAATCTGTTATTCACATCACCAATGAAAAATATGCTTCAATTTTTGCTTTTTAAGGGCACCCTTCACATCCTTATTTCTTAAGCTATAGATCAGAGGGTTCAACATGGGGGTTAAACAGGCATAGCAGACAGAAAACACCCTAACAAGGGAGTTTCTTGACTTGGGTTGAGCATACGTTAAAAGTGTTGTACTATAGAGTAAGAAAACACAAACCATGTGAGAAACACACGTGGAGGCGGCAGTCTGTCGGCCCACGGTGGACCGAATTTTCAAGATTTTTGAGATGATGAATGTGTATGTGGTTACTATGAGCATTAAGGGCACCATTAACACCAAGACACTTATAACAGTAGTAACACATTCTGGGATAAATGTCTCACCACAAGCTAACTTCATGACTGATGTGACATCACAAATAAAGTGAGGTATTTCATGAGACTTACAGAAGGGTAAGATGAAGGTCATAGGGGTCACACTAATGGCACTGGTTAACCCTATGAACCATGAGCCCAATGCCAGATGAACACACATTGAGCTTCTCATTATAATTGTGTATCGAAGAGGAATGCAGATGGCCACATAGCGATCGAGAGACATAACGGTGAGTAGTATGCCATCTGTGATCCCAAACAGGGCAAAACAGAACATTTGTGTGACACACCCACTGAAAGAGATGTGCTTGTCCTTGGAAACCAACCCACTGATGGTTTTTGGAACAGTTGTGTTGATGTAGCAGATGTCCACCAGAGACAGGTGTCTGAGGAAAAAGTACATAGGTGTATGGAGGGCTGGTTCCAGGGTGAGGATGACAAAGATTATTAGGTTTCCGAGGAGAGTTATCAGGTATATAAGGATAAACACGACAGAGAGAAGATCCTGCAGCTGTGATGATACATCAGAGAAGCCCAGGAGAAAGAATCCACTCCCCAGGGTCAGGTTGGTGCTATCCATTGATGCACTATAATCAAGCTGCAGAGGAAATAGAGAATATATTGACATGCTGCAAATGGTGTAATACCAAAAATCCATTCCCCCAATCTTACTCCTACACTCCCTCAGTCCTCCACTCCCATTCATACTCACTCCCAGGACTTAGTCTCACACTCTCACTGATTCTCTCCCATGCTCTCTCACTCCCAGACACACACACATACACACACTATCACTCACTCAGATCCTCAGTAATTCACACTCAGTGTCATCCACTCATAAACTCACTCACACACACATTCACTCACTAGAACTATGAATCACACTTAAACAGAGCATCAATACTTGTTTTTTTTCTAACTTATCTGTATTCTCTGCTGGTGATCCCTCGATAGAAACAACAGGACAGGAATCCAATGTTGGCTAGAGAAACTAGCAAGACACAATTCCTGTCTTGGAAATGAGGAGCCAGAAAGAGCAGCTGGGGCAGGATTAATGATGGGAATGACCCACCTCAAGCCTACTCATGGCTTAGGTTAGACCTTGAAGCACAGCCTAAACAGAAGTTTGAACGAGTTTTAAGATCTCATCCCGGCCGCTCTTGGTGGCTTAACATTGGGCACAAGGATGTATTGATGTGCACCTTGACAGCCCCATTCTACCAGACATACTGTGCTGTCTCAAGCATGACCACTATGTCTAATAAATAAATGGATCATGCCTGACTGAGGGGATTCTATTTGAATTATTCCCTTCAGACATGGGTAATTCAGACATTCTATCGAGGCTGAGAGGGCTGACTGGAACACTGGCACTGTTCATAAAAACACAAAAGTGGTATGTTCATGAACACGGCTAAATGAAATAAAAAGCAGTGGAGGCGCTGATGGAGGCACTGCCAAGGGGCATTATTAGGCAGCTTACACATAGCAGAGCTACACCCTGAAGCCTCTGTTGATAAGCAGCCAATGGGTGTCAGCATACTTTGTGAGAGGACAGTAAAATCATGCACTGAGCATAAACGTAACCAAATAGTTAACATTTCTGCCCTCACATCTCACCTCAGCCTCCATATGCATTTCTATTTTCTTAAAATACTTCAAGTCTTTCCCTTAGAAAGCCAGATTTCTCAATGCACACATCTAACATGCCACAGAATGCCACAAGAAGGTCCTAAAGAAATATGACCACACCATCCCATCATGATGGAACTCCAATGACCCTTGTAAACTGCCCACTTGATCCTCAAAAATAGCTGCATTATCTGCAGAGCCATCACAACTGCCCCCTGCCTATCTGACTGGCAATCCCATCACATCTGGAGGCTCTGAGCACACCCACAGCTAGGATCCCGTCACACATAAGGATCCAATCATGCATAAGACAAAGAGGTGAAAGAAATAAAAAAGAACAAGTCCTCTCGTCTTCTCTACTAATTCACCCAGGACATGGGACTACATTCCATGAGGACCATCCAAAGCCCCATCCAATTTAAAATAAAACATTGAAGACACACCTCTTTAAAGAACACCACATGACAATACCTGTCCTCCTCCATTTTCAAAACACAGCTTCCCTATAACCACACAATGACTGCATCTTTGATTTTGAATCTCTGTAGAGCCCCACTGCTTTTTGGCTATGTTTGTGCTATACAAATGCCACAAACATGCATGAATATCTGTTAGGGCAGGTGCGCTATAGACATCTCAATGATTCAGGCAGTATTTTTTTGCTACCGTACAATCCGACCTTGAGGAGATTGAACAGAAACAAATTCTGCCAGCCAAAACATCCAGGAAAGCACCATGCGTGGATTGGAGGAGTGAATTTGTTTTAGTTCAACTTTTATTAAGAAATGTTTTTTGCTTTAGGGCTTTAAATTAATTAGGACATATAATTTATGGTTTTTATACTATCTTTGTATGTTTATTTGACTCCGTCTATTTTTAGACAATTTCGAAAACCCATGCACTATATAAAGACCAAAGAACACTATCAAACCACATTCCATTTTTTCCACCCATCATATTTTTCCTGTGGACTGAATTTTGTACTGTATTGGTGTTATGAGTGAGCATCATGGTTGATGAAGATATTTTAAGTTGGTAACAAAGTGGTGGTGGGGTGTACATGGGGTAAGCTGAGGCATTCTGATAACAACATGACCACACAGCCCACCGCAAAATTGAGGAAGGCATTCCAGTTTGTCTGCAAACCTTATATTGTGACATACAAAGTGATATGTAAATAGATATTTGTACACTGTGTACTCTCAAGAAGTGGTTGAGTTTGTGTACGTGTAAGAGGATAGCATTTGCATAGTCGTGGTTGGTGTCCATGTCCAGGGCGGTCACTAACATCCCTGTCTCTACAGTGGATTTACGAGTTTCGTATAGTTAAAGTAGGTGGAGATGATGGCCCAGGGGCTACCAGATGCACCAGTGTCATCATGAACTGGTCTTTGATTGCAACTGTCGCTATCAGCCAGGGCAGGATCTAGCTAAAGAATGTCATCATGTCCCCTGGTGTCTCCTCGTCAACAAGATTGAAAATGTTCCCCAGGATTTTCTAAAGTGTATTGAAGAAGGTTATTGTTGGACTCCATGATGTAGCTTTGGATTTTCAGGTAGCAATCATGGGATCTGAGTTAGTGGAGTGGAACTCTAATTCTGTTTAATTTCAGACGAACAAAGTAATGCTCCTCAAGAGCTGCCCTTTCCCAAGCTATCTGACAATACAAGTGAGGTTGTCTCGCTCAGGTTGAAAGACAAATATATTGATTTGAAAACTTCAGTGTGACTTGAATATTTTGTCAACCTTTTTTTCTCTACAAAAATATCAAGTGACAAACTATAGAAGATAAGAATATGGTTTGATTATGCATATATTATAGTTTTTAACAATATTGTAAATAATGTTGCTTACTTTAATAGAGTTTATTAAATATTGATTTTTAATTAATTTAATTAAGTTAGACAGACTAGTTTTAGGTGGTAATATTTACATGTGAATGTTTTCAAATTTTGTAAGCATAAATATAGTTTTGAAGTGCAAAAAATATTTTTTCTCACATTTCGTTAATCATTTATAATTTAGAAGTGAGTAGTTGGGTTTATAGGGAAATTGGGTGAGAAGTTATTTAGATTATAATTTATTATGACCTCACAGATTGTACCACTTATGCTATGATCAATTAGATAATTAATGGAATCACTGATAACTTCTCAAATTACATCATTGATGACAAAACTGCACATGGTGGTGGCACAAGTTCTAGCTAATGTACGTTGTTCTTATCAATGACGTCATTTCAAATGCTACAGTGATGGTGACAACTATCCCATAGAACATGTCATATATGATGTAATATGGCAGTTAATTAGCAGTGCATGCTGAGAGCATAAGGTGTTTTCAATAAATGTATTACGTTTTTCAAATGTAAAGTACCATATTATAATTCCTAACTATAACGTCACTTTAACTCTTGTTTTATTCAGTGAAATTCAAGGTTCTCTTATGTAAAGTAAGTTGTTGACCATCATGCAATGTGTGAGGTTGGGCATAGAGCCTGGCCTGCTACCAGGCCCTGCACCCAACCTGTTACTGGCGCCCAACTTCCACTGCCCAAGACCTTTGGCCCAGCATAGGGTTGGGCATAGGGCCTGGCCTTTGGCTCAGCCCTATGCCCATCCCCCACAGGATGACTATGTAATATTACAATATAAAAAGTGTTTCTTCAGTAAGGCAGACTTACTAACTTTGCCACAGGGTCACAACACCAAAATATAAAAAGTAGGCCTATTTTTGTATCAAGGGGTGGGCATATAAGCATATATGAAATAGGCCTATCATCTTTGTTAAAATCACTAATGAGCATAATTAAATGTATATTTATTTAATTTAGATGCCAAATTCCATAAAAGTAATTATCTTAAAATGTTCTATTAAAAAAATCAAAGTCTCTAAGTCTTTGGTTTAAAAAGATTTTCAGCCCAAAAAATTGAGTCATAAAAACAACCACAAGAGGTCCCTGCACTCCTGCTGTAGAGCATAAAGATACACCAAGGTGTGCTTTAAAATAATATGATACGTTCTCCTGGATTCATGGATTGAATTATCCAGGAGAAATACTATTTTTTTAATAGTGCTGGGTGACTGCTTCACTTCCTGCATAACATAACATTTATTTGTAAAGCGCACCTTCACCCAATGGTATCTGGGCACCGAATAATATATGTTTATTGTTTCCCAACTCAATTGTACTCATTTATTGACCTCAGAGGGATGAAAGTCTGAGTGGATCTGCCGGGATTTGAACATGTGACCACGAGGTGAAACACAGGCCTCTCCAGTGGATGCATTAGTCCACAAAGCCACTAGACCCGCAAGCTCTGGAAAGCTCCGACAGTTTCCTCCAGCATTAAAGTATGCTTGGCGGTGCTCTTGCCCCTTCTAGGGGCACCACCAGGCAAAACAAAATTGTAAAATAAAATCGGGGCACTCAATTCTGGAGCAGTGAATAATAAATAAGCAGCTCCATCTTTACTATTTGATTGAGGGTGCAGGGGGAGACCCAACACCACTGTGGCCCCACCATGGGTCACACAGGAGGCAGAAACATGTTCTTCAAACAACTGGTGTGCCCCGGAGTAGCATTTTTTGTAACGAGGCAAAGGGGTATTAGGTGGGTGCCTCGGGCCCACTAATCGCCATGCCGGGCCATGGGGTGTCCTCCAAAGTCCCTGCAGCCTCAGCCAGCTCCCTGACCAACCCCATACTGGGTGCTAGCTGAAGTCAGCTCCATTACTTTCTTCACACCCAGGGGAAAGCAGCATTTTTCACTGCTGTGGCCCAGTTGGGAACAAGAGTCCTGGGCAGGAAAATACAGTGTCCTGGGAGACTGGGTCCCCAGTACATTGCAACTTATCAGGCACCAGAGAATGGGGTGTTCTGGGCTAATCTTTACCTTGCGGAAGTGGGCTGCATGCCCTCTCCACATAATATTTATGTTCAGCCCCAAAAATTGGGATACATGGGGCATTTTGAAGCTTGGAAAGGTTAGACGCATACGTTAATGCCCTATTTAAAAAATATTGGCCTCAGGTGGATGTGGTCCTCAGAGCTTCTTTGATGCTCAGGGAGGAAGGCTGCATGCCCCTCACCCCATTATAAATGTTTCCTGTCTGAGGGGATAGGTCCTCAGGGCCTCAGGAAGGGCCAAGGTTGGTGACACATGACCCTTATGCAAACATTTTTAAATATGCCATTTCCCTTGGCCTAAACCACCCCAGGGGGTTGAAACAAATGGGCGGAAATCAGCTTTGTTTTTTTATCCGCCGTACCAATTACAACAAATGCTAGAAAGATACAGATAAAACCAAAAAGAGCTGAAAGGACTTACACCAAAGTTGGCAGAAAGTAAGATCTTGCTCTAGAAAATGTGGTTTTGCGATTTTGTATAATTCTGTTCACTACTTTTTGAGAAATTAATGTTCATAAAGTATAGACATTTCACACTGTGGAGGACCTGCATAGCTAACATTTCTCAGGAAGAGGTATGATTGGCTGCAAGGATATGACGGCAGTCATTTTAGAGCTAAAGGATAGAGTACCCTGCCCTGCAACAAAGTAGAAAAAAAAGATATAGTGGGCAACGTATGGATAAATCAGCCACGTAAGATGTGGGTTGCCTAATCAACACTACGAGCAAGAGCCCAAAGGTTGGATTGAGATGCTGTCTACTGCAGGTCACGTAGGGCCATTCAAAACAAGGAGGCCCTTCTTAATGGAAGAGGATGCCTCACACACAATATTGTGTTATGCGTCCTCATAGGCACCCTCTCCCCACCCTGGTTAGGTGGTACTACCAGGATGGACTCCACCTCTGCAAAGACTCAGTGGTAGGATGGAGTTCTTACATAAAATTTGCAAGAAAAGGTGAGGATCCAGTTTAATATAAAACACCTTCACTGTCACCTTTATAGTTGAGGACCTGAGGTTTACTAAAAACAATTCAAGTGATGGAAACCTAAGAGAATGATGATTGTAAAAAAAAAATGCACAGTACATCATTATAAGTAAATGACACCATGCATTGCACTCACTACAATTAATTAATCAGTTGCTTTTTCAGAGTTACTACACTAATCTAAACAAGTATATGTTAAAATATGTCTTAATTGGTTATATCTGATACAATACTACAAATAAATATAAAGCACTCTTAAACCTTGGGGATCCTATTGAAAATATCACCCCCGGTATGCCAAATGATGTTTAAAAAACTGATGATCCATGTAGACACTATCCCATACTGTTGTTTTTTCCACAAACAGTATGTAGAAGTATTTTTGGATGAAACAAAACATGTAATTTTTAAAATGTTGAAGGCAGTTTGTGCTTTTAACTTAATGCTGCTGTAATATTTGGATTATGTCCACTCATTTTCAGACTTTACTTAGACAGTGAAGTATTTAGATGTGGTATAACTCCTTTCTGGAAAATAAAAAGACTATTGAATTTTGAAGAACGTTTGAAAGACATTACCCCATATATGCCGTATAATGTCTAAAAGACTGATGAACCACATAGAAGAAACACTGTACACCATTTTATCAAACAGATATCCGCCTTATGGCTTCAGTTGAAGAAAGAAAAGATAGGAGTTTGATAGTTTAATAGGAAGTTTTGGTTTCAATTTTAGTTTGATATCATTGCATTCAATCCACCCAGTTTCACTCTTAAAATAGAAAGTCTAGTGTCCAGAGGTTGTGTTAATTCCTTTAAGAAATATGATAGCCATAGGAGTAAAAGTTCTTTCCAAAATAGATATTTGTCCAGCTTTGAAGTTTGTAATTTGAGTTTCAAATAATTAAAATAATTGCAGCATTACTGTAAGGTATTTTCCAGTTCTCATTAGAATTAAGGTAGACATAACATCTGATCTGCAATTTGGATAGGTCATATTGTGGTTAGCCTTCTTCAACAATTTGTCAAATGGCACAAGTTTGAAATCTGGTAATGTTAAATAGAGAAAATGCTTAGAATATATTGGAATGGTAGATGAATAATCACAATCTTCACAGTCGTCGTTTCACGTGTAACTCAGTCTGAATAAATCATCAATATATATATATGTTCCTGTTCTGAAATGCCAAACATACCCTGAATAAATTCTTGTGCATCTTGTTGAGTGTTGGGAGTAAATATTATTGATTCGCTACATAGACCTACAATATCACGAATACCTGAAGCAAAATGTATCATAGTTCTGTCAGTCAGTAAACGTTGGAGCAAGTGGTACAGTGCAGAACAAAATCTCGTATCTAGATTTTATTGAATTTGGTTTACTAGATGTGGTAAATGAAGCGGGTCGCTTTTGTAGAGCCGGCAAGTAGTTGAATGTTTTGCAGCTCTTCAACAATGCATATCTGCTGTACTATCCCTCCCCTTGAATTCTGCTAACCCTGGGACCCTTGAGGACTATTTACTAACTCTGTTGATCTGGCATCATCTTACTGTCCTGGGACGCCCATCTGGTGATGTTGCTGTGCTGGTTGCCGCTGGGGGGAGCCTTGGCCCTGGCTCCTCTGACCGGAGATTTCCCACGACATAGTCCCTCTTTTACTATGGCAACAAGGCGGAGCTGCCTAGCTGCAGAGAGTGTCGACCCCTTCTTAAGATGACGGCTTGTGTTCCTGGCTGCTTGGAACCAGCGAATATGGATTGAGCTTGAACTGCGAGAAGCTGCAGCATGAGAAGGTAACTCCAGGGACAGAGGGACGACAATTGGGTTCTATGACACTGTTGGGCACGGCACCAAAATTGCGGAGGCAAGAGGATTGGCCCTGATCACGGCCTTTACTGACTGGAGTGCCACTCACTTCTTTCTACACCAGGTAAGCTGGTTTTAATCCATAGACACTGCTCTGGGGACATACCGCCAGTAATCTTTTTGTGACTGGAGCAGTTAACAGTATCCCACTACTAACAGGTTGGACCGCCCGTCTCAGTGACCCTACCATACAGGGGAGCTCTATACTGCCCAGCGACCCTGGGAGATGGTGGGCGGCCAGCGGGAAATTCAATCCTGGGCTACTGGGCCATGGCCCGGCCAGGTAACTGCTGTGGGACGGTGTCAAGTACCAATCCAGAACTTCGGTTTCCGCAGGAGCAGATGGGTAGGATCGAGACACGAGAGGTGGCCAAAACAAAGAGGGAAATGACCATAAGGGGGCAGAGTAGACCCCCCCTTGACCCCCTAGGTTTGATGTGGGGGTCATTAAAGGGCCCCGCGGGGGGAGCGCCCGGTACGCGCACCGGTGCGCGTACCGGGGAGCGTACCATGGGGGAAAAGAATGACAGTTTTAAAAGCAGCTGTTTAAAAAAAAAATGTTTTTTTTTTTATACATACACATACATATATATAAATGCATATGCATATATATATGCATATATGTGTATATGTGTGCGTGTAGAGAGAGGTAGAGAGGTAGAGGTGTAGAGGTAGAGAGGTAGAGAGGTAGCGGTAGAGAGGTAGAGATTAGTAGAGAGAGAAGAAGAGAGAGGTAGAGAGTAGAGAGTGAGTAATAGAGAGTAGAGAGTGAGTAGTAGAGAGTAGTAGAGAGCAGTAGAGAGAGTAGCAGAGAGTGAGTAGTAGAGAGTAGTAGAGTGAATAGTAGAGTGAGTAGTAGAGAGTGAGTAGTAGAGAGTAGTAGAGAGTAAGTAGTAGAGTGAGTAGTAGAGAGCAGTAGAAAGTGAGTAGTAGAGAGTAGTAAAGAGTGAGTAGTAGAGAGTGAGTAGTAGAGAGTGAGTAGTAGAGAGTAGTAGAGAATGAGTAGCAGAGAGAATAGTAGTGAGTAGTAGAGAGTGAGTAGTAGAGTGAGTAGTAGAGACTAGTAGAGAGAGAGTAGTAGAGAGTGAGTAGTAGAGAGTAGTAGAGAGTGAGAAGTAGAGAGTGAGTAGTAGAGAGTAGTAGTGAGTAGTAAAGAGTGAGTAGTAGAGAGAGAGTAGTAGAGAGTGAGTAGTAGAGAGTAGTAGATAGTGAGTAGTAGGGAGTAGTGAGTAGCGAGTAGTAGGGAGTGAGTAGTAGAGAGAGAGTAGTAGAGAGTAGTAGAGTAGTAGAGAATGAGTAGTAGACAGTGAGTATTTGAGAGTAGTGGAGTAGGAGAGAGTAAGTAGTAGAGAGTAGTTGAGAATATTCCAAAGTTTGGCACAGCACCACTTTCACAATGAGTCCAATCAAATCATATCACTTAGTGTCCTTATTGAAGCGCTGAATCTTGGTGTATATTCAAATGCTTTTATTTTCCTTAAGTTTATGTACCACAGCCAGCCGAAAGGTTTCGTTCTGTACAACAGAACTTCTTCAGGGCGTTCTTATTTCCTTCAAGTTATGTCGGTATCCAGTTGTCATATAACTAGATATTTCTTCCAAATGTTAGACGAGACATAAGTATATTCTTATTCAAAGTGACTAGGTATCAATTTTACCCACACAATTCGGGCAGACTTGAGTAATTTATAGCATCCTCAAAGTCAGTCTTTCAAAAATTCCAAAGTATAGGACATGATAATCCAAATCCAAATGTTTCTCAAGAAAAGTCATTTACAATCGTTCGGAATATCGGTGTTTGGGCAGATATGATCCAGGGACCCCCAGTATGCAAGGGGGATTAGTCCCCCCTCTGCAAACGCGCCAGTGGCCTGCATTGCAGAGAGGTGTAACAAGGGTGTGGCCTCATTACACTTCTCTGCAATGCAGCTCCCTCGCGCATACTGGAGGCTCCTGGTGGACTAGTTGACCCCAGGGACCCCCAGTATGCAAGGGGAATTAGTTCCCCCTCTGCAAACGCGGCAGTGGGCTGCGTTGCAGAGAGGTGTAACAAGGGGCATAGTCTCATTACACCTCTGCAATGCAGCCCCTGGCGCATACTGGAGGTTCCAGGTGGGGTAATTGGCCCCCAGGGGCCCCCAGTATGCAAGGGGAATTAGTTCCCCCTCTTCAAACATGCACGGGGGCTGTGTTGCAGAGAGGTGTAAAAAGGGTTGTGGCTTCATTACACCTCTCTGCAATGCAGTCCCCTGGCGCATACTGGAGATTCCTGGTGGGCTTTCAGGTCTTATATAGTTAGGAATTAGCATTAACACCTTGGCTGCTAGGCGTTTTCCCCTCCTGTGCTGGAAATTGCTATTTTATATTATTTTATGACGAGCTGGGCTCGTCATCAGCACACGACCACTGTGCACCATGACGAGCCCAGCTCGTCATCAGCATCGAAAGGGTTAAAAAAACTTTGAAATTCACTGAAAAAACCATAGGTTTCACACCAGTTATAGTTAGGAATTAGCATTTAAAAAACCTTTGAAATTCACTGAAAAAACCATAGGTTTCACACCAGTTATAGTTAGGAATTAGCATTTAAAAAACCTATTAAATTCACTGACAAAACCATAGGTTTCACACCAGTTATAGTTAGCTGGAAATTTTACTGACATAAAACCATTGAAATTCCCACGTTATAGTTAGTTGGACTCACTATAACTTGCGCGCCTGCAATGCACTGCTGATGACGTCACATATTACATCACTCATGACATGGTCAGTGACATCACTCATGACATCACTGATGACACCATCCTTGTGACAGAGTGACAGACCTAATTTCAGTGTAATGTAACGCTTGAAACACATATTCAAAAATAGAAACAAACATTTTCAAAAAAATGGAGATACCCAAACCAGTAACAACAACCAATTCAGTAATTCCACCATCTATATACACATCCACTCATTCACCAACAGTTCTATATAGTCACTCATATATATACTCACTCATCATATGTAGTGATACACCTATACATCCTGTTACACATCAGCAGTCATCCAAAAGTTACTCACACACATACTCACACATGCAAATAAACTATTGAACATCCATTTATTTGCATATACATTTATACACACACTACTACCTTACTTCTAAGGAAACTTACACATACTTACTCTCTTAAACAATCACTTATAGAAACACATACTTATTTAAACAGGAACTCCTACAATCTCTCACTATATATACTATACTCACTTATATACATCAATACTCACATATACTAGATTAAAAGATATGTCGTTACTAATGAAGACACTAGTGAGACAGTCATTCACTCACTAACACACACATATACACACTCATCCACCCATACAGTCCTGCACATATGCTGTCTTCAAAACACATACAAACAGTGAGTCAGTCACCAACCCCTGCAGCCACTTATACACAAAGAGAAACACTGATACAAACATTTAAATATTTAAACAATACTCGCTAATATATGTATTCACTAAGATACACTTAATAAGCCAGTTAACCAACCAATTTTTTTTTTAAAAAACATCCATTTACACACTTATTTAAACATTTATTCTTCCATCGACCTTTACAAATACATATATAAAACAAATTTATTTTTCAGAAAGACACACATTCACTGGATGGTGTCATCAGTGATGTCATGAGTGATGTCACTGACCATGTCATGAGTGATGTAATATGTGACGTCATCAGCAGTGCATTGCAGGGGCGCAAGTTATAGTGAGTCCAACTAACTATAACGTGGGAATTTCAATGGTTTTATGTCAGTAAAATTTCCAGCTAACTATAACTGGTGTGAAACCTATGGTTTTGTCAGTGAATATATATATATTCACTGAAAAAACCATAGGTTATACACTATATATAGTTAGGAATTAGCCTTTAAAAAACCAATGAAATTCACTAAAAAAAACATAGGTTTTAGGCCTTATATAGTTAGGAATTAACATATAAAAAACCATTGAAATTCCTCCTATATAGTTAGCTGGACATTTTATTGACATAAAACCCAATGAAATTCCATATATAGTTAGTTGCAATAACTATATATCGCGCACCAGCAATCCACTGCTGATGATGTCACATATTACATCATTCATGACATGGTCAGTGACATCACTGATGACATCACTGATGACATCTCAAATGACATCACTGATAACATTATCTGGATGAAGGATTTAGTAGGTGCATGACTGACTGTATGAGTGAGTGATTAAATGTGTCTCACTGAGTGCATGGGTTAGTGACTAAACTGTCTTAATTTGTGCATCATTATATCTGTTGATCAGTAAACTGCTGCATGTGTTGATCAGTACCTATATGAGTAACTATATGGGTTATTGATTGGTTGCCCAAGTATTTGTATGGAAGACTGAGTGTGTGTGTAACTGGCTGGGAGGCGAGTGACTCTGTGCAGATCAATGTGTACTTGTATCAGTAATTGTATAAGAGAGTAAGTATGTGTTAGTATATGTTTGAAAAAGTAAGGTGTTCTGTGTTTAACTGTATAGATGAGGAAATCGAAGTGTGATTGATTCTTTACAGGACTGACTAGGTGTGTGAGTAACTCCATGGATGAGTGGCAGTGTGTGAGTGTCTGCTGCATAGGTGTATGAGTGCATATGACAGTGTTGTAATAATGAGTGACTGTATGTACGAGTGATTGTATGGGTGAATGAGTGAATGTGTGCGTAGACGTAGGAATCAGTGAGTGCGTATGTAGTAACTGATATTGGTGTGTCATGATGTCATCAGTGATGTCATTCGAGATGTCATCAGTTATGTCATCAGTGATGTCATTTGAGATGTCATCAGTGATGTCATCAGTGATGTCACTGACCATGTCATGAATGATGTAATATGTGACATCATCAGCAGTGGATTGCGGGTGCGCGATATATAGTTATTGCAACTAACTATATATGGAATTTCATTGGGTTTTATGTCAATAAAATGTCCAGCTAACTATATAGGAGGAATTTCAATGGTTTTTTATATGTTAATTCCTAACTATATAAGGCCTAAAACCTATGGTTTTTTTAGTGAATTTCATTGGTTTTTTAAAGGCTAATTCCTAACTATATATAGTGTATAACCTATGGTTTTTTCAGTGAATTTCATTGGTTTTTTAAATGCTAATATATAGATATGTAAGGGCAGAAACCTATGGTTTTTTCAGTGAATTTGCAAGGTTTTGAAAATGCTAATTCTATTAGCGGATAACGTTTAAATATGTTACTATCCTTGTGGGACCACCTGAGCAGCCCTAGGGATCCGATTTTTGATGCATGAACGATGGTTGGATGCATGATGGATGAATGATTGTTGGGTGGATGCATGGATGGATGCATGCATGATAGATGGGTGAATGGATGCATGAATGATGGATGGATGCAGGATGGATGGATGGGTGGGTGGACAGCTCTGATGATGCACCTCACGTACGGGGCTGACGCAGTTATTATTCACACAGCTCTGATGATGCACCTCACGCACGGGCTCACAGCTGTTATTATTCACACAGCTCTGATGATGCACCTCACGTACGGTCCTGACGCAGTTATTATTCACACAGCTCTGATGATGCACCTCATGTACGGGGCTGACGCAGTTATTATTCACACAGCTCTGATGATGCACCTCACGCACCAGAGGAGGATGGAGTGCTCATTGAGGGTACAATTGCACACACTTGAACTAGATATTGCCCCACTTGACAAACCGCCTGAAAGTAGTGGTGAAAGGGCAGCCTGGGTAACCCTTCAGCAGAAACAAACCCCATCTAAAAAAAAAACCACAAAAAAAACCAAATCAAGATCCCTCAAACCGCTGTAAAAAGGGTAGCTAAATTTCTGGGTCAAACGGTGGCGGCTGGGAGATCTAGGGAAGGAGAACATCCTGGCAGGATGTTTGCCTCAGAGACAGGGGAGAAGGGACTCTTGAACAAGCACATGGGTTAAAAAAATGAGAAGACATGGTACTTACAGACACACATTAGAGACGTTCATGCAAAACTATTTTGCATTGCATATTGCATGGGACAGTTAAACCCCAGACACAACTTCAAGATACCAAACTTCAATAGCAAAGGCATAGATAGCGAACTAGAGGTGGCCTATGTAGTTGTAGCCTCATTACAATATAGGAGAGTAAGGCAACTAAAATACAAGTGTAGGAGAAAATATCTAGAACTGACAGTCTGAGGGCATAGTTACACAAGAGATATGTAGATATTCTAGTGCTGCATGCCGCGGTGACAGGTGCAGCTCGTGTGCAGGGGCTACGCCAACTGTCAGATTCTGGGGACGGGCCACCTGTGTAAACGAACGAAGGGGTGTCCCCTATACTGAGGGGGGTTCTGTCGCTATAGCTTCCCCCCACTCTCCCCCCCTCCCACACACACGACACCGACTTATTTAAACAGGGAAGGCGTCCTAGTTCTTGCCGGAATAAATATATTTTCACCATTTTGCCCCAATTCCACCTTTTTCCCTGAGTTCGAACAGCCCATCCACCAACCGTTTCTGATCCTCTGTCTCCTGGTGACAGTGACAAGACGCCTCAGCCCCTCGCCCACTTCTACTGAAGCTGCTCAGTGTGTGCGTGTTTTGGGGGGCAGGCATCCCCAGGCATCCCCAGGCTATATCCATAGTCTAACAGATGCCATTCCCTCGCCTACAACAACCCCCATAACTCACACCTCAGCTGGTTCTGGGCCCTACGGAACCGGATTATCCCTTCGCCTCCACCCACTAACGTAGCTCATCGTTCTAGTTGCCCTTCACATGCTGGTGGCTGTATTGACCACAACATCTTATGCCAACCACTTTCCACAGTTACTCACCTGCTGCTGGTTGTAGTTGTTCTGCTGCTGCTGCAGCCTGGTGCTGTTGCTGCTGCAGCTGTGGACTAGCCGGGGAGCGCCGGTTCTGCGGCGGTGGAACACTCATCTGCGGTCCGGAGAAGGGTCCCCTGAAGCCAGCCGGGGCCTGCAGGGCGCTGTGCGGGAAGCTCTGGAAGAAGGCTCAGTCCGGCTGAGGAGGGTAGTAGGTGTCCTGCGACTCCTGCAGCAGTGGACCTCCGCCATTCCCGGGGTGCTGCATCGGTGATGGCGAGGAGGTCTGCCAGACCAGGGAGTTCCGAAGCCTGGCAGCGGAGGCGGCGAATAGCCTGCGGAGGATCCTGCGGCAGGCGCCGGACTGTGCGGCTCCAGAGCGAGATTCCATGCCGGGGATGCGGGGAGGCGAGGGCATAGCATGGGATGGGGGTCGACCCCCTCCTCAGTGGACAGCAGCAGATCGGCGGGGCCGCTGCTCTAAGGGGAGGCGACGGGCAGGTACTGAAGCCCTGTCCCGGATTTACCCAGCTCCTGGGGCTCGGTCTGCGGGGGTGAGGGGTGTACGCGGGGCCGCAGCGGCCGATAGTCCCCTGTCTTGTGAGGTTTCCCGTGGCTCAGTAGCGGCTCGTCCCGCATGGGCGTCTCACCGTTCTGGTGGTGCCGCAGGCAGGAAGAGCGAGGAGATGCCGCCGCCACCAGGAAAGAGGGCAGATCCCGAGGCGGATAGCGGATATGCTGATCTGAAACCGCCGCCGCCAGGCAGGTTAGCCGTCGGCAGGAGGCCGAAGCCGTAGTCCCCCATAGAGAGAACGGGCCGCCGCAGTGCCGCCATCTTCCTTCTTCCCCCTCGCGGCGGGGGCGGGCATTTCCAGCCGGCCACGCTGGGATTGGCCGGCCGGCCCCAGCACTTCCGGGTCGCCGCGGGCAGCGCGGCGGCCCCATTTCAGGCATATATAATTGGCATATATAATTGCTTTTAAATGCAATTTTCTCGGCAGGAGGCCGAAGCCGTAGTCCCCCATGGAGAGAACGGGCCGCCGCAGTGCCGCCATCTTCCTTCTTCCCCCTCGCGGCGGGGGCGGGCATTTCCAGCCAGCCGCGCTGGGATTGGCCGGCCGGCCCCATCACTTCCGGGTCGCCGCGGGCAGCGCGGCGGCCCCATTTCAGGCAGGCAGGCGGGGACAGTGCGCGCACGCGTGCGCGCTTATAGATTTTTAATTGCTTTTAAATGCAATTTTCTCAGCAAATACTGGACGGATTTACATCATTTAAAAAAAAGCGTAATCTGCGAACCAGTATCTTCCATTTTGCCAAATTTCAAATAATTCTGTTCAGCCGTTCGGGCTGTAGCCGAGTCTAAAGGTCCTATGGAAATTAACATGGGGAAAACACGTTTTGGGACCCCCCTTTTTTCTCAGCCCCCACTTGACGAATCCCCCCCAAACTTTCAGGGAAGGAGCGGAGCGGAGCGAGCCATCTTCTTTGAGAAATTTGCGAAGATTCATCAACCAGGGCCTAAGTTATTCCCAATAGAATGTTGCGGATTTCCTATGGAAAACAATCCTAACTATATATACCTACTGGCTATCGCCAGTAGGTAATATATATATATATATATATATATATATATATATATATATATATATATATATATATATATATATATATATATATATATATATATATATATTCATTCAATGCATAAATAATTCTCTCTCTGTGCTCTAATTACCTGTCCTTGCCGGGTGGCTATCTGTCTCTTTAATGGTGTCTTGACTAGTTTCACCAGTCTGTAAATACCTGACTGAATAAATAACACAGATAAAATTTAGCTTCCACTGAACACTTATTACTCTTTGTTCCCTCCCTCAGCTAATGTTTCTTCTATACCTGGTAAAACTTGACACCTTGTCTTCTTATGTTTTAATGTCATCGTGCTCCTATTGTTTTGTTGCATGAATGACCTGTACGGTATGCCGATAACTTGAGAGCCTGCGAGCCTTTACATATGGTTTGTGGTCTCGTCTGAGTCTCAACACGAATCTCCGGAATCTGAAAGGTTTACGGCACAGGCTCTCAAGTTATCGGCATACCGTACAGGTCATTCATGCAACAAAATTCAGACAAAACTAAGTTTAGGAGCACGATGACATTAAATACAGATTATTAATTCTTTCATCTTTGTGACCCCTGACGAAGGGGCTTCAGCCCCGAAATGCATTGGGTGTTGATTAATTAATGTTTTTTGTTTGACAAATTGATGAATTCGTTTACGTTCATGCTAATGTGATGATGTGAATAATGATTTCATTATGAAAAAAGTGAAGTGAAAATTGATGACCTATATAATAATTCTTTGGTGAAATAAATAGAATGTACTAAAAGCAAGAATTGTATCATAGTAGTGCGTGCTGGAGACCTGGTGATTCACAGCACCGGGCCACATTCATTTGTTTAACACAGTGTGCAGGCACTAGTCCAGTACAGCACACATATCGGATGAAATTGTAGAATAGTGTGAATTGAGTGCAGCACCCTTCCATATTCATTTTCTCCAAAAGTGCCAAAACACTTGCGAAGATAAATGTCATTCGCTGCTTTGTGCGCTAATCCTTAAAACTGCCTCAAGCGCTAGACTCACTCTCTGCGCTGAACTGAAACTGCCTCAAGCGCAAGTCTCTAAATCGATGCTCATTCCCAAACTGGAAATACTGTCAAACAAAAGATGAACTGCAGCTTCAAATATACTATTCCGAAAGCTTACCGCAGTTTCAAGGGAACTGGGACTAGGAACCATGCTCCTCTACTCACAAACAGGACGAAATTTCGGTTCTTCAAGGGCCCCTCAGGAAACAATGTCAATATGCTTCAAATGGACAGTTGAAGTGCGCAGTTTGCCGTGATTACAATTGCGAGCACAGCCGCGCTAGAAACGCGGCAGCAACTAGAATGCTAACCTTGTTTTCTCAACGGCAGCCATCTTCGAATTCCGCCGCTCAGAATACTTCAACCGAGGGCATAGGCAAGCTGACCAACTGTTTGGGAGCCGCCGAGCATTGCGGTAATAATGAATCAAAGCTCCCTTACAGCTCACTGGAAGCAACCTAAGGGCAAGCTGAGATTTGAC
This sequence comes from Lissotriton vulgaris, assembly GCF_964263255.1. Lineage (NCBI taxonomy): Eukaryota > Metazoa > Chordata > Amphibia > Caudata > Salamandridae > Lissotriton > Lissotriton vulgaris. Next base: position 809,784,835 of record NC_141700.1, read on the forward strand.
AAGGTCGGTCCTGACAGTACCCCCCACCAAAACTCCGCCTACCCTCTCCCTTGGTTTAGTAGGGTGCTTCTTATGGAATTCCCTAATCAGACGGGGAGCTTTTAGATTACTTTGGGGCTCCCAAGTTCTCTCTTCTGGACCATAGCCCTTCCAATCCACCAAATAAAACAGCCTCCCTTTCTTTAGTTTAGAATCTACAGTTCTCTTGACCTCAAACTCTTCTTCAGATTGAACTTGAATAGGCTTAGGAGGACCCTTTATTCTTAAATTGGGCGGACTCTTTCTTAACAAGGATACGTGAAAAACAGAATGAATTCGGAGTCTCGGGATAATGTAAGTCTTACACTGACTGGATTAACCATCTCTTCTACCTGGAAGGGTCCAATGAATTTAGGCTGAAACTTTCGATTCCCTTTTAGTCGCAAATTTCCCGTAGATAACCAAACCTCCTCCCCAGGTTCATAAATGGGGCTGGAATGTCTCTTCTTATCAGCCTGTTTCTTGTAAGAATCTTTAGCTTTGGTTAGATTGTCTAAGGCTTGCTGATATGACTGTTGCAACCTCCGCACCACACTCTCTACAGCGGGAACATTACTCTCCTGTTTACCCACAAAGGAATTAAAAAGGAGTGAAACCCATAGAAGAATGCACAGCATTAATATAAGCGAACTCTGCCGCCAAAATAATATTTGGCCACTCCCCCTCATGATCCATTAAAAACAGACGCAAATACTGTTCTAAATCTTGATTCACTCTTTCCGTTTGGCCGTCTCACTCTGGATGGAAACTGGTAGACAGGCGGGAATCAACATCCAATCTTTTCAAGAAGGACCTCCAAAAGTGTGAAACAAGCTGAGGACCCCGATCTGAGATCACCACACTGGGAATGCCATGGGCTCTGACTACGTGTTGTGTGAATAAGGAAGATAACTGAGTGGCATTGGGAATTGATTTCAAAGGAATAAAATGATTCATCTTTGTAAAATGATCCACCACCACCCAAATCACAGAAAATCCTTGACTAGAGGGAAGCTCTACAATGAAATCCATAGAAACCGCTTGCCAAGGGTATGGAGCTAGCGGTAAAGGAATTAACAACCCTTGTGGAGCCATCCTAACCGGTTTCCCTTTCAAACATTGCTCACATGAAGCGACATGTTGTCCCTCCTGAGCTTCTATAGCCGGCCACCAGAATTCACGCTGCACGAGTTCCAAAGTCTTTTTGACTCCTTTATGCCCTGGTAGCAAATCATTATGAAAATGTTGAATGTGAAGGAGTTGAAGTTCTTCAGTTGGAATGAACAACTTGCCTTTAAAATAAGGTCGACCATCTTTAGTTTCCCTTTCTGAATCTTGTTCACTCCAATCCAAAAGATTAAAAGACTGAAGAGCTTGATCCAACCTCGATACAAAATCAGGAAACTGGATTACACTAATTATCTTTTCCAATGGAATGATCAAATCTTTTTCCAATTTTGGTGTCACTTCTCCATCATCCAGACGGGATAAGGCATCAGCTTTTCCATTGGCAGAACCAGGCCTGTAAGTTAGTACAAAGTCGTAGTCTGTGAAAAACAATGGCCACCGCAATTGTCTTGGTGTCAAGGTTCGAGCGGATTTAAAAAACTTAAGGTTTCGATGGTCTGTGAAGACAGTTACTTCATGTCGAGCCCCTAACAAGTAATGCCTCCACTCCTGAAAAGCATCCTTGACTGCCAATAGCTCCTTATCAGCAATGGAGTAATTCAATTCAGCCAGAGTCAACCACCGGGACCGATAAGCAACGGGATGCAGCTGACCAGTTAGTCGATCTCTTTGGGACAGAATTCCTCCAATTGCCAAAGTGGAACCATCAGCTTCAACAAAGAAGGGCTCTTCCGGATTTGGATGCAAGAGTGCTGGAGCTGATGTAAAAACCTTCTTTAATTCACTGAACGCCGCTTCAGTTGCAGCGGTCCAGACAAATTTCCCTCCTTTTCGTAGCAGACGAGTTAATGGAGCGACTTTCTCAGAAAAGTTTTCAATAAAGCGTCTGTAAAAATTGGCAAACCCAATAAAACTCTGCACTTGTTTCACATTCTGCGGGGCTGGCCACTCCTTAATCGTCTTCACCTTGGCTTCATCCATTGCAACTCCTTTGGAAGATAAGACAAATCCCAAAAATTCCACCTTACTGGAATTAAACACACATTTTTCCAACTTCATGAAGAGTTGATGTTCCAACAATCTCTGTAAAATGGCTCGTACGTGCTGAACATGTTCTTTTAGGTTTTCACAGAAAATAAGAATGTTGTCAATATAGACTACAGCAAAGCGGTCCAGATATTCTCTCAACACATCATTCACAAAATGTTGGAAAGCCGCAGGAGCATTGCATAACCCAAAGGGCATGACCTGATATTCAAATAACCCGAATCTGGCCTGGGAGGCCGTCTTCCATTCTTCTCCTTCAGCCATGCGAACCAAATGGTAGGCACCTCTTAGATCCAGTTTCATGTAGACTTGCGCTCCTTTAACCTGATCCAGGAGTTCCGATATCAATGGCAATGGATATCTATTCTTTTTTGTAACTGAATTTATGGCTCGATAATCGATGCACGTTCTCAGACTCCCATCTTTTTTAGAAATGAAGAAAAGAGGCAAAGGGACCAGTGACTGCGAAGGACGAATGAATCCATTAGAGAGATACTGATCCAAATACTCCTTAAGATATTGATTTTCATTTTCGGAGAGAGCGTAAATTCGACAGCAGGGCAATGAGGCTCCCAGTTCCAATTCGATACGACAGTCATAGTCTCGATGAGGTGGCAACTTATTGGCTTCTTTCTCATCAAAAACCGCAGCCAAATCTTCATATTCTCCAGGAATTTCTTGGGTCTCCAAAACACAAATTGACTTGCCAGAATCAGCCAAACATTTAGATGAAGACGCCTCTCCAGAAGATTCTAGAAGAGAATGAAAACAATGTGCCTGTCAATACTCCGAATCCATAGCTATAGTTCTTTTTGCCCAATCGATCGTCGGATTATGCTCGGTAAGCCAAGGCAGACCTAAAATGAGCTGAAATTGTGGGGCGTCAATGAGACTAAAACTTAATACACTCACATGTTCCTCAGGCCCACATAATTTGATCTCCTCAGTGTCATGGACGATGGGACCTGAGGACAAATTTGTTCCATCCACTGCACAGACTGCTTCTGGCCTTTGCTTTCTAACAAACTGCAGCCCAATGGATTTTGCAAATCCAATGTCACAAAAGTTACCCGTGGCTCCCGAGCCAATCATTACAGCAATATTTTTTAACTTATTTCCACCAAATTCAATGGAACTTGCCAAAATTAGATGCGGAGCAGTGGATTGCAAGGTATTTGCCACCAATTGCGAATATGGAGTTGACTTCTCTTTTGCTTCCACCAGGGCAACCCCCTTTACTGGTGGAGCCTGTCTTTTACTGGAAAGTTGTTCTTTGGTTTCTTGGTGCATTCTTTACCAAAATGCCCTGACTCTCCACAATACATGCAGAGCTTACTCGTACGCTTTCTCTCTCTCTCTTCTTTTGTAAGAGGACCTCTAACTGACCCTATCTGCATGGGTTCCTCTTCAGAATTGTTTTCCTTGCTCTTCAGATTTTCTGGTCTTGAACGATCAAAACGAGGAGGGAAATATTTGACTTCTTTTCTTCGTTCATTCTTTCGTTCACTCTGGCGCTGGTCTATCTGGAGAACTAAGTCGATTAACTCAGACACATCGGTTGGCCGCTTAGGTACTTGAGCTAGCCCATCCTTCAATTCATCCTTGAGACCACGATAGAAAATGGAAGCCCTTTTTGCCTCTGGCCAATTGGTCTCCACAATTAACTTATTAAATTGCACCAGATAGGCTACCAACTCTCGATTTCCCTGTTTTAAATCAAGCAGCTCATTGTCGGTGATCTGTGACACGGATCTTCTATTGAATATTCTCAAAAAATTATTTTTTAAAGGCCTCAAAGTCATACAAAATGGACTCATTATTGTTCACTAATGGCATAGACCGTGTCGCTGCATCGCCACTCAGGTAGGACAACATGAACGCCACCTTTGCCTGATCTTCCTTGAATACAAAGATAGTGTAGAGAACACTGAGTAATAAAAATCTGCGCCTTGTGAGGATCCCCACTAAACCTTTCTGGAGCTGCTAAAGGAATGGTTGGGGAAATTGTGTGAATCACCTGAGTAGTAAGTTCTGCAGCCGAAGGAGCCGGTGCAACAGATTGAGGTCTACCTTCAGCAGAGCCAGAAACTGATCTCCCGGACAACTCCTCTACCTTTTGTCGCAAAGACTGAGTTTCCTGACTCGACCTCCTTATTTCTTCTTGAAAGGATTTATTCTCAGACATAGCATCACTAAGTTAAGCCTGTATACCAGCTAATACCGAAGCTAAAGATTTTAAATCTAGACCCTCTGCTATCTTGCTCTGGCGGAAATTTTGAAAATGGCACTTCAATCTGTCAAATACCAATCCAGAACTTCGGTTTCCGCAGGAGCAGATGACTATTCCTCAAATCCCCAACTCCATTACCAGAGTTATTAGAAAACTCTTGCATCAAAGAGGGGGAAAAGGGGATTGGGATAGAAAGAGACACGCCACTTCTTCTTCTAGCTGGACGGCACTGCTTCAATACGTCCGAGTGCTTCCTGTCAAAAGAACAACCTTAGCAATCTCTGTATATATATATATATATATATATATATATATATATATAGATATAGATATATATATATAGATATATATATTCACCGAAAAAACCATAGGTTTCACACCAGTTATAGTTAGGTGGAAATTTTACTCGCATAAAACCATTGAAATTCCCACGTTATAGTTAGTTGGACTCACTATAACTTGCGCGTGCAATGCACTGCTGATGACGTCACATATTACATAGCTCATGACATGGTCAGTGACATCACTCATGACATCACTGATGACATCTCAAATGGCATCACTGGTTTTATGCAAGTAAAATTTCCACCTAACTATAACTGGTGTGAAACCTAAACTATAACTGGTGTGAAACCTATGTTTTTTTCAGTGAATATATATACTCAATGATTGTTTTTTGTTTTTGCAGTCGTGATGGTGGAATGCCCGTGATCAAGACGTAATGTTGAAACGCGTTGGGCACTATTTGTGAAACCCTGGCTGCAAATCGGATTAAAGGAGATTCTTTCAGTTTTGGGTGTGCCGCTTAAATGCTCCTCTGGGCCGCGAGGGGAGCAATGGTTGGACATACTTCACGGCACAGCCCAGTGCCGGCAGAAGCAGGCATCACCTCTACACAGACATTAGAGAGCCCGCCTGAGCTTTTGAAATTCATGCTCGAGGCGGGACAAAACTGAACTCAATGATTGTTTTTTGTTTTTGCATCCCAACAGGATTCACACAAAGACTTCTGAGACCGAGATGCATTGTGCTAATCACATGATTCATTTGAGACAATATTTGTTGAACTCACCTGTGGGATTCTCAGCAGTCGTGATGGTGGAATGCCTGTGATCAAGACGTAATGTTGAAACGCGTTGGGCGCTATTTGTGAAACCCTGGCTGCAAATCGGATTAAAGGAGATTCTTTCAGTTTTGGGTATGACGCTTAAATGCTCCTCGGGGCCGCGAGGGGAGCAATGGTTGGACATATATATATATATATATATATATATATATATATATATATATATATATATATATATATATATATATATATATATATATATATATATATATATATATATATATATATATATATATATATATATATATATATAACAGACATAATGATGCACAAATTAAGACAGTTTAGTCACTAACCCATGCACTCAGTGAGACACATCTAATCACTCTCTCATACAGTCAGTCATGCACCTACTAAATCCTTCATCCAGACACTTATACATCCACTCATTCTTCAATATGTAAGACATATTTTAACTTTACAGAAACATACAGTCACTGGATGTTGTCATCAGTGATGTCAATTGAGATGTCATCAGTGATGTCATCAGTGATGTCACTGACCATGTCATGAATGATGTAATATGTGACATCATCAGCAGTGGATTGCGGGTGCGCGATATATAGTTAGCGCAACTAACTATATATGGGAATTTCAATGGTTTTATGCGAGTAAAATAAGGTTTTGTAAATGCTAATCCCTAACTATATATGGTCTATAACCTATGGTTTTTTCAGTGAATTTTCAAGGTTTTGTAAATGCTAATTCCTAACTATATATGGTCTATAACCTATGGTTTTTTCAGTGAATTTCAATGGTTTTTAATAGCAAATATCTATAGCTGTAACATATGTTCTTATTCTAATTCACAAATATATTTTATATTTTTTAAATTCAATTTATATTATAGTTTAACCACATGGCTGCTGGCCCCCCCCCCTGTGCTGGAAAATGCCATTTTAGTGGCACCATGACGAGCTCAGCTCGTCATCAGCACACGACACCCGTGGGTGATGACGAGCTGAGCTCGTCATCAGCATCGAAAGGGTTAACTTATTTTTTCTTGTTTCGCTGCCGATCCGCGAAACGGTAAACGTTCCGTTAGTGCAAATACCGCGTTAGAAAGGCACATCGCGATGCGTCCCGTAAACGCAACATATCGCGTTACTACGTAATGTCCCTTAAGACGTTCTGCATTAGCGCACCCGGAAGCGTTCTGGAACCAAGGCGCGAAACGTAATCTGAAAAATAAATTTTTATTTCTTAATTCAAAAATTGTTTGACACATTATTTATTTTTATATGTATATTGAAAACTAGTAGCAAATGTATTATAACGTGAAATCAGACTTTAAATATACTGTGCAACTTTTTGGTGTTACATACTAGCTTTGTTCATAGTTACTTCCTTTCTCCCACTATATAATCCCCAATGTGTATTTAACATCTCTTTATCATCTCCTGCCACCATGTTGTTTCGGCTTTCCAGACAGACTATGGTATGAATTCCATATACCACAATAACTTCTATAACAACAGGCAAGATATTTACAAAGGAGACGGCGTTTATTAAATTATAGACTCTGCATTGGTACCTACATGTAGCTACGTAAATAAAAAAAAACAAAAAAAAAACAAAACGAGCAATCAATAAACATACAATAAGTTAAAAGTCAATCATTCTTGTTTCCTTATAGTACGCTCCCCAGACCGCTTTCCGGTACGCGAACCGTGCGCACCCCACGAAAAAAACATTTTTTTTTTTTTTTTGGGACCCGCGGGGCACTTTAATATCCCCCTCATCAATCCTAGGGGGTCAGAAGGGGTCTACCTTGCCCCCTTTCCTTAATTTCCCCCTTCGTTTTGGCCTCCTCTTGTCTCTCGATCCTACCGAGAGACAAAATGGCGGCCGCTCCGGACTGTTTACAATGTTGACAGCCAATCAGCTTCTCCTCAGATTTGCGCCTCTACGACAAAAAAACGCAATTTTTTGTTTTTTTTGGGCCCCGAGGGGCACTTTAATATCCCCCTCATCAATCCTGGGGGGTCAGACGGGGTCTACCTTGCCCCCTTTCCATCATTTCCCCCTTCGTTTTGGCTTCCTCTTGTCTCTCGATCCTACCGAGAGACAAGATGGCGGCCGCTACGGACTGTTTAGAATGTTGACAGACACCGGAGAGCCAATCAGCTTCGCTTCGCAAAGCTCCGTTACGCGAAATGTACGCGAACTGGTGCGCTATCCAGGACGCTGTCACAGATATATAATTTTTTTAAAACATTAATTTCTCAAAATCCACTGGAGCACATATATTGAGACCCAGCAAAGGCACATCGGGCTAACAGTCCCTACAATTTTGCCAAGTTTCGTGCAAATCCATTCAGCCGTTCGAGCTAAAAGTGAGGCCAAACGCCCTATGGAAAAATGAATGGGAAAAATGCGTTTTGGGACCCCCCTTTTTTCTCGGCCCCCCCTTAACGAAACCCCCCCAAATGTTCAGGGGCTGCTCAGAAACAAAATGTGCCATTTTCCTGAAAATTTCAGCCGATTCCGTCCACAAACGCCAAAGTTATTAGACATAGAATTTTCAAAAGTCCCATAGAGAAAAAATCCTAACTATATATACCTACTGGCGACCGCCAGTAGGTAATATATATATATAAGAGATACGCCAGTTCTTCTTCTAGCTGGATGGCACTGCTTCAATACTTCGAGTGCTTCCTGTCAAAAGAACATCCTTAGCAATCTCTGTATATATATATATATATATATATATATATATATATATATATATATATATATATATATATATATATATATATATATATATATATATATATATATATATATATGAATGTATCTATGTATGTATGTATGTATGTATATATATATATATATATATATATATATATATATATATATATATATATATATATATATATATTACCTACTGGCGGTCGCCAGTAGGTATATATAGTTAGGATTTTTTCTCTATGGGATTTTTGAAAATTCTATGTCTAATAACTTTGGCGTTTGTGGACGGAATTGGCTGAAATTTTCAGGAAAATGGAACATTTTGTTTCTGAGCAGCCCCTGACAATTTGGGGGGGTTTCATCAAGGGGGGGCCGAGAAAAAAGGGGGGTCCCAAAATGCGTTTTTCCCATGTTAATTTCCATAGGGCGGTTGGCCTCACTTTTAGCTCGAACGGCTGAATGGATTTGCACGAAACTTGGCAAAATTGTAGGGACTGTTAGCCCGATGTGCCTTTGCTAGGTCTCAATATATGTGCTCTAGTGGATTTTGAGTAATTTAGGTTCAAAAAAGATATATATCTGGGCGGAGCCTAACCACACATCTGATCTGATTGGCTGTCAGCACTTCATCCAAGAAGTGTTGGCAGCCATCTTGGGACCAATATACATGATAGCACCTCATTAAAAAGCATTGTAGTTAATAGAGGGTTTTAGGACTTTAGTTACATTATAAATCATTTGTTGATGGTACCATACTCGTTTTAGGAATTGTGGTGGGTTCTAAGGTGATTTTACCATGTGAAAAAACCTTCTGCTGTGATATCATGAATATTGTTTGAAAGAAAACTAATATCTCATGATTTTCCCACAGTGGTTTGGAAGGGGATCTATAAGCTAAACTGAAAGCATATTTTCTGTAAATTCACATTATCTTTCTCAGTCATGTGAAAATGAAGTCTGACATTCTCAGTAAAACATGTACATCCAACAAGGACAGAGACTGTCAGTTGATTCCTTTGTGTTCTACTGCAGCCTCCTAGAGTGTTCTAAAGAACAACTAGAGCGCTAACAGTCCTACTTATTACAAAGGTATGGCACACCTGAAGCCATCTTGATTGGAATAAAGTGGTAACTCTTAAAACATTTAATTTAAAAAGAAACAACATGAGGGGGTATATTTTGCCATAGAAAGTATGATTAGTGCTGCAGAATGAAAAATGAGGGCACATTTTGAGTGACTTCTCAAATCCTTTTCTATTTCATTAAAACATTCTGACATGCAGTCTCCCAAAATGGCCACCAGAGACAAAAGAGCCCAAATGTAGCCCAAATATCACCCAGATATAGCCCAAGTATAGCCCAATGACAGAATGTCCCAGAGTGTTCTAAAGAACAACTAGAGCGCTAACAGTCCTACTTATTACAAAGGTATAGCACACCTGGAGCCATCGTGATGGGAATAAAGTGGTAACTCTTAAAACATTTAATTTAAAAAGGAACAAAATGAGGGGGTATATTATGCAATAGAAGGTATTATTAGTGCTGCAGAAAGAAAAATTAGGGCACATTTTGAGTGACTTTTCAAATCCTCTTCTATTTCATTAAAAAATTCTGACATGCAGTCTCCCAAAATGGCCACCAGAGACAAAAGAGCCCAAATGTAGCCCAAATATCACCCAGATGTAGCCCAAGTATAGCCCAATGACAGAATGTCCCAGAGTGTTCTAAAGAACAACTAGAGCGCTAACAGTCCTACTTATTACAAAGGTATGGCACACCTGAAGCCATCTTGATTGGAATAAAGTGGTAACTCTTAAAACATTTAATTTAAAAAGGAACAAAATGAGGGGGTATATTTTGCCATATGAATTATGATTAGTGCTGCAGAAAGAAAAATTAGGGCACATTTTGAGTGACTTCTCAAACCCTCTTCAATTTCATTAAAAAATTCTGACATACAGTCTCCCAAGATGGCCACCAGAGACAAAAGAGCCTAAATGTAGCCCAAATATCACCCAGATGTACCCCAAGTATAGCCCAATGACAGAATGTCCCAGAGTGTTCTAAAGAACAACTAGAGCGCTAACAGTCTTACTTATGACAAAAGTATGGCACACCAGAAGCCATCTTGATTGGAATGAAGTGGTAAGTCTGAAAACACTCAATTTAAAAAGGAACAACATGAGGGGGTTAATTTTGCCATAGAAAGTATGATTAGTGCTTCAGAAAGAAAAATTAGGGATCATTTTGAGTGACTTCTCAAATCCTCTTCTATTTCATTAAAAAAATTCTGACATGCAGACTGAAACATGCACTTTGAATACCAGCAGCAGACGTCCCTGGTGAGCAGTAGCTTTACTACAGTGATCTAATGTGCAACTAGAGTGCTAACATTCAGAATTTATGGCAAATGTGTGACACATCTGAATGCCTTCTTGATGGAACCAAAGTAAACAAGCATTGAAAATGCAATAGATCTCGCCCTCGTTTAAGTTAAAGCCATTCTGTTTGTAATGAGGTGGCTTTTTAGCTTTGCTTTTATTAGTGTTTTTTCAACTTTCATGTAAATAACATGCGTCTGTATGCATATAAGTATATGTATGCATGCATGTATGTTTGTATTTATATAGATATACAGATGATATATGTTTATATATGTATGTATATATATATATTCACTGAAAAAACCATAGGTTATAGACCATATATAGTTAGGAATTAGCATTTACAAAACCTTGAAAATTCACTGAAAAAACCATAGGTTATAGACCATATATAGTTAGGAATTAGCATTTACAAAACCTTGAAAATTCACTGAAAAAACCATAGGTTATAGACCATATATAGTTAGGAATTAGCATTTACAAAACCTTGAAAATTCACTGAAAAAAACAAAGGTTATAGACCATATATAGTTAGGAATTCGCATTTACAAAACCTTATTTTACTCACACAAAACCATTGAAATTCCATATATAGTTAGTTGCACTAACTATGTATCGCGCACCCGCAATCCACTGCTGATGATGTCACATATTACATCATTCATGACATGGTCAGTGACATCACTGATGACATCACTGATGACATCTCAAATGACATCACTGATGACATCACTGATGACAACATCCAGTGACTGTATGTTTCTGTAAAGTTAAAATATGTCTTACATATTGAAGAATGAGTGGATGTATAAGTGTCTGGATGAAGGATTTAGTAGGTGCATGACTGACTGTATGAGTGAGTGATTAAATGTGTCTCACTGAGTGCATGGGTTAGTGACTAAACTGTCTTAATTTGTGCATCATTATGTCTGTTGTTCTGTAAACTGTTGCATGTGTTGATAAGTAGCTATATGAGTAACTATATGGGTTATTGATTGGTTGCCCAAGTATTTGTATGGGAGACTGAGTGTGTGTGTGGGTGGCTGGGAGGTGTATGACTCTGTGCATAGATGTGTGAGCAGTTGATTCACTAGATGTATGGTTTCAAAAGTGCATGTGGAAACAGCTGTATGGGCGGTTGACTGTGTGCATGAGTGTATTGGTGAGTGAATGGATATCTCAGTGCTACATGTCAAAGTAAGTACATATGTAAAACACAGTACATGTGAGAGTTGACATATATAAATAACTGTGCATAAGAGCCAGTGAATGTGTGAGTGGCTGTATGGATCATTGTGAACTTGTATGAGGGATTGTATAAGAGAGTAAATATGTGTTAGTATATGTTTGAATAAGTAAAGTTTGTATAACTGTATAGTTGAGGAAATGGAGGTGTGATTGATTATTTGCATGACTGACTAGGTGTGTGAGTAACTCCATGGATGAGTGACAGTCTGTGAGTGTCTGTTTACACTGATTGTATCTAAGGTTATATTAGAGTCTGAAGAGGTTCATCGTATTATCACATGAATGATATCATCAGTGATGTGATCAGTAATGTCAAATGAGATGTCATCAGTGATGTCATCAGTGATGTCATTTGAGATGTCATCAGTGATGTCATTTGAGATGTCATCAGTGATGTCATCAGTGATGTCACTGACCAAGTCATGAATGATGTAATATGTGACATCATCAGCAGTGGATTGCGGGTGCGCGATATATAGTTAGTGCAACTAACTATATATGGAATTTCAATGGTTTTGTGTGAGTAAAATAAGGTTTTGTAAATGCGAATTCCTAACTATATATGGTCTATAACCTATGTTTTTTTCAGTGAATATATATATATAGATATAGATATATATATATATATATATATATATATAGATATATATATATATATATATATAGATATATATATATATATATATAGATATATATATATATATATATATATATATATATATATATATATATATATATATATATATATATATATATATATATATTCAGCATAAATAATTCTCTCTCTGTGCTCTAATTACCTGTCCTTGCTAGGTGGCTATCTGTCTCTTTAATGGTGTCTTGACTAGTTTCACCAATCTGTAAATACCTGACTGAATAAATAACACAGATAAAAGTTAGCTTCCACTGAACACTCATTACTCTTTGTCCCCTCCCTCAGGTAATGTTTCTTAGATACCTGGTAAAACGTGACACCTTGTCTTCTTATGTTTCAGGACGACTGACTAAGGCTTCACTGAAGAATCCAGGGCAAGAGTATCCACTAGGCTTCTTTGGTTGGTAAGTATTCCTATACGTATACATATATATATATATATATATATATATATATATATATATATATATATATATATATATATATATATATATATATATATATATATATATATATATATATATATATGTATAACACTACCTACTTGCTGTCTTCTTTCTCTTACTGTTCTGTACAGGTAATCTCTTAATGCAATAGTCTTTAGTTGGAGGAGAAGCCACAGTACTACCTCATACCACGACTTGCCACTATAGTCTCTTCTCAGACATTAAATTATTTGTCTTTTCTCCAAAAGTGCCAAAACACTGCCGAAGATAAATGTCCTTCACTGCTTTGTGCGCTAATCCTTAAAACTGCCTCAAGCGCTAGACTCACTCTCTGTGCTGAACTGCAACTGCCTCAAGCGCAAGTCTCTAAATCGATGCTCATTCCCAAACTGGAAATACTGTAAAAAAAAAAGATGAACTGCAGCTTCAAATATACTATTCCGAAAGCTTACCGCAGTTTCAAGGGAACTGGAACTAGGAACCTTGCTCCTCTAATCACAAACAGGACGAAATTTCGGTTCTTCAAGGGCGCCTCAGGAAACAACGTCCATATACTTCAAATGGACAGTTGAAGTGTGCAGTTTGCCGCGATTACTATCGCTAGCACAGCAGCGTTAGAAACGCTGCAGCAACTAGACTGCTAACCTTATCTTCTCAACGGCGGCCATCTTGGAATTCCGCCGCTGAGAATACTTCAACCGAGGGCATAGGCAAGCTGACCAACTGTTTGGGACCCGCCGAGCATTGCGGTAATAACGAATCAAAGCTCCCTTACAGCCCACTGGAAGCAACCTAAGAGCAAGTTGAGATTTGACAAGGCCGGTCCTGACAGACGGGGCAGACCATAACAGCGCTGCAGTGGGGCATCGGCCTCCCTGCATCGTGCTAAAGAAGATAAGTCCGACTGGGACAGCAGAGTCAACACCTGGGTGTTGCCGGCGGGGACCCCGGTGGTTGGACATTGGCACACAGAATTGACAGGACCTTCATAGAGGCACTGGAGGTGTTTATCTGAACGGTGTGGGTGAAGCACACATGCAGAGGCATTGTGAAAAATAATTCAAAATACAAACTGTAAGCTTCATGTCCTGGACGGCAAAGCTTCTTGAATGGCCTGTGCTAGGTTGTTACCTTAGAGATGGGGCAAACTCATGGCCTCAGAGAGAAAACAGTCTGTGCCCCTAACTGATGCTACCTGTTCCCATTTAGTACTTTCTCTTTCTTTGTCTACTTCCTTTACTCCTATCCCCTTTCACCTCAATCTCTCCCCTTGTCTGCTACACCGCCTAGCCCCTTGCCTTTTTGTGCCCTTTGACTAAGCACTCCTTCTCCCCTTGTTGGGGAATGATCCAATATTTATACTCAGGAGTCTCAGCGCCAGGGGAGCCACTCACAGTAGAGGTATGGTATGGCACCCGTTGCCAAATCACTCCCTCTCCACTTATTGGGGAAGGTTCCAGTATGTAGGTCTTGGAGTCTCAGAGTCCCCTCTGAGAGAGTCCACTGCGTATAGGGAGCCTCTCACAACAGAGATGGGGGAAATGATACCACTTCCCCTGGGTTCACAGATTACTGGACTTTGGACGCATCTTTGACTCATCTACCGGTTTGTGCACCCGTCACCCTTCCTCTCCTCTTTCCCTGCTGTGTCTCTCACCCTCCCCTTCTCTTTCCCTCCTCCATTCTCTCTCTACTTCTCCTGCTCCTACCCCTTCCCCTGAATCTCTCCCCTTTCCTGCTTTTTCGCTTACGTATATGTCCTTTTTGTTTGTCTCGACCTTACTTGTAACTATGTCTGCCAAGCTCTAATAACTGTGTAACCTTTTTAACGATGTAACCTGAAACTATGGTCTGATACTCATGTAAAGCGGTCTGATACCTCCGGGTTTAGCCAGCGCTAATAAAACCTTTAAAATAAACAGCAATAACCTTCCCCCTTACCACCGGCTTCCAACCCTAGAGGTTTCTGCAATCTCAGCGCTGGGACGCTCACGGGCAGCCATGCGCTATAGAAAACCCAAATTTCATTTCATTTTCATTGAGAACACATTTACAAAGTAGTTGACACCTGAATTGTTTTTCAAGTGACAGCCTACAATTTCTCCATCATTTTCCAGTTTTCTCTTCTTAACAGCTTCTGGATAGTCCTTGTTTCCTTTCTTTTCTTCAGCATCTGAACTCTCCTTGTAATCTTCTGTTTTGGATAGAATATCCATTTCTCTTAAACAGGGTGTTGGCCTTAATGAGGAGCGTATACACTTCTTAACTGAATGTACTCTCTTACACAGCTTGCATGGGCATTAACTTTCTTATAATCAACATCAATCAGAAACAAACCAGACATTGTTCTTACTCATAACAATGCTACATATGACATTCATTCTTTACAGACAGTACTACCAATATTAACAAAAGCTGCATCCACACTTAAGCCTTGTGATTTATGAACAGTTACAGAGACAGAGAGAACTGCCGGACCCTCACATATAAGTCTTTTTCACTAGCAAAAAATGTACAACACATCGTCCAATCTGTTTCACCCCTTCAATCTGGTCCAATTTTTGGGCCAATTGTTGAACCTCGTCTCTATTTGGAAAATGAATTAAATCAATAACTTTACCCATTGCACCATTTACTAGTTCTTCATCAACATTTAAATTACATTGCAAAATTACTCGACCATTTTTACACATGTGTAAACACTTTTCTAGACCTGCTGTGTTGAATACAAACTTCTCCAAATAATCCAATTTTGTTTGTACTTCATCCATAGCATTGTGAATCTCTGATGTTTCATTTGATCAATAGATGTAATTTCCAAAATATCTTCTTTCTCCAGCAGAAGTAATTGTTTGTTAAAGTTGGAGAACTCGTGATTATACATTTGTTTGGGTGCTGTAATGTTATGTGGAAAACATTTCTTGATAAGGCGACTTTCCAAAACATATTTACCCTCTTTTATCAGGTCTCTTATTCTAATGGCCTTCAGTATATCTCTACATTCCACATCAGATGCATGACGCATATTTTTCATTAGTTCCTTGCATTCAAAGTTTAACCAAATATTTGCAGTGCCAATACTCCCTTGGAATTTCTTGTTTCATTATGTAAAAGTGTTTTGCAAATAGGTTGTCCTTTTACGAGAGTAAGTTTCAGTAGGTCACCAAACAAAATTAAATGCTTTCCTCCAAAAATGACATTGTAATTTGTTCCTAAAATCTGCTGCATTCTTAAGTGCTTACTTCATCAATGATTAGAAGCTTCATTTTTTTCAATAATCTTAATACCTCATGTCAAGCATCACCAGGTAATTTCTGGTATTCCAGTTTATAGTCATGTTCAAGAGGTAGCATTAGTTGTCAATGTAGAGTAGTTCCTTTAATGTTATGTGCAACTAATCCTGTTGATGATTTTACTACACATGACAAATTGTAATCCATAGTCTTCTGTAAAAAACCCTTTGAGAACTTTTATTAGAACGTTTTTTTGCAATGCTAGCTTGGATGTTGTTTTGTATGAATAACATTCATATTGTTTCTTCTCATGGAGAAATCCATGCTCTATTTTGTCTTTAACTCTGTTCCAAATTTCTTTTTGTTCATTGTTCAGTTTTTCTAGTAACTGTTCAAAATCCACAGTTTCCCCTCTGGCTTGCTGCATTTCATTCTCCACATCATGCATAGTTGCTTCATTTTGAAATATTGTTTCTCCAAGAGGATCTTGACTCAGTGATGCAGAACGTTGGCTGCGTTTGGCTGAACTCTCCTTTGCTATCTCAGCAGCAATGGTTTCTTCCTGTTCAATCTCATCTTTTAACATTTGCAATCAAGTTGGCAAGACTGAACATTCAATACTGTCTTTCTCAGGGTTTAAAGAGTCTTTATAACCGTCATAGTGTTCAAGTAAACCTGATTCAGCACACTTGGCCTGAACAACTGCAAAAGTGTAAAGGAGAAAAACTCTCTTCTCTCCGGAGTTTGGCAACTACGTTTCGGTGGTAAATTAGATTTCCTTTGTTGTGTCTCACCAAGCATCCATCACATCACATCCAAGTACTGCCTATTTCCCTTCTTCTTCTATGATTTCAGTTACATTACTTCTATTTGTGCAATATTGAAGTACTTCATAGAGACACATGTTTTGAAGATGTGGACTCCTTCTTGGGTAGTGCATATCCAACATATACATTTTTAGATTATAGCTCTACTTTCTTGATCAAATTCTGCAAAATAATGTCTTAATTGGAAGCATTTGTATACTTTATTTTGACTGTTTGCAAGGCTTAGACTTACCCACACAATTCCTCTTGACTTTAAGAACAAACTAGCTGAGCGCAACTAGTCTGAGCACTGGTAACCTTTTTCTCTGTGTGAAATCATTTTCAAACTGAAATTATACAATTTATCTTTTGGTAAGACTCTTTTCTGCAGAAATCGCCTCCCACTTTTCTTTCATTTCAGTTTTCTCTGATTGTGTTATACACAAAGGGCCCGGTTCATAAAAGTAAACTGAGATGAAAGTCTAACTTTCCAACTTTTGGTATTCACAAAGTGCATTTACTACTTGTAAATGCCCTTTGTAAATACCAAAAGTTGAACTTTGTGACTTTCTGTATTCACAAAGAGCATTTATGAGTAGTAAATGCCCTTTGTGAATACCAAAAGTATTACATATTTTTATTTGAATTAAACTTTTCAAATTTTTCTATTCAAAAAGTATTTGAAGTTTTTTAATTTAAATATTGTTATTTAAATTTTTTTAACTTTTGATCTAAAAATGTGTGTTTAAATTTTCCTAACATCTGGCATCAACCCCATGTCTGAAATTGATGCACTGCACAGCAGCATTCATTGTCTAAGGATTATTCCATTGTCACCTGCACCTCCATGAGTGCCACATCTCAACTTGATGGACATAAAGCAAAAAGTTACATCTGTATCTTGTTGTTTCTCTTTCGGATCCGTCCTCAGTGTATTGCACACAATGAAAGTTTTTGTTGGTGTGGTTTTATGAATGGATAGTTAGACTGTAATATTGCTAAGTAACCACACTAAATGATATTGTTTGTTTGTTTTACTACTTGAAATGCAACAATGCCGCGTTTTACTGATGTTCTTCTTGCTTGTTTACAAGAGAAGAGATTTCACCCATAGTGCTGCCGGACAGAAGGCCTGTGCATGACGTGACACATGACGTACTACGCAACACAGGCATGTCTTCAGCTTGTTGTGAAGCTAAGTGCCACTGCCACCTGACAGCTTCAAAATGGCCCATAAGAAAGGTGCTGCCAAGAAAGTAACTAATGGGGAGGAGAAGAATCTGATTTAAACCACTGGCGTGCTGACCACAACCTTTTTCAGGAAAGTTGTGCCAGACACACCCGCCTCTGGCGAGCAAGCTGAGAGCAGCAGCACCGCCCAACATAAACACAGGACCATGTCTGTCAGTGAGGTAACCAGTGCAATCATGTTCATGCCAATGAGTAGTGATGTTGAATTGGATTTGTCCCTTTCGCAAAGTAGTACCAAATCTTTAATAAATAGACAGCAAAGTGGACAGCAGCCGCATCAAGCAATGGTACATTTGCCTGATGTTGGAGCAGAACAGGATGGTGAGCTTCTTTCTGAGCAAGAAGTTGAACCTCCTCTTTTAGAATAATTTTCTCCCAGATCTCCAACAAGGAATGGTACTACTGCACTGCACTGCACAGGAATGGTACTCTGATTCCCACTATTCCTTTGGAGACCTTTCTGGGTTTACTTAAGAGAGTTGGTTCGGGCTCCCCAATGGATTGTTGTCCTCCTCATGTTCTCCAGGAAGTCTTTTCTAAATGCCCAGACCCTCCACTCTTTCTTCTTAAAAAATCACTTGAGTCGGGCATAGTTCCTGACCTCATTAAAAGTGTGGAAATCATTCCCATTTTGAAAAAGCCAGATGCGGACCCTCCTATTGTTGGCAATTACTGCCCAATCTCAATTGTACCTAACCTTGGTAAGGTTCTAGAGGCATATGTCTCAACCCAACTAAGCACCTTTGTTAAACAGTTTCATGTCTTGGACTCCCACCAGGCCGTTTTTCGACCTTCTCCCTCCACAGAATCAGTCATCTTGACAGTTATGGACGACCCCAGAGGGGGCATAGATAGAGGGCTCACCCAGGCCCTGGTTCTTCTGGATTTGTCAGCGGCTTTTAACACGGTCGACCATAACATCCTGATTGACCTTGTTAGCAATGCCGGGATCCAGGGCCTAGCCCTAAAATGGCTCTCCTCTTTTCCTAGTAACTGGTTTCAATCGGTACATCTTGCTAACTTCTCCTCAAAAGAAGATGGAACTACCTTGTGGAATACCCCAGGGCTCTTGCCTCTCGCCACTTCTCTTTAATCTGTACCTCCTTCCTTTATTTATTAATGTATTTATTTATTTATTTACTTATAAAGCGCAACACTCATCCCAAGGGATATCAAGGCGCTGGAAGCAAAAAATACAAGGCCTAGCTGCTGAAAGCGGATGCAAGTAATTATTAATATTTGGGGAATATGTGAGTTTTTAGTTTAGTTTTTTTTTCCCGGAACATCAGGTAGCTAGGAGTGAGCCGTGGGTCCAAGGGGAGCTCATTCCATTTCCTAGCCGCCAGATATGAGAAGGAGCTCCCTCCAGTAGTCACCTTCTTGATACGCTTAGTTCTGGCGAATGCTTGGTGTAAAGACCGGAGGCTCCTTGTGGGGACATAAAACTCAATTTTCTCCTGGATGATCTTCGGGCCGCTTAAATAGAAGGCTCTGTGTGCATGACTGAGCAGTTTAAATACTGCTCTTTGACGCATGGGTTGCCAAGGAGACTTTTCATGCACATAGATGCAGAGCCTAATCTGTTTTTGCGCAGACCAGTTTGGCGGCGGCATTTTAAAGTACCTGCAGCCGCGTGAAAAAGTACTCATTCATGCCCATGAATAGTGCGTTTCTGTAATCGAGCTGACTTATGAGTAGGGTTTGTGTAACTGTTCTTCTGCAGTCCAACGGAACCCAGGGGATGAGTCTGGATAGCAGTTTCAGTGTCGCGAAACCTTTACCGCAAAGGGCCCGCACATGGTCCTTCATGGAAAGAGCATCATCAATAAAAATGCCCAAGTTTCTTACACATTGCTTAGGGATAGGAGCAGCTCCGAGTGTTTGTGGCCACCAGGTGGCATCCCAAATTAGCTTTGCCCCTCCGAAGAGCGGAAGCTCCGATTTCCCTGCATTTAGTTTCAGGCAGTGCTCGATCAGCCTCTGTGCCATCTCCGAGAGACAGTTGTGGTGTTTTATTTTAGAAACTTCCGGTCTTTCCCCCTGGGCTACCATCAACGGTGTGTCGTCCGCATAGGAGCAGATTGCGATTCCCCACTTCCTACAGATTTTGGCCAAGGATGATACGTAGGCATTGAGTAAGGTGGGGCTCAGCAATGCTCCCTGTGGGACACCACAGTTAATGGCGCTCGGTCTGGATTGGAACTGACCTAGTTGGACTATTTGTGTTTGGTTACTAAGGAATGAACTGAACCATTTCAGGGCTTTAGAATGAATTACTTTTTCATGAAGGGTTTCCAGAAGCTTATTGTGGGAGACCGTGTCGAACGCTGCCGACAGGTCTAAAAGTATCAGTGCTACGGCTCCTCCCTGGTTCGTACATGCTCCGATGTTATCCAACACTGACAGCAGCGTGGCCTCTGTACTATTGTTGGCCCTGAAGCCAGTTTGTGAAGGGTCAATCAATCAATCAATCAGACAAAATTTGTAGAGCGTGCTACTCACCCGTTAGGGTCTCAAGGCGCTGGGAGGCGGGGGAGCAGCTACTGCTCGAACAGCCAGGTCTTGAGTTGTTTCCTGAAGGAAAGATGGTCCTGGGTCAGCCGTAGGTGGGTGGGGAGGGAGTTCCATGTCTTGGCCGCCAGGTAGGAGAAGGATCTTCCTCCGGCAGTGGCTCTGAGAATTCCCGGGACGGTGGCGAGGGCGAGGTTGGCGGATCGGAGCTGGCGGGTGGGTGTGTAGAAAGTGAGACGGCTGTTGATGTATTTTGGGCCCATATCGTGGAGAGCCTTGTGTGCGTGGGTGAGGAGTGAAGGGTCCAGTACATTTGTTTCTAGGTAGTACGAAAGTTGTCTATTTATCATTTTCTCCATGACCTTGGAGAGGCACGGCAGTTGGGAAATTGGGTGGTAGTTTTCCGGATTAAGGATGTCTGAGCCTGCTTTTTTTTAGCAAAGGAATTACTATTGCCTGTTTACAGGTATCGGGGAAGGTGGCAGTCATGAGGGAGTGGTTAAGAAGTTGAGTAATGTATGGGAAGAGGGTCGGTGCAATCTGGGCAAAAATGAAATAGGGACACGGGTCACGGGGGGATCCTGACTTTACTTCACCCATTGTTTTTAAGACCTCTGCCTTTGTGAAGGGCGTGAAATCACTTAAAGCTGGTAATGCTTCCGAAAATGGGGTCTCGGATTTCTGACTAGTTATATCCGCTTTTATAGTGGGGCTACAAGTGCAATAGATTTTACTAATCTTGTCCGAAAAGAAGTTACTGATTTTCTCGCAAACTTCTGCTGAGGGGGGTAAGGTTTGGGACATGCTAGCTGGTTTGTTTAGTACTTTCACTATATTGTATAACTCCTTCGCTGAATTGCTGTTATCGTTAATACGTTGTGCATAATAGGTCTTCTTTGCACTCCTTATGGCATGATTATAAGTTCTGAGTTCAGACTTATACTGTAGCTTGTCAGTATCCAGTTTGGATAGTCTCCATTTATGTTCAATATTCTGACATTTCCTTTTTAATACCTTGAGTTGGGGTGTATACCACTTCTCCGTGGGGGATCTGAGCGGTCGCTTAGGTTTTTGTCTCGGAGCAATTAAACCAAGAGTCAACCCGATTTCTGTCTCAAGATTGGCTGCCCCTGTGTTAGCTGGAGTGTCGGTCACAAACTGGGTGTCCTGGGGGTGCCAGTGAGCTTGAAACAATGACTCAGTGACTAGTTTGCAGGATCTATTAGTTGTTGATTGGGGATTACAGATTTTGGTTCGTTTGGCCGGTAGTCCCAATGAAAATACTATAAGCGAGTGGTCCGCCCATAATAATGGTCGTACCTCTTGGATAAGTGTGGCCTCAATGTTAGAGAATAGTAGGTCAAGGATATGTCCTGCTATGTGAGTAGGCCCCATAATCCATCGCCTCTGAGTTCAAAAATCTGCATGTCGCTCTGTATTTGGGAAGCAGCTGGATTGTCAGATTTCTCATAGTGAATGGTAAAGTCCCCAACGACTATATGATTCTTGTGCTTCCGGCAAACAGGGAGGAACTGGGTGAGTAGTCTAGCTCCAAGCTCAGCTTGGCAACCTGGGGGATTTAATTTCCTCTCTTCTTGAAAAGAAAGTCGTGACATGCAACTATGCGGATGACCTTCAACTAGTTTTTGACATTAACCTCAATCCATCTTACGTGTCTCATTTTCAAGACACCATGATTTTCATAAGTGAGTGGATGAATGAAAATCAACTTAAGCTCAACCCCGATAAGACTGAGCTGATTCTCACTGGTGGACTTGCTAACCCATGGAACTCCAACTTCTGGCCATCTACCTTAGACAACCCTCCCCTCCCAGCTAGCTCCACCAAGAGTTTAGGTATAGTGGTAAGCAATGATCTATCAATGAAAGCTCAGATCAGCTTGGTGGTTTCTGCTGGGTTTTTTCAACTACGCAGAATTAAGAAGATTAGCAGATTTCTAGATAACATTAATACATTTTCTATAAAAACCATAGTGTGAGGAAATGATCAGGAACAAAGAAAACGAGTGTTTTGGCAAAAATTGTAAACTAGCACGACAAGCATTGATGGGATCAATCAAGTCTGGCCAGCGATAACTTATAGCCATAAAAAGGAAGGCCTATAAAAATGCACAACAGGAGAAACACAGAAACTGGCACATAGAGCTACGGCAAGGCTCATTAGCGCGGCACATATTAAAAACAGCAAATAATTCTGGCATTTGATCTCGAAAGGTACAAGGAGTTTAGCTGTGGAAGAAAATGTCCATATCCTCCCACAGATATTTGAAAAACACTTCTCTTACCTGTATGCAAGACCAGTGGATAGTGGTGTAGCGCCCATAGAACCTTTTAACCAGGGGCAGACACTGGCTGCATTTCCTTCACCTAAGGTGAAACTTTGGAAGCAATTACAACGATACAGTGGGGGAAAGCCACTGGTCTACACCGTATCCCAGGGGATCTTTACCTCTCTGAACCCCAAATATGGAGTGCCATTCCAAATTCCACTTATAATGCCAAATTAAAAGGGGCAGAATTACCAAATTCATGGTTGGGAGTTGAGGTCTTCCTCATTCACAAAAAGGGAGGCAAAAGTGACTCAGTAAATTACAGACCCATTAACCTCATCGATGTTGCCCCAAAAATATTATGTCGCCAACTGTTGGAGAGAACCCATGATTAGATAAGGGAGTGGTACCTATTCTCACCCCTACAAGCAGGATTCAGAGGGAAGACAAGCACTATAGATCAGTTGCTTCACTTCCTTCTGATGCTGTGGAAATATGTGACAATATGTGACAATTGGGAAGGGCACGTGGTATTTGTAGATCTCTGAGCCACTTTCAACTTGGTGCCACAAGAAAAACTCTGGACAGCTCTGATTAAATTAGGGATCCCAACAAACCTCCTACAAATTATCATGCGACTTCACACAACCAACTATGCCTAAATTAGATGGGGGAACGAAGAGGGGCTAACAAACCGAATTAGTGTGAGTCACAGAGTGAAGCAAGGGTGCATTCTCGCTCAACCCTCTTCTCGCTCTATATAAATGGCTTGATCAAACAGTTACCATATTGCAGGGGTGACCCCCCAAGCTTGCAGGCCAAGAGGTGCCTGGGCTCCTTTTCACAGATGACACCCTGCTTATTTCTAGGTACCTGATGGGGCTCCAAAACCTAGTGGACAAGTTTGGGAGGGGGGTTTTGAGGACCATAGGCTAAGAATTAATACCCCCACAAAATTCATAATTTTTAATTGTCACAAGTCTTTTAATTGTCGCATAACAGTGAGCTTAACCACACTAGAAGAGGTGAAACTATTTAATAACCATGGAGTGAGACTCACTAATACACTATCATGGTTACCACAATTGCTTAAAAGCCAAATCTTGCTGCAGCACGTGGAGATGGCGTTAAAAAAAACTATGAAAGTCTACTTACAGACCATTGACCCCAGCAATCCAAGTATACCAAGCAAAGGGATTAGTGCCCTCACTCTATGGTGTGCAGCTTTGGGGACAAGTTGATGTAGCTGCTATCGAAAAAATGAAAATGAAACAATGAAGATCAGTGATGGAGCTTCCCCACTACACACCACTCACACCAATGCTCTTAGATCTGGGCATGAAGAGTGTTGCTCATGCAACTGCCCCTCGACCCCCAACCTTTTGGTGGCACATATTGGTGAATGACTCTTCATTGCCGACGAAAGAATCACTCCAAGAAATATTATCATTGGACACCAGAGGGTCTTTCCAGTGGTTTAACCACATCAAACAATGGCTGGGAAAACTCGGCATGAGTGACCTATGACTATCTCCCAGAAATATTCCAAAAAGCTCAGCAAATCTCCTGAAAAAGAGATAGTGGAGCCAAGTAGAGGATAGCTGGCTAAATAGGAGAGATGCAGGGGAATTAACAATCAGATTTCTTGACATCAAAAATGAAATGCAGCAAGAAGAGTTTTTGGAACCGTATAGAGCTTCCATTCGCAATATTACATTCAAAAGTCATGTACAGCATTCTTCCAGTTAATGGTTTTGTTAGTAGCTGAAATGGTATCGTCATCCCGCCCAGTTGTCTACATTGTGAGGCTATCCTCGAATCAGGAGAACATTTCCCATTCTTTTGTCCCATGTAAAAACAAACAAGAAGGACTTGGCTATTGCCAATTTGTCATATTCTTGCAGCTAATCCCTTAACAGAGATTGGTTGAATTCTGAAAAGCGATAGCCTGTCCAGATACTTGCTTCGCACATGGACGATAAGAAGTACAATGTCAAAAATAAAAACATTAATATGCCCAGGGTTGTGAGAAGTTAAAGTGCATGGACGATAAATCGAGTGCATGGATGGGTAATAATGGAAGGTAACTGTGAAATGTATTGGTTTACCATTATTCTGATTGGAACATGCCAGTTACCTTAGTGAAGCCAAGTACAAGTGTTTAAGATATGACTAATGGACATTGAGAAGCCCACATAAAGCAATGTTGGGATTTTAACATGTGATGGTTTATCTGATAATGCTGCTATTTTTATAATTGACATTTTTATATACTGTGATGATAAGATTTAATTGCGATTTTATTATACATAATGTCATTTTAGCACAATTCTATCATAGATCTTTTAAAATGCACTAGCACTAGGCACTTTATCAATTAATAACACAAGAACAACTGTAAATAGAATGTTATTTTAAAGGAAGAAGTATCAGATATAACACATCCAATAGTATACAGCTACAAGTCCAGTCACAGTGGAAGCTGATGATGAGGAAGAAGAGGGTTACATTAGCACACAAAGCAGCCCTGTCCCCAGAAGTGTGTCAGCAAATTCACTGACCTCAGTGACTTCACAGTGGCACAAGACTCAGAGTGAGATGGAGACATCATGGCATAAAGTGACTGCCCCACCACCACCACACACATTGAGTCTATCACTAGCATCTAGTTCTCAAAAGACACCTGTGTAAGTGCCCCAACAAAAGATGAAAATCCAGGCTACGATTATGGGCATATTTTGGCAGGAGGGACACTATGAGCGAAACCACCCAACTGCATGTTTGTACAATGGGAAGTAGGCAAAACATATTGTGCTGGGCCTCCTCTCTCTTTTTTGGGGGGGGGAATGAGTGGGATTATTAGAATTTGTGGCAACCATCTGCCCAAAATGGAAGGTACCAAGTACTACCTTTTTTGCCGGAGTGGCTGTTCCAGTGCTGCATCACAATGTGCTGATGTTGGTGGGACAAGTTTCACAGCAAAGTGTTTTTCACACTATCCACCTGAAAACAGAAATGTGGACAAGTTATCAGGCAACTGATTACATGTTTATCACTGCACATTGGATATCTTTTGCAGGGATAAGCTAAATATATTTTCTGGTCTTGGCCCTGAAGAAAGTTTTAAGAGCATTTAGTGGCATGGAGTGGCCATGTTTGTGATGGAGAAATCACATACAGCTGTAAACATCTTAAAGGAATTTAACAGCAAGGTGTATGAATTGCTGCAACCCAGAGGTCTCAGAATTAAATTAGTTGACACCAACAATAACAGTAACATAGTCAAGGCGATATCAGACGGAGGCAATTTCAGGGTCCTGTGTTCGGCCCATTGCATCAACCTGATGTTGCAAGACTTCCTCAAAAAGGAAGGCATAGTCAGCAACATATTGACCACCTGCAGAAGAATCTGCACTCATTTCAGCCATTCTTAAGACTAGAAGTAGCTTTGGATTATTTAAAGTAATAACAGAGCACCAGTTAAAGCCCTGATATAGTAGGTTCCAACATGTTGGAACTCCACCTTTTACTTGTTAAAATGTCTGTCCGAGTAGTACAAACAGATTAATGAGTATCTCATTCAAAGAGGAGGGGATGCAGGAGGGAAAGCTATTACCATGGATGCAGACACATGGGACCGAGGCAAAAACCTGACACAGATGCTTCTCCCTTTTGAGGTTTTCACACAGGAAGTTAGCAAGGAGAACAGTACAATGGGTCAAGCTATCCCGTTGTTGCATTTCCTACTAGATCAGGTAAAGAAGGTGTCTGAAAGGTTCGCTCCTGCAAGTGTGAATGAAAACACAGAAACATATGCCTTGGTTGAGAACTTAGTTCTTAGCTTGGCTTCTAATATAAAGCTGCAACATGACATCATTGAGTCCAAAGAGTAAATCTGTGCCACACTATTTGATCCACTGCGCCAAAAAATTCTGCCCACTTTCATTCCCTTTTCTGAAGGGAATGTTTTAAAATACAAGAGGTTGATTGTTGAGCAACCAGAAGACGTGGAAGAAGAATGGCTGAACATTTGAGTCCCACCCCGCAGTTCTGGGGTGCCGCCTTCAACTTCCAGAGAGGGCAGTCTTGTTTCACAGCAGTCCAACAACACCATCAATAATGACCCCGGCAACCACAGCAACAGAAGGTCTTGGCCCAACCTCTGCATTGTATTAGTTTCAATTGGCAAGACTCAAGAGCTGTGCAGAGGTTATGTTAAAACGAGTTGAGCAAGTGGCAGTACCACTGACCATCCACTTTATGTTCCAGGACTATCTGAATGACCCAAAAGAGGTATATGCAGTGCTTAATTTGAGCAGGTGCTTTCAGGTGCTCAGCACCAGCACTTCTTTCACAGGGCCAGGGCTCCAATTTCTGACCCTGCAGATGGTGGTCTCGATATTAATTGTTCAAATATGAAAATAAAAAGAATAACATACATTGCATGGTGACTGGTTGGTAAATGTTCATAGACAGGCCAGCATACCCGTCATCTACAAACTATGTCTTGCATTCTATTCCCCGAATCTGCTGCACCCTGCCAATTCCTGAGCCTAAGTCTCCCATTGGATAATTGTAGCTAGGGGCTGGCTCATGACAGAGTTGAGGCAAGCAAGCTGCAAGAGCAGATTTGGAACTTGGGAATGAGGGATCTTGAGGAAGAATAAACAAAAGTAAGTGTGGACTTTCCACTTGCTGAATAGGCAGAGTAGCATATCCTGTAGCCCTGCATTGCTGCTATCCTCAATGTGCTCAATACGGCTATGGACCAACACAACTTTTGTGCGCCATGGCATCACCTGTAGAATCTGTACGCTGCATCCCAGCGCGGTAATTGCTAAGCGTGCGTGAGTCCAGTAGGCACCACAGCTATACTTACTGGCATTGGCAGCATTACGGCGGGCAACAATGCTTGTGCTGTAGCAGGCAGGGTCAAAGCAAGCTGAGCAGTGGATACCGATGCGTCGCCATCCCTGGACCTACTAATTACAGGCAGCACTAGCAGTGACATCCCCTGCTGTGCTCATGCAGCCGTCTGTTCCACAATAAACCCAGTCATAACACACTGATTAGGAAATGCAAAAAAAGCATTTTCATTTGGTGTACATTTTGTTTTTGCTCTCGGTGTAGGTAAGAAAGTAAAACACACCATCTTCCACTTCTTTAGGAATGACAACAGGAAAATAGCAGGGACATGTACAGGCTGACAACAGGGGTCACAGGCAGCAGCAGTGTTATAGATGAGAGAGAGAGCAGGAGTAAAGAGGAGAAAGAAACAACAGGAGAGTAGAGAGATAAGACAGAGCTAAGTAGAAGAAAAGGAGAGCAAATCAGATACAAAGAGAAAGCAGCCATAATGTGAAGAAGAAAGCTTTAAGAAGAGAGAAGATAGAATGAAATGATGTAGAGGACAAGACAGAGGAAATAAAGCAGACAAATGATAAAACGGAGACACAGCTAATCACTGCTAGAAGAGTGATAGTAAAGAGCCAAGATCGAGGGGAGAGATAGCAGAGCATGGATAAAAGTGAAGAAGAAAAAGGGTAGGGCTAAAATGACTAGTGGGCAAATCAGAACTACAGGGAATAAGGTAACACACCAGGTTTGACAAGGATGATATAAAACAATTAGAGAGGTTATATGGGGATCAAAATCCATTGATGTATTGGTATGGGAAGACGCGCCAATCTGCAGGCTGGCAATAAAGTAGCTGGCTTGTCCTGTCAACAGTGTGTCTGCTCAACGTATGTTAAGTGCAGCAAGTATGATTTTCACAGTGAGAAGGATCAGTCCTTACCTCAAAATGTGGCGAGATTGACTATGATTAAAATGAACCAATATTTTATACCACACAATTATACCATTCCTGAAACAGCAGCACAGGAGAAGGAGGGGGGTGATTGGTCCGAAATTGATTTAAATGTGTTAGCTGACCAACTGAGTGAACCACCTGAGTCTGAGGACGAACTCTACTTCCCAAACTAAGTATGCCATTGCCCCCATATAACTTAAAACAAATATTGTTGAACTTAGTTCTTTCTTTGCAAATAGCAATAACAACATTGTAGCTAGAGGAATAATATTATTTTTGTGTCAGATTTATGCTCCCTCACATTTTTTATTAGTTATATTTATATATCCCCGAATTGCAGTTGGACTAGTGTGCATTGAAGAAGCCTCCACAATTCCTTCATGACATGGGGGACAATGCTTGCCCCCCTAGAGTTGCCAATTGTCTGATGCCTATCCCTTTTTGCATCACTAAGCACTAGAAGGTCGACTCCATTAAATCATGTATTACCTACAAGATTGCCTGCTAATACCAAATTCCAATGTGTTGCCTGCATCAAAGATGATTGAATACCTAATACCTAAACTAACTGTGCTTGGTTTGGAAGGGGTAACTTAATTACTGCTATGATGAGTGAATGATTGCATGAGTGATGATTTAGGTTGATTGATGATTAATGTGGTGGCAGACAGTGAGGGAGGGTGTTAAAATATATTATGGGAACTTGCCTGAGATGACGGATTTGCAATGTGTGGGGCCTGAGGGGTGGGTGATCATATTTTCCCTGGAGGTAATTGGCATTCTCAAACTTACTTAACAAAAATGAATCAACCTGTATGGTCTGCTCCTATGATCCTTCTGTTTTTTAAAATATCTAGGTAAATGTTTTATTCACAAGACTGCCAAATTCCAATATGTCGCTTGCATTAAGGGAAGAAATTGTACCTACCACCATGCTTGCAGAGGAACAGGTAACTATTGCACCAATAAGTGATCAGATCATTGAATGACTGTGAGTGATGATTAATGTGGAGGCTGACAATGAAGGAGGGTGTGTTGAACTGAAATATGGGACATTTCTTGAGATGCTTATTGATTTGCATTGTTTGCAGCTTGAGTGATGGCCACTCATTTTTATCCCCTGTAGGTGATCAGCCCTTTCACACTTACCCAGATTTAATTGCAGGGTGTTCTAATTTTGTTCTAGTTTTTCACAGACCAGAACATTCACTTTATTTAGCAGACATAAGCCTATGCAAAGTATTGCAATTCTTTTTCTTTACTTGTTCTTCAACAGCAGAGCGCTCCACGTCTATCTTGTTTATGTTATCATGATTCATGGTGATGATGACTGGTCTGGGACAGCGTTACTTGGAGCAAGGAGGAGGATCATGGTAGAACTCAGGGTGGGAGCTGCAAGATTACCTCATAAACCGCTAGAAACAGAAAGTTACTGAGTGTCAACTTCAGTTCAAAGGTAAACTAAGAGTTTGAGTCCTAATACTCAGCTATGTGGAATAGAGAGAGGTATGTTTGTGA
Source organism: Lissotriton vulgaris (assembly GCF_964263255.1). Lineage (NCBI taxonomy): Eukaryota > Metazoa > Chordata > Amphibia > Caudata > Salamandridae > Lissotriton > Lissotriton vulgaris. The sequence continues at coordinate 809,815,229 of NC_141700.1, forward strand.
AATGCTGCTGTGTGTGTGTGTGTTAGACTTGTGGAAAAAGTAAAACCCTGAGTCCACTCTTGTCTTTTTGCTCTGCCTCTGAGTCTTCTTTACACTCCTCATGAAGCTTACCTTCCTTCTGTCCTTCTCCTTGACTCTAAAATACTGTTCCTCTTATACAATCCACTGGCCTTCTTCTGGTCTCCTTCACAAAGTAAAGGCAAAAGCTAGCTGAGCTGGACAACACTCCTGCTTACATACTGGACCAGTGCAGACAGACACCAAAGAGTGAAAATTCCTGAGGAAAATGCAAATACACCACCCAATTTTGCAATACAGTATCATTTTTCTTTTAACAATCATATTAACTAAGAGATGTGGGTGGGTGTGTTCACTCCCCAACCTAGAGAACAGAACATTAAGATATCTGATAACTTGGGTCTTGGGGGCAGAAGGTCTATTTGCAATGCATTTATCTGTACTCTTCCATACTCATTCCTTTGTTTTCTTCTAACAAAAGATTGATGGAGAATGATGTGCTACTGCTTATTGCCCAGATGAATGTTATCCTTGTGTTGTAGTATTTGTCTTTGTCAAACCTGTCCCAAAATCCCCTAACCCATCCATTCATCAAACCTCTAACCCTCTTTCCCTGTTCTGTGTGATTTATTGAGGTGTGGCTTAAATTACACCATCAATAGATCACACACTTGGTAGGGCGGATGTGAAAAGCAACACCAGCTTACTGTAGAATCTTCTAAGCAGTAACCCACACCAGGCCATTACCAGCTGGTGCATTAAAGATTATCCATATTTTAGAAATATAATGAAGAAAATCAGCCGTCAGCATCATCATTCAGGCCTTGTGTTGCCTAACCGTAATCACCTACGCTTGTTGACTCCAGACTTGGAGTCTATTTTATATAACTTGAAGATTTTCACAAATAATATTGCTAGCTCCACATTAGCCAAAACTTACTAGTATTGCTATTTTTTCTAGCAAAATCAGGCCCCTCTGTCGCTCTGTGACTGGGTGAAAGAGAGGCTCTAAGCTTTGGAAACATGTCTGTCAGTTGCATTATAGGTTGTATACTCTTTCTAATGCTTGGCATAAGGGTCTACAAGTGCATGAGTAACGTGATAAAACTATAAAGGACATCTCTCAATCTATTAGGCACAACGCAGTGTGCTTTATGGCACACCTACAACATATCTCAGAGGTGAGTTAAGTTTATGAAAACATGGATTTAATACCTAACAAACAGCTTTTACAAGCCAAGTGAAGCTGGCTGTGACAGTGTACAAACAGGGTCTGCACTAGTAGGCCTGACTCATATTTAGACACTGCACATTTAAGTATGACTAGCAGTCTCATACTAAACACATGATCCAGTATTCGTTTAAAGGGCATGTTCTACCATCTAAGCACATACAAACATGCCCTATAATTCACCACACCTACCCTAAAGGCATCAAATACATAGCTATCAAGTTTCACAAGCTTTCAATTTATGTACACCTACAGTGCATCTTTTTTCCTTTCAATTCCAAGACTTGTAGTCCTGAAAATTGAATAAATAGGACAACAAGTCCACAATCCCTGAGTTCAAAGCAAAACATTCAATGCAATGCATCATGTATAGCCTTGTAAAACTTTCCAGATTTTCCAATAGATTAGAAGTATAGGTTTTTAACCCTTAGCAAGCAGTGGTTTTCCTGGAATTAGAGCATGCAGCAAAACAGCAAATGTACAATATTAAGCCTGGGTGAAGTTCATGTAGCGCCGCTATGCGGAACTCAGCGAAGCAGTAAACAAACTCTGCAGCACTACATGGACTTCTGTGAGCAGGCACATCTAAATTAGATGCCAAAGCAGTTTGTATGCCCTCTTTAAAAAAATTATTCCACCAATCCTTTTGCTGATGGAAAATAAAGAGGTGTTTTTCCATGTTTAATATTATACTCCTTTAAAAATTATACTATCCTTTTAGACACTAAATGAGTGCCATTGTCACAAACAACTATTTTGGCAATCTCTTTACTTGCAAATAATTTGTCTAAGAAACTAATAACAATATCCGTGGTGGGCATGGAAACAACATTTTAAGTTATCCATTTAGAATAATAATCAGTGAGTACCCCAACAAAAACATCTAATCCTGAGGCAGAATATGATATGGTCCTGAAAAATCAATAGCAACTTTGGGCCAAAGTTAATCAGGTAAAAGATTCATACCTGCTTTCTGCTCGTTCAATTTCCAATGTTTTTTCTGAAACCAAGCACCCTGCACATTTATTTACAAATTGTTCCGCAGCAACATCCATACCAGGCCACCAATAATATTTCCTGAATAATTTCTTAATGTTAGACATTCTGGGATGCCCTTCGTTTGCAGTACAAATCAACTTATTTCTCTTAGGTGGGTGGCATAAATAAATGTTGTCTAGTCAGCAAACTATTTTCCGAAGGTAACTCTGTAGAAACTTGTTCATAAAGTACTAATATTTTCAGCAAATTTCACATAGGTGGCCCACCTTTACTTACATTCTTTTTTTACAATTGATATTATCACATCCTTGTCAGTGACACATTGCATTGAAGGATCAGACACATCAAAAAAGACATGTCTGCTCATGAGCAACATCCTCATCTACCAAAGTCTGTACTGGCATGTGAGAAAGACAGTCCGCCCTAATGTTTTTCCCCACTGGAATATACCTAACCTCACAGTTGTACTCTTGTAATTTAGATAGTAATCCTACAAGTCTGGCTGAAGGTTTTCCTGAACCATTGCAATTTATAAGGTAGATAAGCGATTTGGGATCAGTGACCAAAACAAAACAATTTCTCCAAAGATAAGTCTTGAGTTTTTCTACCGCCCATGCACAAGCTAAAGCCTCTCTTTCAATGGTGCTGTCATGAATTTCTGATTTATTGAAAGCATGTGCAATAAAAGCTATAGTGCGTTCTTTCTCCAAATCTGATTGTGTAAGTACTGCACCAAGTCCAAAGGAACTGGAATCAATAAAACAATACATTCATCCAAACTGCAGAATGGCTGCAATGCGGGCGCAAAAACAATCGTGTCCTTAATCACCTGAAATACTTTGTCTTGTTCAGCTGTCCAAACAAACTTCTCCTATTTTCCAACCAAACACCTCAGTGGTTCAACATGGAGATCATAGCCTTGGACAAAGCGGGCATAGTCTTCACTGAGGCCTAAAAAAAGTTAATCCTTATTGGTAGGGGAAGGCGCTTTGTACATAGCATCCATAAGATCTTTTTTTGGTCTCATACCACCCATTGTAATGGTATGCCCAAGATACTCAAGTACCTTTACTGGAAATGTACATTTTTCTTGGACAAAGTCATGCCTCTCTCATCTAAAATTCTCAACCCGCTCTCCAACATAGCATTGTGTGAAGCTATATCCTTTCCATTGATTAGCATTCCTGGAATGCTTGAAAACTCTTGACACCTTTAAATAACAAGTCAATTAATTTCTTTTACTACACTAGCTGCTGGAGCTAGACCAAATGGTAGACTCAGAAACTTAAAGGCTACCATAAAGGTGTTACAAAAGTTGTCAACTCCTGTGATCGAGGAGGCAAAGAAACTTGATGGTATGTAGATTTCAGGTCAATATTGAAAAATATGTATCATAGCCTGTTGACATTAAAATCTCTAGTATTCTCAGCAAGGGGTGGCAATTAACCACTATATTCTTGGTTAGAGGGTGGATATCTGCACAGAGACACACATTTCCAGTAAATGTAATGAATCCTCAAAGTAACCCAACATTTCAATCTCTTGTCCTGCAAAAGCTTTTGTTTGCACATCAGATTTCGTTAACTTGTAGTGGCAGTGTTTACACTAAAACATAATATCAGACAAAATGGTAATGAGCAAACTGGAATCCACCATTACTTCTATTTCTATTTGACCGATCTGTGCCAAACCAAATGGTTCCTTGAATGAAGGAGAAACGTTATTGTCATATAATCCTATAAATCATCATTAACTCCAACCGGTGTGTAAGCAGATCTAGCAGTGGATCTACAAACGCCAAAGAAATGACCCATTTTTACATTTAACACACCTACGAATAATAGCTGGACATGTAGGATTGTTCCCTAAATGCTGTTTGGATCCACATCTGTAACAGGATAGTTTCATTGAATTTACTGCACTACTCTTTCCCTTGGAAAAATCTCAAAAGGAACTTTTACTTGAAATAGCACACACAGCAGCCTGCTTCAGTTCAGTACAAGGGATAGCTTTAGTGGAGATGGCTGCACACTCAAAACATTTGGCAAAGTGTAGGACTTCAGCCAAAGTAGGATTTCTACATGCCAGTAAACGTTCTTGCACCGTTTTGCTGTAAGAACTGAAAACTAATTGATCATGTAAGGATGTGTCAAGATAATCATCAAATTCACACTTGGCAGCTATGATGCGTAAGTTAGAAATACACTCCTCCACAGTTTCAATAAGTTTTTACCTCTGATGGAACGTGTGTCTCTTAATGATTATGTTAGGTTGTTCTGAAAACCTTTTCTTTTAATTTTTTCCTTGATTTCTGTATACACACCCAGAGGTATAAATTGCCCTGGAGGAGATGTACGTGCCGGTAGGTTACCAAAAATCTCCTGTCCTACATCCCCCAGTAATCCAAACAGTAGAGCTTTCTTCCTGTCATAAAGGTATGCCTTAGCATCAATAGCTACAAGATTATTTTCAAAAGCCTGTACCACTGTTGCCACTTGACTAAAGGTTTTCCTGGAATTTGTAAAAAAAAGAATTAATTTGTACTGGTTGTAATGAGCAGACATTGTAAGATGCAATCAGCAATAGAAAATATTTAAAATGAAAAATGTCTCTAAAGAAAAAGACAATAAAGCACGAAAAAACAGAAATGTTCATATTCTCACCATTACTGTATCGTTTCTTTCAGCACACCGCTTATTAGTAGCAGAAACGTGAGTTAATGTCATACGTTTGTCAGGCTAATGCCTGAACCTCGATTGTAAATGATCACATGAGTCAAACGTGCACCACCTTTATGGCCGGGATGCCCGTCACCCCCTCCCAACACAATCCCCAAGGATGGGAAGTCGGACACAGGTTTGAACTTTTGGAAGGCGGGAGGGAGTCACCCTCCCGGCCGTATTTATTAAAATATGAAACAAAATTTAAAACATTAAATAAAAGTTTCATAATTATGTACAATTTTACATTTATTATATTTCGATGAAGACATGTTCTTTGGCTAACCTTAACAGATCTCTAATACAAAGGTTTCCTAGCCGAGTCTAACATCCTGCAAATGCATCCATTCTAAATTAAAATTGTACATCCTAGCATTATGGGCCAATGGCAAGGTCTTAACCGGTGTCAGATCCCTACTACCAAAACTCACGCCCTCACGGTGTGAGTGGCGCATGCGCAGAGGACTCTACCCTCGTGCCAACTGTAACTTCCCTTGTCGTGGTGGGGGCCCCCTTTCCACTCGACGCCATCTTAAAGGTCGTCCAAGTTCCCGTGTGAGGTATCTGTAGGAAGGACAGCGTGGACTCCCCCCCATCCCCACACTCTATCCGCCGTCGTGGATATCCGGCCCCCGGGAAATTAGTAGGAGGGGCATCTAGCCACCTCCCCCCTGGGAGGGGCCTATGGCCGTCTCCCCCTAGGAGACCCATCCTTAGTGGGTGCCGCCTCCCCGTGGGAGGGGCCAATGGCCACCTCCCCCCGGGCGCTCCCATCCATTCTGGGTGGTGCCCTCCTCTAGGGACCTTGAAATTACTGCTCACCGATCATGACCTTACCGCCACAGGCCGGATAGTTGACCGACTATCCGCCCCCTAAGCATGAGCGGATTTTGCGGATTGGCAATCCGCGAATTTGCGGATTTGCAAACTCGCAATCCGCAAAATCCGCGAATTCCCGCGAATTTGCGGATTTTTTTTTTTTTTTGTGTTCGCCCGTGTTTCTGCCAGTTCGCGAGGGTTTTTACAATTTCGCAATTTGCGAACTTACCTGTCGGGTCGCAAGTTTTGCGAACTTGTTGTTTCTACGTGTCCAACCTGTTTGGGACACTCTTCTTCATCACTGCCACTCTCTGTCACCACTGCCACTCTCTGACTACTCATGCCACCCTCTGGCCCACCCATGCCACCCTCTGTTTCATCACCACACCCTCTGGTTGTCCAGTGTACATTATTTTTGGCAAAGCAAAGCACACCTTCCCTGCCTCAAGTGACCTGAATTAATTTGGGGCTGATTAATGTGTCACAGAATATTTTTTTAGCTGGCACCTGCTTCCTTAGTGCGCCCTGATTAGTGATCTTTTGCACTTGCTAAGTGCTTTCATTGTTGCAAAATTAGTTACAACACCTGCCCTGCCCCAACTGACAATAATGAATTAGGGGCTGATTAATGGATTTTAACTTCCAGCCTGGCTCCTGCTTGTCTCCCTTAGCTGTAATTCAGGACCTTTGTGGCATATGTGTAACTATTCTGAGGTTCAGAGCAGGGTCACATAATAGTTGCAACTGGCAACTGAACTCTGGAGGGGCCCCTCAGGAAGCACTACAGGAAATGGCTACTAATGATGAGCCTGAACTTTTGAACCTGGTAAGTAGTTACTTTCAGTTTTGCTAAAATCGTATTTCTGCAATTTCGCACTTATTCGCGGGGCGCGAACTCACGCGAACAGTGCGGGCAGTGCGAGCAAAATCCGCTGCTCGCGGATTTGCGGATTTTTCAGGAAATTCGCAAATCTCGCGGATTGCGGATTTCCCGAAAATCCGCAAAATCCGCGAGCGGAACGGATTTTCCGCCCATGCCTACCGCCCCCCCTACTCCTCCTAAAGGTCATGCTTCCTCAAACCCCTTAGCCATGCTATGAAGTCTCCTATGAGTAAATCATTCCCCTCCCTGGACAGGTGAACCCCATCATTCAGATACATGAGATCACCCCGAATACACATGCAACTGAGAAGAACGAAACAATTTACCAATTTTATTGTTAACCCTTTTCACCGAATGGTTCAGTGCTGACACCGAAAGGCCCCCCCGCCATACCTTCCTGGGAATCATGTGAGACCAGGCAATCGTGCACCCCGGGATTCTTTTAGCCAACCAGCTAACAGCAGACAAAATTTGTTCAAACAACACTCGTCTACCCAGTGTCACCAAGTCATTGCCCCCCAGGTGTACTATGATTACAGATGGCGGTGACCTTTGCCGCCCTAAGAGACCCTCAACAAATGATTCGAATTGGTCAAAACAGAGCCCGCCCTTCCCATGGAAGGCCACTCTGTACCCGTATTCCCCAGATGCGTGAGTCGTGTCACCTGCTTTGAATACGTCCCCGCGCGCCTCACTTATGAGTGGCCCACGACCCATACCACTCTCTCTCCAGACGGTGATCCTTGACCGCTGGTCTCCTGGTGCTGGGTCGACTGCAAATTCCGCCCCGCGTGACAGGCTCGCGAAACTGTAATTCAAACAAAAGACAAGAAGCGTGAGTGCATGTCAATTGATCCTTACAACATGTGCAATCGCACATACCTTTTGAAGCAATTCGAGGACCATCGTCCCAACTGTTTCACTTCCTCTGCACTCTGACCCCTGGCTGTAGCCTCAGTAGCAGCCCCTATCCTAAAGGAGTGGGTCCCAAAATCGCACGGGTCCATGCCCGCAGCAGCGATTGTCAGTGCTAGCACCCTCTGGAACTGAAACCTCGTCAGTGGGGTGCCATCCTTGTGCCTTAGCAAACTCCCCCCCCATGTAGCCGCCCTTAGTGCCAAGTATTCCTCTATACACTTTATCGGGCACGTGGGGGACCCTCGCACGCGCTGCACGACAACACTATTTCCCATAGCCCCCTGGTCGGTCTTAGACCTGGCTGTCGAGACCACCATCGAATCACCCCTAATTTGGACGTGATGCCTGCACAAGCCTCCCTCAACGTCTTTCTTATTCCTTGCGACCAGTTCGCTCACCCGCATAGCCCCATGGAATGCTAATGCGAAAGCTGCCCGGAACAGAACTGCTTCGAAATGGGAGGAGCACGTCTCGTCTAGTTTCGCTACGAGTAAAGACAACCTGTCTAAGCAAATCGGGCGCCTCGCATCTTGCTTGCGACCCTGGAGGCGCTGCCAGCCGCGAAGGGCCTTCTTAACCAAAAAGGAACCCGTTGGGTCTTTTATGCCATGCACCTGCGCCATGAATGAAATGCCCGCTCTATGCCTACTGGCCGTTGCCGCTGTTCGGCCTTCTCTGTGCAGCGCTACCAGGAACCCCAGGAAGGATTCCTCCTGACCCCAGCTCTGACTCCCTGTTGGTCCCAAACATGTGCAATAGGAACGAAACGCTCCTTCGTATGCCTTCGTTGTCCTGGGGGCTAAGCTTGCTGCCACGAGGTCTTGTAATCCGGGGCACCGATTAGCCATAGTGCTTCGGGGAATGGTGCCGCCACTAGGTCCGCTGTAGGTAGATAACCCCTGAACGCCTGCATATGTGAACGAGAGAGTGCATCAGCTGCATGATTCAGTACGCCTGGCACATGTTTCGCCCTGAACTGTACATTCAGTCTCATGCAGAGCAGCACAACTTCTTTCAACAATCTCAAGATCCATTTTGCAGCGTGCTGCCTGTTGGTTAATGCATTCGACAACAGTCATATTATCAGACCAAAACACCACTGAGCGGTCCCTGAAGTCGTCTGGCCATGCCATCAGAGCAACCCAAATGGGGAATAACTCCAAGAACCCAATGTTACCTGTGAGCCCGCTGGAGTGCCACCACGTCGGCCATGTTTGCGCCGACCATCGATTACCAAAGATGGCGCCAAATCCCACGCTCCCCGCTGAGTCAGTCCACAGACCTAGTTCATCTGAAGACGCTGGCGGCTTGTTCCACACGACTCGACCGTTGAAGTCCGCCAGAAATGCCAACCAAATGCGCATATCCTGGCGAACCTCTGCCGACAGTCTCGTACGGTGGTGTCCCTCTTTGAGACCAACCATAGCTTGTGCAATAGAGCGTGAGAAGGGGCGGGCCATTGGTATCACCCTCAAGGCAAAGTTAAGCTGATCCACTGTTTGTTGCAACTGGTGCAGGGTCACTTTCTCCTTGCCCAGGCATTGCGTCAAGGAAGCCCTAAACTTGGCCACCTTTTCCATCGGTAAACGGAAACATCCCTGCACAGAATCGAGCTCAATTCCCAGAAACTCCAGTGAAGTAGATGGTCCAACCGTCTTACCTGGTGCCAATGGGACTCCAAACTCCCTCATGAGGATGCAGAAGTCATGTAGCGCCTGCGCACATGTCGTGTCGCCGGCCGCTCCCAAGAACAGGAAGTCATCTAGATAGTGCATAACATGCCTATGCCCTGTGGCCTCGGTGAATGCCCACTCTAAAAAACAGCTGAACATTTCAAAATAAGCACAAGAAATGGAGCAACCCATAGGCATGCATTTATCCATGTAATAACTCCCTTGAAATGCAAAACCTAGCAAGCGCTGATCCTGTGGGTGTACCCGGAGCAACCGGAACGCCGATTCGATATCAGATTTCGCCATCAGCGCCCCGGGGCCCAGGCGATTTAACATGGCCACGGCATCATCGAACGATGCGTACCGTACTGAACAAACTTCTGGGTCAATGGCCTCGTTCACTGAGGAACCCCTTGGAGCAGACAGGTTATGAATAAGTCTAAACTCCCCTGGGTCTTTCTTCGGGACAACCCCTAACGGAGAACAGATGAACTCCGCCACCGGCGGGCGATGAAAAGGCCCTGCCACTCGCCCTAAGCTGACTTCTTTTGCAATTTTGTTCTCTGCCACGCTTGGGTTGTGCTGTACCGATAACTGGTTTTTACAAAAGGAGTCCCCCCGAAAATCCCCCGCCGGGATGTGGAAGCCATGTAAGAATCCCCTCCTCAACACCCCAGCGGATACATGATCAGGGTATTTGTTCAACCAAGGAGTCAGAGACATGATATCAATGGGTGTAGGCAATCGGTCACAACTTTCTACCTCACTCCTGCTTAGACCCGCCTTTACCTCCCGTCCCACTATTTTTAGATCTACATGTACTCTCCGGGTGTGAGGAATTCCCACAGCCCGCACACGCATGCCTGAACCTACATGTGCCCTGCGGTCTGTTACAGTTGCCTCGATTGAAGCCCCAACAAACCCCACGCTTGCCGCCATTCCCGCCGGTCTTGGGCTGGTAACCCCCACCGGTGCCCGCTCGAAAGGGCACAGCGGGCTTTTGGCGGGCAAACCCTGACCCACTCCCGCCTGGCGAGGACGTACCTGCCGCCCCTGGCAGGAGCTGTTTGTGCCATGACACCGAGTCCAGGCAATCCCAAGTCAAACTAGCATCGTATTCTTTTGCTTTCCGGTATTTCATATCATAACCTTTCCATTCCTCCCCCTCATACATTGAATAAAAATCCATAATACGATTTTAAAAGCAAGTTAACTCAGTCATCAGCTCGGGTTTACGTTCCCCCATAACTGCAGTAAATATCGAAAAGGCCTTAACCCAGTTCGTTACTGTCTCATCCACCCTGAATTCCGCCATTTTTGCGCGCCAGACGCTCGGGTGCCACAAATCCTTCTGGGTTTTAGCATATTCCATCTCGCGATGGTCAGTCAATAATGAAAACATGTTAACATATTTGTCTCCCCATATTAACTCGTGGCCATAGGGATGTGCTGTGCCACCTTTTCCCGCCTCGAGGGTAATGAACCCTCCCCCGCCATTGGCAATGCGAGCTTACCAGGTTCGGCCGTTGTTGCCGCCGTCTTCTCGTGACCAACTGCAGGTCCTACCGGTGCCACCTGTGGGGAAACAAGAGGAACATTCGCCTTTGCGACATCTCTCGACTGCCGCAATTGCTCGATTAGTAGTCTGGCCTCCTCGGCCGGGTCTCCAGGGGCCACTGCCCCTCCTGCTTTTTTCTTGAGCCACGCTGCCAACTGGATGGCCAATTCGGGAGGCATCTCCTCATCATTAGCGGGAGTAATCACAACCGGGATCGGCTGACCCATATCTGGGTTTGGTACCGGGTTGTCTGCCGGCATGACGGGGGCGACTGGCGGTACCTCTGGAACCGGGACCTCCCCCGAAACCGCCCTCTTCTTGGCCTGCTTCCCTCTACCCTCGGGGACGACTCCCGGCAAGGCCGGGCCTATTACCTTCTTAGGGTTACCCGGGTTGCTCAGTGCAGCCAGCTGTTTTTTGACCTCCATCAAACCTCGACCGATCGATTGGACTTGTCCGAGTTTTCGGTCCATGCAAGCCATCCGGTTCGACAATAGGCGTAACACCTTATCCGTCTCGGAACCCTTTCCTGCTTTCTTGCCAGCCATGGTTTCGAGTATACTGCTCCTAGCCGATCAACGAGGTCCTGGACTCTTCGACTCCAAATAACTGAAAGAGAAACAACAAGATTACAAGTTCTCAAAATTGCTGCTTGTTCCGTCGAGGGCTCACGAGCAACGAGTGGGTGCAGCCTTCAGAGCACAGGAACAAGAGGACGCTTCTTCAGATTCCCGCTCTATTTATTCTTCTGCGGGAGGGCGTGTACCCTCCTACTGGGCGTGGTCTTTGGTGTAGGTGTCTAGGACAACCCCTCTTGGGCTGGAAAAGGCGCGCCCCGGCTACGCCGCTTCGGGCATACCAGCCGAGCCACGCTCCCCGCCCAAAATGGTTTCCCGGGGGGATCAGGGCACCCAACCATACGTTCGGGGGGACCGAGTGGTCGCCCCTTTCCAGTCTTGCAGTTGCTGGCACTTCCTGGTGTTACACTAGATCAATGCGCCCCACAATTCCTAGCGCAACCAAGGAATCAGAACTCGAACAGAGATGCTGATGTTCCGAGCAGGAGAGCAGGCCGGGGGCAGCAGCCGATACTGCGATCTTCAAAATACAAGTCGCCTCCAAGAGCCCAAAGTAGCTACTGAGCTGATTTCATGCTGAACTCCACGACAGCTTGTAGGCAGCTTTTGAAAATAACTCTTTTAAATCAAGGAATTCATTGGTGGGTGGATTCAAGCACAATTTCTTGATGACGCCAAATTGTAGTAAGGGTTTGTTGTGCACATAATAAATCACACAAACGGTAGAAGATTCTTCCTTCAAATGTGGATTTATTTCCAGTGGATGAGAACAAACACCCATGGAGGTCACGCAGGAGCCTCTGGAGACGCTGCAGTTCAGACCGAGAATGCAGCAGGAATGTTGGCGGGTCAACCACTGAAACCAGGGCAACAGCACAGAACTAAACACAATGACAAAAGTAAACAACCTCTTTGACAACTCAAACCAGCACAGGTATATGGCTTGCACATTACAATACAGACCCACTCACGCACCCACTCACAGACCCACTAAGACACTTAAGTAGGCACTCATGGTCACACCATCACTGCAAGAGTGCTGATACACACACCATTACAGGAAGAGAGGAGCAGCACACTCACCTTCACAGCAAGGGTACTGATACACACACCATTACAGGAAGAGAGGAGCAGCACACTCACCTTCACAGCAAGGGTACTGATACACACACCATTACAGGAAGAGAGGAGCAGCACACTCACCTTCACAGCAAGGGTGCCGCTGCACTTACACCATCACAATAAAGTCAGACTGCAGCAGCACACACTTTCATCACATGAAGGATGAATGTTTGCATGCAGCTAAGTATATAGAAGCCTCAGTGGTGTAATTCAAAAGTGCGTTCAAACAACACCTGCTGGGAGTGTTGAAGAAGTAGGAGTCAAAATTCCAAATTCTTCAATCATGCAGAATCTGGTATGGTTTTAATGTTTGTGATTTTAGCTCATGGTAAATCTCAGCATATTTGCACATGTGTAAAAACTGTGTGCAGTAAATCTATGTGACTTTTTATACAAGATGCTGAGAAATGTATGAATGAGGAAATAAAACATAATGAAGCTGTCTGGATTTAGAGTATGATAATAATGTTTATTATACGTTTACCTACATAACATACTCTCTAATCTGTAAGTGTCATATTTTAAGAATGTTCTGATGATGCTAATATCTTGCTTATTTTAATATATAAAACTAATTACAGCAGATATAGATATGTTATTCAATAGTGTTATTAGAATCTGCAAATGTCTCTAGAATTAAACTAACATTACACAGACACGTAATTGCCACTAATAGTCCTCATACGCTCACCAACAACTACAATAGTAGATGCCCTTGTGTTTTTGATCAGAGTTTTCCTATCCTGCTGCATAGATTTTAATTGATAGGATTTCTTTCCAATATTACTTTTACTGGTTACTTGCAGTGTGACACCCTTGGCTCTGACAGTGTCTGGTTCATGGTTGTGGTGCTGGTTGTGGTCTTGGGTGTATCTTTCCTTGGCCGGGACGGTGTTTGAGGAGCCGGTGCTCTGCTTGTTGAAGGCAGGTCTAGGACTTACTATCCAACATCTCCTGCTAGAAGAAGATATGCTTCTTAACACTCAATCCTCAGTCAACAGAGTGCATATTATTATTATAACTTGTATGCTCTATTTCAATTTTAAAATGATCTATTTTATGTTTTCAAACATCAAATTATACAATGATATATTAACATTCATGTAAAATAGCAGATGTTTTAAATGAAACATCATTTTTTCATATTAACAAAATCGTAGGCTCATTTGAAGAAAGGCCATCAGGCTGCCATCTGTCCAGGTGGCAGAGTTTCAAGTTCAAAATAACTTTATTCGGTTTACGTGGACCATGAAAGTTTAACATACATACATACTACTTGAAAAATATCACGTTCAATTTATACAATAATGTGATTCATGGCACTAAAAGCTGAGAATGTCGTTCTAATATAATTTAGTACAGCAGTGCAAATAGCAACAGTAGACAAAGAGCGTAAAACATCAAAACCTGCCAGATTGATAGAAGGGCGAATTTCTCTTGGGCTTGGGATAAGGAATCATAAACTTGGCTCTTTGTAGAGTGTGCAAAACAGCATAAAGTGCAAAGTGCTTTGTTGTGCTAAAGTATTGCAAGGACAAGCAATAAGGTTCTCACACCAGCCTGCCTGTTTAGGAAAGGCCACAAGAAAGTGCAACGTGCAAAGATCAAATCTAATCATGAGAAATCATAACTGTGCATTAGTAGAAAAAGACAAGTAGAATTGCTGTGGTGTAGGGGACCAGTCTAAGTGACATTGCATTCCTGAATGCCGACAACACAGTTCAACTCAGCATAGTATGCTTCTTTAATAATCATTTTCATGTGTGTGTGAATACTAGCATTGTTGTCATAATAATGCCCCAAACCAATCTCATTCAATTTTTTTCTGACAAAGCGCAGCCATGGAATGGCCAGCGCATTATCAAGTTCATACAATCCTTGATAATTTTCGTTGAGAACGTTAAGTGCTCTGACATCTACATTTTAGCCCAAAGAACCAGTGGGGTAATATTAACCCTTTTGCTGCTTGCGTCGGCCAACGGTAGATGCACACACTACCTCGTAGTGCTAATGCGGCCCCGCCCACTGCGCTAAACCGCCGCACTACAGCAGAATTGCTGCCGCAGTTAAGTGGTTAATTCGGTCCTCTATAAAATCCAGCCCTACCTCAGAGTGGCAGAAGGCTGTATGGGCACTTTTTGGGATCATCAACAGTCTTTTGATAAACTTTTTTCTAAACTTGTAGTTGGGTGCTTTTATGGTGTCCCCACACTCCTGACCCGTAGGTTGCAACAGACAGGCATTTCGATTGGTATAAGGTGATTAATTCCGCTACAGGCTTATGGCCGAACTTACAAGCGAAGGGGTATAGACCCTCTGCTATGCGACTAGTATGCTGTACCCTTTTTGTAACAAAGATGGTCCCAGTTCAGTTTGTTATTAAAAACATTTCCCAAATATGGAAAATTGGACACCTTATCAATGGTCTTACCCTTTACGATAACATTTCTTGTTTTAGTTTTATTGGGGCCAAACACCATGATGTAAGATTTAGTAAAATGTACTTTAAGTCCAATGCCACCATAAAATCAGTAAAAACATTCAATGATTTTTGAAGGCTATTGGCTGTTAAGGCCATTAAAACCGTGTTTTCCGCATACGACAACAAGGAGACCGGCTTACCTCCTATTCTAGGGAAGTCTAATGCCTGCTCAATTAGGGATGACTCTAGGCAATTTGCATACAGAAGATAAAGAAATGGGGCCAGGATGCACCTCTGGCGAACTACTTCTTTAGAGACAATTGGCCCAGTCTTCTCTCACCCAGGGCCAAATCGTATGGCAACAGTAGTAGATGTGTGCAACCTACGCAGGAGTGTTATGAGAGGTTCCTCAAAGCCCATATTCTCCCAATTGAACGTATCAAAGGCACTGAACAAGTCCATGAAGGCAAGGTGAATTTACCCCTTCCTTGCCCTCATGTACTTGCCCATAATCAGAGACAAATTGAGGCACTGTTCATTCGTCCCCATGCCCCTCCTAAAGCCATATTGTGTTTGGGACATAAACCCAGAGGTATCTGCCCTGGTCTCGAGGTGCGCAAGAATAACACTCCCCATCCCCTTCAGGGTGGCGTCAATTAGAGAAATGGGCATGTAGCAAGCTGGGTTGTTCTTGTTACCCTTTTTGTACACTGGTACAACTATGGCCCTTTCCAAGATGATAGCATCACCAGTTATTGCTGCTCTAAAGACACTGGTCAACAGGGGTGCCCAAAGTTGAGGATTGCTTTTAAACAGATTTAAAGGTACCCCATCAGGACCTGGGGCTTTCAAGCAAATCCCCTTCGCCAGGGCATCCTTGACCTGACACACTGTCAGGGAAGAACTAAGTTGGTATGCAGCAATTTAATCTGTTGCAACGTCTTCGCATGACTCCTGAGGTGAAATGCTGTTTGGTTAAATATGTTTGAGAAATGAGATTACCAAACTTCTCCCAGTATCATTGAATACATACCCCTCACGTCTTTCGAGAATAGGGGACGATTTATGACCTCCCACAAACTCTTGGTGTCTGGCTCTCCCTAAGCCTTTCCAAGCTAACCTTCTCAATTCATCTTTCCTCTGGTTGATTGTGCTTTTATAAGCCTGTCTCGTGTTTTTCATTTGGATTTTATCATGAGGGATTGCATGAAGTGCCTTCTTGAGGTCCTTTTGAGCCTTTTGAGCCCTTGAACACTTGGCATTGAACAATTTTGTCTCCTGGGTTTCCCTTCTTCCTACTGACTTTATCAAGCTTTTGGATACAACCCTACAGATTAGTTGGAAGCCCTCTATAACCATGTCTGGGTTAGATTCTTGGTGTAGGAATTTCAGAATGGAACTTAAATTAGCTTCGACAATATTCTCCTCGGATTGGAGGGGATTTATTTTGCTCCATTTCAATCTCACCACTTGGTTGGGGTTATTCTGGAGGGGGCGGCAATCACCTTTCTCCTCCTGGGCTGTTACACGCAGGGAGGCAGTGAGGGGGTTATGGTTACTTGCGTTATTAGGCTCCACCTCAAAGCAATCAACAAGAAAAGCAAACTTTCTAGATATTATCATGAAGTCAATAACATTTTCCCTTCCTCCACCCATAAACGTGGGGTACTCTATTGGGGGGCTGCTGACCAGGGTATCAACCAGGGACAGATCATTTACAACAATAAAGGTGTTTAAGGCTTTAACCTGTGGTGTATGAATAAAATACGACAATGGTATAGCCCACACACTCGGTGTGGGCTATACCGACAAAAAAGTACAATTAAAATACCCCACCGATAAAATACACAGGGGCTGCCACTTCCCCGCTATCTTATTAATTTCTTCCTTTAGAGTGTCGATAATATCACAGCTGTTTTGATCAAAAATGTTATAATACCAAATGATCAGTAATATTTTAACCTGAATCAGGTTGGAAATCAGAATAAGTTGGTACCAAGGAGAATCAATAACAGTCTCTGCCTTAATAGACCCATATTTGACTGAAATCAGTATCACCAGCCCATGAAGCAGTTGCATGGACATTAAAAGAGCAGTAGTCTTCTAACTCGATATTCTCCTTATACCATGTTTCCTGAAAAAAAATTATATCGAAGGCCTTGACATACTCTGGCCAAACCTCATCCGATAGATTTGGGTGAATGCCTGCAATATTCCAGGAAATAATTCTAAGTGGGCGGGTTTTATGGCTCCTTTTCACTGTGTTCTCCTTGTTACTAGTAGTGACACGCATGGCGGGCATAGTGTCCAAGTCAAGCCCTACCCCTCCAGAATTGTATGTAGAAGATGGAATAGGTGGGTCAATTCCAGTCACAATTTCATAAGTATTAGTATGGATAATGGTTGTTCTATGTGAAGAAAGACCCAAGGAGTTTTCGGACAACCTATTCCCTGCTATACTGGCAACTGCATTAGAGTCTCCCTGGTTGACCCCTTATTATTGCCATCTTGTCTAAACTACTCAGATCGGCAGGTAGTCAATCTATATCTCTTAAGCTGGAAAGTACCTCAAAGCGTTTAGGGTGAAGCCATGTCGGGGCAGGGGAGGTAACTATTTATAGGTCACAGCCAGGGCTGTTGGCTCTTAAGAGCCCCTTGATATCGAGGGTAAAAGAAACCCAAGGGGTGGGCCTGTATCGGCTCTGTGGGGGAGTCTCTAAAGGTGACCCAGTGTGAAGTCAGTGCACATCCTATCATTGAAGTTCAACACTACACAATCCCCTTCTCTGTTTTTAAATGTTTCCCCAGCTAACTCACCCACTTTGCCATGATAATATGTTCATGCCAATTTATCTGGGACTGGGTTTTACTGGTATATCAATGGCCAGATTTGTTAATAAGGCTCTCTCAGCTTTCCTGTTGTCCAGGTGAGAAATACGGGACCCCTGTCAAGATCAGAATTTAAGATGTACACTCCGGCGGTAGGTTTAAAATGTTATTCTCGCCCTGCCAGCTTACCAGACCAGGTGCAGAGCCAGTTGTCGGCTTTTTTCCTTTCAATTGGTTCTCCCTGGTATGCTTATCGGATCTTAACAAATTGATAGCCCCTCGTTCTCCATTAAAGGTTCCATCATGGCCGGGTGCCGTAACTAGCGGTGCTGTTAAGTGCTTAGTGCAATTATCCATGTGCGGGAGAAATTCGAGTGGTGTTAACGCATTGTGTGTTAATATTGGCCCATTTTTTACAGCCCTCCTGCCCTCGGAGACATCAGGGAAAGCATTAACTCCCCTTTCACCCTTACCATAGACTAAAAAGGGCCCACTGCTTTGCTTAATTTGCATTGCTGGATTCCCTGAAGCCAAGAATAATTGACCAAGCTGCTCCTCTATGCAACCTAGATGGAATAAAATAGGTTCCAAGGAGTCCAACACCACTTTACCAATTCAGTCTATCACCTTATCGATTTCAGTCTGAGACCTAATGTTCCCTTCTCCACAATGGAATCTCCCAACAGTTCCTGGAGGGTTTTGCTTTGTTCTCTTGACCCTTGGCAGTTGGCCCATTGCACGATGGTCAATCCCAGTTGGACCAGTATGCTTCCTTTTTCCCTCAGCTGTGCTCTGAGCCCCCCAGTCACCCGTAAATGGGCATGTAGCAGCAGCCACACCCTCTGGTGCTGCACCTGGGGTGCCCTGGCTCAGGATGATAATGGTAGGTGAAAGTGGGGGTTGTGCCAAAGAATCAGAGGACGTTGCAGGTGTTTTTGTGGGCCCAGGGGGGCCCAGTTATTTCCGGCCGCGGACGGGCGCAGATGGGCCCGACCTTGGAGGGAGGCCTCAGATGCTTTTAAATCAACTCCAGGCATGGGATACTTTCATCGGTGGCAACAAAGAGCCGCAAGGGAGCCTGGGACTTGGAGTTCTGGGTCCACTCCCCCAAGCAGATTGGAAAGAGTGGTGGCAGAATAACGGGTGTCCCGCACTGCGGGAGTGCTCAGATGCTTTTAGAGTGCCTCCAGGCAAGGGATACTTTCGTCGGTGGCGGCAACGAGCCGCAAAGAAGCCTAGAGCTTGGAGCCCTGGTCCCGCTCCCCCAAGCAGAGTGACAACAGTGGCGGCAGAATAATGGGCGCCCTGCGCTGCGGGAACACTCAGATGCTTTTAAAGCACTTCCAGACTCGGAATACTGTTGTCAGTGGTGGTAACGACCCGCAAAGGAGCCTGGGACTTGGAGTCCTAGTTCTGTTTCCCCAAGCAGATTGGCAACAGTGGCGGCAGAATAACGGGTGCAGAGTTAATTATTTCCATCATTCTGGTGAGCCTACGCCCTGCCATACTTTAGTATTACCACTGACCCGGTGGTGATCTCTGTGGCTTCACAGGTGCTGCCGCCATGGCAGCTCCTGTAGTGAGTGAAAGACACATGCCATGCAACTGCTCACCAATTGTTTTTCAAAACAAGCTTTAAAAAAAGGGCTTTGTTTTGAGAAACAAAATCCTAATGACCCTGACACGCGGTTTGGACTGGTGATCCAGAACACAAAATAAATAAAAAAACATCGGACAGTCTACTCTAAGGGCGGGTGGTCGAATGTTCGTATTCTGACATGATCAACTCTGTAAAGATGGTACAAAAGGGGGTGGTGATGGACGGAGCATCTGAATCAATCAAACACTCACACCCAGTCAAAAGATCTGGGTTTAATCCATCACCATTCTTTAGCCCACTCTGCCACCCCAAAAAATATATATATACAAAAATAAATAAAATAATTACCACATAAATAACCCCACACATTACATCATAAAAGGATGGAGACCCACCACGCCAATTCTAAAATGGCATCATCAACTTTTACAAAACCATTAAAAAGGAGTTTATTAAAAACATTTGGGACCCATGAGCATAAAATAAACCATGCTCCCTGGGTATCATATACAACCTAGCATATGCACCATACTTCTCAGCATCGTCATTCTTCAACCCGTTGATGTTCAGTTTTCGAATTTCAACCAATGTGCAAAAATAAAGAAGATATACAATGCACATGACATGGAATTGGACATCTTCGAATGGACTTTAATTAATTATTTGGTGCACCACTATCTGTGATTTGCGATACATATTAAACATCTATATATATATATATAACAAGCATTTACAATGCAACGGTCTCGCCTTTGCAAAAGTTAGAGCTATTGGCATTGTAAATGACAAACGTTTTATTTATGTGTTGGTTTTGAAAACAGATAAATAAATGGTATTGTCCTTTACAATGCCAATATCTTAATCTCTCGCAAATGCAAGACCTATTGCGTTTGCACCCACACACACACACAGAGCCACACACACCCACACACAGACAGAGCCACACACCCAGACATAGCCACACACACACACACAGCCACACACACAGACAGAGCCACACACACACACAGAGCCACACAAACAGACAGAGCCACACACTCACACACACCAAGCATTTACAATGCAATAGGTCTCGCATTTGCAAGAGTTTAAGCTATTGGCATTGTAAATAACAATGCCTTTTATTTATCTATTTAGAAAAACAACACATAAATAAAAGGCATTGTCATTTACAATGCAAATAGGTAAAACTCTCGCAAATGACCCAAAGGCACATGTTTGGAGATGTGTGCAGAAGATACTACAAGTGAAGGAAGCATTGGATACACGCATGGGATGTGACAGAGGAGGCGGTAGAATAGGGAGTTGCATAGAAGGACGCATCAGCGGCAATAACAAGCAATTAGACCAAATTTTAAGAGTGTGTGTGTGTTTAAGTACATTTTGGGGTCTGAGTGACGAGACATTGAAACGTTAAAGACTAGCCATTTTAAAGTCATGTGTTGGTCAAAAACAATTTAACAATGGGTTCACTGAAACGAACCACTCTGTGCCATGGTTTTTGCACAGTGTCCCATCTGCTTCAATTTCGTGGTGATGGCCTCTGTGGCCAGGCAGTGTCAGGTTCGTAGTTATGTACAAGCTGGCAGCACAGTGCCACGTTAGAGAGATTAACGAGGTGCAACTGCTGTGTCAGGTCCATGAGTATGACGGTAGTAGCTTCCAGGGCTAGGTGTGTGTGTCTGCACATCATGGCTCCACATCATTAATTCTACAGTGCCAGGTTTGTATGTATGCACAAGGTGGCCCTGCAGTGTGATGGCTGCGAAGATGCACAAGGTGACACAGTTGTCAGGTTCGTAGTAGGCTGTGGCTCCATATTGCCAGGTCTATAGTTCTGCAGGTAGAGGCTTTGATGTTGCTGGCTTTTTATACGTTGGCCAGCATTAAATAATGACCCTGAGCGAGCTTGCAAATGCGTGTTATACAAGTGGCAACCCTATAGGCAACTGGAAAGTAAATCTCAAAGCAACACTTTGTGCAGGTGTGCACCCTCTTTGGGAACCACGCAGGCACGAAGGGTTGATAAATCTGTTCTTTATTGTTCCCTTGCTTACAGATTATGTGTCATATAAAATACACTTTCATACCTCCAGAAAGAGAAGTCCGTCTTAGGTGTTGTTGCAAAGTGCACTGCTCGCCACGTTCCACCCTTGGTGCTCCGGAGGGACTAGGACGCGGCCATTGCCTCGCGGAGGTCAGAGGTCACCGGCGGAAGTCATGAGAACCGCTCGCGCGCTCCAGCCTTTTACCACAAAAGTTCCAAGCCTTTGGTAACCAGCTAAAGAATTACTAATATGTTCTAATTTTACCTTCAGCCCCTTGCCTATTACACAAGTTCGCTGATAGCTCTTTGTCGCACATTTTTTTACAGCAATGCAGACATTCAGCTGCAGAGCCAGGTTACTGTTCCCCCCGTGCATATTTTGCTTTAAATAA
Source organism: Lissotriton vulgaris (assembly GCF_964263255.1). NCBI lineage: Eukaryota > Metazoa > Chordata > Amphibia > Caudata > Salamandridae > Lissotriton > Lissotriton vulgaris. The sequence goes on from NC_141700.1 coordinate 809,837,038, forward strand.
TATATAGTAAATATGAATAGTATTGGCCCAGGGCCAATCGCCTAGGAAACATTTTAGTCAAGTAGGTATTTATGGTATTTAAACAAGCGAGCGGGGAGGGTAACTGAAAGCGCGTGGGACAATAGCTACTCGTGCACACACGCTTACGTACTGAGCATGCGCGCTGCCAACCTTGCCTGGGACATGGGCGGTATGGAGCGCGCGGCAGTGTCCGCGACTCCTCTGAGCTGAGGGAGCCCCACTTGTTGCAGCCCGCGTGAAGGAGCGCACTCCACAGAGAGAAGTCCCACTGAAGCCCACCCCGCCCGGTAAGTGGGGCATGCTGTATGTGTGAAGCGCACACTGCACAGCATGCTGTATGTATGAAGCGCACGGCATGCTGTATGCGATGGTTGCTAAACATTGCTTAATTGTAAAAGCACACTTTCATTCATTGAATAGCATTGCTCCGTGCAAGTGTTCCATTTCGAAGGCATGGCGCCAGTAAGACACCACTTATTTCACAGTGGGTAAAAGAAAAAACAAATAAAGCCGTGTTCGAAGCGAACGCTGGTAAAGCACACTTCTATTTTTCATGTGCTTGTTAGTAATTAACACAAAGGCCTCATTTAAAACGCACTTAGAAGTTTTGCTCTGTGCACGCCTTGCTTATGAAAGCTATGGCACTAGCAAGGTGACTTATTTACTTTGCTGTAACTTAGCAATATAAAATAAAGCTGCATTTTAAGCGCAGTTTGTGAAAGGACACTTCCATTTCTTGTATGATATTACTCTGTGCAGACCTTGCTATTGAAGCACTTATTTACTCCTTTCCCAATTTCGCATGCAACAATTTGCACAAATATAGTGACTGAGGACCTTTCTTAAAATGCTGGTTGTGCTGTTTATGCAATGTGTGAGTAGTTTGGTAAAACTGTAAAAAGCGGTTGTGCTCTTTTTCTGCAACATGTATGAGGCAATCTTTACACAGTACGCTAATAAAGCATACTAATATGCATGTTAAAGTTTTTTTTTGCATTTGTCTCTTTGTTTTAGTGCAGCTAGGAGAATTAAGAGCAATATGGTATTGACAGAGATGATGATGGCAACAAAGGTGGGAAAATTAGAGTGCGTTTATGCTTTTAAGAGAGGTGGGTGGGTGGGGTTTAATAGTACACATGGCAAAGAGGAAGTGGAGAGAAGAATTGTGTGCAACGCACAAAAAGGAAATTAAAATAATGACTGGACATTGCGTATAACCGGGTAGACTGCGTATGACGAATTGTAGATGCTGCTATGAAAGTTACAGAAAAAGAAAAGCTGATTAGGCACACTTTTTTATAGCATACTTCCATTCCTTGAATGGCATTGGTCCGTGCGCGTGTATTTTATTGAAGGCACGGCGCCGGAAAGACGCCACTTATTTCCTCTCCTGACAGTCGGTAAAAGAAAACACCAATAAAGCCTGATTTGCAGTGAAAGCACGCCTTCCAGAGCACGTTCGCACGCGTTCACACTTTGGACCGCAGCCTAATTAACGCATTTGTAATATAAGCTGAGAATCATGGCAAAAGGAGCTTTCCAGAACATGGCGCCAGTGAGTCGGCCGCTCATGCTCTCACAACAAAGGCAGAAGGGAAAAAGGCAATTATCTCGACATTCCGCCAGGCACACCACAAGCTGCAGAAAGCAAGCCTTCCAGAGCATGTTCACACTTTTGACTGCAGCCTAATTAACGAGCACCAGCTGTACACAGTTTAGAAGCAAGCGCGTCCACAGACCCCAATCGCCAAAGCCCTGAGTGTGCCTGGGTCTGTACCACTTGAGAGGCAAGTGGATAACAATAGGACTCGCTGGCGACAGCGCTTTCGCGCTGCATCACCAGGCGAGACCTAAAAACGAAAGTATGTCTGTTTGTCCTTTATGCATCACTACACCATTCATCCGATCGCCATGAAACGTTGGGAAGTTGTTGAGTACACTCCCGCGAAGGTTTCTGGCAAAAAAAATAAAAATAATAATAATTAAAAAAAAAAATTGTTAAAAGTTGTTGAGTACACTCCCGCGAAGGTTTCTGGCAAAGAGAAAAAAATTGTTATATATCGGGCCCCCAGGGCCCTCATAATCTTTCCAATACTGAACGTTTACAGTTTACGGTGCATCTCGCTTTTGCAATGACCATCAACAAAGCACAAGGACAATCGCTGCAAGTGTGTGGACCAGATTTGGAGAATCCTTGCTTCTCACATGGACAACTGTATGTGGCCAGCTCAGGCGTCGGAAAACCTTCTGATTTATTCGTGTACGCACCAGAAAGAAAAACAAAAAATACTGTGTATCCACAAGCACTCAAATAAATAAACTGATTTAAAATAACACTTTAAAATGTTTTCCATATTAAAATGAATAAGTTTCAATAAAAATTGAATGTTATCATAACAAGTTTCCTTAAATTTCCTTTCTTATGAGATCGCAGCAACGCGCGACGGGTAAGCTAGTTATAAAAAAAACATAAGTTAACATTTACAACAGAAGGACATACCTGATAAAAAAATCAAAACAAAACAAAACAATAAACAAACATAACCAATAACATCACACAAACAATGATTTCAACAAAAGAAAAGGTATACAAATGTATCAACTTAATACTCCAAAAATAACAAAAGATGCAAGAATAGGAAACTCTGCCAGATTCTCTAACCAGACCCAGAAAACAGAAATATAAACATGTCAGCAACTACCTTGTAAAGTAAGTAAAAAAGTGTATGTAAACTAAATCTTATGTTTAATTAAAATTCTAAAAAAACAATAAAGAACTGTGGGGCATATTTACAAGGGCTTAATCTCCGCTTTTTTGGCTTAAAAAGCCAAAAAAGCAGAGATAAAACTATTGCCCTATGTACAAGAGGGTGCTAACATGCTTAATCACATGTTAGCACCCTTTTGCATCTCTAATGAGATGCAAAGTGGGCGTCACTGGGCGTACCCCGGATGGACTACCTTGCAAATGTCGCTGATGTGCACATCGCAATATTTACAAGGCTGCCCCAGCATTTTAGCACACGTTAGTTTTTGGAGAAAAACGCTGTTTTCTTCAAAAACTAACTTCTGCTAAAATGCAGACTTACCTATCCCTAACATTGGGCTGGATTATGTTGATATGACCCTGTGGGTCGTATCAGCAAGGTTATCGCCCTTTTGCAGGGAACATTGCTGGAAAACCAGCGATGTTCCCTGCAAAACGGCGATAACCTCGCTATCTCTGGAATTTTTATCGCCCTGGAGAAATGTGTTGTTAATAACACGCTACCAGGGTGAGAAATTCCAGAGATAGCCTGCGCTAACAAAATTATCGCTAAGCACGGCATTAATTATATGCCCCAAAGTACTCTCGAAATTTTATCTCTTTACGTGTTAACCTACCAAAAAACAACACCAATTACAAACCAGTAAAACGTCATTAAAAAGTATATGTAAATTATTATAAAATCAAAATTCACCTACAACCAAATAAATTAAAACCTAGCAACCTCCACCACTACAAATTATCAAGAAAGAAACATTTGAACTAAAACTGCACATTTTCCAACAGAAAAGAAAGCATCTGCTCCACTTTCGATCAATCAATCATTTGTAAAGCGCACTACATACCCGCGATGGTCTCAAGGCGCTGGGGGGGGCGCTACTGATCGAACAGCCGGGTCTTGAGCACCCTCTTGAAGGTCAGTAGGTCTTGGGTCTGTCGTAGGCTCAGTGGGAGGGTGTTCCATGTCTTGGCGGCGAGGTGGGAGAAGGATCTACCACCGGTGGTTGTTCTTCAGATGCACGGGACGGTGGCAAGTGAGAGGTCGGCGGAGCGTAGCTAGCGGTTGGGGATGTAGAAGGAGAGCCGTCTGTTGAGGTAGGCTAGGCCAGTCTTGTGGAGTACCTTGTGTGCGCGGGTGAGGAGCTTGAAGGATATCCTCTTGTTGACGGGGAGCCAGTGCAGGTTTCCCAGGTGGGGGGGTGATGTGGCCTTGGTGTGGTACATCGAGGATCAGTCGTGCTGAGGCGTTTTGGATGCATGTTGTCATTTGATGAGCTTGGTCGGGGCTCCCGCGTAGCGGGAATTTCTGTAGTTGAGTCCGCTGCTGAAGGCAGCCTGGGTGACTGTCTTTCTTGTATCTGTCGGGATCCATCTGTAGATCTTACGGAGCATGCGGAGACTGTTGAAGCAGGAGGAGGAGACAGTGTTGACTTGCTTGGTCATTGAGAGTGTTGAGTCGAGGATGATTCCCAGGTTGCTTGCGTGGTCGGTGGGTGTCGGGGCTGTCCCCAGTGCCGTCAGCCACCAGGAGTCGTCCCAGGCTGAAGGGTTGGAGCAGAGGATGAGGACCTCCATCTTGTCCGAGTTCAGCTTCAGACGTCTGGTCTTCATCCAGTCGGCGATGACCTTCATTCCTTCATAGAGTTTGGCTTTGGCGGTGATGCGGTCCTTGGTGAGGGAGAGGATCAGCTGAGTGTCGTCGGCGTAGTAGATTATGTTGAGGGTGTGCTGTCGGGCTACATGTGCGAGTGCGGCCATGTAAATGTTGAACAGTGTTGGGCTGAGGGAGGATCCCTTTGGGTACGCCGCACATTACAACACTCCTAACAGAAAACGTGCAAAAAAGTGTAAAACATTTAAGAAGGACATACTTGTAAGTAAAAATAGGAAAAGTAGGTGCATAATTTTAAATGTTAATAGTAACATATAAACATTGTGTATGCATCAATTTAAAAAAATCATTTATAATGTCATGTGGCCCTGGGAAGCGCCAGCTTAGCTCTAATACTGCGGGCAGTCAGAAACTGACAAGTACTAGTACCTTCCCCTATCTTGGGGTGGCCTTTGCTGCGAATGGCTTATGGACTGAGAATATGGCTCACTCCAGGGGCAAGTTCTCAAAGGCCATTAATTCCATCCTTAGCCTTCCTCGCACAAAGAACACAGGTGCTATTTTAGCTATCTTAAAAATGTTTAAATCACAATGTGTTCCAGTAGCCACGTAGGGAGATGAGATCTGGGGTAACGCCAACAGCTCCTGCATTCAGCAGGAAGAGAATAGGTTTTGCAGGAAGCTGTTGGGTGTCCCAATCTCTGCTCCACAATACATTTGCCATAGGGAACTTAACTTAAACTATATTGATGATTCGATACGTGCCCCTCCTGCTCTTTTTTGATTATCAGTCTGGAATAATCAGGCTACTTCTTTAACTAGAGAGATTATCAGGGGCTGTGTTAAATGTGAGAAAGGAATGGATATTCCATGGCTGTCTCGAGTGTACCACAGTTTATGTAGCATTAATGAAGGCTGTATTTTCTTAAACCCCAGCACAGCCGAAACATTATATAGAAATGAGCTTAAAAGTTCACTTTATTTATTATATAAAACAGAAAGGATTGGTATGGAATCTAAAAAATCTCTTGCCTCAAGCTATGTGACTATAGAACAGCATAGGCTTTCCCTACCTATCTATCTCACTTTACCTATGAGCCACTGGGATAGGAGCCTCCTATTTCGTCTAAGAGCAGGCACTGTTAAATTTGCATTATGTTTTCCCCATGGCTACCACTCTAATCTTGATCATGTACCTTGCCCATGTAATAGTGTGAGCGGACAATCCATTTTACATTTTTTGTTTCTTTGCAAATACTATGTGAAATATACTAAGTGAATTTTAACTCAATTTAAAAAAAAACAATGCTTATTCGTGGTTACTCACTTTGGACGGTGAAGATTTGGTCTTCCAAACTAGCATGTTTTTGAAAATTGCCACGCGTGCACGTAAAATGATGTCCAATCCCTGAGTTTTTTTATTGATGTGTGATTATTTAAATAAATTGATGTATGAACTTGTATTTTATATAATCATAAACTGTCTATCATTAATGAATGTTATTATTACTCTCCTTTTGCTAAATAAATTGTCATGCTGCTGTGCTTTTATGGATATTAAGTTATCCAAATAAAGTTTTTGAACTGAACTCTAAACATTGTAAAATTGTAATCCGTTACACATTTTCAGACATAATGACAAAAAGAGCAATATACATGACATGTAAAAATGGAAAACAATTATTAAGTCACAGGGGCTACACTTATAACCAAGAAACGACATTGATGAAAACTTTGAATTGGAACTAAATATTACTCTAATGCATGCTATGGGAGGGCCACTACAAAAGATGATGTTATAATTAAATGTAAGGGAACACAATCACCCCCAAATTTGACAGAAATACAAGCAAGGGATGTATTGCAGGATACAAGTAAGGGAAGCACTAGCTTCCAGGAGCCCACACAATTTTTTAAAAGAAACACTCCCTAAAGTACTTGAATGCATCATAGGCCAAATACTACCTATAACCATTGTAAAACATTTAATTGCAATACCCCTTCTGCGTCTAGAAGACACCAAGACATAGAAATACCTGAACCCATAAAAACAATGCATAGTGAGGAACCTTTCTGTTATATGACAACCCAAACAAGTATAGACAAATCCTTATATTTTGTACAGTAGACAACTTACAAATCAATCAGTACATTTATAGAGCTCACTACTCACCCGTGAGGGTTTCAAGGCGCTGTGGGTGGGGAGGGAGTTCCAGGTCTTTGCGGCAAGGTAGGAGAAAGATCTGCCGCCTGTTGTTGTTCTTCTAGTGCGTGGTACGGTGGCGAGGGCGAGGCTGGCTGAGCAAAGTTGGTAAGTCAGGGGTAGAATGAGAGGCGTTTGTTGAGGTATTTGGGTACGGCGTTGTGGAGCGCTTTGTGTGCGTGGGTGAGGAGCTTGAACATGATCCTCTTGTTGACTGGAGCCAGTGCAGGTCTCTCAGGTGGGTGGTGAGATGTGGCTGTGGCGGGGGATGTCCAGGATGAGGCATGCGGAGGCATTCTGTATGCGTTGTAGTCTTTTCTGTAGCTTGGCCATTGTCCCTGCATAGAGTGCGTTGCCGTAGTCGAGCCGGCTTGTGACGAGGGCTTGGATGACAGTCCTTCTTGTTTCCTTGGGGATCCATTTGAAGATCTTTCGTAGCATGCGGAGGGTGTTGAAGCAGGAGGAGGAGATGGCATTGACTTGCTTGGTCATAGTGAGCGTTGAGCCCAGGATGAACCCAAGGTTGTGTGCGTGGTCGGTGGGAGATGGTGCTGTGCCCCGGGCTGCGGGCCACTAGGAGTCGTTCCAGGCGGAGGGGGATGGTCCGAGGATGAGGACCTCCGTCTTGTCTGTGTTCAGTTTCAGGCGGCTGATCTTCATCCATTCGGCAATGGTCCTCATTCCTTCTTGGAAGTTGGATTTGGCAGTGACTGGGTCTTTGGTCAGGGAGAGGATCAGCTGGGTGTCGTCGGCGTAGGAGATGATGTTGAGGTTGTGTGCGCGGACCATGTCGGCGAGGGGGCTCATGTAGATGTTGAAGAGCGTCAGGCTGAGTGATGAACCTTGGGGTACGCCAGAGATGATCTTGGTGGCCTCTGAGTAGAACGGGGAAGGCAGACTCTCTGGGTTCTGTCAGTGAGGAAGGAGGAGATCCAGTCCAGGGCTCTTCCCTGGATCCCTGTGTTGTGGAGTTGTGTTTTTAGGGTGCGGTGGCAGACCGTGTCGAAGGCTGCTGAGAGGTCTAGGAGGATGAGGGCTGCGGTTTCTCCGTTGTCGAGCAGGGTTCTGATGTCGTCAGTGGCGGCGATGAGGGCAGTCTCGGTGCTGTGGTTGCTGTGGAAGCCAGACTGGGACAGGTCGAGGGAGCTGTTGGTTTCGAAGAAGTTGGTCAGTTGCTTGTTGACTGCTTTCTCAGTGACCTTCGCCGGGAAGAGGAGCAGGGAGATGGGCCGGAAATTCTTGAGGTCCTTGGGGTCTGCTGTCGGCTTCTTAAGGAGGGCGTTGATTTCATTGTGCTTCCAACTTTCAGGGAAGGTGGCAGATTTGAAGGAGCTGTTGATGATGTCTCGGAGGTGGGGTGTGATGATGATGTCTGCTTTGTTGAAGATGTGGTGAGGGCAGGGGTCGGATGGAGAGCCGGAGTGGATGATGTCTTCGGTGTTGACGGGGTCCAGCGACTGAGGAGGGCGGTGGGGGGCGTTGGTTCTGCGGCTGGTGGAGGCGTCTGGTTTGCGAAGCTGTCGTGTACGTTGGCGATCTTGAGGTGAATCGCAGAGGTCCTGTGAGAGGGGGATGTCGTTGCAGTTGGAGCTTGGGTTGGAGAGTTCCTTCACAATGCTGAAGAGCTCCTTGCTGTTGTGTGCGTTGTCTATGCGCTCTCTGAAGGCCGTTCTCTTGGGGATGCGGATGAGCTGGTGGTGTCTGCGTGTGGCGGTCCTAAGGGCCTCGTGGTTTTCCGCTGTCCGTTCTTGGCGCCAGGCTTTCTTTAGAGTTCGGCTGGATGTTTTGGAGTCCTTGAGGTCTGTGGTGAACCAGGTGGTCCTCCTGCTGTTGTGCTTGTTCGGAGGGTTCTTGATAGGGGCGAGGGTGTCCGCGCAGTTGCTGATCCACTGTGTGAGGTTTCGGGCGGCGGTGTTGTTGTCCGAGGCGTTGGCCGGTGTGCCCTGGGCGAGGGAGGCGGTCAGCTGGTCAGTGGTGACTTTGCTCCAGCATCTTCGGGGGATCTGCGGCAGTTGGATGTGTGCGGTGAGTTTCTTGTAGGAGAAGTGTATGCATCAGTGGTCGGTCCAGTGGAGAGTGGTGGTGTGGCTGACCGTGATGTTGGTGCTGGTGGAGAAGATGGGGTCCAGCGTGTGGCCTGCGTGGTGGGTTGGGGTGTTCACTAGTGGCTTCAGTCCGAAGTTGGTGAGGTTGTCGAGCAGGGTGGCGGTGTTGTTGTTGTTGTTGTTGTTCTCCAGGTGGAAGTTCAGGTCCCCCAGGAGGATGTAGTCTGTGGTGGCGAGGGCGTGTGGACTGACGAAGTCGGCGATGGATTCGGTGGTCTGTAGATGAGTGTTCCTCTGAGGGTGGTCTTGGGGTTGGTGTGGATTAGGAAGTGCTCGGCGGTGCTGAGAGTTTATTCAGTGCTGGATGTGACTCTGAGGGTGTTCCTGTGGCGATTACTCCTCCGGGCTTGTTGGTACGGTCCCTCTGGATGATTTTGTAGCCGTCCGGGATGGCAATGGCGATGTCAGGGGCCAAGGAGGCGTTCATCCAGGTTTCCGTCAGGAACGCGACGTCCGGGGCTGTTGAGTCGAGGAGGTCCCAGAGTTTGATGGTGGGCTTGTGTACGGAGCGGGTGTTGAGTAGGATGCACTTGAGGTCGTTGTTGTTTCCTGGGCTGATGTGGGAGGCGGTGGTTCCGGTTCTGGTGTAGCAGCAGTTTTGGCAGGAGAATGGTCCGTGAGTGCGCTTCGAGGTGGCTTGGTAGCAGGCAGTCGAGCGGCTGGTGTTGAGTGCGAGGAGGTTGGTGGTGTCGAAGGTCCGTTGTGTGTGGTGGGCCTGTCGGGGGCCATGGGTTCTGGCGCTGGGCACGGTCCAGGCGCGGACAGGCGAAGACGGGTGCAGACGGGCTTGCCTCTGGTGTGCCACCGGCGCTCCAGCGGCGCAGCCGCTTAGCGGCCTGGATTAAGAAGGGGTGGAGGAAGGGAGGAGCAGCTGGGAGGCGGGTAGCGGGAGCCATTGGGAGGGAGGGGGGCGGGCCGCAGAGGACACAGTGGCAGGAAAGAGCGGGATGCGGGCAGTGGGGAAAGGAGGAAAGGACGGCGAAAAAAGCAAAAAAGACAAGGAGTCACCTTTATTGAATGTCTGACATAATATCGACAGACAGAATATCTACATACAAAAATATCGACATCAAAAATATCGGAGTTATATCTTCATAAAGGTAAGTACAAAAATATCGGAAAAAAAATATCGTAGTACAAAAATATCAAAATTAAAAAGATCGGTTTTTTTAGTGTATTAATAATAATGTAAAATTTATTTAAAAATACATATAATTTTACAAATATTAAATAAAAACATTAAAACATATTTAAAAAATAATAAGTAATAAATATACATTTAAAATAAATTAAAAAGTGTACATATAAATTAATATATATACTTACTCCATATATTGCAACAGTAGTAAAAGCGTTGGATAGCGCAGGGGTTTAAATTACTATTCCCACTCCAGAGGGTGCAACAGTAGGGAAAGCGTTGGATAGCGTAGGGGTAAAAAATACTATTCCCACACCAGAGGGTGCAACAGTAGGGAAAGCGTTGGATAGCGTAGGGGTAAAAATTACTATTCCTACTCCAGAGGGTGCAACAGTAGGGAAAAGGTTGGATAGCGTAGGGGTAAAAATTACTATTCCCACTCCAGAGGGTGCAACAGTAGGGAAAGCGTTGGATAGCGTAGGGGTAAAAATTACTATTCCCACTCCAGAGGGTGCAACAGTAGGGAAAGCGTTGGATAGCATAGGGGTAAAAATTACTATTCCCACTCCAGAGGGTGCAATAGTAGGGAAAGCGTTGGATAGCGTATGGGTAAAAATTACTATTCCCACTCCAGAGGGTGCAACAGTAAGGAAAGCGTTGAATAGCATAGGGGTAAAAATTACTATTCCCACTCCAGAGGGTGCAACAGTAGGAAAAGCGTTGGATAGCGTAGGGGTAAAAATTACTATTCCCACTCCAGAGGGTGCAACAGTAGGGAAAGCATTGGATAGCGTATGGGTTTAATTTACTATTCCCACTCCAGAGGGTGCAACAGTAGGGAAAGCGTAGGATAGCGTAGGGGTAAAAATTACTATTCCCACTCCAGAGGGTACAACAGTAGGGAAAGTGTTGGATAGCGTAGGGGTAAAAATTACTATTCCTACTCCAGAGGGTGCAACAGTAGGGAAAATGTTGGATAGCGTAGGGGTAAAAATTACTATTTCCACTCCAGAGGGTGCAACAGTAGGGAAAGCGTTGGATAGCGTAGGGGTAAAAATTACTATTCCCACTCCAGAGGGTGCAACAGTAGGGAAAGCGTTGGATAGCGTAGGGGTAAAAATTACTATTCCCACTCCAGAGGGTGCAACAGTAGGGAAAGCGTTGGATAGCGTAGGGTTTTAAATTACTATCCCCACTCCAGAGGGTGCAACAGTAGGGAAAGCGTTGGATAGCGTAGGGGTTCAAATTACTATTCCCACTCCAGAGGGTGCAACAGTAGGGAAAGCATTGGATAGCATGGGGGAAAAAATTACTTCACACACTACTCCCCCTTTAACACACAACACAGTACACATACAAAAAAACACAATTAATATAAATATCAAATAATCAATTAATAACAATTATTTTTATTAAATTGATGTAATTTAAATTGAACTAATTAACACATATTAATTACCAATTAATTAACAATAAATACCAATAAATAAATACAATCTCTTTAATTAATTACATTTTATTATATGACACCCTATTACCCTATAAACACACAACCCACTACACATAAATAAATCATATAATTTAATCACTTAATAATTATGATTTACCAATTAATTATTATTTAACAATAACAACAATTTAAATATATTAGCACATCAACTCCAATTAATTTAATTAAATAATTAACATTATTTTTTTACTAATTAATTATCAATTAACAAGAACAAAAAAGTACAAATATTAGCACATTAACTCTAATTATTGTAATTTACTAATTATTATTAATTAATTACCAATTAATTATTAATTACCAATAACAAATAATTCTAATTATTTGCACAATAACTCTAATTAATGTAATTAACTAATTAATATTATTTAATTACCAATTAATTATTAATTAACAATAACAAAAAATTAAATATATTGGCACATTAACTCTAATTAATTTAATTAACTAATTATATTAATTAATTACCAATTAATTATTATTTAAAATATTTTAAAAAATATATTAATTAAGTAATTATTATTAAATTACTTCCCACCCTATTCCCCTATAAACCCACAACCCGCTCTGATACTAAAACGCAAAATGTAAACAAAATTACAAATTTTCAAACATACATTTAATAACATATTTAACAAACATATAAACAACATAATAAAATACATAACACTAAACATAATTTCGATATTAGTAAATTTCGATTTTAGTAACATACATACCATAAAAACGATATTCTGTCTGTCGATATTTTGCACATCGATATTCTATACCATCGAAATTAAAACATCGATATTATTGTATATCGATATTTAAATTTCGATATTTTGTCTCCCTGCCAACTTTATTTACTCGGGGGGCAGAGGGGAGCAGAGGCAGCACAATGGGGGATCACGAATAACGGAAAGAAAGCGGGGTAGACAGGGACACAACACAATCAGATGGACAGAAAACCAAGCACAGATGAGCAGAGAGAGTGAAAGCAGACAGAATACAATCGGATGGACAGAGCAAGCACAAATAATCAAAAAGAGAGAAAGCAGACAGAAACAGGCAGAACAATACTTACAATACTTATAGCCCACCACTGGGCCACCAGGGATGAGGCGCAGGTGGGAGCCTGTGGGTGGAGGAGGGCCTCGAACTTCCAACAGTAGCATCAGTAGCGGAGGGCAGGGACACGGCACCAGCAGGGTGTGCTGATGCAGTGGGGGAGCGGCCTAGCCTGAACAGGGTCAAGGGCTGCTCAAAGCCACTGGCAAACATGGATGATGGATTGTGTTAGAAAAGGGATATCTAGTTGGCAGAGGTACACACTCTGTCCAAGTAGGGACCATCACTCTAGTCAGAGTAAGTCAGATACACAATAAAAGATAAGCTGTGGTTACCCTCTCGTAGCTTGACTAGAGCAGTCAGGCTTATCTAAAGAGGTAACGTTCAACAACTTTGTGCACGACACACACAGAGTAACACAATTAAATACCTACAAAAGACTCCACATAAGTTTACAAAAATAGGGAATAATTTTAGAAATAAATCAATACAAAAATACAAAAAAAAGAAGTTGAGAAATTAGTTCAAGCCAATCGCTATGTAGCACTGGCCCGGGACAAGAGCCGCCAAGGCCTGGTGAACAGAGTACCTTGATCCTGGGTGGCAACAGAAAAATGCAGAGTGCAGATGAGAGAAGTAGTAACGTCAAGCCAGCAGGGGAAGTGATGAATCGATTTCTTCCAGCAGTGGTGGCGATGGATTGGGTCTGATGTGTGAAGCACCGTGTTAGATAGACAAATCATGCTTACGTATTATTCTATGTATGTTAGCATTCGCTGTGCCATTTTTTATTCCGGCGCCATTTTGTGTTATAATTGAAACTTATACTCTGCAATTTCAGAGAAATGTCCTCTACTATGTTTTTCTTCTTCAAGGTTAGGTTTTGCTGCACTAATTAATAGACTTTTCTTATTAGCGCATACCTTTCACTTTAGATAGCGGCCTTCTCTCCCTTGTCTAGTGGCGGGCACGGGCAGAATGACCTTGGGTAGTAGATAGTGTGTGCCCGGCCTCAGAAGGAAAACTTAGTTTTTGTATTTCACTATTTAGCTGCATCTGCTTGGAAAAGTCCATTGTGGGCGTGCCTTCATTGGATCTGAAATGTACATAATGTATCTTTATGCTTGCTGAAGTTAGTCGCTCTGTGGCACTCCTAAGCTACTGGGCAGACTGGGTTCCACTCTGAGTGTGTTCAAATGAACAGATATTAGTTTGTCTTCTCTATTGTATGACCAACTCTTCATTTGGCATGGTTAATCCTTGCTGGAGGGGTGAAGCATCAATCTTCTCCATGCAGTGGCAGCCACTCATTGGTTCTCAAGCAGACGTTGTGGTCACAATGCTGTGGTTCAGAGTGTGATGCATGTTTCTACACCTTCAACAGGGTCGATGTGCCGGTTTTGCTACACCAAGGCTGGAGATGTGTGGATTTCTCTGGTACAAGTATCTGGGTTCACTTCGAGTGAACATGGCAGAGGTGCTGGTGTAGAGACTCTGATAGCCCAGAGTCTCAAGCAACAGGAGGCAAGACAACCAGCCCTTGGAGATCACTTTGATTGCAAGGCAGAGTCCAGCGCTCCTCGTCAGGGTCAGAGAGCAGAAGGAAGCAGGGCTGTATAGCAGAAAAGCAAGCTTTTCAGGTCAGCAGTCCAGCAGAGTGTTAGTCATTGATGCAGCACAGCAGTTCTTCTGTCCAGTCTGTCCAGTTGTCCTCTATCTGATTTTGCAGGGTTAGAGCCACAGTAACCAGCTGTGCCTTTAAAGTGTGGGTGACTTCGAAAGAGGGACTTTAAAGTGCACAGATGCCCTTTCTTCTTGCCTTCAGACTATCAGTTGGGGGTAATCTACCATTTGTGTAGGGACAGGGTACTGCCTATTTAGGTGAAAGCATCCGCCTCTCCTCTCTACCTGCATCAGGAACAGCCATCAGAATGCAGATGAGTGCTCAGACACACTTAAACTTCCTGTGTGTGTGCCTGTCTAGAAAGAATGTACAAAGTGTAGCTGTCACCCACCCCTAAAGTGTATTGGAGATAGGCTTGAGGAACAGAGGTGTAGGAGCAGGGAAATATCCACTTTCTAAAAGTGGCATATTTAAAACAGTAATGGTAATTCCAACTTCACCAGTAAAGAGGATTTATCATTACCCTTCTAAAGAAATCAAATATGGTACATCTATTCCTTTCGAATCAGTGAATACATCTTTAAAGTGTATTAAGGAATTCCCCATGTTAACATATGAGAGGAGTAGGCCTCAAAGCAATGAAAAATTAATTTAGGCTGTTTCCACTACCAGGACATGCCAAACTTAAAAGTACATGCCCCACCTATCACTTACACAGCACCCTGCCCTATGGGCTAATTAGGGCCTACCTTGGCTTACGTGTAATAAGAGGGGAGTTAACCCCTTCCGTGCTCATGACGAGCTCAGCTCGTCATGAGGCACGGTGCTCGTGTGCTCATGACGAGCTGAACTTGTCATGACCACACCCATTATCATTATGGTCCAGCACAGCAGGGGAATTTCAAGAACAGCCAAGGTGTTAAAGGCTTAGGAAAGTGTTTTAAATGCCAAGTCGAAGTGACAGTAAAACTGCACACACAGGCTCTGCAGTGACATGCCTGAGACATTTTTACAGGGCTACTGGAGTGGATGGCACAATCAGTGCTGCAGCCCCACTAGTAGAATTTAAATAACAGGGATTCTGTAAATAGTATACCATTTTACAAGGGAATTACAAGTAAACTGAATTTGCCAATTGTGTATACACCAATCGTACCATGTTTAGGGAAGAAGCACATGCACTTTAGCACTGGTCAGAAAAGGTAAAGTGCTCAGAATCCCGAGGCCAACAAAAAGATTCCGCAAAAAGAGGAGGTAAGCAGGCAAAATGTTTGGGGGAAGACGAACCTAAGGAGTACAAGTCTAACTTATAGGACCTTCAAAATGTGCCCCATAGCATTCACTAAGATATACACCATACATGGTGAACATCAAAACAAAAATATCACTTTTATTTATGCCCTACTACCAAATAAACCAAATAGGGCTTACTACAAACCACTTTGAGCATAAAACAAATAACTACAAACCACAACAAATAATCATAGCCTTTGAACAAGCTATGATTCAAACCATTGGAAAAGTTTACCCACAGTCACCCATAGCCACTCAGAGCTTATAGAGACACTGCCAACAATCCATACTAAAGGCCTGATTTCAACTTTGGTGGTCAGCTGCATTTGGAGTTGCCCACCGGGCCTGCGGTGTGCCAGTGGTGGTCTTGTGGAGGTGGCACTGGGTGATCCTCAAGGCAATGCCACCACACTGCAGCACCTGCACTGTTGTACATGCACTGTTCCAAAAAAATATATTTGGAAGGTTCCCCTGGCTCTATACACAGGGAGGGGACCAGATGCAGTAGGAAGTAAATCCCTGTGGTTTCTATTTTCATCAAAAGTCAAATATATTGACTATTGCTAGAACAGTGTGGAGGACTGTGGGGGGAGTGCTAGTTGGAATACATTATGCATTACACATTAAACATTAATCCCATTGGGTGTCACACTTGAATTCAAGAAACAATTGAACTAAAATTTATAAAAATATATCACAATTTATTAAGGTACCTCCCTGTTAGGGTTACACTCTAAATTAAAAACATTCGTTTAAAAAAAAGGGTTAATTTCATCATAAAAAACAATACAAATGAACATAAAAACAGTCAAAAAACAAGAGTTGACGCGGCGTTTCGGTGGCTTTGTGATGGTTGCACCTTCATCAGGACGTTTTGACTATATTGACTTGAAGTCTTTAAATTGAAGACTTTATTGGAAGAAAGACTTTTCCTCAAGGTTGTCTGGAGCTATTGTTGTTCTTGGGGCGATACTGTGCCTTTTTAGAGATTTATTCGCTCATATATCGGCACGGAGGAGCCACCGTAGTTAATTACGAGGTCTTGTCCAAATTGACCTTGTTGATTCCTTCTTCACATTGGAATCGCAGAATAAAGACTTTGTATATATTCTGAAAGTGATGCGATGGATGATTAGTAGTCCGGTCTCAGGGGGTCACTCTCTCAATTCTTTGCCTTATTTTCT
Source organism: Lissotriton vulgaris (assembly GCF_964263255.1). NCBI lineage: Eukaryota > Metazoa > Chordata > Amphibia > Caudata > Salamandridae > Lissotriton > Lissotriton vulgaris. The sequence continues at coordinate 809,853,545 of NC_141700.1, forward strand.
TAAGTCGGCCTCCCTGCTCCTCGAAGACACGGACACGGAGGAGCAGGGAGTGCAACCATCACAAAGCAATAATCAATATATTTGACTTTTGATGAAAATAGAAACCACAGGGATTTACTTCCTAGTACATGCACTGTTGCCATGCACCATGTTGTGTAAGGCACAACGTGTATCCATGACAGTGCAGGCATAGGGGGGCACAATGTGTGACTTCAGCTTCAAAGCCCAATGGGTTAAAACCCTGGGGCCATGTTTGGAGCCCTTTCCCTGCCTTTCTGCTGACCTTTCCGTGGTGGGTTCCCTTCCATGAAAAGATTGGTGGAAAGGCAACTTGTAATTCCAATGGTGATGCCTGCATCTGCATCTGCATCACCGCCAAACCTCACTGCTTTGCCGCCAGCTGCAGCCCAGCGGTATCCACAATCCTGTCAGGGGCAGATGTTTTGCAGTGGCCATTGAAGTGGTCGGGCACCCTACTTGTAATACGGCGAACGGTCAGACGAGTAGGCAGCAGCCGGACCGCCCCCATGGGTATGATGGTCTTCGAACTGCTGTACTCGCAATTGGGGCCTAAGAGTGGAATAGGCTAAAAACTGTCAATTTGCCTTTTAAATGAAGCAAATGATAGCATAGCCTCTGTCCCTATCACAGAGATAGATAACCACTACAATTTACTATCAGAAATCCCTTTCTACCAAGAAAATAAACAGAAACTAAGCCCCTTAATGGATTATTTGGAATATAATTGATTTGCCAGACTACCTAACTCAAAACACAAAAGCCAACTCACAATGAAAAAGCTCTCGCAACTACATATGTATATATCAAGACAAGGTTCAATGACCAACAGTAAAAAAAGGAAAACGCAGAAGCAGGTTCTTTGGTGTGATACTTCTTGTTACAGCAAGTTGTTTACTTTTCTCCAGACTTTTGAGAAAGAAATCGCCGACACGTGTTTCGTCGTGTGTGGGTGAGTCAAACACGACTCTTCAGGGCTTAAACTCCCAATACCACTGTGTGGTTGGAGTAAGTCTGGGTCTTTACAAGCTCTGTTTCAAGCAAAGGGTATTCTGTGTATACAAACACAGACGAGGCTGGTTGAGAGAAAGATCAATGGTAGTATATGAACGAGGTTATCATATCTCTTTCAGTAATCCTGTACACGAGAGACGACCGCCGGGAACAGACAGAGGAGGGATTGCCAGAAGCGGCACACCGCCTCAGAAGAAACTTACCCGTTTCTTCAAACTTGGCACGGAATAGGAATCCCCTCCCGGCTTCCCGCCTGAAGGCATAGCGGGATACAGCGCTACACTATCTCTACAGGATTACTGAAAGAGATATGATAACCTCGTTCATATACTACCATTGATCTTTCTCTCAACCAGCCTCGTCTGTGTTTGTATACACAGAATACCCTTTGCTTGAAACAGAGCTTGTAAAGACCCAGACTTACTCCAACCACACAGTGGTATTGGGAGTTTAAGCCCTGAAGAGTCGTGTTTGACTCACCCACACACGACGAAACACGTGTCGGCGATTTCTTTCTCAAAAGTCTGGAGAAAAGTAAACAACTTGCTGTAACAAGAAGTATCACACCAAAGAACCTGCTTCTGCGTTTTCCTTTTTTTACTGTTGGTCATTGAACCTTGTCTTGATATATACATATGTAGTTGCGAGAGCTTTTTCATTGTAAAATTGTCTTGTCTTTGACTTGTTTAGACGGTTAAGGAGGTTTTGCCGTCTGCTCTTTACGCACTACACAACGAAACCCTTGCTTTTCACACACTTTGTAACGTTTCAGCCCAGGCAGTGCGCCCCCGTAGTCCTAATTTTCTAAAAACCCCATGCTCAGTTTCACAAAATCCAACTCAAATTCCAAATACCAAGGTGAAATGTCTACACCAACACATTGGCACAGGAAGCCAAAAAAAACAACACAGTGGAAGGAAGGCACAATGTCTTCCAAACCACACTTGGCAGAACCGAACCTACACAGTATAAATCTATAGTAGCATTGCAAAAAGAACAGCATTACCAACAACTACAAATGGAGCAATCTATAACCCAAATCTAAACTGTGCAAACAAACCTAAAAATGTATGCCATGTTACAATTGAAAGTAAATCTTTTCATAAATAACAATGGATTAGATTACTTAGTAGCCAGAAGCAGATTGTAAAATAAATGCTTCAATCAATCAATCAGTGATTTGTTAAGCGCACTACTCAAACGTGAGGGTCTCAAGGCACTGGGGAGGGGTTCTTGCACAGCTCTGTCTCATCCGAAGAGCCAGGTCTTGAGGTTCTTCCTGAATGCTTGCAGTGTGGGGGTTCATCTGATTCTGAGAGGGAGTTGGTTCCAGGTCTTGGCTGCAATGTAGGAGACGGATCATATTCCTGTTCTGGCTCTGCGGATGTGCGGGATTTCTGCCAGGGCATGATCAACAGATCTGATGCTTCTCTTGGGTACATAGAAGGAGGTTATTTCATTGAGGTATTGGGGACTGAGGTTGTGAAGGGATTTGTAGGCATGGTCACTCTCTTTTCAACGGGTAATGATGTGGTGTTGTCATGGGATGCCGAGGACCAGTCTAGCTGCGGTGTTCTGGATAGTCTTCAGTTTGAAGCGTAGGGAATTGTTTATTCTGGTATAGAGGACGTTCCTATAGTCCAGTTTACTTGTTCTGAGTGCGTGGTTGATGATCTTTCTGGACTCGGGGGGATCCATTTGAAGGCCCAACGGAGGATGCAATGGATTTGGAAGCATGTGGAAGATACGGCCTTGATCTGTCTGTTCATGTTGAGGGAGGAGTCAAGTATGATGCCAAGGTTGTGAACGTGGTCTGTAGGAGGTTTGCCAAGGGTGGTGGGCCACCGGGTGTTGTACCATGCGGAGGGGGTGGATCCGAAAATGAGGACTTCCGTTTTCTCTGTATTGAGTTTTTTAGGCAGCTATTGCTCATCCAGGAGGTGACTTTCATAACTTCCTGGAAGCTGCATCTGGTGACGTCAGGTTTGTTGGTGGATGAGAGGATGAGCTGGGTGTCTTCGGCATAGGCTACTATGCTGAGTCTGTGCTTTCTGGCAATGTTGGCGAGAGGGGTCATGTAGACATTGAAGAGTGTGGGGCTGAGTGAGGATACCTGGGGTACCGTGCAGCTTATCTCTGTGGGTTGGGAGAGAAAGGGCAGGAGTATGATTCTTTGGGTTTGGCCAGTGAGGAAGGAGCTGTTCCATTTGAGGGTGGTTCCTCAGATGCCGCGTCATGGAATCTGGTGGTTAGTTGGCAGTGGGAGGCGGTGTTGAAGGCTTATGAGTTGTCTAGTAGGATGAGGGCAGCTGTGTGGCCCTGGTCGAGAAGGGCGTGGATGTCATCCAAGGGAGCTAGGAGGGCAGTCTTGGTACTGTGGCTGCTGCGGAATCCTGATTGGGAAGAGTTGAGGATTAAGTTGGCTTGTATGAAGTTAGTGAGCTGTTTGTTGACGATCTTCTCTGTGACTTTGGCTGTGAACGGTAGGAGAGAGATAGATCAGTGGTTCTTAGGGTCCGTTGGGTCGGCAGTGGGCTTCTTGAGGAGGGCCCTGATATCTGCACGTTTCCAGTCATCTGGAAATGTGCCTGTTTAAAGGGAGCAGTTGACGGTGAGTCGAAGTTCAGGTGCTATGGTGGAGGCTGCTCTGTAGAAGATGAGCGGTAGGCAAGGGGCGGTGGGGGCTTATGCGTGTATACCTCTCATGGTCTTGGCAGTGTCTTCTGTGGTGAACGGGCACCAGGCGGTGTTGGTAAGCTCAGTTGAAGGAGTAGGGTCAATGTCTAGGTTCTGTTAATCGAAGTTGCTGTAGATAGTCTTGATCTTGAGATGGAAGTAGGAGCCAAGCTTGTTGCAGAGCTCCTGGGTGGGAGGGAGATTGGGGGATTCGCTGGGAGGTTTGGTGAATTCTTGTATGATTCTGCAGAGTTCCTTGGAGTTGGGGGAGTTGGTGAGTATTCTGGTCTGGATAATATTTTTCTTCGTGGTTCAGATGAGTATGTGGTATTCTGTCATGGCGGTCTTGTAGGCAGAGAGTGCTTTGGGGGTTTTGCTGTTCCTCTAAGCTTTCTCGAGTCGTTGGCAGTGCACATGCGCTTGGATTCTCGGAGGTCGATAGTGAACCAGGAGGCTTTTGTGGTGAATTGTCTGTTGTAGTCTTGGAGCGGGGCGAGAGCGTCTGCGCAGTCAGTGCACCATCTGTGGAATGGGTTGGCCACAAATTTGGTGTTGGTTGTAACTCTGTGACAGAGTTACAAGAAGTAATGTGTTTTCTGATGATAATTAAGGGAGATGTGTTGTAATCTCCATCTGTAATTTTACGCTCCTCCCACCCCTTGCCTCTCCTCCCTTTTGGTACAGTCCCCTGAAGCTCACCTTGGAATGTTGACATTCCCTTGTCAGTTCGGAGAGTTGGATGACCAATAAAGCAGACTTGTCATATTCCTTGCAGTCTACTTTCTTCATTATAACAGTAATGCTAAAATGGTTAAATTAAACATTCACACGCTAATGCGAACCATTTTGTGGAAGGTGTGGGACACTGAAGTGGTGACATTTACTAGTACAACTCCAAACTAAACCAATTTGCAGAAGGTGTTGAATACTAAGGGGTTGATTACAATCCCGTTATGAAGGTCTCCAAATCGGATTCGGGTTAGCTGAATCCAACACAGAGCCCTTGTTTACTACCGAATCGTACCCAGTTCTGAATGACTGATTATGATGTCTTGAAATCATTAGGGCTGACCGAATCAGTTCCGGAAGGCATTTATACAGGTCAAGCCTTTCGGAGCCGATTCGTACAGCTCTATGGACATGATTTCCGGGCGAGCGATTGCCAATGACAGATTCGGACAGCCCTTCTGATTCGGTTTGCCCGGAACAAAATGGCTGTTTTCACCTTGGGCCCTCTGAATCGGGATAGTGGAAGTACACATGGGTCTCCCCTTTCCAGCCATGCATAGTGTGGCAGGCACCATGGGGTGCCTGCGATAAGGTACATGTTTATCCATAGCCACCCCTTATTTCAATGGGAGCCTGTGTTCTCGTTCAGAGCACAGGCTCCCATTGTAGGCAATGTATCGTATGAATCGTATCTGGATGCATCCAGATCGCTCGGTCAGACTCCCCTAATTCTGAGTTGTCCAGAGAGCATTACAGAACGGATTTGGTTGGAATGCTTTCCAGACAAGATCGTAATCGGCCCATAAAAGGGAAGCATTTACTATTCTCACTCCAATATAAAGCATTTGGGGGAGGTTTTGGACACTAAAGAGGCAACAATTACAATTCCCACTCCAATCTAAACCAATTTGGGGAAGGTGTTGGACACTAAAATGGTGGCATTTACTATTCCCACTGTAATCTATAACAGTTTGGGGTTACATTTGAATGAATGAATGAATGAATATACAACTTTTAAAGCGCTAACTTAGACCAAGGGCATCAAGGCGCTCGAGACAGAACAATATGCAGATAGACGAGGAAACAGTCAAATCAGCCCCTCAGGGAACAACCAGGGCTTTAAAGTCTTTTGGAAGCCAGTATGTGATCTTTGACCCGACAGTTCATCAGGGAGAGAGTTCCATAAGTTGGCAGCAGCAGGTGAAAAAGCTCTCCCTCCCCATCTTGTCCTTTTGATCCTCAGGACAATGAGGAGATTCTTTCTTGCTGACCTGAGATTCCTCGTGGCAACATAATGCTGAAATAAGGCCCTAATGCCCACCGGGCCAAGGCCATAGTAGGCATTATGAGTGAGGCAAAGAGCTTTAAACATGATTCTGCGCTCCATAGGGAGCCAATGTAGTGAAAGAAGGGAAGATGAGACAGTGTGGTGTTTAGGCGGGTCCATCACCAGCCTTGCAGCGGCGTTTTGAACCAGCTGCAGGCGCTGCAACTGTCATTTGTTAATGCCCAAATACAGGGCATTGCAATAATCCAATCTGGACAGTATTAGTGCAACTACAACTTGTTTGCAAGCTGCAAAAGAAAGGAACTGTGAGATTTTACTGATGAGCCTAATCAGCCCAAAGCAGGTAGCCACTGTCCTGGAGTCCTGCAGGTTCAAAGAAAGAGAGTTGTCGACCACTACTCCTAAGTTTTTGCCATGGGAGACTTGAGTAGGACATGTACTCAGGGAGTCGGGCCACCACTCCCCTGACTGAGTGTCCATCTTATCACCAAACATCAGAACCTCTGTCTTCTCACCATTCAATCTTAGATATTTTTGTACCATCCATGACGAGACTGCTTGCATGCAGTTTTTAAAGTTTCGATGGAGTGATGGACACCATTATTTGAGTGTTGTCCGCATAAGATAACACCTCCAACCTAAACGATTTCACCACCCTTGCAAGCAGGGCCACATAGATATTAAATAGCGTAGGGCTCAAGGAAGAGCCCTGAGTCACTCCGCAAAGAAGGGAGGCAGAATCCGAGTAGAAGCTTCCCAGTTTTACCGTTTGAGATCTCTCCCTCAGAAAGGAGGCGAAAAGATCCAAGGCTGAGCCCCCAATACCTATCGCCTTGAAACGTTCCACAAGTCTCAAGGGAGACAGGGTATCGAACGCTGCAGTAAGATCAAGTAAAACTAGTAAGGTGGTATGTCCTGCATTCACCTGTGACCTGATGTTATTAAATACCGCAGTGAGGGCAGTTTCGGTGCTGTGGCAGCTTCTAAACACATGTTGAGAGCCATCCAGAATTTGGTGGTCCCTCAAATAGGCACTTAAATGAACGTTCAGGTGGGATTCCAAAATCCGTCGGATCCAATGAGGGCTTTTTTAACAGTGGCCTAACCACTGCCGCCTTCCACACCAGGGGATATTGTACCTCTGAAATAGCTAAATTTGGGACCATGGTAAGGTGCGGAATAATCGCGGATTTAGCAGTTTTAAGAACCTTCAAGGGGCAGGGATCTATAGGTGATTCTGACTTAACTTCTTCTAAAAGGTGTTCTACAGTTTCAGGAGGTAGATTAGGAAAGAAAAGTAAGCTGGTAGGCGCCACCTTACTGAAGCTATCCATCAGGTGGATTTCAGGTATGGTGCCCAATGTCTTGTTCCGATTTAAAATATCCAACTGAACATATATATCGGATATCTTAGAGCAAAAGAAGGTAGAGAGTCTATCACAGAGCTCCTGTGACGGCACCACTGAGTCAATAGCCATGGGCGAGACAAGAGAATTCATGATGTTTAAAAGCTCCTTAGATGTTTTGAGCAACTCTGCTATTTTTAGATAGTACCTTCCTTTTTCCTCCATGAAGGCTGTTTTATATGCTTTCAAGCATTGTTTATGCACTTCTCTACCCGAGGGTGCAAGACATCTACACCACAGTCTCTCCTTTCTTCTGCATCCTGTCTCATCTTCCGCAGTCTATCAGATAACCAAGGTGCGGAAGGCCTTTTTCTAGCCGAATAGTGACATTTTTTAGGAGCAAGAGTGTCCATGACTGCTAATAGCTTTTGTGAAAGCACGTCTTGCCCATTTCAATCTAAACCATTTTAGGAAAGGTATTTGACATTTTCCTATGCACTCAATTAATACACCATACTCACATATAATTGTTGATTTCTAAAATAAAAATTACTTAGAAAACACAATAACCCAATTAACAACCTATATATTTAAAATTAAAATATATTTATAATCACAAATTAAATATCATAAACAGAAAATCAATATGTGAAACTAATAATCCTATTAAATATTAAAAAATAATTCTATTACATTCAAATTATTACATTTTATACCTTACCTTCCCAAAAACAGACCTCATTCCAATATTAGTAAGAGAAAAGTCTTTATTGACCTTTTGTTTGATACATCTTAAATAAATAAACCTACAACATATAAATATAGGAAGAAAACTTAATGTATACATCAATAATAAACCATATGTATTCTATTTTCATAATTTAACTAGACCTCATTTGAAATATTCTTTTTATAACTATAAAAGTAAAGTTAAGAAACATTGATTTAATTTATTAACAATGACTTTATAGTTTGCACTATTACAAAAATCCATTAACATATTTTAAAATTTAACAGAAAATTAAATGAAAAATGTGTTTAATATACTGTCTGTTTACATTAGTAAATGTAGAACTCTTAGATTGTATTTGTTTCCAAAATATTTATAATTGCAGTATTTAGCTCAATATTTCCATTTTGTAAATGTTTTATATTGTATCAATACATTCAAAATAACCCTTAAAACATTACATATACTTTAATTTTACACATTAATAATATTTCACAAATCTTCCTTCATGATTCCAGGATCTTGCATAACTTCTATATCAACCTCAAAGCAGTATTAGGACAATTTAAGAAAGATTTGTTTAAGGAACTTTACTACTAGCCTGACAGTCAGGCTTTATACTACCCTCAAAGACTATGGGGCATATTATCAAGGGCCTTACGGCCGCTTTAGCAGGACTTTTTCACGCTAAAGCGGCAATAGTTGTATCGCCCTATTAGCAAGCTGTCCCTAACAGCAGTTAGCGACACTTTGTAGGCGATAGCGAGCGGTTTGGGGCCCGCTTTGCATGTCAGCGATATTTATCGCTAATGACATGCAAAGTGGGCGTACCCAACCTGCTAGCGACTGAAAGCAGTCGCTAACATCGCTATCGCCTATTATCAACGAAGGCGTAGCGATAGAAAAATTTGCTCTAAGCGCGAATATCGCTAAAAACTAACGCCTGCTCAGACCACTTCTTAACCTGTATATCCAATGGGAGTTGGATATTCAGGTTAAGACCCTATTGGCGTTAATGCCTGAATATTCAAGCATTAAGCCACTATCGCCTGATATTTTATCGCATTTGAGATAAACGATGCTAATAGCACGTTATCTCTGTGATAAAATCCGGCGATGCATGGCGATAGAAAAAATATCGCTAGGCTTATTTAGTGATAAATATCGCTAGTTGTTGATAATATGCCCCTATATTCCCCACGGGTTCTGTCTCTTGATTAGTGCTCCACTGCTGTTGGGAGATATTGGTGCTGTAAAAATACTAACACACAAATGCATATGTACGTAGGAGCACATAGCAATACCCAAAGGAAGAAACTGAGACTGTGGTTAAAATGAAAGAGACACTGTCTGTGATCATCTGGCTGCCGGGACCTGTGTTAGGCCGACATTGGGAGAATTTGTGAACCTTGTCATTACCCTGGTGGGACCATAGTCCCAGGGAGCACCTACTCTCTGCCACCCGCGTTCCTTTGAGCCCGCACCTCAACCTGGTGGGACTACAAGTCCCAGGGTGCAACAGGACCCTTTCTAGCTGCCGCACACGAGGGGGAGGCATCACCACCAAGCTTAAAGCACTGCCTCGCCCCCCCTTGGTGCGGGACATGCGCAGGCTGCCCCCATGCGAAGCCCGGGCCAAGGGCGGGCCAGTCCTTGCCCGTCATTGCCAGGAAGAGGCAACAGCTTGGCCAACCCATCTGTCCTTTGCCCCATGAGTTTGCATTATTCAACACTTTCTGTTGAAACCTACGAGAGCCTTAAATAAGTTAGTCTTTTATAGTGAGGACAAACAAACTGTACTCACTTCATGTGGTGCAGCTTCTTATTGGCCCATTCACATCAACCTGCAGGGTAGCTCTTCTCGGAGTATTAACAGAGGGGGGGTTCAAAAAAGCAACTCCCCCTTCATGCCGTGCAGTGGACTGTCTAAAAAAAATAAGAGGGAGGGTAAAGTCGATGATCTTTAAAAAAGAGTAGAGCAAAAGAGAGGGTAGAGATAGTGTGAAAAGTGTAGTGTTACAGAAAGAGCAGAGAGAGAGAGTGACACAGGGAAAGTACTAAGGGGCCTAGTTTGATCTCAGTCTGAAAGCCTCTGACCTTAGGTCGGAGGCTTTCTGACTGTGATCGTCAGTTTCAAATACAACTGGCTGATTACAGAACAGCCTGTTGGAATTGAAACAGGCTGGTTATTCTGTCTGGATTCTGACAGGCTCAAGAGGCAGTTGGGCAGACGAAAGCTGGCCTGTAATCCATATGGATGGCGTTTTACACCGTCCAGATTACAATGCATGGTTTTTGGCAGGCTTTCCATGACAGGTTTTCCAACTTGGAAAACCTGTCAGAAAGCGTGTTTAGGGGCCCCTGGAAGGGCTGCCTTCTGTTTGTGGCCTCCAGTTGGGGGCCGAGGGTGTTGTTGAATAGGTGCCCCCTAGTAAACCCTTGCACCTTGTGGCAGGCAATTTGAGGTACCTGCCATGGGGTGAAGGGATTAACACAATATCCCATTTGTCTATGGGGATTGTGTTACGGACAGTTTACGGCCGTAACATTGGCTTCCATAGAGAGATGGCAGAATGTGACTGCACCATGTGTGGTCGCATTGTAATGGTGGTGTCTGTGATGGTGTCGGGTGGGCTCAAGTCCGCCCGACATTGTAATCGAGCCCTAAGCTTTAAATAGAGTGAGTAAAAGAAGGAGAAAGAGAGGAAGGGGTGGATGAAGAGGTAAATACAAAAAGGGAAGGTAGAGGAAAAGGGAAACATTTGCAAACATGAGAAAACAGAGAAGGAGAAAATAGAGGTAGAGAGTTGATAGAAAACAAGCATTATTGGCAATGAAAAAAAAGCTTGTCCTCTGTTTTTTTAGGGTTCAGGGGTCAAGCTTGTGTCATCATTCCTATGTCCTTCTCTTGTGACATTGGGTGAATGGGCCCTGCCCTGGTATCCCCTGCATAGGCACAAATATAACAGAGGTGAGATGTGAAAAGTACATATTATTAAGAAATCCTTAGAAGGTTTACACACTTTCATCACAATAATGGTTCAGCAGCAGTGTCACAGCAAGTGTACAGTAGCACCCACACCATCAAAGCAAGGGTGCAGCAGCACCCACACCATCAAAACAAGGGTGCAGCAGCATGCATACTATCACAGCAAGCAGCACCCACACCATCACATCAAGGTTGCACCAGCACACACACCATCCCAGCAAGGGTGCCACAGCACATACACCATCACACCAAATGTGTACCAGGACACATACCTCCACATCAAGGGTGCAGCAGCACACACCACCATATCAAGAGTACCGCAGCTCACACACCATCACAGAGAGGATGCAGCAGCAATCGCCACCACATCAACGGTGAAGCAGCACACACCACCATATCAAGGGTACAGCAGCAATCACCATCACATCAAGGGTGTAGCAGCAGTCATCACCACATCAAGGGTACAGCAGTATACACCACCACATCAAGGGTGCAGCAGCAATCACCACCACATCAAGGGTTCAGCAGCAATCACCACCACATCAAGAGTGCAGCAGCACACACCACAACATCAAGGGTGCAGCAGCACACACCACAACATCAAGGGTTCAGCAGCATGCACCACCACATCAAGGGTCTGGCAGCATGCACCACCACATCAAGAGTACAGCAACATACACCACCACATCAAGGGTACAGCAGCAATCACCATCACATCAAGGGTGTAGCAGCAGTCATCACCACATCAAGGGTGCAGCAACATACACCACCACATCAAGGATTCAGTAGCAATCCCAACCACATCAAGGATTCAGCAGAAATCACCACCACATCAAGGGTGCAGCAGCAATCACCACTACATCAAGGGTGCAGCAGCACACACCACCACATCAAGGGCGCAGCAGCAATCACCACCACATCAGGAGTGCAACAACACACACCACCACATCAAGGGTTCAGCAGCATACATCACCATATCAAGGGTGCAGCAGCAATCACCGCCACATCAAGAGTGAAGCAGCAATCAACACCACATCAAGAGTACAGCAGCAATCACCAACACATCAAGGGCGCAGCAGCAATCACCACCACGTCAAGAGTACAAGCAGCAATCACCACCACGTCAAGGGTGCAGCAGCACACACCGCCACATCAAAGGTGCATCAGCACACACCACCACATCAAGAGTACAGCAGCAATCACCATCACATCAAGGGTGCAGCAGCACACACCACCACATCAAGGGTGTTGCAGAACACACCACCACATCAAGTGTGCAGGAGCAATCACCACCACATCAAGAGTACACAGCAATCACCACCACATAAAGGGTGCAGCAGCACACACTACCACATCAAGAGTATAGCAGAAATCACCACCACATCAAGTGTGCAGCAGTATACACCACCACATCAAGGGTGCAGCAGCAATCACCACCACATCAAGGGTTCAGCAGCAATCACCACCACATCAAGAGTGCAGCAGCACACACCACAACATCAAGGGTGCAGCAGCACACACCACCACATCAAGGGTTCAGCAGCATGCACCACCACATCAAGGGTCTGGCAGCACGCACCACCACATCAAGAGTACAGCAGCATACACCACCACATCAAGGGTGCAGCAACATACACCACCACATCAAGGATTCAGTAGCAATCCCAACCACATCAAGGATTCAGCAGAAATCACCACCACATCAAGGGTGCAGCAACAATCACCACCACATCAAGTTTGGAGCAGCAATCACCACTACATCAAGGGTGCAGCAGCACACACCACCACATCAAGGGTGCAGCAGCAATCACCTCCACATCAAGGGTTTAGCAGCAATCACCACCACATCAGGAGTGCAACAACACACACCACCACATCAAGGGTTCAGCAGCACACACCACCATATCAAGGGTGCAGCAGCAATCACCACCACATCAAGAGTGAAGCAGCAATCACCACCACGTCAAGAGTACAAGCAGCAATCACCACCACGTCAAGGGTGCAGCAGCACACACCACCACATCAAAGGTGCATCAGCACACACCACCACATCAAGAGTACAGCAGCAATCACCATCACATCAAGGGTGCAGCAGCACACACCACCACATCAAGGGTGTTGCAGCACACACCACCACATCAAGTGTGCAGGAGCAATCACCACCACATCAAGAGTACACAGCAATCACCACCACATCAAGGGTGCAGCAGCACACACTACCACATCAAGAGTATAGCAGCAATCACCACCACATCAAGTGTGCAGCAGTAATCATCACCACATCAAGAGTATAGCAGCAATCACCACCACATCAAGGGTGCAGCAGCACACACCACCACATCGAGAGTACAGCAGCAATCACCACCACATCAAGGGTGCATCAGCACACACCACCACATCAAGGGTGCATCAGCACACACCACCACATCAAGAGTACAGCAGCAATCACCACCACATCAGGGGTGCAGCAGCGCACACCACCACATCAAGGGTGCAGCAGCAATCACCACCACATCAAGAGTGCAGCGGCAATCACCACCACATCAGGGGTGCAGCAGCGCACACCACCACATCAAGGGTGCAGCAGCATACACCACATCAAAGGTGCAGCAGCACCCACCACCACTTCAAGGGTACAGCAGCATACACCACATTAAGGATGCAGTAGCACACACCACCACATCAAGGGTTCAGCAGCACACAACACCACATCAAGAGTTTATGTAGCTCACACATCATAACTTCAGGGGTGCAGTAGCACACACTTCCATCACATCAATGCTGCATTAGCATGCACTGTCATTACATCAACATGATGCACATACCAATAGCTCATCATGGGTACAGCTGCACAGACAACCATTGCATCAAGAATGGTGTATCACACACTGTCAACATATTAAAGTTTAAAGATTACAGGTGCAACAGCACACACAACCATCATATCTACATGCAGCAGCAAACACTGCCATCACATCAAGAGCACAGCAGCACACACCACCATACATTTAACATACAGCAGCAGCACTCACTGCAATCACATCAAAATGCAGATGCACACGCCGTCCTCAGATCAAGAATCCAACTGCACAAAGTATGATCACATTAATGTTTCGAAATCAAGGGTGCAGCTGCACACACCACCATCAATACTAGGGTGCAGCAGCATGCACAGCCATCAGGTCAACGGTGCACTAGCATGCACTGCATCGCATCAACATGTAGCTGCACACAAAACCATCACTTCAGCAAGCAGCTGTACAAACCACATTCACACTAAAATGCAGCATCCAACACCACCATCACTTCAAGGGTGCAGTAGTAGGCACTGGCATTGCGCCAACATGAACCTGCACACACAACCACCACACCAGTGTATTATAACATCTTAAAGAACAAGCACAGTAGGTATAACCAGTTGTCAATCTGTTATTCAAGCTAGGAAAAAGGATCAGGAGTGAGGTGAAGGGAAGGTTTGGTAAATGAAGGAAGGGAAATAAACAGTGAGAGGAAGAGGGGGATGTGTGAAAAGTATGGAACAAGAGGGAGAGATAGGTGAGGATGGATGAAGAGAGTGGAACTGAATGTCAGTGTAAAAGAAGAGCAGGAGGGTGGAGTGAGGATGGTGCTAAAGAAGGTGAAAGAGAGAGCTGGAAGACAAGGTGAGGGCAAGAGCTATAGTGAATATATAGTTTAGGAAAAGAAGAGGGAAGAATGATGACAAAGGGACTGTGTATTAAGGTAAGCCCCATGGTGGGAAAAAGAATGGAAGGGGGCGAAAGAGTGGAGACAAGCAGCAGAGAAGAAGGGGAGAACAGGAGGGCAGAGGAAGATGGCAACACTGTGAAGCATGAGAGAGCAGAGGAGAAGAAAGAGGGTCTTGTGCTTGGGAAAAAAGGTGCTGTGCCTGGATAGCAGAGGTCAGGGGTCAGGTGTGTGTAATATTTGATGTGATGGTCATGTTCATGTGCCGGGGGCCCACTAATGACTCCTAACATGACCATAGTAAATCTAAAAAATACTTGAGAAATACAAAAAAGTCAGAATTCTACTGCAAAGTGCAAACGTCGTTAGAAAGTCTAAGTGGTGAGCTTCCAGAAGAGGCTTTTGAAAGGGCCCAGAATTAAGTAAGATGCAAATACTGTGCAAAATCTACACTACGAGGAAGGTGAGAATACGACAGAGGTGAAAGGTCACAGGTTAAAACAAGTATTGGCGTGGCCAATAGGTCTCGCTTTTGCAAGATCTATAGCTTTGTGAATGTTTTTTAGACTTGTCACAGCATTGTGACTGAAAGTGAAAAAAGCACTATGACGAAGTCAAAGCTAACTGCGTCAGAGCCTCATTTTAAAAACTTTTCAAACATGAAGCCTGTGTGTATGCTTGTAATTATCCAGGATAACATTTTTATTAGTGGCAGCAATTAATTTTTTTGCAAGCATGCACATAAATAAAGTGTTTAAATTGTAGAGATATACGTGTTATTTGTTTTATTGTCTTCAATGTTGCTGCATTTGTTTGACTGTCTTTGCTGTGTAACATTAGTTTCAATTGTGAGTGCATGTAGTTAACTTTGAAATCACATGCTTAGATCACACTTGACTTATAAAGGGAAATGCTGAAATAAAAGTGCTTTTTCAGATAAAATTATTGTTATGGCTTCTAATGCACTTTAGCATTTCTTATGTAACATATGCTATACACTGATTCATGGTCTCCGTATAATGAGTGTGTGATGTAAGGTGCTGTGACACCATATACTGGTAAGAGTAGCGCTATAAAACAAATGAAACGCATTTGAGAGAGGGGCTATGGGAGATGGGGGGCACTCTTGGTGGGCGGTAGTGAAGGAATCTGTGAAGAAGCAGGTCACTAGGGGTGACGGGACACCCACAAAGGTAGTCGCACCGACCGCCACCAGTGCTAAAGCCAGATCTGTATGTGTCTGTTTAGTAAAATATAAAACAGGTGATATCAGGACTTTAAGTAAGCACCAGGCTGATTTCAAAGTCAAAAGACAGTAAAGCGCTTTGACAATTAAAAGTAAAGTTGCATAGGCAAATCAGAGTAGGAATGAACTCTTTACGTTAAATGGAAATATAACCCCCATTTGCTGGGGCAATTTTACTTCCATGCCCCTGCACTCGTGGCATGGCAGACACTGTGGCAAATGCAACAATGGGGAATCAGGGCGCTATGCCTGCTGCTCAGGTGTGGCTGTGGTGATGGGATGTTGGTGAGTGAGGCTGCTCCTGGTGGGGCTCTTGTTAACATCTTACTCAATAAACCTACTCAACTAATCTACCTGGAACTGGGCCCTCTTTCATCTACATCAGAGGGTTACATCCGTGCAGTGTAAGCCCTATATGTATTTCTAATATTTACCTGACATGTGAAATTATACAAGGAAATGTTGGAAGACATAAAGTGCTATGTAATTAAAGTAATTACACAGGACAATGTAGGAGAAAACAAAACATAGAACACTAAAAAGGACAAGAAAAACAAATGCAAGTGCTGTGGAGGGATCAGAAGGCAGGGGGAGTGAGGTAATAGTACCTCCATCACGTTGGAAGCAGCGGCGGACGGCACGGATTAAGTTGCATCAATCTGTGCTTGGTCCCTGCTCCACAGCAATGATCAGGAATGACGTTTGCCTGCACTGGCCAATCAAGGAGGTTGTAAAGAAGAGTGACCGTTCAGCCACCAAATGGTAGCTAATGGACGGGCTCCACGCCTTTTTTGTATGCACTAGTGTCCTGCAGGCTCGAACCTAAACAGATAATATTATCGAATCTGGAGATGAAAGATCAAGACCAGGACACAGCACAGACTGAGAAGGACTCAGGAATGATCCCTCTCACTTCAAAGAGGGCTCCTGCACTGCTCTGGAGAGTGGGGAGAGGAGGCGCTATAAAGGCTCTTTCAATCCCCTTGAGCCCGAGGCTGCAGGAGCTCAAGGTGGGTTTTAATTAATGCTCAGAGGTAATGTTTCTCTTCTCCTCAGGAGACCTTAGACCCTCTCTCCGATGCACACACCCAGCCAGGCGTCTGTCCCTCAATTAAGGCTGGATAATGTTTTATCAGTTCTCTCAGGGTAAAGACAATGACATATAGAATAAACAACCATGAATACCTGGAATAAGAATCCAAGTTAAAATCAAATCATGCAATGTCAAATTCGAAACAAAACAACATTGGCAAAGTCAAGCAAACTATGGCAAAACTTAAAAAAGATGATAATGTGGCATCTGATCTCATCTATTACTTCACTCATGACATGGTCAGTGACAGAACTTATGTCGAAGGGCAGGAAAACGCTGTATATAGACCGGGGTCAAACGGGCAGGGCTTGTAGGCAAGATTACATACTTCTAGTTTTTAAAGTCTTAGAGCACGATCTCTTGTCTCATCAGGGATGTCAAGAAAGAACCAACCGGCCACAGACACTACATGAGATCTTGCACTCGTGAAAAGCAAGAATGCAAAGCCCTCCATCGAGGATTACAGATAACTTTTCAAAGTGGAAATGCTATTATACTACGGGGAGAGGGGGCTGTGCAGTCCCCCACTCCTGGCCGATCTTGGTGGCCCCAGGGACTCCATCCCCCGGACCCGGCCATGCTTCTCTGGGTGCCCCCAGGGCACCTAGTCTGTATTGTGGCCATGGTGGGAGACTCCCTGCTGCCTCTCCTCCTTCTGCAGACACTGGCATTGCTTTCGCTCACAGGGAGCTGCTAAGCTTGCAGCTCCCTATGTGTGAAAGCAATGTATCTGCTTCCCTGCTTGCTTAACAGCGGCAGGGAAACATATGAATCGTCCGCTTCCAGCAAGCGAGAGCATTTTCACTGCTCTCGCTTACTTAAAGCAGAGTGTTTGTTGTGGCCCAGCAAATAGCCATGTCCCGGGAGTGGGCGCCCTGGGACATAGCTGGAGCTGGCCCTGGGAGGTGGCAGTCCCCAGGGTCATGTATGACTCCTTTGATGTAGAAGGCCCTACCCCGGGGAAGTGGCCCGCTCCTATTTTAAAATTAACATTTGGCCCTGGGGAAGTGGTGTCCCCAGGGCCTCGGGGGTCTCCATGAGGCCCCCCAATACAAAGAGATTACTCCCAAAAGGGTGGTGGTCCCCAAGGCGAGGCAGTGCAATGCAAGCACCCCAGCATAAATAAAAACAATGCCCCGGGAGGTGGTGGTCCTGTGGCCAGTGGGGTCTGCGAGGCCCCCCATTACAAAGATATTAGCCCCGGGAGGTGGCAGTCCCCAGGGCACAAGGTGACATGTGGGCAACCCCTGCATACATAAAAACCAATCCAAGAGGGATGTGGTGGTCTCCATGGCTTTCATAAGGCTGAGGAGTGGGGTCCCATGCACCCCCTCCTATTTCACTGGCATGCTCCGGAACCTGGCCCACCTGGGGTTTATTAAAAACAAGTGCAGGAGCACCCCCACCAAGGACCAGCTTTATGGGGTCATGGTATTCTCGACTGCCCCCTCTTAAAAAAAAAAAAATTCAGAGTCCCAAAATGGTTTCCAACACTTTCTAGATGAAGTGTTGGCAGCCAATCAGAGCTGTGCATTTTCTCGCTCAAGCTCATTATTTTCCACAAAGTTGTCACTCCCACCGATATCACTATCTGTATTTTCTTAAATTTCTCAACACCTAATGAGTGGATTTACACTAAATAGGAAAAGCCCAATCTAAGGACAAAAGCCAGCTTTCTGCCACATTTGGTATAATTCTATCCAGCGGTTCAAGCTGCAGACATGTCTAGAGGTCCTATGGAAATTAGCATGGGAAAAGGCAATTATTTTTTATTCCCCATTTTTCTGGCCCCCGCTTAACGAATCGCCCAAAACTTACCATACACAGCAATATGCAACTTGAAACGTGTTTGGAAATTTTCGTCACAGTGACAATGTCATGGGGAAGTCAAAAAAAGCGATTCTTATGGAAAGATGGTCTTAACTATTACTAACTACAGGCGGATGCCAGTTGGTAATATATATATATATATATATATATATATATATACACTAATAAAATAGGATAAAACATAATTTAGCTTTAAATGGTAAAGGTGAAATGTTTAATGTAGAGTCAAGCAACAGAAAGGAAGTGATCAATCAGCCAAGAAGCGCTAAAGCAGGGAGCTGTCCGGGTTACACTCACATGTACTTCATGCATGCACTTTGTGGATCACTGTTAGTGATGTCATCCTTCTCTCAATGCTGCTGATTTGAGTGGGATTGAAGATACTTGTGCAAATGTTTGCCATAGTGCCCTGGTATAGATTGTCTGTACACAGTCAATCAATCAATAAATCAAGGGACTTGTAAAGCATGGTTACTCAACTGAGAGGGTCTCAAGGCGCTGGGGGTGAGGGCTGCTGGTTGGACTGGGTGGTGGATCATTTGAAGAGCTAGATCTAGAGGACCTTCCTGAATTAGGTCAGTGACACTGATTGCATGAGGTGCAGGGGCAGGGTGTTCCATGTCTTGGCGGTGAGGTAGGAGAACAATCTTCCTCCAGTACTGGTCTTATGTATCCTTGGGATGGAGGCAAGGGCGAGTTGGGAGGATCGGTGTTGTCTGGTGGGAATGTGGAATGTGAGGCGGTGGTTAAGGTACTCTGGTCCTTTGTTGGGTAGGGCTTTGGAGGCATGAGTGAGGACCCTGAAAGTGAATGTCTTGTTGACTGGGAGTCAGTGTAGTTGTTGGAGGTGTTGCATGATGGGGCTGGGGTTGGGGAATGTAGAGGACCAGTCGGGCGGCAACATTTGGGAGTTCTGTAGTTTATGAGCTGTTTCTGGGTGACACCAGAGTAGAGTGTGTAGCAGTAGTCGAGTCTGCTGATGATAAGTGCATGCGTGCTCTTTTGGAGTGCGCTGAAGCAGGCTGAAGAAACTGCATTGATTTGGCGGTCCACCATGCGAGGAGTTTAGTATGATGCCAAGGTTGTGTGTGTGTGCCATCCAGGTGGGGGTGCACCCAGAGCTGCTGGTCACCAGAAGTCACTCCAGGCTGACACGGTGGGTCCCAGGATTAGAACTTTGGTCTTGTCCACATTGAACTTGAGGCAGCTATCTTACATCCATGTTGCGACAGCCTTCATTCTATTGTGAAAGTTGGTTCTGGCGGTTGAGCGGTCATTGATAAGAGAGAGGATCAGCTGGGTGTCATCGGCATAAGAGACAATGCTGAGTCGGTGATTTCTGATGATAGCTGCAAGGGGAGCCATGGAGACATTGAAGAAGGTAGGTCTCAGGGAGGAACTGTGGGGGACACCACAGCTGATCTACGTGGGTTCTAAGAGGAACAGTGGTAGTCTGACTCGATGGGTCCAGCCGGTGAGGAAGGAGTAGATCCAGTCCAGAGGTTTGTCACGGATGTTGGCATTGTGGAATCTGGTGATTAGGGAGTGGTCGGGGATGGTGTCGAAGGCAGCAGAGAGGTCTAGTAGAATAGGGCTGCGGTCTCGCCCTAGTTGAGGAGAGAGTGGATGTAGTCTGTGGCAGCGAGGAGTGCAGTCTCTGTGCTGTGGTTGCTTTGGAAGCCAGATTGGGAGTTGTCCAAGACGTGGTTTACTTCGATAAACTCAGAGAGTTAGAGAAGAATAAGGCAATGTTAGGAGTGGTGGCAGAGAAGAGGTCCCAGATCTCTGTGGTGTGTTTATGGAAGGACTGCATGTTGAGGAGGATGCAATTGAGGCAGACGGGTGTGCTGTCAGTCAGCTGGGCAGGGAGAGAGGCTGCTGTGATCATGTTGCTGAAGGTACAGTGCCAGTTTGGCAGGCGGATGGTGCAAGAGCCTTCTTTGGTGATGCTAGGTGCCAGGTGTCCTGGCGTCCTGGGTTGAGGGCGGGGAGGGTGCTGGTGTTGTAAGAATGGGTGGTCCGAGAGGCAGGATTCCTAATGTTGATCACGGTCCAGGTGCAGACAGTGCAGTCGGGCTTGCCTTTGCACGCCTGCATTATGTCTGCTATGCTGGGCAGCAAAAATGCGAGAAACAGGAGAAAAAAGCGAAAAAGCCAGAGGAAGCAAGGGAAAAGCAAAGCTAGAAGCAGAAATAAGGAAATAAAACAGAGAAAGGGACAGAAACAGTGAAAAGAGAGACAGTTCGGCAGTAACGGAGCAGAGTAGTGACGCTCTACCACTGGATCACCAGGGATGAGGCACAGGCAGGAGCCTGCCGGTTGAGAAGGGCCTTGAACTCTTGACCTCCGGGTCAGTGGCAGCAGCAGGAGGGGACAACGGCAGCGAATGAGCACTCTTCAGCCTACAGCAGCTTCATAAAGTATGGCCAGCAGGCGCCCTCTTATGTCAGCAGTGCTTTATTTGTAATCTCTGCTCAGATGTTGGTGCATCTAATACCAAGGCTGTGTAGCTATCAGGTCTAAACAATTGACTCAAAAAACAAAAAAAGCAACTTACACAGAAGAAGTTAAAGTTTGAGAGGCGGTTCAAATATCCACAGGGAAAACGCCTTCAGTCTCCTGCATTGGGGTTGCCGGTAGTTCTTATGAAATTTCTACAAGGGCCTGGAATGCTATGCACCCAAGATGGTGGACTCAGGATAAGTTCCCACAAATCCATTTGTGTAGATGTTCCATTTGAGGATTAGTGTTTCTGTTGTCGCGTTTGCGCTCTGAGCACAATGTGCATTTCAACTGGGATTTCGTGAGGAAAAGTTCTGCAATGTGCATGTTCGGTGAGGAGAAATTTGTTCCTAAGAGTATTATTTTGACAGTGCAGGTGCCTCGAAGAAGCGCATGTGAAAAATGAACATTTGCAATGAGCAGGGTCTGACTTTGCAGCTTGTGCTGAAGCCTTGACAAGCTGGAGACAGAGAGAGTTTTTTTGTGAGCAGTGTTCCTGTAGTAAATACATTGAAAAATACCATTGGTTGAAGATTCCTGTCTATCAAGTAAGTCTTCAAGCTTAACATTACCCATTACCACCTATGGATGAAAGCCTCTTTGCAGACACTAGAGTCATGAACATTAGTGTTTGGCAACCAAGCAAGCTCAGCTGTAGTGCAATTATTGAGTGTTCTACCAAACATTAAAAGAGGAGAACACTAATTTCCGGGTTTTTTCAACAATGTACAAACAATAAACAATTGCAGAAGGAGGGGTATATTTACAAGCCCCTATCGCCACCCCAGCGTCACTTTTCAGGATGTTGTAGTGGCGATAGGGCTGTCGCCTTATTTTCAAGGCAGCGTTGAGCCACTTAACGTGGCTTAACACCACCTTGTAAAGAAGACACCCTTTCACTATTCTTGGTGTGAAATGGACGGGCAATGGGTGTTGCGGGGTGGGGGTTCCACAACAACACCCATTGATTTTGACACTTCCCCTTATTTACAAGGGTGGCGGAAATATGAGGCAGCACCAAAATTAAGACCAAGGAAAACCTGGTCATAACCGGGCGAAATGGGGAGAAATGTTAAACTTCTCCTCGTTTTTACTGTTTCCACGTGTGCTGCCCTGTGCACATGGAACAGAAAACCACCATTGATTGTTTATATGCAGGAAGGTGTCCCTTCCTGCACATAAACAATCATTTTTTTAAAAATGCTATTTTTCTATTTCTATGCTATTTCTATGCTGCATTATGCAGCACACATAGAAGTTACAAAACGCCATTTAGAAATTGTTTTTATGCAGAAAGGGAGACCTGCCTGTACATTAAAAATCTTCCTCTCCACGCAGACACCATTGCACTATGGTGCAAGGGAGTCTGCATTGGCACTAGGCTGCTAAATGTAGCGGTGCAGGGGGAAACGCAGAGCTGTACCATATTGTTGTAAATATGGTGCAACCCTGTGATTCAGAAGTGGCGGAGTGCAGCGTTAAGCCAGAAGGTTAATGCCGCACTCCGTCACTTCTTAGTAAATATGCTCCTGGATTCCTATACGAGTGACACTGGAAGGAATAATATGTTCAGTCACCCAAATTTGAACTTAGAGCGAAAACAGCTGTTTGTATTTACCTTCAGGAGTGTCAGCAGCAATCTACAAGAGAAAAGAAGAGAAAGAAAAACAAAGAGGAAAATTAGAACACAGATTATAACTGAATACTGGTGCATAAATCAAAGACTCTGGTCACTCGCTGCATCTCTAGAAGATAAAACATATGTATCTATGAAATTCTGCAAAAGAGAGGCAATTTCCACTGAGAACTAAGGTAAAGACAGAGCTTATATCAAATTATACAGTAGTATAGTGATGAATAAAAGAATATAGAAATATGTTTGGAATATTTAAGTGTCTAAATAGTGTTTTCTCTTGACAGGTGCCGAAAAAATTGTTTCATTTGATGCAAGATAGAGGAGACGAGGTACCAGTAGAAACAGTACAAAGAAATGGCCCCGATCGGTGTCAGTCTCTCTTTCTTCCCCAGCCCTTTTCCCTCTCTGTGTTGGTAACAGATCTTAAAAGATTGCTGCTACTAGCAGAGTTGGTGATTTGGGGAATATACTTCTGCTCCTGTGGATTCTTGACAGACTGAAGTGCCCAAATAGACCTTTATTCCACTTGAGCGGAATGGCAGAAGGGATAGATGTTAAGGTCCTAGATACAGTATTGGATGGAATACAGAAGCAGTTGAGTGATGCGATGGAAGAAAATAAGACCCTCAGGGAAGTGGTTAGGTAAGCTAGTCAGGAAGCTAGTTACATTCATTAAAGAGTTGATGAGATGGGAGTAGGTACTACATCTTTGGTTAGGGAACAAACCACCGCATTTCTACCCCACTACATCATCTAGTGAATATTCTACTCAAGTAATTCACCCAATATCACCCAGACATCCACTGGAGGCTCTAGAAAGGTTGACTGGGGATCCCTTTAAAGCACACATTCTACTTACATGTTGAATGTAAACCCATTGTGTTTGCTGCAGATCAGTCTAAGGTGACATTTTTATTGCTTTGCTTGAGTGGCGACGCAGCTGCTTGGTCAATGCCTTTAGTAACGTATAGTTTAAAAAATGTCAAACTGAATTTTTGTGTATTTTTGTTCGTCAATCAATAGCTCAAGCTGCAGACAACAAGCTTTTGGAATTGAAGCAAGGCAATAGAGGTTTATTAGCATTCCTGCCACAGTTCAATAAATTGACTGCAGAAACTAATTGCCGAGAAGCAAAAAAGGCAGCAATTATCTACAGAGGTCTGAAGATGGATTGGCTCAAATTCCAAACGGGAAACAGCCGTTACAACGCGACTATTACAACGCACTACCATTACAACGCTACTTTTACAACGCAGGATCCATTACATCGTATGCCTTTACAACGCATGACATTACATAGCAGATGCTATTACAACGCATGCCATTACAACGTAAGTATAGGTAAGTATTTAATTTTATTTTATATTTTATTTAACCTTATTTATTTTATTTAATTAATATTAAAAAAATATATATATATATTAATTTATGTATTTTAATATAATAAATTAAATATATTAATTTAAGTAATTTTTAAAAATAAGTATGAGTATAGGAGTATATGTTTTGGGGTACTGAGGTATATGTTTTGGGGTGTTTGGGTATTTTTAGGGTTCAGGGCTAGGTTTGGGTTATGGGGTACAGGGGTATTTTTTGGTTTCAGGGCTGGGTTTGGGTTTTGGGGTACAGGGGTATTTTTAGGTTTCAGGGTTGGGTTTGGGTTTTGGGGTACAGGGGTATTTTTAAGTTTCAGGGTTGGGTTTGGGTTTTGGGGTACAGGGGTATTTTTAGGTTTCAGGGCTGGGTTTGGTTTTTGGGGTACAGGGGTATTTTTAGGTTTCAGGGTTGGGTTTGGGTTTTGGGGTACAGGGGTATTTTTAGGTTTCAGGGCTGGGTTTGGGTTTTGGAGTACAGGGGTATTTTTAGGTTTCAGGGTTGGGTTTGGGTTTTGGGGTACAGGGGTATTTTTAGGGTTCAGATCTGGGTTTGGGTTTTGGGGTACAGGGGTATTTTGTAGGTTTCAGGGCTGGGTTTGGGTTTTGGGGTACAGGGGTATTTTGTAGGTTTCAGGGCTGGGTTTGGGTTTTGGGGTACAGGGGTATTTTTAGGTTTCAGGGCTGGGTTTGGGTTTGGGGTACAGGGGTAAGGTTGTTGTATAATATTGTAATTAACATTGAATTGTAAATAAAGTGTTGTAGCTGTGTATGTATGTGTGAAGTGGTGGAATGTTTGATATGTTGAGTGACAGTTAGTATTGAATGATTGTGAACATGTAAAGTTTAATGTTTTACCAAAAGAACATTTTTGAAATTTTTTGTCGTATTTGTATTGTAGATGTTGAACATGTAAATTTGGTGAAATTAAACCAACGAATGTATTTAAAGTAAAAAAAAACTAAGTGATTAATTCAGACTGAACCGGAAGTCTCACACCCACATTGA
This sequence comes from Lissotriton vulgaris, assembly GCF_964263255.1. NCBI lineage: Eukaryota > Metazoa > Chordata > Amphibia > Caudata > Salamandridae > Lissotriton > Lissotriton vulgaris. Next base: position 809,878,728 of record NC_141700.1, read on the forward strand.
GTTTAATTCAAATGTGTAGTTAAAAGAGAAGGATTTAATAAAACAATATTGGCAATTGTTTTGTTTTCTATTGGTCAGTGGCTTGGCCTTACTGTTGGGAGCCAAACCCAGTGGTGTTATTTTGTTTTGTAGATTTGAATGAGAGCATTGTATCATTACAGCTAGTGATGAACAGCCCAAGAGTGGAAGAGCAAACACCCCCAGCATTGAGCACTTGGTGGACCTGGGTGTTTTAATTCCTTGAATTAGAATTTACAATTTTGAGAATCGAAGTAAAAAGGGCTGCAAGAGACAACTCGAACCATGGAGATGTATGTTTGATGGGAGTGATATTCTTAAGCATTATTTTAACCCTCCCCTTTCTGTTTTGATGTGTTGATGCTCCTGTCTGTATATTTATGGATGATCTTCAATGGTAAATAAAAAACCCTACTCCTCATCCGCCCTTCCTAGGGGCAGAAAGCAAACTAGGCACCAAGAATAAATAGTTTTGTAAAAGAAGGAAGGGGAGGGGGGCCGTTCCATCCTGGCATCGGGCTGCTCTGAGTCTCCACATGTTTTCCTACCCAGAAGGCCCTGCAAACATTAAACATATACCTGAATCACACGCTTGTTTCTCTTTTACAGGGGTGGCAAACCTGGTTTGACCTGAGGTTGGTTGGCACCAGGGATCAGTTGTAACTGTATCCATTTTACCCTCGCCTCTTTTCTGCCTTCCCTTCTTAAACCCCCCCCCCTCCTGTTCCCATCCCTTGGTTCGGTCCTCCAGACTAGAGTAGAGTGCTATAGGATGTTGACAGCCAGGGATGCGAGACCCTTCCTGTAGCCACCTCTGAGGGGTGTGTTCTCGAGGTTCTTCAATGGTCAAATACAGAAGATTGTTTGACGTCACCTAAGATTCCATGGGCTTATCTATGGATTATGTGGTGCAGCACAGCGCAGCACAGCAAGTGATTCAATATGGTTAGGCTATTGGGTTTTAGGTTTAAACCTATATTAATTGATAAAACCCAACTGAAATAGAAATAGCCCTCATCAGTGTAAACATATAAACACTGAAAAAACACCTACACAACCTCAAACTAAATGCCATTTAAAGAAAGGGAAAGGAGAGTGAAAGTAAATGTTTTTCTTCCTGAACAGGCCAATACAATATAACTTTGTTATACAAGCTAACAGCAAGAAGGACTGTGCTAACATTATTCTGCTTTAGTTTTGATGTTTATGGATACCACTAAAATATTGTTTCTTCTTCCTTTTTACTATTTTGTGGTTTATGGTCTAAAGGTGCAGGGTTTAGAAGCATGTTTTAGCTCTTGTTTAATTATTTTATAAGCTGGAGAGAATCAGGAAATATCAAAATCATATTTGATATTTTGGCTGTGTTTGAATCTTTCACTGATAGGTAAAACGGCTGGTTTCATGTTCCATGTTAGAGTGCCTGTCACTTCACAAGCAAAGTAATGTTGGAGAGCAATTCAGGAACTTTTATTTTACAATTGGCTTGCAATGATGCATAGAAATGTCCCTTCACCAACCATCACACTTGAAGTCAAAGAAACCTCCCTGTGGTACTCTGTACAAGTTCTAGATCCCTTCTGTAAAGGGTAATTTTCTCTGTAGTTTCAAAAGTGCTGCTTCATTTTTGACTGCTTCAATAACTCTGAGTGCATAAACTCTCAGTTCAAAGCAAATGTTGCAGAACCTGCCCAGAGAATCGCAATCTTCAAGTGCACCAGCATTGGTATGGAAAGCTATGTCAGTGGCCAAAGTTAGCAAATTGTGTACTGGCTGTTTTGGCGTTAGCCATCTCAAGTGCCAATGTTGAGAGGGCCTTCTTACAGAAAAAGGTTTGCATGGGAAGGAAAGGGCGAGTGCATATGACCAAAGACTCACTGAAGAAGTATTCTATGGTGTACTACAATAAGTTTGATTCGCAAAAATTTATTTGGACCTCATATACACTGTACGTACACTGTCTATATACCATGCACTATCAGTGCAGAAAGCAAGCAATAATAAAAGAAAAAGTTCCATAAACACTGAAAAACACTGTTTCTGTTTTTTTAATTGGCGCGAAAATGTATAACCACTGTTTTTTTAAGGTATTGAAATCATTTGAAAACACTGACAAAAACCTCACCAGAATTTACCAAAAAATAGAAACTGAAAACAAAGCCCATTCCCACTAAAACTCAGTACTTAAATATCCTTTATCTTAATACGAGGTCATTAGTCAAACACCAAATGGACATTTTCCTCCTCCTTACTTGCCATAAACCGGATATCCTCTTCCTTACGGAAACTTGGCTCAACATCAATTCCTCCCCTGACATCTTGGCTGCCCTACCGGACAATTATTACATTCTCCAGGTAGATCGAGCTACAGGGAAAGCAGGGGGCGGAGTCGCTGCCATTATTAGTAAAGACTTTGTCTTTTCAAAAAATGACATCCATCGACCTCGCCGCAGTGGACAATTTGGTCATTAAGCTTGACTCCAGTTCTGGACCACTCTTATGCATATTATTATACAGACCCCACAAAACATGCCATCCTTCCCTTTTTCCCTGTGTGATCAACTCTCTTCTTTGGTCACAGACTACACCAACATTCTGCTTATTGGAGATTTTAATTACTGGCTCAACAGTGAGTGCGGCGGCCCCGCAGCTGATGAACTCATTGAGCTTCTCGCTGGGCTTAACTTTCGGCCTCATATTAACACTGCCACTCATGTCAAAGGTCACATTTTGGACCAGATTTGGAGCACTAATATTGACATATCCCCTCCTATTGTTTCTCTGTGTATCTGGTCAGATCATTTTCTGATCCAGTTTAGCATTCTCATTTCTGCGCCCAAAATTAATGCGGTCACTAAACAGGGACTCATCAGGAAATGGGGTACTCTGGACACTCCAGCTTTTCTGGAAAGTTTAAATAACTCTCAACCGGCCCCTAACATTGACCTTAATTCTGCCGAGTCTGATGTCTTCGACTGGCTCAATGCTGCCAGTGACATTCACGCTCCTTTGAAAAAATGCAAAACTATTCGCCATTCTAATGACCCTAAATGGTTTTCATCTGATCTGAGAGAAAAAAAGCTTATTGTCCGGCAAAAGGAGCGAGCATGGAGGAGAACCTATAACACTCTTGACAGAACCAGTTATCTGGCCGTACGTGCTGACTACATGAAAACTATTCTGTCAGCCAAATCCAAGTTTTTCTGTAACCTAATTGAACAGTCAAATAATAATCCCAAGGAGATTTTCTCCATTGTCAAAAAACTCTCTAATCCCAGTAGAACTGAGTCCAAGCCTGTTGCCAATCAAGACTTCTGAAATACCCTGAATCAATACTTTCTGGACAAAATTGCCACAATTAAATCCCGTATTCCTGTCACTACCCTTGCTCTGCCTGTCCCCGCTCACATCTCTAACACCCTATCTCTGGACCATTTTCCCCCCCTGGATGTCCCAGCTTTAATATCCTTACTGAATAGGGTAAAATCAGGCTCTCCCCGTGACTGCTGTCCCCCTTATATACTAAAGACGGTATTTGCCGTTTTTCCAACTCCGGCGTTAAGACTTCTCAACACCTCCCTGCTCCAAGGGACAGTACCCAAATCCTTTAAGGATGCAGTCTTGTTGCCCCTTTTAAAAAAGCCGGGAGCGGACCACACTACTCTCTCGAATTACAGGCCTATATGCCTGCTCCCGTACCTGGCCAAGATACTGGAAGCGCATGTCACCTCCCATCTTTCAAATTTTATTAAACAGTCTGACTTTTTACACCCTTCCCAGGCCGGCTTCCGTCCAGCCCATTTGACCAAGTCAGTTATCGTAGCGGTCCTTGACTCTCTGCATCTTAATGCAGATTTGGGAATCCCTCAGGCGCTGATTTTGCTTGATTTGTCGGCCGCATTTGACACGGTCGACCACAACATTCTTCTCGACCGTGTCAGATCCGTGGGCATCTGCGGCCTGGACCATGATTGGATTAGATTCTTTCTCTGCGACCGCACTCAGGCGGTCGGCTTACCCGCTTTCTCCTCTCACAAACTCCAGACCACCTGTGGAGTCCCCCAGGGTTCTTCACTGTCACCTTTGTTGTTTAAAATCTACATGCTCCCGCTACTTCAGTCTCTCCAAGCCTTTAAAGCTACCACTTTCAATTATGCAGATGATCTGCAACTCACCTTTACAATTAATAATTCCCCTGACTCGATCCATCAATTTCAGAACACCATGCTCCACATCTGCCAGTGGATGGATGAGAACCAACTCAAGTTAAATCCGGGCAAGACGGAACTGGTTTTGTTTGGCAATAGTCAAGTATTCTGGGGCCCTCACTACTGGCCATTTAAATTGGGCCCCCCACCTGTTCCATCTAAATCAGTCAAAAGCTTAGGGGTACTCATTGATAGTGAGCTCTCTTTAAAACCACAGGTCAACTCAGTTGTGTCCACCTGCTTTTTCCAATTGCGGAAAATAAAAAAGATCAGTCAGATGCTCACTCGATCAGCTCTGACCCAGGTTGTAATAGCATTGGTGTTGTCTCACTTAGACTACGCCAATGCCATCTATCTTGGACTTCCCATCACACTCAGTAGACGTCTGCAGATGGCACAAAATCAGGCGGCTCGACTTATACACCGCCTCCCGCGATGGCATTCAGCCAGACCTCTTTTGAGGCAACTCCACTGGCTCCCGAATCAACACTGTGTCACCTTTAAATTGGCCTGTATAATTTTCAAATCCCTACACACTCGCAGTCCTAAGTTTATTCAGAAACTCCTGCTCAGATACACCCCCTCCCGCAGCCTCCGGTCTGCGTCCCAAACTCTCCTGATTGCCCCTCGTTATAAGCTATCACGCAAGGGAGGCCGCAGGTTCGCTACCCTCGCTCCCAAGCTGTGGAACTCTCTCCCCTTGGAAATTCGTTCTTGCATTGCTCTCCTTCCATTCAGGAAGCTTTTAAAGACATGGCTGTTTACCCAGGCTATGGCCTAATGTGTGATGGTCTCCATAGTAGAGTTAGTGTCCTGTTGCTTAGCGCCATGAAACCCTTGGGTGTGCGAGCGCTTTATAAAACTTTGATAAGATAAGATAAGATAAGAAAACAGGAAAGCCTAAATATGGTGCATTCCTGTTGTTTTCCCTTACGCTGGTGCTGCTTTGGCAGCATAGGAAGAGTGTTCCCTCTCCTGCTGAGTGCAGCCTTAGCACCTCAGAATAAACTCGACTCTGCTCACCGGTCCTCATTGGGCAGGATATCACCGCCTCACCTGTCCTCAGTGGGCAGGTTATCACCGCCTCACCTGTCCTCATTGGGCAGGATACCACCGCCTCACCTGCCCTCATTGGGCAGGTAGCACCGGTTCACCTGTCTACATTTGGCAGGTTATTGCCGCCTCACCTGTACTCAGTGGGCAGGTTATCACCGCCTCACCTGAGCTCAGTGGGCAGGTTATCACCGCCTCACCTGTCCTCAGTGGGCAGGTTATCACTGCCTCACCTGAGCTCAGTGGGCAGGTTATCACCGCCTCACCTGTCCTCAGGGGGCAGGATATCATCACCGCCTCACCTGTCCTGCCTCCCCCCTACCTTCTAGCTAAGCACAACGCTGAGTTCATGCTTTCCCCGTCTGCCAGGACACTGTGGTCTCACACTCAGGGTTTCTTTTCTCACTCAGATTCCCAGGGCAGCCCTGGGAGACATCCAGCCTTCACTCCTTTAGTTTTCCTGTTGATTGCTGGAGATCGGTTGTTCTATTGTTTGTGTGCAGGTTTATAAACATAAGGGCAGATTTACAAGAAAGGGACACCTCTGTAAAGATGCATCACTTTCCCTGCGCCACCATTAGAAACCCTTGCACCACCATGGATGCTCTGTATTTACAATACGGCGCACCATGGCACAAGAATTGACAGATGTGTCAGAAATTCTGGCGCATCTGTTGACGCAAAAGTTGCATTACTGGAGTTGTGTCGCAAGTACGAAGCAACTCCAGCAATGCAGGGGGAGGCCTATCCTCATTGTGCTCTGTCACTCCTTGCACCTGTTTCAAGCAGGCATAAGAATTTGACGCAGTGGCGGTCTAGAACTGGTGCAGTGAAATCTTGTAGATTTCACTGCATCACTTGTGTGAGGCTTTTCTGCATGGGAAGGCGCATCCTGCATACATTATGCCTGACGCAGGAATAATGTGGCGCAGGGCTTTACAAAGTGACACATCTCACTAGATGCGTCACATTGTAAATGGGCCGCATTTGTACACTGATGCTGCGTCACAAAAAAAGGACGCAACAGCAGCGCAAAAATGACACAAGGGGCTTGTAAATCTGCCCCCTACTTTGTATAAATGTGTCTGGACCAGCTCTTCCCTCCTCATTGGCCCCAGAGAGTTCCAGCAACCTCTGTGTGGTGTCTAGCTTCCTATTATCTGTGCCAGGATTTCAACAGGAAGAGACATTCATAAGAAAGTAAAAGCAGCTCTCTTTTCAGTCACAATCCCTATACTTGACTCCCATCTAGTGGCGAAAGGTTGTAATTATCCGTGGTCAGCTATAATGTTACTGTGCTGTTTTTGACAGCACTTCCTTCTGTTGGTGGCTGAATGTTTACATTATTTTATATACATTATCTCCTATGAAACTGATCTCATGGCTATTATTCTCTTCATATTCATGCTCTCACCATCACAGCTCCAAGTATGTCTCAGCCGCCTCCCTCCTTAATGATTGTGGAGAAGCTGCACTCGCGATGAGGCCATGGACATTTATTCACATCTTATTTCATCAAAACCTCAGGCAAAGCGTTCCCTTCTTTGCTCCACAGTCTGGGTAATCGAGGACGAAGGAGGTTCAACAATGTACTGATCCCGTTACTCAAGAAGGAAGTGTGGGGGGAGGGGGGGACGTGAACCTTGAAAGAAACTAGAGGACCTGGGGGCATATTATCAACAACTAGCGATATTTTTTGCTAAATAAGCTTAGCAACATTTTTTTATCGCCGTGCATCGCCGGATTTTATCGCAGAGATAACGTGCTATTAGCAACGTTTATCTCTAAAGCGATAACATTTCCCAGGCATTATCGCTAATAGGGACTTAGCCTGAATATCCACCTCCCATTGGATATACAGGCTAAGAACTGGTCTGAGCAGGCGTTAGGTTTTGGAGATATTCGCGCTTAGCGTGAAAATTTCCATTGCTACGCCTGCGTTGATAATAGGCGATAGCGATGTTAGCGACTGCTTTCAGTCGCTAACAGGTTAGGTACGCCCACTTTGCATGTTTAGCGATAAATATCGCTGACATACAAAGCGGGCCCCAAACCGCTCGCTATCGCCTACAAGCTGTCGCTAACTGCTGTTAGCGACAGCTTGCTAATATGGCAATAAAATTATTGCCGCTTAGTGGCCGAAAACGGCCGCTAAAGCGGTGAAAATCTCATATCGCCCGCCTTGGTAATATGCCCCATGTTTCCTGAGAAAATTAATAAATCCTAGAACATCGGAAGTTCTTTTGGTCACACTCAAGCCAAACAATGAACACGCGACTTCTGTTGCTTCTCTCAGAGCTGTAGCTAACACTGGTGCGTTTGGGAATCTCTGAGAGCCATTTTGTCTGTGATGAAATTGTAAATATGTACTAACAGAAGTTTTGGCTAAAACCCTGTGGGTTTATTTATGAGCCCCAACCTCACTTTTGGTGACGCACAATCAATTTACAATATGCGCCACATTGCACCCTATTTACAAAGCGATGCATCTAGGGAGATGCATCACTTTGTAAAAATCTGCGCCACATTATACCTGCACCAGGTATAATGTATTGAGGGGCAAATTTACCAGCCCCGTATGCCACTTTTGCCCCGCTGTTGCATCACTTTTGTGATGCATCAGCTGCGTAAAGCTAGCGCCATATGCGACGGATTTACAACATGACACATCTAGGGAGATGCGTCACATTGTAAAGTCCTGTGTCACATGAAACCTGCGTCAGGTTTCATGTGGGCTTTCCGGCGCAGGGTGGGCGTTTCGTCGCAGGAACGCCTCAGAAAAGTGCCTGAGGGAAATCTACAAGATTTCACTAAGTCACTTTTCCGACGCCACTGCGTCAAAACCATGCAATGCTTAACGCACCACGTTGTGTATGGGCAGGCCACGAGCATTGCTGGAGTTGCGTTGCGCTTGCGACACAACTCTAACAAGGCGCCACCCTTCTGATGGGAGAAGTGTCATGCATTTGTTTATCTTCGCACCATGATGCGCCGCATTGTAAATGTGGCACATCTGTGGAGACGGAAGGGTAAACTCTCATGACGCATCTTATCTGGAGCATCTCTGCTGATTTGCAGGGATGCGCCAGTCGTCATAAGTCTGCCCCTCAGGGTGGGCGATGCCCCATCAAAAGCCTCGTGGAAGTGACGCAGTTAAATCTATGAGATTTCAGTGTGCCACTTCTAGGACACCATTGCGTCAATATCTTACCCCTGCCTCACAGCAGGCGTAAGACTGACGCAGTGCTGTATCCAAAGCCCTCCCCCTGAATTGCTTGTGTCATGCTTCTGACACAACTTTAGCAATGCTTCAGCTTTGCGCCGACAGATTTTTGACTTTGCCAGGGGCGGGGGTCAAGTTTCATTACACCACTGCATTTCCCCATTGTGTTTTAGGTCAGTTAAGTTTGGTAAAACTTTTCAGTATAAGATTAGGGTGGAGAGCAAGTCCACTCCCTATGTATGTACAGTTCTTCCTATCCACGTTCTCAACTTTATTAATTGGAAAAGGATTTTCTTGCTGCAGACAAGATTAATAAGATGAGACATTAAATCATATGTTTATGACTTCATAATACACAGACAATTATGCAAAAGAGAACAACGTAGACATTGGTCTTCTCTATACCTTAGTCATTATATAGCTCTACTTTCCCCATGAAACTGACAGTGCATGTATTCATCTAACTTTAACCTTCTTGCTAACACCATAAGTTACCCAGCTGCCCCACGTTTTCAAATATGTTCTAATATTGTTCATCCGGGCATGAAGCCTGAATTCTCGCTGTGTTTCTTCTTCTTCGCCCATTCCTCAAAGGGTGGACCTGGTGGAGATGCCAATTGAGTGGTGACCAGCGCGAGCTCTGGCATTGCTATGGAGGTGAAGCTCCTGGCGGTGGTGTCTGCCAAGGCCGATGGGCCCATTGGCCAAGTGGAAGAGGGTTTGAGGATACTGGGCTTGCCCTCTGGATACTGCAACAAACTACCTCGAAGGAGCCATCCCGGAATACTGGCATGAGCGTGCATGGCCAAAGCATGTGCTCCCAGCCTCCCTCTTGATGGCATCTTGGAGTGTGGGTGGAAACAATTTCCTTAAAACCTGATGTATATAACATAAAGAACACACTAGAACAGAGGGGTGAGAGGATCAAACTTTAATCACAAAAAAAGAGGGAATTATTTATGTGTTTTTTTGTGATAATTGGCGTCCAAAAGTGAGTGAAAGGGAAATGCACCTTGCTTTAAACACTGCCCTCACACACAGCAAGCTGTGTCATGCTGCATCACATGGCTGCTAACACACCTCTGTGTTGATCCAACACTGGAGGTGGAGCAATAGGGAGGGGAAGACAACATACAGTGTGAAATCAAGGGTGAAAAATGGTGCAGAAAAAGTGATATGAAAGCTGGTCTCAGGGAATCCTTATTACAATTTTAATATTAAGTCCCCTGTCCAGGATTAAGAATTGTAGCAAAGTTTGTGGATGCTACGAAGAGGAGCTTATAATGAGACTCAAGCTGCTCCACTCTGCATAGGTGTCAACATGTTTCAGCCGGCAATTGACAATGCCCCGGCTTTCCTCAGGACTCTCACCTCTGTGACCCTGGATGCTCTCCTTCCCCTTCTATAAATTCAGAAGTAGAAAGGGGAAATCACCTTTCAAAGATCCCTTCACATGTGAAGAGGAACCGAGTTTAAATTAATCTAAAACTCGAAATAGCGGGGAAGGAGAACAGCTTCCTATTAGCACTCTTGCTTGCGTGGTAAGCTGCTATCACTCAATGTCATCTCTCCGGTCCGCCGCGTAGAACCATACATACCATAGCACCCAAAAGGTAAAGAAGAAAATTCAATGGCACTTGGTCCCCCTTAAGCTAGTATATCCTAACCTAAAAGAAGTTTCCTACCCTGAAAAATCCAAGTAAAACAGAATTTATTTCAGCATATAAAAGATGACATCAAAGATTCCCGGCCACATTTTGTGTAAAGAACGCTTGAAAGTTCTTTAAAAAAGTCCCTGGTTTTGTTTACACCGAGTTGTGCCAATCTTCTCATGGTCCCACCCATTAGACTCCATGACAAATGGCTGCAGCTTGGCTAAGGGGTTCTCAGTCCGAATCTGAGGAATATTGTATTTAGTGAAAATGTTTTGCTTCTTTGGCTCAAAAATAATTTAGAGACTTAAACCTAGCATTTTGTTTAGGAGCCATGGGGTTTGTATTAAAACAAGAAAGGCTGAGTGTACAGTAACAATGATGAGTTATCGAAGTGGGAGGCGGTCGTAGAGAAAAGGCACATTTGGAAGACAAGAGAATCAGAATAATATCAATGAATATCAGGAAGACCCAACCACTGTTCCCAATAAGGTGTGCACGCGCAGGAGAAGTGTGGCTCAATGATGTGGAGAAGTGTGGCTCAATGGTTAGAGTGACAGACCCTGATGCAGAGGTCTAGCCCGGGACCAGGGTTCAATTCCCCGCCTCGGCGGGTCTTGGGCTCAAAAATTCCACTGACCTGATAATTCTCGCCTCGGTGCCTATTCCAGTCATGGAGTCCCACTCTGCAACTCTGGGCAATAGCTTGCTTAATCTCCACAACGCTAAGGATGCCTGGCCTCCACCTTGGGGGTGCCCAGGAGTGGACGCCTCACAAGGAAAGCCAGGATGGGTTCCACAGCGGTATTCGTACAAGCGCCTTGAGACCCTTGCGGGTGAGTAGTACGCTATACAAGTATCAATTTACAATTTATTTTTCTTCCTTTGAGTGTGCACTCCTGTGTGTGGAGCATGCACACACTAGACATCCCGCAAGAGAGCTCGCACCGCTGCTTTGAAAACGAGTGGCACGAAATACAGGCACTTCCTTGATGCTGTTTTGCCTGCGTGACTCAAGACTTTGGAGTGCAGGTAAGTGAGGCTTGGGGCATTTGCTGTGTTTTTTGCGGTGCGGGGCAGATTGTGGGCTTTTGTTTCAGCATTCATGTTAATCACAGCTTATGAAGGGGCTGTGATTAACATGAATACTTAAACTAAAGCACACAATCTTCCCAGCACCACGCTGCACTAACAAGAGAGTAAAGCAAGTTTAAAAAACATAGCTGCCAAGGTTTAAGATTGCTGTGTGTGACATTTTTATAATTTCAGTGTAATTATGAGTGACATTCAACAATTATGAGTAAGAATTTCTCACAAGAAAAATGAAGTCCATGAAAAGAGCTAAATATCAGAAATTGCAGCCTTTTGTGATTGGGAAGCACTAAAATATCTGGGAATTGCTCAAAACCCCTGAAATAGAAGTTAAAAATGCTGATATCAATGAGAGAACTGTTCAGGCTACCAATATCACATTGCAGCAGTCAGAAATGTAATAGCAATTGTGCTAAATGTTTGCAAAGGGCTGCAGAGTATGCAAGGTGAAGCGTGTCTGTAGGATACAACTGTGGAGACAGCTGTGGGTAGGGCCTGTACACTCAAGCATGATGAGAGTAGGGTGTTTATTATCCACATATGGACACTACCTTGAGTGGAATGGGAGGCCAAGAACAGCAGAAACCCTCAGTGAGCGATGCGGCTGCTTATAACCTACAAAAGCATGGGTATAGCAACAATGCACGTGATGTCCATGGACAACGAACACGTGTTTCATCCACTGAATATGCAGTGATCTGCAGTCAGTTACAACACTTAAATTATCATCATCAAAACATGTAAGCCAAGCAGGAAGAAAGAGTCAGCTACTCATTTTTTTTTTGTTTAAATATATTTTATTGAGAATACAACATTGAGATATCACATATAGCAACCATTTGAGAAGGATAGCAGAAAATGTTCTCATGCGAGGCATTGCAGTATGCATGTACAACATTGATACTATACGGCGTAATAATCCTATGCCCCGTTTATCAGTGCTGGAATGATGGGATCACAGAATTCTCACAATGTTTCCTCATTTTCGCAAATCGAGTGATTGTTTGTCATCTCTACTGGGTGATTTGCCGATTTCAGTGAGGGTGATACCTCCGCTATAGCTGACTCACTACATTTATCGTATAGCTATACCCCATTATGTAGTGCGTGGGCATGTCTGGCGGAATATCAGGGTAACAGACGCATTACTAACTCCTTTGTGAGTGCAATGCGGTGTGGTCATGTACATAGGTTAGCTTCTCGCACCATTCACGCCGCGTCTCTCATTATCTCTGCATTTGGTTCCAGTGGACCCTTTGCATGGAGCACCTCTGCGGCCACTAGTGTGTGTGTTATCAGTCACTGACAATACCGTTGTGTGCCTATGTCTTGATCGTTAGTCACCAGAGTTACAATGGTGTCCCGATAGCGGTTCTCTACTTAACATCCAACTAGGATAGCTGGGAAGGGGGATCAAGGTTAAAACCTGAATAAGATGGGGGGAAGAAAATAACATAGGAGGAGGCACGAAATAAGTCCCCCAGCAACAAATAACAACGAACAAATCAAAAGGGGAAATACGCCAATGAGGTGTGTCCAGTGGAGTACATAATCAGGTGTCATGTCTGTGTGCATCAGTTCGGGTGTAGTCTTGCATCTGAGTAAGTTGAAGCTTAGTAATCGAGGAGGGCAACCCCGTCCGGGGCAGGGTTGCGGCACAGCGGCGATACTTGATGGTGTGTGTGGGGGGAGGACGATTCATCGCATATAGGCAGTGAAAGACAGCCGGTGGTCGCGTCGCGCATGAGGCATGCCGATGTTTCCCGGTGTCCCATCATGTCCCCCAGGCGCCCGCCCTCATTCCGTTGCTGTCATATTGATGTCGCTAGGTGAGGGCGGTGTCTGAGTGGCGTCTTGGTCAGTGTACGCCTGGTGGAAAGTTTGCAAGACATCCCCCCAGAGCTGCGCTATCGGTATGGCCCTCAGGCCCGCCGTTTCCTTCCTGCATAGGGTCCCTTCCTCCGCCATTGCCCAGTTGTTAAAAGAGATGTACCAATGCCGGAGGTGGGGTGGATCTTTATTTTTCCAATGTTTGGTGATTAGTCGCTTGGCGGTGATAAGCCCCAGATCCCAGAATCTGGAACGGACTTTGGTGTGTTTTGTCCTCTTAAACAACCCAAGCAGGCAGGCCTCCCATGTGTGTGGCAATTCCGCGCCACTCCCCTTCATTAACAATGTCATCACTGCTGTCCAATAAGTATATAGCCTATGGCAAAATATTGGTTTATTCTGTCTGGTGACAGATATGCTCTATGCATAATGTAGTATTGAATGATCTTAAAGCGGGAGTTGCGCGGGATGTTGCTAGGGCCCTCTAAGATTCTCTCCCATTCTTTGTCTGACCAGTCCCTGCCTCTATCCATCGCCCATTTGTCTCTTAGTGATTGGAGGGTGCAAACGGTGTGCGTTAAGAGTGCCTGCGTTAGCCAATGTATTACATGTGATCCACCTCTCATGATGTGTAAGTACTGTATTAATAGATGTGTCTGCGGCTCTTCAGATAGGTCTCCCCAGGCTGCCGTGTATGTATGTACTATGGATGCATGTGCCAGGATCTGCTCAGCCGGTATGCCTGAGTCAGCCCTTAGCCTATCAAAAGGGAGCAGGGCACCATCTGCATAGAGATCAGCCATTGTTTCTATCCCTACTTGTTCCCAGTGTTCTATTGTAGGCGCCGAGATGGCCCCTCTTTCTTTGGGGGTACCCAGCAGTGGGAGAGCAGGGGCACAGGGTGTCGTCTCTCGTGTGAGCCATAAGCAACGCCTATAACAGCGATACACCAAGAGTCAGCTACTCATGAGATAACATCCATGTAGGTGGTGTTCTATTTAACCACTGAAAGAGTGGAACATTATCTGCAACGTCTCTTACAAGATTCCCTCCAACAAGAAAAGCAGGCAGAAATTATACATGGCTGCGCGGGCTAGTTTCCAAAATGTTTATCTTGCTCAATTTCAAAGACCAAATTAAATGTTTGATATGGACCCATAGCCGCAGATGGAGGAAATTCAGTAAAAGCAGGCAATCCCTTTCTAGCTGTTTTACATAGAATGCAATTCGGAATGGATACGGTATTTAAACTCCCTTTCCAAGCCTTAAAGTCTTCTTTTTTACATAAGTCATTCCTAAGGTAGACCCTAGGTAGCCAATAAAGAAGGGTGCTGTGTAATTAAAAGGTTAGGAGTGTACTTTTAAGGTTACATGTCATGGTGGTAAAAAATTCCCAAATTCATTTTTGACTGCAGGCCAACCCCTCTCATAGGATAACATTGGGGATTCTTTATTACATTCAATAAGTTGTAATTCCTACGTGGGAGTCTGTAATTATATCATGCTTGGTTCCTATGAATTGTAATGATAATCGCTCTTCAATGGTACATTTGGATTTTCATTATAATTTCAAAAATGCCACTTTTAGAAATTTGTGAAGAAAAAAGTTAGGTTGCACTCAAATACTATAAACTTAATACCAAATACAACACATAACTCAAACAATCTAATTTGTGCACCCTGTGGGGAGGCTGTACCCAACCACCAAATTCAAAATGAAAACAGTAACTAGAACAAGAGCTCTGGACCCACAATGCACTGCTATAATCTACTAGAAGAGCAGAAACAATTTTGGCACAGCAAAATAAATCAGTTTAACCATTCAAGCAGCAAGTTGAATAAATTTCCAACAACAAGAGTCTTGAAAAGAAATATTCCACATAAAAGCGAGTCAGAATCAACATATGTTGAACTGGCTGTGTGGCTTATCCCTATGCATTTCGGGCATTCACAGTTGAAATCGTCATGGGTATCTACAATCAAAAACATATCCAATTAATTCATAGTCATCATTGAATATTTACAAATCTTTCAGGAGAACAGCCTTAGAGTGTGCAGGACATTTATAGAGGGCTAAAACACATGAACACGGAGAGAAGGTGCCTGTGAAAAATGCGGACGAAAGAAAGTACCTCTGGCAGTACCCGAAAGAATCCCAAAATGATCCAGACTGAGGAAATTATGAAAATAGAGAAGGTAGTACTGCACTAGAACATATGGTGAGCAGAGCTGACCAGATGGGTATAAGAGAAACCCTCACCCAAGAAGTGAAATGAAAGTTATAGTTATTGTGTCTGTGCAGTGAAAACATGCCACGCAGATTGTGTCTACAGTGAACAGAGAACATATTAAATCAAAATATTATCTAAAACAAACAATACCTCCAAACAACAAAGCCAACTGTGTGTAAGAGTCAGTCTCAAAGTAAAAGAAAAACAAGAACTTGTAGTAACCACAGCATGAGGATCTGTCAAGGAAAACAGGACTGTTCCACAAGCGGAAAGCTGAATATAGGAGGTTGCGAAATCTAACTAGGTAAGCTTAACTAGTCCAATTCTCCTGAGTGATATCAGAAAACTGGCATGCGTCCAAGTCGTTAATTATTGGCCGGGATGTAACAGGAACACCACGGAAGCGCGTAGAGACGTGGAGTGTGCTTAAAGTCCAACCTCCCAGTAACACATAAGAAAGTCTTCCGAACTAACAACAAAGATTCAGGCAGTGAAAGTGAATGAAAGTGAATGAAACTGGTGCACCCAGCAAAGCCCAAAATGGAAGTTGTAAACAAAGAATCATAGGGCATATTAACAAGGGCTTTATCTCCGCTTTTGTGGCTTTTAAAGGCGAAGAAGCGGAGATAAAAATATCGCCCCATCAACAACAGGGTGCTAACATTCAAAATCGCATGCTAGCACCCTTTTTCACTACCCCTCCCTTTGCATCTCTAATGAGATGCAAAGTGGGCGTTCCAGAGCAAAATAATAGGAGAAATGTCACTAAGCGACATTTCTCCTATTATCAAGCTCCACGCTAACCCTGTTAGAGACAAAAAAAGCAGCGCTAACCACGGTTAACGCTGCTGTTTTACGTCTGCTAATTTTCAGACTTAGCCATGTAATCCAATTAGAGGTGGATTACATGGCTGTGTCCACCACGGGCTATAAACAAAGATATCCCTATACTTGTAGTTTTATCGCTGCATTACCAGCGATAACCTCCCAAAATGCCGCTATCGCTGGATTTTTTATCGCCTAGGCATTAAGCGTTGTTAATAACGCGATAACCAGGCGATATTATCCAGTGATAGCAGGCGTTAACAAAATTAACGCTAAGCGCCCTTAGCGTTAATTTCCCGTGTTCCTTGTTAATATGCCCCCATGTGAGCAAATAACACCGTTCGTCCAAGAAAAAGAAAAAAGTTTGAGATATGGGTAAAACATAAATAATGGTACGGAGTGCGTCTTATCTTAATGCACTATCCTGGTTGTTTGAACAATATATGTGGCAACATGATGCACATAATAAGGCGTGATGCACTAGCCTCATTCACTAGCAGTACATATGGGAACAAGTTGGAAACAATTGGTGGTGCATATGATAACGTAACGCATGTGAAAATTCTAGATGCGCATGATGAGGACTGATGCACTAACCTGATTCGCTGACATCACATAAGAGAATGTGTTTAGACATATGATGTCATACACACAGTGCCTCTGCTGGTAAACATGTTTAAAGAGTCATGGGTTTACAGACCGATATCAATATGAAACACACCTGTCACAAAGTGAAAACAGCAGAAAAATAACAAGCAGTAAACAACTGAAAATCACATTTGTACAAGATGGTGTAATGAGAAAATCTAACTCTCTGAATTAGGCAATAGCCATGTCATGTGTGTGTGTGATGTAGCATGACTCGAGGAAGCATGACAATTCAAATTTTTCATTGAGACCTTTTGGAATAAGAGTGTCCAGGAATTGTTTCCAATTCATTTCATGTTGGGTCAATAACTTTATCATGTCACTATCTGTTTGAGTCGTCACCACCTCTAGAATAGCTAAACAGACCTGAACTATGGTATGTTTGTGTTCATTCCAATGAGTAGCTATAGACAAGCTTATAGTCTTTGTGCTGATATGAATTTTGTGTTCAGTAAACCATGTGTGACATTTCCTCTCGGTCTTGCCCACATAGAGTAGTCTGCAAGGGACCTTAATGACGTAAATGACATTCTGTTCATTGCAATCTGCTGTGTAATTGAGGTGGATTTGTTGCCAGACCACGGATGAAAAATGGTTTTGCCTATCAACACATTGTTACAGTGTGGACAGTTGTGACATTTCATCCTCCCTCTGTATTCCACAACAGCAGATACAGTTGGCTTTGAGTATTTCCTGCAGATAATTTGACTCTTTGGAGCCCATTAGGATGACTGGAGGACTTTGTCCACCCGCCATCCCAATGTAAAATGGGACGGCCCGCCATAAGGGCGGTGGTCCCGTGGGGGCCATTAGGATGCGCCCCCAGCACTGGCGGGTGCATCCTACATTTTTAACATTGTGGCGGACGATGCTAAAAGCACCGCCCACCGCAATGCTAAAAATGCACTTCAATGCACAACGTGACAGGCACCGCGTGGTGCCTGCCACGTTGTACAGTGAAGTGCAGGGTGGTACCATAGGTACCCCCATGTGCATCCCCCACCCCCCGGAGTTTCTAGTAGGGGTGGGCGGCCAGCTACGCTCCGTGCACGGAGTGTGCGTAGTGCCGCCTACTCCGCATTTTGCGGAGCAGGCGGAGCCAGGCGGCACTACGCACGCTCCGCAGATGGAGCGTAGCTGGCCGCCACCCGCCTCCCTCCCGCCCTCCCTAAATACTTTCAATGAAACCAGTAAAATAATTAAAACAAACTTACCTTGCCCGCCGCTGCCCGCCGCGTCCCCGGGGCTCGCTATCTGCATTCTTCCATCTTGTTTACTAATGCGCATGCGCGGGCGGCCGCGCATGCGCATTTTCTCGTGAGAAATGCGCATGCGCGGCCGCCCGCGCATGCGCATTAGTAAACGAGACGGAAGACTGCAGATAGCGAGCACCGGGGACGCGGCGGGCAAGGTAAGTGCGTTTTAATTATTTCACTCGTTTCATTGAAAGTATTTAGGGAGGGCGGGAGGGAGGCGGGTGGCGGGGCTGGCGGCCAGTGGTGTTTGCGTAGTGGGGCTACGCGGAGTGCGGAGGTGGGCGTAGTTTCTCGCCCACTTCGCGTAGCTCCGCGAAGCCCCACTACGCCCACTCCGCCCAGGGCTAGTTTCTAGGTGCCCGCAATGGGCCCCGAACAGAAATTTCTGACTGCTTTTCCATGGCGACGTTGCCACCATGGAAAAGCATGTCCCCGCGCACACCGTAATATGGATGGCGCCACCATATGAACCCCTATTCCGCCCGGTCAACTCCTTGACCGGGTGGAAAAGCGGCGGACAGTCTTTCTGTCTGCCGCGGTCCCCCCGCCATAGTAATATGGCGAGGGGAAATGGGTGGCGGGCGGGGAAGGATGTCGGGCGGATCGCCACAGCCCGCATGGCGATGGCGATCAGCCCGACATCCTAATGGGGCCCTTTGAGTTGCTCACAGGCTTTTGAAATCACACTTTTGGGTTCTTTGCAACCACAATCAGACTGTTTACATACGAACAGCGCTGCTCACGTTGAAATTCAACTCAAGATGCTGCTAGCCCAATTCTTCACACAGCAAGCATCGATTGCCCATGGAGGAGCGCAAACACAAAGCACTGGTCCACCCATCTGCTCAGTGATGTAATAATAGCCCCCACAGCCCCCTCAGAGCTGGCGGGCCCCCGAAATCCAGGGGGACCCCTCCCACACTCTGTACGGGCAGGCCTGAGAGCTCCTGACAGCCCCCCCCCCTCCATACGATTCCAAGGGGGGGCCTAAAATGTTGTTATATCACTGAATGCGCTCTGCCCATTCGACCTGTGGACGTCCCAAGTAAAACTAGTTCCTAGTTCTGGAGGACTGCAAATGTAAGTTGGCGATGCCTAGAATTCCACATCAGCTTCCAAACAAGATTGTCATGGAGCTCCTAACATACCCCTGCATGGATACGAATGCTCCAGAGTACCTGGTAACTGGCAAAGGAGTTCAGTTCACTTTGGAACCCATGAAAGAATTCCAACTTGATGGGAACGGTCATCAGCATACCATGGCACTGCATTGAACACATGCAAATGGAATGGTGGGAAGAACAAACAGGATGATAAAAGAATGTTTAAAGAGGATCAGTGTGAATTGTTTATCTTGCAAAAAAAAATACTTGGGAAAATAGTATGGCCTACCATACATACCACGCCTATATCTGTACTGAATCATGTCATGGTGGATAGAAAAAGGATTTTAAACAGGGTGGGAGAATATGAACAGAAGTACAAAAGTTATCATGATCATGGACATGCATGGAGTGAAAGGGCAAGAAATGAAGGCAGGAGACATGGTGCATGTCGATCAGCACTGGAGCATGAACCGTATTAGCAAGGCCACACATGTTCGGCTTTTTAAAAAATAGTCACCACACCTCATGGGCTCTTAGGGCCACCTCAGGGGTTACATACCATGTTTAAAAAGGAATGTTTTTGCCTGGAAAAGGGGAATTTTGTCAGATCCAATTGGCAGTTTTCACTTTGCCACTGTAGCGATGGCACAATCAGTGCACCAGTCCACTAGTGGCATTTAACTTGCAAAGACCTGGTTACACAGAGTACCATAAACTATGGACGTATGGGTAACTTAAATATGCCATTCAAGTATGGGCCAATTGTGCATATACTTTAGGGGTCAGAGCACATTCACTTGGTGCTGGGCATCAGTGCCCCAGTGTTCAGAGTGAGAAAACCCTCACCAAATCTAGCTCAAAGTGGGGGCAAAAGTGGGCGATATCCTGCAAAAAGGACCTTTCATCACTGGTGCAATTGTGGAGTTATAAAGGCCTTGGAGCAGGGTGCTAACACCATCCAGATGTGAGTGTACGAGGGCTTGAACAGCAGTTCTGGAGTCACCTTCTAGAAGACATTGTTTCACGTTATTTAGAGGAGAGAGCTGCAACGTGAACTTTGAGGATGAAGATTGTGTCCGATGTTGAAACTAAGGACTTGGGGACAGATTTACAAGCCCCTTGTGCCTCTTTCACGCCCCCGTTGCATCACTTTTGTGACGCAGCAGCGGTGCAAAAGATGCGCCATGGTGCGAGGTATTTACAACGTGACACATCTGGGAGATGCGTCACATTGTAAAGCCCTGTGCCAGAAGGAGGCTTTCCATGCGCAGGGGGGTGTTCTGGTGCAGGAACGCCTCCTAAAAGTGGTTAGGTGAAATCTACAAGATTTTACTCAGTCACTTTTAGGGCTATGCTGCATCAAAACCCTGCGCCTGCTTGAAGCAGACGTAAGGATTGACGCAGCATTGTGAAGATAGGGCACGCCAGAGCCTTGCTGGAGCTGCGTCGCACTTGCGATGCAAATCCAGCAATGCGCCACCTTTACGGCACAAATGTGTCACGCATCTGCGCCGTTTTAACCCGATGGTGCGCCGCATTGTAAATGCGGCGCATCCATTGTGGGGGAGCCACGGCGCACAATAACTGGCGCATCCCTGCTGACATGCAGGGATGTGCCAGTTATTGTAAATCTGCCCCCTTGGTTTTTGGAGAAAGTTGAGATCGGAAGCCAACGCGGTTCATGTCCTTGAGGCAGGTTTGCAGTGTTTGGTATTTGTTTTTGTTGCCAAATAACAGGCATTCTGTCTTGGTTGGGTTGAGCTTCCGGCGGGCGCTGGAATTCCAGGCTCTGCGTCATCCTGAAGAATTCTCAAAATGGAGAACGCAAGCCTCACTGAACCATTCGGACAGAACTCCATTTTTGGGAACTGTCTATATAAAGAAAAATCCCTTCTACAAAAGTCTAAAAATTTCTTGGGGGAAAAACATGCCAAACCTGGACTGTAGTGGTGGAGCTATAATGAAATACATTCAAAATGCTTTAGAATTACAAAAATATTAGGAATTATAAGCATATTTTTTTTTAAAGGGAGGTACGTAAGATCAATTACATTTTTTTCTATTTCCACACTGGTCTAGAAGGAATAGAACACCCACAGAAGAGGATATAAAAACACGGTCAATACACAAAAGACAATAAAATAGAGGAAATAGGAGGTAGGGGACAGGCATGCTCACATAAATGCAGAAGGAGAGGAGGTGCAAGGGAGTCACTCTCAAAGCATGAGGTGCAGAGAAGGGTGCAGAGGAACAGCTAACATTCAGCCAAGCAAAAAGAAAAAAGTAAAAGATGTGGATGGCAGTAGTAGGTGGTGCGTAAATATAGGAAGCGACTAAAAAGGAAGAAACAGGAGCAATATGAGACTACAAGGGGAGTAGAAGAGGCGAACTATCATAGAAAAAGTGCCAGGAAGGTTTGGAAACAGCAGAATAAAATGAGAGAACTTGAGGAAAAATATAATGGGTTTATAATTTTTCCCATTGAAGGATATTACCAGGTTTGTTCCATCAAGGCAATTAAAGGTGAAAAATCTGTGGAAACCAAATGTAAAAAAAAAATTGTTGTCAAAACAGTTCAGTCCATTTTCTGTGATTTCAGATGGATCCACTCCAGTGAATCAATCTATTGAATACATCAATAAGACCTGAGAATCTCTTGTCCAGGTCACCTAGAGAGGATGGTCAGCATCCTTTGCTTTTTAAAAGCTTCTTTCACATCCTTATTTCTTAAACTATAAATTAGAGGATTCAACATGGGAGTTAGAAAAGCATAACAGACAGAAAATACCCGATCCATGGAATAGCTTGACTTTGACTTCGAGTACGTGAGAATCGTGGTGCCATAAAGCAGGAGGACGGAGACCATGTGGGCAGCACAGGTGGAGGCGGCTCGCTGTCGCCCCTCGCTGGAGCGGATCTTCAGGATCTTGGAGACGATGAAAGTGTAGGTGACCACAATCAGTAGAAAAGGCAAGATTAACACCAGGACACTTAATGCTGCAGTAACGACTTCGGCCATATTTGAGTCCCCGCAAGCCAGTTTGGTGAGAGAAGCGAGATCACAGAAGAAGTGATGAATCTCATGAGACTTGCAGAAGGGAAGGGTGAAGGTGACAGGAGTCAAGCTAAGGGAACAAACTGTGGCGATGACCCATGATCCCGAGGCCAGATGAACACACACGGGCTTGCTCATGATGGTCGTGTAACGCAGAGGGATGCAGATAGCCACATATCGGTCAAGAGACATGGCGGCCAGCAGGATACAGTCTGTGACACCAAAGACAATGAAGGAGAACATTTGTGCCACACAGCCGCTGAAGGAAATGCGCCTGTCCTCGGACAGCAAACCACTCACGGTCTTAGGGATGGTGACACTGGCCAGGCAGATGTCCACTATGGACAGGTTTCGGAGAAAAAAGTACATGGGTGTGTGAAGGACTGGGTCCACGGTTAGGAGGAGAAATATCATCAGGTTCCCAATCATGGATATGAAGTATATAAAGATGAACATGACTGAGAGAAGCATCTGCAGCTGGGGTGACACGTCTGAGAAGCCGAGGAGAACGAACCCACCCTCGAGGGTCAGGTTGGACTTGTCCATCGCTTCAGCGCAATTCATCTAGAGAGAGAAGGGAGTACATATATGTGTTAGGAAGAATGGGTTTCCAGCAATGAGGTCTTTGCCCTGTGACAAGCCCAAACCTGGACCCTTGCAGAAAGAATGCACAGCTACAGCTCTAAGCAAGGACTTCCATATACGTGTCCTGATTCTGTTTTGACCCGCCCAGCAGGATTTAACTCCTGCAAATCACAGGAGCAAATGTCTCTGTCAGGTACATCCAACGTTTAATCATGTTTTGACCCAAATATAATCTAAATCCAGGACAGTTCCATAACCTGCCCGATGACAAAGAGCCAAAAGACCCAGGGGCATATTTACAATAGAAGTGGAGGAGCACAGCGTTAGCTTTCTTGGCTTAGTGGCGTTCTCCGCCACTTCTGAAACACAAGCTGCACCATATTTACAACAATAAGGTGCAGCCCTGCGTTTCCCCCTACGCTGGTGCTAAATTTAGCAGCCTGGCAGCGTCAGAATCAACGGGTGTTGCGGTGGAACGCCCATTGCAACATCCATTGGCCTTCCCTTTCACGCTCAGTATAGCGTTCAAGGGGGCCTTATTTACAAGGCAGCGTTAATCCATGTTAAGTGTCTCAACGCTGCCTTGTAAATAAGGCAAAGCCTCTATCACCACCAAAACGTCACAAAAAAGTGGTGTTGTGGTGGTGATAGGGGCTTGTAAATATGCTCCCCAGTTTTACTAACACTTTGCACTAGGATTGAGTTTCTTCTGTAACACAAACCCTCTGCACCTTTGTTTGATTTTCTCTTGATAAATGTGAAGGCATTTCCAATCCAGAAAGGACCTTTATTTCAGTATTTTGTCACAGTTGCTCATTCCATGGGTTGAACATGGGCATTCCTAGGCAACCACCCATACATTCGTACCCAAATTCCTGTCTTTTTATTTTGCAACAATTGTTTATCATTTATACCATACAACAACTGACGTTTACATACAGAATCACATTTGATACAAGCATGAATAAGCATTGACATCCATCTGTCATCAACATAATTTAACATCACAGTTGCAGCCCTCAGGTATTCAAGTCGTTTTCTAAGAAGCCTACCCATTCGACCCTCTCCCCAGGGATGTCGCCTTCCACCTAAAGGTTGGTAGAGGATGTGTCTTGTTGGATAGTAGTTCCTTCCAGTTCATATTGCATAACCTTATCAGAAATCACTATTAAGTTAGCGGGTCAACTCACAGGAGAGGGGCTGGGACAAACCGTCCATGCCATATATGTGGCTGCGAGTCAATGCCTGAGAGGTGCCTCCACTGCTACTGAGCCTGCACTGCAATCTTTATGGTTCGGTCGAGAGTTCTGGACCGTCCACGGCCAGTGCACTGCCCAGCCAGGGGCAGGTCAGTCATGGCTGCTCAGGCTGGCCAACCTGTTCAGCACGCTTGGACAGCTTCGAAGGGGCAAATTTACAAGGAAAGTGGCGGAGTGAGGCGTTGGCCTTCCTGGCTTAACGCCTCTCTCAAAAATATGGTGCAGCCGTGCGTCCCCCCTGCGCTGGCGCTACACTTAGCAGCCAGGTGCCGATGCAGTGCAAGGGTGTCTGGGTGCAGGGGAATATTGCTTAGGTGCCGCTAGGTCCCCCTTCCTGCACATAAATAATCTTTAAATAGCGTTTTGTAACTTCGATGTGTGCTGCTTAATGCTGCACACATAACATTTGCAAAATTGAATTTAAGGAAATTATTGTTTATGTGCAGGAAGGGGGACCTTCCCGTACATGAACAATCAATGGCATTTTGCTGTTTCCATGAGTGCTGCACAAGGCAGGAGACATGGAAACAGCAAAAACGAGGAGAAATTAAACATTTTTCCTCGTTGCACCGAGGTAAGACCAGGTTTTCCCTGGTCTTAATGTTGGCGCTGCCTCCTATTTACGACACCCTTGTAAATAGGGGGCAGCATCAAAATCGATGGGTGTTGCGGTGGAACGCCCACAGCAACACCCATCGCCCTCCCCTTTCATGCTAAGCATAGCGTGAAAGGGGGCCTTATCTACAAGGCAGCCTTAAGCCACGTTAAGTGGCTTAACGCTGCCTTGTAAATGAGGCGCAGCCCCTATCGCCAAAGAAACATCACAAAAAGTGACATTCCCGTGGCGTTAGAGGCTTGTAAATATTCCCCTCAGTCTCTCTCCTGAGGTGCGGCTTGCCCAGTGCTGTGGCGGGCTGGTCAGCTGCTGCATTCGTAGTCAGTCTGAGTTTGATGCACTTTTACTGTGTGCGCTGCAGCCTCATCCTCTCACTCTCCTGAGGCTTGCCGGGTGCTTCCGTCGCACTCCGAGTCTGTGAGTCTCTCAGCCGCTGTGACTGTCCACCCTAAGGGGAACCCTGATCAAGAGCTGCACACAGAGGCAGGCAGCATGTCTAAAAGTTCAGTTGCGGCACTTACTGTTTTTAGTTGCATGACACGTTCACCTTACAGTGCATTTCACCAAAGGTTTTCATACCTTTGTCACAATGTCAAAATGCCGGCATTCTAACAATTTCCATATTGCTGTATTGGCATCAGAATGGCGTCAGCCTGGTATGAGAGCGCCGGGTGTTGACTCAATGGACTAGTGCGTTTCCCTTGAGGCGCCTGTGAATGAATATCATAGTTTAAGAGCAAGCTGAGGCAGCTGAGATCCACGCGGGCACTCTCACAGCCTGTTTCAGTATGGATGCATTCAGTCGGGTCCCATGTGGATAGCCTGTGTGTCATGATGCTGCATTAATTTGATTGATTGCCAGGGAGGAGCCAGGAGGCCTGGTTGGCACAGGCTGGTGCCACCAGGTGCAGGGATCGACAGAGGGTAACCATAGGAGCCCCCAGGCCGCCATTTGGTGACCTCGCACCCATGGGGGCCCAGCTGGTGGCCCCCAGAGACAGTTTCCAACTTCCTTTTCGTGGCAGAAACACCGGCACAAAAAGGCAGTGAAAAACTGCCATCGTACTCCCTCGGTCGTAAAGAGACGACCGGGGGAGTACTGAAGGATTTCCAGATGGCAGACAGGCTCTCCGAGCCCGTCGAAATCCAAATGGGACTCCATTCTGACCAAGGCCATCAGAATTGCTCGGTCAGAATGGAATCCAGCCGGCACATACTGATGCGGTTGGAAGGGCTCCGAACATGAACCGGAATCGGAATCGGCCCTTTAATGTTGTGGGAAATTTATATGTGTTTATTTTAATTTGTAATAATGTATTTTTTGTTGTAATATATAGAATTGTGTGTTTGATTTATTATAATAATAATATTTATCATTTACAATATTTTTTGTTTGTAACTTATGTTTAATGACATTGTAAAATATGTGTGTTGATTCATTTTCATTTTAAATTATATTGATTATTTTTTTAATATTTTATGTTTTTGGTATATATTTAAATATGTTTTTGATAATGTTATGGTATTTACAATTTTTCAAATTATATTATTAATATATCAGTTTATTTTACTTTTTGTTCATGCACATATATATGTGTGTGTTTACATTTTTAAAAGAACGTTTATTAGTAGTATTTGTTAAAATATACATTTAATTATTTTATTTTTGTAAAGTAATGTTACTATGTAATATATGTTTGTTTTAATATTTTAAATGATATAGATATCAAAATCAATATTTAATACAACTATAATATTGTAAATGGTATTTTTACTCAACATTTTTGTACTTACCTTTTTAAGTATGGGAGTCAACATTTTTGTATCCTATATTTTTCCCTCAATATTTTAACATCTATATTTTTTGGGTTGATATTCTGTGAGTGAACCTCACAAATGCATACTCCAAAACAAAATCACTAACATGGTCCACACATGTCCTCAAATAAACATTTGCTTCGGTCACTTAATTCATCAGATTTGAGAATCACTCACGGGTAAATTTTCCTCATGCAGTATCCCCTATAAATTCATCAGACATTTTAACAATTTATAATGTGTGTTACGTATGATAAAAAAATCTCTATGGATCACGTATAGTTCAGAAGAGTATTGTTCTCCAATTGTAGTCATATACAAAAAGTTTTTATTTATTTTCATTCTATTCAAGTTGTAAATACATCACAAAGTATATTCCTCATTAATGGCCATATGTACGTAAATTGTGAATACCGAATCCTTAATACCGAATTTTACCGATTCGGTATTAAGAATTCGGTAAACGTGATGTAGATAAAAATTTGTTAAACTTTACCGATTCGTTACAATTCGGTATTAAATACCGAATCTGAACCAATCGGTAAAAAATCTAAAATACCGAAAGCCTAATACCGATTCGGTGTTACAGAATCCATTACCGAATTCGGAAATACCGATTCGGTAATTCAAAAAATCGTAATTTGGTGAATCAGCCAATCCTGATACACCCAATTACCTCCCAAACAGGAAGTGGCCACACCCAGCCAGGTGCACAGGACCAGGAGCTCACTGTGAGGCAGGCAGGCAGGTAGGAGAGCTGAGGAGCCAGCAGCAACACAGCCACACAGCCACAAGCAAAGCAGAAAAACAACAGAACAAGCATTGAAATGGCAAGCCAGGACAGGGAGAAGGAGGGAGGTGACAGAAAACGAAAACTCAAGTTCAGTGACAAGGAGCTTGAGGTCCTGATCCAGGATGTCAGCCAAGAGCACCACAAGCTGTTTGGAGCCCAGTCCCACCAAGTGCCAGAGTCACAGAAGAGGCAAATCTGGAGTGGCATTCGGGACAAGATCAATGCCATAGGTGTGACCCTGCGCACCATTGAGGACATCGGAAAGAGGTGGTACGACCTCAGGAAGACAGCAAAACTGAGGATGGCAGAGAGACAGAGGCAGGCTGGCAAACCAGGAGGAGGTAAAAACCGAGCCCCAGCACCAACACCACTGGAACAGATGGTGGAGTCCACCATCCAGCCTGAGAGTGTGAGTGGCGTGGGAAACGCAGATAGCTCCGCCAGAGCAGCAAGAAAACAAGGTAAGAAGGTAAGAAGCGCTACCCCCTCCCCAACCCCAATCCCCATAGTGGTAAAAGGGCTCCCACTCCACACCATGTCTTACTGGTTACCTGCATTATAGGTGATGTAGTCAGTGTGAACTCATGAACAGGACAGTCAGGCCAGCATACACAATAGCATGGTAAATTAATTGGATAGGTCAGGACAACCACTGTGCACTGTAGGCATGTAGTTTAATGTAATGCCATTGCAGACAGAGCATTGAGTATATTTACATTTGTGTCATTACAGGCGAGTCATCTCGCAGTGCAGCAGAGGGCAGCAGAGGCAGGTCAGCGAGGCCAGAGGGGAGGCAACATGATGATGACAGCATGCCTGCAGAGACCACCAGCTCTGCGCCATCACAGGCAGCCAATCCTCCACCACAGCCATCACCACAGCGCCAGGGAGGGCCGCAATCCCCTCTCACTCAGTCACCACTGCGACGTTCACCAACACCACCACCACCACAGTCAGGCAGGAGGCATGCAGATGGAGGAGTCGGAGGAGGAGGGCAGATTGGGCAAACAAAGTCCCATAAGAGATAGATCCAACAGGGAGAGGGCTGGTTCTGCATCCGAGGGCGCCCACATCTCATCAAGACGCCGCAGGGCAAGGCAGGACAGTCCAGAAGCATCCGAGCATGGTGACAGTGTGTTTGCTGGACTGGAAGGCAAAATGCTGAAGGTCCAGCGCCTGCAATGGAGGGAGATTTTATTTATTTATTTATTTATTTATTTATTACATTTCTTATATAGCACCAGAATCGACCCCCAAAGGGGTATCTCCGCGCTTGCCTTGGGAACCCGTCCTGGTTTTTCCCTGTGAGATATCCCAAGGTGAAAGCCAGGCATCCCGCCGCGGGGGGGGGCCGTTGTGGAGATTAAGCAAGCTTAATGCCCAGAGTTGCAGAGTGTGAACCCATGATTAGGTCAGGCACCGAACCGAGAATTATCGAGTCCGTGGACATTTGAGCTCAACACCCTGCCGCGTCAGGAATCGAACCCTGGTCCCGGGTCTGACCTCTGCTTCAGGGTCTGCCTGCTCTAACCAGTGAGGCAACTTCTCCACAGGTCAATGCACAGGGAGGTGGCAAACATAAACAGGCATATGCACAAGATGGAGAAGGGCATCAGTGCCATGGGGGAGAACTTGTGTGCAGGGATGGAGAGAGTAGCTACCTCGGTGGACAACCTCTGCAGCCAGCTTGAGCAAGACCGTGTTGGCAGGCGCCGGGAGAGACAGAGACTCCAGGCCTATACCAAGTCGATGAACCGGCTGGCCACTACAACATCACTGATGTGTCGCAGGTCCATCGCCATGCAGGAGGAGATGGCGCATTGCAGCAGGGATGTGGCCAGGGGGATGGTGTCCATGACCTCAGTGCTAGAGCTCATGCAGAATGCCAAGGCATCCAATATGGAAGGGGGGGGACAGTGAGGAGGCTACCAGCCGTGGTAGCATTACACCCTCACCCACCGAGTGCAGGAGGCGTAGTGGACGAAACGTGCCAGCACAGGAACAGTCCAACACACCAGACAGTGTCGATGGGGAACGTGCACGTGCAGCACGTGGACGCAGGAAGTAAAGGACTATGGATGTGTACATGCATGTGATGGGTGATGTAACCCATGTCCAATTGGACAATGCTCGCAATACTGGAGGGGTGCCCAATAAACACCTCTTCATGTAACTGTTAATGGCTCAGTGTTGTTACTCACTCAGAAATAGTTTGACGTAATCTCTGCCCGTCTCTGTCCCCCATCATGTTCAATAGCAACACCAGCTGCGCAGGGCTCTGGCTGAGGGTTGTCCTCGTCCTCGTCCTCTGACTCAGTTAGTTCCACTGCTGTTCCTTTTTTAGTGGCCAGATTGTGTAGTATTGCACACGTAGCAATTATCTTGCAACATTTGATGGGGCTGTACAGACGTGCACCTCCTGTTTTGTGGAGGCAACGGAATCTGCTTTTGAGCAATCCAAATGTGTGCTCCACCAAGTTGCGTGTGCTCCTATGTGCCACATTGTATCTCCTGTCCCTTCGGGTGGTTGGGTTGATGCGTAATCTGTACACCCGCTCTTCACGTCTCCAGATCCTCATTCCTGCTGCTCTCAAGTGTAGCCGCCTTGCTATGAGGTAGAGGCCTGCCATTGTGTTCACACAGATGCATTTTGGGCCTGTTTATATGCACTGCACCTGATTACCACATGCTCTTGAAACGTGGTAAATACCGATTCGTTATTACCGATTTTGGTCATATTCGGTATTAACGAGGTTTGCTACATTGCATTTTTGGGGGTTTTACTGAATCGTTTATTCCGATTGTGTATTCATTGTTTCGGTAATTTCAAATCGGTAAATAAATTTTTTTACCGATTCGTTATTATCGAATCGATTCGGTATTACGTACATCTCACATGGCTAAATAAATGTCGGTAACACCGAAAAAGACCCTTTTTCGGTGTTACCGACAGGTATTTGGCCACCTACATATGGCCCTTGGCCTCTAATCCAATCAAATTCAGCTTTAAAAACCATCTTTAATGAGGGAATTAAATATTCAACAAATGCTTGACAGCAGTTTATAGAAACCAGTTCTGCAAGCAGAGGCTCCCATTCATGAGAGCAGCTTCAGGATTGGCTTGAGTGCCATTGATTTGCTGGCTGTCTCCAAATCGGCAACACAGCAGGGTTGGAGACAGCTCAGTGCGCATGACAGATTGGTTGCCTGAAACTGCCGTCCAAACCCACATGTGCACTGATAGCACTGCCCACCACTCCCTCTCCTGCCCGCCCCATGATGACCCCCCTCCCAGGACGTAGCATATAGAAGTCAATAAATAAAACGATAATAAACGTATTTTAATATTGTTTTATTTTTAAACTTTTGAAGCTTCTGGGGGTGGGGTGACACTCCTCCACCGTACTAGAGGGGCAGCTGCTAGTTGAATATGTAATTTCTTGATGCAAGATGGTTATTTACTTCTTGGCACATTTTTGGGGGCCGAATTTGATTGGGTTTAGTGGCCAACTAAAGAATAGATCACACCGTAAATTTATACCGGGACTAAAATGTGACGGGTAAAAAAGATTTTTCGATTATGAGAACTATAGACAGAGAAAAAAGACGTCTGAGCTTCACATTTTGTAAACAGATACCTTCTATTTTGAAATGCAAATACACATTATAAATTGTTTAGATATCTTAAAAATTTGGAGGAGATACTTCATGATTATAAGTAAGTAATTATCGACGTTCACAAATCAAGAGACTGCAGCACGAGCTTGTTGAAGAGGACGTGTAGCAGCCATGTTTGTTAGTTTGTTTTCTAGTGTACAAGAGTGATGTGTCGTGGCAGAAAGGAAGCCCACCTCTACTTATACCACAGCTTAACATAAGAATGGAAAATATCATTAACACGAGCTGGGCAGCCTGGTTTATAACTTTAGTAACTCTTTTATTCTAGTAAATTAATTGTTTTTTCCCCTGATGGTTATTGTTGATATTTGTTCTGTAACACTCAAAGCAGTAGCAAGTTTAACGCTACAGCTGCTCCCTGTGCCCTGAGCACCCGGCGGGGGAGCGGGTGCTTGTCACATGAGGAAAGCAGCAAGAAGACACTGCGACTCAACTTTCTTCGAAAGTACCCACTGCAACATGTCAATGTGAACATGTAAACATCCCCAACCAGCTATGGAATGATCAAGAAATAGGAATAACACCTAACACAACTTGTGACTGAAGGATGCACAATGGCTGCAGGAAACCTACACAAAGCTGCTCTCTGTACATTGTTTGTGGTGTGTTGTTGTGCTGAGATGAGCAGACTGCAGGTTGTCCAGCAGACCAAAAACAGAGAGGGTTACATAAATAGGAAAAAAAGAGATTTAATGCAATAAACACCTAACTGCTAAGTTCTTCCACACACAAGAAGAGACTGAGACACATCAACAACAGCTAGAACTTGGATTATTATGAAAACATATATCTAAACCTAGACAAAGAGGGGGGCACTGGAAGCAACAAAGACCAATATGTGTTATCATTGACTGGCAGAAGTCTGTGAGCAATGCTGGTTACCCTTCTGTCCAAAACCCATGCCTTAAAACAGCAAACTGGCAAAGGTAAAGGGCAGCAAAAGCTTCATAGGAACCCGGCTCACTGGAATAATGGACTTTTGGAAGCTAGAAAATTACATTTCCAGAAGACCAGGCAGCCGGATACCTACCATTTGTATCCCTCCAGAGGCCAAGCAAGGATACTGTGTGCGATACCCGACAACATGTCAACAGCACCTAAAAAGACAAGAGAAGGAGGTGATGAGTTTCTGTCAGAAAGGATGAGGTCAAAAACAGATGAGAAACGAGTGAGAGTGACACAGATGTGATGTGTCTACTCTTGTACCAGAAGAGGAGAAGGTAAGGTAAAGTAAGACTTCTTGAACTCCCAACAACATGTTTCTCCTTGTTGCTTCGCACCTCTACCATTCTCTCCCCCAGAGCACACCTGCAACCAACTAACATCCTTACACACAAGCACATCAAGGCGCCTACAATCCGACAGTGGCCCACGAATCTGCTGGTCTGGGTGAGCAGGCTTGCGTCTATATGCACTAGGGACAGCCTTGCCAGTGAGCGCGTGTAATGTGCTTAGCTTACATGTTAGTTATTGTAGTACTACTTCTATTTCCATTATTATGTCATTTGGAACTTGGTCTCCAACCAAGATTCTTCGTGTAAGTACTGTTGTAGAGAGTGTATCTTCAAAAATGTTTATGTTTGACGATGCATCTCTCGTGGTGTGCATTTCTCCTGTTGACTCAAGTGCAGACGTTTGGTCAGATTGCAGTTGTATGCTACTAAATCCAATATTTTACATTTGGCGACAGGATATCAATATTTTTAAGCATTTCACCAATTTTTTCAAAAGGCAAAACATAAGGAGTTTTGTTTTCATTGTGCTACACCCGTTACAATGCTTTTAAAAGGATTAATTTTCACCCTCTGACGAGACGATTTGAAGCTGTTTTTCAAAAGTTACAGATTTTCAACCTTTTTACGAATTACCAGTTCCAGCTCTTCTTCGTCGAAATCAGCAATGAATGCTGGGAACGCGTTCACATCATCGCATAACGCGAGAGGCCATCTTTAGTGAGTCGACCTTTTCCCACAATATTGGTGTAACGAAATCACTATGCGCACTTGTTTTTTGGCGATTTTGAGCGCTGAACGTCTCTAATGATCAACGGAGGTATCTTGTTGAATCAGTTTATTAAAAAGCATTTACAGTATAGCGCTCGCAACTGAGAATCTGAATCTATGGAGAAGATTTATTGGTATGTACATTTATAGAAATTAATTAAAAATATGGAAAGATAAATGACAAAGGACATACTTACTCATACTTACTCCGCATGTAAATAGACATTGTATTACTTTCCTAAACTAAAGGAGGGCGTCTAAAGACGGCAAGCTACATTGTTAAAAGGATTTTAACTAAATATTGGTGCCTTTCTTCAAACTTAGTCAGCGCATTTCAAAGACAGCATGTTGTATATTTACACAGAATCTAACTACATTGGTGTACTTTAACCCTTTCCATGCAGCCGCGATTCCCCTGGTGTGCTGTAAACAGCACGAACAGGGGCGGGCCGTGACGAACCCCAGCCGTCATCAGCACACGAGCACCGTAGTGCATGACGGCTGGGGTTCGTCATCAGCATGGAAGGGGTTAGGAGGAGCGCATTTTTATTGACATTTGTTATACAAATTTTTACCTTAACATAGCTAGCAATCAACAAATTATTCAATTGAACCATTTCTTACCGACAAATGGTAAACCATCTGAACCATGGAAAACGTGGTTTCACAGCTTTCAAAATTATCTTGTTGCTGTAGATGCAGAGGAGTATTCTGCAAAAGGAAAGTTGGCTCTGCTTTACAGTCACCTAGGACGTGCTGGAAGGGAAATTTATGATAATTTACCTTTGGTATTACCTCCATCAGGGACTGGAGAAGGTTGGAATGTCTACTCTGAGGCAGTTCTGAGGTTAAACAACATTTTTTTAGAATAACCAAACGTTATGTTAGAACGTTTTAATTTTGTAAAGCGGAAACAAAAATCTGATGAAAGTGTAGAAGAGTTTATTTCTGTTCTTAGGAACATGTCTGCCAAATGCAATTTTGGAACATCTCTAGACATGTCTATTAGAGATCAATTTGTGTATGGATGCTATCACAAATAAATACAAGAACGTATTTTGAGTTGCAGGGATCCTACTCTACAGGAGGTTATTGACATGGCAAGAAGCATAGAAAGAAGTATTGTTTCTTCAGAGTATATTGCGAACAATAATGTTTTGCCCATTAATTCCATCCAAAGTGATTTGTCTGTCAATGCTGTTTCTTTTAAGAACAGGTTTGTCAAAACTCCACAGAGAAAATGTTCCACTTATTGTTTTTGGTGTGGTTCAAAATCACATTTGAGTAATAGCCCTGTTTGCCCCGCATTGGGAAAAGATGCACAAATTGTCACAAAATTGGCCATTTTGGTACAGTATGTAGGTCTAAGCGTACTGTTCATGTTAGTTCAATTGCAATGCATGATTTGTGTGATCAAGAACTTAATGTTTCATGTTTTGACATTGCTCCTTTAAAAACGAATTTGAAAGATCTTAACATTAATACTATAGAGTTATCTAAGAATATTCCTGAAAGTAGGGAAATTTTAGCAATTGATTCTTGTGGAAATTTGGTGGAGGAACGTGCAGCAGAACCTACATGCATTGTAGTAATTGGTAATAAGTCAGTTGAAATGATGGCAGATTCAGGTGAGCCTGTCACCATCATTTCAGTCATCTTACATAATGATGCATGGTCTCCTGTTACATCTCTTTCTGATATTGATATAATCCCAAAAGCATATGGAGGGAAACCTATAGACATGCTTGGTTGTTTCATGTCTCAAATCTCTTGTCTGGGTAGGACAACTTACACAAAGGTTTATGTTGCTGTGGAAGGTAAAAACATAGTGGGGTGGCAAGATCTAGCAAAAATGGGATTGAAAATCGTTCCAGGATCAAAGAATCCAGTTCAGATTAATGAAGTAGAGATTTCATCATTAGATGATAATGTTAACGTTTGGGTTAGTGACATTCTCAAGGAGTTTCCACAAGTTTTTAATACAAAAATAGGGAAAATAAGAAAGTTTGAACATTTTATTAAACTTAAGCCAGGTGCAGTTCCAGTTGTACATAAATTGAGGTCCACCCCTCTTAGTGTAAGAGAGGATTTAAAGAATTTATTGGATAAAATGGTTGCAGATGGTATAATAGAATCCACTGATTCTTCACAGTGGGTTAGTCCCATCGTCATCGTTAGAAAAAAGGACTCCAGCATTCGTCTCTGTGCGGATCTGCGCTCACTTAACCAAAATATTCTTATAGACTGCCATCCCCTGCCAAAAATTCAACATCTTTTAACTTGTATTGATTGCTCGAAATTTTTTAGCCTACTTGACTTACGTAGTGCATATCACCAGATTCCCCTTTTCGTACATTCCACAGACTTGACAACCTTCATTACGCCATTTGGGGCGTATAAATATCTAAGATTACCGTTTGGATTGGCCTCAGCGGCTAGCGTTTTTCAGAAGTTTATGGATTCTTTGCTGAAAAACATAAAACACGTCCAGGCTTATCAGGTACATATCACTCAACCGCCCGATGACACATCACAAGTTAGGTGAGAGCCATAAGCATTACAATGCCTTCATTTGTTAACAAACGCGGTCATTGTACTTTGAATTTGAACGTGGCTTGTCACAGACACTGAACCAACCGGGTTCTTTTTTCAGATAGCGGTCCGTGAACCCGAACAACACCGCCTACGTTTCCGGCCTGACGGAGACTTTTTGAAAACCTCATGTATGCCCGTAAACATAACACTGACTCTCCTTTTCACCACTTGGCACTATAACATAGAATATTGAGAGCCCGACAATTTTCTCATTTGTTTTCAGGCTAATTTTCGTGGGTTCACGCGCATTGAACTGACTGATTTAAACACTTTTCTATTAACTTTCGACAGTCTAGAAGGTACGTTTTGTCCCACGTTCACGTTTTCGTTTACTCCAATTACGATAAGCTTGTAAACATCAATATTGACAGCAACAATGCACAGGTTGTTTTCATTTAAGTAATTGTTCCAATTCCATGAATTCGATTAGCTTACTGCAAAATATAACAAATGATGGGAAATGTTTTGAATCCTCGTGTAAGGTGCATACTCTAAATAATGAACAGATTTGATTAGTGTGGATAGAGTTTCGAAATTTTGAAAATTTCTATGTATATAATAACGAATAGATGACAGTTGTGTTTCATTTTTTCTAACAGAGAACCAATGCCCCTGATGAAGGGCAACATTGCCCGAAATGCATTGGGACAAATACAATTTTGATTTATGAACTGTATAAATAATTAAGGATTACAACCAAAGAAATTGAATGCTTCAATAAAACTTTATTTTGAAAGTATAAAGCCACAAAGGAAGTTTTTCTATACAGTGTGCACCTGAGGACGTCATTCCCGACTGGAATGACGCTACTATAACTATTATTTCAGCCTCCAAGACTCAGAAGGAGTCACTCAGTTAGCACCTAACCACCATTAATATCGTTTCACCAACACAAGTAACCTTGAGTGCGATAAGGTTCAATCCATAACAGTCATTGACCCCCACTGAAGACACATCTATGCCTGTGGAGCCCTTCAACAGACCTTTTCTCTCACGTACAGGTTGCTGTTTGGTCTGCACGAGTCAGCTCCCAAGTTAGGTAACTAGTTAGGTAACTAGTAAAGCCAAATAAGATGAAGCGCCTTAAAGCAGCTGCCTAGTACAGGTTAAACAAAAGGTTCTCGTTGCCCAGCCTGCATCTCTACAATCACCAACAACAAAATAGTAGAATGGTTCTGTGTCAGGTGGAAATGTGCGATGCCCTTTTAATGCCAGATGTTGTCCTCACCTATAAAGTGAGTCCCACAAAGACAGATAGTCTATCCCTCAAGCCACCACCTGTCATTTACCACAAGACTTACATCGTTTCATCTTTTACGGCCTCTGCGGCAGTCCCTCAACATGACATGACCTTGCACTGTATTCATATTTTTGGGACTAGCAACATTTGTTTGGAGCATTTCTCCTGAAGAAGAACCGAAAAAGAAAAGGGGTTGAAACTATAATTGACCACTTGTAATTGTATTCACGTCTCTTCATTAGATAGAGCTGTGAACACAATATGCTCTGTTTATCCGTTCTCAGAAGAAGTTTGATCAATTATGATGTTGTGAACTACTTACACCTGCATGCTGCATCTGTAGTCTTTGTCACAACATAATGTCTCTGTAAATGGTAGTCTTATGCTTAGCTTTGGTCGGCTCCCTCTATACTCAGCTATACTTGAGAAAGCAATTCTCATTTAGTAAAACAGAAATGTTAAAACAAATTATTAAAAACCACCTGCTTAAATATGTTCTAACTACTTAGGAGCTGCCTCTGGGACCCTTGGATACTGACTTGTGCACAAGGGCAGCTTAACAAGGGTGGCAGTGCAATAATGGTGAAATGGCACATGCAACAATAACTCGGCAAAGACAGGGCAATGTTACGTTAGCAGGAGAAAGGCAGAGAGAGCGAGCTTGTCTCAGTCTACATATGAAAAATATGCGTTATTTTTCACACTTACTTCAGAGAATAGCTTCAACCCTGCTGCCAGTGCACACTTGATGAACCAAGGGAGGAAGAGGCTATAAAGTATCTTTAGCGTCCCCTTGAGGCCAAAGGCTGCTGCATGTCTAGTTACATTTATAATCAATTCCCAAAAGCAACCGTCCTCTTGTCCCCAGAAGACCACAAGGTGTCTCTCTGTTGCACACACCCAGTTGTGCCTCTGGCCCTGAAATTAAGCAGCCTGTTGTTATGCCATTTCTGTCAAGGTAACAAAAAAACAAATAAAACAGAAGTGTGCCTGTTTTAATAATCCAAAGTAAAATAAAACTAGGGAAATGCAATGCGGAGATGAAAAAGCTTAAATAAAGTAGAAAATAAACAAAAAAAGGATCAAAGGAACTAAATATGTTCACAATATTTTACACGTAGCTACACAATAAAAAAGGGAAAAGGGGCTAATTTAGCAAGCACATGTAAACAATATACATATAATAAAGTTGAAACAGGAAACCAAAAGGAGCAATAATGTATCTACGAGGAAGCAGCATTGAGGCAGGAAGCTGGCTGAGGCACGCTTTCCCTTGACTGGTGTCTGGTGCCCAGAGAGGCACCTTAGGCAAAGCCACTGTGAGACCCCACCGCAAACGCCACCACTGAACAGGCGCATTCTGCAAAGACAGGCCCATGCAGGGATTTCCTCCAGCGGTGGATGAGGGATACACTCATTCTCCCATCGACTAAACCCTGCTTGGCACAACTCTAAAGCACCAGGCAAAAGTGCAGTGTGAGGTTTGCCAACAATCTTCTCATTCGGAGGTCATGGCGAGCTGATTTTTGGTTATCATGAACTTAGTTTCGTGTGCTGAGGTCATACCCTCATGTGTGGGATTGATTTTTAGATGCTGCCTCAACACAGCTTTAGTTTTTCATGTTGTCAAAGACCTACCTGCAACACTTACATGGTGGATCACAAAAATCTGAAACCCACTGCTGTGGTGTCTTTGGTTTATGTAGAGGGTGACTACAAAGGATTTTGTTTCTTAGCGTATTTAATATGATTTCAGTATATTTAAATCGTAGGCTCATTAAATAATTGAGCCCAATGTATCCACAGGATTACTTAACCAAAGGTGAACAGTTTTTCAAATGAATACATTCAATATAATAAAGAATGGAGCCAGGAGAGAAGAAGCACACAGCCAAAGAAGGTTATGTTTAAAGTAAATTGTATTAGAATAAATCACAAGGAACAAATCATGGGGACAGAAAATAGAACACAACTTTGAATAAAAGTCATGAAAAGCAGTATATCTCCATTAACTAATCAGTTCATAACATTTCATCAGCTCCAACAAAATTGATGAAGAAGACCAAAATCAAAGATGAATAAAGGTATCCTTCAGTGCATGAAAGCTGAGGAGTTGATGTCTTTGGTCGACGTTTCGGTCTTGTCTGCTACATTTGTAAGACCATCATCAGGACTAGAATTTCATCAAGTAAAACCCCCTATGTACAAAAACAGTTATATACAAATAATTGATGTATCAACATCAACTAGCTATTTACATACTGTACATAATACTCAAGCTGTGTGCATACCATCATAGTGATGGAACTCTAATGGGTGGATGAACCATTACATCTCTATTATATTAGTCTGTTCTCTAAATCAGAATCTTCTCTCATTAAAACAGTAGTCAAATTCAGGGCATTCCATAAATGAAGTTCCAATTTAGAAATCAGATTTTGACAAGTGACTTAAAATTATAGACTCAGGTCTAATAATGTAAAAACATAGTTGCAAGCTCACTTAGATACACTTAGTGTATGGGGCTGATCTTCGAAATCCAGACAATGAGCTTTGAATTTGCTGGCATTTTCATGTATATTGTCCTATTCTAAACTGTAAGATTTGAAAGCGTTACTAAACTGCAAGATTTGAAAGCGTTATTGAACCAGTTATAGTGTATAATTGAGGGTAGTAAAGTGACGTGCAAGTGTGATATAAAAATAGGATCACCATGCAGCGAAGGTAAACTGGTGTGCCCAGAGCAGACTCAACTGCTGATTAAAATCTAGCCCCAATGGCATACTATGCCCGGGTGTAGAAAGACATAGGTCAACATGTTTCACGCCTGTATTGCCATAAGGATTGTTGGCTCTTCTCCAGGACCAGAGCTATAGTGTATAAAGTGCACGTGAAAGACAAGTAAAAATACCCTCACATAGATCAGGGCGGCGCAGTAACCTGTATGCCCAGCTTCTGGCTACAACTGCATAGTGGAACCGCTCCTGATCAGTACCTAGGAAAGAAAGACCATACAGGGTAGGTCACATGTATCAACATCAGGAACACCTTGATGCTACATAGTGTGCCACCATTGTGCACATCCAATACTTAAAACGAAAAGAACAACAGACACATGAGACACAAATACACACAGCTGCGTACCAAAAAGTACCCTTGCCCAACAAAACATAGTTATGTGCAAGTGTTTAGGCCCCTTGACGTTAAAAGGAGAGTCGGTCTTTTTGTTTCAAGATGCGGGGTCAACCAGGGACATGCTTGCGTCTCTGCTTGATCAATGATCAGGACTAAAAAACGCTAATAAACTTAATACACAAATGGTTCCAGCACTGGTGGGTGCCCTTAAGGTATAGCCTCATAATGCGTGCTCACCTCGTCATGTCGAGGAAACCAACGCTGGCACAAGCATTGTACACCGCCAATATGCCGGGCTGTAAAAATAACAAAAGTCAGCGGGAATTTAGCTGTAGGGACCGGGATAAGTTAAGAGAAGCTTCAATACGGGCGTGTTGCCCGTTTCCGTTTACCGAAAGCTACTCACGTATTCCCCGTGTGCTGATGCCTCTGCACCTACCCCTACAATGCGTCTCCCGAGAGAGTATGATGGAAGGTCCCGGCAACTAGTTAAAGAGGGGTCATTGGGGTCAGGTGTGCTGGGCGTTTCCCCTTTCCGGAGTTCCCGTCTGAACAAGAATCTAAGTGCGCGTGCTCAGGAGATCAAACTTCCTGCTCATGCGCAATGGTAGAGATGGTACTCCCCAACACATGCGCGTTAGAGGCGCTTATAGTCTTGGGGTGCTAATGCCAAATTCCACGAACGCTCTGCAAGTCCCTCATGATACTCAGTGCCTCCAAATAAACAGATCATACTCAACTGACCTCGTGCTGTTAAACCATAATTATGATAGGTCTGGAATACTCATAAGAGTATGGTGTACTGTTTATCAATCTAGTTGAAACAGAGGGGTCACACTTAATATTGCCTACACATGAGAATATTTAAAATTACATATTGTTCATGCTGTTACAGTGGTAGGATACAAAAGGGCTGGGGCAACGTGTCATACAAGACACCATACATACATCAATACTGTATCTTTACAGAATGTTAAGTAGATGTCGTATCAGTGCTTAAGCTGTAGTGGAGTTGAAGCAATCTCCACTCACAAAAGAATATAGTCCCTTGTGTCTGTAATGAGATAGAAAAAGGGGAAATAGTATGGTCCCACAGCTGGTCCGCTGTGCTTAAACTGCTTCAACAAAAGAGAGGGGGGGACCAAGGAGCCTTTTTAAGGTCCAGTGTCCAAGCTCCTTAATTATAAATGTATACCAAAAAAGGGACACTGTTCCTAAAGCAAGGTGCAAAAGTCACCCATGCAACAGGGTACAAAAATTCACCCATTTAAAAACAGGAATTTGTTTTCCTCTGTTGCCCTCACACACCCCGAAAGGTGTCATGCTTCATCATCGAGCAGTTGCTCCTCATAGGGCCGGCGCTGCAATTCCCTAAGGGTCCCCCGAAGGGTCTCTTTATCGGAGATCTTTTTATAGGACTGCCGGTTGGTGCATGTGGGTGTGTGGGGGTGGGGGGGTGGGGGATAAGTTTATTGTGTATAATTGAGGGTAGTAAAGTGACGTGCAAGTGTGATATAAAAATAGGGTCACCATGCAGTGAAGGTAAACTGGTGTGCCCAGAACAGACTCAACTGCTGATTAAAATCTAGCCCCAATGGCATACTATGCCCGGGTGTAGAAAAAAAAAGGTCAACATGTTTCACGCCTGTATTGCCATAAGGATCGTTGGCGCTTCTTCAGGACCAGAGCTATAGTGTATAAAGTGCACGTGAAAGACAAGTAAAAATACCCTCACATAGATCAGGGCGGCGCAGTAACCTGTATGCCCAGCTTCTGGCTACAACTGCATAGTGGAACCGCTCCTGATCAGTACCTAGGAAGGAAAGACAATACAGGGTAGGTCACATGTATCAAGATCTGGAATACCTTGATGCTACGTAGTTTGCCACCATTGTGTGCACGTCCAATACTTAAAACGTAAAGAACAACAGACACATGAGACACAAATACACACAGCTGCGTACCAAAAAGTACCCTTGCCCAACAAAACATAGTTATGTGCAAGTGTTTAGGCCCGTTGATGTTAAAAGGAGAGTCGGTCTTTTTGTTTCAAGATGCGGGGTCAACCAGGGACATGCTTGCATCTCTGCTTGATCTATGATCAGGACTAAAAAAGGCTAATAAACTTAATACACCAATGGTTCCAGCACTGGTGGGTGCCCTTAAGGTATAGCCTCATAATGCGTGCTTACCTCGTCATGTCGAGGAAACCAACGCTGGCACAAGCATTGTACACCGCCAATATGCCGGGCTGTAAAAATAACAAAAGTCAGCGGGAATTTAGCTGTAGGGACCGGGATAAGTTAAGAGAAGCTTCAATACTGGTGTTGCCCGTTTCCGTTAACGAAAGCTACTCACGTATTCCCCGCGTGCCTCTGCACCTACCCCTACAATGCGTCTGCCAAGAGAGTAAGTACGTTAATTCATGTTAGAGACAGTTGGTTTATAAAATAAGTTCCAAAGGTTCTTTTTTTTCAATACAAAAACGAAAGATCGTTTCTAATATATATAGTCCGTCTTATTAGAAGAGGGATTGTTGAATTAAGGCATTGCAAAACGAAACGATGCCATCCTCAAGATGTCCTTCTAATCCTTGAAAATCTATTAGAGAATCGAACAAGACCACACGCTGTCCCCACTGATTTTATAGTGGAATGCA
Organism: Lissotriton vulgaris; assembly: GCF_964263255.1. Taxonomy (NCBI): domain Eukaryota; kingdom Metazoa; phylum Chordata; class Amphibia; order Caudata; family Salamandridae; genus Lissotriton; species Lissotriton vulgaris. Next base: position 809,921,306 of record NC_141700.1, read on the forward strand.
TCCGTATTCCTTTGTGCGAGAACTTCTTCATCTGTCAGAAGACTTTTTATCAACAACAGAAAGGGGTAGCTATGGGTGCCATTTTTGCACCAGACATAGCAAATATTTATGTATCCAACTTTGAAGAAGAATACATCTATAACATCAATAATCCTTTCGCAGCCAGCATACGATGCTGGTTGCGTTATATAGAAGATATTTTCTTCATCTGGCATGGTACCAGTGAAACACTCACCCTTTTCATGAATTAACGTCGACATCTAAGGGACAATGTTGATATAGACACTGATTTCTGGGCAACATGGACTGCTTTTTCTAATGATATTTACAGAATCTGCAGTCTAAATCCCATTTTGGCAAACTGTGGCTCGCGACTCGCTGCATTTATTAGCCAGTTATAGCTATATAATGGAGCAATAAAAATAAAAATAACCAGCAATTGACATTTCAAATTAGATAAAAATGACTCGTTTGAGATTAAATTTCAACGAGTATATATACATTCTTTATCACAGATAACATGATCGTTTACCTGGAAATAAAGATACCAGGATTATGACATTGCTTCAATAACTCCAACTGTTGATAAAAGCTTTGGCAGGTATGTGCCTAGAAATTTCTGTAGATCCGTCAGTTAATATTTAATCTCATTATATACAGCAACTGAAATAATATACATGATCCTGCAGATTCTTCTGTTCGAAATATACCCAATTGGAAGATCAGTCCCAGACACCAATTTCACTGAAGTGAGTGTTGAATTTTACTATCACCACAATTTTCGCATCAACCAACTTGGAACTATTGGTTCAAACAAATATGGTTTAATCTAAAACACAGAAGTAAATGTCTGAGACCAATTCAAGAAAAGTCATGAAACATACCACTATTAGAATAAGAAATGGTTTTAATTGAAAATACAGACCATCACAATAGAAAAATAATGGTCTATCCTTAGATTAAAGTTCCATCATTATGATGGTATGCACACAGTCTGAATGTTATGTTATGTTATGTTATGTTATCCTGATTTATTGAGCGCACAGCTGCCCCAGCAAAGGGGCGTCCTGGCGCTAGAGCAGAACAAAACCGGACAGGAGGTGGGAAACACAACACAACGGCAACAGAACTAAGGGGCGATGGGGAAAAGAAAAGTTTTAACCGCCTGTTATGTATAGTATGTAAATAGCTAGTTGATGTTGTCATAGATTTTCGTTGATACATCAATTAATTGTATATAATTGTTTTTGTACATAGGACGTTTTTACTTGATGAAATACTAAGTCCTGATGATGGTCTTATAATATTCAAGAGAAAAGACCGAAACGTCGACCAAAGTCATCAACTCCTCAGCTTTCACGCACTGAAGGACACCTTTATTCATCTGTTGTGTTTGGTCTTCTTCATTTAAATTCTTTTAGGAGCTGATGAAATGTTATGAATTGATGAGTGAATAAGAATACACTGCTTTTCATGACCTTGATTTAAAGTTTTGTTCTATTGTTTGTCCCCATGATTTGTTCTTTGTGATTTACTCAAATACAATTAATTTTAAACATAACTTCTCTTGGCTGTGTGCTTCTTCTCTCTCTTTTGCTCTACTTGTTTCTAGATTGAATATACTCTTTCTAAAGAAATTGTCCAACTAATGTTTAAGTAATCCTGTGGATACATTGGGCTTAATTATTCAATAAGCCTACGACTCAAACATACTGAATTTGTTTTTAATAAACTAAAAAACAAAATCCCTTGTAGCCACCCTTTACATAAACTAACCATTGCCCAAGCCTACAAGGTTTTATTGGGTTTTCCCACGTCCTAAATATTGTTCTTGAGACAGCAGCACATTGTCTACAAGGGTTCCCAAGACCATAGTGACAAGGTGGAGACTCAAACCCATAGTAACCAGGTGGAGACCCCAGACCACAATAACCAGGTGGCGAGCCAAGACAATGGCGACCAGTCGGAGACCCTTGACCATGGTAACCAGGTGAACCTAGACCATGGTGAGCAGGCCGAGTCTCTAGAACACAATGACCAGGTGGAGACCTCAGACCACAGTGACCAGGTGAAGACTCTATAAACCACAGTGACATGGTGAGTCCCTGGACCAAAGTAAACAGGTGAAGACACTACACTAGTTTAACCAGGTGGAGACCCTAGACCACAGTAGCCAAGTGGAGACCCAAGACCACGGTAACCAGGTGGAGGCCTTAGACCACAGTGACCAGGTGGAAACCCTAGACCACAGCAACCAGGTGGAGCCCCAAGACCACGGTAACCAGATGGGAACAAGGTGATGAGGTGGTGATCCTAGGTCATGCTCACAAGGTGGAGTTCCTAGATCCTGGTGACCAGGTGGAGACTCCAGACCACAGTGACCAGGTGGAGAACCTAGACCACCGTGACCAAGTGGAGACCATGGTAACCAGATGGAGACCCTAGACCAGGATGACCAGGTGGAGATCCTAGACCACGGTGTCTAGGTGGAAACAAAGTGACACAGTGGAGACCCTAGACCACAGTAACCAGGTGAAGACCCTAGAGCACAGTGACTATGTGGTGACCATGGTAACCAGGTGGAGACCCTGGACCAGAGTGACCAGGTGGAGACCATGGTAACCAGGTGGAGACCCTGGACCACAGTGACCAAGTGGGGACCCTAGAATATGGTAGCCAGGTGGAAACCCAAGACCACAGTGATCAGATGGAGACCATGGTAACCAGATGGAGACCCTGGAACACAGTGACCAGGTGGAAACCCTAGATCATGGTAACCAGGTGGAGACTCTAGACTACAGTAACCAGGTGGAGACCATGGTAACCAGGTGGAGACCCTGGATCACAGTGACCAGGTGGAAACCCTAGACCATGGTAATCAGGTGGAGACCCTAGACCACAGTGTCCAAGTAGAGACCCTGGTGACCAGGTGGAAACTCATGACAATGGTGACCAGGTGGAGACCCTAGACCAAGGTGACCAGGTGGAGACCCTGATAACCAGGTGGTGACCCTAGACTTTGATGACCAGTTGGAGATCCTATACCCACGGCGACTACATGGAAACAAGGTGACACAGTGGAGACCCTAGACCACAGTGACCAGGTGGAGACTCTCGACCACAGTGACGAGGTGAAGACCCTGGACCACAGTGACCAGGTGGAGACTCTAGACCACAGTGACCAGGTAGAGACCCTAGACCACAGTGACCAGGTGAAGACCCTGGACCACAGTAACCATGTGCAGACTCTAGACCACAGTGACCAGGTGGAGACCCTAGTTCATGATGACCAGGTGGAGATCTTAGACCCACGGTGACTAAGTGGAAACAAGGTGACACAGTGGAGACCCTAGGCCACAGTGACCAGGTGGAGACCCTAGACCACAGTGACTCAGTGAAGACCATGACCACGATGACCAAGTGGAGACCCTAGACCACGGTGACCAAGTGAAGATCCTAGAGCACGGAGACCAGGTGGAGACCACAGACCTCAGTGACAAGGTCGAGACCTTGGACCACGGTGGCATGGTGGAGATCCTTGATCACGGTCACACAGTGGAGATCCTAGATCACAGTGACCAGGGGGAGACCCTAGACCAGGGTGGCCAGGTGGAGACATTAGACCACGGTTACCAGATGGAGACTCTAGACCATGGTGACCAAGTCCAGAACCTAGACCTCAGTGACAAGCTCGAGACCTTGGACCACAGCGGCATGGTGAAGACCCAAGACCGCGGTGGCATGGTGGAGATCTTTGATCATGGTCACAAGGTGGAGATCCTAGACCATGGTTACCAAGTCAAGACCCCCCATTGGGAATGTTTGATAATTGTTCATTTCCCCTGAATTGACCGGCATGCTGCATTAGGTCAAACTGATACATGTTCCCGGAGGGAGCAGAACATAACAGCAAATAATGTCTTTAAAGATCTTTAACACACAAATTAGAACATTATTCCCTAAAAGAAGGCTTCAGTTCCAGACCTTCTAATCAATCACTCCTGATTTACAGCATTTAGCTAAAGGTTTCACTGGGAGTGGTGTGTTGGATGTGTTGTTGCTGTGTTTTTCAAGGGGTTCATTGTGAACATTCTCAATTTGCTAAATGAATTCTAGAAAACTGACAATTATGGAAAATGCAGGTGGCAATAGCAACCCAGGGTTTAGGGGAATTATCATCTATGTTTCTCCAAAGGGACCTCATGTAACAGCCGAAGCTCATATTTATATCTTTTATTCAGAGCACTTGACTCTTGCTCCTTAGACCTATGTGGAGTATCACAGATAAAATGGAACATGAAAGTGGGTCAATTAGCCGGGTATGTTGGAAGATGCATTGGGGAGCCGATCATAATGCTCAACAAGTGTAGAGACAATTTCAATACATAGGGAGCTGAGCAGTGCCAGATCTGGAGGGTTATCAAGGAATCACAAGCTGATGAGGGCCGAGGAGCAGGTGTCACAATCGCCACATCACTGAGTCAATATCTTTTCTGTTTAACTTTATCTCTTCGTCCCAATAAATGTTCCTTAGTGTTCATTTCTGGTCTCAGTAAAATTATGTACATTTTGGGTAAAAAGATGCAGCTCAGCATCCCAGCACTGGAAGCCAAGATAGCGAAGACCTCGACTGCTACCATATGCTTACCCCTCGTGCTTAGGTAAGCTGGGATGAAGGAGAACCACACAGTGACAAATACCAGCATGCTGAAGGTGATCAACTTGGCCTCATTGAAACTGTCCGGCAGTGTCCGGGCCAGAAAACCCACAATCAGGGTGACCGTGGCCAGAAACCCCATGTATCCGAGCATCAACCAGAAGGCCATTGTGGAGCCCTCATTACATTCACTGATGATTCGCCGGGCTGAGCTCCTGAAATTGAGTTCATGAAACGGTGGTGCAAGATTGAGCCAGACAAGGCACAGCACGAGCTGCAGAGAAGAACAGACAATGGTGATGCAAAAAGGAACTTTCAATCCCGTCCAGTTCCTCAGCTTGCTATTTGGTCTTGTGGCACCAAATGCAAGCAAAACTGTGATAGTCTTTGCTAGAATGCAAGAAACACATAGAGAAAAGACAATGCCGAATGCGGCCTGGCGCAGCAGACACGTCCACCAGAGCGGTTGTCCAATGAACATGTGAGGACATAGAAAGCAGAGTATGAGAGCGCAGAGAAGCAGGTAGCTCAGGGGTAAGTTGTTTGCCTTCACCACTGGGGTTTGGTTATATTGGATGAAGATGAGGAAAACCAATAATGAAAAAAGGCAGTAGCAGATCGAGAAGCCAGCCAAGACAGCTCCAAGTGGTTCGTAATAAGAGAGATACTCAACAGGTTTCGACACACATTTGTCCTGTCTCTCATTCGGCATCTGGTCTTCTGGGCACGTAAAGCATTCGATGGAGTCTTAAAGGAAGCAGAGAATTGATCAATAACAGTCAATAGAAGATGTTCTAAATACTAAATCCCCAACCTAAGAAATTTATGGCAAAGTAAAGAATACCATAATGAACCAAGAAACGTATGGTGAATTGTTCTTTGAACACTATATTAACTGTAATAAAATACAGATGATGAACTATTTAATGACGAAAACACCTGTGGCTGTGCTAACCTTAAACTAACCTTAACCTTCAAACGTAGGGGGATATGTACAAGAGAAGTGGCAGAGTGAGGTGTTATCCGTCATGGCTTAGTGCCTCACTCTGCCACTTCAGAAACGTAAGGCTGCACCATATTTACAACAATATGCTGAAGCTTTGTGTTTCCCCCTGTGCTGATGCTACACTTAGCAAAGTACCACCAATGCAGGCACCTTTGCACCTTAGTGCAAGGGTGTCTGCGTGCAGGGGAAAGATTGTTTAGGTCCCCCTTCCTGTACATAAACCATCTTGAAATGCCATTTTGCCACTTCTATGTGTGCTGCCTAATGCAGCACTGATGGAAGTCACAAAATGTCATAAAAAATGTATTGTTTATGTGCAGGAAGGGGGGCCTTCCTGTACAAAAACAATGAAAGGCATTTTGCTTTTCCATGTGTCCTGCACAAGGCAGCACACATGCTAGGCTGTTAGTGTTCTGAAGTGGTGGTCATGGGTGCCACATTTTTGCCTGGCACTACCCTGTGAGTAGGGGTGTCTTCTTGCAACTCCCTATCCTCTAATAAAAAGTTACCCGGGGTAACCCTGTCTACTTTTGTAGCATTTCCTGCATGGCCAACTGCAAACAATCTCACTGTGCCCATCTCTAACTAAAACCAAGATGGCAGAACCTTTCGTCCCCTAAACAGAGCTCACCCCAGAGATGAGGCAAGGGAAATGAACAAATACCTCCTCAGTGGTCACTTTTAGAAGTTCTGGGGGAAGATCCTATACCATGCCTGTATGGCTAGCTGGACAAAAGATTCCAGGTGTCAGCTTATATTTGCTGTGACTTGGTACACCTGTTGGAAGTTAATTACATGTTCCTGGGTCCAGCCTGGTTGTCTTACTACCAAAGGAACGGAACACCTCACTACACTCAACACCTTTTTCTCAACTCTGGGAGTAAGTTCATACCTCATCAAGGGGGCTTTCTAGCTCCTAGGTAACAGCTGGAATCTCATGGAAATTGACTTTTAGAGGCTTTAGGAAAGGAAAAGGTAACTTTCTAAAAGTAGCTTTTTCTAAAATATGTATTGTATACCCAACATTAGCAGTGAATTGGGTAAGTAATAAATATTTTTTAAAGTCCGAGAATTCACTTTTTCACTGTTTCCTACATGAAAATAACTGTATTATATCTAATATTGTATCCCAATGCTTTCCTATGGGAAAGCTAACCCTGCACCATCGAAAATAGCTTGTGGGGCCTTGTCACTGTAAGGACATGTTTATCATTAAACTTTTACATATCCTACTTTTAAATACCATGGGTGTGTAGAAAGACGTTCCTTAAGGGTGAGATACTAGTATTTAAAAGGATGATTTAGGCTTGTCAAAAAGGCTTATTTTGGCAGGTTGAATTTGAAATTTTCAAACTGCATAGGCAGGCTACAGTGGTACGCCCTCAGTCATGTTTCCACTGTCACTGTAGTGGTTGGAACACAGGCTGCTGCAGGCCAATAGTGATATTTAAAAAAAGGGTCAGGGTACACTCTGAATCATATACTAGTGACTTATAGGTAAGTTAAATATGCTAATTAAAAGAATAACTGATTTCGATATGTTTTTAGGGTTTGAGCACATGTATTGGGGCTGCTTAGCGGAGTCCCATTGTACAGATTTAAAAAAACATCAGCATCACTGCAAATAAATGGAGGCGGTCATACAAAACGAGGCATTTTCCTAGCTTCTGCAATAATATTTTTATAAGTAAAAACACTTTTGCAACTCATAAAATGTGGTTTTATACCAGTAGAAATATTTACTCTCAAAGGTATTTGTGTAAGTGAATCTACTTCCACTGAGAGGAGTGGACTTTCAAGGAAGAGAATGGGTTGAGAGGTTGTGCACGTGATCATTGTTAGCATTGTGAGGAACCCCCGCACATGTACTCCCCAATATTGAAATGCCCACATTACCTGCCCCCTGGATACCTTACCGCTCACCAGTGGATGAGGACTATGTACGCAATCAGACTTCTTCCTTAACCCAGGGTCTTTCCTCTAAACTACAGATCCGTGAATCCAACCAGGAAGAAGTCCAACCCCGGCTGGATAGAGAAGGAAGTTAGGGCATCCAATCGGGAGAGACTAAGGATTCCCCGGAGTGGCTGAAAAAGGAAGGCGGGGACATACCGCCTCTGTCAGCAGACCGGAGGACGCGAGGGAGCAAGAGAAGCATTGCAGAGCCAGAAGAAGACGCTGAGGATCCCGAGATTCGTTTGGAGAGCCGAGGCTACAACAGACAAGACGAGGACCAGGAGACCCCCGACGAGTGGATAGAGGACTGGTGGTTCCCAGAGAAAGTTGATGAGCGGCCGCAATCCAGGAGGGTTGCGGCGGAGTACGGTACGTGATTTGAGCAGAGGGTGAGGCGGGATAAGGAGGTAGTTGTTACGTCCCGTCCCCCTAACTGACCGTAAAGCCTCTCTTTTCTTTACACGCCCAGCCATTCACTTTATGCACCGTTCATTTTTTTTCCTTCCCCTCTCGAGCTTACATCCGGCACCGTTTCCCATTGTGCTAGGACCCTCACTCGGTGTGGTGGAGGCCATAGAATTATTGCAAACTAGGCACTGACAGCCATCCTCCTTTCTTGTTTGTTTTGAGTGTCCCTCAGTACTACGGGAACCCGACCAGCGGCATAGAACACAGGAACTCCTGACCCAGAGGACACCTCACTGGACCTATCACCACGACCATCCCTGACCACTTTTCTGTGCGGATTCAACAGACTTTGTTTTCTTTCATGCTCCATGCTTTCCCCTTATAAAATACTTGTTGAACACTCACAAATAAACTCCCAATATAGAGTACCTAAGGCCTCCTCGCTTCTGTTTCCCACCCACACTCCGACAGGTGGTGTCAGAAGTGGGATCAGAGGAAATGGAGGCCGCAGTAAGAAAAATGGCAGAAGGACAGGAAAAATTGGAAAAGATCATGGCCCGGTTCCTAGAACCACAGAGGTCAAGAGGGAGGCCCTACACAAAACCCTCACAGGACAGGGGCAGACGCAAGAAACCTCCTTAGGGAGACTGACTGAGGTACTAGGATAGGCACGCGGACTTGCCACTCCCCCTTCAGTTGTGATCCAGAAATATGTACAGGGTGATGATCCTGATTTTTTTCTCTCAAACTTTGAGTGAATGGCCTGAGCTGCCCTGTGGCCAGAAGACAGATGGGGCAGTACTTGGGGCCCGTTCTTACCGGGGACTTACAATCTGCCTACCAAGCCGCGAACCCCCTCAGGGTTACACCTTATGCCGACATCAAACTAAATATTTTGGAATGAATGGGTATTGATGATGAAACCTACCGGATGAGATTAAGACAAATTAAGTAAGGCCCCAGGAAAATCCTAGAGCCCTAAGCTACAGTATAAAGGATCTAGCCGACCGATGGCTCAAGCCCCTTACCTCTTCCAAAGAGGACATTGTAAAAAAAATGTATTTGGAGCAGTTTCTAACATCCCTCCACCCCCCAATACAGAGGTGGGTCCATCAACACATGGACTAGTCTCTAGAGAAAGCCGTGGAAATTGCATCAGCCTACTTCAGTGCCCATGAGTGGCAACGGGGAAAAGAAGATGGGCGCTGGAAGCAGACCGGAAATCAAGTTTGAGAAACCCCAAAACCACACAGCCAACCCGGAAAACGGAAACAATAACTGTGGTACCAAACCCCATACCCCCAACTCCGAGACCCTCACTTCCTTTGGGACCCCCATGTTACCATTGTGGTACATATGGCCACATAGCGAGAGTTTGCCCACAGAAAGGCGAACCGATGGAGGTGGGTTTCACCAGAGTCTGTTCTGTCCCTCAGAAAGAGACACCCATCCTTTCCATAGAGACATAACAGTTAATGGAGATCCCCGTAAAGCCATAGTTGATACAGGGTGATGCCACACCCTAATGCTACCCCAAGCCGTCCATGGGGGTTCCCCAATCACCACAGGGACTCTCAACATACAATGCATTCACGGGGACACCAAAAACTATCCCTTGACCAAAGTAGCCATCCAGCATCAGCCCACACAAACTCCCACAGACATGGAAGTTGGTCTCCTCCCTCACTTACCCGAACCCGTACTCCTAGGAAAAGATTACCATCACATAAACTCGCTCTTAGATGAGTCGTGGAAAGAAGGAGCTCAGTGGAGAAAAGAGGCCCCCTTTTCCCAAATTGATGATCCTGGGTGAACCAAGGGAAAGGATAGGAAAAGTAGACAACAAAAGAGAAGAGACAAAAAGAATTGGAACCCTGTGCTTTTAACCAACACTCCTCCTCTATGAGATCATGATAGGAGTTTCCACGGTTCCGTGAAGCCGTCACATTGAGACAGCCAAACACTACACAAGTTGCCAAAGCTATGATCTCCATCTTCTCATGCGTAGGCTTCCCTACTGAAATACTGATCAGGGCACCCCCTTCACCTCAAAACTCATGAGACAAGTATGCCAGCAGTTAAAGATCAAGCAGATTTGCACTGCCGCCTACCACCCCTAGACAGATGGCTTGGTAGAGCGCTATAACTCGACTTTGAAAGTCACCTTGAAAAAGCTTTTAAACCTGGAAGCACGGAGGTGGAAGGATATGCTCCCCTTGGCTCTTTTTGCAATTAGATGCACTAAGCAAAAGAGCTTGGGTTATTCCCCTTTCAAACTCCTTTATGGCCGGGCCCCACGTACCCTTATGGACATGGTAAGGTAAGAGTGGGAAGAGGAGACTAACACAACCAAACCTTTACTGGACTATGTAACCAGCCTTAAATCTCACCTTAACCAGGTATGAGATATTGTAAAGAATAATTTAGAACAAGCCTAGATAAATCAGAAAAGGCAATATGATAAGAAAACCAAGGAGAGAACTTTACAGATGGGTGAACAGGTATTACTACTACGACCTACCTCTGAACACAAATTACTGAGCCAGTGGCAAGTCCCTTTTTTAGTGTTAGAAAAGGTAACCCCTGTCACCTATAAGATTGAAATAGACCCCACTACTAATCACACACAAATATATCATATTCATTTGTTAAAAAAATGGGAGGGTCCTGTCCCAGTCCTAGCAACCCCAAAAACAGAAACACTGGCAGAACAAAGCATAGACCCTACGTTACCCGGTTCCCTAAGACAGGAATTACTTGAAGTCCTACGTCCTGTCCAAAACGTATTTTCCTTAGTACCGGGCAAAACGTCTTTAGTGGAACATGAAATCCATACCATTCCTGGGAAAACAGTACGTTTAAGACCCTGCCTACCGGATCTCTGAGGCTAGACAAGAAGCCATTGACAACGAGGTCCTTCAGATGCTTCAGTTAGGAGTCATTGAGCCCTCTAAAAGTGAGTGGTGCTCTCCTATTGTTATTGTGCCAAAACCCAACAGATCCATCCGTTTCTGCATCGACTTTAGGGAGGTAAACAAAATATCACAGTTTGATGCATATCCCCTCCCTAGAGTCGATGAAATGATTGAGAAGCTGGGGAAAGCACAATATATCAGCACGTTGGATCTTTGTAAGGGATATTGGCAGGTGCCCCTCAGGACCGAGGACAGGGAAAAGACAGCCTTTGGTACACCCAGGGGCCTGTTCCACTTCAAGGTGTTACCCTTCGGACTTCATGGGGCACCTGCTACCTTTCAGAGCCTTATGAATTTGGTGTTATAACCTAACAAAGATTACTCAGCGGCCTACTTAGAAGATATAATCATCCATAGTGCTAATTGGAAAGAACATCTTGCCCATCTCAGACAAGTTATTCACACCCTGGGGCAGGGAGAGCTCACAATCAATCCGTCAAGAGCCGTTTGGCCGCCAAAACGGTAAAATACCTAGGGTATCTGCTAGGAGAAGGGGGTATCAGACCTCAAGAGGAAAAAGTGGCCGCAATATCCCAAATCCCCTTTCCAAAAACAAGAAAAGATCTTAGGGCCTTTTTGGGTTTACTTGGATATCATAGGAGATTTATTCCTTGTTTCTCCCAAATCGCTTCACCCCTAACAGACCTGCTAAATAAATCTGTACAAACAGAAAAGCACTTAAAAACCCTTCTTCGAATGCCATACAGTCCTTCCAACAATTGAAACACCACATCACAGCCAAACCTTTTTATACTAAGCCCGAACTACAATAAACCCTTCTTACTCCAAACTGATGCCTCTGACAATGGCCTAGGAGCCGTTTTATCACAACAAGACGACAATCAACAGGAACAACCCATCCTTTTCATAAGCCGCAAACTGTTCCCTAGGGAGACCAGGTACGCGGTCATAGAAAAAGAAGCCCTGGCCATCAAGTGGTCTGTCGAAGCCCTTTACTACTATCTGGATGGTAGAAAATTCTATCTTTATACAGACTAAGCTCCCCTTGAATGGTTGTCCAGAAACAAAGAGCACAACCAGAGGATCTTACAGTGGTTCCTGTCACTCAAAACCTTTAGATATACGGTGCACCATCGAAAGGGGAAAGGCCAAGCCAATGTGGATTATCTGTCTCGATATCCGAGAGACCCCTTTCTTCTGAACAAGAATGCTAGGGAAGGGGGATGTGAGGAAACCCCCGCACATGTACTCCCCAATATTGAAATGCCCACATTACCTGCCCCCTGGATACCTTACCGCTCACCAGTGGATGAGGACTATGTACGCAATCAGACTTCTTCCTTAACCCAGGGTCTTTCCTCTAACCTACAGATCCGTGAATCCAACCCGGAACAAGTCCAACCCGAGCTGGATAGAGAAGGAAGTCAGGGCATCCAATCGGGAGAGACTAAGGATTCCCCGGAGTGGCTGAAAAAGGAAGGCTGGGACATACCGCCTCTGTCAGCTGACCGGAGGACACGAGGGAGCAGGAGAAGCATTGCAGAGCCGGAAGAAGACGCCGAGGATCCTGAGAGTCGTTGGGAGAACCAAGACTGCAACAGAGAAGACGAGGACCAGGAGACACCAGACAAGTTGGCAGAGGACTGGTAGTTCCCAGAGGAAGCTGATGAGTGGCGGTAATTCAGGAGGGTTGCGGCGGAGTGCGGTACGTGATTTGGGCAGAGGGTGGGGCGGGATAAGGGGGTAGTACGTCCCGTCCCCCTAACTGACCGTAAAACCTCTCTTTTCTTTACACGCCCAGCCATTCACTTTATGCACCGTTCTTTTTTTTCCTTCCCCTCTCGAGCTAGCATCCGGCACGGTTTCCCATTTTGCTAGGACCCTCACTCGGTGTGGTGGAGGCCATAAAATTATTGCATACTAGGTACTGACCGCCATCCTCCTTTCTTGTTTGTTTTGAGTGTCCCTCAGTACTACAGGAACCCGACCAGCGGGGAAGAACACAGGAACTCCTGACCCAGAGGACACCTCACTAGAACTAGCACCACGACCATCCCAGACCACTTTTCTGTGCAGACTTTATTTTCTTTCCTGCTCCTTGATTTTCCCATATAAAATACTTGTTGAACACTCACAAATAAACTCACAATATAGAGTACCTACGGCCTCCTCGCTTCTGTTTCCGACCCACACTCCGACAAGCATGTAAAGGCCTTTTCCACTCTACTTTCATCCTTAAAATAGTCAGATGCTCTCTTGTCAAGGGCAGGCGTAAATCTCTTTTCAGGGTGAGACTGGAATGGTAACAGCCCCAATATTGCTGGAAGTGTAGTGGATGAGGTTTCTCTGAGGGCAAATATTCTCTGAAGACAGAAAAGTATCTTGTCCCATGTACAGTTGCACGGTGAACAGACAAAATATCGACTCCAAAATATCGACTGGACATAATATCGAGTTTTAAATATAGACTGGACAAAATATCGACTGGACATAATATCGACTACAAAAATATCGTTTTTCAGGTAAGTGAAGTAATATCGACTGTTTAAAATATAGATAGCAAAAATATCGAATTTTTAATAATATATAATATTTTATAGTGTATTTTTATGTAATAATATGTGTGAAAAGTGTGTATTAATGTTATAAAATATTTTATTAAATGGAATTTGTTTTTTTAATAATTGCGTTATGTAATTCTGTAGCGGGTTGTGGGTTTATAGGGGAATAGGGTGGGAAGTAATTTAATAATAATTAATTAATATATGTTTGTAAATATTTATAATTAATAATTAATTGATAATTAATAATAATTAGTTAATTAATTAATATAATTGTGTACATATTTTGAATTAGTAATTAATTGGTAATTGATTAATTGTAATTAGTTAATTACATTAATTAGAGTACATTTTAATATATATAATTTTGTGTTATTGTTAAGTAATTAATTGGGAAAAAATAATATTAATTATTAAAATAATTACAGCTAATGTGCTAATATATTTACTTTATTGTTATTGTTAATTAATAATTAATTGGTAATTAAATAATATTGATAAATTTTGGGTAAAGGAGTATTTTTAGGGTTCAGGGTCAGTTTTTAGTTTTTGGGTAAAGGGGCATTTTTAGGGTTCAGGGTCAGTTTTCAGTTTTTGGGTAAAGGGGCATTTTTAGGGTTCAGGGTCAGTTTTCAGTTTTTGGGTAAAGGGGCATTTTTAGGGTTCAGGGTCAGTTTTCAGTTTTTGGGTAAAGGGGCATTTTTAGGGTTCAGGGTCAGTTTTCAGTTTTTGGGTCAAGGGACATTTTTAGGGTTCAGGGTCAGTTTTCAGTTTTTTGGGTAAAGGGGCATTTTTAGGGTTCAAGGTCAGTTTTCAGTTTTTGGGTAAAGGGGCATTTTTAGGGTTCAGGGTCAGTTTTCAGTTTTTGGGTAAAGGGGCATTTTTAGGGTTCAGGGTCAGTTTTCAGTTTTTGGGTAAAGGGGCATTTTTAGGGTTCAGGGTCAGTTTTTAGTTTTTGGGTAAAGGGGTATTTTTAGGGTTCAGGGTCAGTTTTGGGTTTTTGGGTAAAGGGGTATATTTTAGGGTTCAGGGTCAACAAATAAGATTGTAAATTTTTTTTTTATTATTTTCATTTATTATTTAATTATTATAATTTAATTTAAGTATTTTTAAGTATATTTTAGTCATTAAAATTTAATAATAATTTAATTTAACACTGTTTTTAATAAAGTCGATATTTTTTACATCTATATTATTGTTAACGATATTTTGTACTCGATATTTTTGTACTTACCTGTTTGTAGATAGAAAGTCGATATTTTGTCTGTCGATATTTTGTCAACGATATTTTTGCAGGTCGATATTTTGGCAGTCTATATTATTTCAGTGATCCCAGTTGCACACAGCATATGATTACATGGGTGGAGGAGTCTTCATGTGCTCGTATACCACAAGGCGTGCACAAATGTTTCTAACGTCATGCCTGAAAACCTACAACAGTCACCTCTTTCAAGTGGCATCTTGCAAACCTTGGTAAGTTAAAAAGATGAAAATCCGCACACATGCAAGGTCTGAAAGCTGCAGCTCCAGATTTCAGAATGTTTATCTAAAGTGGGGCTTCAGCTGGTCGCACGGAGATCCTGTTACCTGGAGCGTGAGAAGATCGTGTGACCGCTTCCTACGCAACGACTTTGCATTCAAGAGCTAACATCTACGTACTTGACGTTCACGTGACGTCGTCATCTGGTTATCTAGTATGGCGGCTCTTTGGTAATTGAGGGCTGTGTGGTGACGCACGTGATGTGCGTGCCGCCATTTTGAGTTTTCCATTGCCTATGTCATTATCCTCGTTACGGTGACTCCTTGGTGATCTGAAGAAGCGTGGTAACACGCATACCTTGTGTTGTCATTACAAATTTATTTTTGCATATTTCAGCCATTTGTTACACAATGACTGATGACATTGGCGCTTAGGAGATTTTCGCAACGTGAAGTGGAACAGTGAGTTAGATACCACAGCGCAGTGTATCAGGGCTCGTGTTTTACAAGATTTTTGTTGTTCTAATGACAGGCACTTTATTGTTATTCTGCCAACAATGTGAATGGTTACAACTTTGTATATTATTTTTTGCAGGTTTGCCTCAAAGTTTATTTCCTTTCTTTACCAAGTTTGGTTACATTTGAACATATGTGAATTTACACTACAACAAACGTATTGTTTTGTTCAGGTCATAGCAATACAATCTATTCCTCCTCCACCTACGTTCTTGCAAGAACCTGGTCCCACTTGCATGGAGTGGGAAGATTGGAAGGAATCTTTTACTACATACTTAGAAGCCATTGGAGGAGACGTGCTTATAGCAAAAAGAAAATTAGCTATATTAAAACTCGGTCTTGGAGTGGAGGGTAGAAAGGTTTTAAACACTTTACCAAATTTTCAGCCAAGTGTAAGAAATGTTGATGCTGAATCAGATGATGATGATGTGTATGAGAATGCCATGTCAGCATTAGCTGACACTTTTGGAACAAAGTTTAGTTTAGTAGTTGAGAGGCATAAGTTTTCTCACGTTCTCAAAAACAAGGTGAAAAAATTGAGCAACATGTAGCTGCATTAAGGAGGTTAGAAATAACCTGTAGGTTTAAAGAGCTAAGGGATGAGATCCTTAGGGATTGATTAAATAACAGAACCAACAATATGAAGGTCCAAGAGAAATTGTTGGATTTGAAAGATACCACGTTAGATAAGTCATTTGAAATTGCCAGGCGCATTGAAAATACTTCTCAATATGTTAAAGCATTAGCTGATACTAAACTGAAAAGTGATGTGGATCGAAGCAAAGTATGCATGTTGAATTCTACCAAGAATACTCCAAAGGTAGACATTGAAGATAACAAAAACCCTATTGTTAAGCAAGAAGGGGGTTATAAAAAATAAAGAGAAAACAACGATGGATCGCACACCGCTAGCCCCTCCTCCGGATCGCCCCTATGGACACTGGTATTCGTAGTGCATGAAGTGTTAAGAGTTGACACAAAGTCCGTAAGTGGGATAGTTTCCCTCATCAGTAGAGAAAGTATTTGGGGTGGATGAGAAGGCCGCCAAGTAACCGTCACAGGCCTCGTTGCCTTTTCCGGCGCGTAGGTGCGTCTCCAAAAGCTCGTCAGCTTGGAGGCTCATGGGTGCACTTAAGTAGAAAACAACGATGGATCGCACACCGCTACCCCCTCCTCTGGATCGCCCCTATGGACTCTGGTATTCGTAGTGCGTGAAGTGTGAAGAGTTGACACAAAGTTCGTAAGTGGTACACCAAGGTTGGTGTAAGTAAGTACTTATTGTTCCCAAGATCTCTAGATCCGAGGCATGGCCCGGGTTTCGGGATAGTTTCCCTCACCAGTAGAGAAAGTATTTGGGGTGGATGAGAAGGCCGCCAAGAAACCGTCACAGGCCTCATTGCCTTTTCCAGCGCGCAGGTGCGTCTCCAAAAGCTCGTCAGCTTGGAGGCTCATGGGAGCCCTTAAGTAGAAAACAACGATGGATCGCACACCGCTAGCCCCTCCTTCAGATCCCCCCTATGGACTCTGGTATTCGTAGTGCGTGAAGTGTGAAGAGTTGACACAAAGTTCGTAATTGGTACACCAAGGTTGGTGTAAGTAAGTACTTATTGTTCCCAAGATCTCTATGGCCCGGGTTTCGGGATAGTTTCCCTTATCAGTAGAGAAAGTATTTGGGTGGATGAGAAGGCCGCCAAGTAACCGTCACAGGCCTCGTTGCCTTTTCTGGCGCGCAGGTGCGTCTTCAAAAGCTTGTCAGCTTGGAGGCTCATGGGAGCCCTTAAATAGAAAACAATGATGGATTGCACACCGCTAGCCCCTCCTCCGGATCGCCCCTATGAACTCTGGTATTCGTAGTGCGTGAAGTGTAAAGAGCTGACACAAAGTTCGTAAGTGGTACACCAAGGTTGGTGTAAGTAAGTACTTATTGTTCCCAAGATCTCTGGACCCGAGGCATGGCCCGGGTTTCGGGATTGTTTCCCTCATCAGTAGAGAAAGGTGGAGATGCCAGCAGAGTCGCACCCATCTTTGTTTCTATAAAAAATGAGGCTATGGTGTGGTATTAATAGACACAGCTGAAGCCAGTCATTGTCCTGCTTCTAAGAGCCATTGCTACAAATGCAAAATAATTGATTATTTTTGAGAGTTTGTAAGGCAGAAGGTTTCCACAAACAGAAGAAATTTGTAAATGTGATTAACAACATCACTATGTCTCATTCCACAAGCGATGCACAAGGCGAGAGTGATACAGATTTTGAAGTGATGGTAGTGGGAAATGTTATAATTCAGATCAGAAATCATCAAATGTGTGTGTGCCGCCTAAGTGTATTGTTTCTATAAATAACATTGATGTACACATGTGGGCAGAATCTTGTTCCCCTTTCACTTTGGTAGAAAAAAAGAAGTGGGGAGAATTGGAAACCATATAATTAACTCCAACTGACATTGAGCCTCAAGGCTATTGTGGAATTAAATTACCTGTGTTGGGATATTTTAAAGTTATGGTGTTGTTTTAAGGGAGAAAGACTCAAGCAAAAATGTATGTGGTAGAAGCAGGAAAATGTTTATTATGAGGGAAGGAACAGAAAAACTTGGGTAATATTCTTGATCCAAATCATCCTTTACAAGTTTAATTAGCAAACTGTGACGATAACAAATGGTTTGAGGAGTTTCCTAATTTGTTTAAGGAAGGATTAGGATGTCTCAAAGAGTTGGAACATCGGATTGTGTTGAAGAAGGATCCCATACCTAAAGTGCACAAAATTTGTAATGTACCTATGGCGTTGAGAGGAAAATTGAAGAATGAACTACAAAGGTTGTGCAAGGAAGAGATAGAACCAACAGGAGCATCTGAATGGTTAAGTCCGATTGTAATCGCACACAAACCTAATGGAAATATTTGCATGTGTGTGGACTCGAGAGAATTGAATGAGTGTATATGGGTGGACAGACATCCTTTGCCACGCATAAATGAAATGATCTCCAGTCTTGATGGTGGTAGGTACTTTACTACACTGGACTCCAGTGCATACTACCAGGTGCGTTTGCAACCTGAATAAAAACATTTGAAGTCCTTCATAACACCGGAAGGGGCATTCCAATTTGTCTGAATGCCTTTTGGCCTTGCTTCGGCATCTGCTGTGTTTCAACGGGTGATGCAAAGCATTTTGAAGGATGTAAAAAAGGTTTTGGTATTTCAAGATGATGTCTTGATATGGGGAAAGGATGAAAAGCACCATGATGAAGCTTTGTTAGGAGTGCTTACAAAGTTGGAAGCAGACGGTCTCACTATTAGCCTGCAGAAATGTAAATTCTGTGAACGTGAAGTAGATTATTTGGGACACACATTGTCTTTCAATGGAATCAAACCTAAGTAAAATCTTGTGGAAGATTTAGAAAAATCTCCTTCTCCACATGACAAGGATCAATTAAGATCATTTCTTGGTTTAGCGAGTATTATGCCAAATGCGTACATCATTTTTCTTAATTGCTACATACTTTGTGCGAACTAATGAAAAAAGGGGTGACATTTCAATGGATAGATGAGTGCCAGTCAACATTCGAGGCAGTGAAGAAAGCTGTGGCTAGCACTACTGCTTTGAGGCCATATAACCCCCAGGACAAAACCATAATTGTAACTGATACCAGTGGTTATGGACTGGGAGTTGTGCTCATGCAAAGAAGTGAAAGCAAGGAAAAGGTGGTGGCTTTTGCATCACATACCCTTAAGGGTGCGGAAGTGTCTTATTGCACCATAGAAAAGGAAGCTCTAGCTTGCTGGTGGAGTGTACAACATTTTCATGTTGATGTTTGGGGCACAAGGTCCGAACTTTACACGGATCACAGACCTTTCTTAGATATATTTACCGCAGCAGGAACTAGTAGGTCTACTCCATGCACTGCTAAATGGCTAATCGTCTACAAGAATTTTCGTTTGACTTGAAATATGTTACTGGAGTGAAGAACGTGAATGCAGACGGTTTGTCTTGCTTACCTGTGGAGAGTGATAGGAAGGATTATAAAGATGATGACAAATGAATGGTGGCAAACATTGAGGATGTATGTCAGGCCATCAGCAAAAACGAGTGGAAGAAAGCTATTTCTTCTGATGCTCTTTTGGTGAAGGTGATCAAAAGTTTGCCCACAGTGTTTGGATGGATATTGGACGATGATGTTGTGATGTATAAAGATGTGTGGGAGGAGTTATCTATTGTGGATGATGTTGTAAGAAGGTGTGACAAGTTGGTTATGCCTGATCCCTTGAGGATCAGGTTGATGGATTTATTACATGAAGGCCATGGTGGAATGTCTGCTGTCAAAAGAAAAGCAAGAACGGATTTTTAATGGCTGGGCATGGATAGAGACATAGAAAGATTTGTGAGGGAATGTGAAACCTGCACGTGTAGCGATAAATCTAATATATTCAGAGAATCTCCCATAACTCCTACTAAACTACCAGAAAGCGTGGGAAAGGCTTGCCATTGATATATGTGGTCCATTGATAGTTTAGGAGTGTCTGAGAAATATGCAATTGTAATGATGGATTATTATTCAAAGTGGCCGGAGGTGGCATTTGTCAGCGAAGTCAAATCCAGCAGTGTTGTTGCATTTTGTGAGGACATTTTTCAGAGGGAGGGTTGCCCTGCGGAAATTCTCACAGATAATGGTCCTCAATTTATTTCAGAATAATTTGGTGAATTTCTCAAGAAGTGGGGCATCAAACACTTGAGAACCTCTGTTTATCATCCATGGGGAAACGGTTTAGTGGAATGCTTTAACTGTGTTTTGGGTGAAAACATACAATTCACCATATATATGAACGGGTGTTGGAGAACACAAGTTAAGAAAATGTTGTGGAATTACCGGACCACTCCCCATTCAGTAACAGGGGAAACTCCCTTTCGTTTGCTCAAGGGTGGGGTTCTTTGCACTGTGGCTGTACCAGCATGGATGGCCAGGAGTGGTAAGAGAAATATCAATGATGAAGATATGCACACCAAGGTGGAAAAAGTACCAAGATGCCTATTGAAAAATGCATAATGATAACATAGGAAAGTGTTGCTGGGTTTATAAAGAAGGTGATTTCATAAGATTGTGTTCTGGTAATATTGTAAAGAAGGGTGCTTCCAAGTTATCTGAACTGAAGGAAGTAGTAAGGGTTGAAGGCAAATTGCTTAAATTGTCTGATTGTAAGTGGTGGTGACGCTGAAGTGAAATTTTGAATGAACAAACATTCAGAAATTATCAATAACTCAAGTGAAGTGGGTAGAAGAGTTCCCAGTGAACGTTCGAAATTTAGACAAAACGAACTGGAGAGTTATGTTTGCAATTGATTGATGGTCTTTAATGCATTCATGTTTTGCATTTCTGTGTATTTTTTTATTGTTATTTTGTCAATGTTCTTTTATTTCCTATTAAAAAGAGAAGATGCGTTATGTTTTCATATAAACTGTGGTCTTAGTGGAATCACAATTGTAGAGTCCAGCAGTGAATCTTGGCTGAGGAGCTGGGAGGCTGGCTCCTGGGGGTCCATGAACCCATCTACAATAAATCCTCTAAATCCTAGAAGTGTGTCCTGTGATCTCAAATGGTGTGTAATTCCATGACCTCCTGCACCCCTCTTTGTGACATGTGTGTTATTCCATGACGTCCTGCAACCCTCTTTGTGACATGTGTGTTATTCCATGACCTCATGCACCCCTCTTTGTAATGGGTGTGTTATTTTATCAGCTCCTGCACCTCTCCTTGTGACGGGTTTGCAATTCCATGACCACCTGCACCTCTTCTTGTGACTCGCCTTCTATTCCATGACATCCTGTACCCCTCCTTCTGACTTGTGTGTTATTCCATGACATCCTACACCCCTCCATGTGAGGGGTGTGTTATTCCATAACCTCCTGTACCCATCCTTGTAACAGGTGTGCTATTCCATGACATCCTACACCCCGCCTTGTGACAAGTATACTTCTTCATGGTATTCTGCACCCCTCCTTGTGACCCATGCACAAGTCCATGACCTCCTGCACCCCTCCTTTTTACAGGTGTGCTATTCCATGACATCCTGCACCCCTCCTTCTGACTTGTGTGCTGTTCCATGACATCCTGCACCCCTCCTTCTGGCTTGTGTGCTGTTCCATGACATCCTGCACCCCTCCTTCTGACTTGTGTGCTGTTCCATGACATCCTGCACCCCTCCTTGTGACAGGAGTACTTCTCCATGGCATTCTGCACCCCTTTTTTGTGGCAGGTATACATACACATTGCACACCTGTGTGGTTGGAGATTTCCTCTTCTGAGCAGGGCACACAGTCATAGCAGCAGCTGGCCTGGCCCTCACGGGCAGCTTTCCTGTACCCCTCCAAGCAGCTGGCACTGCACAGCGAGACTGGGACCTGAGGGAAAGAGTAGAAAGACAAGCTTGGTGAGACAGAGTCATGAGGTAAACAGTAAGTGAAGGACTGAGCCTGAGTGTGAAAGAGAGAAATTAGCCTAATAGGAAGAAGACATGGGGTGAACAGTGAGATAAGTGATGGGTCTCTGCATAATGAGCCAAAAGATTAATTTAAAGCAGTCACTTGCCAGTCAACTTTCACTCTTGTTACACTGTTATGTTATTTGAAAGATTTTAGTTCAGTACTCTCTGACCGGGAGGTCTCTTGGCTCTTCATTGAAGGGACAGAAAGATATCAGTAGAGTGGACAAACATATTCAGTTAAGAGGAACGTGTCAGCTTTTCCTGGAATCCAAAGTGAGAAAGGATGGATTTGATATCAAGTGGTGAGCATTCAAGAGTTTCGATGCCAGATGGGAAAAGACGAGACCTCCTTAAATAGATATATCGGCATGAAGTCCATGAATCTACTCCTTTTCTGATTATGACATGCAGAAAGTGTTTCAGTCGTTGGTCGATCTATAGATTCATCTATCAAAAATACATGCAGTTTTGAACCTTATTCTGGCTCAAATAGGTAATTTTGGACAGTGATGGATTTTAACAATGATGAAAATCAAGAGTGCAAGTCCAGCCTCCTGATCTGGAAGCATCAAAGCTGATAAGGAAGCGATTTATTGACACCAAAGGAAAGGGTGGCGAAGTAGTCAAGGCGCGAGCCAACAGTGGCTGATGTTACTCCTTGATAACCATCAGGGGTGAGAAGAGGAAAGATGGCTTCCAGGTAGTGCCTGAAGAAGGTATATAACGTAGCCATGGTCGAAACCTGGGCATACATCTTAAGTTTCCAATATAGCCTTAGAGCCCAACCTAGCAAGCTCTACCGGCCATTAAAGGCCTACTCCAGCATTAAAGACCAGAGCCAAACATGTCAAGAACATGAGAGAGGCTCAAGTCTAACCTGAGGGCCCAAGACATGGGGACCAGAGGCTGGTGTTTCCACGTGTGATCAGCAACCCTGATATGTTCTTATTAATCTTCACATCCAGTCCCTGATGTACAAGATGCAGCCCTCGATTAGAAAGTGTTAATCATGCCGCCCAGACCCCGGAGTGTAAGTGGATGATTGAAGTGAGAGATTGCATTCAATACTGGGCAATTACCTTATTTTAATTTGAAAATAGCTCATAAAACCTACATAAAAACATTGTAGAAAATAAATCCAAACCTTCAGCAATCATTTAACACATATGTGCAGCTTAAAAACAAATGCAGGGAAATAATGTAAATACAATAACACTAGTTAAAAAGATTTAACAACAAATATCTCCCTGCACAAGACAAACTGTGATCAAAATGAATAAAAAGATTTTATAATCTAATGTCATCATTCCTCACGAGTCCTCCATGAGTTCAATAACTATCGGGCCACCACAAACACAAGATGGACAACTTTTGAATTTCTTTCCAAGTCTGCTTTCCCAGAGCCACAGTCCTAATGCACTTTGCCCAACATTTGGGAAATAACCCTCAGACTGCAAGGAACTTTAATAGTGGCACAAAAGAAAAAACATATGATTTTTCTCGTACCCGTCACAGAGGGACAGCATGTGGTGACTGAAATACTCACAATGAGCTGTCCAATGGTAGACTCTCTATCTGAAACGTAGAAAACTGAGGGCCTTATTTCTAACACTTTTGTGCCGCTGTTGCATCATTTTTTGTGATGCACTAGCAGTGTAGAAAAATGCACCATGTTGGAACTTATTTACAAAGTGATGCATCCAAGCAGATGTGTCACTTTGTAAAGCCCTGACACAGGTATACGGTATGCAGGATGGGCGTACCCTGTAAAATGCCGCGTAGAAGTGGCACAGTGAAATCTATCAGATTTCACTGCGCCACTTCTAAGATGCCACTGCTAAATCTTAGGCCTGCCTCACAGCAAGCGTAAGACTGATGCAGGCACATTTGACATGAGACTTGCCCATGTGTAATGACATCTTGTTGGGGTTTCTTCACTTTTGCGACACACACTAGCAATTCATCATTACTGCGCCTACAGATACGTCGGAAATACTGACTTATCTGTAACTCCTTGCGACAAGGAGGGGTGTACATTAAATATGACACATCCATCATGTCGTAAGTAGGACACAGTGAAAACTGTTGCATCACTGTTTTCACGCAGCAATGCAACAGTTCTTATTAATGAAGCCCAGATCAGTTTGTGGTACGCCTGGACCAAGTATTTCTCAAAGTCCTGAAGTATTGAGGGTTTCCAGACAAATTTAAACAAAACAAAATGTGTCATTCCAGATTCCCTGTAGACATCCAAATGATGCTCTTTCTACGCCTCTTTTGAGCCTTGGTAACAACAAAATCCTGCCTTAGTTCAGCTAGCAAAGCACTAAGCACCTGATTTAGAGTCAGCTGGTTGGGAATTCCTATATGGAAATCTGCTCTGCTTGATTATAGCTGAATAAGGTTTCCTGCACCCAGGTGTCCTGGGTGTGGGAATACTGGAACCGATTTTACCTCTGGCCAGTAAAAGCGCATGAGGCTTTGGCTGCTACAACAGCCAAGCCTCATCCCACTCCATCCTGGCAAGGGTGCAGCTTTCAATGCTCCTCCACCAGAACTCATCCCCTCCCCTCCTTCCCCCTCCTCCCCCCTCATCCCACACAGAAGCCCCAGCACATATTTCCCATCTACGCAGACTTCCTTCAGGCAGCGCCGGGAAACCCTTGCGTAGCTGAGCGCCTTATAAAAGTAAATAACATAACATAACATAACATACAAGTCACTACTTGTCAGAAGTGTCTACCATCCCGGCATATGATTTGTTCAGCAGTGGCTCTCAATTTATCATTTTTAAGTTGTTTTCTCACCACTGGTCACATTTCTGTAAGATCTTCATCCTAAAGGATTTCTAAAGAATCTGCATCTGGTCCTTTAATGTTAAACAAAAGGTCTGACTTATCCTTGTGACAAACTTTGTCAAAGTAAGTGAGGACCTCTTAAATCTAGTAATTTTTGGAGACCGCCTCAGTTAAGGGAGGTTTAAATATCTTTACAATTCGAGCAGAAATGGTAACAAAGCTGCCTACTCTAGAAAAGACATTAATGAAATGCTCAAAGAAAGGCAGTACTTGGTTAAACAATGCTGGGGCATGGTAGTAAGATCAATATAATCAATGCATCTTCTCTCACTGAAGATATACTAATGACTAATCATTGATGGATAAATATTATATATTATAGGGGGGGGGGGGATCCAGAGATTGCACAGAGAGTCTGAGTTCAAACCGTCAGCGCCAGTAATTGAAATCTATAATGCCCAGGCTAGAGCGGCAGCCTTATATGGGGCAGAATTATGGGGTCATCAGACATCTACCAGTCTATCCAAGGTAGAACACACATTTAAGAGAAATATATTGGGTCTACCAGTGAGCACCCCTCTCGTACCCCTTCGTCTTGATCTGGGGCTACTCCCAATCGAGGAGGTAATGACATTTTGCCCTCTAGCATACTGGAAGAGACTATGGTCCGTACCTGAACTCGTGTATTACAAGAACGAATTCAGGGACATTTGGGATTCTCTGAGAAGGAAAAATATCCGGTGGCTGACCCACATAAAGTCTACTTGTATTCGTATTGGCCTAACGGAATTGTGGGAAGCCCCTGATGTAACCTGCTTGGAGCTATCTAAAGCTAATCTGCTTACTCACTTCAGGAAAGTAACCTAGCATCCCTGCATGCGAGCACTGATGGGGGAAGATCGACTACCGAATTCCTGCAGGACAAAACAGAATATAAAAGGGAGGAATTCTTAGACCTGATATACCCCGCTTTAGCTAGGAAATTATACATGCAATTCAGGATGGGCACTTTGCCTCTAAAGGCATTTACCTGTAAATGGGATGCTAATAAGAGCATGGATTGCCCCGCATGTGGATACCCACTGGAAATGAAATTCATGCTTTCTTTTTCCGTCCAGCTTATCAGACTGCTCGGAATTATTGGGGGGTAGCAATTTGTAGGAACCTAGGCTTCCACCAGTGTGCCCAAGCTTTTCGAGTGCTTAAATATGATACTCACCCGCCCATTGTATTTGCTGTCTCACGCTTTTTGAATGCCATGTGGTACAGACGTAGGAACCTGATTAAATCGGCTATTGCCCAGTAGCTCCCACCCTTTTAATATGATGTCTGTGTTCGATAATACAATTATGTTTAATCTATTCTTAGCTTGATACAGAACTATATTTTAACCTGTATTTTACTATTAATGCCTCTGTGTTTATTATCTTATCTTGTTAGGACTGTTTTATTCTGTACTTTTATGGCTGTTAGTGGCCAAAATAAAGTTATCGAATCAATATTATAATTAGTGATTCAGGATGGCTGCCTGAGGGGACAAACTAGATCTAGTCCCTCTCGAACACCAGGCTTAAGGCATCCTCGTGAACAACTTCCAGGCAACTTCTCAGTATAACACAACCGGCTATGCTTACTGCTGCCTATATATAGAATCTATGCTTCTGATCCTTTCCTAAGAGAAAATAAATACAAAAAGGAGAAGGACAAAGAAATGAAACTGAGTGGTAAATCCCACAGGCTGACCCAGGGTGATCTTGAGGCACAAAAGGTGAAAATAGCTGTTCTGAGACTGGTTGTCTGGTCATGTGTCAACTTTAGGACCTCGCAAATCAATCATCAACCACTTAAGAGGAGAAAAATCACATTTCATCCATCGGGGTCCCCTCGATACACTCTCTGGATCCTGATGAACGAACCTCTTCCCAGCTCTCCAGCCTAGCTGATGATGCTTTGATGGACCTCTGGTGGAGTCAAACTGAAGCAGAAGTGACTTCTTTATTTCCACACTTCACAGCATTGAAGGGCACTAAAAATACACATGATGCCCTCCAGAGGTCTAAAGAAGGTTGTATTGAAGCCACTGCAGTTCTAGGGCTTGTACAGCCAGGGACAGGACAGGAACAATGTGTAAGTACACAGTTAGCGAGCAGAACAGGGAAGGGTCTTAGGCTGCTGGGTAAGGTGGCATCTTTTCCAGTGCTGGCACATTATTTTATTCACAAAGGACAATGACGGAAATTAAAAAACATACCTTGTCATGACCTTTTCTGTATTACACTTTTAAAGAGATATAGTGATACATTTAAGCTCATGGTATTATTTCCAAGACTTCTCCATTTCACCACTTATGACATGTTACAGTATTCTGGAAGAGGAAAAACCTATATAACGGCCAATAAAAACAGAGAAAGTGAAGAGAAATGGACATGCACATTCTGCAACCGAGGTTAGCCGACTCGCCCTTTAATGAAACTCTGGGCCTGCTTTAGAGGTTGGCGGATGGGTACTCCATCACCTTTGTGTCGTAAATTCTGTCTCCTGTATTGCAAGAGCAATATATCCTACGGTTAGCACGCTCGTTCTTCAATTTTGCTCTGGGCCGAATTCATAGTTTGGCACATTGGATACTCCATCACATTTGTGTCCAATGTCCAGTTGGCTGGATTATAAGTGCATTATATCCTATGGTATGCATGCACGTTCTTCAATTGAACTCTTGGCTCGATGTTTAGCTTGTCAGATTGAATACTCCGGAACAATCATGTCAGATATCCCACCTGCTGCATTAGAATTGCATATTTACAACAAGGGGTGGTGAGGGACAGAGTCTCTGAATTAAGCAGAAAGCTCTCACCCAGTCAAGAGATCCGGGCTAGATCCAACACCGTTTTTTAGCTCACTGCACCATCCCAGTTTCAGAACCTGGCTGTATGCAAATTAGTCTGTTCCTGTCCCAGTGCATGATGGGAACAGGGCAAACCAAACTACAAAAGCCAATTCTTACACTGGGAAGGAAACAAGCTCCCGGGGACCGGTTTCTGGCATTACAGCCGTCTTCGGCCCGGTTTGCTTGAATCCTGATGGTGCAATGAGCAAGGGTCTCACATCTGAGAATACCCTTCCACGCTTAGGGTGGACAAAAATATTTACAACAAGGGGTGGTGAGGGACAGAGTCTCTGAATTAAGCAGAAAGCTCTCACCCAGTCAAGAGATCCGGGCTAGATCCAACACCGTTTTTTAGCTCACTGCACCATCCCAGTTTCAGAACCTGGCTGTATGCAAATTAGTCTGTTCCTGTCCCAGTGCATGATGGGAACAGGGCAAACCAAACTACAAAAGCCAATTCTTACACTGGGAAGGAAACAAGCTCCCGGGGACCGGTTTCTGGCATTACAGCCGTCTTCGGCCCGGTTTGCTTGAATCCTGATGGTGCAATGAGCAAGGGTCTCACATCTGAGAATACCCTTCCACACTTAGGGTGGACAAAAATATTTACAACAAGGGGTGGTGAGGGACAGAGTCTCTGAATTAAGCAGAAAGCTCTCACCCAGTCAAGAGATCCGGGCTAGATCCAACACCGTTTTTTAGCTCACTGCACCATCCCAGTTTCAGAACCTGGCTGTATGCAAATTAGTCTGTTCCTGTCCCAGTGCATGATGGGAACAGGGCAAACCAAACTACAAAAGCCAATTCTTACACTGGGAAGGAAACAAGATCCCGGGGACCGGTTTCTGGCATTACAGCCGTCTTCGGCCCGGTTTGCTTGAATCCTGATGGTGCAATGAGCAAGGGTCTCACATCTGAGAATACCCTTCCACGCTTAGGGTGGACAAAAATATTTACAACAAGGGGTGGTGAGGGACAGAGTCTCTGAATTAAGCAGAAAGCTCTCACCCAGTCAAGAGATCCGGGCTAGATCCAACACCGTTTTTTAGCTCACTGCACCATGCCAGTTTCAGAACCTGGCTGTATGCAAATTAGTCTGTTCCTGTCCCAGTGCATGATGGGAACAGGGCAAACCAAACTACAAAAGCCAATTCTTACACTGGGAAGGAAACAAGCTCCCGGGGACCGGTTTCTGGCATTACAGCCGTCTTCGGCCCGGTTTGCTTGAATCCTGATGGTGCAATGAGCAAGGGTCTCACATCTGAGAATACCCTTCCACGCTTAGGGTGGACAAAAATATTTACAACAAGGGGTGGTGAGGGACAGAGTCTCTGAATTAAGCAGAAAGCTCTCACCCAGTCAAGAGATCCGGGCTAGATCCAACACCGTTTTTTAGCTCACTGCACCATCCCAGTTTCAGAACCTGGCTGTATGCAAATTAGTCTGTTCCTGTCCCAGTGCATGATGGGAACAGGGCAAACCAAACTACAAAAGCCAATTCTTACACTGGGAAGGAAACAAGCTCCCGGGGACCGGTTTCTGGCATTACAGCCGTCTTCGGCCCGGTTTGCTTGAATCCTGATGGTGCAATGAGCAAGGGTCTCACATCTGAGAATACCCTTCCACGCTTAGGGTGGACAAAAATATTTACAACAAGGGGTGGTGAGGGACAGAGTCTCTGAATTAAGCAGAAAGCTCTCACCCAGTCAAGAGATCCGGGCTAGATCCAACACCGTTTTTTAGCTCACTGCACCATCCCAGTTTCAGAACCTGGCTGTATGCAAATTAGTCTGTTCCTGTCCCAGTGCATGATGGGAACAGGGCAAACCAAACTACAAAAGCCAATTCTTACACTGGGAAGGAAACAAGCTCCCGGGGACCGGTTTCTGGCATTACAGCCGTCTTCGGCCCGGTTTGCTTGAATCCTGATGGTGCAATGAGCAAGGGTCTCACATCTGAGAATACCCTTCCACGCTTAGGGTGGACAAAAATATTTACAACAAGGGGTGGTGAGGGACAGAGTCTCTGAATTAAGCAGAAAGCTCTCACCCAGTCAAGAGATCCGGGCTAGATCCAACACCGTTTTTTAGCTCACTGCACCATCCCAGTTTCAGAACCTGGCTGTATGCAAATTAGTCTGTTCCTGTCCCAGTGCATGATGGGAACAGGGCAAACCAAACTACAAAAGCCAATTCTTACACTGGGAAGGAAACAAGCTCCCGGGGACCGGTTTCTGAAATGCCAGAAATGATGCACTGGGCCAGGGACAGACTGATTTGCATATAGCCAGGTTCTGAGCTGGGATGGGGCAGTGAGATAAATAACGGTGATGGATCAAGCCCTGATCTTTGGACTGGGTAAGAGTGGTCTGTTTAACTCAGACACTCTGTTCATCACCACCCCCTTTTCTAAATCGTTTTTGGCCACTATAGGTGTGGCAGGGTATACTCAGACATGAGTCCCTTTCTCACTGCTCCATCAGGATTCAAGCAAGCCGGGCCGAAGAAGGCTGAAATGCCAGAAACCGGTCCCCGGTAGCTTGTCTCCTTTCTGGTGAAGAATTGGCTTGGTAGTTTAGTCTGCCCTGTTCCCATGATGCACTGGGCCAGGGACAGACTGATTTGCATATAGCCAGGTTCTGAGCTGGGATGGGGCAGTGAGATAAATAACGGTGATGGATCAAGCCCTGATCTTTGGACTGGGTAAGAGTGGTCTGTTTAACTCAGACACTCTGTTCATCACCACCCCCTTTTCTAAATCGTTTTTGGCCACTATAGGTGTGGCAGGGTATACTCAGACATGAGTCCCTTTCTCACTGCTCCATCAGGATTCAAGCAAGCCGGGCCGAAGAAGGCTGAAATGCCAGAAACCGGTCCCCGGTAGCTTGTCTCCTTTCTGGTGAAGAATTGGCTTGGTAGTTTAGTCTGCCCTGTTCCCATGATGCACTGGGCCAGGGACAGACTGATTTGCATATAGCCAGGTTCTGAGCTGGGATGGGGCAGTGAGATAAATAACGGTGATGGATCAAGCCCTGATCTTTGGACTGGGTAAGAGTGGTCTGTTTAACTCAGACACTCTGTTCATCACCACCCCCTTTTCTAAATCGTTTTTGGCCACTATAGGTGTGGCAGGGTATACTCAGACATGAGTCCCTTTCTCACTGCTCCATCAGGATTCAAGCAAGCCGGGCCGAAGAAGGCTGAAATGCCAGAAACCGGTCCCCGGTAGCTTGTCTCCTTTCTGGTGAAGAATTGGCTTGGTAGTTTAGTCTGCCCTGTTCCCATGATGCACTGGGCCAGGGACAGACTGATTTGCATATAGCCAGGTTCTGAGCTGGGATGGGGCAGTGAGATAAATAACGGTGATGGATCAAGCCCTGATCTTTGGACTGGGTAAGAGTGGTCTGTTTAACTCAGACACTCTGTTCATCACCACCCCCTTTTCTAAATCGTTTTTGGCCACTATAGGTGTGGCAGGGTATACTCAGACATGAGTCCCTTTCTCACTGCTCCATCAGGATTCAAGCAAGCCAGGCCGAAGAAGGCTGAAATGCCAGAAACCGGTCCCCGGTAGCTTGTCTCCTTTCTGGTGAAGAATTGGCTTGGTAGTTTAGTCTGCCCTGTTCCCATGATGCACTGGGCCAGGGACAGACTGATTTGCATATAGCCAGGTTCTGAGCTGGGATGGGGCAGTGAGATAAATAACGGTGATGGATCAAGCCCTGATCTTTGGACTGGGTAAGAGTGGTCTGTTTAACTCAGACACTCTGTTCATCACCACCCCCTTTTCTAAATCGTTTTTGGCCACTATAGGTGTGGCAGGGTATACTCAGACATGAGTCCCTTTCTCACTGCTCCATCAGGATTCAAGCAAGCCGGGCCGAAGAAGGCTGAAATGCCAGAAACCGGTCCCCGGTAGCTTGTCTCCTTTCTGGTGAAGAATTGGCTTGGTAGTTTAGTCTGCCCTGTTCCCATGATGCACTGGGCCAGGGACAGACTGATTTGCATATAGCCAGGTTCTGAGCTGGGATGGGGCAGTGAGATAAATAACGGTGATGGATCAAGCCCTGATCTTTGGACTGGGTAAGAGTGGTCTGTTTAACTCAGACACTCTGTTCATCACCACCCCCTTTTCTAAATCGTTTTTGGCCACTATAGGTGTGGCAGGGTATACTCAGACATGAGTCCCTTTCTCACTGCTCCATCAGGATTCAAGCAAGCCGGGCCGAAGAAGGCTGAAATGCCAGAAACCGGTCCCCGGTAGCTTGTCTCCTTTCTGGTGAAGAATTGGCTTGGTAGTTTAGTCTGCCCTGTTCCCATGATGCACTGGGCCAGGGACAGACTGATTTGCATATAGCCAGGTTCTGAGCTGGGATGGGGCAGTGAGATAAATAACGGTGATGGATCAAGCCCTGATCTTTGGACTGGGTAAGAGTGGTCTGTTTAACTCAGACACTCTGTTC
Source organism: Lissotriton vulgaris (assembly GCF_964263255.1). Classification (NCBI taxonomy): domain Eukaryota; kingdom Metazoa; phylum Chordata; class Amphibia; order Caudata; family Salamandridae; genus Lissotriton; species Lissotriton vulgaris. Next base: position 809,953,444 of record NC_141700.1, read on the forward strand.
ATCACCACCCCCTTTTCTAAATCGTTTTTGGCCACTATAGGTGTGGCAGGGTATACTCAGACCTGAGTCCCTTTCTCACTGCTCCATCAGGATTCAAGCAAGCCGGGCCGAAGAAGGCTGAAATGCCAGAAACCGGTCCCCGGTAGCTTGTCTCCTTTCTGGTGAAGAATTGGCTTGGTAGTTTAGTCTGCCCTGTTCCCATGATGCACTGGGCCAGGGACAGACTGATTTGCATATAGCCAGGTTCTGAGCTGGGATGGGGCAGTGAGATAAATAACGGTGATGGATCAAGCCCTGATCTTTGGACTGGGTAAGAGTGGTCTGTTTAACTCAGACACTCTGTTCATCACCACCCCCTTTTCTAAATCGTTTTTGGCCACTATAGGTGTGGCAGGGTATACTCAGACATGAGTCCCTTTCTCACTGCTCCATCAGGATTCAAGCAAGCCGGGCCGAAGAAGGCTGAAATGCCAGAAACCGGTCCCCGGTAGCTTGTCTCCTTTCTGGTGAAGAATTGGCTTGGTAGTTTAGTCTGCCCTGTTCCCATGATGCACTGGGCCAGGGACAGACTGATTTGCATATAGCCAGGTTCTGACTGGGATGGGGCAGTGAGATAAATAACGGTGATGGATCAAGCCCTGATATTTGGACTGGGTAAGAGTGGTCTGTTTAACTCAGACACTCTGTTCATCACCACCCCCTTTTCTAAATCGTTTTTGGCCACTATAGGTGTGGCAGGGTATACTCAGACATGAGTCCCTTTCTCACTGCTCCATCAGGATTCAAGCAAGCCGGGCCGAAGAAGGCTGAAATGCCAGAAACCGGTCCCCGGTAGCTTGTCTCCTTTCTGGTGAAGAATTGGCTTGGTAGTTTAGTCTGCCCTGTTCCCATGATGCACTGGGCCAGGGACAGACTGATTTGCATATAGCCAGGTTCTGAGCTGGGATGGGGCAGTGAGATAAATAACGGTGATGGATCAAGCCCTGATCTTTGGACTGGGTAAGAGTGGTCTGTTTAACTCAGACACTCTGTTCATCACCACCCCCTTTTCTAAATCGTTTTTGGCCACTATAGGTGTGGCAGGGTATACTCAGACATGAGTCCCTTTCTCACTGCTCCATCAGGATTCAAGCAAGCCGGGCCGAAGAAGGCTGAAATGCCAGAAACCGGTCCCCGGTAGCTTGTCTCCTTTCTGGTGAAGAATTGGCTTGGTAGTTTAGTCTGCCCTGTTCCCATGATGCACTGGGCCAGGGACAGACTGATTTGCATATAGCCAGGTTCTGATTGGGATGGGGCAGTGAGATAAATAACGGTGATGGATCAAGCCCTGATATTTGGACTGGGTAAGAGTGGTCTGTTTAACTCAGACACTCTGTTCATCACCACCCCCTTTTCTAAATCGTTTTTGGCCACTATAGGTGTGGCAGGGTATACTCAGACATGAGTCCCTTTCTCACTGCTCCATCAGGATTCAAGCAAGCCGGGCCGAAGAAGGCTGAAATGCCAGAAACCGGTCCCCGGTAGCTTGTCTCCTTTCTGGTGAAGAATTGGCTTGGTAGTTTAGTCTGCCCTGTTCCCATGATGCACTGGGCCAGGGACAGACTGATTTGCATATAGCCAGGTTCTGAGCTGGGATGGGGCAGTGAGATAAATAACGGTGATGGATCAAGCCCTGATCTTTGGACTGGGTAAGAGTGGTCTGTTTAACTCAGACACTCTGTTCATCACCACCCCCTTTTCTAAATCGTTTTTGGCCACTATAGGTGTGGCAGGGTATACTCAGACATGAGTCCCTTTCTCACTGCTCCATCAGGATTCAAGCAAGCCGGGCCGAAGAAGGCTGAAATGCCAGAAACCGGTCCCCGGTAGCTTGTCTCCTTTCTGGTGAAGAATTGGCTTGGTAGTTTAGTCTGCCCTGTTCCCATGATGCACTGGGCCAGGGACAGACTGATTTGCATATAGCCAGGTTCTGAGCTGGGATGGGGCAGTGAGATAAATAACGGTGATGGATCAAGCCCTGATCTTTGGACTGGGTAAGAGTGGTCTGTTTAACTCAGACACTCTGTTCATCACCACCCCCTTTTCTAAATCGCATTAGAATTGCATTATATCCTATGGTAAGCAAGCGTGTTCTATTATTGAAGTCTGGTCTCGATTTATAGCTTGTCAGATTAGATACTCCGCAACAATCATGTCAGATATCCCGTCCTCTGCATTACAAGTGCATTATATCCTATGGTAAGCACGTGCGTTCTTTAATGGAACTCTGTGCTTATTTATAGCTTGTCAGATTGGATACTCTGGAACAATCGTGTCTGAACAATCGTGTCGGATATCCCGCCCGCTGCATTGCAAGTGCATTATATCCTATGGTAAGCACGCACGTTCTTTAATGGAACTCTGGGCTCGATTTATAGCTTGTCAGTTTAGATACTCCGGAACAATTGTGTCGGATATCCTGTCTGCTGCATTACAAGTGCATTACATCCTATGGTAACCATGCATGTTCTTTAATTGAACTCTGGGCTCGTTTTATAACTTGTCAGATTGGATACTCCGGAACAATTATGTCAGATATCCTGTCCGCTGCATTACAAGTGCATTATATCCTATGGTAAGCATGTGCGTTCTTTAATGGAACTCTGTGCTCGATTTATAGCTTGTCAGTTTAGATACTCTGGAACAATTGTGTTGGAACAATTGTATAGGATATCCTGTCCACTGCATTACAAGTGCATTACATCCTATTGTAAGCGTGCACTTTCTTTAATTGAACTCTTAGCTCAATTTATAGTTTGGCAGATTGGATACTCCATCACATTTGTATCAGATGTCCCTGCCGCTATATTACAAGTGCATTATATCCTAAGGTGAGCACCTTTGTTCGTTCTTTATCAGAACGCGGTGACCTTGACCAGCAGCTCGTAAAGAGGAATGCCTGAGTGTGGCTTGTTACTGTAATGATGCTTGCCTCAGTTTTTGCTATTAATAATTTCCCAAGTAGATATCAATGGATTAGAAGCCGACTGACATACAGCATTTGTGGCATTCCACAATAGTTGTATTTACAATATGTATGGTTTTGTAAGGTGTTAATTCAATCAAAAGATGTTTCCGAGCACTTGGGGAAAAAGGAGGGAGGTGAAAATAGGAACAACAGACAAAATGCCTAATCAGACTCAGGTCCAAATGTTCTCAGAAATGCTGGTCCTCCAGTAGATTGCTACATTTTCAGAAGTTCAGAGAACTAAAAGAGCCAATGGCATGGTTTTTGAAAGAGATGTTATATGTTATGTTACATGATATGTTGTCTTATGTTATGTGATTTATGTTATGTTATGTTATCTCATGTTATGTAATGTCATGTTGTGTTATGTTATTTTATGTTGTATTGTGTTATGTTATGTTATGTTATCTCATGTTATGCTGTGTTGTTTTATGTGTTATGTTATGTTAATGTTATGTTGTGTTGTGTTATGTTGTGTTGTGTTACTGTTGTGTTGTGCTAATGTTGTGTCATGTCATGTTGTGTTGTGTTGTGTTTATGTTGTGTTGCGTTATGTTATGTTGTGCTATGTTATGTCATGTTATGTTATGTTAATGTTATGTAGTGTTGTGTTGTGTTATGTTATGTTATGCTATGCTATGCTATGTTATGGTATGTTATGCTATGCTATGTTATGCTATGTTATGCTATGCTAGTATATATTCTGTTATGTTGTGCTATGCTATGTTACACTATATTATGCTTTGTTCTGTTATGCTATGCTATGCTATGCTATGTTATGTTATGGTATGTTATGCTATGCTATGTTATCTTATCTTATGACTATGCCTACGTGATTTTGTTTTAAGCAAGTCGTAACCTCATTTGAATTACATTTATTTCGTTTTGTTTGTTTAGTGTAACTTGTATGTTTTTAATAAGTAGTCGAAAATACAAAATGGGAGCTGTGAAAATGTGTGTGGAGCTTTATGCACCGTGCAAACAATGCTCGTCTGTCAACCTATAGTTCATGATTGAGTAGGTGCATTTAATGGCCTCCCTGTGCTATGGAGTATCTCATGTACCATTTCCAGCAGATGACAGCTGAAACCTATTTCGCCTTCCTCTAGTAATGATGTCATGTCATATCATGCTATGTGATCTGTGATGTCATGGCCATGTGTTCTCCTGGATCTTCATTTGGTCTGCACGGGCTGTGGATACATGTGTGTCTCGAACCCATCTCACCTGCTCTCCCTCTTCATTCCACACAATGGCGCTCTCATTGAACATAAATTGGGCCCCCTGTGGGGCGCTGTAGTCGAAGGTGCCCACTTTCACATGCTGGATTGACCCGTCTTCTTGGCGTTGCCAGTTCAAGATGTCAAACCTCGGAGGAGGGTCCCCGTTCTCATTAAAGTAGACCTCATCTCCTTCTGGGTTCTGGAAGTGGACCTTCTTCAGGTAGTGCAGGAGCTGGAGAGGAAAGACAGGATTTATGAACCTGGCCAGGTGTGTTCTTGATGACACAGCCACGCCTCTCTCACTCTGACATCAGCTGAATACCCTCCCTGACAGAGGATTTCTAACTGCCCAATGCTTGTCTCACAGCCATCAACAACACTTCTAAATAATTTGTGGACATCAGTGAGGTAACACCAATGGTTGTGTTAGTTCTCATTAGAACATAGTGAAAGGAAATTTCACCCCAAAGTAAATCTGCTTAAGGAAGGGAATAATAGTGATTAGTTCAACTATATTTCCAGCAAGAGCAATTATGCCAAGCAAACGGAAAGGATCAACATTTTACAGAAAATTAATTCTCTGGAATAATTATTGAGAGATATTTAGGAATAAACTATGAGTAAAAAATGCAGCAAATCTCTTACTCATCTTAATGAATGAATAATTACTTTTATTTGATTTAGTTTAAATCATAAAAGAGTGGCACAACCGCTAATACACATATAATTCACGAGCAAGTGTACTGATTTTTTGGTTGATTTAACTTTTATTATAATGTATAATAAAAAACAAGTTAATACCAGTGTGCAATTGATTCCGACAGACTTGTTAGTTGCCAGCCATGCTATAAAAAACATAATTCTTGAGAGGTTATACTTGGGCTATGCACGGCCAAGCTAGGTACGTGGTCTCTCAGAGTAGCCCTAGGGCAATTAGCAAATATTGAGACAATGTTCGTTAAAAAAAGAAATATATGATTCTAAGAAACTGTGTCTTTATGTTTATGTTTCCCTTATGAACTCAAAATCAAAATCTAAATTTCTATATTCGGTTTTTTATAAAGTGGAAAAAACCATAAAAGTACAAAGAATAAAATTAGGATAGAAATATGTAAACAATCATTAAAAACGTCATCATATTCAGATTACTAAAATAAAAAAGGGGTGGTAAACTAGACATCCCAAGAATAAAATCCACATTAAAATGACTTCAGATAAAAAAAATAACAGGTTGTAAATTAGCAAGTAGTATAAAATTTGTTGAAACAATTTTACAAAACAAAATTTAACCAAGATTTAATCTGTGCTTAACACAAAACTTTAGAAAGCAGGCAATATTTTTGGAAAAACACTCTGCCTTCAATAATTGTAAGGCGAGAAAAGCAGGGCGGCATCTGCGAAGCCCCAAAATTTTTTAAATTGGCAGTAACCAAAATTTCCTAGGTTCTTTATAACATTTACAAAATAGAGCTATGTGGATCGGGGATTGGGGAGATACTCCATCACATGTACAAAACGCTTGGTTCTTAGAACAATCATTTGTGCAAGGAAAGGTCCACAATCGATGAAAGATATTAAATCTAAAGCGAGTCAATAAAAATCTTTCGTAACCACTCAGTTTAAATGTTAAATAAGGTTGAATGGTCATAGTGGTCTGAATGGTTAGAATATGTTGAACCGAGGGTTTACTTGCCTCTACAGTGAGTCGTAGTTGATCAAGGTGTGATATACATAATTTTTTCAACTCATTTCGGGATATTTCTAAAATCGTTAAAGGGGAGTGATAATACAGGGGCATGCCTAAATCATAAAATCCAAGTCAACTTATCCTGTACCCATTGTTGAGCAAAAGGCAATCACGTAAAAGACCTCGGCATAAATCAGTTTCTGTAGACGACCAAACACGATGCCACAAGAGAATTGGCTGAACTTTAATAATGCCTGATACATATGTCAAGCCCAGTTCTAAATGGCAAGAATAAGTTGAAGAACTCTGCGGGACTGCGAGAAGGAATCTCATGAAACTGTTTTCAACTTTTTGGAGGGCGTCCACCTTTCCATGTCCCCAAACCCCAGCTCCGTAAGTCGCTACGCTAATGCATTTAGCTTGGTAAATTTTGACCATTTCGGTTGGTGGTCTTTTTCCTAGCCTTTGTGCAAAGGCTATAAGTGCCATGGTTGCCCTCATAAAAAGCAACTTTCTTGCCTCGATTGCCTGTTTCCACGAGGACTTGTCGTCTATTAAAATTCCTAAATATGAATAAGTATTTGTTTTTTCCAACTTTATGTTGTCGATAAAGATATCCCTCATTTATTTTAGTCTGGATCCTGAATGCATGGTAAATATTTTTTTAATATTAATTTTAAGGTCCAGGCTAGCCATAAAACCACAATATCTCTCCACAGCACATTGAAGTTCCAGAGGAGTTCTGGCTAAAATCACGGCGTCATCGGCGTAGAGAAGGGCCGGTATGGGACGATTTCAATGCAAGGCAGGTCCCGGCAACCCTCCACCATAGCTGATTCCAAACCATTTGTACAGAGGGTGAGGAGGAAGGGTGCCAGGACGCAGCCCTGCCTTACCCCCCTCTCAACGCCGATTGCTTCCGTGGGTTCCCCCTTTAAACCACTCTTGCAGTGGCACCGGTATAGAGTTCACGAAGAAAATTAACTATAGATAATTCTACCCCCATTGCTGAAAGTATAGACCATAATTTGGAATGGCTTACGCAGTCAAAGGCTGCTGTTAAGTCCACGTAAGCCATATGTAAGTGTCCACCCTTTGCATCAACATCTGCCAACTAAAAGTGACAGGTTAAGAACTTGTTCCACTGTCCCTAGTCCCACTCTAAACCCAAACTGGAGGTCAGATACTATATTCAAATCGTCAGCCCAGGTCTGAAGACGCTCTAAAACTATACGACCAGTGACTTTACCCATAGAATCTAGAAGGGAGATGGAACGGTAACATGCTGGAGATTGACGATCTCCTTTTTTGAAGATGGGGACGAGGATTGAAGCTGACCAGGAATCTACAAGCCCCACCGCACATGAGGCGTCAAAGACCTTGGTCAATAAGGGAGACCAGAGTTCCAGATTACGTTTAAAAAAGTCGACTGGAACCCCGTCGGGCCGGGTGCTTTTCCCCCCTTACTTGCTAATAGCACATTTTCCACCTCAGTGTGTGTGAATTCAAGAGAAATGGGGTACACTGTTTGAGTACAATGGGAAGCTAAGCTCTCATTCACAGATCGCGTTGAGTGTTCCTGTGGTTGCACGCTGAATATCTGTGCGTAGTGTTGCACCGACGTTGGTTCATCAATAGCTACAGCTATTTTAGGGTGGTCCTTCACACCTAAGAGGAACGGAGATTTAACAACTTTCCCAAAGTTCACACTATCCTTCATAGTACAACTTTTGTGAAGTTGTTCCCATAGGTGTTTTTTTTAATTCGACTTTACTGGATTTTACGGCCTTGTTATATGCCTTTCTAAGGCTAGTGATTTCCTCTTTGTCCCTATTTGTTTTATGGCGAGCAACCTTCAGAGCATAATATGATGTTGTACATGCTGTGTTAGACCACCCCTTAGTAGATTCCTTTCTAGATGCTACTTTTAATTGAAGTGCCTCCTTTACTGCGCTTGTTATGTTGGAAAAGCTAACCAGGCTCTCTTCATTTGAGGTGGCAGAATTTAAGCATTTTTCGATCGATAGCAACTCTTTCTTCACTACTGTGGATGTTATTTCAATCAGGTCTATTTTTGCCCACCTAAGGGAAACCCCATTTAATCTATCCAGGGTTAAAGTATTTTGCCCAAGGATTCTAACGGGGTTAGATCTTACCGGCCTGTCAGGTAGAGAAAGTGAAAGGCTATTAGGGAAATGGTCACTGACAGCGTTGTCGAGGGTTCGAAAGTCATGGATACAGCCGGCCATATTACGTGAGACAAAAATAAAATCAATAGTGCTAAAAGCTCCCCTACCATTGACTGTATAAGAAAGTGGAACTGCAGGAACCACTAATTCATTGGCCAGACCAAGTTCTAGAAAAAATATTGTTTCATTCAAAAGGTTACCGATAGTTGTGTGGGGAAAGTGGGTTCGGGCGATGTTATGTTCATCCTGTGTGCCGCAGTTTTTGTTATTTGTATGCTTGCAAATTGGCATATTAAAATCACCACCCCAGGTTATTGTTAAGTCACTATTAGAGTATTTGTTCCTTAATTCCTGCAGTGAGTGGGAGATGTCACGTATTGCTTTTATTATCTCCGTCTGCTGGAGGTTGTTATAAAAATTAACCAGCACAAACGTAGCAGTTTTATTTGTTTTAAACGTCAAAATCTGGAACTTAGGTTCTAATTTAATAGGAAAAATTTCCTCTATCACTAGGGAATTTGAAACAAATATTGTTAGACCCCCCTTTTGCTCTCCCCGAGGATGAAGCCAACGCATATGAATTATATGTTTTATAACCCTCAATGTGAATGGGCGACTTAGCCCATGTCTCTTGGTGGCAAAAAATCCGATATTTACTGATGAGTTGTAACCAAATTTCATTAGTCACTTTAGAGCACAGGCCAGCCATATTCCAGTAAATGACATGAAATTTAAATTCCCGGGATTTACGCGAGCCAGTAGGTACCTGGATAGATGGCTCCATGAAAGCGGTATGGACCTTTGGTGATAATGATTGTTTTTCCCACTCAAGTGGCGCCTCACTCACTACACTAACTATATTTACATTCTCTACCAGGTGAATATTCCTGGTAGGACGCCAGGGCTTAGGTGCCAACAAAAATCCATCTTGGAAAAGATGACATTTGGTTGGACCAGTCAGTCGTTGTCCTCCAGCCCGTTCTCCCATTAAATATCACTCCTAACAGCCTGATTCATGTAGCTAAATTGCACTCGCAAAGGGCCAGATTCTCAGAATCTGGCCCTTTGCGCGCGCAATTTTTGCATTTGGTATTCATGATACCAAATGCAAAAATCGCTATTTAAGAATTCGCATATTTGCGTGGAATGGCATTTAAGGAATCTCTAATAGAGATTCCTTAAATGCTATTCATGACACACAACAAAATAGCGATATTGGACATTTGGGGCCGCTATTTACCGACAGGTCAGACCTGTCGGTAAATAGCAAAAACTCAGAAAAATGCTTTTAAAAGCATTTTTCAAAGTTGCATGTAGCACACACACATGTCCTTTGGACATGTGTGTGCGCAACACCTGTCCAAAAGTGCATTTTAGGGGTGCTACAGGGCGTCCTTTGGACACCCCTGTCACCCTTAAAATCGCTATCTCAGTTGCGAGTAGCAAATTGCTACTCGCAAATCCCCATTCATTCCAATGGGCCTCTTGGCCCATAGGAATGAATGGGGAGTATTTGCGAGTAGCAAATTGCTACTCGCAAATAAAGAACATGTAGGAATCGCTATTTAAGTAGCAATTCCTACATGAATGCCGTTTTGCGTGTCCTCAATAGCGAATCGCTATGATTCGCTATTAGGGACACGCAAAACGGCCCGTACATGAATCAGGCTGTAAGTTCCTACTAATGTAATCTGCCACATATAAACTGGAGTAAAGGCCTGGTAAAGGGTCCCGAAAACCACAACACTAAACCTGATAACCAACAATAACTACAAAAACACTAACCGTGGGACGCGGAGCAGCATGCTGACCAGTGAAAAGCACAATAATGCCTCGCCTGGGGTTGAAGATTTGTAATATTACAATCACAATACAATACATAACCCATACCAAAGCTAATATGATAACATTCAGCAGCCAGACAGTCAATTGTAGATCATACCGACTGCCTAATAATTGCCATTCCTGCTTCTTATACTCATATACAACAAAACTACTAAGAGTCATATCCATCGCACACTAGTGTACTAGTCCACAGCAATCAACTACCCATTACTGTCCGCTCAGGTGTGGAATAACTAAAGAGATTTTCTACATGCCGCTGGCCAACAGAGGACTCTCATTTAGTCCACCACTGCAGGCTCCGACTAGCCACTTTTTTGGCCTCATACAATGACAATCAGATTTCAGATGACATTAACAAAGACCAACCCATCTATCCATCAATTTCCCCTTTTGCACATGCCTCCCAAAGACGTACGGCCTCATTTACAAGAAAGTTCCGCAGCATGGCATCACAAGCCCTTTGGCTGTGCCACTCTGCAGCACTTTCAGAGCACAGGGATGTGACATATTTACTTTAATATGTCACATTCCTAAGCTCTCCCTTGAGCTGATGCACAATGAGCTGCCATGTGCTGACTCAGGCACCCCTGCACAATGGTCGAAGGATACCTTCGGCATGGGGATGATTGTTTATGTGCAGGAAGGTGTCCCTTCTTATACGTAAACAATCTGAAATGGCATTTTTCAACTCCTACGTGGGCTGCATTAGCACACATAGAACTTGCAAAACGTAATTTTTTTAATGATTATGTATGCGCAGGAAGGGACACCTTCCTCTACATAAACAATCATCAGAGGTGATTTCCTCGTTCTATGTGTGTTGCAGAATGTAGCATGCATTGAAAGAGGAAAATAACGAGGAGAAATGAATACATTTCTCCTCGTTGCGCCTCCCTAGACCTCCCCTGGGAGGCATAACATTCAGATGCATTTCCAGGTTTAGGATTTCTCGTAAATCTGGAAATGTGTCAGTTTGCATGGGTGTTGCGTGGGAACACCCACAGCAACACCCATGGAACACCCCTTTCACGCAAAGTGTTATGTGTAAAGGGGACATATTTACAAGGACAGGAAAAGCCACGCAGGGTGGCTTTTCCTGTCCTTGTAAATATTGGGCAGTAAAATGCGCCTCCGGTGCTTCACAAAAAGTGACGCACCGGTGGCGCAAGGGGCTTGTAAATCTGCCCCTAAATACTTTAAACAAAATATCTCAGAGGGGTCAACCCAGTGCACTAACCAGTTAAGTGGACCAGGAATATTACGAAACTCCAAATTCGGCCTGGAGAGCAGCTCAAAGCTGAAAACCATAAACTGCAACCCTGTCTTTAACACTTTTTCATTCAACACACTGCTAAGAACTGTGTCCCATATCACGATTAACCCTGGGCAAAGCAATACGCTACGCTTGCGTAGTTTGCGAAGTTTCCACTACTTCGCACTACGCGAATTGCACGTAGCACAGTGCAAACACGCGTTGCGTAGCATAGCGTAGTGCAGCGGTCATTTTTTGCTTGCTCGCGGTCCTCAACATCAAGTTGGCGACCGCGAGCAAGCAAAATGACATCCTGGCAAGACTTTTTCCTCGTTCGCGATCAGCATCATCAAGTTGCTGATCGCGAGCGTAGAAAATAAACCTCCCGGCGAGATTCTCAACGCGGGGAGGTCAGGTTTCTCATTGCGAGTGGTAACGTATGCTCACAACCACTCGCGATGAGAAACTACCAGTCCGCGTTGAGAAAGCTGCCGCTCGAGTAAAAATCTACTCGAGCTGCAGAAAACTACAGTTCGCACTGTGCAAGATGCCGTTTTCAATGATTGCACAGTGCCGGATGCCTGTCTGCACTGTGCAATCATTGAAAATGGCATCTTGCACAGTGCGAACAGGCTACTACGCAGTTTGGGCAGTGTTACGCGTAGCTCACGTAGTGCGGAGTGCACTTCGCATAGCTACGCGTAGCGCTATTGCAAACTACGCCCAGGGTTAATCAATATAACCACCACCTTGGTGGTCCTCACACACAACATGGAAACACATTCCACACAGAATAAAACAGAGAAAACACACTACCAACCAAACACTACCTATGTAAGCAAGCATTTCAACACTTCACATAGGCGTAGTTTGGGCTGAATAATTATTGCAATAAAATACCTGCCAAGGTCTGAAGTGTTGTATGTTTGCACACGTCCCATTAAGAAATGGTCCTTTGCCCGGCCGACAAGAAAGAAGATTGTGCAAAGCATGAGACGTAGCATAGATGGCATTGTACACGTTATTCGTTAGCCTAAAATTGTTGGCATCCAGGACATGCGGCTTCAGGCCCAGAAGGTCCTCAGACCCAGTACAGCTTGTTTTTTTCTGATAGTCTTCAGATATGGCACTGCTGCTGTTAGTGAAACCCTCTGGCCAGGTGCAGTCAAAGGCTACTTCCCAAAACTCTTTGGTGAAGAGATCCTCTGGATTCCGATGTGGATTCAGATTATAAAGAAAGTCTTTCAGTCCAGGGATGACTCCCCTGCGGATAGCAAAGCTAATTGTTCCAGTGAGCACTATGGAGTAGTCAGCAACAGAGAGAAGAGAAGAGCTGGCCCAAACGTGAGTAGCAATCCAAATTATTCCTGTGATGTTCTGTCTGGAAACTTCCTCCATGAAAGGAAGCAGATAAGGCTCTGGGCAGATGGTGACTACAGCTTTAGCAGAAGACGTTCTTACAACCTCCACCAGATGAAGCAGCTTTGTGGTAGAGTACAGTGTAGGTATCTCTTCCCAAAAAGCAATGCATGCCCCAGTATTCAGAATGTCCTGCTTGACAAGAAGCATTGTTGACTGGGTGGAATCTTTGTCCAGTGAGAGAAGTCCAATCCAAGTCCACCCAAAGTGCCTCACTAGCATGGAAACCCCAACACTCACGGTATCTGCGTTAGGCATTGTACGCATGAAGGACGGGAATTGTATCTTATCACTCAACAGTTGGAGGTGAGCACCATGGCTGATCTGAGAAAATAGACCATATGTTAATAGGAAGACATGCTAAATTAAAAGAATTGCAGTTTGTGCTTTAGGTAAAGATGTGTTCTATTGAAATACTTAAGAGAAGATTTACTGATCTTTCACACAATGCTATTCATCAAGGAAGAGACCTGAATTGTGCCATATTTACAAACAAATGGAGCTGTTTAGCTCTTTCCCTGAGCTGGCCCACTTGTGGCTGCCTAGCGTCAACACAGGGTCCCTTGCCCCAGGGTGTAAGAGTGCTTTTGTTGTGAGTAGGATTTGTTTTTGTGCAGGAAAGGCTACCATTCTGCACTAAAACCATCCTTAGATGCGTATTTTCATTTGTATGTGTGCTGAAGAATGCAGCACCCTTGCAAAGAGGGAGTGATGAGGAGAAATAAAAATATTTTGCCTTGTTACGCCTGCCTTGGGTAGGCATACCATTTTGGTGCAAACACAGGTTTATAGCCAGAAGTAAATATGGGAATGCATCAATTTCCATAGTTGGATACCCAGGGACGCCCATACTCCACCCATAACACACCTGCCCAACGCAAGGCAACTCACTGCAGTACTATGCGACGCATTACTTTTTTTCTTACGGAGCCATGCAAAGCCAGGCAAATTGGGCTTTAAGTGGTTCAGTAAATATGTAAATACATTTTGGGCCGGGCTGTGTCTAAGAAGTAATAAAAGTCCTAAGTGAAATGTTAGTAAATCTGAGCCTAAGTTTTTAATATCAACCTGCACTTACATTGACTCCAGAATATCAAGATTCTAATAGTGATCTTCACTTACATCAATCCCACAAAATTGAGATTTTAATATCAACCTGCACACATATATACTCTCATTTTTATTTTCAACCTACACGTATATCGACTCAACAATGCTGAGATTTGAATATCAATCTGCACTTGTATCGACGTACTGTGACTCCACCATATTGAGATTTTAAAATCAATCTGAACCTATATTGACTGCACAACATTGACCTTACAAAATCAACCTGCACTTGACTCCTCAATATTGACTTCCAATATTTTGTCAAAGTAAGAAGATGTGGAGGTAAGAATTATACATATAAACTTAAGTATGTTTGGTTTCCTTGATTGTAGGTAGTCGATAAGGAGGAGTCTGCATATGTGCAGCAGATGTTACTGGCCCCAATATTCTGACAAATAACAACTATAAAGCTTGTGAAGAGATTGTTGCTTTCAATCTAGCTTCCACATATAGTGATTGCAGCAATGGGACATCTGAGAAATGTTTCTCACCCACATATCTCCTTTTCCTGATAATTTTCAGCTTTGATTTTACCTGACTTGGTTACTGCTATTTCTGTGACGGCAGCTGCTTCTGTAGTAGTTTTTGCAATTGTAGGCAATACAACCTTATCTGCCATTCAGTTTAAAGGCAGCAGGCAGTGTATAATGGTGCTCTTTGTGGCATCTCTTTTCTCTGCTCTACCTAAATTGCATCTTTTTGGAGATGATTAGTGTTGCCCTGATTCACCCAAGACACTGCAAATCTTGCAATGACAGACTAAATCATCTCACAGCTCAGTGGCAAGTCTGGTTCCTTATTCCCAAAACTGAGACCTCCTAAATGAAGCATAAGAGAATCCCTAAACTACAACTGGAAGCACACTCAGAGGACAGAGTGTGCAGAGTGCCAAAAAACGCAAACTCTTCTCTTGAAACACTGCACAATCTGGTAGAATTTTATTTACTGTTAATAGCTTCAAATCACACAAAATGCATCTGAGGAACAAGTGTTCATGTCCTTTCAGGCTCTGCTCCAGTGCCCGAGGCTCGCATGTCACTCCTATCCTGATCATTCTCTCTCTCTCTGTCTCTCCACTCTTGACCTCTCCTCCTCAGGTTTGTAGACTTTCTCTGTTTTGTGACACATTTGTTTTATTTTGTGGCTTTGTTTCTCTGACTTGTCCTATTTTTTTCTCTGCCAAGTTCCATTTTGCTCTGTTTTTGAACCCTCAGCTTTGCTGTCTCTCCTCAGTGCCTCTCTTAGCCCTAAGCACTTTGTCTTCTGCCCCTTTTGTTCTTTTCAGTGCTTCTTTGGCTCTACTTTGTGCCACTTTTGCTCTGTTTTACATCTTTTGTTTTTCCTGGGTCCTCTCTCAGTTTAGTACTTCGTTCACTTGGTTCTGTGCCTCTTTTCTCAGTGCCCATTCCCCTTTGCCCTCTGCATGTGCCCTTTTGTTTGTGACGTTTGTTTTTGGCCTTAGTGTTTTCCCACTCTTTTCCTCACCTCCAGTGGTCCTTACTTCTGTCTCACTCTCCTGCTTCACACCTCCTCATGTCCACTTCCTGAACCCTTTAATGCCTCTCACCACCCAAAGCACTCCAACCCTCTCCCTTAACCACTTAATGGCTGCAAAAGCCATGGATGCATTGAAAGTGTATCAAAAGGTAAGGCGTTCTCTGCCCATCCACGCCTGGACCATGTCCAGCACCTACTCCCACTCACTGCTAATCTGCTTCAGCAGTTCTCACCCCAACCAACCCTACTGCTTGCTGAGCTCCTTGTGCACCATACCACACACCACCCAGGAAGCGTTCTTCTGGGCTTCTGCTAAATACTCATGCACTGTCCCAAACACTTCTCCCAACCCCTTCACAGACAGCACACAATAAGCTGTTGTACACTCACACAGACTAAACCCCACCCATACAGCACCCCACACTCTCATGCATACTCCTCAACAGCTGCTCGCTCATGAAACATGCACAAAGATCTTGGAGCTGCTGTACAACCATGTGTCAGACCTTCTAGTTCTCATGGAAACATGGCTGAACTCATCATGGGCAGCTGACATTGCTATAGCCACACTCACTGGCTACCAGATTGTGAGGCAGGCCCTCAACCAAACCCTGTCTCCCTCACAACTTGACTTTCCATCACACTCAAAGAACAGATCGTTACCTCATAGCCCAACATAACTACAAATGAGACTACCCCCAACAATAAGACCATTCACTCCAGAGTCCCGTCAGGCTCCTGTCCCCATCACGCCTTTAACAAAGGACCCCTAACTGTCAGTAAAGTTTTAACACCCATCCATAACACCTCTATTGACTTAACTACCATCCCAGATGCATGGAAATATGCCTCAGTCATGCCCCTGCTCACGAAACACTAAGCAGAACCAGTAATACTTTCCAACTATAGTTCGATCTCCGTCCTACTCTACTTTACCAAAGTCTTTGAGAAGATTATCGATACACGTCTCTCCAACCACCTCATCAACCACCAGGTCCTCTGCACCACACAGTAGAGCTTTAGGCCCAACTACAGTACTGAAACAGCATCCATCACCACATCAGATGGCATCCGCATGATCCTGGACAGAGGACACGCCACAGGTCCCATCCTCCTGGGACATTTGACATGGTCACAAACTCCACTCACATCAGCTGCCTCCACAATATTGAGATCCAAGGAGCTGCTCTCTCCTGGATCTGCTCCTTCTTGACAAACAGAACTCAAGTTGTCAGCCTGGCACAATACTCAGTGCTAATCCAGCTCCAGCACGACGATAACCTGGAGCATCTAATGTATTATCTCTCCTATGTCCTGAATTCATGTGAGTAAAAGCATCCAGTTCTGCAAAATGAGCTCTTACCCTTTAAGCATGCTTGTATTTAGTGGCAGCATCTTTTAATGGGAGCAGTTAAACCTTTTGAGGTTCGGACAAACCATCAAAAAATCGTTTCTGAAGAGCACTCAATGAAGAAACAGCAGACACACTTGCTGGGCCTATTGCTTTTATCAATATGATTTCAATATTACTCACATCCCAGGCATGGATCACTGAAATAATATAGACTGCCAAAATATCGACCTGCAAAAATATCGTTGCCAAAATATCGACAGACAAAATATCGACTTTCTATCTACAAACAGGTAAGTACAAAAATATCGAGTACAAAATATCGTTAACAATAATATAGATGTAAAAAATATCGACTTTATTAAAAACAGTGTTAAATTAAATTAATATTAAATTTAAATGACTAAAATATACTTAAAAATACTTAAATTAAATTATAATAATAAAATAATAAATGAAAATAATAAAAAAAAAATTTACAATCTTATTTGTTGACCCTGAACCCTAAAATATACCCCTTTACCCAAAAACCCAAAACTGACCCTGAACCCTAAAAATACCCCTTTACCCAAAAACTAAAAACTGACCCTGAACCCTAAAAATGCCCCTTTACCCAAAAACTGAAAACTGACCCTGAACCCTAAAAATGCCCCTTTACCCAAAAACTGAAAACTGACCGTGAACCCTAAAAATGCCCCTTTACCCAAAAACTGAAAACTGACCCTGAACCCTAAAAATGCCCCTTTACCCAAAAACTGAAAACTGACCCTGAACCCTAAAAATGCCCCTTTACCCAAAAACTGAAAACTGACCCTGAACCCTAAAAATACCCCTTTGCCCAAAAACTGAAAACTGACCCTGAACCCTAAAAATGCCCCTTTACCCAAAAACTGAAAACTGACCCTGAACCCTAAAAATGCCCCTTTACCCAAAAACTGAAAACTGACCCTGAACCCTAAAAATGCCCCTTTACCCAAAAACTAAAAACTGACCCTGAACCCTAAAAATACTCCTTTACCCAAAATTTATCAATATTATTTAATTACCAATTAATTATTAATTAACAATAACAATAAAGTAAATATATTAGCACATTAGCTGTAATTATTTTAATAATTAATATTATTTTTTCCCAATTAATTACTTAAGAATAACACAAAATTATATATATTAAAATGTACTCTAATTAATGTAATTAACTAATTACAATTAATCAATTACCAATTAATTACTAATTCAAATTATGTACAAAATTATATTAATTAATTAACTAATTATTATTAATTATCAATTAATTATTAATTATAAATATTTACAAACATATATTAATTAATTAATTATTATTAAATTACTTCCCACCCTATTCCCCTATAAACCCACAACCCGCTACAGAATTACATAACGCAATTATTAAAAAAACAAATTCCATTTAATAAAATATTTTATAACATTAATACACACTTTTCACACATATTATTACATAAAAATACACTATAAAATATTATATATTATTAAAAATTCGATATTTTTGCTATCTATATTTTAAACAGTCGATATTACTTCACTTACCTGAAAAACGATATTTTTGTAGTCGATATTATGTCCAGTCGATATTTTGTCCAGTCTATATTTAAAACTCGATATTATGTCCAGTCGATATTTTGGAGTCGATATTTTGTCTGTTCACCCCCAGGCATAAAGATTGTTCTTGAATCTTTCGAATTCCTCATCTAGATGCACCATTTTGGTTGAAGACACTGAGACTCCTATCCGTTTGCATCCTGACAAAGTTCTCTGTCTGGCAAAGTAGATTTTACAGTGTATGAAAGAGAAGCTCATGATGAGATCTCTCCAGAAGGCATTCATGCTCTGCAGAGTCAAATATTCTTGGCCTACAAACAGAATTTTCATTTTTCTTGCCGGTGTTGTTGATCTCTACAGAGGTCCTTCAAACTGAGGTTCTGGGAATGTTTCAAGGCACTACAGTAGCAAAAAGAAAAATCATATCGCTAGAATCCATCTCCCCATGTGACTGGACTGATCATTACAGTATCTTCTTATCCATCAACAGTGAGGTAACTCCAAAACAAAACCAACCTACAAAAACAAAACAATGGAAAAGGAATATCCGGAATATCAATGCCAACGCCTTGGTGTCCCAATGCAATTCCGCCCTGACACCATCAGCAGACATGGCCGATGTCCAAGATCTTACGGACTTTACAACGCCACTATGCTTGAAATGCTGGATACCACAGCGCCCCTTCAAGAAAAAAATTTCTCCACCAAAATCTCCAAACTGTGGTTCAATGAGAATCTTAACTCAGACCGGCGCAAATTAAGTCTAGCTAAGCGAGCATGGAAAGCAGCACCTTCCACTGATGATCTACACCAACTTAGGGCACTGAGAAACACTTACAACAGAAAAATCTTAAAAGCTAAAGCAGACATCTTCAAAACACAGCTGAACCAAGCCATTAACCGTCCTAAACAACTATTCAAAATCGTAAAACAACAATCGCGTAACTCTGCAAACGTAGTGGAGCTAAGCAACCCGGCTACCCCTAACTGAGACGAGCTGGCCAAATTCTTCCTAGAAAAGACTAGAACCATTGAAAACTACATTCAATCTGAGAAAGAACCCCAAATATCTACTGACCAAGAAAAAATTATTCACTCACAGATCAAGGACCTTGCCTGGTGACCGGAGTTCCAAAGAGCAATGCCAACTGGCACTATTTCTCGTCCACCACTGACCACCAAATCTATAACACCCTGCTAGCATTCAACCCTGCCAATCATTTCTCCGATCCCCTACCCCCATCTGTATTCAAAATGATAAAGTCCTCTATTCTACCACTATGGGCAAAAATTGTCAACGCCTCTCTTAGGCAAGGTTCTATACCGAACTGTCTGAAAATAGGGCAGGTCACACCTATACTAAAGAAAGCCAACTCTCTCTCCACAGACCTCAACAACTATCGCCCTATATCCAGAATCCCCATGCTGGCAAAGTTGATGGAAAAATGTGTACAAATTCAACTTTGCAATCACATCGAGAACTTCAACCACCTAGAGAAATACCAATCCGATTTCCATCAAGGTCACAGTACTAAACCAGCCCTCACCCACATAATGGATGACATTTAAAAAATGTTGGATCCCAACGAATTGTGCCTTTTGATACTTTTTGACCTATCTTCCGCCTTCGACCAGGTTAAATACGACAATCTACTGTCTCTACTTGAACGAAGGAAGGGCTTAACCGGTCCAGTGTTACAATGGTTTACCTCCTTCCTAAGGAACAGAACCCAAAGAATCAAGTTGAAGCAATCATATTCTCAACCTTCCATGGTCACACTAGGAGTCCCACAGGGATCAACATTATCACCTATACTCTTTAATCTACTCATGGAACCCCTTGCTAATGCGCTTAGCTCTGCAAACATCCTATATTATCTATACGCGGACGACACTCAACTATATTTGAAAATGTCCTCACCAGGTGACTTCATCTCCCTCAACGCCATTCGTCATAATACCCAAAGTTGGCTCAATGGCAACCACCTCATGCTCAAATACCAGAAAAAACTGAGTTCCTCCTCATCTCCCCTCCCAATCACACACCCAAGATAGACTTAAGGCTGAAGCATCTTACTTCCTTTGATTGCTCCCCATACATCATTGACTCCGTAAAATCCCTGGGAGCTACCCTTGACAGACATTTAAATATGCAGGAACAAATCTACAATACCACCAAAGGAGCCAACTTTCAGCTGAGTATCTTAAGAAAACTTAAACCCTTCCTCCCACAGACTGATCTAAAAATGGCAGTCCAAACCCTAGTACTACCAAGACTGGACTATGGAAGCACCACTCTTTCCGGTCTTCCAAAATACAGACTAGCACTGATCAGGGCATCGCTTAATGCTGCGGCCAGGCTGGTCTCTGGAATAAAAAGAAATAACCACATCCCTCAGGCCCTCTTGAGGTTACATCAACCTTAGAGTCTTTTGTTGAGTTTCTGTTTACAAGGTTGGCGAGCTTCATGCTGAAACATGTCCTCTTTGTGCACAATCCAAGGCAGCCCATGATAAGCCTGTTGGCTTTTTCCAGTCTTTGCCTGTCCCTGCTCATCCATTGCACACATTTTCACCCATGTTATTGTAGATGTACCCCTGATGGTTGGAGTGTTAATGGTTAGAGTAGACCACTTTCCTAAGATGTTTCTTTGTTCTTTAGGCTTCTCTCTGCCAGCATTATTGCAAGGATATTACTGGCTGATATTTTCCACCTGCATGGGATCCCCAACACTATGATCTCAGACAGGGCTCTCAGTAAATTTCTAGATTCTGGTGATCAATTTACCCTAACACACGTATCAATCGCCCTGGGTATCCATCAAGCTCTGTCCTCGGGTCACCAACTGCAATCCAATGGACAGACAGACAGGGTTAACCAGAATCTTGAACAGTATCATTGATGTTTCAGATATGCCACTCAAGCCAATTGGGAAGAATTCTAACCCTTAGCAGAGATTTTTCATAGCACCTCTGTTCACTCTGCTACCAAGGTCTCTCCATGCTATTGTACCCATCCTTGTTCCTTTCCATCTTCTCCATTGCACACTCCTCTTGTGCTTGCTGCTCCTGATTTCCTGGAGGGACTTGACTCTGAAAGAAAAGTAATTGTCATATATTTACAACATGTTAGAGCTATTATAAAGGCTAGAACCAACTGGTACAAGACTTTAAGATAGAATAGATGGTTTGGTTCTCTTCCAGGTTATTGCCCACTTGAAAATATTGTCAGTCCTCTTTTGTTCTTAAGTTGTTGGTCTCTTTGTATTGACCAAGCAAAAAATTCCTGTTGCATTTAGGTTCAGCTTTCTTAAGTCTTTGAATATTCACCCTATTTGTATGTCTCCCAGAGGAAGTCTTTTGTACTTGATCCTTTTTGTTGGAGCTCTCCTCTTCTCCTTTTAGTGTGATCGGGGATTCCAGGCTTTTCAGAGGCTGCTGACAGTTCTTTGTTCAATGGATGGGCTATACTGATTTTCTTTAATTCATTGAAATCTTCGTCAAGCAAGGAAGTATGTAACGCCTTGACTTTTCCCTCCTGAGAAGTTGACAGCTTCTCAAGGGCACTTGCCTACCATATATTCCAGTACCTGATAATATTGCGACTTCCAAAAACAATAGTTAAAGTGTACAAGGCTCTTAGATACATATCTCAATCACTTTACATCAGCACACTGAGATTCATATCCGGTCACATCTGAAACTGGAGCTTACATGAGGTGCGATGTAGCAAGAGCAAGACGTCACCTTCCTGCACTTCATGCTCATATCCTGGTGAGAGGCTGCACACCCAGATTATGACACTCAGAACTCATCAGCATTTCACAATCGCTGTCACCCAATGGCCTGCAGGAAACAGCAGCAGTGAAGGGCAGTGGTTCAGGCAGGCTGATGTCAAACATGAGATTATTCTTCTGATATCGGGCAGACGCTATTGTCCAGAAGCTGTGGTTGAGGCTTATGTGAGCTCTTTCCACGATGGTGATATCTCCAGAGATTCTGCCCTGAAGTTCCCAAATAAAGAATGAGCTAGCTCTTCTCCTGTAATCACATCCTGTCCAGGTAGTATCATTTCTGTCCCTATTTTTGCTGCATTTTTCAGTGCAAGATTTTTGTTGGATTCCCTATTTCCGGAAGATCCACAGTGGCTCTCCTCTATGCTATGAATCTTGAAGGGCTTGGTGACTTTCTCCCTAAATTTGCATCATACACAGATTCAATCAGGAGCCACAGGTTAGCCTAGGGTTGTTTTTTCTCCCTTTGAGACTTGTTTCTCCTTAATGGGAATATCTTAAAGAGACCCCTAACACTTTTCACTTGTGTGTAGGTGCAGGGTGACTCTGGCTATTGGGAGGAATCAAGAAAGCAACTTCGAAGACCTTCACAGAACCCAGTCCTTGACATGTTGACTCACAAACGGAAAGTTTGTGATGTACATCTATGTACACTCACAAGCACTGCTGATACTGAAGACAGTAGGGTTGCATTGAATGAGGTAATCTGTCAGTGCTTTGCACTAATAAATTATCAAGGGATTGTGTTACATCCTTCATTCACATGTATATTATATTCTGTATCTTTAAATTGACTTGTATTTATTTGTATGCTTGAAGTTCCATTTAGAACTCAAAGTAGCTGCTAGGCATCAGGGTCAGTTGCCTGTCCTTGCCTGCATAGTGGCTGCCTTCATCTGTTGCTGTGCCGCTTTTAAATAAACTATCTGGATATCATCTTTTGTTCCTGCCTGCTTTATAACAAAATTTGGCGACGAGGGAGAAGAACCAGCTAAGCGGCACAGGTGTGGAGTTTAATTGTTTTATTTTTAATATTTTTTTTCTACATTGCTGGGATCAAAGCTAGAAGAAAAACGGACTGGAGCATTGTTTTAAGGAGCAAGGTAGACTCTGTGGATTGAAGCTCCCGAAAATTTGACTCCAACCAACAGTGAATGGTACATTTTAAAGCATTTTTAATGAAACAGGGCGTTGTTTACTTTTAACTCGTCCTCACCGGCAGCTGGAGCGAGATGAGCGGCGGGGGCATTTCTTCAGTTCCAGCGTGAGCAAGCGGGCTCCTTCAGTTCCACCTTGTCTTCACTGAGAGCGAGACCGGAGCGAGCACGGAGATCGGAGCGAGAACGGAGTTCTTTGGTGTATGATGTAGGAGAGAGGGGAGTTCTAAGCAACGCGAGCTTTCCTCAATCTTCGCATCATCACGTTGTAACGTAACGTGACGGCCATTTTGTTTTGTTATATCGGTTTCCATGGATACAGTTACCGATCACAAGGATTTATTAACTTGTATTTAAAGAAAAAAAAAATTTAAGAAGGAATTTGCAGGATCAAAGCAAACTTTATTTTATTTTTGTGGTGATACAATATTTGAAGTAAGTGTTATTCGTATCTTTGACAAACAATATTTTAATTTGGGAATCGTTTTTTTATCTGGGTGGTTTTCTCCATTACATCGCTATTTTCTTCATAAAGTGGTTCAGAAAATATACATTTTGGAAAGGATTTGTATATTTTAAAATAGTTCCATTAATAGACAATACAGCAAGGAAAACAACCCACATTATTATAAAGGAAGTCGCTATAAGGAGGCACTTGGATATTTGAGCACCACATTATTTATGTTTATGACTTTACGTTGAATACCAATTCTCCTTTTAGTACTTTTGCTGGTTGACAGTTTATTACCACGTTTGGAAAATGCAATTCGACCCACCAGAAAAATTTCTACAAAATAAAGGTGATCCGCCAATTCCTTGGACACGATGGAAGGAGGAATTCTTCAATTACATGAAGGCTATTGATGGTGAACGTATGAGTGCCGAGAGGAAGAAAAGTATCCTGTTACATTGTTTAGGGTCAGAGGGACAGATGGTATTCAGGGCTTTACCACCTATTCCACTTGCGGAAGGTGAGGGTGAAGGTTCAAATGTTTATAAGGAAGCGTTACTTAGAATAGAGAAAAGATTCAAACCTGTTTCCAATATTGCTTTAAACAGGTATACATTTTATACACATGCACAACATGACATGGAATCATTTGATGATTTTATTACTGCTTTAAGGTCCTTATCTATACATTGCAATTTTGGTAGTTTGTGTGATGAAATGTTGAGAGACCAAATCATTGTTCATGTTAAGAATAAGAAAACGCAGGAACGGTTTTGGGAGTTGGGGGATCCAAAATTGTCGGAAGCCATCGCCGGGAAACATCCTTTACAACGCAACTTTTACCACGCAGTGCCTTTACGATGCAACTTTTACAACGCAAACCATTACAACGCATTGTGCTGGGGGGTGCTCTAGGATAGCGAATAGGTTTAATTTACTATCCAACACCTTCCCTACTATCCACGGAGACTGGAGTTGGAATAGTAAATTAAACTAATCACTATCCAGCGCCCCAAAGCACTATGCGTTGTAAAGGCATGCGTTGTTAAAACCGCGTTGTAAAGGCATGCGTGGTAAAAGCATGCGTTGTAACGTCATACATCCGCCATCGCCATAGCTAAATCGTTAGAGCAATCTGAAAAATGGATGCTAACAGTCAAGAAACATAATGAGCATAAATCTGATTCGGTTGATGAAGTCTGTTTGGTTAAACATACAGATGGTCAAGTTTCTGATAATTCACATTTTTCAGAGAGTTATTCTAGGTTTAATAATTTGGGGCAATTTAAAAAGTTTGACAAATCTATTACATGTTTTAAATGTGGTAGTAAGGGACATGTGGCTTTGTATGCTGGATGTCCTGCTATAAACAAAGAGTGCAGGAAGTGTGGAAGATTGGGACATTTTTCAACAGTTTGTAGAGATGTCAGGAACCGGAAATGTGTTCAAAATCCAAGAAGCAAGATAGTTTATGTTACTGAAGAGACACCCAAGGTATGTAAATGCACTTGTGTTAGTGGAACTACGTGTAATGAGGAAAAGAAGGGATTTGTGTTTTCCTTAGTGGAGGTGTTTCTAGCCTCAATGACTATGTTGAAGATGATTCCATAAAGAAACCCATGTGTGAGATATTTGTGTTGGGACATAAAGTTGATCTCATGGCGGATTCGGGTTCGCCTTGGATGATAATTTCTAAAGATTATTTTGATGAGCGTCTAGGTTCTGTTCTGGATTTGGTTGATATTTTACCATCTGATGTATGTCCTCTGAGCTTTAATGGTTCAAAAATTGACATGTTAGGATTTTTCCTGGTTGATCTTACCTTCAGATCTAGGTGTGTTAAAGTCAAACTATAGTAGCTGTCAAGGGTGTAAATGTCATAGGTTGGAAAGACCAGTGGAAATTTGGGATTATACTTAATCCTCATGCAAAAGATCCAGTTTTGTTAGATGAAACAGTTGTTTTTGAAAATATCTCTTCCATTGTATCCGAAAAAAATACTGATATTATCAGATCTGAATTCAAAGATGTTTTTTTCAGATAAGTTGGGCATGATCCAGAATTTTTCAACAAAATAAGACTTAAACTGGGAGTTTCTCCCGTCAAACAGAAGTTAAGGGGAGTACCGATTAACATTAGAGAAGAACTCCAAAAAAAATGGAATGAGTTAGTTTTAGAGGGAATCATTGAACCCATTGATTCTGCCGAGTGGGTTTCTCCCATTGTTTTGTTGAAAAAACCGGATAAAAGTTTGAGGATATGTGTCAACCTCAGGGCTTTAAATTCTGCCATTATTGTGGACTGTTATCCTCTTCCTAACATAAATGAAGTGGTTTCTTTGTTGGAAGGTGCTAAAGTTTTTTCCACCCTCGATCTTAGATCTGCCTATCACCAGATTCCCTGACTGATGACTCTAAATGTCTTACGGCATTTATCACTCCTCAAGGCTTGTATCAATATACAAAAATGCTGTTCGTTTTAGCGTCGGCAGCCTCTGTTTTTCAAAGGGTTATGTGTAATATTTTCAGGGATGCTTACCAATTCGTCAAGTGTTTTCAGGATGACATTCTGATTTGTTCAGGTACCACTGAGGAACATTTATTACATTTGCGTTGTGTGTGTGAGAAGTTGAGGAAAAGTGGTTTGACTTTAAAGTCAAATAAGTGTAAACTGTTTCAAGACTCCGTTGAATATCTTGGTCATACATTATCCGGGGATGGGGTGGTACCAAAGAAGTCCAATGTAGAAAGTATTAATAATGCCCCCCTCCCTGCATTAAAGAACAGTTACTTTCTTTCGCAGGTATGTGAGAGTATTATAGTAAATTTGTAAACAATTTGCAGCAAAAATGGAACCCCTTAGGAAACTTCTCAGACATGGTCCTTCTTTTGAATGGGGAAGAGAACAACAGTCTGCTTTTGAACATATTAAATCAGAGATTTTACATGCTCCAACACTTAGCCTTTCTGCTTAAATAAGACATGTATCATTACTGTTGATGCAAGCATGTATGCTATTGGTTCAGTTATATCTCAGACATCTGGAAAAGAAGAATGGAATGTGTGTTTCGCATCACGAACCTTAAATGAAAGCGAACGCAGATGTGCTGTTATAGAAAAAGAATTGTTGGCCTGTGTTTGGGCGATTGAACATTTCAGAAACTACATTTGGGGCAGTAAATTTGTTTTGAAAACGGATCATAAACCGGTAGTCAACATTCTTTCTCCAGGTGGGGGTTGGAATTCGACTGCACACACTACCAGACTGACCTCTAGATTACAGGAGTTTTGTTTCACGCCTGAATTTGTTCCAGGAAAAAAAAATGTGGTTGCTGATTTCATGTCTCGCCTTCCGTGTCAAATATCTTCCAACAACATTTCTGATGACACTGATGTAGTCAAGTGTTTACAGGATGTTTTATTGGGTACATTTGAGGATATTTCTGAAGAGTCTTGGACTCTTGTAGATAATCAAGATCTTTCTTTGCAGACCATCAAGAAATATATTTTGGAGGGTTGGCCTGACAAGAAGAATTTAACAGAAAATGTTATGCCTATGTTTAAAGTTTATAATGAATTGAAATTAGAAAGTAATTTCATTTTCAAATCTGGAAAATGTGTACCACCATTTGCAATGCAAAATGTCATTTTAGAACTTGCTCATAAGACGCATCTGGGAATGTCTGCTATGAAACGTTTAATAAGAAATTATTTTTGGTGGCCAGGATTAGATCGTATGGTTGATCACAAAGTAAGAGAGTGTGAGGTTTGTATGGGTAGTGAGAAAATGTTAAAAATGAATGTTCCTCCGTTGAAGAATTCACCCTGGCCCACTGATCCTTGGAAAAAAATAGCATTTGATATTTCAGGTCCATTTATGTGTCTACCCAATGATTCTCGTTATGCCTTTGCTCTTATTGACTACCACTCTAAATGGCCTGAGGTCAAATGTGTTTCTTCTGCTTATACCAATTGTGTTATTGAATTCTTTAAGGAAGTATTTTCAAGAGAAGGTTGTCCTTCGACACTTGTCACTGACAATGGGGTTCAGTTGACCTCATTAGAAATGGAGGATTTCCTTAAAGGACAGAACATTTTACATCATACTGTTTCTGTCTATGAACCCCATGAAAATGGTTTTGTTGAGCGTTTCAACAGGGTGTTGAAAGGGTTTGCATCTGATGTTGTCAAGTCGGGGTGCAACTGGAAAAATCTTTTGCGAGAAAAGCTTTGTCTTTATCGCATAACTCGACACTCAACTACTGAGGTTAGTCCTTTTCGTCTTCTTAAAGGGCGAGATCCTGCTTCTAATATTTGTCCTTGGTGGTTTAGGGACAAATGTTCGAATAATTCCTTTTCAAAGGAGCTTATTAAGGATGTTTCCCATTAAGTTGAATCTAAACAAGCAAAATCAAAAGAGTGGTATGATAATAGGTGGAATACTAAAGCTTCTAACTTGTCTGTGGGTGATTGGGTTAGGTTTAGAAGGCCAGGTTTCCTAACTAAATGTTCAGATAAATTTGGTAAACCTATGAAACTGGTTAAAGTTTTAGTAACAGTGTCATCGCTCAAGATGGTAAGTTGTGGAACATGAAACGGGTTGCTAAATGTCCTGATGTTCATAATACCAAGCTTCCTGATCCACAACGGAAAACTATGGAATCTATTGCATCTAGGGTTAAGTCTTTTTCCCAACCAAAATGTGTTCCCAGGAAATTTGCTGACTATGTTTCATAAACACCTTCATTCCCACAGTCTTTTTGTATTTATGTATTAACATGCTCACATTGTTTTTTCTTAATGAAGGCAGATGTGTTACATCCTTCATACACATGTATATTATATTCTGTATCTTTAAATTGACTTGTATTTATTTGTGTGCTTGGAGTTCCATATAGAACTCAAAGTAGCTGCTAGGCATCAGGGTCAGTTGCCTGCCCTTGCCTGCATAGTGGCTGCCTTCATCTGTTGCTGTGCCGTTTTTAAATAAACTATCTGGATATCATCTTTTGTTCCTGCCTGCTTTATCAGATTGATTGAACAGACCAGGCAGTGTAAGTCCCAAAGGACGAGGGCCCAAGGCAAATAAAGGAAACCAACACAAGGCAAGATTCAAAGTCTAAACCATGAAGGTTTATTTAAAGTGAAGTTTCAATACAGAAAGTAAAAGGCTATTGGTTAGTCAATTCAATTCTGCATCAATATATCACGAGTAAAGAGAAATGTCTAAGTATAAAGTCATCATAATGACTGCCATTAAGTATGTCTCTGTAGAAAGCAAGGTAAAGTCTGGCAATGATTCTAAGTGCAGAATTAAATAGCAGACTGCCATGAAGTCTGCTTCATAGGAAGGCAAGGAAAGGCCTGTCCCACATCCCAAAAGTAGCACATTTTATAAGTTCAGAGGAATACATCACCGTGTTCTTCACATGGTGTGAAGTGGCACCGTAGGCTGTACTAAGAAAGTTATATGACCGGAACCAATCAACATTACAAAAATGATGTTACATAAAACAGGCTTACTCTAAGAAGCCGCCTGGAATTAGTAAACTAATATTTCCTTTAAACTATTTTCAAGGGACAAAAACATTGCAATACTAACCCTGATACATTAAAAAAGGAATAGGAGCTCAGTTTAACCAGCAGGCAGTATTAGCCGTGAACATTTGCAACATTATGATAAATTCTCCCACATGGCTTCCTTTGAAGCACAATGGGGCATATTATCAAGGGGGTTTATCTCCGCTTTTTTGGCTTTAAAAGCCAAGAAAACGGAGATAAAATGATCTCCCTATTACCTAGCTTTCGCTAACACCAGTTAGCGACAGCTAGTAGGAGATAGCGACCATCTTGGGCCCCACTTTGCATGTCAGTGATATTTATCACTAATGACATGCAAAGTGGGCGTGCCAAGATGTTAGAGACTGAAAACAGTCGCTAACATCGCTATCTCCTATTACCAACTTTTGGAGATATTCGCGCTAAGCGCGAATATCTCCAAAAGCTAACACCTGCCCTGAGCAGTTCTTAGCCATGTTATCCAATGGGAGGTGGATAACATGGCTAAGAGCATTTGCTCGGTAATGTATGAATATCGTTGCCTTTTCAGCGATATTCATGCATTTCGGCCGATTTTTATCGCTTAGGAGATAAACCTTGATAATATCAAGGCTCCTAAGCAATAAAAATCGTTGCTACACGGCGATAAAATTATTGCCGCTAAGCCAGCCTAGCGATAATTATCGCTAGTTGTTGGTAATATGCCCCAATATTTTTACAGCATGAAAAGCTCCACCACAAACCAGTTCAATTTAAAGTATTTAATGAAAAGAAAGATATTGTGGAGAGAACACATGCATACATAAATCTTTCCATTGTACTTTTAAAAAGCCAGGTTATCTACAGCTGTCAAGTGATTTATTTTATTTTTACAGTCCATACTAACTTAAACACACATAATGCATGTTAAACTGTTAATTATTATATCTGCTCTCACAAGAGCAAAGACACTTTTCCTATTTTGTGGTGTCTCGATATGCATTACTATCCTAGCGACTTACTGCACTTGGTCAACTAACAAACCCACAAGATGCCAAAACCAACAATGCCCACAACCTAAGCCAAAACACAAAAGGGATTAGGCTTGATTCAGTGACTTTACAGCACTGTGTGTGTGATGCAAACCACACTAGAAAAGAGAAGAAAAACAATGATGTCACAGTGCACATTGAAAGACAGTGTGGCATGTAGTGAGATGGAGTTCCTACCCCAGGCACCAACACTAATCAGCAGTGGTCATTGTGGTTCCACTCTTACCATTACTGTCAGGCTCTCCCTCTAATGCTATTGCTCAGTAGCAGGTGGGTCGTTGTCCGGTGTTGAGTGCGTTGAGGGTAGCGGAGTCATATCTCAGTCGGGTACTCTGGGTGCGGCGGGGTCAGGGGTTCTGTAATTGGGCGCGGTCCAGGCGCGGATGGGTGCAGACGGGCTTGCCAGCGGCGCGCCCGCTACGCGCGGTCGCTACGCAGCTGCAGCGCAGCTCACACCCAATCAGTGTGTCAGACACCATCCTGTACCCTGGATGTGTTAAGGAATGTGTAAAGCCACTGAAATTCACAAACCATTTGCATGACGGAACCCCACATGCATTTACTCCTCATGCCTTTACAATGCTACGCAATGCTTTACTTTACCATACAAGTCATTAAAATGACTTGCCTCTGGGGCGCTGGACTTTGGAGAAGTATGAATTACTTTTCCAACTCAAGTATATGCAACAGTAGGGAAGGTGCTGGACTTAAAATCAAATACCAGTCCAACAATGCGCTCCCTAAAGCAAGTTGTGGATTAAAGGAAAATGTGGTAACGTCTCTGTCGGGCAGTGACTATGTTGTAAAGATAGCTTGTTGTTCTGACTGCGGAATAAAGGACGTTTCCCTTGCCAAACTGTTCCCAAAATGTACGGTTCACACTACACCATGTCCATCCAGCACCTCATTTCATGAAAGTACAGACACCTGTCCCACTTTTTCTACAACTTGTTCCTTACCTGTGGGTACCTGTGAAGGCCCAGGATCCTTGCGACTGCCACAGTAACGGAGGAATAAACATCTCCAATGACAGCGGCGAGAGGCGAGTGTGACCTGCACTGGAAGTTTGGCACCTCTTCCTCGCGCCCCGGCAGGAGGCACATTGCCAGCTTGGTGGCCTTGGTCTCATCGTAGCAGGAGTCGTGAACCCTGAAGCCCAGGGTGATGTTGGGAAGGATGGAAGGGTTTTGGTTTATCTCGTTAACCGCAAAAGCCACAGCTTGCACATAGCGGAAAGCCCTGGTCACAAACCTGAAAGACACAAGAGAACAGGGCATTACACAGGCTCTTATAGTCAATGACTGGCTTCAAACACAACTAAGCAGTACTCAAGCAGAGTTCAAGGTGAGTTGTTGCTTTGCATTGGTGCTCTTACAAGTGCATATTACACGGTTGCCCTATGTTGGACCAAAAAGGCCAGAGCCTTTGGGATAACCACAGATGCTCTACGTGATTGACATACAGACTGGATCTACAACAATTCATGACACATCTTTACATTCTGGGGTGGAACCGGCCCTCAGGGACCAAAGATGGTCACCAGAAACAAACCTCAAAACAGTGAGATTGTACTGGTGTTGTACTGGGATAGCTCTGAGATAGTACTGGGATAGTAATGGGATAGTAATAGTATTGTGCTGGGATTTTACTAGGATTTTATACTGGGATATTACTGGGATTATACTAGGATTGTACTGGGATTGTTCTGGGAATGTACTGGGATAGTACTGGGATTATACTGGGATTCTACTGGGATTGTTCTCTGATAGTACTGGTAGTATACTGGATAGTACTGGGATTCTACTTGGACTGCACTGGGATTGTACTGCTAAATATCGCCGCCCAGAATATTGTGATGCAATCGTGAAGAGAATATTGATGGACAAAATTGAAAGGTACATGCACGGAGGGAAGTGTAAATGTACTGTTCCTATCTGTCTTGAACAGACATTTATATATATATAAATAAATAGCCCCGGGGACTGCCATCCCCCGGTGCTTCAAACAAATGGGTGAGGGGGATCTCAGGCCCCTCCAGCCCCGGGGACCGCCACCCCCCCTGGGGATTCTCAAAAATGTGGGAGGGGGGCCATGGGGCCCCCCTCCTAGATCCCTTGATGGACCTGGGGACCGCCACCCCCAAGGGCCTGCTCTTGCAGTGTCCCGGGGTACCCACCCCGGGACCCTGCTGTTTGCAATGGCATTGCGGGAGCCTCGCGGCTCCCACCCTGTCGTTGCAAACTGCTTTCCTATTTGGAAGAGAGAGCAGGAAACCTGCTCTCTCTTCCAAATAGGAAAGCAGAATGCTTTTCCATATGGGGAGCAGCATGTTAGCTGCTCCCCATATGGAAAAGCAATGCCGGCTCCCGCAGGATGCGGGGACCCAGCTGGGACCATGGGAGGATTGGAGACCCCCCCATGGTCCCCAAAAGAGTGGGCCAGCCCCGAGGGATGGAGTCCCCGGGGCTATTAGTGGCCCAGGAGGGGGGGCCACGTGGACCCCCTCCCCCGCAAAAAAATACAAATAAATAAAAGGGCTGACCCGGGGGATGGGGTCACTGGGGCCAAAAGTGGCCACAGGAGGGGAGCAAGGCAGCCCCTCTCCTAAAAAAATAAATTAAAAAAGGCCCATGCCCTGGGGGATGGGGTACCCAGGGCAGACTATGGCCGCAGGAGGGGGGCCACAGGGCCCCCTTTCAAATAGCTTAATTAAAAAGAAAAAAAAATAGAAAAGAAGGGGGCTACACAGACCCCTTGTTAAAAAAAATATTTTTAAAAAGTGGATCACAGCCGGAGGCCACGCCCCCTTATTGCACCACTCTGGCACGTTGGTCATCAGTGATGTCATCAGTGATGTCACTGACCATGTCATGAATGATGTAATATGTGACATCATCAGCAGTGGTTTGTGGCGCGTGAGGAGGAATTTCAATGGTTTTGTACAAGTGAAATGTCCAGCTAACTATAACACCCCTAAAACCTATGTTTTTTTCAGTGAATGTCTAAGGTTTTTTAAATGCTAATTCCTAACTATAACACGTCTGAAACCTGTTTTTTTCAGTAAATTTCAAAGGTTTTTTAAATGATAATTCCTAACTATAACAGGCCTTAAACCTGTGTTGTTTTCAGAGAATTTCAAAGGCTTTTTCAATGATAAATTTTAAATATATTTATTGTTCTGTTTTTTTCGCATTATTTTACTACATTTTTTATCTATTTATTTTTAGATATCTTATTTTTTAAATTACATTACACATTTTTATTAAAAATATTTTTGTTAAATAATAAAAAAAATATATTATATTCTTTTAAATATATTTATATTATCTTCTTAATTGTTGTTTTTTTTCTGGAGTCGCGCACCCTAAATGCACCATTAGCAATCACTGCGCGGAACCTATCCGCCATTTTAGGATTATTGTGTTGGATCTGTGTAGGGTGTGCGACGGGTACGAGTTTTCCTATGAGATACCTATGCGACTGGTACGTGACTTGTGCCACATACGCGACATGTGCAAATTATGGTACGTGACGGTCGAGCGGTTGCGTGTAACGTCATATGCGTATTGGACACGGTGGGAGCGCGACTCCCGCGAAATTTTTTAAATGTCTAAAAAACATATATATATATATATATTTAATATATGCATTAAGGCAAGACATTATCTGAGTTAATCACAAAAATAATACTCTTTTACTTTTAACAAAGGTACATTGCTTTTAAATGCAATTCCGCGAAGTCGTGCTGGATGCGAGCTGCGTGCACGCACCCTACGCGGACCCCATGTGACCATAAAGAAAGAGATTTGATTGGTTCATAACACTTCCAATTCTAACTCTTGAAGAACCCCACCCATTTCAATCACTCTTCTTAGACCTTCCTTGAGAGAAGACCTTCTACAGAAGAACACTACATTTTTTTGCTTTGGAGACCTCTGGTTTTTATACAGAAAAATGGCTACACCTGTTGTTGAATCTTCAGATTCTGAACATTCTGAGACTGAAGAATTTGTTCCAGAACCTCCCCCTCCAGAAAAATATACCTCCATTGTTTGGAAGTTTTTTACTTTCCCACCGGGGCAAAGAAAAAGTAAATGCAACAAAAGTTACATGCAAGATCTGCTAGGCGGTCCTCTCCAGAGGAGACCCAAATAAGAAATACTCATGTGGGACAGCTAGCATGAGAAAACACCTGCACACACGGCATCCAGTGAACTTTTCACATGAAGAAATTAGAAGATTGCGTGAAAATGCTCCTGCACCACCAGCTGTTCCTAGCACCTCAGGGGCAATACCATCTACTTCTTCATCACACCAGATATACGCCCCCAATTTGGGAAAGTGAGGATGCATTGCGTGCAATGCAATTGTTTAATTTCTTACGGGGAGCAGTCAGTGGACCTTGTTTGTCGTGCCATTGACAACCATCGTTGCTAGTTTCTTTTTTTCTCCTCAAAGTTTTTGGTTCTGTTTGTCCTGTTGACATTTTTTCCCTGTTAAAAAAAAACAAAAAAACACAAAATTATTCCAAAAAACTATAAAGCCACAAAAAGAAAAAAAGAAGTTATTTTCAGAACTAACTACTCTGGTTAAAAAAGAGCTAAACTTGTATGCTAGTGTGTGAAAGTTTACATGAATGTATGTCTAGTAGATAATTGACTGAAATAATAAATTTGTGGTGTATGGTGAATGTATAAGTGCCGAACTATAAGGAAGTGCTGCAGCTTGACACTGTAAAGTGTTTAGCTACAGCGTGCTGTGGTACTTCCGAAGCACAGAGGTGTAACATATGTACATTAATATGTTGCAAGTTTGTGCTTCCCTCTGCACTGCTAGTTAAACTGCAGCCATGTGGTGACACAGGCACCCTTGCACCATGGTGCAAGGATATCTGTGTTGTATGGAGTTTTTTTGTGCAAAAATACACATCTTTCTGCACAAAAACAATTTGTGAAGGTATTTTTTTCCTTCAATGTATACTGTACATTTTAGCAGAAATTCAAAGAGAAAAAATGAGGAGAAATGAAAATAATTCTTCTTGTTGTGCCATGCTACACCAATTGCAGGATGCTGCAACATTCAGACACATATCCAGACACATATCCAGATTTATGATTTCGGATAAATCTGGAGATGTGTCTTGTCCTATGAGTGTTCTGTGCAAACACGCACAGCAACACCCTTAAAACGCCCTTTCAACGCAAAGTGGTATGTATAATAAGGTTGTATTTACATGGAGAAGAAAAGGTATACAGACTGCCTTTTCCTCTTTTTATAAATATTAGGCCTGGGCGAAGCACTACGCTACTCTCGCGGAGTTTGCAAAGTTTGCACAACTTCACACTACGTGAGCTGCACGTAGCACAGTGCGAATACGCGTAGTGCAGCGCAGCGTAGTGCAGCGCTCATTTTTTTGCTTGTTCGCGGTCCTGAACGTCATGTTCGTGACCGTGAGCAAGCAAAATGACATCCCGGCGAGATTCTCAACGCGGGGAGGTAAGGTTTGTGAGTGGTTGCGCATGCTCGCGACCGCTCTCAATGAGAAACTACCAGTTCGCGTTGAGAAAGCTGCAGTTCGAGTAATAATCTACTCGAGCAGCAGAAAACTACAGCTCGCAAGATGCCGTTTTCAATGATTGCACAGTGCCGGATGCTTGTCCGCACTGTGCAATCATTGAAAACACATCTTGCACAGTGCGAACATGCTACTACGCAGCTCGCGTAGTGCTACGTGAAGTTCGCGTAGTGCGAAGTGCACTTCGCGTAGCTTCGTGTAGTGCTACTTCACGAACTACGCCCACCCTTAGTAAATATGAAATAGTGTCTTGCGCTGTAAGTATGATGTACATGCATACTATATAAAGAAATGTATTTGTACTAGGGTTAATGACTAGGCCAATTCTTATTATATGAGTAATAAGTGGAAAAATGTCAGTACTAAAAACAGAGAACAAGATACATTTATAAGTACTTACTATTTGGCTAACTTATAGGACACATTTATTTTACTGAAGGGAAGAAATGGGGCCTGATGTGACATGTGCAAACACACTCAGTGATGTGTTTTAAGTTAAGGAATTTTGTCTGTTTAAATCCTGAAATTCCCTGGGCCTTACTAGCCACCATATCTCTCTATTGAGTACCATACCATGTGTGTTGCAGACAGGTGCTCTGAAGCTGTGTCCTATTTGATACCTGTGTGCAATGGAATTCTCTCGCACAAATCTACTCCATTCACCTTCCCTTTTTTCAACTGTGTGCTACACATTTTATTAAGTTGTTTTTTTATAATGTAAATTGTGGTAAATTGCATGTTTTAGAATTAGGATCTGTGAAAGAAAAGAAAAAATATATAACATGTAATTATATATTTTTAACAGCACTGCATAATTTTAACATTTTACAAACTAATTTCTTTGCCTTTTTTGCTGTTCTCAGAATATATTGAATTTCACTAGAAACAGTGATTTCAATCGTACTCATCACATACCAGCGGGCCAAAAAGCCACAAAAAAAACAATCAATAAGATTGTTTAAAAAAAACAAGAATCCATCCTCAATAAAATACCATATAATACAAATCACGCATATGTAAAATGCTTACTGCTAAGAAAATGTTATAACTTAAACACTGTAAATGTTGTTGCTTAAAACTATACACCGAGATAATGTGCAAGAAAGAGTCCATAATTCAAACATATACCTTTCCTTGAGGACAAATGGTATTATTGCAATCCTTTTTATTTAAATTGTACAATAGTAATCCTATTAAATCACAATAATAAATTCCTCAGAGGCCGAATTATCTTCTTAACACTTTGGCTTTAAAAATATTAGGTATGAATTTGGTGATTCTCTAGGCAAACGTTGTTTGAAAACCAACTGAGCATCATTACAAAGTGTCCAGCCTTTTTCACATTTTAGATAGGCAGTATAATATCCAGATGTTGTGGAAGGACCATCATGGAAAACTATTGCTACTGCTACAAAAGTTCTTCTTGATATTGATAGTTGAGTTGCTACAAAATGTTTTATTAAAGTGTCCAATTTTCTCCCATCAGTTGTACAATGTTGAATATTTAAAATTATATATTGTCCATATCTTTGTATAAATAATGTTGATAACATTTCTGATTTGCATTGGCTACACTCCATGTTTTGATTTGCTGCTTTAACTAATTTATTGAAAGACACTGATTTACAGTCCGGTAATGTCAAAGATAGAAATCTTTCAGTGTCTACATTAGTGCTACATGTATGCATACAATGTTCACAATGATGTTCCCATTTATAACAAAGGCCAAAAATATTTTCTATTTCTATACCTTCATTTTCCAATACGGTAAGCATATACATTAGAAATTTCTGAGCATCTTGTTGGAAATTTTGTGTAAATTGTATAGAACCAGAACATACATTCAAAAGATTACGAACATCACAAATGCTTTGTATTTTACTTGTATCCGTTCTCAATTTTTCATAAATGGAATAAAACAAGGAACAAAATCTTTTTTCCCGATTCTCCATAATTTGCTGTTGCAAACCTTCAAGAAAAAAAACAACATTGACCACTACATTAGCATAGCAGTTTACACCTGAACTGTTTTCAAACTGATAACCAACAATCTCTTCAACAGTGCCCTTTTTAGGTCTCGCTAGACCTATTGCTGCCAAGTTCCTTGTTAAGCGACCTAGATCTGGCCACGAGCGCCGATTACACATCGTGACCGCGCATGCCCCGCCCCCCCAGCCGTGCACATCTTTTGCTCCACATTCCATTCACAGGGCAGCCTCTCACAATCACGCGCGCGCGCACACACACACACACACTGCATACACACACGCCCACACACACATGCAGGCACACATGCAGGCACACGCAGGCACACACACACTCCCCACCACTTACTGGGCTCTTTTGTCGTTGGCTCCTTCATTCCGTCACATCACCGGATTTCTCTCCTCCTGCTGTCTACCGAGAACGCCAGCACTCCCGGGATCCCTGCTTTCTTCTGGGCTCTCCACTACCCACACCCCTCTGCCTCCAAGGTGCCCGCTCCGGACAAGCTACATCACCGCGAGCCTGGCTCAGAGGCGGGGCATCTCCCGGAACCTCGCAGGTTCAAAAGAACTTTCCTGCCTATCAAAGCAGAGCCCGCCTGCGTTCGTAATATACGCGCGCGTGCTTGTTGCTGTGCGTTGAATTGGAAGGAGGCTTCCAGAAGAGTTTTTTCGAGGGGGGGAGACATTTGGCAGCGGAGCTGTGGCCTTATTTTTGTTGCATCCTGCTCTTCGAGCTTTTTGCACTTGCCATCCTAAATCTAGCTGTCACTTTGATTTGTAAATCGAGCAGGTTTCTAGAGTGGATTAAGTCATGCTTGCAGCGTAGTTCATTGGCTTGTTTGCTTCCGTCTCAGGCCATTGAGAACACGCCGGTCCTAAAAGTGAAGAAAAGCAGTGATGCCGACAGAAGGCTGTCCGTCGAAAGAATCTACCAGAAGAAGATGCAGCTGGAGCATATTCTGCTCCGACCGGACACGTACATTGGCTCTGTCGAACCGGTGACACAGGTAAGGGGGGTCACGAAAAAGTGGTATTTACTTACACTATACTATGAAAGAGCCCCTTCTGTCAAGCTGCAAGCAGGGGTCTTCGACCTTTTCTGTAATAAAAGATAATTATGTTCAATGGAAATGATGCTAAACTACTATTCATTTTACTGTGGTAATTGTGATCGTCATAGAGGTTTGCAGTAGTGACCACCCCATGCAATAATACCAGCAGTGATCACCTCAGTGCGTCCAGTCAGGGTTACCAGCAGTAATGTGAAAAAGGCTTTATCAATTTGGAGTTTCTATATAGGTAATAGGTAAGTCGTCGTTGCAATGCCTCTCCCACAAGGGCAATATTAGTAATTAGACTCCTCACCATTGATCATTCAGGTATCAACTTTAAATATCTCCAAACAGGTTTAGTTCTAAATATATATATATACATTCGTCTTGAATACATGCTACTCCGTTTTGGAATAAGTATATTAATTCCACCAAGCAAAAACTTCAAATTTAGCAGGCTGGGCTGCGAGTTTCTTGCGGGTAGCTGGAGAGATGCCAGTAGCACACGAGCTAGGGTTGGAGTTGCCTGAGCTACAAGAACTGTACCTCAAAACATTGGGCATGAAATTGTTCGTACTTTGAGCACATTGACTGGGGTCTACTTATGAACAGATCTATAAACTATACTTGCTGGCCCCTCAAAGTCATGCACACAATACAATCTTTTTTTTTTTCTTTCAGCAAATGTGGGTGTTTCATGAATCTGTTGGGATGAACTGCCGAGATGTGACATTTGTTCCTGGATTGTACAAAATCTTTGATGAAATTTTAGGTACGTTTAACTTGTACACATTACCCCGCAAGGAAATCAAAAATGCATATATCTAATAAAAAAATATAACTGTCGGACAGGGAACACAAAGACTTAATGAAGAGCACAATTTGAAAATCAAATCACGAATTTCCCGTTTTTAGGCCCGGCCATTCGTTGTCTGTTGTAAGTAGTATTGTTGCTTACCCAAGGACATACGTTTGGAGCCTGCCCATTTCTCGTTCAATTCCTTGTCCCTCTGATTTGACTTTTTATTCATACCCCAGCTTGCCAGTTCTGCATCTGTCCCCATGGCTTTCCCTCTTTGCAATTGATTGGCTGATATCGGCGTCCGCCAGTTGCTGCACCGTTATTTTTCTTTGACAGTGCATATTTTATTGAGCTTTTGCCCTCGTGTCCTTCTCTCCTTCCACGCCCCCTTAATGCTAGCCCATGTACTTCTCCCGTGCTTCCCCACCTGTGATCATCTATTTTCCTCCCCAACACCTGTTGGTTCTATATTTACCATATTAGACCCCCCCCCCCCCCCAATCCACTTTGCTTCCACTCTCCTGTCCACTTTTTTTTTTAACTTTAACCACGTTGCACAGCTTGTTCAAAGATTTGCCATACAGCAGTCATGGTAGCTCTGGTAAAGGTCGGCATTTGAGGGTGTGAAGCAGCTTTATTGTACAATGTGTATGAAGAACTGCGTATTGTACCTGTATAGATATTATGTGCAGTGGTCTGCCAGTCTGCGCTCGTTTAGATTCTTAAATATGGCTCTGTTGAATTAAGCACCCCTCTTCTCTTTCAGTGAACGCTGCTGATAACAAGCAGAGGGACAGCAGCATGTCCTGCATCAAGATCGATATTGACCCGTAAGTAATCTCGTGTTCCTTCTAAATCTGCTGTGTACCTGTAAACTCCCTGCGTGGCCGGCTCCGGGTTTCATCCTTAAGCCTTGACTGAACTAGGACCACTTAGTAGCAAAAATGACTGTTGCAAATCCACTCGGATGCTTTAGTCTGCTTTTTCTCTTATGACTTATGCACAGGGCCACCAGAATTATGCAGCAGTTGAGGGCCACATTATGCGCCAGGGTTGACTAAATTATGTACCAAGGAAGGTCAAATCATGCTTTCAAATGCGGCGCATTTTGTGATGGTATTGCTAATGTTGTCGGTTCACGGTAACACTGTCTGGGCAAAGGTTTGTCTTTTTAGTACCATCCGAGCATGCAAACGGCGATTAACTGGAAAATGCACAGGGCATCCCACTGTGTTGTAACATGTGTCGCACCACTTATGTTTGTTGCATTTGAGCTAGAAATATTTTTTGACTGCAGATTACGCAGCAAATGATTGGCTGTGTGGCAGATGAGGCAAAATCCATAATGCGAGAACCGCATAATTGCAGTGGTTCTGCGTAGGCATGAAGGAAACTATTTTCTTCTGTATCAGAAACTGCCACTTTGTTTTAAAAACCCACCCATCCATCTAGGATG
The DNA here is from genome assembly GCF_964263255.1 of Lissotriton vulgaris. Lineage (NCBI taxonomy): Eukaryota > Metazoa > Chordata > Amphibia > Caudata > Salamandridae > Lissotriton > Lissotriton vulgaris. Next base: position 809,994,468 of record NC_141700.1, read on the forward strand.
ATGGAAATATATGATGTGATGGTACCAGTGTTTAAAAATAAAGCATAGTGTTAGTGCTATGATCTGAAATTGTTATAGCGTCTGGCTACAATGTTAGAATGCGGTTTCCAGGCGCTATGCGATGTAGTTCAGCGCTTACAAATTGCGGAAATATACCTTGCCATTCACTTCCTTTGTGTCGGAAGGGCTAGTGCCCGGTGATATTCAGCTTCATCATAACTTGTACGGCATGGCATTCTGCTGCTACCATGTGTCAGTTTTTGGCATTGCAGGCATCCAAGCATTGTCATGACCATGTCTGTACGTTTTAGGTCGAAGCCTAGAGCTATGCACATGTTAAGTCTCGCTGGTGAGATTTAGTGTCATCAGGAGCTTTCACTAGCAGGATTTAAGTCCCGCCCCTCTTTCCCATTGGCCAGTATCACAGTTTATGCTAAACCTTGGCCAGCCATTGGGAAAGAGCACTTGGTGACCGAAAGTTTTCTTTCTGCCCACTTGGACGGACTGGCTTGCCTTCCTTCTGCCGTAAAAGCTTTGTTTATCTTCATGGGGTTAAACAGATGGCCACATAAAGATAACCAACCAAAGGAAAGCAGGCCGAGGCCGTCCATGTGGGACAGCAGAAAAAGAGAAAAGGACTACGTCATGGCAAGTGCTTGTTCTGTTCATGTGAAAACACTAGTTAGACTATTTGCGATTCCATCTGCATTATACTGACAACAAGGGGGGGGGGGGGGATAAAAATGCAGAACCTACAGTCACTTATCATGTTATATTTCAGGACTCGTTGATTTAATTAATCCAGTGACGTTTCAAGATCGGACTTGAGGTCAATCTACCTGCAGTCAAAAAACTTTGCTTAAAATGGTTACTATGCTTTGAATTAACGCCCGTTAATTCCCTTCACGTTAATACTTAATGACAGTTGTGTCTCAAAGACTCAAAAGCCCCAAGGTTCAGAATAAGGGGGGCCAGAAGCGAGTGAATTAATTATCCTCAGAGCGGTTTCTGCAGAAGCTGCCAGCTCCTTTCTGGTGCGAGGCGACAGCATGGCCGCCACTCGATCAGAGTCCCGGAAGAACAGCGGCTGTTTGAGGCTGGGGGCCGGGCTGCACACCCAGGAGCACGGGGACACCCCAGTCAGCAGCCGCCTGTCCGCGAGATTTGTACCGTGAGGCACAACACAGCTGCTGCCTATCTCAATACTTGTGGTCTGCACTAATTTTGGGGGCATGTACCTCTTTACAGAAAAATGCCTCCTGCAACATGTGGTTTGCACCTCACTCATCTTGTATGTAATGTTCCCCCCTTTTCTCTTACATGTGTCCTGGCCAACTCTCCTGGTGTATGTGTCCTGCCCCTTATCCTCGCACATTTGGCCTGCTATCTCTCCCGAAGTATGAGGTGTGCACAGTTCTGTTGCTTGTGGCCAGCACCTCTCTTCTTACATGTGGACTGCTCCGGTCTGGCGGTGGCAGAGAGAGGGGGTGGGGGCGAGCAGTGCTGACAGGCCACAGCTTCCTATCTCACTTGAAGTGCTGCAGAACCGGTTTCTAATGAGGCATCATGAACATAAGAGTGAACTTTGATGTCTTATGACTTCATTAATCTTTTCATAGACATATTACTCGATCGGAAAGAAGTGTTTATATGTGACTGAAGTGGTTAACTTAGAAATTTAGCCATTCGCATTCTTCATACCACGAGTTGAAACATTTGTATTTAATTTTTTTAATTATTGTGCCCTTTAAAAAAAAAAATGGGAGATCCACAACAAAAAAGGCAGTGCTCAGTTTTGACTGTGGTTTACTTCTATTTTTGGAGCCTAATTAGGACATAGTGCCTAATTTTGCAGCTGGTCTGCCCTGGTGTTTGATAGTCTGGTTGGGTGGACTATTTTAAACATTTTGATCAGACTTTTTGGGGACGTCTTATATACATTTTGTATAATGAAACGAAAACATTTTGTATAATGAAACGAAAACATTTTGTATAATGAAATGAAAACAAACACGTCAGGTAAATAAATAACGATGTAATTCCAAACAAATTAGTTCAAAACTCTTTCCAATTGAAAAATGTAGTTTCAAGCAAAAACACACTGATTATGTACCCATGAGTGATACTTTCGCTTTACCATAGGTCGTTTAGCAGAATTTGTGACTATCTACATTAACCGCAGCTACAATAACAAAAGTGAAATGGAGCAAAATAGCAGACCATAAATTTGTAGGGGGGGGGGTGGAGAATGTTCCTATGCATGTAACAAACACCCGGAGTTGGTGTGCTCTCCCCTCCAAACACGCACACAAAGGTTCACAGTGCGTTGAAATGCAACCACGAAAGGTAGTGGCACTAGAGAGCTGTGTGTATGAACACCCCTGCTGGAAGTATGCCATGTGGTGACCAGGAAACGCTGCAAATCACATCAGCGTTTCTTGGAGCTGTGCCTCTGTGCGCAAATACGGTATTGTGGGGTAATGTGAGGGCTCTTATGACCGCGGTGGCGTGGTCAGGTGATGTCACACTTATCGTATTAAGGTTGTAGGTCACCAATGGACCCTTATCATACAGCAAGTGGGGGGAGGTGGCTGCCCTGAGCAGAGGGGCGCTTTCCGAGGGACTGCTCCCCGTTTATTTTACTACCAGAGTGTCATTTTTGACCACAGTCCTATAAGAAGAAAAAAAAGCACTTTTAAGTGTAGCATTTTGTAAACTGTAACTAATTTCGCCCACATCGGTCTAATTGTCTGCTTTCGCTGAGCGCGGATGTGGATTTAGCTGACCAGCCTTAGTGAGGATTTTTTTTTTTAGTTATTTTGATTAAAAAGTAGTCTTTTTTTTTAATTTGGCAAACTCGGACCACATGTTCTACGTGATATACCGGACACAGAGGAAACATGTGTAGGGCACAAAATGAAAATAAGGGTGACATCGAAAGCACACATGTAGCTAGGCACAAAACCTGCCCGCGAGCACACATTTATAATTCAGCATATGGATTCATTAGTGACTGCTTGTATTGCATATACACCTATAAATTCATGATAAATGTAATGTGACAAACGCCTTTATAGATGTATGAGTCAGTGACTCAAAGAATCTCTTGACAGAACATAAGGAAATAACTGCCAAATAAGCGTAAAACAGCCTAACACGATTGACAGCAATAGATAACTAGAGAAACTTGACGACATGCGGGTTTGTGAGTATATCAGCAGATGGTATGAGGTGCTGCATGAGGCCAAATTATGAAAACTACAAACACTTATGAATGTGTTTGCGTATTAATGCTTGTACTCAAATGTGCACGCATAGGGCCACCTATGTAGCTACCATACTTAAGTGCATGCACCACAGCTGAAGCCCCGTGCACCCGAGCTCGCCTGTCTGCGCCTGGTATTGTTGCCTTCAACAAGCGCTATCGCGTTCTGAAGCTCCCACGCGCGCAGCAACTTAAATACTTAATTGCCAACATCTGAATAGTGACTGCTGCAATTTTATTGTTATTTCCGCTTTCCGCTCTGTGCCACATAGCCTGTAAGTGACAGCGTGTATCTTTTCCTCCACTCTAGCGCTTCGTAGCTGATTGGCGCTTTGAACCCTGGTAATTGAATATAGATTGGCGCTTTGTGTCAATTACGTGCACCTCATTGCTGCACTGTGTTTGAATGTTAGTCTTTGAGTGACGCTTTGGCAGAGGTATTGTGGTGGAATTGTGAGCCTTAGCTGCCTGCTGACTATCATTGTACTGTGCCCTCACTGCTGCTTTTAGTTTCACTTTGCCCTCCATTTTGTGTTTGTGCTCTCCCCTGACCAGCCTCTCTGACCCCGCCTCCCAGCTGACCCTCCCACGCTCCGCCCCCTCCAACGACCTTTTAAGCCGGATGGTCCCACGCGCAGCGTCCACGCGCTACGGACACGCCGAAGGTGCGCCAAAGGTAAGCCCGTCTACGCCCGTCCGCGCCTGGACCGCGCCCAGCGCCAGACCCCCTGTCCCTCACGCTGCCCTGCCCCCCCGCGTTACCTACGATGCCGCCACCCTCCTATCCCTTAACCCCGGTCGCACCCCCAACTGCGTCCAAGCCGCTCCTGGACGCACCCATGGACCGTTCTCCTGCTTCTCCTGCAAATTTAGCGGCACCGACAACATCTCCGCTACGACCACACCACAGACTCCCGACCCCAACCACCTACAATGCATCCTTCTCAACACCCGCTCGGTCCACAGGCACGCCATTGACCTTTGGAACCTACTAGACACCATCTCTCCAGACGTCGCCTTCCTAACGGAAACATGGATGAACGCTTCCTCCGCCCCTGACATCGCCATCGCTATCCCTGATGACTATAAGATCGCACGCAAGGACCGCACCGACCATACAGGAGGAGGAATCGCTATCGTCCATAAGAAATCAATCCACATCTCAACCAGCTCTGACGCCAACCTCGCTAACTCCGAACACCTTCACTTCCAGATCCACATCGACCCCAAGACCACACTCAGAGGCACCCTCCTCTACAGACCACCAGGACCACGCGCAAAATTCAGTGAAGACATCACGGACTTCATCCCTCCACACGCGCTCCCCTCCAAAGACTACATCCTTCTGGGAGACCTCAACTTCCACCTTGAAAAGATCAACGACCGCAACACCGCCACCCTCTTGGACAATCTCGCCAACCTCGAACTTAAACAACTGGTCACTTCCCCCACCCACATCGCAGGTCACACTCTCGACCCCATCTTCACCTCCAGCAACCATGTCTCCTTCAACCACACTACAGATCTCCTCTGGACTGACCACAGCTGCGTTCACTTCACCTACAACAAGCCGAAACCCATCATCCACCTCCAACCAACTCTACAAAGAAACTGGAACAAAATCACCACGGAGCAGATCTCCACATCGCTCCTTCAAACCTCCCCAGCCCTCTCTTCTAACGCCAACGAAGCCGCCTCCAACCTCACCCTTTGGTTATCCAAAACCGCCGACACCTTAGCACCACTGAAAAAACGTCAACACAAACTTGGCATCAAGAAGGCCTCATGGTTCAACGATGACCTCAAGAAGTCCAAGAAACTGTGCCGCTCCCTTGAGAAGGCCTGGAAAAAAGACCCATCCGCCAGCAACAAGAACGCCTTCAAAAGCGCCATCCGTACTCACCACCAACTGATCCGAAAAGCCAAGAAAACAGCATTCAAGGATCGACTTGACAACAACGCCCACAACAGCAAGGAACTTTTCAACACCGTCAAGGAATTTTCCAACCCCTCGGCCAACTCCAACGACATCACCCCCTCTCAAACCCTCTGTGATTCCCTAGCCTCTTTTTTCCACAACAAGATTGCAGACATCCACAACAGCTTTGACAACCAACCCGGTAGCCAACCCACCCTACCATCAGCTGACCACCTTCCCCCCGTTAACACCCTTAACGCCTGGAACCCAATCTCCACTGAGGACACCATCCGCCTGATGAATTCCATCCACTCTGGATCCCCCACAGACCCATGCCCTCACCACATCTTCAACAAAGCAGACTCCGTCATAGCTCCACACCTCCGAGACGTCATCAACTGCTCCTTCAACTCCGCCACCTTCCCAGAAGACTGGAAACACGCTGAACTCACCGCCCTTCTGAAAAAACCAACAGCAGACCCCACCGAACTCAAAAACTACCGCCCCATCTCGCTTCTTCAATTCCCGGCCAAAGTCATCGAGAAAGCTGTCAACAACCAGCTTGCCGCCTTCCTCGAAGCCAACAAATCACTTGACCCCTCACAATCTGGCTTCCGAGCCAAACACAGCACTGAGACCGCCCTCATCGCAGCAACAGACGACATTCGAACTCTACTGGACAATGGAGACACAGTCGCCCTCATCCTCCTCGACCTCTCTGCAGCCTTCGACACAGTCTGCCACAACACCCTTTTACAACGCCTCAGAAACATCGGAATCCAAGAAAAGGCACTGGAATGGATCACCTCGTTCCTCACCGGAAGAACCCAGAGAGTCCGCCTCCCACCATTCAAGTCCGAGGCCTCTGAAATCATCTGCGGCGTACCACAAGGATCCTCACTCAGTCCCACCCTCTTCAACGTATACATGAGCCCCCTCGCGGCCATCGCCCGCCAACACAACCTCAACATCATCTCTTACGCGGATGACACTCAACTGATCCTATCTCTCACCAAGGACCCCAGCACCGCAAAAACTAACCTACACGAAGGAATGAAAGAAGTCGCCGAATGGATGAAACAAAGCCGTCTGAAACTGAATTCAGACAAAACAGAAGTCCTCATCTTAGGTAAATCCCCCTCTGCATGGGACGACTCCTGGTGGCCGGAAGCCCTCGGAAATGCACCCACCCCGACAGACCACGCACGGAACCTTGGCGTCATCCTGGACTCTTCACTCTCAATGAACAGACAAGTCAGCGCCGTATCCTCCTCCTGCTTTAACATTCTTCGCATGCTCAGAAAAACATTTCGCTGGATCCCCTCCGAAACAAGGAAAACAGTCACCCACGCTCTAGTCACGAGCCGACTGGACTACGGAAACACCCTCTACGCAGGTACCACCGCTAAACTCCAGAAGAAACTACAACGAATCCAAAACGCCTCAGCCAGGCTCATATTAGACATCCCACGCAACAAACACATCTCTGGTCACCTTAAAGACCTCCACTGGCTACCCGTCAATAAGAGAATCACTTTCCGACTGCTTACCCACGCACACAAATCACTCTACGACATCGGACCAGATTGCCTCAACTCTCGACTGTCCTTCTACACCCCCTCCCGCCAACTTCGCTCTTCCAGCCAAGCCTACGCCACTGTACCTCGCATCAACAAGACCACCATGGGAGGCAGATCCTTCTCATACCTGGCTGCCAAAACATGGAACTCACTCCCCGCTTACCTTCGCCTCACCCAGAATCACCTAGCGTTCAGAAAGCAGCTTAAAACGTGGATATTTGACAAATAATCCTCCTCCCCTCCCTAAGCGCCTTGAAACCCTCTGGGTATGTAGTGCGCTATATAAATGTTATGACTTGACTTGACTTAACAGTAAACACATAGATACACGCACACCCACACACAAAGGTAAACACATAACTGCATACATGCACATTCGTAGACCAGCACCCATAAATCGACAGACGAGCTCACACACATATACATCTGTTTATCCGCACACGCAGTCAAAATGCACAGCCGCACAGACAGGTGCACATAAAATAGACCAGCAGCACATAAGTACATACTGACATACCCGTCCAGGAAGACACACCCACATACGCACACAGCCAAATAAACACCATGGTGGCACGCGCGCACACACACATCAGGGTAGTGATGTTGGGAAGGATGCACCGGTATGTGGATTCTTCTGGAAGTGAGTGACGGTGAGCCCTGCCCTGTGAACTGCAGGGACAGGCTTGAAGCTGCATCATTTTCTATGCATTCTCGAAGTAATTTTGCTGTTAATTCACTTGTCAAACTTAATTCTGTTTCTCTCCAATTTTCTGGTTTTGCCAGGTTTTTGCCCACTTCTGTGTTTTTATAGGGGTGTGGATTCTAATAGTTGTGTGGGAATTAAACGAAGAGTTAGTATAGGCATGGAAGCCAAAACAAGGTCTCATTGCTTAGTTTTAGGATGCACGCCCTCCACTGAGGAGTGAGAGGCGTGGCTTCAAACTGATCGGCTGTACATAGCTGCCCATGGACAACATTCATTTGCCTATTGCACAATAAAAAAAAGCCTGATTATCTTGTACTCCCTACAGGTAACTATCCAGTGTTTTAAACACTCAAATATATATATATATATGTGCTTGGTTTTCCAATAAAGGAATGTCGACGCCACATCGTTAGGCAAATTTCTTTTAATATCAGCTGAAAAAAGTTAGACTCGTTTCGCCTGCCCAGCAGGCTTGTCACTAACAACTTTGTTAAAGTTAATTCACCATTTTAACTGTTATTTCCATGACACGTGACCAACTACAATCATAAACAATGAAGAAATACTTGTAGTTCATTCAGTTTACAGTGCATCAGCCGGTTGTCTTTTAAAAGAAGAGTCTTCAAGTTCACAAGCGAGTGCTACAGCACTTACGAGCCATAAAGAATGCGGATATATCTTACCCTGTAGCTCGCCACTTGGAAATTGCCACAATAAAGATGTGAAAGGATTAACAGTTTGTTGTTGATGCTGTCCCAGTCAACATGAGAGGAGGTGATAGACTGAGAACCATGCGCAGGCTGGAATGCAGTTACATTCTCAAACTTAACACAAAAACCCCTATGGGTCTTAATATGGAATATTTGTATACATATCTAAGAATTACTCCCATAATCCTGTCAGTTTTAACTGGTTTTAATATTCACGGAATCACATTGAGCACTAGGGAGAAGAAATCAGATTCTAATGTTTAAGTATTGGGATTGTCTTTTAATATCTATAGGAGTTATTATGCCCACTTGGGCTTGACATCTAGAGGTTGTGATTGATGTTTTCACACAGGCGAGTTGACAATTGGCAATAGTATACAACAAGTTATATTGAGGGACGATAAGGCAAGGTCTAATGTTTACCAACGCCCACTAGGGCAGTGACTTGGGTTCAGCACACGCAATGTTTATCAACTGATTTGTACATATGTAAAATATTTTTAATGTTGAAATGATTTTTACCAACGCGGTTGAAATATAACATTAGATGTTACGGGAATCATTTGTGGCGAGGACCACAATGACGACACCAGTTATCCTGAAACCTGGCACATTGCAAATGCGCTGTTCCGACTTATGTTGCACGATATCCTTAAGCATAGTACACAGTATTGTTGTATAAAATTGCCAGTCTCCATTTATAGCCTCTTTTGTTTTAAGACAACCGACTGATGCACTGTAAACTGAATGAAAAGTGTGCTCCCAGTTGAACTGCACTCATGGCAGGTAAGTGAGAGTCGGGAGGAGGCTTGCTGAGCGTCCGAGTCTATGCCAGTCCTGCCGCGTTTCAAGCATTGCACTCTTATTCATAGTTAACCTGCACAAAGACCACCAGAAATTCATGGTTCCTGTATTTTCCCTTTAATTTATTCATAATCCTACTCAGGTGAAAGCACACCAAGCATTATGAGTCTGTGTCCCAAAAAATCTTTACCGACATGGGCTGCTAGCGGAATGCAGTGGCAGAAATGAACAAGCATTGAAAATGCAATAAGTCTCGCCTTTAAGTTAGCCATTTGCTTTGCTATACAATACCATTAGCAAAGCAAATGGCTTTAACTTAACAAGGCGAGACCTATTGCATTTTCAATGCTTGTTCTATTTGCTTGCAATGACAACATTATCTTGTTTTTTTCCTTCTGTATACCTTCACTACAAATATTCTCATACCTTCTTTTTCGACCTACAACACACTTTTCAAATACAGGATATTGACCTAATTTGGGAGCATATGTTCTTCTTAAACTATTATACTCTTTTACACAGTTTGCATCTGCAGTAACCTTTGTGTCATCAAACTCAATCAAAAACAAACCAGATAATGTTCTGACTCGTGACAAAGCAACATATGCCATACCCTCTTTAAACACAGTAATTCCAATGTTCACCAAAGCACTGTCTACACTTAAACCTTGAGATATATGACTAGTCACTGCATATGCTAGAGAAACTGGAAACTGTTTTCTACGGACATATAAATCTTTAACAAGCAATAAAGAAACTGAACAACAACCAATTTGTTTCACTTCTTTAATCTGATGAAATTTAATTTTTAAAAATTCAATTACATCTTTATTCGAATAATTAACAAAATCCACAACTTTGCCCAGTGCTCCATTACCTAAATCTTTTTCTACATCCAAATTATGCCTTAAAATTACACAACAGTTTCTACATGCATATAGATTCTTTTCTAAACCAGCAGTTTTAGATATCGATTTTTCTAAAGAATCCAATTTTGTCTTCAATTTTTCTGTCAAAATAATAGTGATTCCTTCATGCTCTATTTTATCAATGGCTTCCATTTTTATTAATTCTTCATTTTCCAGCTTTAAAAGTTGAATATAGAACACTCATGCAGTGTGGGCATTAAGCAGATTGCAGATTTGTTTTCTGCAATTTTCATGTATATTTTCTCAAGAAGCATATTTTCAATTGGAAACAAATTGGAAAGTAACCGACTCTGCAAAGCTTGTTTGCCATGTTCTGTCAGTACTCCAATTCTTATATCTTGAAGAATAGTTCCATAATCAACATCATTTGCCTGTCGCATATTTGTAATGAGTTCCTTGTATTCAAAATATGACCAAATGTTCACGTTTCCAACACTACCCAGAGACTTTCTGGTGTCTTCATGTGCAAGTGTTTTATATACTGGTTGTCCTTTTACGGGAGTAAGTTGCAATAGATCTCGTTAGAGTCAGAAAAACAGAACAGCCTACGCTGAGGATTTATCCGGTGACATGCAGGATGTTGATGACTGCCTCTAAAACTTGTTCCACTGTTGATGATGTCTGTCATATTATGTGAAAATGAAATAACTAATTGCGATATTCATGCTACCTTGAAAGAACGAAAATAGCCTTGAGAAAGCCCTGGCTTTACTCGCCACACAGGCTGAAACATGTGTCGGCTGTTCTGTTTTTCTGACTCTGAAAAATCTGTATAATAAATATCTGACAAATGAGTGAAAATGGAGGAAACTCAGTGGAAATCCATCAATAAAAGGAATCTTGTTCACTCAATTTAATTTGCTTTGCTGTGTTTTATGGAATTAAGTATAAATCACCCCTTGATGGGATCAAACTATAACATTTGAAAAGGAGAAATACATGCTCACAAACCTTTTATCTCTATTGTTTCTTTAAAGGCTGGGGAGGTCCAGAGCCTTGAGCAAACTTTTCCTCCATGAAGTAATTAGGACATATGTCCAGTCTCAGGATTTCTGGATCTCAATCTCTTCTTTAGATAACTGGCGATGAGTGTGCAATAGGAATATATGCCATTGCAATGCATGCCCTTACAACGTGGTCAGTATAACAACCACATTGTTACCGTGCTTACCAATACAACACAAGACATTACAATGACTTGCTGTAGAGGGCACGAGAGTTTGGAATAGTATAATTTACTATTCCAACTTCAGTCTGTGCAACAGTAGGGAAGGTGTTGGATTGCAAATACAACACCTAAAGTCCCCTACAGCAAGTTGTTGTAATGACTTGCATTGTAATGGTATGCGTGGTAACAATGCAGTCATTGTATTGACACATTGTAATGGTACCATGCTGCACCAACAGCGTTGTAAACGTTGTTTCCCATGCAACAGTATTGGGTGTTGTATCAAGTCCTAACAACTCCCGGGGCCTGCTTCACCAACAAAAACGTGTCTAAATAAATGTACTTGGAAATGTCATGCTGGAAAAAGAGCTGCAATGTGCCTGAATCTTCATCTGACCAAAGTGATTACACCCTCCCTTTATTGACACGCACAGGCAGGAGATATTTATAGCGGCTTGAATCAAAAGATAGATGTAGGAGGTTCTGTGGTGACAGCGTCTCTTTTCAAACGCAACACACATGTAAACACAAATTCATTTAGAAGTGCTGCGGATTTGCAAAAATATAGTGATTGTCTCAGGGGCAGACGGAAGTTATAGAAAACTTACATTAGGAGAGTCTGTGGTTAGGGAGTGTGATTGTCAGTGTAGAACACTGTAAAAAGTTTAATTATACCACCTACTGTATTCAGCTGTACCCAGGGATCACCCGGCCAAGCACACAAACAATACAAACAGTTCAAGTCCACCCAGCGTCTTCAAACCAGCTCCCTGGCCCCTGATCTTCCAGTGCCGCCCTGTAGCTGAGCCGTACAACCACTTGATGATGCAGGTCTTCCCCTCAATGACCGATGGCTGTGTGGCTGTCCCTGAAGCATGTCCTCCTGCAGTTTCTGCGTGCCGCTGTGACGGCGGAAGCCGCTGTCTTAGGTGGCCAGGCTGAGGCTACACAGCCTGGCGGCGGGCAGCTCGGCTGAGAATCACCCTGGCCTAGCGCCTCGATGGCCTCAGGCTCTAGGCCACAGTGGCAGAAGAAGGTGTCGAAATCCAAGAAGGACTTGGAGTAGTCCTAGAGTGAAACTGAAAGCAAGCATGGCGTGCTGAAAATGAAAACAACACAAGCAATGGTCAAGGCAGGAAGCATCTATTAAAATAAAACAAAGTGTTCTCTCACACAGCGTATGAAGAGGAACATCGTAAGAAAACTGTAGTAATTGGCGGGTGCGCCTAAGACTCGCACGGAAGTGACATATCGGCAATTGCAACGAGTTAGGAGGCAGCAAGGAAAAGCGATAGTGTAGTGAGCGAATTGTAAGTAGGAGGCGGGAAAAAAGCGGTGGTATTGATTATAACAATATTTGCAGACAGAGCATGCGTGCTGATGCTCAACCTAAAACTAATTTTGCCCTAGGGTTTCAAGGAGCGCATTGCATGTTTGTTTTTTCATCAGTTTTTCCATCTCGGATCGGTAACTTTAAAAAAGTGTCCATTTGTAGGTGCATGCATGTGGAAAGCATTTCCTCTCTTTTTCCCTCCTGTCTCTCCGCTCCAGCAGAGGCCCTAAAAAACTGACCACTGAAGCCCAAGCACACCAAACCACACTTCCCTCTTCCTGTCATGTGAGTACACACCTACACAGACGCACACACAACTAGACACATTCATACATGAGGACAAGCCATTGACCGCAATACAATGTGTATTTACTATTCTAGCTCCACACGCACCCAGGTACATGTGAAGGTTTTACAACGGACCAAATTAAATATGTTTGTTTTAAATGTTTTTGATCCACTGCTTTGAAATTCCTCAAACACATTCAGGAATGATCTTCAATGTGGAGGGGTCTTCACAGCTGTGGTGTTTATGTGAGTTTAGTTGTTTATCTAACTTTTTCTGGGTGTACTAGTACAGTTGGGATTGGTCCTGAGAGCTGTGGTGTTTATCTGGCTTTGTCAGAGTTTAGCAGTCCAGTGAGCAGTAGTCCTCACAGCTGTGATGCTTATCTGGTTTCACCTTTTTTTATCAGTAGAATAAGATGTGCTCTTCACAGTTGTGTTTGTGTGGCTATGTCTGTGTTTACTTGTTTATCTGGCTTTGTCAGGGTTTACCAGTCCAGTGAGGAGTAATATTATTTTGGTTATATTGACCCACATACAGAAATATGGTAAGTTCATCATTTACATTGCACACTTACCTGAAAATTAACACATTTTTCTAGGTATGTGCAGAGTACAAAGTAAGTAAACTAAAGCCTGTAGCCAACCGCAAGCCCGCGGGCAGTACCTATCGGACAATGATGGCACTCTACATGTCCTTGTCACTTATATCATAAACTCATGAGCCTGGAGTCAGAGATACATGAAAACACGTCAGACATCCTGTATGAGAACCCCTTTTCTGCAACTCTGATGAGGAGACAGAACACTGGGGCCTCATTTATGAGGCTGTTCGTCACTTTTACGCTGCCAGTGTGTCACTTTTTGTGACACACCAGTGGTGTAAAAAATGCGCCTTGTTGCGCCATATTTACAAAGTGATGCATCTAAGTAGATGCTTCGCTTTGTAAACCCCTGCGCCACATTATACTTGCGCCAGATATAATGTATGCGGGGGCGTTCTGACGCAAGAAGGGGTCAGAGAAGTAACGCAGTGAAATCTATAAGATTTCACTGAGCCACTACTAGGATGCAAATGCGTCAATATCTTATGCCTGCCTCACAGCAGGCGTAAGATTGATGCAGGCCCTTTCACATGGGGCTTGCCCCATGTTAAAGGACGCATTGCTAGAGTTGCGTCACTTTTGTGACACACTCCAGCAATGCATCACTTTTGCGCCATACAGATACGTCAGAAATACTGACGTATTTGTAACTCCTTGCGCAATGATGCGTCATACTGTAAATATGATGCATCATTGGTGTCACAAGGAGGGCGCAGTGAAAAGTGACGCATAGCTTTTTTCACGCAGCGATGCGTCACTTTTCATAAATGAGGCCCTGGGTTCTTTGCAGATGTCTGACCTCACAGACAGGTCCTGAAGAGATCACACAGAAAGGTACAGTGGTATACTCAATAAGCACACACAGGAACAGCCATACTTCCTCTGTCACACACTGTCAGGTATTATCCAACGTTTACCACAATAAGAATCAACAAAAAGATCCAGAGTTACAGAGGAGACTCACGTTTTGCAGGACGCCTGGCGGGGGCTTACGGTGTAATTGGCTTGCGGATAGTCGTTGTCAAAATGGACAGCAAAGATGGCCCCAATGTTGATGTCCCCATCCCTGGTGAAGGCAACCTCAGTAGGGGTCCGAAGGGAGCAGGATGCGCCCTGCACTGCAATGTAGACAAGCACTGGCTGCAACAAGAGGGGCAGAATTCCCACAACAAGACCCCTCATGATGACTTGGCCATCAGTCTAAGAGAGAAAAGTTTATAAGCCCCTCATTCCTTTAGACTTCTGTGTCTTCTCCGTGGGATCCGGATTTACCGTACATTATATCTCAGCTGTCATACCAAGGACAACAGAACACTCTTTCCAACCACTGTTCTCTAGTGACCCAAACTCTTGTATGGATGTCTCTTTCTTCTCTATATATACTAATGTTCTCTTGTCAGGATCCACATATGTGTAAATATTCAATTTCCTCTCAGTTTGGTGCTGAGCAGATGTGAGCTTGGATTTATAGGTACATATAGAATTAAAATAGGATGGGCTTTAACCAGAAGGGAGGAATAAATGTATATATTTGACAAATTACAGGGCAGAGTAAAGTTTCTGTACCAGCTGAGCACACAGAATCCGAGATGGGATAATAATAGACAATCACAGGAGGCAGAACCTTGATAAAAACTATAAATTACCGCCCAATGACATGTCATTATCAGAACACCTTCCACTGGGAGGCAGAAAGATGTAAGATGTGTCTGAGGAATAGTGTGCACTCTCTGAATTCAATGATTGTATCTAGAAATGTGCCTTATGAGATTTCTGCGATGCACCACGTCACATACAGACATTACAAGGCTCACACCCTGTACGCACACTCTGGCTAAAGTCGACCAGAACCTCTCTGGGGAGTAATGGGTTAATCACCCTCATGAACATCAGCAAACATCTCCAGAAAGTGAGAAAGGCACATTGACAAACAGTAACCTGGTAGTGGCACACACTGCCATGCCAGAGAGATCAGGTGGGCACAGAAGAGCAGCCATTGTGCCTTTGTACAAGGGCATTTACTTCCAGGAGCAGATGTTTGACCCAAATGTAATCACACATGGACATTCCTTTAAAGCATGGAAACCTTTCCAGGAACTATAAAACACCAGATACCTGCCTGAAAAGATCATGGTGCATCTAAACCCTGCAGCAGTCTGCACTTAATGTCACTTTACACATATGAACCTCCCCAGCCCACAGCCCCAGGGGCCACCATTTCCCCATGGCATGTCCCAGGTACAGAGGGAATGCACATCTTACAGTATAAATGTGATATGCCAAACCTACCTTGTGCCCAGACTCTGGGAGATTTATGTAAGGCAAAACCGGCATATTACTTGGATCCTATTGCTAATTTTCTGCAGAAAGTGTTTAATTTAATTCTGCAATCTGGGATGTTTCCTATTGCCTGGAAGGAAGCGGTTGTCATTCCGCTTCTTAAGGAGCCTAACTCAGACCCCGATGACATAAAAAATCTCCACCCCATCTCTCTGCTGGCTGCCCCTACTAAAATCTTAGAAAAGTTCATGAACCGAGAGATGGTTACATTTATTGATACCCTGGGTGTCCTTGACCCTTCTCAGAATTAGTTTTGGGCTGGTCATGGCAGCGAGACAGCCCTTGTTGTGGTGAGAGATAGTATTCATCACCAAGTCGATCAGGGGAGGGAGGCTGGCTTGGTAATGCTCGATCTGTCTGCAGCATTTGACACTGTCTCATCTGTATGGATTGTGCAACATCTGCAGAAAGCCGAGGTAGGCAGCACTGCCTTGCAGCTTCTCCACTCTTTTTTGATCAGCAGTGTACATACTGTCGGCTGTGGTGATCTTAAGGCAGAGGCATTTAGCCTTTCATGTCGGGTACCTCAGGGCTTGTCCTTGAGCCCTATTCTACTAAATCTGTATTTGACCCATCCGTCTGAATTGGTATGCTCATTTGGGTTTCAAGCACTGTTGTACGCTGGCGATCCTCAAAGTATCATCTCCATCTCTAACAACCTGACTTCAGTGGCTGAGAGGTTCACCCAGTGTATGTCTCACATGAGCATATATAATTAAGTGCCCCCCAAATCTATCAAAAAAGCAGCCAAGAGCTTAAAACATAGACTCCTCAAATCCTACCCAGAAAATCTGGTTTCTGACCTCTAGTTCTTCATGAACTAAGGAGTCATAACCAGTGACCTCATCCTTTACACAAAACGAAGTGCGCAATGAAGGAAAGTCCTGCTCTCATGACTCTTGATCTCCACATCCAGGAAAACTCCTCTTGGTCTAAGAGTCTTGGTTGGCCCCTCATCGGTTTACAGAACAGAAGCAACAATCACCATTTACAACAATGGGACCATCCCCAGACAATCATCCGACTGCAACCTAGAAATATATGAGGACATTTGCACCCTTATCAATAAAGCTGCTGTGAGGACTGAATCCTCCCCTGTCCAAAGCCTTCCTAACTCCGTATGCAACAAAAACTCATCATCTGCATCTGAGCCCTCCTTCCTCAATCATCATTCCACATCTCAACCTCACTCCACACCCAGAGCAGCTACTTCCGAATAACTGGGCCAAGACATTTATTCCCTCACCCTAACTTCTCCTCCGACCCCCACATCCTGTAACCTATGCCATGCCCGAAGTCTGTTCCCTTAACTATGCCTAGCAAACTATGTCCAGCACCCCCTCTCATCCATTTTTTGAGCTCCTCTCCTTTTCCTGCCTAGGCCAACAGTCTTCCAACTCCTTTAACTTCAACTCCCCCCTCTGACTTGCCACCCACCCCTAGACCTGAAAACCTGTACCCACACCTCACAAAACTCCAGACTTTATGAGATCACAAACTACCTACAACAACTCAAAGCTGACCTGCAAAGCCTTATTGTCCTCACCTTACAGTCATCCAAGAATTGGTGGGCTGAGAGGGATCTCAATATGAACAGTCTTATTCATGGCCAATCCCCCCACCTCCCCACCTTGCCTACCACAAACCACCCAACCAACAGGATCTCACTTTCTCTGGAGCCCATGGACTTGGGATGGAGATATTTACCCTACCCCAAGGCACCTACCCGATCCACTAGAATAAAATATCCTCTATCTGACAAAGAAATCCACTCCCTCCTCCTCTATAATGATTCATCACACCATGACATTGATTCATCACTCCCTGCTGACAAAGTCAATCACGCTCGAATCCAATCCATGCCTCCAAATCCACATAGGGAGTCAAGACCCAACCACAGAGTAGTTAACAAACACATCCTTCAGCAAGTTACCCTCACACAAACCACCCTGCCTAATTCCAAACCTCGTCTGAAATACATGCTACTCAATTGCAGATTGGCCACAAGATACTCGGCAGACATTGACGACCTTATCCTCAAACATGATCTTGACCTCCTAATCCTGATTGAAACTTGGTTAAATGATTCATCTGCACCCACCCTTGATGTACTAGTCCCTCCTAATGATGGCATTCCTAGATTACACAGATCCTGCAGATCAGGTGGAGGTATTTTCTGGATACACCATAAGAGCTTATCTGTTAAACAGTCACATTCCTCCGCTCTATCCTCATGCAAATACTTATGCATCAATATTGCATGCAACAACAGGCAAGTTTACAAATTGCACATGTTTTACCAGCCTCCAAGGGACAACCTTTCTGTCAGTGAACAGATTATGGATATTATCATAACAAACATGGGGCATCACAGTACCCAAATCTCCCTCAGAGACTTAAACCTACACTGGAATGGCCTGAATGACTCTGCAGTAAACAGCCTTAAAACATTTCTTTTGGACCTCAATCTGATTCATATCTGCAACAGCCCCACTCACAACAAGGGAGTGACTTTGGATCTTATCATGGCCAAAGCCAACTCCATTCAAAGGGAATCTATCCTCCCCTGTGACTGTTCTGACCACTACCGCATCAAATTCCTCATCAACGTCGAAGAATTAACACCTTTCATAACAGTGGACCAAAAATCCGTTCCGCTCGCAGAATTTGCAGATTTTTGGCAATTTCGCGATCCGTGAATCTCGCGAAATTGCCGAAAAAATCCGCAAATCCACTCGCGGGCGGATTTTTTTGGGGCCACAGGAAGCACTTACAGTTAAGGCAGGTGCTCAAGTTGAAGCTAACTTTGTAACCATTTTAGAATGGCGCTGGCAAGCTGCCAGAGTTGAAGTTGCTTACTTGCAAGTTGCAGCTTCAACTCTGGCAGCTTGCCGGCGCCGTTCTAAAATGGTTACAAAGTTAGCTTCAACTCGGGCACCTGCCTTAACTCTGTAAGTGCTTTCTGTGGGCCAAAAATTAAACCTCAACAGGAAGCACTTACAGATATAAATAAAGCAGGTGCCCGAGTTGAAGCTCAAATTCAGTAACGTTTTAATCAGCCCAAAACATTAGTGAGCACGGTCGAGGCTGGGCAAGTGTGCTTTAACCCCATATTTGCAGTCGCAAATTAGCTGTAATACTCGAGGGAGGCCTTTGAATCCCTGAGTTTCTCGAGAGCAACCCCCGCGTAGTTCCTGTGACCAGGAGGCTGCTTTCTCCTCACCTGCTGCCCTGCTCGCTCTCTGACCCTTTTTACACAAGAGGCATATTGACACGCGTAGAAGCCCCGCTCGTTTGGCCCCGCACCACACACTAGCGGTATCAAACGTCTTCCCGCCCTTTTCCAACTATGATGGACAGCTCACTCAAGGGACCTCGGCGCCTTTTGGGGCGGTGGCAAAGTTACAGGCACACATGGTCAGTGGAGACAAATTTTCTGGCCCTTTACACAGCTGCAGTGTAGGAAAAGCACTTTACATTTACCCAACGAGGTAGCACTTACTGGATTAGCCAGTAGAAAGTACTCCAGTTGAGTAGAGGTATTGCACAAAATGGTGGCATCTTTGTGGATAACTATGCAGGGCAGGATTCATTCTGGCACGAGGCTCCTGTCACAAAAATTAAACCTCAACAGGAAGCACTTACAGATATAGCAGATGCCCGAGTTGAAGCTCAAATTCAGTAACGTTTTAATCAGCCCAAAACATTAGTCAGCATGGTCGAGGCTGGGCAAGTGTGCTTTAACCCCATATCTGCCCTCGAAAATTAGCTGTAATACTCAAGGGAGGTCTTTGAATCCCTGAGTTTCTTGAGCGCGACCCCCGTGTAGTCCCTGTGACAAGGAGGCTGCTTTCTGCTCACCTGCTGCCCTGCTCGCTCTCTGACCCTTTATACACAAGAGGCATGTTGACACGCATAGAACACCTGCTTGTTTGGCCCCGCACCACACACTAGCGGTATCAAACATCTTCCTGCCCTTTCCCAACTATGATGGACAGCTCACTCAAGGGACCTCAGCGCATTTTGGCATGGTGGCAAAGTTACAGGCACACATGGTCAGTGGAGACAAATCTTCTGGCCCTTTACGCAGCTGCAGTGTAGGAAAAGCACTATACATTTTACCCAACGAGGTAGCACTTACCGATTAGCCAGTAGAAAGTACTCCAGTTGAGTAGAGTGCAAATCGCATAAAAATCTTCGAGTTCGCCCGAAAATCCATGAATTCGCCGATTTTGTTTGCGATTTCGTGTGAATTTGCGGACCGCAAATCCGCAAAATTTGCCCATACTTAATCTTTCAGTGGCAACATCCTGCCTCCTCCCGGAGACATGTCAGATGTCCAGGATCTTACAAACACTACACTAGTTCCATGAAAAATATTCTAAACTTTATTGCACTGCTACAACTAAAATGATTATCCACCAATGACTCCAAACCATAGTATAATGGTAGTTTCAATCCAGAAAGGCAGAATCCAAGACTAGCTGAGCAATGGTGGGGAACCTCTCCGTCCCTTGAACAACTGAATCATTTGAGAACAATGAGGAACTCATATTACAAAAGGATCAGAAAGTCAAAAGCTAACTTCTTCAGAAACCAACTTGACCAAGCTAGAAACCAACCAAAATAATGTTTTGAACTTGTTAAACTACAATCAAATGGCCTACCCAACCCACCTCAAGTTGGTTCCATTACGTAACCTAACTGCAAGGATTTTGCCACCTTCTACCTTGAGAAGATCGAAAACATAGAAATTGATTTACAGAGGGCTTTTGAACATCGTCCTCTCTTACCTCTATTACCTATCTTCATCCCCCCTGATGGCTTTATGCACTTGTCCACCTGGGCACACGTGCAAAAATAACTCCTCATGGACTTCCTTCAAAACCTTTAGGGAATACCATATCCGCAAAACCCACAAACCACTTCACCAACCCTCTTCCCTCCAACTTCTTCAATGAGTTGAAATCATCAATACTCCTACTCTGGACAAAAAATTTTAATGCCTCTCTACTGCAAGGCTCTATTCCTGACTGCCTAGAGTTGGGGCAGGTGTCCCCAAACCTTAAAAAACAATCAGAATATAGAATTCCAATAGAAACCCAGGTTACACATCTAACCTGGGCTTCTATGGGAATTCTCTAGGGCATATTATCAAGCCACTTTTCGCCACTTTAGCCGCAGTTTCCTGCCGATAAAGCGGCGATAATTGTATCGCCCCATCTTGATAATATGCCCCTTAGAGTATTAATCATGAACAAATTTAAGACCTAGAACCTAGGATCTCATCTCGCAGCACCTCTCTTGATTTGTCAAGAACTCCCATGACTACTGCTTGCTGTCATTGTTTGGAAGATTGTTCTTGTTATGATTATTGCGTTTGTACTTCTGCATCCATGTATTTTGTTCTAATCTCTCCCATATGTCGGGAGCCTTACTTGTTTCCATATGTCTTTGCTATCTGAACATGTATAAAGCACTCTGATACCCGAATGGGCTATGTTCGCTCTATATAAAACTTTTTAAATAAAATAAAATAAATTAGCAGCTGGATGAGAGACAACTCTTTGAAGCTGAATGCAGAAATGACTGAGTTTCTTCTGTTTGTGTCTTAGGAACCCATTTGGTCTAACATCTGGTGGCCGGAAGTCTGTGGGCCTCTCCCCACTGGAGTAAAGGAAGCAAAAGGTCTTGGTAATATATTTGATGATACCTTGAGTTTTTACCCAAAGGTCAGTTATAGTAATAGGACTTGTTTCTACATCATAAGGATTCTGAAAAAGATATTTATCTCCAGACAGAGTTTAACCAATCTGTCATCATCGCCTTAGTCACCAGGATGCCTAATTATCGTAACATTCTGTATGTGAACATGAAAAGTTCTTCCCTGATCAAACTTCAACCTGCACAGAACGCAGCTGCCCGCCTTCTTGTAATCATCCTCAAGAGGCTCTTGGTCAGAGATGGCATCTGTTCTGTTATGTTATGTTAATAGGAACTTTTATAGTGCTCGTTCACCAACGGTTTCTCAGTGCTGGAGGAGTTACTTTCCAGAAAGAGTTAATG
Organism: Lissotriton vulgaris; assembly: GCF_964263255.1. Classification (NCBI taxonomy): domain Eukaryota; kingdom Metazoa; phylum Chordata; class Amphibia; order Caudata; family Salamandridae; genus Lissotriton; species Lissotriton vulgaris. The sequence continues at coordinate 810,016,177 of NC_141700.1, forward strand.
GTAAGGATGGTCCTGGTCTAACTGTAAGCTTGGGTGAAGAGCCAGGTCTTCAACATCTTCCTAAAATGAAAGAGGTCTGACTCAAGACTCAATGGGGGCAGAAGAGCGTTCCAGAGTTTGGGTCCTAATACTGAGAAGCGTGAGCCTCCTGTTCTTTTATGTCTAAAAACTGGGACCTCTAGGTAGTTCATGTGCATAGATCTTAAAGTGCAGTGGGGGATGTACTTATGAATTTATGATGAAATGTACTTCGGGCCGGTCCCATGCAAGGCTTTAAAAGTAAAATACTCCTTTAATTTGCTTCTAGTTGGGAGTGCATCTCCTAAAAGGCTCTGTGCACTGTCTCTTTGGCCCTGCATAAGAAGAGCCCCAGCCACCTGAATGCACAATTTCACTGGTAAACACCTAGTAGGTCTCTCAGATCTGCTCACCTCAAAGTTGCGACTCCTAGATTTAGGAAGGAAAGACGGGGAGGGCGCTCTTTTTCAGGTGCCGACGAGAACACCCTTCCCTCCAATATTTCTGAAGCAGACTCCATTGTGTCCTTTAAAAAACATTTGAAAAGCTGGCTTTCTTCACTATAGTTTCATGTTTTCTTGGTTGGTTTCTCTCTGTTGATTAGTCTGTCTCGCAATAGCGCTTTGGTACTTGAGGGTTTTAGTGCGCTTTATAAAATGTTATCCTTTCTTATCATAATGGTAGCAATGTTTTGGGGAATATTTGTGGTTATTCTGTGTCGGCTGATGAAGCCGAGCTCCACATCTGCTTTTAGTTGTACCCTGTGGTGCCTGGAAACAAACCAGCCTCAAAGGATGTCCACCCTCCCGTGGCATCTGTGACACAATGTCTGACATGTTACTTTTGTGAAGATTCCAATCTCATACCCTCCAGTCCTGGTTACTTCCCTAATATTAGGAAAAATAGCCAGGATCCTAAACTTGTCTGAACATGTTTTTGACTCAGTTCATTTCCTCACCAATGAACCTTTAGCACCACACAGCCACCGCTCTCACCTAGGTAGCCCCAGGGAAAACTGGAAAATCAAAACTGAGTGCCAAATCTACCAACAAGTGGATCACCAATGAACCACCCGCAACCTAGAATGAAAATGACATGAATCCTCGTCATTGGATGATATACTGTGCGCAAGGCACAGGAAAGGCAACCACAGTGCCATAAAGATATTACTGAAGAACCCCTGCACCTTCATATAAACAAGGGGGAGTCTCAGCATCTTCAGAGCCAACTAACAAAGACGCCCTGCAAAACACCCGCTGTGCGTCCTGCCAACAGTCACAACCCTGGTCTACATGTTATACACAAAATGCAGAAGGATTGAAGCTACAGCCACAAGCTTCCTGCTTCATCCATGCCCTTAAGATCACGTGACAGTCACCCTGAGTGCACTTCAGAGCCTACTTCACTAGCTACCAGTGACTCACCGAAGCTCCTTCAATGTCGGCTGCATGGCGCATCCTACTCTCCGTGCACCCATCTGGCTTCCTACAAAGAAAGCAGATCCGCCATCATCCCAGGTGGAGCTTCCCTTACAAACCCAACTCATGGTTTCCAAGTCTTGGATGGAGGATGGACTGGATCACCAAACCATGGAAGTCACTATCTGCACTCCAATATCCAGAAGCTTCCCTTTCTCTTGGGGATTATTACAACTCCGCCAAGCTGGATTGCCACCGTTTCCCTCCCAGGCATGAGGCCAAAAACATAAACCAACCCAAGGAAAGGAAATATCTGAGGAGAAGACGCCCATGGGTTAAATGTCAGATGTGGTCTAGGTTGAGCCCAGGCTGTTCAAGGATCCTGAGGGGGCAGAAGGTGCAATCAACTGCAAAAGGCAGTGAGGGACAAGCTCTAAATGGCTGCCTGTGTCCACAACCAATGAGGAACAAGCTCATAATGACTTCTGGTGCCAACAGCCAATGAAGCAAAAGCTCATAATGGCCTCTGGTGCCAACAACCAATGAGGCACAAGCTCATGAAGTCATCCGGTGCCAACCACAAATGAGGCACAAGCTCAAGATGGTGTCCGGTGCCAACAGCCAATGAAGCACAAGCTCAATATGGCGTCTTGTGCCAGGATTCTAGAGTAAGAAGGGTCCAGGCCATAAAGCTGGGAGGAGGCCTCCTCCTAGGACACAAGAGTCATTGTGTGCAGTGTGCACAGGTGATCGGTGCTGCCTGCATAGTTGTAGCAGTGAGTCTTAGGAAGGGGTTCAGAGACATAATGAAACGAATGGGGTTCACACCAAGAGAAGTGAGGTGGGAAGGAAGAGTTTATCTGGGTGCAATCCAAGAGACACAAGGGTGCACTCTGGATATCCATGTGCGACACGCAACAATGGTGGGTGGCACAAGACACCTCTCTAATGCAGCTCAGTCCAATGGGATGAGAGGGGTGGCTTCATCAACATTCATAACCTAAGAGTTATGCAAAACTTATCAAATAAACTACAAATCATCCAATGAGACGTACAACAGAACCATTTAGGGATTTTCTAAAGTGGACCAGGCCCCCATGGCTACCAAGGTGTCTTACTGTGCTGCCCTGAAACACAAGAGTCATAAATATGCCCCTCAATCTCCAGGTTTATAAAAAAAACAAAAAATGAATGTGTCCTTGTGTAATGTAACAGGTGCTCATGTAAAACGCTTCAATACCTTCGGGTTGAGTTTGCGTTATGTGAAATATGAAAAAAAATAAACAGTATTTCAAGGCTTGCTCTAAATCAGACAGACCTCTTCCCCACTGCAAATAGCTGAAAGCCCGGTAGTGAATACGTGACTGGCAGAGAGGATCAATGGCAAAGTTGGTCGAGGCAGAGGGATATATTTATTACATTTGTGGTGCAGGGCAGACCAAGCAAAATGTCACTTTGCCGTGCTGCGCTGCATCACAGGGAAAGGGCAGGAATGCTCCATATTTATCCAATATCCTTCCCCCTGCGCTGACACTGTTTTGGCAGTCTACCGCCAACACCGGCCCCCTTGCAGTGTGGTGCAAGAGTGCCTGTTGCATGCAGGATTCTTTTGGTGCAGGAAGGGGCACCTTCCTGCTCACAAACAATCCTGAGAGGCTTTTTCCTCTTTCTATGTGTGCTGCCTGCATGGAAAAAGAGGAAAACAATAGGTGAGAAATAAAGATATTTGTCCTTGGTATACCTCTCCAGGGGGGGCTTTTCCAGGTTTAACTGCTCTTGTAAATCTGGGAGTGCATCAAGAACCATGGATGGTGTGTGGGCACACCCACCACAAAGCCCATGGAACGCCCATGGAACGCCCATGGAACGCCCATGGAACGCCCAAGGAACGCCCATGGAACGCCCATGGAATGCCCATGGAACGCCCATGGAACGCCCATGGAACACCCAAGGAACGCCCATGGAACGCCCATGGAACGCCCATGGAACGCCTCTTGAGCAGAGTACGGTGATGCTGCCTTGCCTTACTTCAGATTTTTTGAGCTACTCAAAGACACGCAAAACGGCTTTGCATGGATGTATAAGTCTGACTTAGAGGTTTGCGTCACGCATATATCATGTTCTGTCATGCAAGAGCGACTCAACGCCCTCGTAAATGTGCCCCCAGTGGTTACCGGACTTTAAATGAGTAATCTGCTAATGTTTGACTTATTTCCCATGACTACCCAATGAAATAACCCTTTCATGTTCCCCAGATAAAAATCCTGATGCCATTACTGTCAACATAGTTTAATTTGAGTTTATTGTGAGGTTGCTGTGCTTTTTTATTTTGATTGATTACTGTAATCACCAGATAGTTCCTAGGACATTTCGCCAGAAGCAGTTTAATCCCATGGCATTCTGCAGCAAACAATTTGCCTTCATGTAAACTTTATTTTTCCTCTCTCGCGTCACATCGTTCATATTTCCTATTTTAATCACAGTTGCAACAGTTTAGCATAATGTACCAGGTGATTCCCACACCCATAATGCACTGGGGTGACCTTGTCTTCCAATTGGAATTGTCACAGCATGTGATGTATTTTTTTACCAAATATAACCCTTCTACTTCCGGGGAACTCTCCGTCCATTTCTACCCCTAGTTTACCTCGTCTTCCTTGACAAAGGGCAAAGGTCAAGTTTCCGAGGTCAGTCGTGGCTCCCACCCTTCACTTCCACAATAACAGCTTCTCACAGACTCCAGCAGAGACAGAATACTCCAGTAGGGTACGTGTGCTTGTGTGTTCAATTCAAGCCGCTGGCAGGAGTGCCATAGAAGCTGTGATCAGGGTATTTCATGTCCCTCATATTTATGTGTTTGAAAACATCAGTACACTGTAGAGACCATGATGTGCAAGGAGGAGTGACAGGTGGGACAGCCATTCCTAGTTTTTTTAAATCCAGTTGAACATATGACATATATATATTATTATCTACTGGCGGTCGCCAGTAGGTAGTTATAGTTAGGATTTTTTTCAATGTTAAATCTCAAAATTCTATTTGGAAAAACTTTGGCGCCGGTTGACGAATCTGCCTGAAAATTTCCTCAAAATGGCCTCGCGGCGCCCTGGTCCTTCCCTGAAAGTTTAGGGGGGATTTGTGAAGCGGGGGCTGAGATAAAAGGGGGGTCCTAAAACGTGTTTTCCCCATGTTAATTTCCATAGGGCGGTCGACCTCACTTTTAGCCCGAACGGCTGAATGGATTTCCACCAAACTTGGCAAAATTGTAGGGACTGGTAGCCCGATGTGCCTTTGCTATGTCTCAAGATATATGCTTCAGTGGATTTTGAGTAATTTAGGTTATAAAAAATATATATATCTATGACAGCGCCCTGGTACGCGCTCCGGGGAGCGCTCCGGGCACCCCATGCGACTTGCGCGCAGAAAGCTGATTGGTTCTTGGGTGTCTGTAAACATTCGAAACAGTCCGGAGCGGCAGCCATCTTGTGTCTCGGTAGGATCGAGACACAAGAGGTGGTCAAAACAAAGGGGGAAATGACCATAAGGGGGCAGGGTAGACCCCCCCTGACCCCCTAGGTTTGATGTGGGGGCCCGACAGGTTCGATTGTCGCGGAGGTAGCGCCCGGTACGCGCACCGGGGAGCGCACCGGGAAGCTCACAACAGAGAAAAAAGAATGCCAGAGTTTAAAATTTTTGGGAATATTTTATAAATGGGAGGTAGAACTGAAACAAACTTTTTTTTATTCTTTTTGTTGTTTTATATTTTCTGAACATTTTTTTATTTTTTTGTGTTTTTGAACAATTTTATATTTTTGGGGGTTTTTTTAAGGGAACAAACAAAAAAACAGGGAATTGGAAATGGCTCAACAGGAGCAAAAAAAAAGGAAAATATTTACTGTTTTCTTTCCTTGCTGCATATGTGGTTGTCTATAGCATTATTTCTTAAGGTGACGCTAAGTTCACCATAGCATAATGTTTTGCCACAGAAAATGCAAAGAAATTTGACCTTGCCAAATTTAGGCTGAATATTTGGCACCATTTGTCGTTCTTCAGGACCAGAAAGTGAGGGTACTGAAGAGGAAGTGCTGGCCACAGGGGGTGGGTTGTTCCGAAGTTCCTGGACTTCAGCATGGGCTAAATTATTGGGATGCCACCTCTCCATGTGGCGGATCATGGTATAGTTACCAAAAGAATATTTCTTTGAGGGATTGCCCCTGGAGAGAACTTTGTCACAAATAAGACAGGTGACTTTGGGGGCGTTCACCTTTTTTTGGTCATCTGGAAAAGAAAAAAATTGCCAAATGAAGTGCACTTTAACGTGCCTTTGTCTTGGTTCTTCTAGGAGGAAGCGCCTTCGTTGTTGATCCTCCTCCTCTTCTTCTTGTCCTCCAAGAAACTGTGGTGGTGGACCTTCTTTTCTGGGTGGTGGGGGTGGTGGTGGGGGTGCACCAGCTGCAGCAACAAGTGATGCCATTGTTTCCTCCAAAATAGCTCTTGCTCTCTCAATGAAGAAAATAAGAATGAGGAAAAATGGAGGGGGCTTTCATTATTTGGAGAAAAAAACGATGAGAACCAATGAAAAGTGTTATTTTCAAGTCACATGACCCGATGCGCTTACGTTACGCACTCCGGCGCGCTTACGTTATGCGATCCGGGCCGTGCCGCGGAGCGCTTCCGGGTGCGGTTACGCAGCGCGTCATAAGACGCATCACGCGGCTACGCGATACGTCACGCTTACGCGATGCGTCACAATGTTGTTTTCGATCGCGACATTGGCGCTAACGGGACGCTTCCCGGTTCACGCTTCAAAATACTACGCTTTCCGGAGCGCTCACCAGGGCGCGCACCGGGAGCGCTCCAAGACAAAAAATAGAAATTTGAAAAAAATATTAAAAAAAATAAATTGAAAAATTGTAAGGATTGGTAGCCCGATGTGCGTTTAATATGTCTCAAGATATATGCTCCAGTTGTTTTTAAGAAAATTAACTTTAAAAAAATATATATTGGCCTACTTTGGGCTTTATATATGTTAGAGCCCAAATGTAGCCCAATGTAGCCCAATGTAGCCCAATGTAGCCCAAAGATGGCCACCAGAGACAAAAAAATACAAATGTAGCCCAAATATCAGCCAGATGTAGCACAACTATAGCCCAATGATAGTATGTACCAGAGAGTTCTAAAGAACAACTAGAGCGCTAACAGTCTTACTTATAAAGTGAGACTTTTAGTTAGGAATTAGCATTAAAAAAACCTTTGAAATTCACTGAAAAAAACATAGATTTCACACCAGTTATAGTTAACTGGAAATTTTACTGACATAAAACCATTGAAATTCCCACGTTATAGTTAGTTGGACTCACTATAACTTGCACGTGTAATGCACTGCTGATGACATCACATATTACATCACTCATGACATGGTCAGTGACATCACTCATGACATCACTGATGACACCATCCTAGTGACAGAGAGACTGACCTCCTTTCACTGTAAAGTAACCCTTGAAACACATATTAAAAATAGAAACTAACATTTTCAAAAAAGTGGAGATACCTATACCAGTTACAACAACCAATTCAGTAATTCCACCATTTATATACACATGCACTCATTCACCAACAGTTCTATATAGTCAGTCATACATATACTCACTTATCAGATGTAGTGAGACACCTATACATCCGTTAACACACCGACAGTCTTCCATAAATTGCTCACACACATATTCACACATGCAAATAAAATATTGAACATCCATTTTTTGGCATATACAGCTATACACACACTACCACCTTACTTCTAAGGAAACTTACACATACTTACTCGCTTAAACAATCACTTATAGAAACACATACTTATTTAAACAAGAACTCTTTCAATCTCTGACTCTCACATATACTCACTTATATACACCAATACTCACATATACTAGATTAAAACATATGAAGTTACTGATAAAGACACTAGTAAGACAGTCATTCACTTACTAACATATACATATACACACTCATTCACCTATACAGTCCGGCACATATGCTGTCTTCAAAACACATACAAACACAGTGAGTCAGTCATTGATGCATCTGTGTGCTAAGTAACACCCCCACCAAATCATACAGACATTTATACTGATACTAAAAAAAACATCTAATAACCCATAGAAACACACATGTAGCTACTCACCAACCCATGCACCCACTTATACACAAAGTGAAACACTGATACAAACTTTTAAATATTGAAACAATACTCGCTAATATATGTATTCACTATGATACACTTAATAAGCCAGTTAACCAATTTTTTTTTTTTTAAACATCCATTAAGACACTTATTTAAACATGCATTCTTCCATGGACCTTTACATATACATATATAAAACATGTTTATTTTTCAGAAAGGCACACATTCACTGGATGGTGTCATCAGTGATGTCACTGACCATGTCATGAGTGATGTAATATGTGATGTCATCAGCAGTGCATTACACGCGCAAGTTATAGTGAGTCCAACTAACTATAACATGGGAATTTCAATGGTTTTATGTCAGTAAAATTTCCAGTTACCTATAACTGGTGTGAAACCTATGGTTTTTTCAGTGAATATTTATATGCATTACAAAATAAAAATGTATGTTTTTTAACTTCCATTAATTATTTATTAATTTTAATGTTATTAAGGTATTTTTAAGTATGTTTTAGTTAAGTATATTTATTATTTCATTCATTTTAAATTACTTTTAAGACATTTAAAAAAAATAGATATTTTGACTAACTATATTTTTTACAACGATATTTTTGATTCAATATTTTTGTACTTACCTGTTTGTAGATAAAAATTTTATATTTTTGCATTCTATATTTTGTCCAGGATATTTTGGTAGGTCGATATTTTGGCATTCTATATTCTGTCAGTGATCCGTCCAGAGGCTAGCAGAAGAACCGATAGGATAACAAGAAGTCTCATTCCCAGAAAAATCTTTTATGTGCTGCCAAAAACACATTATTTGTTGTAGCCCTCCTATTGTGTCTCAAAGGAATGTCTTCTCGTGTCAAGTGTGGGTACACTATATACATCATCCAGGAACCAAAATACCACCATACTGCTACTACCACCATTACCAGAGTAATGACACACACCAATTTACTTCGAATGGACCAAATTACATGACGATGACTTGGAAATATTGACTGCTCCTCCTCATCAACTGGTCTATCAAAAGGGTGCATAATGAGACGAAGCAGAATAACGCAAAACGGCAAAAGAATGGAAGTGTTCCCAATGTCCGTCAGAGCATCACTGGTACAGGCTCCTATCGTCTGTCAAGCAGTTGCCGCTCTTGAGCACCGGCAGTGGAGCTTGCTCTGTCCTAAGCTCTTCTTACCCTATCCCACACTGATAAAGGTGGTACCCCTTTCTTTGAAGTTAAGAGAGGCATCCGTCAAGGATGCGTACTTGCCCCTTTACTATTTTCACTTTTTATTAACCATGTGGATACATTTCTGAAATTGATTAATGCAGATGCTCCAACTATAAATGGTAACCCCGTCCCAGTCCTCTTATATGCGGACGACGCGGTCCTCCTCTCTAGGACACATAATGGACTGCAACAACTAATTGATCAATTCCATATTTTTATTAAGAACAGGAATTTGAAAATCAACAAAGGGAAGACGGTTACCATGGTTTGTGGTAACAAACCCTTTTTTTTAGAAGGTGAGAAACTAGAACCTGTTAATAGTTTCTGCTATTTAGGCATCACCTTTTCGGGAAATGGGAAATGGATTAATGAACAAAACAGTGTCCTTTTCAAAATGGCCCAGAATACAAACTGTATATTTAGATTTGCTGCTAAACTAGGGGATCGCAGAATTCGTGAAATGCTAACCCTTTTTAATGCTAGATGCATTTCCTCAGCTATATATGGAGCTGGAGTATGGGGGTATGATGTACAGTGTGCCAAATCTATCCAGGTGAGGGAGAATGTGTTTTTAAAAAGATTAACCAGTGCTCCAGTTATGGCTTCAACGGAGCTAATACATAAGGAATTAGATATGTACTATATCAATGATCTAATTGCCCTTCGTCCTCTATCCTTATGGCGCTCAATATGGGCAAAGGAGGAAACCAAGTTTACGCAGGACGTAATAACAGATTGTATCAAACTTGATCGCCGATCGAACATTCCCTGGCTGAAGCATATACATCATTGGTATAAAACATTATATGGACTGGATATTTATAATGAATTAATAATGGACCCTATTTTATCAAAGCGGGAGCTGAAGGTCTCGTTTATGAAATTTACAGATGAGACTAGGGTGGAAAAATATACTAAACAGAGTACATTCAATATTTACCAACAATATAATATTAATGTAGGGCTTCCAATCTTATTTTGTAACAGTTAGTATTCCCTCCCAACGATTTGTTTTAACCCGCCTCTGCTTAGGAATTGTGCATCACCTTGTGGCTTTTCCTGTGCCTAAAAAACCTGGAACTTGTGTATGCCCATGTGATGGCAAATCAAAACAGAGCACGTGCCACTTTATGTTGCCTTGTACTTTTTATACTTTTTAAAGGAAATATTATTTGAAACCCATCTTTTTAAAATATAATACGCATCATCTACAAACAGCAATGACACTAGTGTTTAACCTAGAGTCCCCAGATGTATGCTTTTATGTGGCTACTTATATTTTAAAATGTATCTCTGCAAGAAAATCAATTATTATATGAATTTCTCTAGCTGCTAAAAGTACTATGCACTTTAAATTAGATACTGCTGAATTATGTACTTGTATTTTGCACACATATGTTTGTTGGACTAATTGCTGCTACTGTATTATATTTATCGTAGGATTGGCTTATCACTTGCACTTTGTCTCATTTATCATTATTTTTAGTTAATAGTCAGTCTAGGTGCTGCTAATTGCATATGCACTTTAGAATTGCCAATTTGCACATATACTAATATAGAGACAATATTTAGCACTTTAAATTGCATATTTGCACATAATTAAAGGTCGTAGGATTGTTAAAATCTTAGCCAAAAACTTGAATGACCTAATGACTATGCACTATTAATACTGTTAAATGTTTCTATCATGAACGCTATTGTGTAAGATTGTTTTTATGATAGCTTAATTTAGTATTGTGTTAAATTTCTTTTTATGTGTATGTTGCTATATGGTTGTATTTCTTTACAAACGGAATAAAGCATCTTTTGAATTTGAATTTGAATTTGATAAAGGTGGTATAGTCACAGAGTATACTTTTTGCCCTCGTATTGACCAGACAACAAAAACAAAGCAAATGTAACATTTTCACTGATTCCAATCTCTCATCTGTAGTTTTACTCAGTACTTGCCTTTCTTGTGCAGTCCATCCCTAATTCTTTTTCTTTAGACTCAGTGGTCCTCGTCTGTACATTGTACCAGGCAGCCCCAGGCACCGTATGATCAGAGAACAGAGGCTCTTGAATACCTCTTATTTCAGCTGAAACAGTCTTGTTTAAAACATCATAATTCTCCTTATCTGTTCTGGTCCAGATTAGTTGGGCATAACTAAAGGGCTCAAACCTAGACACTTGCTCACATTCGACATCCCCTACTCCCTCCTTGACCCACCAGTCATAAGGCAATGACAGATGTATCCTTTTACATTGGGTGGCGCGTACCCTCTTCTTCCGACCTGCTACCTTTACAGCCGTTTGGGTGACCACTAGAACCTGCTCAGGCTCTTTCTTTTCTTCCTCTGTAAATTCTTTATCAGAATATCGTCATCAGGATGGATGTTATGGCCAGGTCCCTCAGGTTTCTTACACCTATTGGTAAATAGAACACAGACTTTCGGTTAACTGCCCAAGATAATCAAGCAACTCAGGATATTTAATCTTTGCAAATTTCTTTGGAAGGGGGACACCCAAGACATTTGCTTGGCACCCCCGAAAACCACCTCAAATGGGGACAAACCAGTTCTAGAAAGTGGTGTAGTTCTAGTTGACAAAAGAGCTAATGGAAGAGCATCTGGTCATTGCAACCCTGTCGTCTCTAGAATTTTTGCCAATTTCGATTTAAGCATACCATTGTATTTCTCAACAAGGCCTGCTGACTGTGGATGGTTGGCAGCCTGAAATTTTTGCTTAATGTGTAAACCTTCACAAATGAATTAATCAAATTCCAATTAAAATGAGATCCGTTATCACTCCAGATAACTCAGGACATTCCGAAACGAGGAAAGTACTCTTTAAGAAGTACTTTTGCAGTTGTAATTACCGTATTGTCTTTAGTGGGGAAAGCCTCAACGCATTTACTGAATGTACATATAACCACTAGAACATACTTGAGATTATTGCATCGTTTCAATTCAATAAAAGTAAGTGGTGCAAAATTACCATGTGGTGTAGGGGTACCCTTCCCTGGATTATGCTTCATGCACATCATACCATTTTTCACCAAATGGACAGGTATTTTAGAAATGTTATCATTCTGAAAAACTGGAGCTAACAATTTCCAAATGCATTTTGTACAAATATAAACTGGACCATGTGCCATAGTAATTACTGGATTTACATATTCATCAGGTAACATCCATTTCTGATCCCCAGATTTATCAATCCAACATCCTTCCTCATTTAACTGTGCTGTACTTTCCTACCATTTCGCTAATTCCTCTATTATGGCTTCACTTTGTATTACCTTTACACTCCTAACTATATCTTCAAACAAAGCAATCTCAGAAACTCATCTAGCTGGGCCTGCAACAAACATTTTTATTTTCTCTCAAAGTCTTATATAGCACAAACATGACCCGAGATCAGGTATCTGAACACTTTACATGAGCACCAGTTGTGTTACATGAGGACACATTCATTTTTATTATACTCGGGGAGATTAAGTGATTTGGCCAGAATTTCAGGATGTTGAGCGTCATTACTGAGACCCAAACTTGGTTCCCCAGATTTGGAAGTCCACAGTCCTAACCGTTAGGATACATCCTCCCCCCAACATTCTCTAGATTTACTTCAGGTGGTGTCCTTAGCTACCTGATCTGCAAATGCATTCCCTCTGCCCACATCATCAGTGACCTTTTTGTGGGCGCTACACTTGATTATTGCCATTTTCTTAGGAAGCGTTAATGCGGATAACAATCGCAATATGAGGTTGTCAAATCTATATTTTAGTGCCATGGGAAGTAAGGAACCCTCTCTCTGCCCACAATCAACCGAAAATATGGGCAACCCCAAATGCATACTGGCTAACAGTATAAACATTCACAACCAACCCTTGATTCAATTTATAAACTTGGATAAGGGCAACAAGTTCAGCGGCTTGAGATGACTGATAAGAATCCTGTGATGCCTCAACTACCGTATGCAATGTAGTGATAGCATAATCTGCAGTCGTGGTTCCATCTGGTAATTTGAAACACGAGCCATCGACATATTGTTCTCCTTGGGGGTCAGATAAGTGAACATCGGTCAAGTCTACCCATCCTTTCATCGCTTCTTCTGTTTGGAAAATACAGTCATGTTTGTCAACTGCAGCATTCTCAGAAGGGAGGGGCAGTAACATGGCTGGGTTCAGAGTGGCATATCTTTTGATTGTAATATGCTTAGCAAACAATGTCCATTCATAACCAGGTAGACGTGTACTGGTGAGGTGCTGTGTCTTTGTCTTATTCAAAAGTGTATCCTCAGCATGGGATATCATAAATGTGAGGTCTGTATCAAGTACGAGTCCAGCTGATTGTCTGATTGAAGTGGCCACAGCTGCGACCGTTCACAGACAGATCGGCATGGCTCTATCAACAGGGTCAAGCACAGCAGAAAAATAAGCACAATTTCTCTGTCTATCCCCAAAGTTCTGGGTCAAGACAGAAAGTGCACAGCCAGCCATCTCGTGGACAAACGGTTTCCTATAGTTAGTTGTGCCAAGCACTGGAGCCGAACAAAGTGCAGTTTTCTATTCTTCAAACAAATGCTGACATTCTGGCGTCCAAGGCAAAGGCTCATGAACTGCTTTCGTTTTTCTTTTCTTTTTTTTGTAAACAAACTTTATAGGGATTTACAGAATTTTCCATAAATCATCTCTACATTACATTTATCATGTATTCGGATACAAAGTTGCTGGACTCTGATATGTACAGCTCTGTAGTACAACAACATGAAAGAGACTCAGGTCCTTGCTGTACTCTAAGACCTCCCTCCTCCCACAGTTATACAATGGTCAGGGTTCATTTGTGTTCAGTCCTTGGATTATTACATACATCGACATACCCAACTTCAAACTCCCACCTGTCAACTACCCTCCCTCCCTTCCCTCTTCTCAGGCATGTTACTTATATACAGATTGCACATTTGTGATAAGCTTCTGGTTCAGGCTGAGCTTTGCGATTGTGAGAGGTACCCCTTTAGGAACCCTTGGCCTATGAGGACGGCAGTGCACTATGGTTACTTGCCAACGCTCTGGGGCTAATTGGTGGTCCGGGGTGTATAAGGCCTAATATACCCTACCGGTGGCATTCAATCTATTCTCCATCTTCAGCATCGCCTGAGACCCGGAGTAGGATAACCAGAGTTTCCCATGCTCTTGCTGATACCAGTGCCTTCTCACTTTTTGTTTGTTTTGCAATTTTAATCCTAATTATCCCTACACACTGTCGCAAAGACAGAGACTTACTGCACACATTGCTACGTTAGCATAAGCTTATTAGAAGTTAAACGCCATTTTGTCACTTTGCAGCTTTTGCACATGACACTTCATGTAACTGTTGTAAGTTGAACTGCTTGAATTCCTACACATGAGAAAGGTATGTTTTTCACATCCCTAGACTTACATCACGATCTTCGTCTGTACACTGCTTGCAAAAGCCTTCAAGGTCACCAAAACAATATATGCTGTTATTCAGTTGATCGGCCCCCACTCTAGACACAACACGGACACAGCTGCAACCAACTGAAATTCTAGTGCCTTTAATATTGCACTGCATGCATGATTCTGCACTCGGAAGAATATCCTTTCCAGAGACAGAGAGCTTTGCTGATTCTGAAATGTGATTCACCTATGCTGATCTTGGAGGTATGGGGTTCCCCAATTAAGCCTAAGAGACCTTCTATGTTATAAAACCTAGTTACTGGCAAGGGGAAGGTGGTTATATAGGACTGGCTATAGGACTGTTTCCACTATCATTGTAACATGATTTCTCCCTTCGTGAATTATGGAATTGTAACACTGTTGATTGTTTTATTTCTAATCATATGCCTCCATATGTTAGCCAAAATACTGCATATTAGAGCACGTAGTTAAAATAAACATTTTAAAATTTTCGGTGTATCTGATTACTCACGTTTTGTACTGTATGAGAATAAAAACAAAAGAGTGTTCTTGATTCCCACCATTCCTGAGAGTACCCTAAATCGCATGTTCTGGGTTGTCTAATCATTGGTAACTTTTCTGTAGGAAGAAAAGCTAATGAGACACTGATGCTAGTTGGATAGAGGTTCCGGGTTCTGATGTGAGTTTTTTTGTACACCACAATTCACTGAGGACCAGGTTTCCCATGCAAAGTTCTGTGCATGAGCAGAATCCCCGCGACAACACTCTGCCCTCTTAATAAGTTCCTTCATTCATCTGGTTATATTTGGACCTTGTTTTGCTTTCCAGTGCATTGTTATATCTCTTTTGGCTATTACTAAGCCCATATCTATGAATTTGCTCATGATTTTGGTTTTCTTTGTGTGTGGAAACCAGTGTCACAGGCAATATCCCTGTGATGCCTCGATTTCCCTGTCAGTGATATCTGCCAACAGCATAGTTACCTCTTCCGAGAAGCTAGCCAGCTGTGGGCAATTCCAGAGCATATGTCTAAAACTAACTCCCCCCCTAATGCATCACGGGTAAGTCGCCTCTTGAGAATCAAAATACTGATTGGTCTTCATTGCTTTCGTTGTTAATGCAAGCAAAGGTTTGATTAGTAAGTATTAGTTTGGGATCCACTGGCAACAGTAAGAATTAATGCCTTAAAAGCACATACATCTCTTTGGGTTTGCGAAAGAGGCATTTTAACCATTTTAACAATCGTACTGATGCGCTGAGGGATCAACCTTCTACCCTCCTTCGTCAGTAGGTGACCTGAGTAGGTACCCTCCTGTCAACAATAATGAAACTTCGAAAGAGAGATCTTATGTCCATTATGTGCCAGATGCAACAGCAGTTTCACCGTACTATCCTTACAACTTTCTTCCGTATCAGAAGCAATGAACAAGTCATCAATATACTGAACCAATACATTACCTGGGGAAAGCAAAAGTGAATCCAACTGATTCTTTAATGCTTGACTATAGATACTTGGACTTTCATATAGCCTTGAGGAGTGCAACAGAATTGGAAATATCTGCCGGCCAGTGTAAATTCTAACAAGTACATACTATTTGGATGTAAGAAAAAATAAAAAAATGCATTCTTCAAATCAATAACAGAGAGGAACTTAGCGGTAGATGGAATCATTGTTAAAAGTGTGGTGATATAAGGGACCACCAGAAATTGCGGAAACAATATTTTATTGACCTCTCGCAAATCAATCAGCGGAGTCAGAAGAACCTGAGTGTTCCCTTTTAAGCACCGGAAGAATGGGACTACTACAGATGTTTACAGATGTTCCCTCAACCACTCCCACACATATCAAATCCTGGACATTCTGGAGAAGGGCCTGTTCCCTTGCTTGCGGTATTTTATACTGAGGAATGAGGGGCAAAATGGCATTATCTTTGACTTGTATAAAAACTGGTGGTATATGCAATAGACCCACATCAGTATCACCAGCAACCCCATTACGTGAGTGGTACCTGATCAAACTCAGCTGGAAGGGGCGCGACCTTGGATAAACACTGTCTAGTACTTACTCAAAAACCAGTTCGAGGTAAAAAGAAGCCCAATGCCCCCTGGTATACTCCGGCCCTCACTGACTGTCACCTCAAGTGTAGGATTTTGGAGAGAGAATGGAGAAAAACCTACGATCCTATTTCCAGATCCACATACATTCTCCAGAGAAAACAATATCTTTCCAATATAAAAAAAGCAAAAAAGGCATTCTTCACTCTAGCAATAGACTCAGCTAATCAGAAACAACAAACGATTTTCAATATAGTAAAATCTTTCACTCATCCCAAGGCACTGGCACTTGAAATCCCCCCCTCACAAACTATCTGCGATCAAATCGCAGATTTCTTTGAGGAGAAAATTAATAATATTCATAAGGACTTCCCCCCTTTACCCACTCCAACCCAAGAGCCTGATACAACCATTCCCTTACTAAATCAATTTACAACAGTTTCCTTACTGCAAACGCAAAAAGCCATTTTGGCCGGCAAATCAGGTGCCCCTACGGATTCTTGTCCACTAGTGATCCTGCACCATCTTATCGAGGCCGTCAACCCTCTAATTAATGCCATTGTGAATGAATCTCTCAACTCTGGTATTGTTCCTACTGAGTGGAAGAAGGCCATAGTTAAGCCCCTCATGAAAAAGCAAAATAAATCCCCAACTGACTTGTCTAATATGCGCCCAATTTCCCTTCTCCCAGCGCTAGGCAAAATCACTGAGCAATTAGTTCATGAGGAATTAAAAAATTTTTTGGAAAACAAACGCATCCTGCACCCACAGCAATCCGGCTTTCGCCCTGGCCATTCTACAGAAACCGCTTTGATTGAGTTATCAGACACCATCAAGTTCTTGCAGGATGAGGGCAGGCAGGCTGTCCTCATCCTGCTCGACTTAACCGCGGCCTTCGACACCATCTCACATGCCATTCTAATCAATAGAATGCGTGAGATTGGTGTCTCGGGTTCCGCGCTTGCTTGGATAACTTCATTTCTGTCCAACCGCTCCCAAACGGTTTCCTTAGGCCCCTTTCTTTCCGGCGAACGATGCACCATCTCAGGGGTGCCCCAGGGTTCCATCCTGAGCCCTCTTTTTTTTAATATATATATGGCCCCCCTTCTCACGCTGATCGAGTCCCATGGGATTCTTGTGACATCCTACGCTGACGACACCCAGCTTGTCGTCACTATTGACAAAAGACTCCCAGATGCTGCCATTAGATTTCAAAACTGCCTGTCAGAAGTCTTTTCCTGGCTTAACCTGAATCATCTAAAATGCAACAGCGCCAAAACCGAAATAATACCCCTAGGCAAAGGCACACTCTTTTCCCCCAAAGACTGGTGGCCTCATAACTCCGAAGCACCACCGAGCGCGGTTGCTTCAGCCCGCAATCTTGGAGTTCAATTTGACGCATCCCTCAGCTTCGATGAGCATGTGCGCATTACCGCAGGGCGCTGTTTCAGTCTGATCAGGCAATTAAAGAAATGTTTCAATTTTCTGCCCATTTCAGCCAGGAAATCAGTCGCGGTGGCGCTTATCCTCTCCCGGCTGGATTATTGTAACGGCCTCCTAGCAGGCATCAAGAAATCTTCCCTCCAAAAATTACAAAGTGTTCAACACGCAGCTGCAAGGCTTGTCTTGAAACTCCCCCGCAGGTCCTCGGCCTCTGCAGCCCTCAACGCCCTCCATTGGCTGCCCCTTCATAAGAGAATCTTATTCAAGCTTCTAGTCACTGTCTTTAAATCCACCAGGTGTACGGGTCCATCTTACCTGATCAAGATCTTCCAGCGTTATATTCCAACTCGCTGCTTGAGGTCATCAGGTGCTAATTTAATCACTGAACCCCGAATAAAACTAAAAACCAAAGGCGGAAAGACCTTTTCATTTCTGGCTGCTAGGGCATGGAATCGTCTTCCCCCCAACCTTAGGCATGCCCCCTCAGAAAGCCTTTTCAGGAAATCCCTGAAGACTTGGATTTATTCTCAATCTGACTCATCAGTCCTCGCAGCTATCTGATCCATGCTCCCCATAGTCGATCTTCTGTGAGCTCAGCGCCAAGATGCTCCCTCCGGAGCGAAAGTAGCGCTTTACAAATGCTAATAAATATCAAATATCAAAATATCCGGACCCATGTAAACATAAACACCAGCAGGAGAACAGTATATATTTGCATGCAATTTTTTCAATAAATCCAAACCCGTCAAATTATCACCACTATTTGAAGTTAATAGAAATAGAGACTCCACAGTAATGGGACCAACAGTAAGTGCAAGTGGGAGTGAGATGGGGCTTACAACCAGTACTCCTGATAAACCCACTGAAACCTTATTATGGCCAGACAGGGCCACACTGGGGACCGTATGTCAGGAAACAGAACTTTTTGTCACACCTGTGTCCACCAGAAATTCCTTAGTCAAGCCTTGCAAATCCGCTGTGACATTAGGACCGTGCTGATCTACAAGTATCTGAACTGGTCCCTCACCCTGTCTATGGCTGTCCGAGCTGTAAGACACACCTGTCACCTCATCAAAATCATAATCATCATTGTAGTACTGTCCAACTAATTGTTATCAGAATGACCCACAGGAGCCTTAGTATTGTGATGTCTGTCGGTTCCACTGCCCCTACCAGCAGAACCTTGTCCTCTAGGAGATGAAACCTTCTGTAAAAGTACAGGACACTGGCTACGCCTATGTACTTCCTCCTTACAATATGCACACTAATTCTGTCCCAAAGGTGTCGTTGAAGGCTGCCTAGTACGTGGGAATTGACCTCCCCGTCTCCCAGTATTATCCCGATATGCCTGCTGCAACAACACCTTTGTCTTCAAATCCTTATGCTTTTTGCAATTTTTATCTTTTTCCTCATTATCTCATTGCTCATAATATTGGGCCATATTTAAAATAACAGAGGGAGAAGACATAGACCAAGTGCTTTCAGACTCCTGCAAGTGGGACATTATATGAGGAAGGAGAATAGTGACAAACCTGTCAACAAGCAAACAGACTCCCCCTTCCGCGGACATATCCTGCCCACTGTAATCCAAAAACGTATCTTCAAACCTAGTAAAGAAATCAGACACACTCTCATCCTTCTTCTGTCGAAAGGCAGTCAGTCCCTCCCAACTTACCTTCTTAGGCGGAATAAGTGTATGCATATATGTTACAATACAGCCAGTCAGGGCAAGTATCTCAGCACGTGGTTTGTCTCCTGGCTTCCTATCTCGATCCCATCCCCTAATCACATCCCATGTTCCGCCCAACTCGGCGACATGATCTTGAGTATGTACCTGCCGCCAAATATCAACTGAGACAAGGAGACCAAAGAACATTCTAATATCAGCTAGAGTCATTACAGTAGAAGAGGCAGCCACTGTCAATTCTTTATAATAGGTAGTAGGATTTTTCCTAGGATTGGCAGCGTAGTCTTAAGGGTTAAAACCTCACTCCTTTTCCACGGAGTATAAAACCATTGGTCCTGGAAGTGGGCAGCCACGGCCGGTCTAGTGACCGCTCGATGCTGATCCGTCAACGCAGGTATTTCAGGATGATAAATTGGGTGAACTTCACACTTAGCGTACTGAGCTATTTGAATAGGATGAATGTATATGTCCTAATATCATGTAACTGGTGCTTATGCAAAGTGCTCCAATACCCAGGGATCGAATTCACGCTTTCTACATCTGTAAAAATATAATACCAGTTCTTAGGTAGCGCTTCTGCAATTTGAAAGCTCTACAAATAGATGCTTTTAATGGTGCGCTGCAGAGGGGTTGGCGGGATGCAATCGGATTTCATCTCTACATGAGTGTGGATCGGGTGTGTGTGCAGATCCCACATCCTGCAGCCTACAATACACAGTGGATCCTGTGTGTGTGCAGACTCAACAACCTGCAGCCTACAAAGCACAACAGATCCGATGTGTGTGCAGATCCCACAAACTGCAGCCTACAACACATACAGCAGATCCAGGTGATTATGCAAATCCCACACCCTGCAGCATACAAAGCATAGTGGATCCAGTGTGTGTACATATTGCACTCCCTGCAGCCTACAAAGCACAGTGGATCCGGTGTGTGAGCAAATCCCACACCCTGCAGCCTACAACACATACAACAGATCCAGTGTGTGTGCAGATTGCACTCCCTGCAGCCTACAAAGCACAGCAGATCCAGGTCTGTATGCAAATCCCACACCCTGCAGCATACAAAGCACAGTGGGTCCGGTGTGTGTGCAGATTCCACACCCTGCAGCCTACAAAGCACAGTGGATCCGGTGTGTGAGCAAATCCCACACCCTGCAGCCTACAACACATACAACAGATCCAGTGTGTGTGCAGATTGCACTCCCTGCAGCCTACAAAGCACAGCAGATCCAGGTCTGTATGCAAATCCCACACCCTGCAGCATACAAAGCACAGTGGGTCCGGTGTGTGTGCAGATTCCACACCCTGCAGCCTACAAAGCACAGTCGATCCTGTGTGTATGTAGAAACCACACCGTGCAGCCTATAAAGCACTGCATATCCAATGTGTATGCAGATGTCACACCCTGCAGCTTACAACACACACTGCGGATCCGGTGTGTGTGCAGATTCCACACCCTGTAGCCTACAACACACACAGCAGATCTGGTATTTATGCAGATTCCACACCCTGAAGTAGACAAAGCACAGTGGATCCAGTGTGTGTGCAGATCCCACACCCCACAGCCTACAACACACAGCGGATCCAGTGTGTTTGCAGATTCCACCTCCTGCAGCCAACAACACAAACAGTCAATCTGGTGTTTATGCAGATTCCACACCCTGCAGCCTACAATACACAGAGCCAATCCAGTTTTTTTTGCAGATTCCACACCTTGCAGCTTTCAAAGCACAGCAGATCAAGTGTGTGTACAGATTCCACACCCTATAGACTTCAAAGCACTCTAGATCAGGTGTGTTTGCAGAATTGCAGATTCCACACCCTGCTGCCTACTATACACAGCGGATCCAGTGTGTGCAGATTAAAACACCCGGCAGCCTACAATACACAGTGGATCTGATGCGTGTGCAGATTCTACACACTGCAGCCTACAACACACACAGAGGATCCAGTTTGTGTGCAGATTCCACATGCTGCATTTACAATAGACAGTGGATCCGGTGTGTGTGCAGTTCCCATACCCTGCAGCCTACAATACACAGTGGATATGGTGTGTGTGCAGATTCCAGACCCTGCAGCCTACAACACATATAGCAGATCCGGTGTGTGTGCAGATTCCACACCCTGCAGCCTACAATATACACAGTGGATCCGGTGTGTGTGCAGATTCCACACCCAAAAGTTTACAATACACAGCAGATCCAGTGTGTGTAGATCCCACACCCTGCATCATACAATACACAATGGATCCAGTGTGTGTGCATATTCCACACCCTCCAACCTAGAATACATAGCAGATCCGGTGTGTGTGCAGATCCGTTCCCCTGAACCCTACAACACACAGCAGATCCAATGTGTGTGCAGATTCCACACCCTGCACCCTACAACACATAGCAGATCCAGTGTGTGTGCAGATTCCATGCCTTGTAGCCTACAAAGCACAGTGGATCCAGTGTTTACAGATTTCACACCCTGCAGCCTACAATACACAGTGGATCTGGTGTGTGTGCAGATTGCGCACCCTGCAGCCTACACTACACAGTGGATCTGGTGTGTGTTCAGATTCCACACCTTACAGCCTACAATACAGATTCAATAAATCAATCAATCATTTTATTTGTAAAGCATGCTACTTACCCATGAGGGTTTCAAGGCGCTGAGGGGAGGGGGGAGCTGCTACTGCTCGAATAGCCAGGTCTTGAGGAGTCTCCTGAAGGTCAGTAGGTCCTGTGTCTGCCGTAGGTGGGGGGGAGGGTGTTCCATGTCTTGGCGGCGAGGTGGGAGAAGGGTCTACCACCGGTGGTTGCTCTTCGGATGCGTGGTACGGTGGCGAGGGTGTGGTCGGTGGAGCGGAGCTGGCGGGTGGGATTGTAGAAGTTGAGGCGGCAGTTGAGGTACGCTGGTCCGGTGTTGTAGAGTGCTTTGTGTGCTTGGGTGAGGAGCTTGAAGGTTATCCTCTTGTTGACGGGGAGCCAGTGCAGGTCTTTCAGGTGGGGTGTGAAGTGGCTGCGGTACGGGATGTTGAGGATCAGACGCACTGAAGCGTTCTGGATGCGTTGAAGCCGTTTGAGGAGTTTCGCCGAAGCTCCGGCATAGAGGGCGCTTCCATAATCCAGTCTACTGCTGACGAGAGCCTGGGTGACTGTCCTTCTGGTTTTGGTGGAGATCCACTTGTAGATCCTGCGAAGCATACAGAGGGTGTTGAAGCAGGAGGAAGAGATGACGTTGACCTGCTTTGTTATGGAGAGGGTGGAATCGAGGATGACCCCTAGGTTGCGTGCCTGGTCGGTGGGTGTGGGGGCCGTTCCTAGTGAGGAGGGCCACCAGAAGTCGTCCCAAGCCGAGGGGGTGGATCCCGAGGATGAGGACCTCTGTTTTGTCTGAGTTCAGCTTCAGCCGTCTGTTTTCCATCCAGTCAGCGATGGCTGTCATTCCCTCATGGAGGTTGGTTTTGGCTGTGTGAGGCTCTTTGGTGAGGGAGGGATCAGCTGGGTGTCGTCGGTGTAGGAGATGATGTGGAGGTTGTGCAGTCGGGCGATGCAGGCGAGCGGGCCATGTAGACGTTGAACAGCGTGGGGCTGAGGGAAGAGCTCTGGAGTATGCCGCAGATGATCTCTGGCTTCGGAGCGGAAGGGAGGAAGGCGGAGACTGTGTTCTACTGGAGAGGAAGGAAGTGCTCCAGTCCCGGGCCTTCTCTTGAATCCCTGCGTCGTGGAGGCGTGCGTATAGGTTGTGGTGGCAGACCATGTTGAAGGCGGCCAACAGGTCCAGGAGGATGAGGGCTGCGGTTTCACCGTTGTCTAGCAGGGTTCTGATGTCCTCGGTGGTAGCTAGGAGGGATGACTCGGTGCTGTGGTTGCGGCGAAATCCAGACTGGGACGAGTCCAGAATGCTGTTTTCCTCGAGGAACCTGGTTAGTTGTATGTTGGCGGCCTTCTCGATGACCTTCACTGGAAACGGGAGCAGGGACATGGGTTGGTCAGGCGTTTTTGAGGTCCTTGGGGTCAGCCGTGGGTTTCTTCAGTAGGGTGTTAATCTCGGCGTGCTTCCAGTCCTCAGTCCTGGATCTGATGTGTGTGCAGAACCCGCACACTGCAGCCTACACCACACACACAGATCCAGTGTGTGTGTAGATCCCACAGCCTACAATACACAGTGGTTCTGGTGTGTGTGCAGATTCCACACCCTGCAGCCTACAATACACAGCAGATCCGGTGTGTGTGCAGATTCAATAATCTACAGCCTACAAATCACAGAAGATCCAGGTGTGTCTGTAGATTCGACATCCTGCTGCCTACAACACACACAACAGATCGTGTGTGTGTGCAGATTCCACACCATGAGGCCTACAATACACACAGTATATCTGGTGTGGCTGAAGATTAATTGGAGCAGTACAAAAGGGGGTGGTGATGGACGGAGCATTTCAGCCGTCTTCAGCCCAGCTTGCTTGAATCCAGTGGCAAAGTGAGCAAGGGACTCACGTCTGAGCATACCCTCCCAACTTATGGCGAACAAAGCGGTACAAAAAGGGGTGGTGATGGACGGAGCATCTGAACCAATCAAACACTCACACCCAGTCAAAAGATCTGGGTTTAATCCATCACCGTTCTTTAGCCCACTCTGCCACCCCAGTTCAGACATGGCCATATGCAAATCAGTCTGACCCTGTGCCTCATGGGAACAGTCCAGCCCGAACTGCCAAGCCATACCTTCCCAGGACCGGAAACAAGCTTACGAGGACCGGTTTCTGACATTTCAGCCGTCTTCAGCCCGGCTTGCTTGAATCCAGTGGCAAAGTGAGCAAAGGACTCACGTCTGAGCATACCCTGCCAACTTATGGTGAATAAAGCGGTACAAAAGGGGGTGGTGATGGACCACCCCCTTTTTTACCACTTTGAAGATTAATTGGAGGCAGCCCAGAGCCACATGACATACTTGGGCCTCCCACCTGTGTCTACCACATTGCCTTAATATGTTTTATATGTTAATATTTAGGAACAGGGGTGGGCGCACACTGCTGCACCCCCAGCAAGGTTCGCCCCTGGCATTATGGTAAATGCACTCTCATGTTGCTTCCTTTGCTAGAATATTTACATGTGTTTCACCAGAGTTGGCGCAGATGGTGCTGATATCTAGACGTGAGTTTCTGGTTCTTAAACTGTCATCAGTAGAGATTGCAGGCTTCAAATGTGGGGTTTGCTGAGTAGGCTGCCAAACATCACATAAGGTCAGGTACCTCTCACTGGTGCAAGGGTGGTCCTTCCGCGAGCTCGTCTGTTTAAAAGCACTACCGTGAGTCATTGAGCTGATGAGCTCGTGGAAGAAGCACCCGCGCGCCAGTGAGAGGTACCTGACCTGATGTGATGTTTGGCAGCCTACTCAGCAAGCCCCAAATTTGTAGAGATCAGCACCATCTGCGACAACTCTGTCGACAGACTCATAAATATTTTAGCAAAGCAAGCAACATGAGACTGCATTTACTATAATGCCAGGGGAGAACCTTGCTGTGAGTTGAAGAGGTGTGCTCCCAACCCTGTTCCTGTTTAAAATCACTCCTGTGAGTCATTGAGCGGACGAGCTTGTGGAAGAAGCACCCGCGCACCAGTGAGAGGTACCTGACCTGATGTGATGTTTAGCAGTCTACTCAGCAAACCCCAAATTTGTAGAGATCAGCACCATCTGCGCCAACTCTGGTGAACCACTTGTAAATATTTTAGCAAAGCAAGCAACATGAGACTGCATTTACCATAATGCCAGAGGTGAACCTTGCTGGGAGGTGAAGTGCTGTGCTTCCACCCCTTTTCCTATTTTAATATTTAATATGCACCCACAGGGTGTTGGATCTGGACATCCAGAAAAAAGGAACTCACAGGCATCCTTGTATGTTGCCTTCTCTCTTTTGCTCTGTTAGAAATGAAGGCCAGAATTCCTGCCTGTTGTACACACTGTCTGTTTCTCTTCTGCCAGCCCCTTGGCATGCCTCTCATCCTTTCAAGTCCAACTAGTACTCCTATCCACAGAACTGCCATGTATTACTTACTCCCATCAATTTCCTAGCAGCACTCCTCCTGTACCTCACACCATTGATTCCCAGGGATGACCTCATAAACCACACACCCATTACCATGTTCTCATGACTTCCATTGACTGCATCTTTGCCATTCCTGCACGAACCTCTGAAACTCACTGCTGTGGTGTCTTTGGGGCAGCATTATTGGGGGGACTCTATAGACCATTGCATGTGTTGTTTGAGCGCTTAAGGGTTTCGAACTGTGTGCCTGCCTTTCCATCCTATAAATCTTTTTCCCAATGTCTGGAATTTGTAAGGATTGGTGAAACATAAGGTCCATATAATTCCCATATGCTTTAGAAGCTAAAAGTCCTGACATTATATTTTTCTGACCTTCTGACAAAATCATCTTTATAGTTATTATCAAATACACAACTTGGGAACTGGCTTAAGTTCATAGCTTGACAATGAAGCTCGTTTCATTGTTGAGGGTTCTAGTTTTTCTGTTGGCTTCACTATTGATGTTCTCTGATTTGTTAAAGTCTTTGATTTACTTATGCAATCTCTGACAAAATGTCCTCTCTTTTCACCATAGAAACACAAACCATATGCACGCCTTCTGTCTCTCTGATACCTCCCAACTGCATTGACTCCCAAGAATCTACTACTAAAATCCCTTCTCCCTTATGCAGCACTAGTAATATTTATGTATTTTCTCATTTTGGTTCAGACAAACAATGATGCAACTGGACCCCTAACACTACAAACTCATCACAGTTGTTAAGACGATTACCCACCTGCACTAAGACATCCTTCAATTCACTACAAAGGTCTTAAAAACACTCTTTTCACTTCTTCCCATTATTTTCTAGAAGACAATACCTGCAAGAAAATCTTGATAACGAAATCATTTAGCAGCACTCCACTTCACTAGCAGGAGCACCAATCTATGTTCTCACTGGGGCCAATGGTGAATACAGACCCTGTATTGATTACAGGGAACTCAATGCAATCACAAATCATAACCAATATTTTCTTCAGCTCATTTCTGCAGTCTTTATTAGGTGTAATCAGCCAACATCTTTACCATACTGGTTCTAAGAGGTGCTTACAACCTACTATGAACACAAAGGGGATAAGTGGAAGATTGCCTTTAACACCCACTATGGTGACTTTGAGTACCTCGTGATGCCCTTCAGTCTTTGTAGTGCCTGTGCTGCTTTCCAACACTTCATGAATTATATATTCAGAGATCTTACAGGCTATTTAGGGTTGTCAAACTGCATAATAACTTAATATACTCCAAACCACTAGAAGACCAGTGAAAGCAGGTTAGGTAGGTACTCACCAGAAAGATCTTGTGTTATGCGAATGTGGGAACATTTTCAATGAGGTTTCAATTGAGGTTCCTCCTATCACATTTCTAGGCTTTTCAGTATTAGGATAAGACATCAGTATGGACCCTTTAAAGTTAAAAGAGGTGTTGTGGTGGCCCTCTCAACAGACAGTGGCATACGTTCTGAGATTAATTTTGCTTTTTAATTTCTAGAGGCAAATTTTTCTGAATGTTTTCATCTTCATGTGGGCCAAAGTTCAGTTGACCAGGAAAGTTAGGAAATTTGTTTCTGAAGAGAAACTAGAGCAAGAGTTCACTCGACTCAAGAACGCTGTCACTTATGCTTCCATTCTAAGACACCCTGGTGACAGACTTCCTTTTATCATTGAAACTGATGCCTCATCCTTTGCTGTAGGAGCAGTTATTTCACCACATGCACCAGACACTAGTAAACTACATCTGGTCACTTATTATACTTAAACTCTGACAGATACTGAAAAAAAGTATGCGATCTACAACTCCTAGCTATTAAATTAGGGAAGCCTTCTCTCACTGAAGACATCACTTAAAGGGTGCATGTCACAGTATGGACTGATTATAAAACCCTATTATATCTAGGAAGCATGAAGTACACAAATGTGAGAGATCCATGTGGGGTATGCACTATCTTTCAATTTGATTACCATATACCTATTGATTTGGAAACAGGCACAGAAAAGCTAGCACATTATTGATAAGGTAACAACCATGTGGTGTTTCACTGCAGATGTGTAGGTGCAACTTCCGGATTCCAATCCCTCTACCTTCGAAGTGCACATCACTGGAATTCACCACCTCCTGAGATCGGAGTTTGGCATGGAGTCACCTCATAGTGCAACCTGCTTTCCACCAAGGAAAGCCAATCTCTAGGTCAACCCTCAGGGGGTTGCAGAGGTTTGTGCCCCACACCACCCAGGTGTGGGCTTATGATGCCACACTAGTTATTGGTTTACTGACCCAAGGCAGGTATAATACACTTTTGGGTTACAGATCACCATGGAGGGAGGAATCATCCCTACTGTAGTGATGGGAGAGAGGTAGGAACTGTGTGTGTCTTGTGGTAGGCATAGTCTAAGTTGTGTATAATAGGGTGAAGCTGGTAGAGTGTGTTTATTTTCACCAGTGCTCTAGATGGCCACAGAGTGTCCTCAGTTCAGAGAGTTGTTGCCCTGTTGTGACAGAAGCATGTGCACATAAACACCTGGAGTACAGCACCCAGTTTGCTGGGCATGTTTTTTTTCTTGAGACAGCAGCACATTGTGTGCAAGGGTTTCCTTGACCGTAGTGACTGGGTGGAGACTCTAACCCATAGTAACTAGGTGGAGACCCAAGACCACTGTAACCAGGCGGAGAGCCAAGACAATGGTGACCAGTAGAAGACCCTTGACCACAGTGACCAAGTGGAGAACCTAGACCACATTGACCAGGCAGAGACTCTCGACCACAGTGACCAGGTGAGACCCTGGACCACATTCAACAGGTGAAGACTCAACACCAGTTTAACCTAGTGGAGACCCTGGACCACATAGCCAGGTGGAGACCCAAGACCTTGGTAACCAGATGGAAACAAGGTGACAAGGGGATTATCCTGGTCATGGTCACAAGGTGGCTATCCTAGACCACGGTGCCCAGGTGGAGAGCCTAGACCACAGTGACTAGGTGGGACCCTGGACCACAGTAAACAGATGAGGACCCTACTCCAGTTTAACCAGGTGGAGACCCTAGACCACAGTAACCAGGTGAAGACCCAGACCATGGTAATCAGATGGCGTCCTTAGACCAGAGTGACCAGGTGGAAACCCAAGGCCACAGTAACCTGATGGAAACAATGTGATGAGGTGGTGATACTAGGTCATTGTCAAAAGGTGGCAATCCTAGACCATGGTAACAAGGTGGAGACCCTAGACCATGATGACCATGTAGAGATCCTAGACCATGGTGTCTAGGTGGAAGCAAGGTGACACAGTGGAGACCCTAAACCACAGTGACCAGGTGGAGACCCTAGACCACGGTGACCAGGTTGAGACCCTAGACCACGCTGGCCAAGTGGAGAACCTAGACCTCTGTGACAAGGTTGAGACCTTGGACCACAATGGCATGGTGGAGATTCTAGACCACAGTGAGCAGGTGGATACCCTAGACCACAGTGACCAGGTAGAGACCCTAGACCTCGGTGACTAAGTGAAGACCCTAGACCACAGTGCCCAAGGTGGAGATCCTAGACCATGGTGACCAGGTGGAGACCCATGATTGTAGATGTTTGATAATCAATAATTTCCCCTGAATTGACCGGCATGCTGCACATCACTAAATATTGTCTTTAAAGATCTTTAACTCACAAATTAAAACATTATTACCTAAAAAAAGGCTTCAGTTCCAGACCTTCCAACCAAACACTCCTGATTTACAGCATTTAGCAAAATGTTTCACCGGGAATGGTGTGTTTTTAATGAGTCATGTAGGATGTGTTGTTGCAGTGTATTTCAAGGTGTCCACTGTGAACATTATGAATTTGCTAAATTAATTCTAGAAAACTGCAAATTATGGAAAATGTAGGTAGCAGTAAAAACCAAGAAATTAGGAGAATTATGATCTATGTTTCTCCAAAGCAACCTCATGTAACAGCTGAAATGTATATTTATATATTTTATTGAAAGCACTCAACTGTTACTATTTACTTAAAACTTAAGTGGAGTATCACAGATTTAATGGAACATGAAAGTAGGTTAATTAGCCGGCTATGTTGGAAGATGCACTGGGTAGTCGATCATCATGCTCAACCAGTGTAGAGGCAAATTCAATACATAGAGTGCTGAGTAGTGCTAGATCTGGAGGGTTCAATGTTGAAGAGGCTTTTCAAGGAATCACAAACTGACAAGGGCCGAGAAGCAGGTGTCACAATCGCCACATCACTGACTCAATATCTCTTCTGTTTAACTTTTTCTCTTCGTCCCATTAAATGTTCCTTAGTGTTCATTTCTGGTCTTAGTAAAATTATGTAAATTTTGGGTAAAAAGATGCAGCTCAGCATCCCAGCGCTGGAAGCCAAGATGGCAAAGACCTCGACTGCCACCATATTTTTACCCCTCGTGCTTAGGTAAGCTGGGATGAAGGAGAACCACACAGTCACAAACACCAGCATGCTGAAGGTGATCAACTTGGCCTCATTGAAACTGTCCGGCAGTGTCCGGGCCAAAAAAGCCACAATCAGGGTGACCGTGGCCAGAAACCCCATGTATCCAAGCATCAACCAGAAGGCCATTGTGGAGCCCTCATTACATTCACTGATGACTCTCCGAGCTGAGCTCCTGAAATTGAGTTCATGGAACGGTGGTGCAAGAATGAGCCAGGCAGCGCACAGAACGAGCTGCAGAGAAGAACAGACTATGGTGATGCAAAAGGGAACTTTCAATCCCGTCCAGTTCCTCAGCTTGCTACTTGGTCTTGTGGCACCAAATGCAAGCAAAACGGTGATAGTCTTTGCTAGAATGCAAGAAACACATAGAGTGAAGATAGTGCCAAATGCAGCCTGGCGCAGCAGACATGTCCACCAGAGCGGTTGTCCAATGAACATGTAAGGACATAGAAAGCAGAGTATTAAAGCGCAGAGAAGCAGGTAGCTTAGGGGTAAGTTGTTCGCCTTCACTACAGGGGTTTGGTTATATCGAATGAAGATGAGGAAAACCAATAATGAAAAAAGGCAGTAGCAGATCGAGATGCCGGCCAAGACGGCTCCTAGTGGTTCCTGATAAGAGAGATACTCAACAGGTTTTGACACACATCCGTCCTGTCTCTCATTCGGCATCTGGTCTTCTGGGCACTTAGAGCATTTGATGGAGTCTTAAAGGAAGCAGAGAATAGATCAATAACAGTCCATAGAAGATGTTCTAAATACTAAATCCCCAACTAAGAAATCTATGTCAAAGTAAAGCATATCATAATGAAACAAGATACGTATGGTGAATTGTTCTTTGCACATTATATTAACTGTAATAAAATGCACAATACTGAACTAAATAATGATGAAAACACCTATGGCTGTGCTAACCCTAAACTAACCTTACCCTTCATACATAGTCTCTGAAGGGAACTGCCAATAACTCATTTTCAGGCTTTGACGTTAAGGTGAAAAGAGGTGAAATAAGCAAGGCTTCTTCATAGAGGCTGATGAGGGGGAGAAAGATTTTTTAAGACAGCACTTGTAATCCTCACAGTAAATAGAATGTCCAAGCAGTGGTATTATTCCATGACCTCCTGCACCCCCTCCTTCTGGCATGTGTGCTAGTCCATGATTTCCTGCACCCCTCCTTGTGACAGGTGTGCTAGTCCATGACCTCCTGCATCCCTCCTTCTGACATGCGTGCTAGTCCATGATTTCCTGCACCCCTCCTTGTGACAGGTGTGCTAGTCCATGACCTCCTGCACCCACCTAGTGACAGGTGTGTTATTCCATGAACTCCTGCACCTCTCCTTCTGACGGTGCGCCAGTACATGACCTACTACATCCCTCCTTGTGACTGGTGTGCTAGTCCATGACCTCCTGCGCCCCTCTTTTTGATGGGTGTGCTAGTCCATGACCTCCTGCACCCCTCCTAGTGACTGGTGTGCTAGTCTGTGACCTCCTGCACCCCTCCTTGTGATGGATGTGCTATTCCATGACCTCCTGCACCCCTCCTTGTGACGGGTGTGCTAGTCCATGACCTCCTGCACCCCTCCTAGTGACTGGTGTGCTAGTCTGTGACCTCCTGCACCCCTCCTTGTGATGGATGTGCTATTTCATGACCTCTTGTACCCCTCCTTGTGACGGGTGTGCTAGTCTATGACATCCTGCACCCGTCATTGTGACAGGTGTGCTAGTCCATGACATCCTGCACCCCTCCTTGTGATTGGTGTGTTATTCCATGACCTCCTGAACCCCTCCTTGTGACAGGTATGATAGTCCATAACCTCCTGCACCCCTCCTTGTAATTGGTGTGCTAGTCTATGACCTCCATCACCCTTCCTTGTGACGGGTATGCTAGTACATGACCTCCTGCACCCCTCCTTGTGACGGGTGTGCCAGTCCATGACCTCCTGCACCCCTCTTTGTGACAGGTGTGTTATTCCATGACCTCCTGCACCCCTTCTTGTGACAGGTGTGCTAATCCATGATATCCTGCACCCCTCCTTGTGACAGGTGTACTTCTCCATGGTATTCTGCACCCCTTAATTCTCGCAGGTGTTCATACACATTGCACACCTGTGTGGTTGGAGATTTCCTCTTCTGAGCAGGGCACGCAGTCATAGCAGCAGCTGGCCTGGCCCTCGCGGGCAGCTTTCCTGTACCCTTTCAAGCACCTGGCACTGCACAGTGAGTCTGGGACCTGGGGGAAAGAGAAGAAAGATAAGCTCAGTAAAAGAGAGGCACGGTGTAAACAGTGAGTGAAGGACTGAGCCTGAGTGTGAGTAGAGAGAGATGAGCTTAGTAAAAGAGAGTCCTGGGGTAAACAGTGAGTGAAGCAGTGAACCTTAGTGTGAGATTAGAGAGTTGAGATTAGCAAGAGAGAGGCACTGGGTAATCCGTGAGTGAAGGACTGAGTGTGAGAGTAGAGAGTTGAGCTTAGTGAGGCAGAGTCATGAGGTAAAAAGTGAGTGAAATAGTGAGGCTGAGTGTAAGAGGAGAAATATGTACTTAGGAAGAGAGATTCATTGGGTAAGAAGTGAGCAAAGGAGTGAGCCTGGTTGTGAGAGTTAAGCTAAGTAAGAGAGAGCCATGAGATAAAGAGTGAGAGAAGGACTGAGCTGGAGTGTGAGAGGCAACAAATGAGCCTATTGAGATAGAGTCATTAGGTAAACAGTTAGCGAAGGACTGGGGCATGAGCGGAGAGATGTGCTTACTAAGAGAGGGGCACAGGTTAAATAGTGCATGAATAAGTGAGAGTGAGAGCAGCATGATGAGCTTAGTGAGAGAGAGAGAGGCCTGGGAGTAAACAGTGAGTGAATATGTGAGGGTGAGTTTGAGACGAGAGAGATGAGCTTAGTAAAAGCAAGGCAAGGGGTAAACAGTGAGTGAAGGACTGAGTCTGAATGTGAGAGGAGGGAGATGAGCTTAGTAAGAGAGAGAGGCATCAGTTAAACCATGAGTAAAGGAGTGAGCCCGGGTGTTAGAGAAGAGAGATGAACATAGTGAGAGAGAGGCATGAGGTAAGCATTGAGGGCCTGATTTATTATATGTTGATGCGTGGCAGAGCAGCATGCCTTCCTGCTGTGCATCAAAATAAAAGTGCAGGAATGCTCTGTATCTATTAGATTCCACAGATTCTATTACAGGACCGGAGGCTTCAGATTATGCTTCTCAATCTTTACTGCATAAAACACCGCAGCCAATGAAAATGGATATTTTCACAAAAAAAAGTAAATAACCTTCATTTCCCATGAACACACATGAGTATAGGCACGCCCCCATAGTCCATAAGAACCCCTTGCATGCTCCCATCATCCTCTTTCTTTGCTGCTCACAAGTCAGAGTTAAGTGCACCTCCCCTCGGGTCCCCTCAACCTGCTTGTGGTTTGGGATACTGTTTGGGGTTTATATTGCTGTGATTTGATTATTGCGCGATTTCCCGCTTATACTTGGGGTCTTATTGCGTTACCATTTGTTATTGTTATTAGTGCCTTTTTGTTCGGAATTATTGCACTCTCTGACTTTAGTTCCTTTCTAATCTCGCTTTGGGCCTTTCAGCTTGAGCTGTTATTATTTCCGCTGTGGAGCGTGTGCTTCAAGCGCTTACTCAGACGGTCTTTGACCGGCAAGGAGCCGTCGCGCTTTTCAGTGGAGCCCAGTACCGGCTGCCTGAGGGCGCGCATGGCCCCCCCTGATACGCCCTGACCTTTAGACCGGGTGGCTCTCGGTCGACGCGCGCGCCCAAATCGTGGACCAAATTTGGCTACTTTTGGTAGGTTTTTGGTCGCTTTTGGGCTGCGCGCCTCGGCGCGATACCCTGGCTTACAGGAACGCACGTGCTCACACGTTCCACACACCGGCGTGCTCCTTGTTAGATCGCCAGAGATTTTGGTTGGAAAATAGTGGTGGCCCAGGGTGTGCACACGCTCAGGAGATCTAAGGGCCGAGGTCACTGACCTAATTGACTACAGCTTTGCTGAGGGGGTTTGGGTAACGTTACCGGATTTTCGCTTGTACAGGTGTGCTTTGGGCTGACCCCCCCCATTACCCCCTCAGGTGTGAGACATTCTAGAGTGTTCTCCCTTGTACCGTGAGGTGCATTCCTGCACCATGGAGGATTGGGTATGGTACCCGGACGAAGAATATGCTGATGGGGAGGAGATTGTTGAAGGACAGCAGGAAGCTGTCTTGGAAGACAATATTGTGGAAGCGTTGGATGCCTCGGTCCATACTTCAGTGAATCGATCCATGGAGACGAAGGTCCCTCAGACAGTGCAACAGGCACTTGCGGTGGCCCTACGCCCCTTACGGAAACAACTAGAGGGCTTTGCGAAACACCATGGATACAATAAGAAGAGAAAAGGGAAGCAAGCAGCCTCTTCTTCTTCCGGTTCGGCCGACCAGCAATGGCCGCATGCACAGTCTTTGGCTTCCCTGCCGGCAAAAGGGGCATCGGACCAGCCCCATGCAAGTGGTAAGGCGAGAAACAAAAGATCGGCTCTGACGGACACCGATACCATCATCACCAACACCGATACCAACACGGACACCGATACCTCGGTGGATCAACCTCCCCCTCCCAAAAAGGCTAAGGTTGTCCCCAAAACGGCGGAGGACAAGGTTGCCAAAACCTTTAACTTTGACCCTTCGGATATAGCACATACGCGGTCTTCGGACTGGGTCCCGCTGCAAGAGGTTTCCCACTATCTTCATGAGAACCTCAGGAAAAGCTTCAATAGGGAAGTCCGTAACAGGTTACGGTTGGAGTGTCCACGCCCAGATATCCTGGATGGTGTGGCTGACACTCCGGAGATAGATGCCAGCATGCTAACTTTCTTGAAGAAATTTTTGAAGGACCCCAAGCGGGGGTTGGATCGGGCTTGGCGAGGATGCCAAGATAAGATGCTCGATGTTGTGGGGCCTCTGGCAAAAATATTGGAGATGGCCCTGGTGGCCAAAGAAGGGGCGACTCCTGTGGATCCGGACATATTGGCAGGCTGGGCTCAGGGCGCTATTTGCTTGGTAGGCAATGCAAACTGCGCGATCTCTTCCGAGAGGCGCAAGTCCTTGTTACTCAGGATGGACAGTAACCTGACTGAACTTGCAGAGGCTGAACCAGGCCCTCTGGCAGGGGTTTTTTTGTTCGGAGACCGCTTCGTCAAGGACGTCACTAAATATGTGGGGACCTTTACCGCCTTGGATAAGGCACAAAGTGGAATAAAGCGAGCCCTAAATCAAGGGGGTTTCAACAGGGCCGGGCGAGGCGGGGGTCGCTCGTCAGGCCGAGGTTTCCAACAAGGCTCCCAAAGAGGAGACTTTGGTCGCGGTCGTGGAGAGTGGGACTCCACCCGCAGTGGCACCTTCTACCCATCCAGAAGGAGGTAAAACAAAGGACGTTTCCAGTCGGGAAACAACAGAGCGAGCTTCAAGTCAAGCCAAAATACCGGTGAGTGTAACAGATGTCTCTCTACTTCCATTGGGGGGGCGCACGCAGCACTGTCTGCCACAGTGGCAAGCCTTGACTCACGACGCTTGGGTGCTGCAGACCATTCAGGGGTTTCAGCTGGAGTTCTACTCTAGCCCAGCGCAAGCGTTCCCCCCTCCACCTCTCCATTTTTCCCAACTAGATCACAATTTCATAGACAAAGAGGTGGCAGACTTGCTGAAGAAAGGCGCGATTGCTCGGTGTCAGATAGGCCCTCGCAGTTTCTCCAGCAATTCCTTTATTGTTCAGAAGAAAGGAGGTGGCAACAGGTTAGTGCTCAACCTCAAAGAGTTCAACCAGTACCTGACGTACAACCATTTCAAAATGGAAGGTATTCATTTGTTAGCAGATTTATTACAAGAAAACGATTGGTTGGTCCGTCTGGACCTCAAAGATGCATATCTTTCTATACCGATTTTTCCTCCACACCGCAGATTCCTGCAGTTTCTCTGGAACGGCCATTGCTACGAATACTTGGCCCTTCCTTTCGGTCTCTCCTCGGCTCCCTGGTGCTTCACCAAAGTGATGAAACCGGTGGTAGCCTATCTCAGAGAAAGGGGAGTGCGACTGATCATTTACCTGGACGATATTCTGATCATGGCACAGGATCAGTTCGTCCTACAGCAGCAGTTGATCATGACTACTTCGCTGCTCCAGGACTTAGGGTTTGTGATAAATCTAAAGAAGTCGGTGATGGTCCCGACACAGGTGAAAGAATTCCTGGGATTCACGATCAACTCTCAGACAGCGCAACTGTGTCTGCCCCAAGCGAAATTGAGGGATTTGAAGAAGGAGATTGTGAAACTGCTGGACAAGCAAATGGTCATGCTAAGAGCGCTGGCCAGAGTAGTGGGGATATTGGCATCGTCTATTCAAGCGATATTCCCGGGGCCCCTGCATTACGGGGCCCTCCCGCGCCTGGAGATCAAGCATCTTCAGAGGGGACTCTCATACACGGACTCGGTCCCCCTTTCAGAGGAGGTCCGAACCGAGCTTTAGTGGTGGCTAGGCCACGTGGACGCCTGGAACGGCAGGGCGATCTTCGGATCACAACCAGAGGTGATAATAGAGTCAGACGCCAGCAGGTGGGGCTGGGGCGCACCTTGTGGAGAGGTTTCCACAGGCGGCAGATGGTCATCGCAAGAGCTCGAACTTCACATAAATTGTTTAGAACTACTAGCGGGGTCGTTTGCGATTCGCACGTTATCCCCGAGGCAAACATCTTGTTGCATCCTCCTCCGTCTGGACAACGTGTCCGCGGTGAGGTATATCAACAAGTTGGGCGGCACGAGGTCATCTCTTCTAGTCCAAATAGCCAAGGACTTTTGGCACTATTGCCTCCAGAATCAGATCTCGGTAATAGCAGAATACATCCCAGGTCAGATGCAAAAACCACAGTTGATGGACAGAACGCAGAACAATGTCATACATTCACCCCAGTACAGAGATCTGGGCCTAAATCCACCGTTTTTTTGCACTCCACACCACCCCAGTTCAGACATGGCCATATGCAAATCAGTCTGACACTGTGCCTCATGAGAACAGTCCAGCCCGCGTGGAAGGGTATACTCAGACGTGAGTCCCTTGCTCATTGCACCATCAGAATTCAAGCAAGTCGGGCCAAAGACGGCTGAAATGCCAGAAACCGGTCCCCGGAAGCTTGTTTCCTTCCCAGTGAAAGAATTGGCTTGGT
Source organism: Lissotriton vulgaris (assembly GCF_964263255.1). Classification (NCBI taxonomy): domain Eukaryota; kingdom Metazoa; phylum Chordata; class Amphibia; order Caudata; family Salamandridae; genus Lissotriton; species Lissotriton vulgaris. The sequence goes on from NC_141700.1 coordinate 810,053,369, forward strand.
AGTTTGGTTTGCCCTGTTTCCATGATGCACTGGGCCAGGGACAGACTAATTTGCATATAGCCAGGTTCTGAGCTGGGATGGTGCAGTGAGCTAAAAAACGGTATTGGATTAAGCCCCGATCTCTTGACTGGGTGAGAGTATTCTGCTTAATTCAGAAACTCTGTCCATCACCACCCCCTGTTGTTTAATTATTTTGTCCACCATAAGCGTGGAAGGGTATACTCAGACGTGAGTCCCTTGCTCATTGCACCATCAGGATTCAAGCAAGCCGGGCCGAAGACGGCTGAAATGCCAGAAACCGGTCCCCGGAAGCTTGTTTCCTTCCCAGTGAAAGAATTGGCTTGGTAGTTTGGTTTGCCCTGTTCCCATGATGCATTGGGCCAGGGACAGACTCATTTGCATATAGCCAGGTTCTGAGCTGGGATGGTGCAGTGAGCTAAAAAACGGTATTGGATTAAGCCCTGGTCTCTTGACTGGGTGAGAGTATTCTGCTTAATTCAGAAACTCTGTCCATCACCACCCCCTGTTGTTTCATTATTTTGTCCACCATAAGCGTGGAAGGGTATACTCAGACGTGAGTCCCTTGCTCATTGCACCATCAGGATTCAAGCAAGCCGGGCCGAAGACGGCTGAAATGCCAGAAACCGGTCCCCGGAAGCTTGTTTCCTTCCCAGTGAAAGAATTGGCTTGGTAGTTTGGTTTGCCCTGTTCCCATGATGCACTGGGCCAGGGACAGACTAATTTGCATATAGCCAGGTTCTGAGCTGGGATGGTGCAGTGAGCTAAAAAACGGTATTGGATTAAGCCCTGATCTCTTGACTGGGTGAGAGTATTCTGCTTAATTCAGAAACTCTGTCCATCACCACCCCCTGTTGTTTAATTACATCCCAGGTCAGGCCAATCAGGTGACGGACTGGAATTTCAGACATTTGAGGGATTACAGCGACTGGAAGCTCCTTCCCCAGGTATTTCACTAGCTACAAGTGGTTTGGGGTCATTTTCAGACCAACTTGTTTGCCTCCAGATTGACTTATCAGATTCCCCGGTTCTTCAGCTGGAGACCGGACCCGATGGCGGCAGCGACCGATGCCTTACTGCAGGATTGGTCTCAAGGGATTCAGTATGCCTTTCCCCCGTTCTTGTTGATTCCCAGGGTGATGACTCAAGTGATCAGAAAACGGGCGGAAATAGTCATGGTGACTCCGTGGTGGACGTCACAGGCATGGTTTCCCACGTTGTTACAGTGGAGTCGCGATCGTCCACGGTAACTACCGGACTCAAGGTGGTTGTTGCAGGGCCCTCGTCAGGAGCAACATCCGTTGCTGTTGGAGGGCAGGCTGGAGCTGATGGCATGGAGGCTTTCCAGGAACAGTGGCAGTTGCTGGGAGTTTCGAGCAAAACTGCCGAGTTAATCAAGCAGGCATGGGCACCTCTCACCAGGAAACGTTATTCCGCAGCCTGGAAGAACTGGGTGGATTGGTGCGTGGGACGACACCTGGACCCCGTGGGGGCAGAGTTACCCCAAGTTTTGAATTTTCTGTCGGAGAAAGCTGCCGACGGTTTAGTGTACCGTTCGGTCAATAATTTTCGTTCCGCTATATCGGCGGGGCATGCTCAGGTAGACGGGAAACCGGTAGGCATGCACCCGATTGATTGCAAGTTATTGAAGGGAATCAGGGTGGCTAACCCTCCCAAACCCAAGTATACCGGATTATGGGACGTTTCTTTAGTGATCTCGTTATTTATCAAATGGCCGACCAATGCTCTTCTGTCTAGAAAACATTTGTCGGCGAAATTGGCCATGTTGCTTTGCTTATCGTCTTGCAGAAGATCTTCAGATGTGAGAGCACTCGACGTAACAGGTAGAGTGTTTACCCCAGAAGGGGTTTCTTTCCATATTACAGGTCACACTAAAACATTGTCTTGACATATTTCTTACAATTCTTTCCCGGATAATGAAAAACTATGTGTGGTCCAATGTTTGAAGGTTTACGAAGAATGTACCAAGGCCTTGCGGCCGCAGGGCTGTACTCAGTTGTTGATTGCGATCCAAAAGCCCTTTAAGCCAGTGGTAGCTGCCACTATTGCCAGATGGCTTCGCTTCATTATGAAAGAAGCAGGTGTTGATACACAAATCTTTGGTGCTCATTCAGTGAGAGGCGTTATGGCGTCGAAATCGTATGGTTTAGGTTCAACTATCCAAGATATAATGCGTTGTGCAGATTGGTCTTCTGAATCAACGTTTAAAACGTTTTATTATAAGCCGGTGGGAGATATTACTTCAGTGGTATTTAATCAGCGTTAAACTAGCATAATCTGAAGCCTCCGGTCCTGTAATAGAATCAAAAATTTGCTAGCATTCGCGCCAAGAATTTTCAATTCTATTAAGGACACAGAGGCGAGGATTATCCCACCCGGCTTAATGTACAGTATGTAATAAGCTTGCCCTCCCTATTATCCAGTGATTACGGTGGTGTTATTCCTTTCTTTCAGGATCTGATAAGAAGTCGGATTGAACGACGTTGGATGTCAGGATGTTGACCTACAGATTTTTCTTCCTCGTTGGAGGAGTTGTGACTGTTCAAGTTTCGTTGGACTTGCTTCGCCTCAAAGAAAGAGGATGATGGGAGCACGCAAGGGGTTCTTATGGACTATGGGGGCGTGCCTATACTCATGTGTGTTCATGGGAAATGAAGTTTATTTACTGTTTTTTGTGAAAATATCCATTTTCATTGGCTGCTGTGTTTTATGCAGTAAAGATTGAGAAGCATAATCCTCGCCTCCGTGTCCTTAATAGAATTGAAAATTCTTGTCGCGAATTCTAGCAAATTTTTGATTCCTGTCCTTCTCCTGTGTGCTGGTGCACAAATAGCAACCGCGCACCAACGCAGACACCCTTACCTCAAGTTGCAAGGGTGCCTGCCTTGAAGGGATGATTGTTTGTGTGCAGGAAGGGGCACCTTTCTCCACAAAAACAATAATTGATGGCATTGTTCTCTTTCTATGCTGCTGCACAATCAGTGTGCATAGAAAGAGGAAAAACAGAGAAATGTAGGTATTTCTCCTCGTTTCCCCACTCCTTCGCGAGTGAGTGAAAAAACAGTAAGTGAAGGACTGAGTATGGGTGTGAGAGGAGAGAAACAAGCTTAATGAGATAAGGAATTAGGTAAACAGTATGTGAAGGACTCAGACTGAGTGTGGAGTGTGAGAGGAGAGAAATTAGCCAACTAGAAAGAAGGCATGGGGTGAACAATGAGAAAAGTGTTGGGTGTCTGCGTAATGAGCCACAAGATTAATTTAAAGCAGCCGCTCATCTCTCCACTTTCCCTCTTGTTACACTGTTATTTTATTTGAAAAGTTTAGTTCATTACTCTCTGACCGGGTGGTCTCGGCTCTTCGAAGAAGGAAAAGAAAGGGATCAGTAAAGTGGGTAAAAATATCCAGTTAAGAGGAATGTGTCAGCTTTTCCCTAAACCCAAAGTGAGAACTGATGGGTTTGAGATCAAGTGGAGAGAGGGCCAAAGTAGCAATGCCAGATGGGAGAAGACGCAACCGCCTTAAATAGATATACTGGCATGAAGTCCATGAATCTGGTTCTTGCCTGATACAGACATAAAGGGAGAGAAGAGAGTGTCTCAGCCTAAGGTCTATCTATAGATTCAGCTCTCAAAAATACATAGTTGTAAACCTTATCCTGGCTCGAATAGATCATTCTGGCCAGGGTATGGCTTTTAACAATGGTGAAAATCAAGAGTGCAAGTCCAGCCTCCTGATCTGGAAGCATCAAAGCTGATAAGGAAGCGATTTATTGACACCAAAGGAAAGGGTGGTGAAGTAGTCAAGGCACGAGCCAACAGTGGCTGATGTTACTGCTTGAAAACCATCAGGGGCGAGAAGAGGAAAGATGGTTTCCAGGTAGTGCCTGAAGAAGGTATATAACGTAGCCATGGTGGAAACCTGGGCATACATCTTAAGTTTCCAATATAGCCTTAGAGCACAACCTAGCGGGCTCTACAGCTATTAAAGTCATGCTCCAAGCCTGAGCTGAACATGTTAACAGCATGAGAGGCTCAGGTCTAACCTGAGGGCTCAAGACATGGGGACCAGAGGTTGGTGTTTCCACGTGTGATCAGCACCCCTTATTTGTTCTTATTAATATTCACATCCATTCCCTGACCTACAAGGTACAGCTCTCAATTAGAAATGATTATTCATGCCGCCCAGACCCCAGGAGTGTAAGTGGCTGATTAGAGTGAGAGATGGCTTTCAATGCTAGTCAATTACTTTACTTCAAGTTGCAAAGAGCTCACATAACCTGCATAAAAACATTGTAGAAAATAAATCCAAACCTTCAGCAATAATTTAACACACATATGCAGCTGAAAAGCAAATCCAGGGACAAAATGCAATCAATCAATCAATCAGAGGATTGTACGCACGCTACTCCCCGTGAGGGTCTCAAGGTGCTGAGGGAGGCCGGAGGGGTCAGCAGATCTGCTTAGCTGAAGAGCTAAGTCTTGAGCATCTTCCTGAAGGTGCTCAGGGAGGGGGCGAGCCTGATGTCTGCCGGTAGCTCATTCCAGGTCTTGGCTGTGATGTGGAAGAAGAATATTTTGCTTGTTTTGGCTCTGTTTTTGCGCAGGGTTTTGTCCAGAGCGAGGTTCGTAGATTGAAGGTTTCTCTTGGGTACGTGGAAGTTGATTATGTCATTGAGGTATTTTGGCCTGTTGTTATGTAGGCATTTGTAGGTGTGGGTGAGGATCTTTATTGTGACTCTTTTCTCCACAGGGAGCCAGTGGAGTCTCTGTAGGTGCTGGCTGATGTGTTTGTGTCTGGGGATGTCAAGGACCAGTCTGGAGGCGGCATTCTGTATTGTCTGGAGTCTGTGGAGTAGGAACTTGTTGATGCCAGCGTAGAGTGCGTTTCCATAGTCCAGTCTGCTGGTGATGGGTGCGTGGGTGATCGTCTTTCTTGACTAATGGGGGATCCATTTGAAGGTCTTGCGGAGGATGCTGAGGGTGTTGAAGTAGCTGGAGGTGCCAGCATTGACCTGTTGGTTAATGGTGAGTGATGAGTCGAGTACAATGCTGAGGTTCTTGGTGTGGTCTGTGGGGGTAGGTGGGCTTCGCGGGTGGCTGACCATCATGTGTTGTCCCATGCAGAGGGGGTGGCTCCAAGAACGAGGACTTCTGTTTTCTCGGCATTGAGCTTCAGGCAGCTGTTGGTCATCAAGAATGCAATGTCTTGCATTCCGTTCTGGAAGTTGAGTTTGGCGGTGGTGCGTCTTTGGTGAGGGAAAGGATGAGCTGGGTATCTTCAGTGTAGGATACGATGTTGAGGTCATGTTGTCGGATGATGGCAGTGAGGGGGGCCATGTAGCTGTTGAAGAGGGTCGGGTTCAGAGATGACCCCTCTGGGACTCCGCAGGTGATTTTCGTGGGATCGGAGAGGAAGGGTGGCAGTCTGATCCTTTGGCTTCTTCCGGTGAGGAATGATCGGATCCAGTCCAGGGCTGTTCCCTGTATGCGGGCGCTATGTAGTCTGGCGACTAGTGTGCAATGGGAGACGGTGTCGTAGGCTGCTGATAGGTCAAGTAGGCTGAGTGCTGTGGAGTGGCCTTGGTCCAGGTGAGTGCGGATGTCATTTGTGGCAGCGAGTAGGGCGGTCTTGTTGCTGTGGTTGCTTTGGAATCCGGATTGCGACAGGTCGAGGATGGGGTTCTCTTCGATGAATCGTGTCAATTCGCAGTTGACTATCTTCTCTGCAACTTTGGCTGCGAAGTGGAGGAGCAAGATGGGCCGGTAGCTCTTCAGGTCGTTGTGGTCCGCCGTGGGATTCCTAAGCAGGGGCCTGACTTCTTCGCATTTCCAATCGTCTGGGAAGGTGCCTGCTTTGAAGGTGGTGTTGACGGTGCGTTGTAGTTTGAGTGCAATGTCAGTCATGGCTCTGTGGTAGATATGAGGAGGGCTGGGGTAGGTGAGGGCCCCCGAGTGGATGCCTTTCATGGTCAAGGCGGTGTCTTTGGTCGTGATCGATATCTAGTTGGAGATGGTGGGAAGGCCGGTGTCTCTAGGGAGTGTGGGTCCGGCTGTGGCATCTGGTGGATGGTCGATGAAGTTGTCGTACAGGTTTTTGATCTTGAGGTGGAAGTAGGTTCCAAGTTTTTTGCAGATGTCTTGGGACTGGGTGATGTCTGTGGCTTCACTGCATGGGTTGTTGAATTACTGAAGAGTTCCTTGGAGTTGGTTGAGCTGGCGATTGTTAGATTTGTGGGTCTATAGTTGGCTGTGGTAGGTGGCCCTTGTAGGGGCCCTTGCGTCTAGTCAGGGTAAGGGGGTATACTCCTAAAATTACCCCTGCTCACCCCCTTGGTAGCTTGGCACCAGCAGATAAGCTTACCTCAGAGGCAGTGTGTAAAGCATTTGTGAACACATACAGTAACCCAGTGACAACACCACAGATGGACACCACACCAGTGGTATATTAAAATAAGTATTCTTTACATAGACTTAGCACAAGACCACAAACAACATAAATCCACAATACTGTACTTCAGAAATGGTAGAATTAGCTCAGTTCTCTTAAGATGCAAAATGTGACACTTTGAGTTCAATGTACCTTTGGATGCATAACGCTATAAAACTAAAGTGTTGCATTTGGTTCCTTACACGCAAAGTACGGTGATGCGTTGGGTCCCTACTGTTGGTTCTTCTCGGCGTGGGGAGGTGATGCATTGCTTTCTTACTGCGCTTCCATGGCTATGCGACCAGCAATGTCGTGATGCAATGAAGATGCAGTGCAATGAAACAAAGATGGCATCTTCTTCTTGATGCAACACGATGCGTGCACCCCGGAGCGCCGTGCGGCAACTCATTGATTCTTCTGAGCCGCGAAAGGCCCAGCGACACGCTTCCCGGTCATGCGGCGGCATCTAATGCGACGTTGATCCTCTTCTCCGGCGATGAGAGGCGCTTCGGTGATGCGATGCGACAGCTGCAGTGCCGACACCTTTCTCAGCGATGCAACGACAGCGGCTGCGGCTTCTCCGATGATGCGGCGGCGTCTGGCGCAACGTTAATCCTCCTCTCCAGGTATGCGTGGCGCTTTCGCGTTGTGAAGTGACAGCGGCGGCAACACGCATCTTCTTTGTGAGTCGCGCTTCCAGCTCCTTGCAACATGCAGTGCTTCAGAAGGCCCAACACAACCGAAGGCACTTCAAAAGAATTCTTGGGGGCTGGTTGGTGAAGTCTGTTGTCCCTGAGACTTCAGCAGGAGGCAAGCTCTATCTCAAGCCCTTGCAGATCCTTCACAAGTTGAATGAAAATAGCACAAAAGTCCTTTCTCCTCTCTTTGGCAGTCAGGCAACCACTGCAGGCCAATCCGTCATGCTTAGGGATAGTCTCTCCTCAGTCTCTCTGGTTGCTCTCCTCAGCAAAGGTTTCTTCTTCTTTCCCAAAAGTGATCTCAAGTTCTGGGGTCTGGGTCTCCTTTTTATACACATATTCTTTTTGTTCTCTGAAGGCAGAGAGGCCTTTGCCTAGTCCATACCAGTTCTGGTCAGTCCTGGAGCACTCTGTTTACATGACTCCTTCTTTCTTTTCACAGTGCAGGGCAGGGACATCAGACGCACCACAGGAGGTGGAGCCAGCATTGTGGAGGGAAGGCAGAGCCCTATTTAGGTCCCAGATGCAACTCCTCCCACCCATCTACATGCAGATCTCGCTATTCAGCCCTGTGCTGACTCACCCTATCTCCTGCCATCCCCCAGCCCATGTCACTCAAACTCCAGACAAGGAATACTCAACCTAGCAGAGGCAGGCTTAAATGGTTAGACAAGAAAATACCTACTTTCTAAAAGTGGTATTTTCAAACACAGAATGTTAAAACCAACTTCACTAAAAGATGCATTTTATCATTCTGAGTTCAGGCATACTAAACTTGAATTTCTAGTTCCCTGAGTCAGTTAGGATTATAAGATGTAATAATCAAACTGCCCATTCTGGCCTATGGGGGACAGTTGCCTTGCTATAGTGAAAAACGAAAATGGCTGAAATTCACTATTAGGACATGCCACACACATCAGGGCTTGTCCTGACTTTTACCTACAATACACCCTGCCCTTGGGCCTACCATAGGGGTGACTAATATGCAGAACAGGGAAGGTTCAGGGACTGGCAAGTGGGTGCACTTGCCCAGTCAACATGGCAGTACCAGACTGCACACAGGCTCTGCAATGGCAGACCTGAGACACACTTTACAAGGCTGCTTCTGTGGGTGGCAGAACCAGTGCTGCAAGCCCACCAGCAGCATTTGGATTTACAAGCCTTGGGCACACTCAGTGCACTGTACTAGGGTCTGACAAGTAAACCAAATCAGCCAATGATGGAGTCACTAATTCATACATCAATTTACCATAGGGAGCACTTGTACTGTGGCACTGAATAGCAGTGGCACAGTGCCCAAAGTATCTATAACCAGAAGACATGAGGCAACAGCAAAAAATGAAAGGGAGACCCACGCCAAGGTACCAGGTCTAACAGCGAGAATGTTGCTGTGGATAAAATTCGTCTTGGTGGTTCTGATTTGGTTGTGGTAGTCCGTCATGGCGTCCTTGTTTGCGGAGTAGTTTTCAGTTGTTTTTGTGCTTCTCCTGTTCTTCTGCAGGAGTCTGGAGGTACGCCTTGCTTCTTGGAGATCAGTGGTGAACCAGGCAGCTTTCCTAGGGTAGTTTTTACCGGGGTAGCATAGCGGGCGAGCTTGTTTGCGCAGTTGGAGATCCAGGTGTGGAGTACCCTGCCTGCGCTGTTTGCATCGGATACCCAGGTGTGGTCGTCTTGGGTGAGGGTGGAGTTAAGTTGCTCATCGGTAACCTTGCTCCAGTTCCTTTGTGGTGGGCATGGGGCAGGTTTGGCTGCCTCGGGTTTGTCAACAGTTAAATGTACACAGTGGTGGTAAGTCCATGGCAGTTGCATTGTGTGGCTGAAGTTAACGTTGTTTTGTGCGGCGAAGATGGGGTCGAGGGTGTGTCCTGCTCTGTGGGTTGGTGTGGTGACGAGCTGTTTAAGTCCGATGTCGGCGAGGTTGTCACGGAAGGTGGTGGAGTGGTGGTCGTTGTGGTTGTCGAGGTGGAAGTTCAGGTCTCCGATGAGTATGTAGTTCATTGAGGCGATGGAGTGGGGTGCGATGAAATCGGTGACGGTGGTGGCGAAGGGTGTCCGGGGGCAGGTTGGCCTGTAGTCGAGGGTTCCTCAGAGTGTGGCATTGGGGCTGGTCTGGATCTGGAAGTTCAAGTATTCGGTGGCGAGGAATGTTTCTCTGGAGGTGGTAAGGCGGAGGGTGTTCTTATGGGCGATGGCGAGGCCTTCACCTGGGTGGTTTGGGTGGTCCTTCCTCTGGATCTTGTATCCGTCCGGGATTGGATTGTTGATGTCGGGGCCAGAGGAGGCGTGGGTCCAGGTTTCCATGAAGAAGGCGATGTCGGGCGAGAGAGAGTCGAGTATGTTCCAGATTTCCATGTCATGTTTGTGTACAGAGAGCACATTGAGATGACACTAGTTGAAAAGATTTAACAACAAATATCTCCCTGCACAAGACAAACTGTGTTCAAAATCCATAAAACATTTAAGAATCTAATTTCATCCATTCCTCACGAGTCCTCCGTTAGTTAAATAACTATCGGGCTATGACAAATACAATATGGACAACTGTTGACTTTCTTTCCAAGTCTAACCTCTCAGAGCCACAGTCCTAATGCACTTTGCCCAACATTTGGGAAATAACCCTCAAATCTGAAAGAACTTTAATGGTGGCAGAAAAGAAATAACATATGATTTTCCTCATAACCATCACAGAAGGGAAGTATGGGGTGGCTGAAATGAATTAGCTAACCAACGGTAAACTCTATCTGAGACATAGAAAACTGAGGGTCTTATTTATGAGGCCTTGTGACACTTATATGCCGATGTTGCATCCCTTTTTGTGATGCACCAGTAGCGTAGAAATTTCACCATGTTGCGCCCTATTTACACAGTGACGCATCCAAGCAAATGTGTCACTTTGTAAAGCCCAGCGCTACATTATACTTGCATCAGGCATAATGTATGCAGGGTGGGTGTACCCCATAAAAAGCCTTGTAAAAGTGGCAAACGGACACTTATCAGATTTCACTGCTCCACTTCGAGGACCCCACTGCGTCAAAATCTTACGCTTGCCTCACAGCATGAATAAGACTAACACAGGCACATTTAACATGAGAATTGCCCCAAGTAAAAGGATACATTCCTGGAGTTGCGTCACTTTTGCAACACACTCCAGCAATGCCTCATTACTGCGCCTACTGACACGTCAGAAATACTGACTTATCTGTAACTCCTTGCAAGAAAGAGTGCCGTACATTAAATACGATGCATTCATCGTGTCACAAGGAGGGCGCAGTGAAAATTGTTGCATCGCTGTTTTCACGCAGTGATGCAACAGTTTTTATAAATGAGGCCCAGAGCAGTTTGTTGTATGCCTGGGCCAAATATTTCTCAACGTCCTCAAGTAGTGAGGGTTTCCCAGGCAAATTTAAACAAAACAAAATATGTCATTCCAGGTTCCCTGTGAACACCTAAAGGATGCTCTTTCTATACCTCAGGGGCCCAAATATGGCCAATATTTTGATCCAGAAACAGGGAGCCATGGTAACAACATCATCCAAAGGATGCTCTTTCTATACCTCAGGGGCCCAAACATGGCCTATCTTTGAGCCAGAAACAAGGAGCCATGGTAACAAAATCATCCTGCCCTAGTTCAGCTAGCAAAGCACTAAGGACTGGGTTTAGAGTCCGCTGGTTTGGAATTCCTATATGGAAATCTGCTCCACTTGATCACAGCTGAAACAGGTATCCTACGCCCAGTTGTCCTGGGTGTGGGGATACTGGACCCGAGTTTTCATCTTGCTACAACAGCCAAGCCTCATCCCACTCCATCCATCCATCGGTCAGCCTGCCCTGGTTAGGATCTCTATGAGCTTGATTTTCAACCCATGCCCAATATAGTCTCTTGATTGTCATTTTGGACACCGGGGCCCCTAGATCCCATGCAGGGGCAAGGCCGATGGCCAAAAGAAGTCTTTTGATACTAACTAGCCAGGCGATCTTGTATGATCCCTGGAGGTTCATTACTTCCTTTAGGCCATCGGCGTAGCTGGATAACTCAGGGGTACCCCAGAGGCGACCCCAGTATAGGAGGGGGCCAATCAAGTCCTTAATTGAGCGTCGGCCCAAGTCGCTCAGGAGGGGTTTACTAGGGGATCCCCTAGGAAGTGAAACAAGCTCTCTAAAAAAACTTGTTTTCTGCTGTCACGAGGACATCTACATTATTGAAGCCCCAGAGCATGGCTCCATGTAATGCACTGCTATTGCCTGTGCAGCATAGATCTCCAGGGCAGGAGCAATGGGTCTAGAGGTTGAGGCTCGGTGTTCTCTCCCAATGACACCCGTGACCCGCTTATGGTTTAAGGCCATTTTTTCAATGTGCGGCTGCCATTTAAGGTTATCCGCAATTCTGATCCCCAGATAATCGAAAACTTTTACGCGCTCCAGGGGCTCACCGTCAAGCGTAAGGGTGGATTTGGCGGCCCTGCTTGGATTAAAGTAGAGGACCTTCGTTTTGGTGGTGTTGATGACTAGGCCCCTCGACTTACAAAACAAACAGAACCGATCAAGCAGCTTCTGTAAGCCTGCTGGAGTTTTCGAAACCAGCAGCGTGTCGTCTGCAAAGAGTAGTGTGGGGACCTTGGCACCAGCCAGGACAGGGGCATCGGCGTTAATTTCAGACAAAAAGGAGACTACCCCATTTACAAACAACGTGAAGAGGGTGGGGGCCAGGACGCATCCCTGGCGGACACCTCTATTTACAGGGATCTTGTCTGTTGTTTGAGCCTGAGAACCCCACCTGATTCGTGCATAGTTCCCTTCATGCATGTGGGCTAAGAGGTTCAGAATAGGAAGTGGGAGCCCCATATCCTGCAGGACCGACCAAAGACGCTCACGGGGAACCAGGTCGAAGGCAGTCTTCAAGTCTATAAATGCGAGGTAGAGACCACCCTTGCCAATAGTTACAACCCTCCAGTGCAGTAGCACCAGCCTAAAAGCCTGGTCGATTGTGCTCGTACATGGCCTGAACCCCACCTGGTACTGTGATATGATGTTATTCTCTTCCGCCCACAAAAGGATTCTCTCCAGTAGAACCCTGCCAACCACCTTCTGACCAGCGTCAATAAGACTTATTGGGCGGTAGTTGGCAGGGCTCTCCCTGGCCCCTTTCTTATAAATAGGGATCACCTCTGCCCCTTTCCAGGAACTTGGTACCGGTGAGCCCTCAAGGAGTGCATTGATCAGAAGTGCAAAATAGGTAGCCCATTGGTCAGGTTTGGCCCGGAACAAATCGCCTGGTATTCCATCCTGACCTGGAGCCTTAGCGGGCACTATTTTATTTATGGCCACCACAACCTCATTTTTCCCTATAGGGTCAAAAGAGTCAGATGGACCCAGCATAAGTGCCAATGGATGGCCACAATGCCCATAACCCTCTACAACCTCATCCCCTGCATACAGTATACTAACATGGTCGAACCATTCTCTGTCAGGAATATGATTGGGAAGTTGGTCTGAACCACAACCATTTGATTGTCTTACCAAAGCCCAAAAGTGCTCACTGTTTTTAGACTGACTGGCTATTTTCAGGTTGGCCCAATGATTATCCTCTCATTCCCTTTTCGCTACAGATATAGCTCGCCTGTATTGATGTCTTGCAAGGCGTACCTCTAAAGGGTTGCGAGTTTTAATGGCAAGCATCAGGATGGACTTTTTCCTCTTACAATTCTTGTTATACCAGTGCTCAACTAGTTTCCTGCCCGAGGGATACTTTTTTGGGGCCTTGGTCTCCGTGAAGAGAGATCCTATCAAATCAGTTGTTTCGGTATAGATTATCGTGCATACTACTAGAAGTTTGGAGGTCTGTTTACTTATAATTTCATCCAAGGCACTGATTTTCTGGTCATTCAGAGAGAATTTTTGCCATTTAATAAATCTTTTACAATTGGAGGGAATTATTGCCTTAGTTAGCATATGGGGCCTGGTGTTACTCCGATGGTCCGTATGATGCAACAGTTCCCGCATGCAAAGAGACAAAGGATTATGATCGCTATGGATAGATGGAATAACTGACATATCGATCAAATATTTCCATAGCCTTTTATCCACTAAAATATAGTCAATTCTGCTTGGGCAGGAAACCCTGTTATATGTGTTAGCTCCCGAAAAATCCGAAGGGGTACGCCCATTAACAGGTTTTAAACCATGCCCAAGCGTTAATACATTCAATTGTAAAACAATCGGTGACCATTTTTTCATAGGCCGGATCTGCAAGAGCGGTATGCCCCATCTAAGATCATCATCCTCTATCCCTGCATCATCATTTACTGCCAAGGGTTCAAAAGTACAATTAAAATCACCAGCAATCAAAAATAAAGAGTCAGAGGGGCAGGATGTAAGGATTTCTGAGAGAGTGGAAATAGTTGAGGATTTTGCCCCCCCTTGCGAGCCTCTGACATAAATGTTAAAAAGTTCCAAGGTGACATTGTTCTTTAGGTCCTTAATAGTCAGTCTCAACAGATCCGGTGAAACATATGGATGATGGACAATTTTGCAGTTAAGTGCAGCTTTGATCCAGATTATCAGTCCACCAGACGGACGGCCGCGCCCAGATGAAATGGCTGGAACGTGAAAGCAACAAAAACCTGGCTTATACAAGGGCTCTAGACTCCATGTTTTGTGTAATATGCACAAGTCATAGTCATCAATAAAAATATTCCAGTCCGGTAGGGACAGGTTTTTGTGCAGGCCCGCTATATTCCACAAAACAATTTTAAGGTTCCTGGGGGAGTCACTGGAAGAGTATGGTCCATAACTGGTGGAGATACGGCCTAAATTGTTATCAAACAATGCCCCCTGTCTAATTGGGGCTATAGTTGGTAAAACCAGGGCTGGGGGTTGACAATACCTGGGGGGACTGATGCAGCTGGAACTTAATGAGGCAATTGGAGTAGAGGGAGCCATTGATTTGGCTTGGAGTCAATCCACGGACTCTAGACCGCTGAACCGATTATGACATAAGGTTAGGTTAGGGGATGGTAGGGGCTCGCACCGGCCCCTATTAGTCAAACTCCTCCCATTCCGCTGAATTAGTAACCAGCCATCACCCATGGGTGGGGTGTAGCCCGGGGGATAAAAATAGGCCAAAGGTAGGGATACTATGGAAGCACCAGAAGTGGATTGCCTCCAATTACAAATGTGCCCTACTGTCCTAGGATCTTTAAAATTAACTAGGATGCAGACCCCCTAATATGCTTGACCAAATGGCCCACCCAGGAGACCCTTCACACCATAAGAATTTTGCTACAGAAGGATCCCGGTAAAGGTCTGTGTCTGTTTAGCCAGTCGATCACCTTGTTCCTTAGGGGCGAGAAAGATTCTTGCTCGTCCTTTCTTAGAACCGGGACCCCAGCTAAAACTACCAGGTATCGGCTTGCTTCTGGTGGTAGGTCGATGTTGATCCCCCCCAGCGTCAGCAGATCCCTTGGGAGCCCCAGTCTCATCTTTCGAATGTGCTAGAGTACTTCTAGTATGTGATACAATTGGACCTAATATAGGAGTCTTCACTATAGGAGCTGTTGGAACCTGCTTCACTAAATTCGGATCTGAAAGAGTTGTTTTGACAACTGCATTCCCCCCAGATCGCATAGACTTCGGGGAGATGCGGCCCTGGGGGTGGCCACCTTGTCCAGGCTATCGGCGATTCCCAATGACATAGACTTGATCTTACTTAGTTTTTGTTCTATCCTGGATAACCTGTTGTCTACTGGGCAAAGTAGGAGATTAAGTAAATCGCCTATCTTGGCCAGTAGGGAGTCCTCCATTACCATCCCACTCTCTGAGCCACTAACTCCACCCACAGTCTGTGGTGCCACCCCCAAGGGAGCCTCATTGTATGAGTGTACAATTGCCTGAGTGGACTCGGACGCCTGCCCCTTTTCAGCCATTTGGGTTCCCTTACGTTTGGGTTGTTTCTCTTTTTTCCCTTTCGAGGCAATGGCCAGCCCCTTGCCGTCTTTCCCGGAGTTGCCTGGTACTAGGCTCCCTAGATGGGTTAGATTCACCTAAGGCCTTGGGGGAAGGTAACAGAAGCAGATCGGATACCGTGGACTGATTCCCTATAGAGGAATTGTCCAGGTCACACTCGACCAAACTGTTTGACGAAGATTCTGGAATTACAGATGCGCCAATGTTAGACAAAAGGGCATGATGGTCTGGTGAGTGTACATTAGCAATGTGCACCCTGGATGATCTCCTAGTGAGTTCCAGATCCTGGGAAACCCGCCTCTCCATCAGGGAAATACTCTGGTCTAGTGCGGTATTAACCTTGATTAAGAATTTGTCCATGGACCCAATTAAGGTTGTGTTTAGCGATTTGGGATTGCCATCCTTCTGAGCCATAACGGTAATAACCAGGAGAAAATATAAGTTAGTAATTTACAGTGGAGCCCTCAGGATTTGCGATGAAAGGGGGATGGCCCGTCCCGTCCTTAAACGTTCTTGAACAGGCTTAAACGGGCCCGCCCTTGGCCCAGGCTTCGCCCGGCTCGTCCCGCGCCACGGGAGGAGAAAGTTGTTTAAGTACTCGGAGATAGGAGGGGCTTCTGCAGCTCGTTCGTTGGACCCAATGCCTCCTGGGTCTTGAAGTCCTTATGGCTTCAGTCGTCACAGCCCCAAGCAGCCTCGCCGGTGAAAGGACGCAGCGTCTCCCGCGAAGCGGGAGATGCAAGATGCTGGTGCTTGCCTCGGGTCTAAGGGAAACACGG
Source organism: Lissotriton vulgaris (assembly GCF_964263255.1). Lineage (NCBI taxonomy): Eukaryota > Metazoa > Chordata > Amphibia > Caudata > Salamandridae > Lissotriton > Lissotriton vulgaris. The sequence continues at coordinate 810,069,273 of NC_141700.1, forward strand.
AGATGGCAGTTATGGACCGTTCTGCCCCAAACAGTCAGGCTCTGTAAATGCGCAGCATCTCCCGCAGAGTGGGAGACGCAAGGAGTAGATAAAGCCCCCGTTCAATAAGGTGAGGGGCTTCTGCAGCTCGTTCGTTGGACCCAATGCCTCCTGGGTTTTGAAGTCCTTATGGCTTCAGTCGTCACAGCCCCAAGCAGCCTCGCTGGTTAAAGGACGCAGCGTCTCCCGCGAAGCGGGAGACGCAAGATGCTGGTGCTTGCCTCGGGTTTCAGGGAAACATGGAGATGGCAGGTATGGACTGTTCTGCCCCAAACAGTCAGGCTCTGTAAATGCGCAACTTCTCCCCAGATTTATCATAAGTGGTAGACCTGGGAATGCGTAAAAAAGCTGCGCCTTCCCAGTGGAGGTGAAACGGGCAGAAATATCTTGATTTCTCCTTGATTTTTCATTCTGCAGCACACATAGAAAAAGGGAAATTCCCTCAGGATTGTTTTTGTGCTAGAAGGCGACCCTTCCTGCAAACAACAATCCTGCTTATGCAGGCACCGTTGAACGTGGCACAAGGATGCCTGCGATGGCGCAAAACATCACAAATGTTAGCCAGTGCAAGGAGAGGACAGGAATGTGCCTAATGATGTTAGATGCGGTGCCCTCGTGCCCTCTCCCTTTCACGCAGCGCAGCGAGGCGTCTCGCTTCATCACTTGGCAGTTTCATAAATCTGGGACTTAATCCAAACTCGTAATAGGAGTAAACGTGTGTGAACTACCAGTTAGAAATGGTAATTCCAGACACCTGGAATCCCAGCACATGTGTACTCCAAACTAACAACTAGACCCTAAAAGGTCAATCCACAGAAGCTGATCTATACAACACATTGAATACATTTTCATGTTTGGCAAGTTAGTTTCACCACATGCCCAGACTGCCTTGGCTCATAGACTCTGAAGGAAGAGAGAGACTCAATCTGGTCACCATATTTGGTAGAAAAGCGTTTTATGGCACCAGTTGGATTGGCCACTGGTAAAACACTTTGCTGGACCTGGGATTCACATTTTCAATTATCCCAAGATAAGTCAAGGGGATGCACCATGTACGTCATATTTACAATGAATCCACAATCTATACAAAAGTCAGCAAAGCTCAGGAGAAAGCTGGTCACGTCATTGCTATAGAAGTAAAAGAGGGTAATAGAGGGTGGTCTTCAAAGTCTCAAAACTCTAATAGAGGTTTGCTCTTTGGATGCTGTCAAACAGAGATATTTTAAATAGATGAAGGCTAGGTAACCCGTGACCTTCCTCAGATAAACCAGCTTAGTTTCTTACTAGACAGTATCAGTATAAAGAGGCTGAGATCTATGGCTGTGGTGGTAGCAACCTTGTGCTTGGCTTGCGGTGTCTCCTGCTACTTGCTCTAGTTCCTTAACCAGGTTTTATATTCCATATAGGTACCACAATATTGGCTCAGGTACTAATTGCACCTTTCACCTATATTGCCCTCATATTGCACTATATAACGGTTCTTAGGACGGACCTCTCCAAAGGGCCTTAGGCCTCATTCAGTATGCATGAGGATTCTTGGAATCACAGCAAGACAGCAGGCCAAACATCTCCTGTATAAAAACTATGTACAAGGGTCATTCCTTCTGTCATCCTAGTTCAACATGACACAGCGAGGCATATCCCCAGGGGGTATTAATTTGGGTGTATATATACACCATCTTTTGCTGAGGTAGAGAGAGGAGAAAAGGACTTCCATGCCGACACACTGACATGAAACGCTGAGGCTCCTGCATGTAGACACTCCAGCTCACACTGGTCTGCCATCCCTTCCCGGTATCCACCTTGAGACCAGAACCGGGTCCCACAGTCTCTCACTTCAGGTAATGGGGTTGACTTTATCCTAGAGGGATTCTTGGCTTCCATACCTACATACATGCTAGGTACATTTAGGTGCATCTAGTTAGGGTCACATCATAGGAGTACGCTTTTATTACTGTCATGTATTTTTATACTTGCCTGTATTATTCGTTTTAGCACTATGGCAGAAATCAACCATCCTTTTACTCTGTTAGTGCTTATAATCATCTCTTTCTGTTGCTATCTAATGATTGTGTCAGCACACCTATTTTACACTAGAATGACGCTGGTTGAATAAATACTTATTGGAAAACGTCCCCCTCATTTGTTCTGTGTACCTCTCTCAGAGACAAAGTGAGCATAAATGACTGAGCGACTAGTAGCACTGTTTCCACAGTTCTGAGGGCTCAGGGCTGTGATATTCGATAGTTGCCAAGAACTATTCTCTCCTTGGTAAGAGAGGTTTTTAGTGGCACTGTGAGCTAGCTGGTATATAGGCTTACATAGTTGGTGGGGGTGTCTATCATCACTTTGGACACCAAGCCTGCAGTTTATGTTGTCTAAACGTGTAGATTCTACATAGGTTTATAGGAACTACACGACACCAGCTTTGCATTTTCTCACCTTTGTTATGTTTGTTCCTTCTCATCCCCTCACATTTAAAATTTTTCCCAGCAGCTTCCGGTTCCTTAAATCTTCTATCTGTTTTAGTACCCAATAGTTAATACTGAGGAAATTTGTCCAACTCCATGTTTGATACCTGTGCAAAAACACAGTATAATTACCGACTGATGTTGTATAAGTTGTTCTCGACCCTTGAAGGATTTATTTATTTTATTTTATTTATTTTCTTATATAGCGCAGGATTCGATCCCCAAGGGGATATCTCTGCGCTTGCGCCTGGGTGCAAATGCTGGACTGATAGTAGCGATGTAGAGCTACCAGAGAACTATAAGGTCGAATAAAGATAGGTTTTAAGGCCCTTCCTAAAGGATTGAAAATGTAAATTCGTTTTTAAGGCAAGTGGAAGTGAATTCCAGAGAATAGGGCCTTTGTGGGAGAGGGCACGTCCTCCCTGTCTCACTCTCTTAATCCTGGGGACCTGAAGCAGTTGTTGATTGCTAGAGCGGAGAGAGCATCCGGGACAATAAGGGATGAACTTGTCCATTAAGTATTTGGGGCCTATGCCAAAGAGGCATTTGTGGATGGTGCAACAGATTTTATATTTAACCCGCTGCCGAACCGGCAGCCAATGAAGGCTATCCAGAAGCGGGCGGGAAGATGTTCTGGGCTGGGCATTGAGTACCAGTCTTGCTGTGGTGTTCTGGACCACTTGCAGATGATTAAGTTGTTCCTCATTGGCCGAGATGAGCAGGCCATTGCAGTAGTCCAATCTACTGATCACCAACGTCTGGACCAAAGTCTTACGATGGTGGTCAGGCAAGAGTGGAAAAACACGTCGCAGGAGTCCGATGGTGTGGAAACACAGACCAGCAACTTGGTTGACATGCTATTTGAGCACCAGTGCCTGATCCAAACGCACTCCAAGATTTTTAACGGTAAGTTTTGGACTTGGCACTGGTCCGAGATCTAGAGGCCACCATTCTGGGGACCACAGAAGCGGGGCCTCTCTGAATAACATCACCTCTGTTTTGCCTACATTGCATTGAAGGCAGTTTGCAGCCATCCAGTTAGAAACTGCCCTCATACCATCCGCAAAAGATTTCCTTATTGCTGGAGTGAGGGACTGGAAAGGAAACAAGAGCTGGGTGTCGTCAGCGTAGGACACCGGGGTGAACCCATATTCTCTCGCAATGTCAGCCAGGGGTGCCACATGCACATTAAATAGTGTAGGGCTTAGACATGAGCCTTGTGGCACTCCCTTGGTGAGCTCCCTGGAGATGGATTGATGGGAGCCCAGTCTGACACCTTGTGAGCGGCCTGTGAGAAAACTCTCTACCCAGGAAAGCGCCACACCCCCTATGCCCACCTCCCGCAGGCGGCCGAGTAGAATCTCATGTGACACCGTGTCGAAGGCCGAGGACAAATCTAACAGCACCAGAATCATTGAGCCCCCTCCATCTAGTGTCATCCTGATCGTATCGGTCACTGAGAGGAGGGCAGATTTGGTGCTGTGATTGGGTCTGAATCCCGATTGCGAGGGGTCCAGACCGCCCGCTGTCTCGATGTAATTTGACAAACAGGTGTTCACATGTTTCTCGGCCATCTTGCTAAAGTATGGCAGAAGGGAGATGGGTCGGAGGTTGGAAAGATCCGTCCATGGGTGTGCCGTATATACAACTCCGCTGACTATCAGTCTCAAGATAAATTAAATGAGTCAAAAGGGATCATCACTATAAAATGGTCATTCCCAAATACACAATAATATCCCTTACAAACCCATGTGACATTCATCACATATTTTAAATTGGGAGTTTTAATTAACTGTACAATAAAAAAATTACCTAAAATTTCCATGTGACATATATCACCAGACAGAGCGCCATGAAACATAACAGTACCGGGGTATTATTCACCTGGTAATGCAATAAACAAAAAAAACAAATCCACCCACATGCCCAGAATCAGGGGGGCAAGATATTGTAATTATGCTGAACTACATGGGCCATATCCAAACAGAGTTAAGGCAAGGAGGATTTTAGGTGCAACTTCTCAAATTAAAAGATGACTCCCCTGTAGAGTATAACCCACAGTATCTAACCACAAGAGGAGCCATATATGTAATATATGCCTCTGTATTTTACAACTAGTCGAAACCTGTTGTGTGTGGTTCACTATCCTAATGTTGAGTATTATGCAGTCTGGTTTGAAAACGCTGTGCCACACTCCTGCTTACTTATGTTTCCTCAACCGACCTCAGAGGTTAAGTGATGCGACTCGGAATCATACTTCAACAACAGGTTACCAAACGCTGGGGAATAGTTTGGTGGCCATCTTTAATAAATATCTTATGGCAATCTGAACAATTAATGAGCGTTTTCAACATATTTGTACATAGACGAGGACTAAGAATATTCTCACAAATAAATCCAAATGAAACACCACTCTAAGGAAAACAAAAAATAAGTAAAAGAGCCCTGGTATTAAGTAAAAGTCATCCATAACATTGTTCTGATGGATTGATAAAGAGTGCAGTGGCCATCTTGTAATGTTTATCGCTTTTATTTTATTCATTTTAAAAGTTTTATATAGGGCGAACATGACCCTAGAGGGTATGAGAGCACTTTTCAGGAGAGTTGCGGCACACCTAGGTAGACAATTGTGGGAGAAAAGCAATGATATATTGAAATAACAACAAATACGTAATAACATAATAGAGACAGGTATTAGGACAATACAATTACCAAGTAACAAAGTAAGAAGCGGTACAAGCTAGGAGAAAAAAAGAAAAACATTTCTAACTCAGCGACGTGCTTATCAGTAAAGCTTTCACTTCCTTTTTGAAGGAAAATGTTGAAGGAATCAATCTAGTTTCCGCAGGTAGCAAGTTCCAGATTCTCGGGGCAATACCTGAGAATGTACGATTGTACGTTTTCATTTTTTTTAAATTTCTTTAGTTTTAGCAGCAGGGTGCTGGAATTCCTTGAGGAACGGGCACCACCCGTCAGTTCGAGCTTATTTGCCAAGTACAGAGGAGTGTTGAAATGCAGTACTTTATGAGTGATACATGCAAGTTTTAATTGAATCCTTGCCTCAAACAGAAGCCAGTTAAGAGATTTCAGATCTGGAGAAATGTGGTTGGTTTTCTTGGATGTGCAAGGGTAAAAGCCCAGGCCAAAAATACAAAGTCTGACAAAAACAGGAAAAAGGACACACGATAAGGAGAGAGGGACTCAAAGAAAGATATTATATGATAAAGTCGAAAGTTTAATTACATTAATAATAATTGGTATGAGCATATTCTTCGATCCACATGATTAAAACAAGAGGAATAAAAAAATGGATTTTTATAAAAATAAGCTATTACTGCAAAGAATGTACATTGGTCACGGAATTATTGTCAACATAATGATAATGCCCAGAAATTGTTGAGGATGCTGATTCCTGTCGACGCGTTTCGACACACCCTTTTGTGACTTCCTCAGGACAATATCAGCAAAATTCTAAGGTTTTCTTGGAGCCAGTGATGAGCCTAGCCACTGCAGTCAGAGATGCCCTGAGGGGCGCTAATCTGTATCTCAATTGGCTGCAGAGGGCAGCACTACCGTATTCCAACCGTGAGATGACTAACGCTTGCACAGCAGATTTGAGGTCATCCTGGAGAAGGAAGGGTTTTGGTTGCCTTAGGATGCTCAGTTGCAAATGTGCTCCTTTGGTAGATGTGCTGATGTGATCCTGCATGTTTAAGTTCTTATCCAGCAGTATTCCCAGCGACTTCATAGAGTCTATGATGTGTGGTGTGCAGTTGAGAGAGATTTTTCAAATATTTCCCCACAATGGGGGTTTGCTTGCTCGGTGGAAGAATTCAGTTTTGAGGTTATTCAGTTTGAGGTGGTTGGAGGTTAACCAATTTTGTGTTTTGTTCAGGGTTCAAGAGAATGTCATGATATCGTCAGGGGAAGAGATTTTCATGTACAATTGGGTGTCATCCACATACATGTGATATTGGATGTTATATGCTTTGAGGATTACAGTAAGAGGTTCAATGAATAGGTTGAAAAGCCTGGGGGAGAGAAAGGACCCTTGGGGCACCCCTCGAGTGCAGGGACTGGAATTGGATAGAGTTTGATTGAATTTGATTCACTGAGTTCTTTTAATATAATTGTTAATTATTTTAATTAATTGATTAATTGATATTTATGTTAATTTTATTAATGTATTTTCTGTAGCGGGTTGTGGGTTTATACGGGAATAGGGTGGGAAGTAATTTAATTATAATTAATTACATTTTTAAATTTATTTATTGGTATTTATTTGGAATTAATTGATATATACATTTTTAATTGGTAATTAATTAAAATATATTTGGTAATTAATTTAAATTAATAGTTTAATTGTTAATTATGTTAATTGTATTAACTTATTTTCTGTAGCGGGTTGTGGGTTTATGGTGGAATAGGGTGGGAAGTAATTTAATTGTAAATAAATAAATATTGTTATTTATTTATTGGTTTTGTTTTGGTGTAATTTTTAATAATTTTTTAATTGTTAATTAATTAATTGTTAATTGGTAAATAATTTGTATTAATAGGTAATTATTTGTAATAATTATTTTTATTTTTATTTTTAATAGATTAATTATTATATTATATAAAATTGTTAATTACTTTTAATTAATTAGTATTTGGTATTAATATTTATTTTATTTTTATTCATATATGAAGTATTTACTTTCCCTACTGTTGCACTCTCTGGAGTGTGAATAGTAATTTTTACCCCTACGCTGTCCAACGCTTTCTCTACTGTTGCACTCACTGGAGTGGGAATAGTAATTTTCACCCCTACGCTATCCAACGCTTCCCTACTCTTGCACTCTTTGGAGTGGGAATAGTAATTTTAACTCTCCCGCTATCCAACGCTTTCCCTACTGTTGCACTTTCTGGAGTGGGAATAGTAATTTTAACCCCTAGTGCTATCCAACGTTTTCTCTACTGTTGCACTCACTGGAGTGGGAATAGTAATTTTTACTCCGATGCTATCCAACGCTTTCCCTACTGTTGCACTCTTTGGAGTGGGAATAGTAATTTTTACCCCTACGCTATCCAACGCTTTCCCTACTGTTGCACTCACTGGAGTGGGAATAGTAATTTTTACCCCTACGCTATCCAACACTTTCCCTACTGTTGCACTCTTTGGAGTGGGAATAGTAATTTTAACCCTCCCGCTATCCAACGCTTTCTCTACTGTTGCACTTTCTGGAGTGGGAATAGTAATTTTTACCCCTACGCTATCAAATGCTTTTCCTACTGTTACACTCTTTGGAGTGGGAATAGTAATTTTTACTCCTACGCTATCCAAAGCTTTCCCTACTGTTGCACTCTCTGGAGTGGGAATAGTAATTTTAACCCTCCCGCTATCCAACGCTTTCCCTACTGTTGCACTTTCTGGAGTGGGTATAGTAATTTTTACCCCTACGCTATCCAGCGCTTTCTCTACTGTGGCACTCTCTGGAGTGGGAATAGTAATTTTTACCCCTACGCTATCCAGCGCTTTCTCTGCTGTTGCACTCTCTGGAGTGGGAATAGTAATTAATTTTTACCCCTACGCTATCCAACGCTTTCCCTACTGTTGCACTCCCTGGAGTTGGAATAGTAATTTTTACCCCTACGCTATCCAAAGCTTTCCCTACTGTTGCACTCACTGGAGTGATTATAGTAAATTTTACACTTTCCGCTATCCTACGGTAAAAATATTGTAATTATTTTATTAATATTACTTTTATATATATATATATATATATATATTCCAAAGAAAGTCTGCCCCACAAGAAGAAGACTTGAAGCGGCACTCGAGGTTCGTTCAATCCTTTATTTTCAGTTTTCAACCATGGGCATTGACGCGTTTCGGGGGTTTACTTTCCTTTATCAAAATGCCCCCCTGGTTGGTGAGTCGCCACTGCTGCTAACAATCCCGTCTTGAAAAGAGTGTGTCCTTCCCACCACCTGAAGTAGTGTTGTGGGTTACCTCCAAAACACGGTCTGGAATCACCTCTGTGCTCGCAGGTGAACCACATTTCCCAGCATGCAGCATCCTTCTCATGCTGGCGGCGACCCCATCCATCGGTGCATTTATTTGGTGAGTGACCGATAGGTTGTGTAGGCAGGCAGGGAATGTAGCAAGTGTTCTCTGCATTTTCAAAAGTCAATCACGGTCCTCTCCCCTTGCCATGCACTTCCATCCGTCGTGGGGCAGAGAACACCGTTAAAGTAAAGGTGTGGTCCCATAAAGTATGGACTGCGCATCCGCAGCTGCATCCAGTTCAGATTTCCTGCGGGGCAGTCAGAGGGTCTTCCATGTAGCGACCCCCTTGACACTTGCGGGGGGTGCCAGCCCAGCGCGCAGCCACACGGGAGATCGCATAGCTAACCACGCCATATGTTCCCAAGAAAGTCTGCCCCACAAGAAGAAGACTTGAGGCGGCACTCGAGGTTCGTTCAATCCTTTATTTTCAGTTTTCAACCATGGGCATTGACGCGTTTCGGGGGTTTACTTTCCTTTATCAAAATGCCCCCCTGGTTGGTGAGTCGCCACTGCTGCTAACAATCCCGTCTTGAAAAGAGTGTGTCCTTCCCACCACCTGAAGTAGTGTTGTGGGTTACCTCCAAAACACGGTCTGGAATCGCCTCTGTGCTCGCAGGTGAACCACATTTCCCAGCATGCAGCATCCTTCTCATGCTGGCGGCGACCCCATCCATCGGTGCATTTATTTGGTGAGTGACCGATAGGTTGTGTAGGCAGGCAGGGAATGTAGCAAGTGTTCTCGGCATTTTCAAAAGTCAATCACGGTCCTCTCCCCCTGCCATGCACTTCCATCCGTCGTGGGGCAGAGAACACCGTTAAAGTAAAGGTGTGGTCCCATAAAGTATGGACTGCGCATCCGCAGCTGCATCCAGTTCAGATTTCGTGCGGGGCAGTCAGAGGGTCTTCCATGTAGCGACCCCCTTGACACTTGCGGGGGGTGCCAGCCCAGCGCGCAGCCACACGGGAGATCGCATAGCTAACCACGCCATATGTTCCCAAGAAAGTCTGCCCCACAAGAAGAAGACTTGAGGCGGCACTCGAGGTTCGTTCAATCCTTTATTTTCAGTTTTCAACCATGGGCATTGACGCGCTTCGGGGGTTTAATTTCCTTTATCAAAATGCCCCCCTGGTTGGTGAGTCGCCACTGCTGCTAACAATCCCGTCTTGAAAAGAGTGTGTCCTTCCCACCACCTGAAGTAGTGTTGTGGGTTACCTCCAAAACACGGTCTGGAATCGCCTCTGTGCTCGCAGGTGAACCACATTTCCCAGCATGCAGCATCCTTCTCATGCTGGCGGCGACCCCATCCATCGGTGCATTTATTTGGTGAGTGACCGATAGGTTGTGTAGGCAGGCAGGGAATGTAGCAAGTGTTCTCGGCATTTTCAAAAGTCAATCACGGTCCTCTCCCCCTGCCATGCACTTCCATCCGTCGTGGGGCAGAGAACACCGTTAAAGTAAAGGTGTGGTCCCATAAAGTATGGACTGCGCATCCGCAGCTGCATCCAGTTCAGATTTCGTGCGGGGCAGTCAGAGGGTCTTCCTTGTAGCGACTCCCTTGACACTTGCGGGGGGCGCCAGCCCAGCGCGCAGCCACACGGGAGATCGCATAGCTAACCACGCCATATGTTCCCAAGAAAGTCTTCCCCACAAGAAGAAGACTTGAGGCGGCACTCGAGGTTCGTTCAATCCTTTATTTTCAGTTTTCAACCATGGGCATTGACGCGTTTCGGGGGTTTACTTTCCTTTATCAATATATATATATATATATATATTCAATGAAAAAACCATAGGTTATAGTCCATATATAGTTAGGAATTAGCATTTACAAAACCTTATTTTACTCGCATAAAACCATTGAAATTCCATATATAGTTAGAAGCGCTAACTATATATCGCGCACCCGCAATCCACTGCTGATGATGTCACATATTACATCATTCATGACATGGTCAGTGACATCACTGATGACATCACTGATGACATCTCAAATGACATCACTGATGACAACTCAAATGACATCACTGATGACATCTCAAATGACATCACTGATGACATCACTGATCACAACATCCAGTGATTGTATGTGTCTGTAAAGTTTAAATATGTTTCACATATTGAAGAATGAGTGGATGTATAAGTGTCTGGCTGAAGAATTTAGTAGGTGCATGACTGACTGTATGAGTGAGTGATTAAATGTGTCTCACTGAGTGCATGGGTTAGTGACTAAACTGTCTTAATTTGTGCATCAGTATGTTTGTTGTTGTGTAAGCTGCTGCATGTGTTGATCAGTAGCTATAAGAGTGGCCATATGGGTTATTGATTGGTTGCCCAAGTATTTGAATGGGAGGCTGAGTGTGTGTGTGGGTGGCTGGGAGGTGCGTGACTCTGTGCATAGATGTGTAAGCAGTTGATTCACTAGGAGTATGAGTTCAAGAGTGCATGTGGAAACAGCTATATGGGCGGTTGACTATGCATGGGTGTGTTGGTGAGTGAATGGATTTCTCATTGCTACATGTGCAAGTAAGTACGTATGTAAAACACAATACATGTGAGAGTTGAGATATATAAATAACTGAACATAAGAGCCAGTGAATGTGTGAGTGGCTGTATCGATCACTGTGAGCTTGTATCAGGGATTATATAAGAGAATAAATATGTGTTATTATATGTTTGAATAAGTAAGATGTGTATAACTTTATAGTTGAGGAAATGGAGGTGTGATTGATTCTTTGCATGACTGACTAGGTGTGTGAGTAACTCCATGGATGAGTGACAGTCTGTGAGTGTCTGTTTATACTGAGTGTATGTAAGGTTATATTAGAGTCTGAAGAGGTTCATTGTATTATCACATGAGTGATGTGATCAGTGATGACAAATGAGATGTCATCAGTGATGTCATTTGAGTTGTCATCAGTGATGTCATTTGAGATGTCATCAGTGATGTCATTTGAGTTGTCATCAGTGATGTCATTTGAGATGTCATCAGTGATGTCATCAGTGATGTCACTGACCATGTCATGAATGATGTAATATGTGACATCATCAGCAGTGGATTGCGGGTGCGCGATATATAGTTAGCGCTTCTAACTATATATGGAATTTCAATGGTTTTATGCGAGTAAAATAAGGTTTTGTAAATGCTAATTCCTAACTATATATGGACTATAACCTATGGTTTTTTCATTGAATTTTCAAGGTTTTGTAAATGCAAATTCCTAACTATATATCCACTATAACCTATGGTTTTTTCTGTGAATTTCATTGGTTTTTTAATAGCAAATATGAAAAGCTTTAAAATGTCAAGTACGTGATAGATAAAAACATTTTCGTATTTATGCACGCTGATGTGCTTTGAACGCTGCACCCCCCCCCCCTCCCCTCTTTTGTCTTAGTAGTACTCTCTCTTTGCAGATACTGAAGGGTAGTTAACGCAGGCCTTTACCCCTGTTGTAATCCGTCGTGCCTCCTTGTCTCTCCATTTGATTGATTGTTGTCCAAGCATTTACTGTTTTAGAATTGGTTCTCTTTGGATCATTCTCTATTTACAAACAAGCACAAAGGCGCAATACTCTGTTTAGTCTTTGCAGATAGTGAAAAATCGTGTAAAAAAATAAAAGTAATCGAGCAAAATCAGTAGGCCACTAATTGGATCTCTTTTTGACCTCGCTAAAATAGAAATATTAGGAACAACCCTTCATGAGAAATACGAAAATAGTGAGATGAACTGAGCTCCACACCATGAGGGCTGCAAGACAGCTCGGCTCCATCACCCATCCCGCACAAAATAACGACAAACCCTATGCAAATATTAAAAATGTAGACAACACACCAGCAAAGAAACAGGGTAAAACATTTTATTAAAAAACTATTTACATAACGTTGGTTTATAAGATGATGTCAGTAGTGGACCGATGTGTGAATAGAACGAAAACAGCACAAGGCTCCAAGATCCGGATGGCAAGCTCCTGGATGTTGGGTGCCATAGTTTAGAGTTCTGAATTTCAGCCTTTTTCAATGCCTGTGCTTTGTTGAATCAAAATGGCGGCTTGACACAAAGCTGACTCAAGCGTTGCTACTGATGCTATGCAGACCAAAACTGGTTTTCAGTTTGTACATTTTTCTAGATTTTTCAATCCAAGTTTGGTTGACTTTGTAGAACGATGGCTTCAGATTTTCAACATACGGTGTGGTGGCGCTGACTGGGAGGGTGCGCTTCGCTCCTGCCCCCTCCCCAAGTAAGATTTTCATACGTGAAAGTACGTTAATGGTTTTGGTCCCTGAGATGCTTCGATGTCACTACCATTCTCAAATAGCATAAGTTCTGGATGTTGGGTGCCATAGTTAAGAGTTCTGAGCAGTGCTTGTAACACTGTCTGAAGCTTATTTCCACCTACTGCAGCTTCACTATTCTCAAAGTAAGTGAGTGTCGTTTGTGGACCTGACTGCATTTGAAAAGAATGTGATATGTTACCTTCCTAAACAGCTTGACGGAGGCCCCTGAGGGGCGGTGTGATGGCCATGGACTCGGAGAAAACGCTTGGCTCCGACACCCTCCCCAAGTCTTATAGCACTGGTGTAGCCTGAGATCGCCCCCGACATAGGCGGCCGGCTCCCGGGGTCCGGCGGAACTTTTTGCCTTTTGATGACTCTTCAATTCTGGACCTTGTCCCACAATCCGTTTGACCTGAAGACAAGCTGTAGTGGGGCGCCCCTTTATCGTTTTAGTTGCCATTCCGCCCGCTTTTGCTACACTGTGCCTCTTCCGCCATTCAGCTGTTTACCGCCCGCTCTTGCGACTACAGCGTCTCGCTCACCATGTAGTTGAGATGCGCCCGCTCTTGCGGTGCAGCGATAGGCGGCTGCCACAGGACTCTCAAAATGGCGGCCGGCTCTTCGGTTTTGGGCCTGGTCCACTAAAATGGCCCTGGGACACCTTGGAACTCGGACGCTTGTCTGCTAGGGCTTGGGTCCCATTCTCGAAAAGCGTCCCCTCAGCCGTGAAGATTCTACAAAAGTCTTGGGGGCCTCCGACTCCCGCAGGCTTCTGGTGGGGAGCGGCTGCCATGATTGCTCGTGGAATGGCCACGACGGAGCTACGAGATGGCAGTGGTCTCATGCTGACGCCAGCTTTAGTCTGAAACATCCAGAAACACTATAGACTACCAATTCGATCAGTTCCGGTAGCGCCCCAACATGAACCGGAAGAGAAGAACTTGCCCTCCCCTCTTTGACTGATGGTTCTTGTTGCCTGTCCCCTCTGTTGTCATTTAACAGAACTTTTTGGACTGCTGAAAGGGGTTGTGTTCTGAACGCTGGTTGGTGGAGACATTTAGAGTATATTCTTGACCTACGTTGTCGCGTAATGCGTTTTATGACACGCCGCGTTAGCGCACCCGGAAGTGATCCGAGGCGCGGCGCGCAGCGCGTAACGTAAGCATAACAGGTCATGTGACTTGTTAATAAAACTTTTCATTGGTTCATTTTACTTTTGTTAATTTAATGATGAAAAGCTTGGTCATATGACCTAAAAATTACGCTTTTTATTATTTTCAAACAATATTTTTTTTTCAAACATATGTTATAATATTCCAGGCTAATGTACTTTCCCGGAAAATTTACAACTGTCTTGCAAGTAAAATATATTCCTTTTTCGAGAAAAAGGGCGTTTCTTCCTTCCATGACGGAGCCGTTGAGTAAAAGAGATTCGGCCTGCTGTCTTAGTCGCCGATACGCCTGATTATCAGATTCTTATCGATCACTTTATGTTGCAGACATGAAAAACACAACTGCCCTTGACCATTTATCTTTACTGCGTTCCTACATATTATACCTTTTATCCGTCATGTAATTGGACTGCTTTATTTCACTTGCCTTTTACTGATTCGAAAACAGTCACTAAAAGTAAAAACTTTACAAATGTAAATACTACTACCGTGTTTTGTTTTAAAAACCTTTATTGTGAAAATGTCAGTATACAAATACGGGCCTATAACCACGTGGGCCGGCCACGGAGCAAACTGAAATCGTATATGATGAGGAGACATTTACACTGTAGAAGAACGTAACGAGCGGGCCATTAGGTGACAAGAACAAAGGTGTCTAACAGTTGCGGAATCGGTGGACGTACATTTTGTAATTAAAATACGACAGGGCCACTTACAATAACATTTTCTAGATATACATTTGCGGGCAAGGAGTTACGAGTCCCATTTATACCGGCGCCATTTTGGGCGAGGTCGGGCAGGTCCAACATATAGTCAAAATGTCTCCACCAACCATCGGCCAGACCAGAACCCCTTTCGGCCCTTTATGCTACAAGATGGTGTCTTCCATTCAGAAAATATTGGTGGCAGCATTTTGAAAAGAAACAGAAACAGCCGTTCTCCTAGTGAGTTTCACATTGTTACATTTAGGAAGAATGTTGAAGAGTAGTATGTGGAAAATCTGAAGCCATTTTTCTACAAACTCTCAATCAGACTTGGATGGAAAAAAAAAACCTGAAGAATGTACAAACTGAAAACCAATTTTTGTCTGTATAGCACCAACAGTAACGCTTGAGTCAGCTTTGTGTCAAGCCGCCATTTTCATTCAATCAATAGCGTCCCCCTGCACACATTCAGGGACCTGGTCGTGTCTTCAGATGAAACGCATTGTAGGAAAAGAAGCAGAAAGGAAAAGGAAAAAAGTTCCGCCGGACCTCGGGAGCCGGCCGCCTATGTCATGTGCCACCTTTGGCCACACCAGGGCAATAGTGAAGCTGCAGCAGGTGCAAATAAGCTTCAGACAGTCCTACAAGCACTGCTCAGAAATCTCAACTGAGGCACTCAACATCCAGGACTTGCCATTCGGATCTTGGCGCCTTGTGCTGGTTCCGACCTATTCACACATCAGTCCACTACTGACATCACCTCATAAGCCAACGGGGCACCCCACGCCGACTTTCGGCGCAGCATTGTAGGATGGCCACACCAGTGCGGCCACTTGCTGGACAACACCTCGGTGCCATCCGGATCTCGGCGCGTTCGAGTCACTGTGCCGGAAGAGTGACCGGAACTCAGCTGAACACGCCGTCTTTCGGCGCAGCATTGTAGGATGGCCACACCAGTACGGCAATTTGCTGGACACCACCTCGGTGCCATCCGGATCTCGGCGCGTTCGAGTCACTGTACCGCAACAGTGACCGCAATTCAGCTGGACACGCCGTCTTTCGGCGCAGCATTGTAGGATGGCCACACCAGTGCGGCAATTTGCTGGACACCACCTCGGTACCATCCGGATCTCGGCCCGTTGTGCTGCCTTCGGCATATTCGCACATCGGTCCGCTACTGACGCCGCCTCACGTGCCAACGGATTTTCTACGCTTTTTGTAGCCCTATGCCGCATAACAGGTCATGTGACTTGTTTATAAAACTTTTCATTGGTTCATTTTACTTTTGGTTTCCTAAAGATGGAAGGCTTGGTCATATGACCTAAAAATAACACTTTTCATTGGTTTAGAACATTTTTTTTTCCCAAACGATGAAAGCCCCACCTTGTTTCTGGATCATTCAGACTGAAGCTGGCGTCAGCATGAGAGCACCACCATCTCGTGGCTCCGTCGTGGTCATTCCGCGAGCAATCATGGCAGCCGCTCCCCACCGGAAGCCTGCGGGAGTCGGGGGCCCCCAAGACTTTTATACAATCTTCACGGCTGAGGGGACGCTTTTCGAGAATGGAGCCCAAGCCCTAGCAGGCAAGCGTCCGAGTTCCAAAGTGTCCCAGGGCCATTTCAGTGGACCAGGCCTAAAACCGAGGAGCTGTCCGCCATTTTAAGAGCCATGTGGCAGCCGCCTATCGCTGCACTGCAAGAGTGGGAGCAACTCAACAACATGGTGAGCGAGACGCTGTGGCCGCAAGAGCGAGCGCAACTCAGCTAGATGGCCGCCACCTGGGGAGGCCCGTTCACGCCGGCTCCCCCACGCCCCCCCCCCGGGCCGCCGCACGCCAATTTTCGGAGCAGCATTGTAGGATACCAAAACCAGTGCGGCAGTTTACTGGACATCACCTGGGTGCCTGTCGTACATGTTGTGTCAGCCATGTGACACTGGACACAGACCGCTACTGACGAGGCCTCCCCCCGCACCACCCGGGACGCCCCACGCTGTTTTTCTGTGCTGCATTGTAGGATCCCTAAACCAGTGCGGCACCCAGGCAACATCACCTGGGTGCCGTCCAGAACTCTGCACGTTGTGCTGCCTTGGGACTATTCGCACAACAGACCGCTACTGACGAGGCCTCCCCCCGCCCCACCCGGGACGCCCCACGCCAATTTTCGGAGCAGCATTGTAGGATCCCTAAACCAGTGCGGCACCCAGGCGACATCACCTGGGTGCCGTCCAGAACTCTGCACGTTGTGCTGCCTTGGGACTATTCGCACAAAAGACAGCTTCTAACCATTGTTGCTTTTTGTGTTGAGAAATGTTTAAATGTTTTTAGTTTTTGTTCCGTTCGTTAAAGTTAGTAGTTAATAAAGTTTTATAACCTTACTTTGTTGGAGTGTTATCTATTTTTTTAAAAACGGGTGAATGGGGCCTTGAATCGGGTTATTGTCATGTGTGGGCTTTGGAAGTGTGCTGCTGCAGGATCGGACATTTCAAACTCAAATGCACGTTCTTTTTCTTACCTTTCCGAAGCATGGAGCGCAATAGCAGGCAGAGAAAGGGTGATGCACGTGTTGAACACTACCTGACCTGGCAAGTTGCTGGCAGTGCCCCCCCGCCCGCTCCTGAAAGAGGGCACACACACACCGCCGCCCCGAGTACTTCACAAATCTTTAAAAGACCATGCGCTTGTTCATGAGGCTTAAATGGTTTATCACCTCTTCTAGAACCCCTGCATCGACCCTCTGACGTTTCATGGAAAAATTACCATGTAACACAATACCAAGCCCTGTCAGCTGAAACCCCAAGGAATCGTGGGGCATATTATCAAGGGGGTTTATCTCCGCTTTTTTGGCTTTAAAAGCCATGAAAGCGGAGATAAAATTATTTCCCTATTACCAAGCTGTCGCTAACACCAGTTAGTGACAGCTAAAAGGAGATAGCGACCATCTTGGGCCCCGCTTTGCATGTCAGTGATACTTATCACTAATGACATGCAAAGTGGCGTGCCAAGATGTTAGCGACTGGAAACAGTCCCTAACATCGCTACCTTCTATTACCAACTTTTGGAGATATTCGCGCTAAGCGCGAATATCTCCAAAATCTAACACCTGCCCTGAGCAGTTCTTAGCCATGTTATCCAATGGGAGGTGGATAACATGGCTAAGAGCATTAGGTCGATAATACATGAATATCGCTGACTTTTCTGCGATAATAGCAAGGTTTATCTGCGATAAAAATCGCCGATGTGCGGCGATAATTTTTGTCTCTAAACAAGTTAGAGACAAAAATTATCGCTAGTTGTTGGTAATATGCCCCCGGGTTTTTGCTTGCAGAAATCGGGAGGCGGGAGACTAGCACTGAAATCAGTAGTCACACGCCTGAATCGGGAGGATTGGCATGTCTGAATTCTCTACAGCTGGGGCCATAAACTACATCCGCAGGGGTAGGTGATAGCCTGGGACCAGCCTGGCATCTAAAATGGCTGCCGTGCACGACAAAATTGTGGCATTGGAAAAAAGGCAAGATGGCGCAGCCGCTGGAAGAGATGTATCAACATATATCAGCCTCCTCAGCCACCCTCAGGAAACATAAGGGATTAGGATACGTCTCCCGCACCCCCTTATACCTAGTACTTTAATTAACGAAGCACAAAATGGCGAATTCCCGTTTCGCTACCAGTTTGCGGCCCAGTTCGCGGCCCGTGAAGCGCTTCTACCGTGAAAAATCATTTTTTTTTTATTTTCCCCACGGGACCCTTTAATAACCCCAACAACATTCCTAGGGGGTCAAGAGGGGGATACCTTGCCCCCTTTCATTAAATTCCCCCTTAGTTTTTCACCTTTTCTTCTCTCTCGATCCTACCGAGAGACAAGATGGCGGCCGCTCCGGACTGTCACGCAGCAAAAAAAAAAAAAAGCTCACGCACAGCCGCTGGAAGAGATGTATCAACATATATCAGCCTCCTCAGCCACCCTCAGAAAACATAGGGGATTAGGATACGTCTCCCGCACCCACTTATAACTAGTAATTTAATTAACGAAGCACAAAATGGCGAATTCCCGTTTCGCTACCAGTTCGCGGCCGCGCTTCTACCGTGAAAAATCATTTTTTTTTTATTTTCCCCACGGGACCCTTTAATAACCCCAACAACATTCCTAGGGGGTCAAGAGGGGGATACCTTGCCCCCTTTCATTAAATTCCCCTTTCGTTTTCCACCTCTTCTTCTCTCTCGATCCTACCGAGAGACAAGATGGCGTCCGCTCCGGACTGTTTAGAATGTTGACAGACACCGGAGAGCCAATCAGCTTTCTGCGCGCAAAGTTCCGATAAGCGAAAAGTAAGCGGACCGGATCGCTGCCCAGAGCGCTGTTACAGATATATATCTTGGTTTGAACGTTAATTTCTCAAAAACTACTGGAGCACATATATTGAGACCTAGCAAAGGCACATCGGGCTAACAGTCCCTACAATTTTGCCAAGTTTCGTGCAAATCCATTCAGCCGTTCGAGCTAAAAGTGAGGCCAAAGGCCCTATGGAAATTAACATGGGAAAAACGCGTTTTGGGACCCCCCTTTTTTCTCGGCCCCCCCTTGACGAAACCCCACCAAATTTTCAGGGGCTGCTCAGAAACAAAATGTGCCATTTTCCTGAAAATTTCAGCCGATTCCATCCACAAACGCCAAAGTTATTAGACATAGAATTTTCAAAAGTTCCATAGACAAATAATCCTAACTATATATACCTACTGGCTATCGCCAGTAGGTAATATATATATATATATATATATATATATATATATATATATATATATATATATATATATATATATATATATATATATATGTATTAACAAATTAATTTGTACTTTTTTTTTAACTTACATTAATTATTTATTAATTTTAAGGTTATTTAAGTATTTTAAGTATGTTTAAGTTAATTATATTTATTATTTCATTCATTTTAATTAATTTAAAGCATTTTAAAAAACTATATTTTTTACATCAATATTTTTGATTCAATATTTTTGTACTTACCTGTTTGGAGATAGGAGTTCAATATTTTGGTATTCTATATTTTTACCTCGATATGTTTGTAACTCGATATTCTTGACCTCGATATTGTTTCAGTGATCCGTTCACTGCCTGATCATTTGGTCCATTCCAGTTAAGATTGAAGTAACCAAGGAAGATCTAGGGACAATGGAGACCCAAGTTGGACAAGATGGTTTCCATAGTTTGTTCAGTCAGAGGGAGGTTGTCTCCAGGAGGATGGTAAAAGATGTGCAGGTTGCATAAGGGTCTATGTTTTCTGATGATGTCTATGCACAGATATTCATAGGATGAGAAAGCTGTAGAGGGGGGCTGCTTTGCTGAGAGACTGTTATGGTAAATGCAGGCTATACCTCCTCCAGTTCTCATTACTTGATCAAGTCTGATAATGCTGTAGCAAGGAGAGACTAGGATGTCAAGGATAGGACCTGAGGAGTCATTAAGCCAAGTTTCAGTGAGGATTAGGAGGTTGAGTTACTGATCTAGATTGAGACCTGCGAGGTCTGTGGCATGTTTTACAGCTGATCTACAGTTGAACAACATGCATTTCAGGTGTGTTTTGTAGTCTGTGAGAGTAGGCTGTGTAATGGGAACTTGAATAAGGTAAAAAAAAAGATTAAGGCATTAGAGTTTTGTCTGTGAGCTCTATACAGGTTTGGTGGAATAGTTTGGATAGTCTCCGATATGACTTTTTGTGATTAGTAGCTCCACGAGGGTTTAGTGGGGAAATGTGCATGGTTCCAGAAGAGACTGGGTTGACAGATTGAGAAGAGTTGTAGACTCGGATGAGGGTGAGAATGTCCTGTTCAGATAGGTGGTTCTTGTATCTGGTGGGTCTGGAGGGGGCGTTAGGGTAGGGAGTGGCACTCAAATTCTGGACGGGTGTTTTCTGCCAGAGGTCACTCGATAACAGAGAGGAAGGAGTTGGTATTGTAGGGTATTGGTTGGTCACTTGAAGGATCTCCTGTAAGGTCTTGTTGGGCGATAGGTCAAGGGACAGCTCCGAGGTGATGTTTATGGGTTTTTTAGAAGCTCCTGGTTTATTTCCTTAAGTCTAGAGGCAGGACAGGATTGAGGATCATAGCTCTTGGAGAGGGGAGGAGCAGGGTTGTTCATGAGGGTGGAGGTAGGCATGTCCCAAGAAATGGGACGATGAGGAGGGGGTCGCCCCTCTGATGGAAATTTCCGGGGCTGTGGGTCAGATGGAAACAGCAAGGGGGAGCAAGAATTGAGATGAAGAAGGAGTTTGGTTGGCAGGTGAGAAAGGTTCAAGAGTTGCGGATTCGAAAAAGAGTGAGGTCTATTGCTGTTAATGTGGTTAGGGAGAACTGACTTCAGAGTGGAGAGTGGGTGAGCCTGCTGTGGAGTTATGGAATTATCTAGGTGAGTGCAAGGAGGAAGGGGAATGAATGAAGTATTAGAGAGGTAATCAAGGTTAAGGTCATCATTTCACCCAGCCATCCGAGAGTGGAGGCGTTCAAGTATGGGTAGTCAGGAGATGATGGCTGAGTCCGTGCAGCCAAGATGTTGTGGGGCTATGGCCAAATGAGTGTTTTTCAAGTTAGGAGGGCAAGTTACCAGGTGATTGTGGCTCAGTAAGGAGAGTTATTGGAGGTCCTGAGGAATGATTATGGAACTAGCGTCCATTTAGTAATTGAGAGTGTCACTTTGGTCAAGGGAATTTTTAAAGATGGAGAAACTGTCATCGAAGATACCCATATTCTGATCGGATGCTTTAATGAGGATAGTTCCATTGTTGTAAATAGATATAGTGGCATTTGCTCTGAATGTAGGTGACGGAACTTCAGAGAGCCTTAGGCCATGAGGAAATTTCTTAGCCAAGGCGATCCTGAGTAAAGAGTGGTACGCCTTTCTCCACTGGGCTCTTCTTTTAGTATAGAAGATCAGATCGCTAGTAATAGCTCCTTTTTTTAGGCAAAAATAAGGATCAGAGATAGGGGTTTCTGGATTAGCTTTGAGCAGTCAATATTTGAGAGATTTAACCTCATTTTTGGACAGGTTGGGAAGATAAATAATTATGCAGCTATTCATACCTAGCTGCTCTAGTCTGGAGTCCAGGCTGCTCTGAGCGTGGGAGGGCATTATTTAGAAATATGGCAGAGGGACCCCAGTGGTGAAGACTCGCAGGGAGGGTGATAGCGAGTGGAATTACTTTAATTTGTGGTGACCGTTCCAAGAATGGAAATCAAGTTGGATAGTGAAGGGCTGTGAGAGGGTCCTCATTGTTGAACATTCAAGGGGGGCATGAAAGACTGGATACATTTTCGACGGAGTAGCTCAAGTGGATAACAAAGTGTCACTAACAGTTCCAAAATGTCCGTCCCATAGGGATAAGAACAGTGAGAGTGATCCAAGGTGTTGCAGGAGTAGAAGGTGTTTACAATCCTGATTGGAGTGCATGGAATCCCCTGCCAGGTATCTGGAGAAGTTGATAGAGTACATACTATCCGTTCCCAGAAGGCCGTCACATTGGGATAGCGAGGAGCTGACGGAGCAGCCCAGGATGACACCCTAATGAGCAGGGGGTGAGTGAAGTGCCCAAGGAGGTTGAACAGAGAGACTCCAGCACAGGAGTGCTCCAAATAGTGCGGACTCCAAAGGGCAGCAGCAAGCACCCACTCCACAGAGGATGGATTTTTGAATTTTGAATCAGGGGGGATCAGCAGACGCCATAACATTCCAAGATGGCTACCTCATTAGTATAAGTAGGAGCTGAGAGCGGAGTTTAAGGGACGCCAAATGGATACCATAGAGCTAAATTAAGCTTCCTTAGCAGTCTGGTATTAGTGTTCTTTCATAGCAAAAGCAAAGAAGCAGGGCTCTGCCCCTGCAGTGTAAGGATAGAATGAGGTAAATTGATTTTTAGCAAAGAGAATAAGTCTTAATATTAGACTCCAAAGCAAAAATATATTTGAGAGGAGTCCAAGACAGAAGCCTAACTTGTCAAGAAGGCCCAAAAGGCAATTCCATACAGCAAATATCTTTATACCAAAAAATGATGAAATTCATTTTCAGTATTATGTCCATGGGTAATTGCATGTAATCGGCAAATCCATTTTGTCGCTGTTTGTCCCAAACGTAAATCCCTGTCCTGTTCTCTGTTACCGGCAATAAAATGATAAATTCCGTGGAACCAAAAACTGTGGTCATAATGATGGACAGCTTTATAGTGTTCCGACATGGGATAGCTAGTGTCCCTATTCACGACTACACAACATTGGTCGGTTTGTTATAAAAGAGTCTAATTAAACAGGTATCAACCATGGGGTTTGATGAATTTCCTTAGTATTAACCGTAGGCTCCTAAAACAGATTGAAGATTTAATGTGGGGGACTTTTCATTTTATATTTTATACAGCTAGACAATAATCGCCAGACACATTTTAGAGGTGAGAATTTCTTTAAAAAGACAATACAGATGTGTATGTTTGAGCCTCATATTTTTTGGGAAATAAAATTATGTGTAGCTCATTTATGTGCAGCATGTCATGGGCATTGATGATTTTGAGATAGAAATATTTGTATCCACTTGTTCTTTGAGATTATTTATATGCAGCCATGTAATGGAGGTAGCCTCATGATGAGTCTACTGTTCATGGAACTCATGTTTTGTGTGTTATGTATTCATTATATATTTATATGTTTATTGGTCATTTGTATATTATGTGTATTGTCTTTTATGTTATTGTTTTTGTGTGATTGATTTTAGCCCTGCTGAAGTTCCAGGATATATTGAACTAAATGCGATGGCTGAATTTTAAGCGTTTTACATCAGAGTAAAACAATGAAGGAAATACTTTGAATTCATACTGGAACTTGACTTCTTTCTGGTGCACCTTCTTATATGCTGTAACTTCTCAGCATAACACAACCAGCTATGCATACTGTTGCCTTTATATGGCATCCATTCTTCTGCTCCTTTCTTAAAACAAAAAGGTACAAAAAGGAGAAGGACAAAGAAACCAAACTGATTGGTAATTCCCACAAGTTGGCTCAGGATGATCTTAAGACACAAAACGTGACAGTAGCTCTTCTGAGACCAATTTTATGGTCATGTGTCAACGTTAGGACCTCGCAAGTCAATCATCAACCACTTAAGAGTAAGCCTGGGTATAGTTTGTGGAGTTCCACTTTGCGGAACTCTGCGAAGTGCAATAAAAAAACTGCTGCACTACGCAGAGCTCGGGGAGCAGGGGAGTGTGTTAGATGAATGTAATACACAGTGATTTTCAATGCCAGGTGCTTGTCCACACTGTGCAATCATCGTGAACTGCACCATTCACAACACAAGCCGGTGCTGCGTCCTTTTTGCTGCTTCAGTAGATTTTTACTCGAACAGCTGCTTTCTCAGTGCAAACGGACAGTTTAGTAACGCGAGAGGTCACAAGCATACGTAATCACTCGCAATGAAAAATCTTACTGCCCGCATTGAGAAATCATGCTGGGAGATTGATTTTCCACGCTCATGCTCGCTAACTTGATGTTGATGATCGCAAACAAGAAAAAGTCTCATGGGGGTGGCTTTTCCTTGCTTGCGCTCGCCAAGTTGACATTGATGAACGCGAGTGAGGAATAAAACTCTGCTCCGCTACGCGAAGTGGAGATTTTTGGAACTCTGCGAGCTCTACGGAACTCGGAGAACAGAAAACTCTGCAAACTCCGCAAGCGTAGTTCACCGCCCAGACTTACCTTTGAGAAGAAGAGCCTCATTTCATCGACTGGTGCCACCTCACTTCACTCTCTGGATCCTGATGAACAAGCCTTTTCCCAGCTCTCCAGCCTAGTTGATGATGCTTTGATGGACCTCTGTGGTAGTCACACTAAAGCAGAAGTGAGTTCTTTACTTCCACACTTCGCAGCATAGAAGGACATCCTTTGACTCACATGCCGGTGATTAGCAGGTGGTGAAACGTCTGTACAATGATTCGTTTGGTGGGGAAACATTTTGTTTTCAGTCCTCTTAGCACAGTCTCATGCTGTATACTTGATTCTTTACTGGTCAACCTACATGTGGACTCGGAGCCTTAATAGAAGATGCTGGTGTGACCATCTATCCATACAGGCAAATCTTACACATCATCGCCACGGAGTCCTCCATACTAGCACTTCTCACACTGACATTCTGCCTCTCAGCGATCCAGTGTGGGAAGTCTTCTCCAGCTGCAGCTGGAAAACAGAATTAACCTGGACTCGCCGCACAAGACACAAGCCTTGCATTTGGGGAGCCAGGTATGGTTTGCCATGCTGGTATTTGTGCTAAGGATTGTGGACCTAACCTTAACTAGAAAATTCCATGAGTATTTAGGTTTAAATTCCTAACTATAACACTGCTTTAAGTGTTCCCTGGGGGAATTGTAAAGAATATATTATTAACATAATCAATATGTTAACACACAGTTAAGTCTGTAACTGATTACCAAGTTTAGCAGAATTCCTTCAAAGAGAAAACACAATAAATGCATATGAATAACCTTCAGAGGTCTAAGCAAGGTTGTATTGAAGCGACTGCAGTTCCAGAACTTGTGTCACCAGGGACAGGACAGGAACAATATGTAAATACACAGTTAGCCAGCAGAACAGGACTGGGAAGGGGTCTACGGCTGCCTGGTAAGGTGGCATCTTTTCCAGTGCTGGCACATTACTTTATTAATATTATTTTATACACAACGGACAATGACGGAAATTAAAAAAGCATACCTTGTCTTGACCTTTTTTGTATTAAACTGTAAAAGAGACATGGTCATACATTTAAGCTCATGGTATTATTTCCAAGACTTCTCCATTCCACCACGTATGACAAGTTACAGTATTCTGGAAGAGGAAAACCTACATAACAAGCAATAAAATCAGAGAAAGTGAAGAGAAAGGGAAAGAGAGACAAAGTTCTGACTCATGCACCTTCTGATACCAAGGTTCGCCGACTAGTCCTTTAAGGAAACTCCGGACCTGATTTAGAGGTTGGCGAATGGGTACTCCATCACATTTGTGTCAGATGTCCCGTCCGCTGTATTACAAGTGCATTATATCCTAAGGTTCAGAAAAGGGGGTGGTGATGAACAGAGTGTCTGAATTAAGCAGACCACTCTTACCCAGTCCAAAGATCAGGGCTTGATCCATCACCGTTATTTATCTCACTGCCCCATCCCAGCTCAGAACCTGGCTATATGCAAACCAGTCTGTCCCTGGCCCAGTGCATCATGGGAACAGGTCAGACTAAACTACCAAGCCAATTCTTCACCAGAAAGGAGACAAGCTACCGGGGACCGGTTTCTGGCATTTCAGCCGTCTTCGGCCCGGCTTGCTTGAATCCTGATGGAGCAGTGAGAAAGGGACTCATGTCTGAGTATACCCTGCCACACCTATAGTGGCCAAAAACGATTCAGAAAAGCACCCTTGTTTTATAATTGAACTCTGGGTAAGATTTATAGCTTGTCAGTTTGGATACTCCATCACATTGTCTCGGTTGTCTCGTCCGCTGGGTTACAAGCTCATGATATCCTAAGGATAGCATGCTCATTGTTTAATTGAACTCTGGGTAAGATTTACAGTGTCTCAGATTGTATCCTCTGTAACCATCGTATCAGATATCCCGTACGCTGGGTTACAAGTGCATATCCTATGGTTAGCGCACTCGTTCTTTATTAGAACGCTGTGATCTTGACCAGTAGCTCGTAAGGAAGGACACCTGGGTGTGGCTTGTGACTGTAATAATGCTTTCTCAGTTTCTGGAAATTAATAATTTCCCAAGTAGATATCAATGGATTAGAAGCCGATCGACATGCAGCATTTGTGGAATTCCACAATAGTTGTATTTACAATATGCATGGTTTGCAAGGCAATATTTTAATCAAAGGATGTTTTAGAGCACTTGTGGAAAAACGAGGGAGCTGAAAATAGGAACAACAGACTAAACACTTAATCAGACTAAGTTCAACACTGGGCCTTCAGCAGTTTGCTGAATTTTTAGAGCAGATTAAAGAGACAATGACAAGGGATTTGAAAGGGATGTTATGTTATATGTTATGTTATGTTATCTTATTTTATCTTATCTTATGACTATGCCTACGTGACTTTTTTATGCAAGTCGTAACCTCTGTGGAACTGTGCATGCATCCTTGTGCACTGTGCAAACAACGCTCATCTGTTAGCTTACAATGCATGATTGAGTAGGTGCATTTAATGACCTCCGTAGCCTAGGGAGTGTCTCATGGGAGTATTTCAATATACCATTTCCAGCAGATGACATTTGAAACCTATTTCGCCTACTTCTAGTAATGACGTCATACCATTTCATATCAGGATATGTGATCTGTGATTTAATGGCCATGTGTTCTCCATTCAGCAGGCCTCTCGGCTCTTCATTTATTCTCCACAGTTTGTGGAAACATGTGTGTCTAGAACCCCACTTACCTGCGCTCCCCCTTTGTTCCACACGATGGCGCTCTCATTGATAGTAAATTGGTGCCCTGGTGGGGCGCTGTAGTCGAAGGTGCCCACTTTCACATGCTGTACGGAGCCGTCTTCTTGGCGCTGCCAGTTCAAGATGTCAAACCTCGGAGGAGGGTCGCCCTTCTCATTAAAGTAGACCTCATCTCCTTCTGGGTTCTGGAAGTGGACCTTCTTCAGGTAGTGTAGGAGCTGGAGGAGAAAGAAAGAATTTAGAACTTGGCCCAGGTGTGTTCTTGATGGCACTGTCAAGCCTATTTCACACTGATGTCAGCTGAATACCCTCCCTGGCAATGGATTGCTAACTACCTAATGCTTATCTCACATACGCCTGGGCGGAGTTCCGCTACACTTGTGCAAAAAAACTCTGTTGCACTACGTCGAGTTCCGCAAGCGGAAGAGTGTGTTAGATAAATGTTGCTCGGGTGATTTCCAGCGCCAGGTGTTTGTCCACACTGTGCAATCATCGATAATGGCACCATGTACAGAGCAAGTGGGTGCGGCTTCCTTTCTGCCGCACAAGTAGTTGTTTTTCTTGAGCAGCAGCTTTCTCAACATGAATGGACGTTTTCTCGCAAACATACACAACCACTCTGAATGAGAAATCCAACCGCCCGCGTTGAGAAATCTCGCCAGAAGGTTGATTCTTCACTCTCACGCTCGCTAACTTGATGGTTGACAATCGCGAACAAGGAAATATCTCGCCGGGAGGTGGATTTTCCTTGCTCGTGCTCGCCAACTTGACAATGACAACTACGAGTGAGGAAAACAACTCCACGAGCAAGAACAAAAACTCTGCAAGCTCCACGTAACTAGGAGTGCAGTGTCAGGGACTGTCCGGGACTATGTGGGGAACATAGTCAGGGACTTGGACAAGGACTGGGAACTGGGTAGAAGACGTATACAGAAAGGAGGAGTACAGTGCTGTCCAGGATCATACAGGGAGTCAGAGGAGAAAAAGGGATCCAAAGGGGAAGCCTGTACAAGTGAACAAGAGGGGTAAGACTCAGAAAGGAAGGGCACTCACAAGGCAATTTAGCATTCAGACTAACTACACCCATGACGGACGTGCAAGACATATATAATATAAAACATTAACAATAAAGGGGGGTGTGGGGTAAAGCACTCAGGAGCTCCACATGTTAAGACTGAAGCTCAGTAAGTTTCTTACCCACAATTGCTGTTACAGATACTGACTGCAAATACCCACATGTAGGATGTGCATGATAAGGCAGGGTCTGTGGAGCTTACACCTAGTGATGTTACAAATGTAACTCAAAGACAAAACTCACAGTGAACAAGAAACACCACCTAGGTAGTCAGCTGAGCCCACGGATCCTGGCGATCAAACAGGAACACGCAAGGCAGTAAGAGCAAAGGGATAGAACTAAACACAAGCACAATAGACAAGGAGGAGTGCTTAACAGGAAACAAAGGAAATGACAGGGCACACTTGGCAGAAAGCAGGTAACAAACATACAAGGTAACAGAAGCAAGACAGCAGAATAGAAAGGCAGCAGACTAGAACTGGAACCAAGGAAATGGGAAGCAAGGCAGGGACTGGAAAGGGATATACAGAAGGGGAGGCTACAAGGGTATACTAGAATAGTGCAGGTTAAGGAATCAACCAAACAAAGTAGCAGAGAAGGCAGTGCTGGGGCAGGAACAAGAAGTGAGCTAAGGCTCAGGAGTCAAGGCAGCACTGCAGACAGTGCTGGTTCAGGAACAGGGAACTACCAAAGCTTCAGGAGTCAAGGTAGCACTGCAGGCAATACTGGTTCAGGAACAGGGAAATTACTAGAGCTCAGGAGTCAAGGTAGCACTGCAGGCAACACTGGTTTAAGGAAACAGGGCATAGCTACTTCTCAGGATTTAAGGAGTCAAGAGAGCACTGCAAGCAGTGCAAATCAGGAACAAGGAATAGCTAAGCCCAGGTACAAAGAAAAACTATAGCTCAGGAACTCAGGAAACAAGGTAGCACTGCAGGCAGTGCTTATTCAGGTACAGGGAATAGCTTTAGCTCAGGAACTCAGGAAACAAGGTAGCACTGCAAGCAGTGCTAATTCAGGAGAAGGGAAAATGCTGCAGTTCAGGAACAATGAATACTAAGGCTATGGGGTCAGGGTAGCACTGCAGACAGTGCTAATTCAGGAACAGGGAAAACAGCAGCAGGTCAGGAACAAGGCATAATTAAAGCTCAGGAAACACTGGAAACAAGAATAGCAAAAGCTCAGGGAACTCTGGAACCAAGGATTGGTCTCACCAGTAAACAGCTACAATGACCAACCTTTGCCTGAAGGGAGCTGGGGCTTAAAAGAGCTCACAGTAATCACATGCAGCTGGTGTGAGCAGGCTAGCAGATGCCAGCCACAAGTGAGCTGAATGCCTCCACCCATCCTTGGCCTGCAGGGATGGAGACAAAGCAGTGAGCAGGGAATTCTGGGGAATGGAGTTTCAGGCATGAGTAGGCTGGCTTTAAGTCTAAGCAGGCTGGCTTTCACAAAACCCGGCATGGATTGGGAATGAATGGCAATTCCCAAATAGTGTCCAAATGGCTGGAAGTCAAGATATGCATGCAGGTGAGTGTCAGGAAGCATATTAGAACACTGGAGAGTCCCACAGTTTAGCCCCTGGTGGTGACACAAGAACACAGGGAGCGAATCGTGACACGCATAAAACTTAGAGTTCACCGCTCAGGGTTAATCTCACATCCCAAGAATTTGTGGACAGCAGTGGGGAAACACCAGTTGTTTTGTTAGTTCTTATTAGAAAGTAGTGAAGGGAAATTTCAGCCCAAAGTAAATCTGCTTAAGGAAGGGGATAATAGTGATTAGTTCAAATAAATATCCTCCAAGAACAATAATTCCAAGCAATGGTATGAAACAACATTTTACAGAAAATGTATTCTCTGAAATAATTATTAAGAGAATTATAGGAATAAACTAAGGGTAAAAAATTTAGCAAGTCTCTTACTAGTCTTAAAACAAATGTGAAATACAATAATACTGAAGAAATACAAACCTTTAGCAGTGCCACCATCTCGAATGATATCAGCTCCCTTCACACGGCCACCCGGTGAGGAGCAAATATCACTCGGTGGCAGGGAAATGTGCTGAAATTCACTGTAAATATTGGTTTTCCAGCTCATCTCCGGAGGCTTAGACCTGCCAACATCCATTAAGGGGTGTGATAACACCCCAGGATATCAGCACCAGCCTCAGCAAGATTTCTTTTTATTTTGGAGGAGGGTGTTTGGGAGTGTGGAGGGGGCAAAAGGGCCTCTACGGCACTTCCGGGCACAAGGACCCGCCCCCTCCTCACACAGCAAAAATGTTGTTCTAGTTGGCAGGTCTGCATTAGGGAAGTTTGAAGTTTATTGATGCATATTCAGAGCTAGGGGTAGGCAATAAAGTCCACTCCGTTAGAGGAGTTCGCAGAGTTTTGTTCTCTCCACGTTGCACTTACAACACAAAGTTTCGGCAAAACTCCATCCGTGGAGGAGTATTTTCTCATGCACGGCTCACCAATGGTAAGTTGGCATGTCAATTACGCCGGATGGCCGAACTCTAGTGAATTATTCCGACTGAAACACCACTAGTTCTGCCCAACCCC
Organism: Lissotriton vulgaris; assembly: GCF_964263255.1. Taxonomy (NCBI): domain Eukaryota; kingdom Metazoa; phylum Chordata; class Amphibia; order Caudata; family Salamandridae; genus Lissotriton; species Lissotriton vulgaris. The sequence goes on from NC_141700.1 coordinate 810,100,102, forward strand.
AATCAGAACCAGGAGGTGGGTGCCCACTCTAAAAAAACTAGACTTTCTGGGCTCGCAGCTGCAGGTCTTGTTGAGATGAAGTCTACTCTGGCTCCCGAGGAAGGAGGTGAGACCCAGGGATACACTGCACCTCAGTGCCACAAGCGCTCTTAACAATAATCTTTCTCAGTGGCACAAAACTGCTAACTACATTGACCATGGATGTTCCCTGGGGCAGATTTATGTTAACTGGCGCATCCCCAGGAATACGCCAGTTAACGTGCGCCACAGTGCTCCACAACTCCGCCACCCATGGTGCGCCGCATTTATAATGCAGCGCACCATGGTGCAAAAACGGCACAGATGCGTGACGCATCTGTGCTGGAAATGTGGTGCATTGCTGGAGTTGCGTCGCAACCGCGACGCAGCTCCAGCAAGGCTCGGGGGTACACCATCTGCACAATGCTGCGTCAAGACCTACGCCTGCTTCAAGCAGGCGCAGGGTTTTGACTCAGCATTGCCCTGAAAGGGCCTGAGTGAAATCTCATAGATTTCACTCAGCCACTTTCAGGAGGCGTTCCTGCGCAGGAACGCCTCCTTATGGCGCGGTGCTTTACAACGTGACGCATCTCCTAGATGCGTCACGTTGTAAATAGGGTGCATTGTTTGCGCCGCAGTTGCGTCAAATAAAGTGACGCAATCGTGGCGCAAAGAGGCGCAACAGCCTCATAAATCTGCCCCCAAATCTTTAGAAAATGAGAAAATGACGCAACTGAGGCTGATGAAGATTTAAAAAAAGGACCACGTATTAGACAGTTTGTTCAAGTAGTGTATTAATTATTCAGTCCAGGCTGCCTAACTCTGAGGCAGACACTGGAACAGCCGCATCCGAACGTAGAGGCTAGGTGCCGCTCCTAGCGCTTTTCCTGCCAGGCCATTGATTCCCATCCACTGCTCCATTTATTGGACACTGTCTGTCAAATTAACAACGGATCAGGACCCTGACCCCACTTGTATCTTGCTGAGGTTCAATTCACTACCGGACTCATCGGATCCTCCAGCCTGCCTCAAGATTGTTCCTCCCACGCGCTGCGTGCATTCCTCATTGCATGGTACCCTCACACTGGGACTCCAATAGATCGTTCATCTCCACATTGAGCAAGCTACGCTGCTCATTAGACGCCTGCAGCCCACATCCTTCAGCACCCCTCATCAGGCAACCTGGTCCTGAAGATGACCCTGATTAAATAGGATCAAAACGCCGTCAACCATTCAGCGTAATCCACAGCGCATTTTCAACTATGGTTCACATCAAATGCTGTTCTAAACAATGTCCTAATTCTGTAAAAAGTTTCTATTGAACCATATATTCTTTTATATATTTATTCCTCTTCACCTTGTCACATTGCGCCTTCCGCTGCTTCTTCACTTGTCACCTGCGCCGTCACGTTTGTGTGTCACAAGCACGTAGTGCACCAAGTACCTTTTGGGTTGCTCTTGTAATTATACATACAGTGCTGTACAACTGTTCTAATTTCTACTAATTAAATATATGATGCCATGAGCAGTTTCTAAAAAACACCATGAGTCTCCCTTCTTACTTCCTGTAATGTCTTGTACTTGCATATATACTTGTCCGCCTTAATGACACCGGTTGATACATTGTTGTTAGTATTTAATTACCTACCCAAATCTCAACCTGGTCTATGGTTTATACTCCTGTTGTTTTTAACTACTACTACTAACTCTGAAGTACGTGATTTATCCATGAAGTTACACAAGGCAAAGGGTCCAGTATGACTGAGAGCAGACTCAGGGTTACCAAGGTAAAATTTGAGAAAAGGTTTAAACAGGATTGTCAGGGCAAGATTTGTTTTCTGTACTGTTTACGGAAAAATTCCAATCAAACATTGATTCATTTTGTAGGTTATTAATAGTGGTGTTGTCACTCTATCATGGATAGAGTGACAACACCAACCCATGCAATAGGCCACTCTGATTTTGAGACCGCACTGCTGTGCGAACATTTCAAACGCCTCCTTTAAGCATCCTACTCTCCTTGTACTTAGCTTGGACTTCTACTTGGTCTTCGCCTACAACAAACCTCCTCTAAGTCACTCTGACCTGGATCTAGGCAAAATCAATCAGAGATATTTATAGAGCGCACTACTTACCTGAGGGTCTCAAAGCATACCATTGTTAATGTCCTGATGATGATCCTATATATTACTTGTTGTACGTCATATACACCTCTTTATTTAATACTTATTATGTGTAATTTTGTCTCCACTATAATTTGTTTGCCCTACCAAAATGTGTCTCATACAAACAATTTACTCTGCCTGAGCCTTTTTGTTTCATGCTGTACGTTCTTTCCACTAAGTTGAATACAGGCTTGTGTCCCACTTTTTTTGTTTCTTGCTGAATTTTTTGTATATTTAAGCAACTATATTTTAAAAACACCTTCCCGGCTGGACACCTGTAACATATAGTACTGATTGGGTCTATATTTTTTGCTCTCATTAATCCTTGTCTCTAGACCACTGTCTTAAGCCACATTAAGGGGCCGATTAGGATGGCGGACGGAAAGCGTCCAGACCGGCAGTCTCGGGGGAAATGACCGTCCGACTGCACCGTGGAGAAACCGGCAGTGCTATTAGGATTCCCCTCCAGCAAAACCTGACCGCGGCAGACGGATGTCTCCAAAGACCGCTGACTGCGGACGGAACCATAGAAAAACCGACCGCCACGGACGGAGTGGCCGTGGTAACAGGCCCAACCACCGACAGTGCAGCGGAGTCCGTCTGTGGGCTGATGTGGTGTTGCATGGGTGGAGTGTGCCTGATGCGGGGGGTGATTGTGCTGAGGTGGGACTGGTGTGGGTGCACTTGTGTGTGTTCCTGTCCCCACCAGGGTGTCTGGTGTGGACAGGTACCAGTGTACATGCATGCTGTGGCGTGGTATGTGTGTATTGCATGATTGCCTACCTGTGGTGGCGTCCACGACGGTGCATGACTTGCTGGTAGTGAAGTAGGAACAGTACCGTGTAGGGCTGGGTCCATTGCGGTTGGGTCCATGGGTCTCGTAGCAATGCTTTCCCTCTCCGTTGTGGTGCTTCCGCCGTCTATGAAATGGAGGTGTTTCCGCTACGGTGTTCTGGTTTGTTTGCGACATCGTAATATTGCGGACGGTCCGGACGTCATTCCGCACTGCGGTGAGCCTGGATTGGCTCCATCCGCCGTGGTGTCTGGTGTGTTCCCGCGGCGGTTCACGTTTTTATGCGGCGGACGGTAAATGTGCCCAGTTCCTCTTCCTAATATGGCGGACGGAAGGCCCGCTGCTGGCGGACAATGAGGTGCATTTTCCACCGCCTCCAGCCCAGCGGTCATGCATCCGTCAGCCATCCTAATCGGCCCCTAAGTATGGTCTTTCCCTCTCCTGCAACAGGAGAAACAATGTCGGCGTGTGTTCGCGCAAATGTGGGCTTTTGCCTATTACATTCAGGTGTATAAGTAGGGGTATCCCCATTGGTCATGTTTGAACGACTAAGCGTGAGTTCGCTGGTAACAATACTGATTTGAGTAAGATGGCAATACAGTATTTTACGCTGAGTGTAAGGCAACAGGCTTAATGGGATTGTTTCCATCATTTGCTGACATGGCTTATCTATGTGCGCTTATAAGGTGCATTTTGCAACAACTGAGATATAATGCCCTGTGTCGGTTGGTGTTTGATAACTGGGATGCAGGAAGACACTTTCGGCTATTGTTCTATTTAAAGATATACTTTCATTTGACTTCTTAAAATCATAAAAGGTTGGAACATACCACCATGGGATATACAATGTAATGCAGTAAGCTAGATTAAAAATTGCAGCAAGCCATTTTTTTTTCAAATAAATAGTAAAGTAATTAATTCCAAGGTCCAAAATCTTGTAATAAAATACTAGAGGGCTTTACAATTAAGTTATAAACGTGTCTTTGCCTCCTGCTTAAGGTAACGTTCTTGTGCTGAAGAGGGGAAGGGGAGAAACAAAAACTGATTAAAGGTATTGGGGAGGACTCAACCCGACTGCATGATGGAATTCTGGTCATCTGTCCTTCTTTTCAAGTTCTTTTGCTGCTATGTTCAAGAATCTGATTGTTTTGCAAGACAGTTGAACAGAGGAACCACTGAGACATTGTATAACTGCCGCTCTGCAAGTCCTTATTTGTTCTTCTCTCAAGATTGTCTGTAAAAGGATCTTCCTTGTATTGTGTAGAGCTGGGCAGATGCATAGTAGGTGTAATAGAGACTCTATTCCATTTCCACAGAGGCGGCAATCAGTGGTTGACCAGGTCCATAGCCATTTTTTTGTAAGATTTTTTGTGGTGAAGGACCCCAGTCTCAATAGGGTCAGTTTTCGCTTGCAGTGATCTGTCAAGCTCTCTTGTAAATATGGTTGCGGTTTCAGGAGTTTGTAGGTAGGTATTACCATCCATGCATGACTTCGGCCGGCTAGTAAGGCATTATCTATTTGCAGCGATAGCTGCTTGATAGCTTTATTGGTGATTTGTTTAAATGCAGGGTATGGCATTGATGTCTGCCAGGCTTCCTGGAGCTTTAACGTTGAAAGGGCTTGCTTTAAAATTTGAAATATGGACTTGTTCGTTCTTGATTGTTGTTCGACCTCCTCTCAGCAGTGATGGGCTACCGTGTTTTCTTCAGCTGGCCTCATACTCCAGTAGTTGGCCAGGGCTCCTTGTCTAGCCGGTGTCTGGGTTTTTAGACCGTATTCCAGGCGTATCTGAGGCTGGGAGATGTGACGTGGGATTGTAAACAGTTTCTTAATTAATCTGGATTGGGTTGTGTTTAAAGTTGTTGAGTCCTTGGTGTTTAGCATTTCCGAGCCGTACGTAATAGATGGCAAAAATGTGGCTGCTACAACCTTTAGTAGTTGGTTTGTTGAACTACTGCTTTGTTTTTTCTGGAGAGTTTTAAAGGCAAATTGTAGTTGTTTTGCTTTTGTTTGCCCAAGGTCTTGATGTAGTTTGAAGCTGAGTTGGTGATCTAAACGATCCCCAAAATTTTTTATACGTCCACCTGAGATAAGGTACTGGAATGTATCCCCCAAACAAATTTGGGGTGCATTTTATGGGTACTGGAGAAGCATAAGACATTTGATTTTTTTAGGTTGATTATTAGTTGTTCTTTTGAGATCTATAGCGCTAGTCGAGAGATCAGCTGCTGCAGACCAAGAGGCATTTGGGAGAGCAGCACAATGTCATCCACATATTGCAGGCTAACTATTGGGGTATTTCCCAACTTGGGGGGGTCGCCCTGGGTTAGACATAGATTTCTTTCTAAGACTGCGGTGTAATAAGGCTTACAAAGACATACTAGCACCGCAGGTGATAGAGGTTCATGCTGGAGCGCGTGAGAGACAGATACTGCCCCCCTCACTCCAAGAAGCGGTCATTATTCTCCTCCTCAAACCTGGGGCAAGAATCTGTCCCTTTATAGCGTATACAGACCCCTTTCAATACTAAACTTAAAATACTAGCTAAGATTATCGCTAACCGTTTATCTCAATGAATGAAATTTATTATATCCCCAACCCAATCTGGCTTTGTCCCCCATCGATCCACTTCATTAAATCTCAGAACGTTATTCACTGTAATACATAGAATAGACCCGAAAGTACCGACTGCCAGTATTCTTTTGGATGCGGAAAAGGTTTTTGATTCCTTGGAATGGCCTTTCTTTCTCTCGGTTATGCGCCATATGCGCATGCCTGTGGGCATTATAGCAACCACAGCACTATTACACGGTCGGGCCATGGCGAGACTCCGATTGACCGGCACTCTATCCCGACCCTTTTCATTGTCTCGTGGCACCCGGCAAGGCTGCCCTCTGTCCCCCCTTTTGTTTATACTGGCCATGGACCCTTTGATTCACAATTTTAAGGAATTACATTTACATAGAGGCTTGGAATTCAACACTGTTCCCTTATTAGTCTCGCTATATGCAGATGACACTATCCTCTATGTATGAGAAACCCAGGAAAACGTAGAACCGCTTATCGGAGAAATACTCAGATTCTGCTGTTTTTCCGGATTGGGCATTAACTGGCACAAGTCAGTGATCTTTCCATTAACAGTGACCACAGTTCCATGGGACTGTGTATTCCCCTTCAAATGCTACAGCGAGTCGGTAACATATTTAGGCATTCATATCCACCTGGACTCAGTGTAAATCCTCAGTTTGAATTATGGGTGTGACGTCTGCGCCTTAGAAGTCCAAGCGGAACACAGGCTGCGTCTGCCACTATCTATAGCAGGTAGAGTTGCGAGTGCTCCCCAAATTTTTATATATTTTTAATAATATCCACATACCCCTTACCAATGTTTTTTTTCTCACATTACGTACACAACTCATCAGACTGGTATGGGGGAAGAGGGCGCACGTCCACTGGGGGGAAATGGAGTCCTAGATCTCCAGTTGTATTATTTAGTGGCCCAATGTTGCTATGCTTATGCTTGGTTTCATCCTGACGCAAGGATCCCATTTCAACGGCTGGAAATGGATTTTGTATTACCCCGAAAATTGGCCACTGTACTACCGAAGGACGTTCCTAGAGACCCACACGACATACAGACTGTTTTCACCACCAGTTGGTCATGGGTTAAACTACGGAGAATAATCAGCAGTACCACATTATCCTCTTCGGCCCGACCCCTCCTCAACACCCCCTGGCTGCCAATAACGGGGGAAAAGTTGATGCAATGCACCTTAGCCAAATTCAATATCACAAAAATGGGGGATTTATACCCGGAGGAGCATATCCTCTCGGTGTCTGAAGACACCTGGTTCCAAACCATCTCAGTTATGGATATGTTCGTATTGGGGCGATTCTGCTCTGCTCTACGCGCCACACTGACTACTTACGCAGTTCAACCTAAATCTTTCGCTCCACTCACATTGACCATTGAAAGTGAGACGGGTACTCATCTAATTTCCAAGTTATACAAATCATGCGCTAGGACGAGACCGGTGAGGGACGATGAGGTTCGCAATGCATGGGAACGAGACCTAGGTTGTTCAATTACAGATGAACAATGGGCTAAGTGCTGTGCGGTGACGAGGGAAGTTTCCCATAACAGTAGGCATAGGCTCCTACATTTCAAATTCCTACACTGAATTTACTGCACCCCCGCCAAAGCGCACAAAATAGATCCGTCCAGGCCCCACAACTGCCAGAAATACTCCATGCCATATGCAGACTTTGCAAACCTCACATGGACCTGCCCAAAATTACAGACATACTGGGATCAAATACATAACACGCTGGGTGTCATGACCAATCTTTCTCTTGTTCCCACACCAGAAGTGGCACTACTGGGATACACATGTTAATTATCCTAAAAAAGGTTAGAAGATTTGCATCCTTTGGATTATTGCTTGCCAAAAGGGAGATATCTCTATTGTGGGGCCGAAGGGCTGCCCCTACCCTGCAGGGGTGGTTACGCAGTTTGGCATACTGTAATATTAATAGCGATATTTATACCAGTATTATGCCTATTTCATAACGCCCTAAGGACACATGGGGCCCATATAGGACATATGTTACAACATTGCGTCAGACCTTAAACTCACAACTAGAAAGAGGCATAGTCCCGGAGGGTGTGGGGTGACGAGCGTATCCCTTAGGTTAGATTCCACTTCTGTATAGGGCATCAATCCATACTTAGACTGATTGTATTTATGTATCGGACCACGCAGGACCAGATGCAGAGGCGATTACCTGTTATAGTTTGAAAGATGGCCGGGGCAAACAGAGGGAAATGTGATATCAAGAATGTACAGATGCTGGTATTTCCATGGCTACTGATGCTTTACATTGAAAAAGCCCAACTGTGTAATTCTGATACCTATTTCTATGATGCGCTATAATACAGTGAACCACCAATTGAATATTGCTGATGTGAGAGAAAAATTAGAAAATAAAGTCTTAAAAAAAAAGTCTGCAGTGTAGATGTTGAATAAGCTGGGCGCCAGGACAGATCCCTGCTTTTGCCCTATGGTTTATTTATATATTTATTTTGAACGTTTTATAGAGTGCGAGCAAGATCCTGACGGATATCAGATCGCTATACAAACAATAAAAGTTACTTCTACAGAAAATAAGAACAAATCCAAACATATGTACAAAGCATATTGAAAAAACGGCATAGTAAGATATAATATCAAAAAATGTCTTGTGTTTGGGAGCGCTTGTGCATCTCGTCAGAGGATTTTAAAAGACCATACTCATGTGAATTTGGCCATGAGGATGGATTTTACTTCCTTTTTAAAAGAGGTAGTGGATGGGTTAAGTCTGGTTTCTGCGGGTAGGGCATTCCAAATTCTGGGCGCCATCCCAGAGAAGGATCTGTTAAAGTTTTTTTCTTATGGAATTTTTGTGTTTTCAGTAGTAATTTTTCTGCATTTCTTGAGGATCTAGACCCAACCAAGATCGTCAGTTTCTGTGCCAAGTTGCTGGGTGTCTTGTGATGCATGGCTATGTGCGTCATGCACACAATTTTCAGCTGAATTCTTGCCTCCAGGGGTAGCCAGTTCAGGGATTGTAGGTCCGGGGATATGTGGGAGCTACGTTTATGAGTCTTGCTGCGGCGTTGATTGAAGCCCTTAGTGGTGCAGTTAATGCTTTGGGTAGGCCACAGAGAGCAACACATTACGACACATAACAATTCAATCAATCAATCAATCATAGCATTTATAAAGCGCACTACATACCCGTGAGGGTCTCAAGGCACTAACGATTGCTCCCAGTAAATTTGAAGTGGGTGATTAGTATGTGTTTGGGACTTAACTGAGGTGTATGTTAAAATGACCACGTGGGGAATGTACCACGGAACCTTTGGGGCACTTTGAGTATTTATGATTATTTCTCATTATTTCTCACTTTTTGATTGCCTCTCTACGTGAACTCTGGTTATTTTTGGAAGAGCATGAAAGAGATTTGCTTAAGGTGCGTCTCAGATGAGCGTATGGTATTGAAATGCCAATTTTGTGGTGAAAACCTTAATGGTCTTAACCCCTTGGACGCTCATGAAGAGCTCAGCTCGTCATGATGTACACCTCCATACACTCATGACGAGCTGAGCTCGTCATGAACAATGGGAATCCAGAAAAGTCAGCATCCAGGAGAATTAGCTGTAGCATTCAAGGTGTTAATACCTTGGGGAGTACTAATATTTTGCTGTCATTTTGAAGTATAATGTTTATAACTTATTTTAGGTATGGAACAATCCCCAGATTGAACATAGTAATGAATACGTGATTCGGCCATGTTTTCTAATGGAACATTATGTTTATTGGAGGGATCAATACGTATTGGAATAAGAGATGCAACAGCATATAAGCATAAGGTACATTTACTTTGTTTACATGAATATATGGAAATATCATTAGGTATTTACTTAATACCTATTTTAAAAGAACTGTAGCAGCATTGCTTCATATTTGGGTATTTAAATATCTATGGGACATTTTGGGCACGTGCTAGGCATTTCCTCCCCAAAAAAATGCATGACATTTATGAAATGCATTATGACTAGATTTTAAGCATTGATTGAGGGTATTGCCTTATTGGTGTTGATTTAAGATTCATTTTAAAAGAACTGTAATGGCAATAAGTCGTGTTTGGGATTGAGTTGCCTACGAGACATTTAGGGCACGTGCAAGATATCTCATCAGGAATGTATGAAATGCTTTATGACTTGATTCCATGCACCCATTGAGGACATTACCATACATGTATTTACATAATCGAAATTAGACAACTATGCTCTCTGTTTCTCCGTGTCTGCTTTTTGTATTATAAATATATGATTATCAATATATTTTCTGGTAGCACATTTCTGTTGGATTTGCAATCTTAGATGTTTATCTCAGTAGACCTTCTAATGCCTATGAAATTCACAGGCAGGTAACATCAATGGATCTTTATTGTTTTGCCTTATTTTTTTGGTATTGAGTTAATAAGTGCTTATTAGCGCTGAATTATGTTATTTTATATTTATATTTTACAATATTATAATTATTTATTTATTTTCAGTTTATTTTTCTATTATTTCAAAGTCATGCTTTAGTTTTCTAAATGTTGGTCTGTATAGAGTATCAATCAATCAATCAATCAATCAATCAGAGGACTTGTAAAGCGCGCTACTTACCCGTGAGGGTCCCAAGGCGCTGAGGGGAGGAGGGGTGCTGCTACTGCTCGAAGAGCCAGGTCTTGAGGAGTCTTCTGAAGGTGAGTAGGTCTTAAGTCTGCCGTATGTGGGTAGGGAGGGTGTTCCAGGTCTTGGCGGCGAGGTAGGAGTAGGATATGCTGCCGGAGGTTGTTCATTGGATGCGGGGACAACGGCGAGAGCGAGGCTGGTGGATCGGAGCTGGCAGGTAGGGGTGTGGAAGCTGAGTCTGCTGTTTAGGTAGGCTGGTCCGGCGTTGTGGAGTGCTTTGTGTGCGTGGGTGAAGAGCTTGAAGGTGATCCTCTTGTCGACGGGGAGCCAGTGTAGGTCTCCCAGGTGGGGGGTGATGTGGCTGTGGCGGGGGACTTTGACGATCAGTCGGACAAAGGCGTTTTGGATGCGTTGTAGTCGTCGTACGTGTTTGGCTGGGATTCCTGCTTAGAGTGCATTGCCATAGTCCAGTCTGCTGCTGACGAGGGCCTGTGTCACCGTTCTTCTTGTTTCGGACGGGATCCACTTGTAGATCCTGCGGAGCATGCAGAGGGTGTTGTAGCAGGAGGAGGAGACTGCGTTGATCTGTCTAGACATGGAGAGGGAGGAGTCGAGGAAGAATCCTGGATTGCGTGCATGGTCGGTGGGTGTTGGTGCTGTTCCCAGTTGCCATTTTTCAACTTGACCCAATGGCCTCTAATAGCCTTAACTCTGAAAACCCCCCTGAATTTTCCAAAAACATTCCACAGCCACACCTTGACCCAATCTCCCTCATTGATAACATTTCTATGCCTTTCCACCCCTGCTCTTGAGCACCTACTTTTTACCGATGACTGTGACACCTCCCACATCCATGGTAGTATCAGTTTTGCCCCTGGTGATCTCCCTCGCATTGTCTCAAAAGGAATTATCCCCGAATTGCTACTGTAGTGGTGCAATACGCCCACAACATATCACTGACAGCATCTTGTACTGACAATCCTGCACTGTACGCCAACTGCATAGTGCCCTTCACCATTTTATTAACCCTCTCAACCAAGCCAGTGCCTTGTCAGTTGTACAATGAGGAACTTATGTGCCTCACGCCCTGAGTATGCAAGAAACTTCATTTCCTGTGAGGTCAATTGATGCCATTGTCAGTCTGAGACATGTTGTTCCTGCTGTGGAGTCCCTGAACCTATTCTAAGATGTTTTTCAGAGTCTTTACAGGCTTCACATTCCCTAACTTGGATGTTCATGAGAGGCCACCAACACCTCTCCATCAAACTTTTCATGGTTAATGTCTGACACACGTGTCCTTTGTGTGCCAAAATAATTAATCTCACACATATTTCAGCAGGTGGCACAAATTCTCTCCTTTCTCATTATCAAACCATGGTCATTTACAGATAACTCATTCACAATTTACAAAAACAGCCTTACTCCCTACTGTAGATTTCTCTCTTTCCTCACACGAGTCCTGACCGAGTCTGCAACCTCCTTTAAAGTGGATTCATGTTCCATTCCTTTGACCGAATCCTTCCTTGGAATTGAACAACTAAAATCCTCCATGGTATCCTCCAAGTACGTAACCACCTCCTCAGTGGTCAATGCACTGACCTCAGACGCACTGTCCAGCAACCGTGACAGACAATCTGCTACTTGGTTTCTCCAACCCGGAACATACTCCATGCTGCATTCAAACTCCTGCAAACTGCAGTCTCGCCAACCTCCCAGAACAGTTCTTGGTATCAGGCGCCAATACTTTAAGTAGTGATTTATGGTCAGTTCAAAGAAAAAACGCACTACCCCACAAAAACCCAAGCAGCTGCCAATGCCTCATGCTCAATCACAGAGTAGTTACACTCCGCTTCCATCAATGAACTCGAAGCAAAAGCTACAGTCTTCTCTTCCTTGCCATGTAATTGTGCCAGGACTGCACCTATTTCTACATCACTTGCATCAACAGTGACAACTGTCCTCTCACCACTTCGGAACGGTGCCAACACACCTGCATGTGCAATGTCACTCTTAACTGTTGAAAAAACTGGTTGTTGCGGCTCACCCCACTTGAACCTTTTCCCTTTCCTCAATACCTCTCTCAAAGGTTCAGTCTTGGTGCAAAATCGTTTATGAACTTAGACTAATAATCTACAAGGCCCATGAAAGATCTTAGGGCCATATTATCAAGAACAGTGATAACAATATCACCGCTTAGCGGCAGGAAACTGCAGCTAAAGCTGCGATAAGGGGCTTGATAATATGCCCTTTTGAATTCCCATAGAAGCCCAGGTTCACAGCAGACATGGGCTTCTATGGGAATTCACAAGGGCATATTATCAAGCACCTTATTTCCGCTTTGGCGGCAGTTTCCGGCCCCTAAAGCCGCGATAATGGTATTGCCGTTCTTGATAATATGGCCCTTAGTGTATCCCTATCATGCGGCACCTGAGCATTTATTGTGGCTCTAACTAAATTTACCTTTGGCTTCACCCCTTCCCTTGGCAACAGATGTCTCAAATACTCTACCTCTTGCATGAGAAATTCACATTTCTCCTTATGCAGAGTTAAACCTTCTTTACTAATGTAAGTTAAAACCTCACCTAACACATGATTGTGCTCCTCAACATTCTCTCCAAACAAAAAGACGTCGTCCTGGAACACAACAGCCTTGGTCTAGCCGTGAAAGTACATTAGACATTTATCGCTGGAACACACTCGCAGTGAAGCACAAACCAAAGGGAAGTGAACAGAATTAAAAAGTGCTCTCTTTTGTAATAAAGGATGTGAGATGCTTAGAGTGTATACTCAGTCTCACCTAATGGTACGCACTCCTCAAGTCTAGTTTTGAAAATAATTTAGCTCCAGACAACATGAGAATTAGTTCATTGATATTTGGTAATGGAAAGTTGTCCATTATGACATTCAGACTGCACTAGTCAACCCAGAACCTGGGTGATCCATCAGACTTCTTCGTAATACCAACAGGAGACATCCATTCAGCTGCTTCAACTGGTTCTATCAATTTGTCCTCCGAAAGTTGTTCAATTATCTCTTTCACCTTCCGTCTTGCTGCTATAAGCACCCTTCTGGCAATGTGTTTTACCAGTACAGAGTTCCTCTTGAGTTTGATGACATGCTCATAGTTCACAGCCTCCCCTAATCTTTTCTCAAAGAATCCTTTATGCAACTCTAACGATACATTCGCCCCCAAGGCATCAACAACCATCATTTGATCTATAGCCTACAGATTCACCATGATGTTCAAGTCATATTGATGAATCCAACCAAGAATGGGTGGAACTTCCCTAGCTACTGTAAATCATCTAGGGCAACTTCAACTCAAATAGAAATATTAAAACATGTCGAATGAAAGTAGTGACACTAACATTTTAGAGCAATTTATTTATTATATAGAATTTTGATTTAAATATTGAAGCATCATAAATAAAAATCAATAACTTGCGCAACATCCTTACTGCATTCATCCATCAAACATACACACCACAATCTGATATTTGTATCAATGCTTAATACAATTTATTGATAAGCTATGTAGGGAACAACAGAGAATCTGTTGGAACACATGATTTTTGGGTCGTTTCCCAGTTGACTCAACATGCGTTTCGGCATGACACTGCCTTCCTCAGGAGTTCCACCTCCAAATAATATGCTCTGTAAAAACAATTAAATATCTCAACCAAATATCACAACCAAAAATGTAATATAGTGTCGCTTCTATGTGCCAAGAATGCTCACACAGTGTAACAATGGAAGATAATAAACCTTCCCTAGCAACATATATCTTTTCCATTGTCTGCCTTCCTGAAAACAAAATTTGTGCCGCCATGAACCCCACAAAACTGATATTAGCTGCCTGGTACCCATTTAAATGATATCTGATGTGACCAACTTCTATCCTGGCCACGTTGCGTACAACAATTCCTGTGGGATAATCATATACATTGAACCTGTGTCCACCATCAAGAATATTATGCATCCATTGAAGTTAATCTCAGTCTTTGGGCATGTCGTCCTCCTTTCAACTTCTTCCATGTCACAAACAACTCTCTCCTCCTGAACAACAAAAACTCTATAACCTGCTTGTTCTTCTTCCACAATAGCCACTTTCTTCTCCGATTGCTTACACATGTGCACTAGATGCCGCTTCTTGCCACACTTCTGACTATCTTTGCCAACAGCGTAGCACTGCTTGGAATCTACCATATGATAGCTGCTCCCACATCAGAGGCAAATGTGAGATCCAAATTGCCCCTGTGTATTTCCATATCCCTAGAACTGCTATTTCTTTTGCTGCTACTTGTAGATCCTTGAGTTTTATTCCTAACTATATTGACACTTTCCATATCATCCCCAAACACCGCAATCTCACTCTCATTGTTGACAAAACCTGTAATCTTCATATCCTCCCCTACCTTGGCAATAGCTATTGCATCTTTGAGAGTTGGATTGCTTGAGGCCCAAACCCTCTCTTGTATTTTTTTACCATTGCACTGCACTATTAACTGAACTGTGATCATCTCTTCAGTCTTAGCCCCGAATTGGCACTTGGCAGAGAGCTCCCTCAACCGCGTATCAAAGTCATCAATAGAATAATTTGAGTATTGTGACCACATATAACATGTATGATGGCACATAACCACATTGACTTGTTTAGCAAATCTAGTCTGTAAGCGTAACTCAACTTCCTTGTAGACATCCTCCATTGCACCTCTTTATGCATTCACAACGGGTAGCAGACATTTAAAAATATGTTGTACCTCCTTGTGCAACAACCCTAATAGCAATGCTTTTTTCATTATGGCTGGAAACCTATCCCCACCTAGGAGATCATTTCGGAAACAGTCAATCCAATCCTCCCTTTCAATAGGAGGCTTTCAAGGCAGCATCAGAAAAGAAACCTCCGACAGACCACTGAGTGTGCATCTGGCCTATACCCTGCCCCCTTCACTCCAACTGATAGCGACTACTGCAGTCAGTTCAGTGCTTCGGGTACGGCAACATTTCCTGATATCTGGCAGGATGTGGCACGCTGGACCCTCAGGGCCATATTATCAAGAAAGGGCGATACATGATCGCCGCTTTTATAGGCAGGAAACTGCTGCTAAAGCGATGATAATGGGCTTGATAATATGCCCTTGTGAATTCCCATTGACGCCCAGGTTAACACCAGAACCTGGGCTTCCATGGGAATTCTCAAGGGCATAATATCAAGCCCATTATGGCCGCTTTAGCGGCAGTTTCCTGCCTATAAAAACTGCGATAATGTATCGCCCTTTCTTAATATGGCCCTCAGTTTGTGCTCCTTTGTATAACTTTGTGCTGACTTGCCGTCTCACGTTCGTTGCGCTCAAGCTGCCGCACGCACTCGGCCTACTGCGTGACACATCACTTTGTTATCCTCTGCCGTAGGCTAGTGCATGATTTTGACACCAAGACCCCTAAGAAGCTACATAGATGTTTTCTAAAGCTACAGAAAAGTGTCTTGCTTGTGACGTATATAACAAGCATTTGCAATGCAGTAGGTGTAGCCTTCGCCAGAGTGTGAGCTATTGGCATTGCAAATGACACTGCTTTTTATGCGTTTTGAAAACCTACAAGCAGTGCATAAACACGCACTTTGCCCTTATAGTTGTTGCTTAGGAGAAGCAAGGCTGGCAGAAACGGTGCCTATTTTACTGCCAGTCTTGCTTCTCGTAAGCAAGGACTATTCGTTTAAACTGCATGTTTGTGCATCAATTGCAGGTTTTCAAAACACATAAATAAAAGGCATTGTCATTTACAACGGCAATAACGCAAACTCTTGCAAATGCACTAATAACATCCCGCATTGACTACGGTAACATTCTTTACCTGAGCTCAAATCTAGCAGTGATTAAACGACTGCAACTGATCCAAAACTCTGCTGCACGACTCCTATGCAAGATCCCAAAGTTTGACAGAATTTCAAAACACATAAATGATTTACATTGGCTCAGGATAGAACATCGGATTAGTTTCAAAACCTTGACATATATGTTCAGAATTAAAACCAAAACTGCACCCGGCTACCTACAAGCCTTGGCCTCCCCCTATCTCCCAACAAGGGATCTCCGATCTCAAACTGCAGCAAATTTCACTGTTCCAAGATTCAAACTGCAAAAAACGGGAGGGCGCTCTTTTGCTGTGAGAGGGCCCACTCTATGGAACTCACTCCCCCCGCAGATTCGGAAAGAAGAAAGCTATATTAAATTCCGAAAATGCGTAAAAACCTGGCTGTTCCAGAAGCAATTGCAGTAATTTACCACAATTAGCTATCTTCCTTCTATCCAATCGAATGTCACAGGCGCCGGGAAACCCTTTTTGGGTAGCTGTAGCGCCGTACAAATGCAAAAAATAATAATAATAATAATAATGCGGGACCTATTGTATTGCAAAAGCTTGTTTATCCTCTGTCATAGGCTAGTGCATGCCTTCACATTGTCCCTCGTCTGCTGATATTACCTTCTCAGGCTCATGTGCCAGCAGCCCCCACACTGCTGCTGCATCCTCGCTCCTTCACACTGGTGGTTGTAATGTTTGAAGACCGCATACGTGCGGTCTAGTTGTTACGCACTTAGCAGTGTGTTAGCGCGACCGTGATACGTCACGGCTGCGCAAGCTATAAATAAAAGAGGGCGTGGTCACGGAACTAGTCCGGACCACGCGGAGAGTAAAAGCGTGTCCCGAGTCCTTTGTTATGCGCAGCGGCCGGGGCGCTGCGCAGCATGCCAAGGGACTCGACAATGGCAACGAGGGCCTGACGAGCACGCGAGGTGCCCTGAAGCACTCCCTGCCCTGCCCCCCCATTGCTGATTTATGATGTTCCTTGCCCGGCCGGGCCCCCGCTGACGCTACCACGTGGTGCAAGGCGCCCCAGATCACACGGCTGATGGAGCACACCAGCAATACCAGCTGCCAGCAGGTCAGAGGTGAGCTCTGCCCTCTCCACAGCCCAGGCCCGGGCAGAGAATCCAGGCAACACAGACCTGCGTGCTCCCCACGCTCCCAGTGGTACAGAGGGACGGCATAAGTGCTATCCTGTCCAGTGTCCTATAGAGGCCCCGCCGGGGACAGCCTGGTACAGAGCTCCCTGCGGAAGCGTCCCGGCAGCCCGGACAGTGTGGAGCATCGGCCCTGTGGCTACTCGCCCGGTGCGCCCGAAGCAGTGAGAGGCAGCACCTCCTCCCACCATGGCGTCCATTCCGCCCATTGAACCCTTCTCCGTCGACGGCGCGCCAGCAGCCCTTGCCCCAAGATGGAAGGACTGGGTTGAAAGGCTACAATTCTACTTCGAAGGTGCAGGTACGGTGAGGGAGAGACGCATGGCGCTCCTCCTACATCTTGGGGGGAAGGACATTTATCGGATCTACAAGACCCTAACGGAAGCTACTCCTCACACATATGTCACGCTCCTTAACGCGCTCAACGCCCATTTTGAGCCGATGCAAAGCAAGGACTACGAGCGGTTCATCTTCCGGCAAGCGCGACAGGAAGCGGAAGAATCCCTCAACGCTTTCCACGGCCGCCTGAAGGAGCTCGCGAGCACGTGCGGATTCCGCGACGAGCAAGAAGAAATTCGCGGACAAATCATCCAAGGCTGTTACTCCTCCGACCTGAGGGTGAAAATCCTCCAAGAGGATGGCAAACCATTAGTGGAAATCCTAAAGCTGGGCCGCTCTAAAGAATTATCCCAGGCAAGGGCGTCTCATATGGAAGCAGCGCTCCACAGACCGATTAAAACGGAACAGGTGCACGTAGCAGAACACGTCAACGTGGTGCGGCCCAAACAACGCCCGGCAGGGAGAGGGAGGCCGATAGAACGCCGCAAAGAATGTGGATACTGCGGTGGTGCGCCACACAGAGCGCAAGACTGCCCAGCCCGAGGAAGAAAGTGTGGGTCATGCGGGCGCATGAATCACTTCGCATCAGTTTGCAGGTCGTCCAGGCCCAAACCCGAAGCCGCTCACGCTATTTTCCGACGCCAACTTAAAACGCATCTGTTCTCCTCATAGTTTCACTCTAATGTCCTCTGCCTCGCACTGTCCTCTCCCATGGCGTGCTTTTTTCCTCTATCTTTTAGCGCGGGGACACGCCGGGATGGCGTAACCATGCGCTCTATAAATGTCTTTATTATTATTATTATTATTATTATCATACGGGAAGACCCCGAGAGCGAGGACATGGACGATGATGCACACAGCTACCCGGTACACTATGTGTTTGCCATAGACCAGCCGCTGAGGAAATAACGGCGACTCCCGAAGTGCAGGATAATGATACAGAATCAAGAGGTGAGAGCAACCATCGACACAGGTGCATCCATCGAACTTATGGTGGCAAACGTTTATGCTCAACTGCGAGACAAGCCGAGTCTGAAACCAGCGAAGATCAGAGTTTTTGCTTACGGCCAAAAGACACCCATACCGCTAATCGGGTGCTTCCAAATGGAAATACAACACCAGGACAAGAGAGCACCATCTACAATCTACGTCACCAAAGAAGGTAGTGGAATGCTACTCAGCGGCCAAACAGCCAAAGAACTTCATCTGATATCTTTCGCAATGGCAGTACTGGAGGAAGTACTCGAAACAATCATTGAAGAATTCAAAGACGTCTTCAAAGGCATCGGATGTCTCAGTGGAAAGGAAGTATCCTTACACATCGACAAGTCCATTCAGCCGGTGGCCCTGCGTCATCGACGGATAGCATTCCACCTGAGAAAGAAGGTGGAACAGGAGCTGGAGACCCTCGAAAAGCAGGGAATAATTGAGAAGGTCAGTGGACCCACCCCCTGGGTATCGCCAATCGTGGTGGCGCGAAAACCCAGACAGCCAGGGCAAGTGCGCATCTGCGTCGACATGCGCCTGCCCAACGCCGCAGTCAAAAGAGAAAGACATCTGACGCCCACGATAGACGACATCCTGGGAGAGTTAAATGGAGCGAAGTGGTTTTCCAAAGTGGACCTGAGGTCAGGATATCACCAACTGCCCTTGCACCCGGACTCCAGATATATCACCACTTTCTCCACTCATGTCGGACTCCGGCGCTATCGAAGACTCAACTTTGGGATATTGAGCGCAGCAGAAGTATTCCGAAATACAATCCGAGAGGTACTGAGCGGAATAACAGGAGTCCTCAATGTCAGCAACGACCTACTGATATACGCCGACACTGGAAGAACACCACGGAGGCTCAGGAGCGTGCTGCAAAGGATCAGAGACTCAGGCCTTACATTACACAGAGAGAAGTGTCAATTCCTACAGAACACCATCATCTTCTTCGGATACACTTTCTCCGACAAGGGAGTAGCGCCAGACCCGGAAAAAGTGAGAGACGTGCAAGCAGCCCCCGCCCGACCAACACGTCAGAAGTGCGGAGTTTCCTCGGAATGGTGAATTTCTGTGGGCGGTTCATCCCTGACCTCTCCAACCTCACAAGACCACTAAGGGAACTTACGAAATCCACCACCCCATGGCACTGGGGAAAAGAGCAAGAGCTAGCGTTCCAGAACACAAAAGCCGCCCTGTCCGCCAACACCACTCTGTCGTACTTTGACCCCACCAAAGCAACCAACATCGCTGTTGACGCCAGCCCGTATGGACTAGGGGCGGTACTGACACAGAGCCAAAATGGAGAGGACTGGGTGCCAATAGCCTATGCGAGTCGCTTCCTAACGGAGACTGAACAGCGCTACTCTCATCGCAATCCACTGGGCCTGCAGGCATTTCCATGTGTACGTCTATGGACATCCCTTCACTGTATCCACCGATCATAAGCCTCTACTTCCCCTTTTCCGTGGATCAGTCTCCAAACCTCCCCCCAGAATCGAAAAGTGGATCTTACATCTCCAAGAGTATGACTACAAGCTGGAATTCAAGCCCGGCGCAAATAACCCAGCCGACTACCTCTCCCGGCATCCCCGAGCGGCAACCACGCAGGAACAGGAAGATGCGGAAGAAACGGAATAGTATGTAAGGATCATCCTGGAGCACTCACGACCCCTTCCTATGGGCATCGACCTGATCGTGGAAGCGACCTGCAGTGACGAGGTCCTCCAGCTTGCAATAGATGCATCACGAAACAGCGACTGGAAGTCACTTCAGAATTCCCTGGGTCAGAGAACTCCCGAGGCAAAGAGGGCCCTAGAAGCGATCCTCAGAGTGAAGGATGAACTGTCAGAGGACACTCAAGGGTGCCTTCTCAGAGGACCCCGAATTGTAATGCCTGCGAATCTAACACAACAGGCCGTCGAGCTGGCTCATCGCGGCCACCAAGGGATCGTAAAAACAAAAATCAGGCTCTGAGCAAAGGTTTGGTTCCCAGAGTTGGACGACAAGGTCGAACAGCTGGTCAAAGGATGCCACTGGTGCCAAGCGGCAGGTCCACCCGAGCCTCCGGCCCCGGTAATCACTGAGGACGACCCGGCGAGGCCTTGGGAACGAGTAAGTGCCGACTTCGGACACCTTCCGGACGGCCGCTACATGCTAGTCGTCATCGACGATTTGATGAGGTATCCTGAAGTAGAAATAATAACATCTTTGACCGGCAAGGAAGTGACTGCCAAACTGGAAAAGATGATCGCCACCCATGGCATTTTTGAACAAATAAAGATGGACAACGGACCACCGTTTCAAAGCCAAGAGTTTGCCGACTACCTCCAGGAATGGGGGATTCAACACAGGAAGATCACCCCCAGATGGCCCCAAGCCAACGGTGAGGTTGAGCGGTTCATGAGGACCCTCAACAAAGTCATCAGGATCGCTCAGGTGGAAGGGACACCAGTCGAGAGGGCCCTGTACACATTCCTGAGGGAATACAGGCTAACGCCCCATCGCACAACTACTGCCGCCCCAGGACCCTGCGCTATGGGCAGAATCGTCCGAGACACCATTCCTCATCATCGCACCTGGACCCCAAAGGAAGCCGACCCTCAGCAAACCCTGCGCAACCGAAGACGCTCGAATGAGTATGCCAGTTTCAGGCGACGGAGCAGGAACTCGCCCATAGAAGAAAGAGACTGGGTCTACGTGAGAGACCGTTTCCCTGGGAGCAAGTTCAGGCTCCCGTTTGAGCCCCGTCCGTGCACTGTCACCCGCCGGTCTGGCACGATGGTAACTGCCCAGCGTGATGGCGAGAGCGTCACCCGAAATGTATCCTTCTTCAAGCGAGCGTTCGCCCAGTCTGCAGATCACCCAGATCAAGACCAGGACAGAGCCATCTCAAGCCCCATGACATCTAGCACCACTTACCCAGTGAGTGTGCAAGGGAGCCCCGAGGAAAGAGCAGAGGCAAACCCTCCGGATTCCGGGAGGTCAGATGCAGATAGCCTCCAATCCTCCGGCGACGGGCTGTCACCTATCCCAGCCCGACAAGACACTCCTCGGAGAGTCCTGTTCCGATGGGAAGCTGCAGGCTATGGGTTGAGAAGAAACCCCGCGCCCTCTTCGCAGCTGGCGGACTTTGCTGTGGGCTGAGACTGTGGTACCTGCTCGTCAAACTGGTAACAGGCATGCCGGCCATTTTGATTGCTTACATGCCCCGTTTAACCTAGTGACTTTGAGACAGACTATTGTTGTGGTTCACCTTCTTCTCTTTTAATTTAATAAAGGTTGAAAGGAGTGTAATGTTTGAAGACCGCATACGTGCGGTCTAGTTGTTACGCACTTAGCAGTGCGTTAGCGCGACCGTGATACGTCACGGCCGCGCAAGCTATAAATAAAAGAGGGCGTGGTCACGGAACTAGTCCGGACCACGCGGAGAGTAAAAGCGTGTCCCGAGTCCTTTGTTATGCGCAGCGGCTGGGGCGCCGCACAGCATGCCGAGGGACTCGACAATGGTGTCACGCTCCGCCTCACCGCTGGTCTTGGACTGTTGCTCCACGCACACTCTCACGCATTCGTAGGCCTCTGCACGCTGCCTCACAGCCAGGCACGCACCTAGCCCGCTTTTCTTTCCTCGCACCGGCTCACCTCTTGGAGTCCACACTAGGGTCAAAAGCAGTTCACTGTGCGAATGAAAGCCTGGATGCCACTGGTCCCTGTCAGCTCAGCCGATCTGGGGGTCACACTGCACGCACGCCCGGGTCCGTGGCTGGGGCTAACAGGCACCTCTTAGACAGCCTGTGCCCCTGCTCTGAGAAGCATCACTTTACACAAATGCACTAAAGCAAACTCTGTTTTCCTTCATCCCACCCGGATCATCATAGGGAAAGAAGAGCACCATCTTGAGCACAAACATTTATAATACAACATTCCTGTTTTCTGGTTCCTTCCATCGGTTTCATAGGAAAATGAAACCATATTTAGTTACATGTATTTACCCGATGAGTGAAGGTGGAGTGTGAATGCTGGGGTTCTCATGGTGTACTGTGGTGATTTTTCAAAGCAAAATAATTGTGTTTCCTTTGACAGTTTTGCATGCTACCTCAGAAAGAATCCACAATATTCAAAAAAACCTGCATGATAAACCAACCCTCCGGATAGTCACCTTTCTTTTTTCTTTCAAATGGCTCCCTTCTTCCTATCCATCCTCTACGTGCCTCAGTTCTCTGAGGAGGGTCTACTTCAAGTTATGTGCATGTTTGCTTTAACCCCTATTGTTGTATTTCTGCGAATTGTCCACAACTTATTTCAAAGATCACAACCGCTCCTTTAAAAGTTATACCCCCTGCAACCTAATAATACCTAATCTCCTGTAACACCTATAGAAATCCCATACCCCTTTCTCCCAACAAAAATCACAGCTAATTTCCTACTAATGTATTCTGCCACATATATACTGGAGTAAAGGCCTGGAATGGTTCCAGGAAAGCACAACATTAAACCAGATAACCAACAAAAATGACACAAACAACAACAAAGAGACCCGAAGCAGCATGCTGGCCAGTGTAAAGCACAACAATGCCTTGTCACGGGTAGTATGTGCTATAATAATGAAATCAAAATACAATACATAACCCACACCAAAGCTAATACCATAACATTCAGCAGCCAGACAGTCGATTGTAGTTCATACAGACCACCTAATAATTCCCATGTCTGCTTGACTCTTACACTCATATAAGAAATCTGCTGAGGGTCATATCCATCACACACTAGTGTACTAGTCCACAGCAATCAACTACCCATTACCGTCTGCTCAGGATCGGAATAATTAAAGAGATCTTCTACATGCCACTGGCCAACAGAGGACTCCAATTTAGTCCACCACTGCAGGCCCGACTAGCCACTTGTGGGCCTCTCACAACGACAATCAGATTTGGGATAATATTAGGAAAGTCCAGCCCATCTATCCACTAATGTTTCCTTTTGGCCATGCCTGCTAAGGACTACAAACATTAAAAAAAATTCTCAGAATGGTCAACCCAGTGCAGTAACCAGCTAAGTGAACCATGAACATATGAATTACCAAATGTGCAGAAGGTAAGATGGCAGCCGTTTTGTCGGCTGAGGGAGCACTCGTAGCCGATCACCCCCCTCTCCTCCCATTTGAGCATGTCAGAGAGCTTTTTTGATATTCATTTAACCTGCAGATGTCTTTACATAACTGTTGATCTCTATTCTTGAGGATGAGATGATCACCCATAAAGCCACCACAGAGACCCAGATGTCTCAGAAGAATGACATTGCTTAGAAGCTCGAAGACATGGAAAATCATGTCTTTGGCGCAATAATTTAAGAGTTCTTGGCGTACCAGAGGATGTGGAAGGCTCAGATCCTCATAGGTTTATTGTGGAACCTTTTACTGAAGCATTCTTAGAACTGACACAGTGGACCTGGGACACGGTGGTACAACTGGCTCACCGGTTCCCTTTATGACAGAATAGTCAATCTGGCTCTGGCCAACCCACTCCATGACCTAGAACAGTTCTTATCTGTCTGTCTGATTTTTTGTCTAGACAAGCACTGTATGATCTGGCGATGCCAGACGGGAAGAGAAAGAGAAAAGGGTTTGAGTTCTTCATACGGCCAGATTATTGCCATACAACTGTAGAAAAAAGGTGGCAACTTCAACAGTTAATTGATCCCTATTAGATTAAAGGTACACACGTGTTTCTCTTGAACCCTGCCAAACTTAAGATTGTATATAAGGACAAAGACCAATTCTTTACTTCTGAGGTTAAGGCTAGAGAATTCCTACAGGGCATTAAATCATAGGAAAGTGGTTGATACATGATGGGACCACGCAGGCACTGTTAGTGTATGCTGAGGCTGGTTATATACATATATTTTGCAGGCTACATGCTATAAATTATGTTGTCCTCTATCTTTGGGTATTAATCACTTTGGGCTGGGTTAGACGAATTTGGGAGGGGGTGAGAGGGGATGATCAGTGATGCTACGCGGCTATCCATCACTTTAGACCTATGGGTCTTTTAGCCTCCTTGTTTGGGGTGATAAGGGGTGCTTCCATTGGCAGAGGAAGCATAGAGGTGGGGCTGGGGGTTCTTGGGAGATGAGAAGCTGCTGTAGGGGCACAGGTGTAAAAACTGAAAGCAAGCTAATAAATTATTTACAGAAAACACAAGTAAATAATGTAATGTTGAGGGGGGAGTACATTCTCAAAGCAACTTAAGATGGGGGAATGACCAATAGATTATCTATCTGCTCGTTCAACCTACGCAGCCTTAATGACAGAGATAAGCGGCAAAGAGTGGCTCAGGAAATCAGAAAGAGATGCCCCGATGTGGTCTGTCTCCAAGAGACACACATACCTTGGGGTAAGCGTAAGGTTATTACTGAATTAGGGTACAAGCTCCTGCTATGTACATCTCAAGGAACTTCTACATGAGGTGTGGCTATACTTGCTAGGTCCAGTATTCTATCCTTTGGTAGGACCCTGGAGGACAAAAGTGGGCGGTGGACGCTAGTTGAATGCTTATCTGGTGATTCGAAATTTACAATATGCTCTGTATAAGGTTCGAACTTTGATGAGGCTCAGATATTGGATTATCTGAATATAGAACTGGCCTCCTGGGAATCCCCTTTGATACCGTGCAAGGATTTTAATATTCAATTGGAAGAAGTTACACAATGTGCAGTTAGCAATAAATATGGTGTTGTCAGAAACCCAAGGTCTGTAAGGCCTTACAAAAGCTTCTGTATGAACATAGTCTAGTTGACGTACGGCCTAGGTTAAAACATTCTGATCCGGGGTTTACATATTATTCTTGGCCGCATCAAAAACTTGCTATATTAGATTATTTTCTGTAACAAAAAACTATTTAGCGGAGGCGCAGATACAAGTTTACCCCAGGGTTACCTCCGATCACAATCCACTATTAATAAAACTTCAATGCAGGGCTTGGTTCAATCTCACCGGACATTTTCATGTGATAGGAAATGACTCTTTCATGAACAGTTCATCTCTTACTTTCGACAATGGCTAAACCAATTTTTGTCTATCAATCGCAACTCCACCACTCATGGTATGGTTTGAGATGCCTTAAAGGCAGGGCACTGGGGGAAATTCTTAGTTTTGGCCTGTAGGCTCAAAAACAGCAGAGACAGGTCACACAGGAGCTATACGAGGATCTCCAGAATGCAGAGTATGTTCTTATACAAGCTTTGCAGGGGAATTTTGACATCAGCCAGGCGCAAGTGGAGGTAGCCCGCTGCAAGGCCAGGATTAACGCCCTTTGGTCTAAAGATAATGCTAATAAATATCACCTTTTTAGAAGGGAATGTTATGAATATGGTGAGGCAACAGGTAGATGCCTGTCAAAGAAAATTAGGTGCAAGGAGGAAAAATGTGCAATCACTGCGATCAAATACTCAGCTGGGAGAATAGTCGAAACATCTACGGAAATACTGGAAATCTTTTGGACCTTCTATGAGAAATTGTAAATAGAGGACAAAAGCAGTCAGGAAAGAACAGAATCCAGCCATGGTCGGCAGTAGGAGCCACTGCAGGGCGGTGACGTGGGGAGGGGGAGGGGCAGGGTGGGGGGTAGTAATGTATGGATTATGGAGTTTAACAGGTAAGTAAACATATAAATAAATAAAACTAATTTCGTTGCGCGCACTGCATCGCATTTGGTGATGTAGTGCACGCAACGAAATTCGTTTTATTTATTTACTAACAGCCCGTCCCGACCTTGTCCAGGAGCAATCAGGCTTCCCCGACCCCCGCCTGCCCCGACATTGTCCAGCATTTCGGGCCCACGCCCGCCCCCGCCTGCCCCGACATTGTCCCCCGGAGCGTTAAAAACGCGACATATGATAGTCACAGCAGTGCACTATAATGTAAAACCGTCTCACTGTATTGCAGCTATTACTCCAGCCTTCGCCTGGAAATTACCATTTCCATGTGTATAGAGTGTGGATAAACCGACCCAGATTTCCTGGTTTTCCTTCGGGCTACTTGCTTTCCCTGTCCCCGCCCCCCCTGTCCTCCGCCTGCCCCGACCACCGCCTGCACCGACATTGTCCCCCGGAGCCTTAAAAAGGCAACATATGATAGTCACAGCAGTGCGCTTCGGGCTGTTTGCTTTCCCCGTCCACATGAAAAGTACCACGAAAAGAGGGCACATTTAAACACGGCTCTGAGGTTGACGGATCATTTTCGCCTGTGGGGTCTCTTTGAGCGGGGTTTACCCTTGACGGAGCTTGGCGTGCCGAGATTCCAGCATGGTAACATAATGCCCTCGTGTCAACCTAATGACCCTTAAAGCTAAAACGCTGAAACGCTGGCGCTCTGCAGTTCAACTTCCTGAGCTGTGTTTGAGGCAAAACTAATGAGCATGATCGTGGTAGTTTGGAGCATTACATCACCCCGTCCCCCGCCTGCCCCGACCCCCGCTGCCTTACCTCAGCCGCCGCTCCTCAGTCCACCGCTCCTCGCCGCTTGTCACCGCTCCTCCCCCGTGCCATGTCCGCCGCTCCTGGATGCCGCTCCTCCCCGTGCTCCTGACGTCAGCACGCAGGTCGCGGCCGGCGCTACTTCGAGGGGACTACTTTTTTTATAATGTACATTTTTTTAAATATAACGTATTTTTTAACTTTATATAGCCTATGTCCATCTGCACACCCTGAGGATTCCAACGATGTATGGGGTGTGTGGATTGGCGCTGGGGTTCCAAAGTTTACCCGCCTCAAAGTTCTTCCTTTATAATAGTAGTATAGATATGCTTACTTACCTGTTAAACTCCATAATCCATACATTACTACCCCCCACCCTGCCCTTCCCCCTCCCCCTCCCCATGTCACCGCCCTGCAGGAACTCCCACTGCCGACCGCGGCTGACAGAATCTTTCTTTAAAGACCCTTTTGAAAGGATGCCCTGTGTAGATGACAATAAATATTTCGAGGAGCCTATAACATTAGAAGAGCTTGTGGAGGCTCTTGGCTCTTTAGCAACAGGCAAGGCTGCCAGGCCGGATAAACTTCTATTAGGATGATATGAAGTCTTTTTATCTGAGTTAAAATCAGAAATGCTTAGTATGTTTCTGAAAGCACAGAAAGGCGATGCCCCGGTATCATGGGATGCAGCTAATATTTTAATTTTTAAGAAAAATCGCCCATACAATCTGGGTCATACAAACCCATTTCATTTTTAATTTGCGATGGGAAAATATATGCAAAGATTTTAGGAACACATCTCTGCCGAGTGATTACTCCCTTAGTCTCTGTGCATCTACATGGCTTTTTATCTGAGGAAGAGGCACGGTCAACCACATCAACAGGATGGTTGCTCTGTTGGACTTTGCTACTGTCCATCAAGGTCCAAGTGAAATAAGTTTACTTGACGCAGAGAAAGTGTTTGACTGGGTCTCTTGGGGATTCTTATGGGCAACTATGCGGTGCAAGGGTTTGGGCCCGGTTTTATCAGGGAATAAGAACCATGTACAAGTCTCCCCAGACCCGAATATGTGCGATGGGGCTCAAATCCGATCTGGTGCCTATTTTTAAAGGCACCAGACAAGGTTGTCTGTGCTCCCCTCTACTCTTTGCTCTTTACATCAATCCATTTCTGAATTTATTGAAAAGTGTAAGTATTCCACCTGCCAGGTTTGGGCAAGAGTATGTTAAAATACTAGCATGTGCAGATGACATTGCTGTAGTCTTGCCGGATCCAGCTAAGGCCATAGTAGAGACTGAACGGCTAGCAACTCCATCTGGACAAAACACTGGCTATAATTTAAATATAGCCAAGACACAAATAATCTGTACAAATCAAGCATTTTTTACTGACTAGAGGGTCACAGAAGAGGCAAACTACCTGGGGATCAGTATAAATGCATGTTTGGATAAAATGGTACTCTCAAATTGGGACCCCATGGTTCTTAAAATCAAAAGAGAGCTAGATAGGATAGAAGGTATACTTTTTTCGATGGTGGGTAGATGCAATGTTTTAAAAATGAATATCCTCCTTAAAGTTCAATATTACTTTAGGTCTGTATCCTTGGAACTTACTAAAAAGCATGTTAGAGTCTATATGCAGCAGCTTTACGTGGGCTCAAGGCAAACCCTGACGAGCATTGAAAAACTTGAATACAATATGATCACGAGGGGGCGGGTAAGTACCCAGTTTCATGTTTTATTATTGGTACAAAAGGGGTTGGTGATGGACGGAGCATCTGAATCAATCAAACACTCACACCCAGTCAAAAGATCTGGGTTTAATCCATCACCGTTCTTTAGCCCACTCTGCCACCCCAGTTCAGACATGGCTATATGCAAATCAGTCTGACCCTGTGCCTCATGGAAACAGCCAAGCCCGAACTGCCAAGCCATGTCTTCCCTGGACCGGAAACAAGCTTCCGAGGACCGGTTTCTGGCATTCCAGCCGTCTTCAGCCCGGCTTGCTTGAATCCAGTGGCAAAGTGAGCAAGGGACTCACGTTTGAGCATACCCTGCCACACTTATGGCGGCCAAAAGCGGTACAAAAGGGGGTGGTGATGGACGGAGCATCTGAATCAATCAAGCACTCACACCCAGTCAAAAGATCTGGGTTTAATCCATCACCGTTCTTTAGCCCACTCTGCCACCCCAGTTCAGACATGGCTATATGCAAATCAGTCTGACCCTGTGCCTCATGGGAACAGTCCAGCCCGAACTGCCAAGCCATGTCTTCCCTGGACCGGAAACAAGCTTCCGAGGACCGGTTTCTGGCATTCCAGCCGTCTTCAGCCCGGGCTTGCTTGAATCCAGTGGCAAAGTGAGCAAGGGACTCACGTCTGAGCATACCCTGCCACACTTATGGCGGCCAAAAGCGCTACAAAAGGGAGTGGTGATGGACGGAGCATCTGAATCAATCAAACACTCACACCCAGTCAAAAGATCTGGGTTTAATCCATCACCGTTCTTTAGCCCACTCTGCCACCCCAGTTCAGACATTGCTATATGCAAATCAGTCTGACCCTGTGCCTCATGGGAACAGTCCAGCCCGAACTGCCAAGCCATGTCTTCCCGGGACCGGAAACAAGCTTCCAAGGACCAGTTTCTGGCATTCCAGCCGTCTTCAGCCCGGCTTGCTTGAATCCAGTGGCAAAGTGAGCAAGGGACTCACGTCTGAGCATACCCTACCACACTTATGGCGGCCAAAAGCGGTACAGAAGGGGGTGGTGATGGACATGTCTACTTCAGCATATGGGAATAATATTGGTTGGGGAAGGAGACGTTGAAGTAGCTGGATTCACTCATATTTTGCAAATGCTTTTAGGCTCTCAATCAGGTATTTTTTAAGCGCGACTACTCACCCGTAAGGATCTCAAGGCTCTGGGGGGTCTCGGGCTCTGAAGTGGCTCTGAAGGGCTCCGGTGGGTCTGGGGCTCTGAAGCGGACAAAGGTTTCTTTCAAAATATTGAGCCAAGTTATTACAAGAAAACCCGTTTCAAGGTGCTGCATGCTGTCCATAAGGTATGGCTCCAGGTTGGGAGACATGTGCAGATAGGGAGGATTCATTTTTATACACCCACCTCATCTTCAGCACTATTACCATATATTTTTTGGATACCATAATGGCCAAATGGAGACGAAAGGGCGTCGTCATCTTGGGAGACTTAGTGGATAAAAACGGCATAAGGTCTTACTCCTCGCTGGTCTCTGAATTCAATTTGCCAAAAGCTGACTTTTTTTAAAATACCTGCAAGTTTGGGATTATCTATTAAAAAAGGCAAATGTAGGATTTCTATCCCAAAACAATAACTTATTAGAGGCAGTTAGGGGGCGGGGGAAGATTGGCATTCTATATCAAATTCTCATTGAAGCACAATCTGATGATTTGAAGGCACAGAATCTAGAATGGAATGCAAGACTATCGCAGGCAGAGGACAAACTACACGACTCGATTGCTCTTGCTGAAAAGCTTCTGGTATCCTCCAGCCTCAAAACGCAGCATTATAAGACTATATTTAACTTATATTATACTCCTGTTAAAATAGCACACTGGGGCAGGCTACATGAGGGCAAATGTACCCGGTGTCAGAGGGATTCGGCTGACAGTCTACATATGTTTTTTGCGTGACCAGAGTTGAAGCCTTTGATCAGTAGGATAGAGGTCTTTTTAACTGAGGTTACAGGAGTACAGATTATGATTACTCCGACTGTTATGCTATTGGGAATCTTGGAAGACTCAATAGTTAATAGTGAGATGCAAAAATTCAGGTATTTGGTATTTATAGCCGTGGCTCAATTATGCATAACGACATTCTGGGGACAAAAAGAACCACCGCCATTTGAAATGTGGAAAAGAAGGTTATGCTCTATGTGTAATTTAGAGCACAGTCGGTATGCTCTTAAAGCGTCACAAAAATGGAGATTGGGTATGGAGATATGGAGTGTTGATCACTTGGCGCTCACGACGGCGTAGTCCATGCTTCAGGGCATACCGTGGCATGACCTTCCTGTTTGTTAGCTTTTTTTTAATATATATAGGTATGAATTGATATGTTCGTTGAACCCAATAAGGGCTATATATAATTGTGATTGTTTTGTATTGTTTTGTCTTTTCTCCCCTCCCGGACTCGGAAAATTTTTAAGGTTGCTGAAACATTTTGCTTTGTAATTGTATATTATTTATTATAGCAAAATAACGATGGATTAAACCCAGATCTGTGACTGGGGGTGAATGTTTTGCCATTGTGCAACATTCCGTCCATCATCTTGTGTGTTTGCTGTTCACCCTATGTGGGAAGGGTATGCCCAGACGTGGGTCCCGTGCTCACTACGCCACTGGAGTCAAGCTATCCTGGTTGAAGACGGCTGATAGCCTGAAACCGGTCCTAGGATGCTTTATTCCAGTCCAGGGAAGACATGGAGAAGTGTGGCTCAATGGTTAGAGCCGCAGACCCTGATGCAGAGGTATAGACCGGGACTAGGGTTCACTTCCCCTCCTTGGCGGGTCTTGGTCTCAAATATTCCACGGACCTGATAATTCTCGCCTCGGTGCCTATTCTAATCATGGAGTCCCACTCTGCAACTCTGGGCAATAGCTTGCTTAATCTCCACAGCAGCCCCCACAATGCTAAGGAAGCCTGGCCTCCACCTTGGGGGTGCCCAGGAGTGGACGCCTCACAGGGAAAGCCAGGATGGGTTCCACAGCGGTATTCATACAAGCGCCTTGAGACCCTTGCGGGTGAGTAGTGCGCTATACAAGTATCAATTTACATTTGCTTGGCAGTTCAGGCTGGACTGTTCCCATGAGGCACATGGTCAAGACTGATTTGCTTATGGCCATGTCTGAACTGGGGTGGCTTGGTGAGCAAAATACGATGGATTAAACCCAGATCTGTGACTGGCGGTGAATGTTTTGCCATTGTGCAACATTCCGTCCATTTATTTATTTTATTTATTTATTTATTTTTTGCACTTATAATGCGCACAGATACCCACAAAGGGTTTCCCGGCGCAAAAGAGGTGGGAGCTGAAAGAAACACCGACAGCGCAGAAAACAACCAGTTTGAAGCCTGCAATTATTTATCAAAGAGCCAAGTTTTTACACCTTTCTTAAAACTGGCGAGGTTTACCTCCTTACGCAGGGCTAAAGGCAAAGAGTTCCAAAGAACTGGTCCCAGATGGGAGAAAGACTTTCCCCCCATACGGGCCAGTTTAAATCTGGGAACCACAAAGTTGGCTCCATTTGAGGAGCGGAGGTTTCGTTCAGGAACATAGGGCCTAACCAGATTCTGAAGGTACTTTGGGGCGGTCCCTGCCTTGATCCTAAACATGTAGGTCAATGCTTTGAACCGGACACGGTTCTCAACCCTAAGCCAGTGAAGGTCCTTAAGGTGTTTTGATATTCTGGCAGTCCTAGGGATCTTACAAAGCAGCCTGGCGGCGGAATTTTGGACCAGTTGGAGCCGCCTAATCACAGCTAAATTGGAGCCCAGGTAAAGGATGTTACCGTAGTCAAGCCTAGATGTAATCAGTGCATTGACTACGGTCTTCTGGGTATCCATAGGTAGCATCCAGATGATCTTCCGTAACCACTTCAGGATGGTGAAGCACATACCAGCTACTTTGTTTGCCTGCTGTTTCATTGATAGCGAGTCATCAATGCATACCCCTAGGTTTCTGACTTGAGTTGCCGGACGGGGGAAAGCACCCAGGGAGGATGGCCAATGGATATCCTGCCATAGATCTCTCTTTTTCCCTAGGATAAGAATCTCCGTCTTCTCCCCGTTAAGCTTCAGCTGATTAGTAGACATCCAGCTGAAGACTTCCTGGCGGTAAGAGTTGGTGGCAGCTACTCCCCGCTGGGCGCTGAGCACCGATTTCATTGAATACAGCCCGTGTTCAGAGGCTGGGAATTATTTTAAAGCACTTCGCGTAGCATACATGACCAGAAGCTACAATTTTTTAATATTGCTAGAACTGTTGATTGTATCTGTAGGATGTTTTTATAGCACCGTCCATCATCTTGTGTGTTTTGCTGTTCACCCTATGTGGGAAGGGTATGCCCAGACGTAGGTCCCGTGCTCACTAAGCCACTGGAGTCAAGCTATCCTGGCTGAAGACGGCTGATAGCCAGAAACCAGTCCTAGGATGCTTGATTCCGGTCCAGGGAAGACATGGCTTGGCAGTTCGGGCTGGACTGTTCCCATGAGGCACAGGGTCAAGACTGATTTGCATATGGCCATGTCTGAACTGGGGTGGCTTGGTGAGTAAAATAACGATGGATTAAACCCAGATCTGTGACTGGGGGTGAATGTTTTGCCATTGTGCAACATTCCGTCCATCATCTTGTGTGTTTTGCTATTATTTATTATTGGCTTACCAAGAATAAAACCATTAAAAAAAGAAGAAATACCAAATATGACCTGCAGAGCAGCTCTAAGCTGAAAACCCTAAACTGTATGCCTGTCTTTAACTCTTCTTCATTTATCACACTGTGAAGAATTGTCCCATTACATTATAACCACCACCTTGGTGGTCCTCACACACAGCATGGAAACACATCCCACACAGGATAAAAACAGAGAAAACACACTATCAACCAAACACTACCTATGTAAGCAAGCATTTCAATGCCTCACATAGGCGTAGTTTGGACTGACTAATTATTGCAATACAATACCTGCCAAGGTCTGAAGTGATGTATGTTTGCACATGTCCCATTAAGAAATGGTCCTTTGCCCGGCCGACAAGAAAGAAGATTGTGCAAAGCATGAGACGTAGCATAGATGGCATTGTACACGTTATTCGTCAGCCTAAAATTGTTGGCATCCAGGATGTTGGGATTCAGGCCCAGAAGGTCCTCAGACCCAGTACAGAGTGGTTTCCTCTGATAGTCTTCAGATGTGGAATTGTTGCTGTTGGTGAAAACCTCTGGCCAGGTGCAGCCAAAGGCCACTTCCCAAAACTCTTTGGTGAAGAGATCCTCTGGATTCCGATGTGGATTCAGATTATAAAGATATTCTTTCAGTCCCGGGATGACTCCCCTGGGGATAGCAAAGCCAATTGTTCCAGTGAGCACTATGGAGTAGTCAACAACAGAGAGAAGGGAAGAGCTGGCCCACACGTGAGTAGCAATCCAAATTATTCCTGTGAGGTTTTGTCTGGCAACTTCCTCAATGAAAGGAAGTAGCAAAGGGTCTGGGCCGATGGCAACTATAGCTTTAGCAGAAGACGTTCTTACAACCTCCACCAGATGAAGCAGCTTTGTGGTAGAGTACAGTGCAGGTATCTCTTCCCAAAAAGCAATGCATGCCCCAGTCTTCAGAATGTGCTTCCTGACAAGAAGCATTGTTGCCCGGGTGACATCTTTCTCCAATGAGAGAAGTCCAATCCAGGTCCACCCAAAGTGATTCACTAGCATGGAAACGCCAACACTTACGGTATCTGCATTGGGCATTGTACGCATGAAGGACGGGAACTGTATCTTATCACTCAGGTCTTCGATGTGAGCACCATTGCTGATCTGTGAAAATAGATAATATGTTAATAAGAACACATACTAAATGAAATAAATGCAGTTTTATGCTTTATGTAAAGATGTGAAATACTTAGGGACAGATTAACTTATCCTAAACTGAGAAAAATCCTAACTGTAAGACTTTCGGTATTCACAGAAGGCATTTATGAGTCTTAAAGTTAGTACTCCTAACTTCTGTGAATACCAAAATGGTAGAAACTTTAGGATATTGTCTTAAGTTAGTTCTGTGAATCGGGCCCTATGATCTTAGACAGGGCTCTCAGTACATTTCTAGATTCTCGTGATCAATTTCCCCTAAGATGGGTATCTATCGCCCTGGGTATCCATCAAGCTCTATCCTTAGGTTACCAACTGCAATCCAATGGACAGACAAACAGGTTGAACCAGAATCTTGAACAGTTTCTGTGATGTTTCTGCTATGCCACTCAAAACAATTGGGAAGAACTCTAACCCTTAGCAGAGATTTCGCATAGCACCTCTGTTCACTCTGCTACAAAGGTTTCTCCGTGCTACTGTACCCAGGGTTTCCATCCTTGGGCCTCATTTGTGAGATTTTGCCATAGGGAAGCACAGCAGGCCTTCCTGTTGCGCTTCCCTACAGCCAAAGAAGAGAGCAGGAATGCGAAGTATCTATAAGATACAGTGCATTCCTGTCCTTTTCTCGTGCGCCTGCGCACAGTGGACTGCCGAGCGCCAACGCGGGCACCTTTGCACCATGGCCTTGTGGGGATGAATATTTTTTTACAGGAAGGTAAACCTCTCTGTAAAAAAATAATCACAAGAGGCTTTTCCTTTTTCTATGTGTGCTGAGGAATGCCGTTTTTGCCAAAATCTAACGTCTGCTAAAATCCTGACTTAGCCATCCCTAGCATAGGGGGTGGAATATGCTGATACGACCCTGTGTGTCGTATCAGCAAGGTTATCGCCATTTTGCAGGGAACATCGTAGGAAAACCAGCGATGTTCCCTACAAAAGGGCAATAACCACGCTATCTCTGGAATTTTTATCGCCCTGGAGTAACGCGTTGTTAATAACCCGCTACCAGTGTGATAAATTCCAGAGATAGCCTGCGATAATATAATTATCGCTAAGCGCGGCCAGCGATAATTATCACTGGCCGTTGTTAATATGCCCCTTAATTATTAAATCTGCTCTAACAAGAACAAAGACATTTTCCTATTTTGTGGTGTCTCGATATGCATTACTAACCTGGCGACTTACTGCACTTGGCAAACTAACAAACCCACAAGATGCCAAAACCAACTATGCCCACAACCTAAGCCAAAACACAAAAGGGATGAGGCTTGATTCAGTGGCTTTACAGCACTGTGTGCGTGATGCAAACCACACTAGAAAAGATGATGTCACAGTGCACATTGAAAGACAGTGTGGCATGTAGTGAGATGGAGTTCCTACCCCAGGCACCAACACTAATCAGCAGTGGTCATTCTGGTTCCACTCTTACCATTACTGTCAGGCTCTCCCTCTAATGTTACTGCACGTTACTTCACCCAGCCTCAGGCGTTGCCGGACTTCTGTTGGGGCTGGTATGGCCTGGTGATGTCCAGGACATGGCCTCGGTATTGCTGTCATGACCCTAAATGGCACCAACCCTCTGACTGTTCCGTACAATATGCAGCATATCATGTGCATTTTAGAGGCTGTTACTACGTATGTTTCAGTGCGTTAGGGGTAAACTATAGCAAAACCTGAATTTGTAAAGCACACGTGCACCCAGAAGGGTATCTTGGCACTGAATATCAGATGCTTATTATTACCCAACTCAATGGTAATCATTTTATTGACCTCATTAATGAAAGGCTGAGTGGACCTGTAGGGTTTTGAACCTGTGACCATGAAGTTTAACACCGGACCCTATAGTGAATGCATTACTCCACTAAGCCACCACCCCCAGCATGAGCTATGGGTCTGCAGTCTTGTACTCCACTTATATCCCTCAATTAGCTCCACTGGTCTCTACAGCCTGGCACGCCCACTTGGCATATCTTTCATGCCCGAACTCCCAATAGTCACAAGGAGGCACAAACAAGGATCCAGGATTCTAATTGTGAGTCAATGTTGGATGTCTTAGAGGTTTGTGGTAGTTATCAAGGTTGTGGTTGTGGTTGTAGTTTGTGGTTGTGTTTACAGTTGTGGTTTGTGGTGATTGTGCCACTACACTCAAAATCCATGGATCAAATGCCGACACCTGGGTTGGGATGGTATCTGATTCACACAAGGACAATCAAATCAGATGGCATCCAGGGGGCAGGTGTGGCTTGAGTCGCACTGTGTGCTCCCTCTGAGATCCCCTGAAATTGAAAACATTTTTTAAAACCTTTTGACAATCCTGACCTTGGGATGCGGTCTACTGTTCCTTGCTGGCCACCATCTATACATTCCTGGCCAATTGCAAGGGGTAGCAAAGAGTGAACCGGCTAAATATTATTTATGAAGAAGATTGTTTTGCAATCCCCTCAAATGGGAAATTGGAGATGTGGCCTCTCAGTGCATAATTTGCATCATAAATTGCATCCCTTTTCGCAAACCAGTCTACGAGGGCTCCATTGACTGAAAGCTGACACTTCTCTCAACCGTGAATAGGGCGGTCAGACTGTGAGTTTGGTGGACAGAGTACTCCTGCCGACTAAAACCTGACGAGACAAATTACTAACACCTGCTGCACTTAAATGTGCCCATTGTGACATAAGGATTGTAATTTAATCTTCCTCTAATGAGATAGAGAAAGCTGCTTTCCGGAAGATGTGATTAACCCAATCAGGATGTGAGAGATCGTCCAGCACCCTGGATGTAATGAGGATTGTGAAAAGCTGCCGAAATTCACCAACCGGTTGGATGACTGAACCCTGCATGCCATTACAACGCAACACGTTACTTCACCACAATGTCATTACAACAACTTGCCTTAGGGGAGCCCTGGATTCTGGAATAGTATAAATTACTATTCTAATTCCAGTCTACACAACAGTATGGAAGGTGTTGGACTTAAAATACAACACTAGTCCAACAACGCGCCCCCTCGAGCAGGACGTTGCAACGAATAGCTGGTTAAAGAAACGCATGGTAACGTCTCAGTCGGGGCAGTGACTGTGTTGTAAAAGCAGGTCGTTGTTCTGACTGCAGAGTAAAGTATGTTTCCGTCGCCAACCTGTAGCCAAAATGGATGGCTCACACTGCACCACACTCATCCAGCACCTCATTTCATGACAGCATAGAGACCAGGTCCACTTGTTCTCTACCCCACTCCTTACCTGTGGGTACCGGTATAGGCCCAGAATCCTTGCGATTGCCAGCCCTGTGGAGGAATAGACATCTCCGATGACAGAGGCGAGAGGTGAGCGTGACCTGCACTGGAAGTTGGGCACCGGTTCCTCATGCCCCGGCAGGAGACACATTGCCAGCTTGGTGGACTTAGTCACATCGTAGCAGCAGTCGTAAACCCTGAAGCCCAGAGTGATGTTGGGAAGCATGGAAGGGCTTTGGTTGATCTCGTTAACCGTAAAAGCCACAGCGTGTACATAGCGGAAAGCCCTGGTCACAAACCTAAAAGACAGGAGAGAACAGGGCATTGCACAGGCTCTGACAGTCTATGACTGGCTGCAAATATAACACACCTGTGCATAAGCAAGTAGAGTTCAAGGCGAGCTGTTGCTTTGCAATGGCGCTCTGACAAGTGTATATTACACGGTTTCTCCATGTTGGACCAGAGAGGCCAGAGCCTTTGGTAGAACCATAGATGCTCTACTTGCTCGCCCGAAAGACTGGATCTACATTATTTCATCTAATTTACACATCTTTACATTCTGGTGTGGATCCGGCCCTCAGGGACCAACGATAGTCACCAGTGATAAATATCAAAACAGTGGGATTGCACTGGGATAGTACTGGAATTGAACTGGGATGGTACTGGGATTATACAGGGATTATACTGGGACAGTGCTGGTATCATACTAGGCTTGTACTGGGATTCCATGGTTCTACTGCTGAATATCGTCCCCAAAAATATTGTGGTATAAAAGAGGAGAGCCTAGGATGTATATAAATATACATATATAAATATACAAATACATTACCTACTGGCGGTCGCCAGTTATGAAGTAGTGTGGCTCACTGGTTAGTTATCAGTAACTACATATGTTTTAATCTAGTATATGTGGGTAATGATGTATATAAGTGAGTATATGTGAGAGTGAGAGATTGAAAGAGTTCTTGTTTTAATAAGTATGTGTTTCTATAAGTGATTGTTTAAGAGAGTAAGTATGTGTAAGTTTCCTTAGAAGTAAGGTGGTAGTGTGTGTATAGCTGTATATGCAAATAAATGGATGTTCAATAGTTTATTTGCATGTGTGAGTATGTGTGTGAGCAACTTTTGGAAGACTGTCAGTGTGTTAACGGATGTAAAGGTGTCTCCCTACATATGATAAGTGAGTATATGTATGAATGACTATATAGAACTGTTGGTGAATGAGTGGATGGGTATATAAATGGTGGAATTACTGAATTGGTTGTTGTAACTGGTATAGGTATCTCCACTTTTTTGAAAATGTTAGTTTCTATTTTTCAATATGTGTTTCAAGGGTTACTTTACAGTGAAAGGAGGTCAGTCTCTCTGTCACAAGGATGGTGTCATCAGTGATGTCATGAGTGATGTCACTGACCATGTCATGAGTGACGTAATATGTGATGTCATCAGCAGTGCATTACACGCGCAAGTTATAGTGAGTCCAACTAACTATAACGTGGGAATTCCAATGGTTTTATGTCAGTAAAATTTCCAGCTAACTATAACTGGTGTGAAACCTATTTCAAGTTTTTTTCTGTGAATTTAATGGTTTTTTTAAATGCTAATTCCTAACTTTAACTGGTGTGAAACCTATGTTTTTTTCAGTGAATATATATATATATATATATATATATATATATATATATATATATATATATATATATATATATATATATATATATATATATATATATATATATATTATTTTTATTTAGGGCGTGTACGCCAAAACGCACTGGCGTCTGTTCAGTGTTTTTGATCGTGTTGGCAAATAAACTTTAAAAAGAGTATTCTTGGTGTGCGCCTCAAATTTAATCTTTGATCGCGACAGGATAATTTCTTTGAGAATATATATATGGATAGTTTCCATTACTGCGTTTTGTACTGTACTTGCGTATTTTGCACAGTTTTACTCAATTTTGCACGTTATGAAAATGTCCTTTTAGTGTGATGACATCTAGGGTTAGAAGGGCAACATGATTCTGGCAGATTCACAGTATGTTGTACTGTTTATACCTTGTACCAATTATAATTTTGTTTTAAGAGCAAAATGTATGCCAGGTACAATAGAGATATTTGGAGCAAATCTTAAAAAAAAAAGATGTTGGTATATATATAGGTATAATGTTTCTTCTATGTCTATTATTGAACCATGTGTCACAGACTGGGGTGTACATTCAAATGTGGAAGAGGTGTGGCACAGTGGCCAGGGCGACTGAGGCTGGACGATGGGGATCACGGTTCGATGCCCGGGAAGCCGAGTGCGGGTAGCTGTGCGCTTTACAAATCAATCTCGCGTAGTTTGAACTACATGTGATCAAGGCCAGCTTGGCTGGCCGAAACGCGTTATGGCAGGCTGTGGGAGCACAGAAGCAGAAAATAAAAAGAACTGAATCACGTTAATTGGAGTTCGTGTTTCTCTCCATCGCCGTTTGGAGGTTGGGGAGTTCTTGGATCTCGTGATTTACAATGCAGTGGCGTGTCTGTCACTGCTCACGAAGCCCCTCGCCGTAAGCAGGCCGCCGACTTCAGCAAACATTTTAGATTTTTCTTTTCCGGGAGGAAATTGTGCACGGCGGCCCCCTGAGTAAAAACTACGGATCCAAGCATACCTCAAGTGAAGCAGCGGATGGGCAGTGTCGGCCGACACGCCCTGAGCAGCTCCTAGAGGCAGCGACTACATCCAACATTAATCTCAGGTGGCGAGGTTGTGAGCGTATTTAACACAGCAGTGCTCTATGGACGGTGAGTACTGCTCTGCTTCTGCTTTCTCTGTGGAATCAACCATCCCCAGTATCACCATGCGAGAACAGGAGGCAGAGGCTGAAGAACTTTTTAACAATGTAACG
The DNA here is from genome assembly GCF_964263255.1 of Lissotriton vulgaris. Classification (NCBI taxonomy): domain Eukaryota; kingdom Metazoa; phylum Chordata; class Amphibia; order Caudata; family Salamandridae; genus Lissotriton; species Lissotriton vulgaris. The sequence goes on from NC_141700.1 coordinate 810,140,853, forward strand.
AACAGTACAGCCAACTGCAGCAACACTAACGATAATAATGGGAGAGAGAAGGAAAATGACGTAAAATCCTTGCTAAAAGCGCTTGAGAAATACCACAAAAGCGAGTTGATGAAATGGTGGGAACAGATCTCACTACAGAAATACGAGGAAGCAGGTCGTATTCCCAGAGGTTTGAGGATTATGTTAGCCCCGAATTTTGAAAATTTTAATCCTAACATGTTATCTAACTGGGCAATGAGTAACCTGGAAGCGTCCATGAACCTGGTAAGTATTTTGATCAAATACGCCTTGATTGACCGGGAAAAGCTACTAAAGCAAATTGAAGAAACCATAGAACAATTGGCGAAACTAAATCAGGATGAATACATCACTAAATACAGAAAGGAGATTGATGAACGAATTAAACTCCAGCAGGACCGGCTCAAACTTAGAACAATAAGAACATTTAAATGCGACAAAGAGGACTACGACCTGGGCCAAATATTCACCTTCGCCCGACGATATGACAAGGCTAGACGAAAGCAAGCAGAAAATACGCAAAAAACACCTTCCATAACGGCACCTGATGAAAGGGCAAGCCTGGCAGCGGAAACATTAACTTCTGATACCGCTTCAATGACCAGTGATAGCGACTCGGAAGTGGTGGGAGACCGCGGGCGGACAAAAGACACTGTCACAATTATACTAAAACCAGGGGAAGAGCTGAATTTTTTGGCGGAGGACCGCCGTCAGACACTGAGGCCGCGGAAACCTCAAAATGCACCAGGGTCCGGAGAAATGAAAGGCGTAGAGAGAGACGCAGAGCCAGAGGCGCCAAGAAACAAGAAAACACAATGGCGAAGGCGCTAGTGGATAATACTATCATCAATCTCTCCAAAGTAACTCTCACCAAAGCAGAAAATCAGTTGCTTGTATTGGGACTTTCGTTTTGCTCGGAGAGCAATTTTAACTATGGGAAAACGAGAGTGGACGTCTTTACTTACATCAGAAAGTTAAAATTATTTTTTTTTTACGATCAATGGAAATAATGAGCCGATGCAACAAGATAGTAGTACAAATGTTCCGAATAACAGCACAAATAATCTACAGGCGTCTGATGCTGAACTCCTCATTGTCATGAATGATCTAAGCAACAATTGTGAGGAGGCAACAGATGAGAGCGCAACAACATCTTTACAAGAAAAGCTTACAAGCTTAATACCAATACAACCAAGTGCTGGCAAGAGTCAGTTCAAAGGAAAGTCAATCTTCATCCCGATGATGCCGAAGAATGCAGTTGACATATTTAACAAGAGGGTGACGGAGGACCTAAAGAAGCTACACCGCAAGGTATGTGGTACTAAAAAGAGATTGAAACATCATGACACTATGTATAAGAACCTCATGTCAAAGCTTAAAACCAATCATGAAATGACTGTTAGTCAATCAGGCAAGGGGGGAAATATTGTTATTTGACCAAGGTTTTGGCAGACTTTACGCCACTCTCAGTTTCCTTGTCTTTGGAACTCATGGCCAAACTTAAATCTGGCTCGCCTCTTGACCCGTGCCCTGCCAAATTTTTGGCGAAGGTGGCGGAAGTCATCAATCCTTTGGTGAATCCGATTTTGAATCTTTCCTTGAGTGGGGGGGGGGGGTGGTCCCGCAGGCCTGGAAGCAGGCGATGATCGTTCCTCTACTCAAGAAGCCTGGTTTAGATCCTGAGGCTCTTGCCAACTACAGGCCCATCTCTCTCCTGCCTGCTTTTGCTAAGATCTTGGAGAAGCATGCGCATATTGTGCTCTCCAATTTTTTAGAATCCCACAATCTGCTGCATTCTACCCAATCCGGCTTCCGTACCAACTTAAGCACCGAAATGGCACTTTTGGAAGTGTCGGAGGCAATCAAGGAGGTACTGGATTCAGGAGGCAAAGATATGCTTGTGATGCTTGACCTGTCGGCGGCTTTCGACACCATCCCCCATAAGGGTCTCCTCGCCAGACTTTATGAGATCGGTCTGAGGGGGACGGTGCTCGGCTGGTTTAGATCTTTTTTGGCTGGCCGCCAACAAACGGTCTGGGCCTCCCCTTGCTCTGCCGTGATGCCGCCATTGGGAGTCGGAGTCCCGCAGGGCTCAGTGTTGAGCCCGACTCTTTTCAACATCTTCATGATCCCTCTGACGGCACTGGCGGAGTCGTTTGGGGCCCAGATCGTATCCTATGCCGATGATACCCAGCTCCTCTTTACGTGTGGAAAAGGAGCAGATTTTGACGGAGAGAGTATCCGCGGGTGCCTTGGTGCTGTTTTTAACTGGTTCCAGCTTAACAGTCTCAAGTGCAACTCAGATAAATCTGAGGTACTCTTCTTTGGCTGCCGGTCGGACCCAGATTGGCAGGAATGGTGGCCTGTCAACATGTTTCCTCCAGCCGGCTCTTCCCAGCTAGCCAAGAATCTGGGGATCAAGATCGATAATGGCCTGACGTTGAGATCACAGATCCTGGGCCTAACGGGTACATGCTTTGGCCTCCTCAGGATGCTCCACAAGTTTCTACCTCTGCTCCCGGAAGATCATAGGAAGATCACGGTTCAGGCCTTAATTGGCTCAAGATTGGACTACTCCAATGTCCTTTATCTCGGCTTGCCGGAGTATCTCTTGCAACGGCTGCAGGTGGTAGAGAACTCGGCAGTACGGGCCATTTTTGGCCTCTACGGGCGAGCCAGAACTTCCGGCCTCCTGCAGTCACTTGATTGGCTGCCTATCCGGAAGCGGATCGTTTTTAAGGCCTTGACCTTGGCTCACAAGGCTCTTCACGCTTCTGGAGCGAAATATCTCCAAAAGAGGCTAGCCTCTACCGTCCTGCCCTATCCCTGAGATCCGAATCCCTGTTCCTTGCCGTGGTCTTTCGAGTAAAAAGGGCACGCATTGGGGGCCGGTCTTTCAAGCTGTTGGCGCCACAGCTCTGGAACACTCTGCCCGTGGCACTGCGTAGTACCTCCAATCTGTCGGCTTTTAGGAAGGGCCTTAAAACTTGGCTTTTTGCTCTTTAGATACGCTCTTTTCTTTTGATTTCTGGTCCTTTTTATTTACTGTGTTGTGTTTTCTGCTACAGGTTTACAATAAAGCGCCGGGACACTCCTTGGAGTAGCCGTGCGCTATAAAAGATTTATATATAAAAAAAAAATAATAAAGAGTATGTGATGGAGGCCAAAAGACAACTCGATGATCCATCCTGTTATCAGATGGCAGCTATGTCAGAGTTTAAGAAAGCCAAGGAGTCCTTAAAGAAATCCTTCCTCAATTATAAAAGCCAAGGTTTAATTTCCAATCAGGAATACCTGTTTTTACACAATGAGTTCCCGATTATCCCATATTTATATCTTATTCGGAAAATACACAAACAAGTCAAGCCCACTCTGGGACGACCTATTATATTGGCAATAGGGGGGGTCAGCGAGAACATAAGCAGGTATGTGGACTTCTATTTACAACTGTTAGTTCAAGATCTCCCATCTTATTTGAAGGACACGGGTGACTTCCTAAACACATTGGAATGCATAGGATGGAAACAAGGGCTGCTGCAGATCACTCTGGACATTGAAGCGCCGGACACCAGCATTGACCATCAGGCTGGGATAGCCGCAGTCAAACATTTCCTTGATACCAGACCACTTAACTTTCATTCTCACAATCTGATGCTTTTAGAACTTTTTAAGTGGTGCTTGTTCAATAATTATTTTACCTTTAGCAGAGAGCTATTCTTACAAAAACGAGGTGTAGCTTTGCGATCCTGCTTCTCCCCAGGCTACGCATGCCTGCATGTCGGCTTGTGGGAGGAGCAGGTTCTCAAAGAAACTCATGATGTGATTTTTAATACCAAAATTGTCCAATGGTATAGATATATGGATGACATGTTTTTAATTTGGAACGGCAATGTTGAGAGTGCACAGGAATTCATTGAACTACTGACTGATAATGTTCTTAATTTGAAATTTACATCACAAATCAGCGATACAAGTGTAGAATTCCTGGATACCACAGTATACATTGAGGGGAATAGCATTCAGACAACACTACATAGAAAAGTGACGGCAGGCAATACGACCCTCCACGCCACCAGTAGCCATCCTCAACACGTCATAAATAGCATCCCCTATGGGGAACTCCTCAGAATAAAAAGAATTCAGCAGTACAGTAGAGGAACGAGAAAAATGGGCGGACGACCTTATTCAAAGATTTAAAGAGAGAGGCTATAGTGACAGGTACTCAATGAAGCGCGCAGGAAAGCAAAAATGAGGTCCAGAGAGTCTCTTCTAATAGGGAAAGCCATTTCCAACGAGGCAGTTTTAGCATCTTCCAGTACATCCAATACTCACACCACCCCTAGATTTATCACTACTTTCAGTAAACAACACAAACAAATCAGGGGTACTCTGAATAAAAACTGGTCAATTCTACAAATGGATGGCGTTCTGTCTCCCACCTTAGTTACCAGACCCACCATTGCATTCAGGAAGGCCAAATCTATGAAAACAGACCTCAATAATGACCGTACATGTGATTTGAGTAAGAGTACTTGGCTTAAACCCAAGAATGGGTTCTTAAAATGCTCCACTTGCAGGGCTTGCAAGTTTCGTGTAAACAAGAGCAGATATAAATATTAAATATACAAAATAGAAAATATCCCGCATTACGCTGCAGCCTTTTTTGTTGCATAATTTAGTCAAAACTGCAGCATCATTTTGTCCTCCTTTGCTGCTTAACTCCAGTGCCCCCAAAGCAGGCTGCACATGTTAAAAGTGCTTGTGCATGAAGGAGAGAGACCATGAAGTTTGTGAACTTAGTTTGGCATGCCTGCAAATCCTGCATTGCTGATCCCTGGTGAGTTGCAGCCACTACTGCTGAAACAAGGCCAATGGAGGTGCCAATGGTTGAGGCAGACGGGCCTCAAGGGCAGGGCCGGCTTCAGTGGTGGTCAGCCACGACCCATGCAGGTAAGAGCGGTGGGCCGGTTGGGAGAATTTCGACAAACGACAAGGGAAATTTAATTATTTATCTAATTTTCCCTTGTGGTTGTAGTGAAACACCCCCCCATACCTTGCCCGATCACTCTTGGCTGCACGGGCCACAGCTGGTGCTTGTGGAGCCCTGTGCGACAATGTTTGTTGATGCCCCCAATGACTCTCTCTGCCACGGATTCCCTCACTACCACCCCTGCGTGCCCCTCAATAACCACACTCTCTCTCAGATACATTTAATTTGATTTACAGCGCCACTGATACCAGTGTAGGGTGTCAGAGCACTTTACATCACTCACATTACAGAGACAGTGTAAATCACTGTATAGGAAATGTTACATAAGACAAAGGACTGCAAGGTGTAGGAGTCACATTACATCCATACTAGTAGGCAGCGTAGTTTAATAGTGATTGGTCTAGAGAAACACAAACTTTGGTCAGCTCTGACCATAGTGCCACATCCTCTCCCACACTGAACACCATACAGCCCCGCTGAGAGAAACTCACACTGACTTCAGCTACAACCCAATTGTGCCCCGCTATAAACATATGGATGCGACACAATTCAAATTACGCACTAGACAAGAGTAATATCGTACCTAACAACATCCTGGAAGAAGCCAACACTCAAGGGCATGAAAGATTAACTAAAGCATGTGAACTGTAAGCAGAACAGAATAACATGGTTACCTGTCGCTTTTATTCTCATCCAGAAACCAGTGAGTGATTTTGCATGAAAACTTAAGGACATGACTATAGGGCCAAGAAGAGACCCGTTTCAATATTAATTGCTCATATTCTTACAAAACGTAAGTAGTATGGTTGAAAAGACCACATCCCTGAAGGCAGAGCCAAGGTGCACAATTTGTTTTCCAATCCGCCCATCAAGCATGTAGTGTACAGTACATCCAGGAATGGTGCACTTTCCCACCCTATGAAAACAATGTTGTTGAAAGAAAGATGAGTAAACAAAAGTAGTGCTTCACTGGTAAAGTCTGTAAAGTAGCGCTAATGTGTTTGGGTGTGAATAAAATCAATATGGCCGCTTTGCGACTGCTCTATAAAGTTGATTTTCACATTTTGAGCTTTTTATTTCTCTGCAAGCAAAACAAGACTACTACACCCAGAATGCATTAGACTATTGCACAGTGTCCATAATAACCTGAAAACAAGGTAGTCCTCCTATTTTACATGCACCTTTTTACATCAAGTACACCGGACATTGCAGCTGTCTGGTTTCAGAAGACATACTGGGGGTTTATCAAAGAGTGCTTACAGCCTGCCATTGCTTACCAGTGCTTGCTTTCACTGAGCGCTTACAGCCTGCCATTGCTTACCAGTGCTTGCTTTCACTGAGCGTTACAACAGCCCGCCCATTGCTTACCAGTGCTTGCTTTCACTGAGCGCTTACAGCCCGCCCATTGCTTACCAGTGCTTGCTTTCACTGAGCGCTTACAGCCCGACCATTTCTTACCAGTGCTTGCTTTCGCTGAGCGCTTACAGCCCGCCCATTGCTTACCAGTGCTTGCTTTCACTGAGCGCTTACATCCCTCCCATTGCTTACCAGTGCTTGCTTTCACTGAGCGCTTACAGCCCACCCATTGCTTACCAGTGCTTGCTTTCACTGAGCGCTTACAGCCCGCCCATTGCTTACCAGTGCTTGCTTTCACTGAGCGCTTACAGCCTGCCATTGCTTACCAGTGCTTGCTTTCACTGAGCGCTTACAGCCCGCCCATTGCTTACCAGTGCTTGCTTTCACTGAGCGCTTATAGCCCGCCCATTGCTTACCAGTGCTTGCTTTCACTGAGCGCTTACAGCCCTCCCATTGCTTACTAGTGCTTGGTTTCACTGAGCGCTTATAGCCCACCCATTGCTTACCAGTGCTTGCTTTCGCTGAGCGCTTACAGCCCGCCCATTGCTTACCAGTGCTTGCTTTCACTGAGTGCTTACAGCCCTCCCATTGCTTACCAGTGCTTGGTTTCACTGAACGCTTACAGCCCACCCATTGCTTACCAGTGCTTGCTTTCACTGAGCGCTTACAGCCCACCCATTGCTTACCAGTGCTTGCTTTCACTGAGCGCTTACAGCCCGCCCATTGCTTACCAATGCTTGCTTTCGCTGAGCGCTTACAGCCCGCCCATTGCTTACCAGTGCTTGCTTTCACTGAGCGCTTACAGCCTGCCATTGCTTACCAGTGCTTGCTTTCACTGAGCGCTTACAGCCCGCCCATTGCTTACCAGTGCTTGCTTTCACTGAGCGCTTATAGCCCGCCCATTGCTTACCAGTGCTTGCTTTCACTGAGCGCTTACAGCCCTCCCATTGCTTACTAGTGCTTGGTTTCACTGAGCGCTTATAGCCCACCCATTGCTTACCAGTGCTTGCTTTCACTGAGCGCTTACAGCCTGCCCATTGCTTACCAGTGCTTGCTTTCACTGAGCGCTTACAGCCCACCCATTGCTTACCAGTGCTTGGTTTCACTGAGCGATTACAGCCCACCCATTGCTTACCAGTGCTTGGTTTCACTGAACGCTTACAGCCCACCCATTGCTTACCAGTGCTTGGTTTCACTGTCACACATATCTGCTTCCTCTCTCTTGGATGGCTTTCCTTGCTCAAGCCTGTCCGTCTTGTGTTTGCCCCTTCCCTGGCACATGCACTCTTTACCCTATCCCTGATTGGCTTGCATCTATGCTTCCTCTGGTTGTTTTTAGGAAGCAACCTTTTTCTTTTTGTGTAAGCACTCAAAGAGAGTGCATGTATTTTCCATCTGTCTCCACTGTGGGCATTTCTTGACCCCCAGGTGCTCTCTCTTACCCGTGTGCTTCTCCCCCAGCGCTTACAGCCCGCCCACTGCTTACCAGTGCTTGCTTTCACTGAGTGCTTACAGCCCGCCCATTGCTTACCAGTGCTTGCTTTCACTGAGCGCTTACAGCCGGCCCATTGCTTACCAGTGCTTGCTTTCACTGAGCGCTTACAGCCCGCCCATTGCTTACCAGTGCTTGCTTTCACCGATGCGCTTACAGCCTGCCCATTGCTTACCAGTGCTTGCTTTCACTGAGCGCTGACAGCCCGCCCATTGCTTACCAGTGCTTGCTTTCACTGAGCGCTTACAGCCTGCCCATTGCTTACTAGTGCTTGGTTTCACTGAGCGCTTATAGCCCACCCATTGCTTACCAGTGCTTGCTTTCACTGAGCGCTTACAGCCCACCCATTGCTTACCAGTGCTTGGTTTCACTGAGCGCTTACAGCCCACCCATTGCTTACCAGTGCTTGCTTTCACTGAACGCTTACAGCCCGCCCATTGCTTACCAGTGCTTGCTTTCACTGAGCGCTTACAGCCTGCCATTGCTTACCAGTGCTTGGTTTCACTGAGCGCTTACAGCCCACCCATTGCTTACCAGTGCTTGCTTTCACTGAGCGCTTACAGCCCACCTATTGCTTACCAGTGCTTGCTTTCACTGAGCGCTTACAGCCCGCCCATTGCTTACCAGTGCTTGCTTTCACTGAGCGCTTACAGCCTGCCATTGCTTACCAGTGCTTGCTTTCACTGAGCGCTTACAGCCCACCCATTGCTTACCAGTGCTTGCTTTCACTGAGCGCTTACAGCCCGCCCACTGCTTACCAGTGCTTGCTTTCACTGAGTGCTTACAGCCCGCCCATTGCTTACCAGTGCTTGCTTTCACTGAGCGCTTACAGCCGGCCCATTGCTTACCAGTGCTTGCTTTCACTGAGCGCTTACAGCCCGCCCATTGCTTACCAGTGCTTGCTTTCACCGATGCGCTTACAGCCTGCCCATTGCTTACCAGTGCTTGCTTTCACTGAGCGCTGACAGCCCGCCCATTGCTTACCAGTGCTTGCTTTCACTGAGCGCTTACAGCCTGCCCATTGCTTACCAGTGCTTGCTTTCACTGAGCGCTTACAGCCCACCCATTGCTTACCAGTGCTTGGTTTCACTGAGCGATTACAGCCCACCCATTGCTTACCAGTGCTTGGTTTCACTGAACGCTTACAGCCCACCCATTGCTTACCAGTGCTTGGTTTCACTGTCACACATATCTGCTTCCTCTCTCTTGGATGGCTTTCCTTGCTCAAGCCTGTCCGTCTTGTGTTTGCCCCTTCCCTGGCACATGCACTCTTTACCCTATCCCTGATTGGCTTGCATCTATGCTTCCTCTGGTTGTTTTTAGGAAGCAACCTTTTTCTTTTTGTGTAAGCACTCAAAGAGAGTGCATGTATTTTCCATCTGTCTCCACTGTGGGCATTTCTTGACCCCCAGGTGCTCTCTCTTACCCGTGTGCTTCTCCCCCAGCCTCCATTTTGCTCTTTCCCTTGTGTTTTTCCCCACCTGCCGTGTTGCTTCTTCCCCCACTCCGCCCCCACTGGCCATGCTGTTGCTCCCCTGCCTGCCATCCATATACATTTAAAAAATAAAGATAGAAATGCTTTTTTCCTACGTTTTCAAGGAAAGCTTTTGCACATTTATTTTTTTCTTTTATTGTTCCATCTCGGTAACTACAACAAGTGTCCTTTTGTGGGTGGATGCATGTGGAAAGCATTTACTCTCTTTCCTCCTCTCTCTCTCTCTCCAGCCCTGCCAAGTACCACGCATCAGGCATTAAACTAACACATTTTAATGTGGTGCTCCACATTACTGCACTGAAATGATTAATCCCACATTTTTAGCATCGTGACCACCTGTGCGCTGTGAGGGTCACGGTCTAAGCAGGTAGAGTGACAGTGGGAGCAGAGCTGGCTGCGTTTACAGCAGCGCTGCGTCCCACTGCAGTAAAGTGACAGAGCCGCCACCAGTTCCCTCAAACACTGTCCCCTGAAGCCAAAGTATACCAAGCCACACTTCCCTCTTCCTGTCATGTGAGTACACACCTACACATGCGCACACACAGTTGTGCACACCCAGACACACGCACACGTAGCCACATTCATACATGAGGACACGTCATTGACCACAATAAAATGTGTATTTACTTAAGATCTCGGACGAGGCTAGAAAAGTTTTACAAAAAAAAAACGTAAGGGATGCCAACTTTCCCAGGGATGGTTTGATAATGATTTACAAAGGCCCACACTCCCCTAAAGAAGGCATTAAATAAAGTACCGAGATCCACGGACGAAATCAGACAGGCAAGATCGTTGTACTGGTTGGCACTTAGAAAATGTAGGACCACATTAAAAAGGGAAGCATGGGAGGCCCTACATGAGGCATGTGTGTCCAAAGACAACACCGGCTTTTGGAGAGCGGTTAATGCCCCATTCCTGGATGATAGAGCGATAAATACAATTTATATGGCAATCCGCGGCGAAAAAGGGATGAATTTTCTCGCTGGACTATAGGGATGAGTCGACTGGTGCTAACATGGCAGAGACAGCCGCGGTTAGTATAGCTGATAAGGCTTTCCCAGGTTCTTTTCCCCTAGAGATTAATATCACCATGTAGGAAGTCACCAGGGTAATCAATGATAGTGCTTCAAGGAAAGCCCCTGGGCCGGATGGTATACCGGTGGATGTTTATAAAGCCAATACCGGCTTATAGGCTCCTCTCCTAACCAACATTCTTAGGTGTTGTACCCGTTAGGGGTTAATTCCCACCTGGGCAGATGCAATTGTGATCCCCATATATAAGAAAGGGGACAGAAATGAACCCAGTTGCTATCGCCCGATATCATTACTAGAAGCCTATATGAAAATAGCAGGCAGGGTCATTTCAAATAAGCTTGAGTTATGGGTTGAGGAGACTGGTGTGTTATCAATGTTTCAATATGGCTTTCGACCAGGCGTAGGCACTATCGAACAGGGGCTACATTTGTCTCAGATCATTGATAAATACACCAAAGCTAAGAAGGGCAAACTTGTTCTTACTTTTGTAGATTTAAGTTCCACTTTTGATTGTGTAAAACATCTCATGCTGTGGGACACTCTTAAAGATCTAGAACTGGATCCTTCCCTAATAATGTTTATAAAGGAATTATACAGGGGGGCAGGAGCAAGGGTACGGTATGGGAAACAGGGTGAGTGCTCAGATAGATTTCCCATTAAAAGAGGGGTGAGGAAGGGGTGCATTCTTGCCCCCCTTCTTTTCTCACTCTACATCAACAGCCTAGGGCAGTTTTTGGCTGAGAAACAGCATGACTACCCAATGATTAGGGATTCCTCGGTCCCTATTTTATTGTACGCAGACGATGCAGTTATAATGTCGCGGACCCAAATGGGTCTGCAAAGGTCTGTGGCAAATTTTGCTACTTACATGTCAGAGCGGGGCTTAAAGGTGAATATTACTAAGACCTTTACTATGAGCTGTGGTTCAAAAGCTAGAAAGATTTGTGACATTTTAATTGAAAATAAGGAAGTTGCTAGCACAGACACATTTTCCTATCTAGGTATAACCTTTGATAGGGAGGGATCGTGGAAAGCGGCCATAAATAGCAGAAGCGTTATCTTCTCGAGAGCTAGAGGTGCTGTAATTAATTTCTCGAAAAAATTAGGCGGGAGACCTGTCCCGGAGTTAATGGCAATTTATAAAGCAAAATGCATTTCCACAGGGACCTATGGGGCAGGCATATGGGGCATAGAACCCACGGACCAAATTCAATGTCATGAAAACAGCTTTTTGCGCTACCTTCTGGCAGTCCCCTGTTTGACTTCAACTTACTGTTGCCATAAGGAACTTGGTCCAGCTTACATTTCTGACATTATGAAGACCCCTCCATTGCTTTTATGGCATAAAATATGAGTGTCGTTAGAGACGGGATTTAACAGGGATGTAATTAAGGATTGCCTTAAATTGGATGGGGTGTCCAACCTGCTTTGGATTACCTATATAAAAATCTGTCAAGTGAGATTGGACTCCCAGAATACTTTTATCATCCTGGTAGCCTGGACAGAGTCCCTAGAAAATCCCTCAATACACATTGTATGAACTACTTGGAAAATAAACGATGGCTCACCGAGAAAGAGAACAAATCAGTCATGGCAAATCAGCAGATGTCCACTTGCCCAGGTTTACAACCCTACTTAATATGTGTAGAGAGTGGCTTCACACACATGCTTTTATCCCGTTTTCGCTATGGCTCCTTTTACAGGATGGTTACATTTCCTGATATTAATTATTGGACAATACCTCACCCATCATGCCCATGCGATGAAACTTCTAGATTAACCACAATGCATTGCACTTTATTTTGTAAATATTATGTTGTTCTCAGGAAAAAGTTTTTGCTCCCCATACTAAAAAGCTGGAACTTGAAGCGATGTAAAATAGCTTTTTTTAAACTGCAAATGCTGGAAAATGAATATAAAATCCTGGCTGTGTCGGCTTTTTTAAAGCTCAGTATAAGGTTTCGTAACACCATGTGATACTATTATAAAGTTTTGGTGTTTGCGTATTTTTATTTTTTATTAATGGATAATCTTTTAAAATAATGTATTACTGCATTTTAATATGAATTGCTTCTTTTGTATGTTACACTACCTTTGAAGCGGGAAAATGTATTATTTTTAAATTGTTTTTTATTTTCGTGCTTTTATGATTTTATGACTTAAAATCGAATAAAGGTGATTTGATGATGGTGTATTTATTATTCTAGCTCCACACGCGCCCCGGTACAGGCGAAATCTTTACAACAGACCAAAGTACGTATGTCTGTTTTCCTTGTTTTTGATCCGGTGCCTTGAAAGTCATCAAACACATTCAGGGATGAACTTCAATGTGGAATGGTCCTCAGAGCTGTGGTGGTTATCTGGCTTTGTCTAGGTTTACTAGTCTAGTGGGGAGTGGTCCTCAGAGCTGTGGTGTTTATCTGGCTTTGTCTGGGTTTACTAGTCTAGTGGGGAGTGGTCCTCAGATCTGTGGTGTTTATCTGGCTATGTCTGGGTTTACTAGTCTAGTGGGGAGTGGTCCTCAGAGTTGTGGTGATTATCTGGCTTTGTCAGGGTTTACTAGTCTAGTGGGGAGTGGTCCTCAGAGCTGTGGTGTTTATGTGACATTGTCTTGGTTTAGTTGTTTATGTGATTTTGTCTGGGTTTAGTTGTTTATGTGACTTTGTCTGGGTTTAGTTGTGTATCTAACTTTGTCTCTGTTTACCCGTCCAGTGGGGATGATCATCAGAGCTATGGTGTTTTTCTAGCTTTGTCTGTGTTTACTCATACAGTGCGGAGTGGGTCTCACTGATTGGGTTATAAAGACCCACACACAAGTATATAGTAATTTACTGTGTATCATTTACATTATCATCAAATCAAAATAGAGAGAGATGACTAGATAAGCCAGTCCGGATCCCCTAAGTTATATATAGATTATCAAGAAGGACTAGCTAAGTTGTGTGAAAGGACTCAATGGGTACGCATGTTGACAAACCATTTGGTTTGGTCATGAAGCCCTCACCCACCAACCTAGTTGGTGGCATGCTTCATCATTGGGCCCACCACAGTGACACTGAATGTGTCCCGGGTGTGCTGCGACTCCAGATTACTGAGGAGCTGGTATACTTGCTGAGTGTGCAGTGTTGGTGAATGTGAAAGTGAATTTTTAAAAGCTATACAGTGGGTCCCAGTACCCGAGGGTATATGGATAGACTTTAATTACTGGGCCCCTGTTAGCAGCTAAAAAGGCAAACGGACGCGTTGGAGTGAATTATGATCTCCTTCGTCCTGTGTGGTCTACATGTTTCAGCCAGGCCTTTTGGATAAAACTGGCTTTCCTCAGGACCAATGAGTGTGTGAAGGTGATAATAAATAAATATTGTAAGTGAATTGTTGGTGTAATTAAAAGTGTTGCACTCGCTAAGGTGCGTTACGTGTAAGAGGGGGATTCCCTCTACTTTAACTTGCTGTTTGCTGTTAAAGCCTCCTTGGGTCACCTGGCAGGGAGAAAAGATCGGAATTGCCGATCTGCGTGCTCCTTAGACCTGTTGTCCTGCTGCGGTGTCTGGGTTTACTAGTCTAGTGGGGAGTGGTCCTCAGAGTTGTGGTGTTTATCTGGCTTTGTCTGGGTTTACTAGTCTAGTGGGGAGTGGTCCTCGGAGCTGTGGTGTTTATCTGGCTTTGTCTGGGTTTACTAGTCTAGTGGGGAGTGGTCCTCAGAATTGTGGTGTTTATCTGGCTTTGTCTGGGTTTACTAGTCTAGTGGGGAGTGGTCCTCAGAGTTGTGGTGTTTATCTGGCTATGTCTGGGTTTACTAGTCTAGTGGGGAGTGGTCCTCAGAGTTGTGGTGTTTATCTGGCTTTGTCTGGGTTTACTAGTCTAGTGGGGAGTGGTCCTCAGAGCTGTGGTGTTAATGTGACATTGTCTTGGTTTAGTTGCTTATGTGATTTTGTCTGGGTTTAGTTGTTTATGAACTTTGTCTGGGTTTAGTTGTGTATCTAACTTTGTCTCTGTTTACCAGTCCAGTGGGGATGATCATCAGAGCTATGGTGTTTTTCTAGCTTTGTCTGTGTTTACTCATACAATGAGGAGTGGTTCTCACTGCTTGGGTTATAAAGACCCACACACAAGTATATAGTAATTTACTGTGTATCATTTACATTACACACCTACCTGGGCAGTAACACATTTCTTCTAGATACTTGCAGAGTACAAAGTAAGTAAACTGAAGGCTGTAGCCAACCACAAGCCTGCGGCTGTACCTATCGGACAATGTCGGCACTCTTCATGTCCTTGTCACTTATGTCATACACTCTTGAGCCGGAAGTCAGAGATACATGAAAACACTTCTGACATCCTGTATGAGAATCCCTTTCTGCTACTGTGATGAACAGACAGAACACTGGACAGACGTCTGACATCACAGACATGTCCTGAAGAGTTCAGGTAGGAAGCTACAGTGCTCTACTTGATATGTACAAAAACATTTACTACAATGAGATACAACAAAGAGATGCAGAGGCACATAACAGACTCACGTTTTGCAGGACGCCGGGGGAGGGGTTGTGGTGTAATTGGCAAGCTGCAAGTCGTTGTCAAGATGGACAGTAAAGATAGCGCCGATGTTGATGTCCCCATCCCTGGTGAAGGCATCCTCAGTAGGGGTCCGAAGGGAGCAGGATGCGCCCTGCACTGCGATGTGGACAAGCACTGGCTGCAACAAGAGGGGCAGCAATCCAACAACAAGACCCCTCATGATGACTTGGCCATCAGGCTAAGAGAGCAAAGTTTATAAGCCCCTCATTGCTTTAGACTTCGCTGTCTTCTCCGTTGGATCCGGATCACCCAGACCCACCTTCCAACCATACTTTATATCCCAGCTGTCATACAGGGGACACCAGGACACTCTTTCCAACCTCTGTTCTCTAGTGACCCAAACTCTTGCATGGATGTCTCTTTCTTCTCTATGTATACTAATGTTCTCTTGTCAGGATCCACATATGTGTAAATGTTCAATGTCCTCTCTGTTTGGTGCTGAACAAATGTGAGCTCCCATTTATAGGTCCATATAGGATTAAAATAGGAAGAGCTTTACCCAGAAGGGAGGAATAAATGTATATATTTGACAAATTACAGAGCATAGCAGAGTTTGTGTGCCAGCTGAGCACACAGCATCTGAGATGGGATAATAATAGACAATCACAGGAGGCAGAACCTTGATAAAAACTATAAATTACTATCCAATGACATGTTATTATCAGAACACCTTCCACTGGGATGCAGAAATATGTAAGATGTGTCTGAGGAATAGTGTGCACTCTCTGAATTCAATGATTGTATCTAGAAATGTGCCTTATGAGATTTCTGCGATGCACCACGTCACATACAGACATTACAAGGCTCACTCCCTGTCCACACACTCTGGCTAAAGTGGACCAGAACCTCTCTGGGGAGTAATGGGCTAATCACCCTCATGAACATCAGCAAACATCTCCAGAAAGTGAGGAAGGCACATTGACAAACAGTAACCTGGTAGTGGCACACACAGCCATGCCAGAGAGATCAGCTGGGCACAGAAGAGCAGCCATTGTGCCCTTGTACAAGGGCATTTACTTCCAGGAGCAGATGTTTGACCCAAATGTAACCACACATTGACATTCTCCTAAAGCATGGAAACCTTTCCAGGAACTATAACACACCAGGTACCAAAGGTCATGGTGCATCTAAATCCTGCAGCAGCCTGGATTTAATGTCTTTCAGTCAAATAACTTTATTCGGTTTCAGAAGAAAACCATGAAAGTGTACAAGATCAACAGTACCGTTTGTGTTTGCGATGACCTATTTACAAAACAGTGTGAAAGACAATATATACAATTACATTATCAAAAAGGGAATAAAAATAGGTTTAAAAGAATATGTGCCTCAAAATTCAGTCCCAGGATTTATCACACTTTAGAAGATAAAACACTTGTTGGGGGCATGTATAACATAATATAGCAAGGCGAGGGAGTGAAGAGGTAGTGTTGTATGTGGACACTAGGGCGAATACGTCCTCCTCTAGTACTAAGTTATTAAATCAAAAAGATCCACCATATAGATCAGACAGTGTTCAAGGGAAATGTTCAAGGGAATGTGTTGCTCATCCAGATGAGGAGGCACACAGTGGTTGCTTAAATACCCCTCACACCCTAAAGAGCCCTTGGTGTCATGCTTCATCATAGGGGTCTTCCCGCCCCGCTGCGGGACGGGGCGCGCTATGACCAACGACTACCCAGGAGCACTGTTAGACAACACCATGTGTAGTGACTGGGTAGTGAGAAGAGAGGTCGGGAGTGAGTATGGGTTTACGTGATTAAAAAGGACCTGGCCTCATGGACTTAAAAACTTTAAGTGGTTGTCTCAAAGGAGCAATTGATCATCTGACCTAGTTCGGGTGCGATGACAGAGACAGCTGTTGATGATGTGGTGGGGGGAGGGTGCCGCGGAGTGGATGCCTTTCATGGTCTTCAAGGTGTTTTTATGTCGTGAGCGGGATCCATTTGAACAGGGTCTTTTGAGTGGTGTCTCATGAGGTGGTTGCTGGAGCGGTGAGGTGGTCTTGCTTGTTGAAGCTGTCAAAGATCATCTTAATCTTGTCATGGAAGAAGGTGCTGAGTCTGTTGTAGAGGTCTTGGAAGGGTGGGACGCCTGTTGTTTCGCTGCAGAGTTTGGTAAATTCCTTAAATATGGAGAAGAGTTATTTGGTGAGGATTCAGTCTTGAAGGGATTTCTTGAATTGAAGGGGCACCACATTATCCCCCTGCGCTAGCGCCTTTCTGGCAGCCTAGCATCAATACTGGCACCCTTGCACCACAGTGCAAGGGTGCCTGTGTTGTCAACAGGGTTGCTTAAGTGCAGGAAGGGGCACGTTCCTGCACGAAAACAATCCATAGAGGCATTTTTCTCCTTCGACTCTGCAGCACACTCTGCAGCACACATAGAAATAGGAGAAAACAAGGTGTGTCTGTGTGTGTTGGTCCCTGGTGTGTTTGTGGTCTGTGTGTGTTGGTCGCTGGTGTGTTTGTGGTCTGTGTGTTGGTCGCTGGTGTGTTTGTGGTCTGTGTGTGTTGGTCCCTGGTTTTTTTGTGGTCTGTGTGTGTTGTGGTCTGTGTGTGTGGTCGCTGGTGTGTTTGTGGTCTGTGTGTGTTGGTCCCTGGTGTGTTTGTGGTCTGTGTGTGTTGGTCGCTGGTGTGTTTGTGGTCTGTGTGTGTTGGTCGCTGGTGTGTTTGTGGTCTGTGTGTGTTGGTCCCTGGTGTGTTTGTGGTCTGTGTGTGTTGGTCCCTGGTGTGTTTGTGGTCTGTGTGTGTTGGTCCCTGGTGTGTTTTATGGTCTGTGTGTGTTATTCCCAGTTTGTTTGTAGTCTGTGTGTGCTGGGCTCCAGTGTGTTTGTGGTCTGTGTATGTTGGTCCCTGGTGTGTTTGTGGTCTGTGTGTGTTGGTCGCTGGTGTGTTTGTGGTCTGTGTGTGTTGGTCGCTGGTGTGTTTGTGGTCTGTGTGTTGGTCGCTGGTGTGTTTGTGGTCTGTGTGTGTTGGTCCCTGGTGTGTATGTGGTCTGTGTGTGTTGGTCCCTGGTGTGTTTGTGGTCTGTGTGTGTTGTTCCCAGTGTGTTGGTCTGTAGTGCGTTGACGCCTGTGCCTCCGGGCACTGATGTTTTCCTCTTGTCCTTGAACTATCTGAAGTTGCTGCTGTCTGCAGACACTGAAGTCCCCCCTAGGGCCCTCAGGGGCCCTGGCAGTGCACGTCTCCAGACAAGGGCCCGTCCGGGAGCCAGGAGAGTGAAGGAAGCCCGCAGAAGGGCTGGGGCAGTCAGACTTCCGGCAGGGATGGAACCCCTGGTCTGTGCAGCTGCATTAAATGTTCCTGTAATTACAGACACAGCTTTCTTTGAAAGAGCCAGCAGTGTCAGAACCATTCTGGATGGCATTTATTCAGATTCCAAATGCAGATCCAAAAACCTTAACGCTGTCTACTGTGGAAACTTCACCCTCAACAAAAATGCTTATTTTATGTCAGAAATTTGGAATATGGGGAGCTTTGTTTTCTTAGTCCAGTAGGGAAAGCAACAAGATATGGCATTTGCTGTGCCACGGATTCGCGAAGGAACCAAAGTCATGTGACATTCAGAGGTGAGCAAGAGGTGAGTGTAGATTGGCCATTGGCCATTGCTTATGAGAAGTCTTTCTTTTTTACTTGAGCGGGCCAACATCTCTACTGTACTGCACTTCCCAGCTTCCCTGCACTTTGAACCAGTATGGACATTTACTGACTGTCACCATTACATTCATTATCATTTCCTCGTGAGTTTGAATAATCAGATGGTTAACCTATCAACATTAATGTATTTGTAGATATGTTAAGGGTCATTGACTGGTTTGGTTCAGTGCACTATCCATTGATAGTAGTAGTATAAGCATTTCGTATATGATTTCATATAATTTAACATTAACATACATAACAGTACTGTTAAGAATATTTTTTATTGCAAAATTAGCAAAATCAATATTTCAAAAAATAAGAGGGCAAAATTAAATACCCAAACTAAAAAATACGATAATCACAGCTTCCTGAATACATATTCATAGTATATAACAGTGTCAGAACCATTCCCCCCCCCATCCCCTCCACAGGTCGGATGCTCTCCTTGGAGCCTCAACGCGGCCCTCTCTCCCCTCGATCATGGGATCAGCAGAGAGCACCCCTGGAGGGTCCCACAGAGCGGCCCCTCCCTAGGCTTCCCACGGAGGGAGCGGAGGCTGCCACTGCCTCCAGAGGCCTGAGATTGACCAGATGGCTCTTTCCAACCCCCCCCCCCCGGGCCCCCACCCCTCCGCAGCCGGCCACGCCCCCTTGAAAGGGGTCTGGATGTCTAGATTTCGCTGGCACTTTTGTAAAAATCCCGCCATTTTTACAAAAGTGCCGATTTCGCAGGCACTTTTGTAAAAATTGCGGCATTTTCACAAAGGTGCCGATTTCGCGGCAAACCGCGAAATCGAGATATCCTGGAGGGTCTAATTAATATAGCGGTTGGCTCCCCAGTTGAGGCACTGGGATGCAAAGCAATCTTGGCCAGGTGCAGTCCAGCCCGAACTGCTAGACCCGAGCGGTCCGCTCTGAACCGGAACACAGTTTACTTCCAAAACTGGAAGGAGGTGCCTGACTTCTCTCAGACTTGCGGCACTTTTGCTCATCACCTGCTGCCGCGCCAGCCCCCCCCTCTTATTAACCTCTTGCATTTAGAATCCATGGCCTGTTCCTGTCTGACCAGCTCAGCCCCATCGCTCCAGCCAGTCACCTTTGTGCATCATTGTAGCGCCTTGACGCATTGTCATGACCCGCGATTTCATAGTCTGCGAAGTTATGTACTTGCCAATAGCAATCCAGGCATTGGCGTTGCAACAACTGCGATGTTAAAGTTTACGAAGTTGTGGACTTTACAATGTATTAAAAGCACGCAATGGAATGATGCGCGATGTATCAACATACATCCGCTAAGAGGCTTCCAACAATGTTAGTAGCAGGCAGATCACTAGTCTCTTGTTATGCGGTCAATTCGCAAGATAAATCTAAACACACAACTAAAAAGAGGTCACCCATAGCACATTAAAAGTAGAAAATGATTCAGAAAATGCCAAGTGTGAGTGGAGCGGATCCTACCTTAGTGGAAACCCCTGGAGCCGAGGGGCCTTGATCTCATGCCAGTCTGCCCCGGGCCACCGAAGGGGGCCACCTAAGAGGGTGGCCACCCTTAGTGCCATATGATGGCACAGACCCCAGGAGCGGTCTAGTGTCGGGGACCTGGAGGGTCCCCAGTGACGTCACTTCCGGCAGGGGAATGGGGGTGCCAAGGTATATGAGTGGGGGTCGCCTACCAAGCGCCCTCTTTGGTTCCTGGTTGGTAGCGTGGACGTCCCCCTTCTCCCCGACGTGCAGTGCTGCCCGAACGCTGTTTTGCGGTGAGTGGTCTTCCCTCTCGCCCCTCCCCTCCCTGCTCTTGTGTTCCTTCCTGGGTCTCCGGTTGTCGGGTGCTGCAAGCCTGGGCGGTGGAGGGGGGGCTGCTGCGCTTAGTCTGGGACTGGGGCGGGTAGGCGGGTCGGTGTCCTTGCAGTGGGAGGATGGTGGGTTGGGCCTGGTCATTTGGGCTGTGAGGGGAGCGGATGGGTCCGTCTGGGAGCGGGACCGGGGGTCCGCTGGGCTCTCCTGTGCGCGGCCTTGTCCCTCGTGGTGCGAGGCTGTGGGGAGGAGTTGGGCTGTGTATCTGTGCCAGGCGTTAGGGGAGTGGGCTCCGGGGGAGGGGGGATGCACTCCCCGGGTGGGTGTCGCACTGGTCAGGTCAGCCTTGGTGTGGCCGGTGCGGCCGTCTCTCAGCCTGTGGGTTTCTTGGGGAGGGGGGGGCTGTGATCCCTTCACTTGCCCTGCTTTCCGGTGCCTTCCGTTCCCCCGCCTCCCTTGGCCCGTGTCCTCCGGCCCTGGCTGCCCCCTCCTTGCCTTATGTGGTCCCTGTGGCCCGGTAGCTTTCCCTGTCGCGGGCCGGAGCTCTGCCAGTCTGGGTGGTGGTGCGGCGCACATCGGGCGGTGTGGGAGCTTGAGGAGCCATGTGGAGGTTGGGCCTGCTTGCGGGGCGGGGTGCTCCATCTTGTAGTATCGAGGGCGGGGTCGGGGCAGGTAGGGGGGTGCATGCCGCTCGTCGCCGCGGTACTTCCGGTCAGGGGAGGGCAGAGTTTATAGCGCATGCGTGGGCAGAAGGGGCCGGAGCGCATTAAGAACTAACAATTTGTAGTTATGCAGCTATGTTATAGCTCCCCCTGAGATGTTGCAAGAGCTGTAGCGATGTGATGTAAATGTTATGTGGTGAACGTGTTATGATGTATGTCTTCTATTTGGCTTGTGTGGCCTCGTGGTTGCACTGTGGTCCCGTGCATGCCTGTGTGCATTCTGTATTCTTTTAGATTGTTAGGCTGACGGCACTCGAACAGTGTCAGTTGCACTGGACTGTCGAGGTGGTCGGATGCCAGGCTGTGCTGTTTACTACTTACAAATAAAACCTACCTTCAAACTACGTTGATCTCGTCTGTTGTCTGCACGAACCATCACAACATTTTTGGCGACGATGCTTGAGGCGAATCCTGCTGCGTCTCCTGCTGTTTCTGCTTCGTTTTCGTGCACAGCCTGGTAATCTTCGACATCCCTCTTCGTTTTCTTGGATCTCCGTGTGGTCTTCACTTCTTCTCGTTTCCGCTATTCAAGGAGGTACTGTTTATGTATATTTCAGCTTTTAAGCTGTTTCTCTCCTTTGATTTGTCTGGAGTGTGACCAACGGCTGACTTGGTATTCCTCACGTCACCTCTCACGTCACTGGAACGCACGTTTGTCTTGCAACGCAGCGTTATTCTGCCATTTTATTTTTTCCAATTTGTGACTGCCGTGCGCAACGCATCGCGTCATCAACGTGCCTCCATTTTGTTGCCTCCCAGCGGTGATTTCACACGGAATGCTGTTTTCTTCGTGTTTTGCACATCATTTGGTTTTCGTGCAGTAGTGTCCACATTTAAGGTACTGTACTTGCGCTACAGCGCTCACCTTCCAACTGAAGTTTTATTCAATTTTCCAATTAAACATCTGACTTTCTTTTCGCATGGAACTTTGAACTGTGTTTGCTTTACACGCATTGGCTCTTTCATCACTCCTCAGGTTACTGTCAGTGCAATTCTCTCTCAGCGCTGAACTTCGTTTTTTCTCACGGTGATTTGCACACCTTTTTGCTGCAGATTTCAAGTTTGCCTCAGCACTTATTTACATATTGATTTTCATTTCTGTATTTATATGCTGTGAATTTACACCCTGATTTACTCTTTTCTTGTCTGCTCACATTTGCTTATTTACACAAAAAAAATTGTTTTTTTGTTTACTTATTTCAAAATGAATACTAATGTTGTTACTCCTCCCATGTTTTTATCTCTTCCTGGTACTCCTCCTATTGATTGGGAAGATTGGGTTGGGATGCCAGCGAATTACATTGTTGCACTTGATGGCAAAAATTTCCATCCTGACAGGAAGAAAGCTTTATTACTTAGCACCTTAGGCAATGAGGGCCAGCATATTTTCAAGTATTTGCCTGTAGCTATGGGTCCAAACGGTCAACCCATGGATGATGTTTTTAAAGAAGCTCTTACGAGGCTTGAGATAAGATTCGCCAAAGAAGTTAATTTGGTTATGGCAAGATACAGATTTTACACACAACCACAAGCTGAACATGAAACTATAGATGAGTTTGTCTCTAGGTTGCGTGAATTATCTATTAAGTGCCGTTTTGGTGTCATGAATGATGAACTTATTCGTGACCAGCTCATTCTTCAATGCCGTCATAGAAAGATTCAAGAGAGACTCTGGGCGGCTAAAGACCCTTCTTTGAAAGATGCCATTGATATGGCAAAAGTCATTGAAGAGTCACAGAAATGCATTAAGGAACTTGAGCGTCGTGATAGGAATTCTTCAATTTCTTCTTCTTCACAAATTGGCAATGTTTATTCTTCTGAAGATAATTCTGATGTGAGTGTAGTTTCAAAACGTACTAACAAAGTTTTTTCAACTCCAAATCTTGCTCCTAAACCCAAAGGGAAAGAGTGTTGGCGTTGTGGCAGTCAGTTTCATTTGGGTGATTTTAAAAAATGTTATGCTATTGAACAAACTTGTAGGAAATGTGGCAAAAAAGAGCATTATTCTAGGATGTGTAAACTGGGTGATACTTCTGACAAGAATACATCTAAGGTCAATGTTTTACATTCTGCTGACAATTTTCAAGCTTCTAATAGAGTATTGGTCATTCAACATCATGACCTGGTGGCTGGTGTTACTGATTTTAATGCTCGCAGACTCACTCGTCCCTCTGTAGAATTCACTGTTTGTGGCCAGAAAGTGTTTCTGATGGTGGATTCAGGTTCTCTGTTCACTATCATCCCTGAGTCCTTATTCATCAAATTGTGGAAAGATGTGTGTTTGTCTGAAAAGGACATCAGTCCAGTGGGGTATCAGGGTCAAATTATTGATATTCTTGGTTACATGTTTGGAGTCATTACTTTTGGCTCCAGGAGTGTAGAAGGCAAGGTATATATTGCCAAAGATGGTCCGCAAATTCTTGGTTGGATGCACCAATTTGACCTACACATTGTAATTAATCCGAGGTCTCCCAATTGTGTTATGGTTGTGGACGATGACCTATCAATTGGAGATGTCTTAAACGATGCTTCTGGTGTTTTTGCAGATAAATTAGGTTGTGTCAAGAACTATGTCCACAAAATTGTTCTGAAACCCGATGCCACACCAGTTCAGCATAAACGTAGGAAAGTGCCTTTGTCAGTTAGACAGGGTTTAAAAGACTTACTTCGTGATCTACTGGATGACAAGGTGATTGAACCGGTTGAGGTTTCCCCTTGGATTTCTCCAGTGGTTTTGACGCTCAAATCCGATGGCCGTCTTAGGTTCTGCATAGATTTGAGATCTCTCAACAGAGATATAATTGTTGACACCTTCCCGTTGCCTAATATTAGTGAGCTTTTGCAGTTAGTGGGTGGTGATAGGTTCTTTTCGAAAATTGACCTCAAAAGCGCCTACCACCAGATCAGGCTACATCCCGACTCTAAACCACTTACCGCATTTATTACAACTGAAGGCACATTCCAATTCACTCGTATGCCTTTCGGATTGGCTTCGGCTGCGAGTGTATTTCAGCGCATGATGTCGCGTGGGAGCAGTCACAAGATGATTCCTTTTGTCATATCAAAAATGAAATTTGCAATGCAGGGATCCTCTCTCCGTTTAATCCCTCTTGAAAGTCCTTCATAACTGTCGATGCTAGTCTCATTGGTGTGGGAGTGGTTTTTTCTCAGTTACAGGCTGGCACTGAGAAAACTATCGCTTTTGTGTCTAGAATAAGCATGGGCGAATTTTGCGGATCTCGCGTTCGCGAATTTTGCGGATTTGCGAACTCGCAATCCGCAAAATCCGCGAATTTGCGGATTTTTTTTTTTGTGTGTTCGCAATTGTTTCTGCCAGTTCGCGAGGATTTGGTACTAGTTCGCAATTGCGAACTTACTTGTCGGCTCGCAACGGTCGCGACTATGTTGTTTCTACGTCTGGTTCATCATCACAGCCTCCCAGCACCCTCTGTTTCACCACTGGCACCCTCTCTTTGACCCATGCCACCCTCTGTTACATCAATGCCACCCTCTGGTTCATCATCACTGTAGAAGATGGGGAGGAAAAGCAAGCCCACCTGCCCTGCTTGAACTGACATGAATTAATTTGGGGTTAGTTTATTAACAACACCTGCCATGCCCCAACTGACAATAATGAATTAGGGGCTAATTAATGTGTCACTGAAAGAATTTCAAGTTCCAGCCTGGCACCTGCTTGTCTGCTCCTTTAGCTGTAAATCAGGACCTTTGTGGCATACAGTTAAGGTCAGAGCAGGGTCACACAATAGTTGCAAGCAGGCAACCGAATTCTGGAGGGCCCCCTCAGGAAGCACTACAAAGAATCGTTACAAATCATGAGGTTGACCTTTTGCACCTGCTCATTGCTTTTGCTTTTGCTGAAATCGTTTTTCGGTTTTTTTCGCGCTATTCGCGGGGCGCGGCGTCGTGCGAAACCGACCGCGGAAGCCGCCAATTCGTGCGAATGAGCATTTTATTTTTTTGCGGCTTGTTGTTTCGCGAGTTTTTTTGCAGTATTCGCGAGCCGCTTGCAGCGCAACACGCGAATTTACCCCAAGGTCGACTACGGGCGCGGCCATTTTGTTTGCGTGACGTATTTCCGTTTCCGCCCGCTATGTAAAATCTCGCGCAGTAAGCGCATTGCGAGTAGAGGTTCGCACGAGATCGCGCGGGAAATCTAGAGGTTCGCACGAGATCGCGAGGAAAATCTCGCGCGAACTTACTTTCGCGCTCGTGAACGGGCGCCGGCCATCTTGTTTTTCATTCATTTCCTGTGTCTGGGCATGGTGTTTAATCCTCTTGGTATCTTTGCCATCCTTTGCTTGTTTTCAGTTTTTTTTTTACGATTTTGCTTCTTATCTATCCCTCTCTTTTCCTAGCTGTATATTTTTGTCTTTTCTGCTATTTTTCTTTACTTTTAAACTACTTTTTTAAACTCTTTTCTTTTCTTCTTCCCTATCCTATTCTTTCTTAATTTTCTACTTCTTCCTACCTTACCTGCCCAGACCATGGTCAAGCCAGGCGCCGTGAAGCTGCCCAGGCACTTGAGGGCCGCAGCGGCGGCGGGGAGTAGTGCTGGACCCAGTGCCAGGACAGCATGCGGGAGATTGAGGGGGGAGCAGGTGACGCGACGGGAGATATTCAGCCCGGAGGAAGTGGGCGCGCTGGTCTACTTCGTCCAGCGCCGCCTGCCCAGGACCATCGCGGGAGGCGGCAGGATCGCGGCCGGCGGCTACAACATGCGGGAGCGCCGGAAGCGGTGGGAGAAGGTGTGCTGGGCCATATCCCACCTCTACGGGGTCCAGCGCACCTACAGGCAGGTCACCCATCGCTGGACCGACCTCCTGGACCGCGAGCGCGACCTGCTGGACCAGCTCGGCTTGGAGATCCCCGGGCTTGGTGAGTAGTAGTAGCCATTTAATCACTCACTACTATGATGTTTTCTCCTGCTCTGTGTTGTTGTATTGCAAATATTTGTTTTTTACATGGAGCAAGCCAATAATGCCGCTGATGACGATTACATTGTAGTTAAATTATATTTCAAAATCTTCTGTGCATTTCAGGTGCACTGCTCTCCTTCTCAGTGGCGTTGCTACTATGCTTATTTGTTTTCTATTTCGTGGTCTCATCATTGGCCTGAGTAACTATTATGTATGAGTGTACTTTACAGAACTGCGTAATGCTAGACACTAGGGGGCAGATTACATTTACAAGCCCCTTGCGCCACGTTTACGTTGCCTTGCGTGACGCAACAGCGGCGTAAACGTGCCGCATCCCTGCGAGTCATTTACAGCATGACGCATCTAGGGAGATGCGTCACGTTATAAAGCCATGGGCCTGCACCACAATGGGTGCGTTCCTAGTACGCAGGGTGGGCGGTCCGGCAGCTGTGCGCCTCGCAAAATTGCCTGCGTGAAATCTACAAGATTTAACGCAGGCACTTCTGCGACGCTGCTACGTCAAT
Organism: Lissotriton vulgaris; assembly: GCF_964263255.1. Lineage (NCBI taxonomy): Eukaryota > Metazoa > Chordata > Amphibia > Caudata > Salamandridae > Lissotriton > Lissotriton vulgaris. The sequence continues at coordinate 810,167,432 of NC_141700.1, forward strand.
TCAATTCCTTATGTCTGCTCGAAGCAGGCTAAAGGACTGACACAGCATGTTAAGTATTGGGTGGCCCTGAGCATTACTGGAGTTGCATTGCGTTGGCGACGTGACTCCAGCGATGCGCCGCTCTTACGTGACGAGATGCGTCACGCAAGTGCCTACCCTTGCGCCAGGGCGCGCCGCATTGTAAATGAGGCGCATCTGCCGTGTCGCAAGGGTAGTTTTGCGTGACGCATTTGATCTGGCGCATCTCTGGAGATGCGCCAGAACGCGTAAGTAAGTATGCCCCTAAGGGGCAGAATTGCAATTACCGTCGCATCCCTGCAAAGTGACAGGGATGCGCCATTAATTGTGCGGCCCGCTACCACCACCAAACATGGTGCGCCGTATTTGCAATGCGGCGCACCATGGGCCCAAAACGTCACCGAAGCTTTACTGCTGGAGTTGCGTCACAACGATGGCGCAGCTCCAGCAATGCTCTGGGGTACCCTATCTCCCCAATGCTGGGTCAAGCCGTACGTCTGCTTCAAGCAGGTGCAGGGTTTGTGTGACGCATCATTGTCCTAAAGGTGACTGATTGAAATTTTGTAGATTTCCCTCAGCCACTATTAGGATGTGTTCCAGCGCAGGAATGCCCTCCCTTGCGCCGGAACGCCCCCTGATGGCGCAGGGCTTTATAACGGGATGCATCTCCCAAATGCGTCAGGTTGTTATAATATTATACGCCGCACCATGGCGCCCTTTTTTGTTTAGCTGCTGCGTCACAAAAGTCACGCAAGAACGGCGCAAAAGAGCCGCAAGGGGCTTAAATCTGCCCCTTCCTTTGTACCCCTGACAATAAGAAAAATAGTGGCGGTGGATTGATAGTTTGACTATTTAAATGACTGGTAATGTAGCAGGCAACTGTTAGTGTTGTCACTGATCTGACTGAAATCACAATGGAGTTTGTCTGTCACTTTGCGTCTTGCCTGCGGACTGCTGCCTGCCAGTCCTAGGTGAACGTTTCAGTACTTTGTTTAGTGAGTTACGTGACTTTCGAAGTCACAGGTCCGCAAATAAATGAAAACTAACCCTAATCAATATAATTTTGCGGAAATATTTTGTTATTGTTCTTTTGAAATGTTTGATTTGGTTGACATTGACAAGCAACAATCATCCATGTTTTCTGTTCTTTCTTTCATGTTGTACGTCAGCTCCCCCCAGGGGCGAGAGGAGGACACAGGAGCAGCAGGCGGCGGATGCTGTTCAACAGGGCCAGGATCGGGCAGGCGAGGGCTCCTCTGCTGGCCCCAGTAAGTTTTCATTTTAGACTAGTACCTATTTTTCCTAGCGTTCCTCATTTGGCTTTTTTCAAAATTGTCTTTGCTCTTCTTGTAGACTGTATCTAAATTCTTATCCTGCCTCTACTATGACTCCCTGTGGTATTACTAGATTATTCTTATTAGTCTGTCTGTGTAGCTAACTAAGATTGCACGGTTGGCGAAACTCCCATGATTCTAGTCAGCAATAGTTTTATCAACTTAGTGCAGTCCTCTGGGATTGTCCATAATGTCTTTTGAAGTGTTCTATCTGGACTCATGCTTGCAAAAATTGCAAAACCTTTCGCTCAGTCACTCTAGTCTGGACTCTGGACCAAAATACACAGATTGTATTTAAGTTTAAAAGCTTTATTAAAAGTAAACACATTTATTAAAATGAAGTCATAATAAAACTAAACGTTTAACTGATAATGGAAAAGTGGTTAGTGCTGACGATTAATTGAAGACATTTCTTGTGGTCGAGCCGAGCTCTCACCTGGTTTCAACTTGATCTTGTTGTTAGAAGTCCATCTTCTGTCTGTGTGGAGAAAAATGGTGCGTGTTAAAAAAACAGCCTTCATCAGTTGTGCCAAAAAGTGCAGCAAGACAACCTTCCCTGGAAAAAGGGACATTTTTTTTAACTTTAACGTAGACAGTCACAAATTACATTGTTTTCACATGTCTTCATTCCTAGACCAAAGACTAGTGAGTGCTTTATTCTAACATTCTTAAATGTACTTTGTAGGTGGAACATCTGGTGGCGGGGCCAGTGTGGAGGTGGTGGTGCTCGACACGGAGGCGGAGGGCGATTCTTCAGGGGAGGAGGCGGCGGCTGTGAGAGTTGAGACGGTGGTGGTGGCGGCCAGAGGTAAGCTCTTATATATTCCTTACTTATTGAGATTGAAGACTAGCTGGGAAGGCAAGAATATGAGATGCATGGCTGGGTGAATGATGAAGCAATGATGGGTGGAAGGACAACAGCCTGGGTGGGTGACACAGAAACTGTATGTGTCCATATACCTGGATCATGCTACTATCTGACTCTTAGATAGCATATGTGTATCTAGAGCAGGGGTACTCATAGTACGGCCCGCGGGCCGGTGGTGGCCCGGCAAGCCTTCCTTGGCGGTGCGCAGACCTTGCAGACAATCACTGCTCCCCCGGCCCCCACAGAGCAGAGGCTTTTTTGTATTTCACCTGTTACCGCCCCTGCATCTCCACTCTGACAATCACTGCTCCCCCGGCCCCCACAGAGCAGAGTGGAGATGCAAGGCCACAAAGAGGTGAAATAGAACAAAGCCTCTGTGGGGCCGGGCAAGCAGTGATTGTCAGGGTGGAGAAGCAGGGGCGCTACAACAAACAAAGCCTCAATAATATGTTAATGGTATTTTAAAGACCTGTTAAGTACTTTGGTGTTGTTGTCTGTGTGTGCGCGTTGAGGAAGCGGTCTCAACCCGGGCTGAAGGCTGACACAGATAGACACACACACAGTGAGATGACAGAGGGGGAGGTAGAGGGAGGGCAGGAGGGAGAGAGAGATGGAGAGGGAGGGCAGGAGGGAGAGCAGGAGGGAGAGAGATGTATGTAAATGCTGGGTCTGGTGGCTCAGTGGGTGAGGGCATCTGCTGCAGGGACCTGTGTGCAACCTCATGGTCACAAGTTATCGTTTTGCTTTAGCCCCGCCCCCTCTGACTCCGCCCCCACCAGTGTGGCCCTCGGCCCCAAACTACACTGTAAATGTAGCCCCTGAGAGAAAGTTTGTGAGTACCCATGATCTGGAGAGAGTAGACGGTCAGTGGATGAACTAAGTGTAACTTTGAAGAGCATGTAACACTGCACCCGCACGTCCGTTCCAGTGTAGGAAAGGCAAGGAAAAGAACTTTTAATTTTGTCCAAATACTACCATCAATAGTAGCAGTAGTTTGTATTGCAAGCACTGCATAGATCCGGTTATTACGGTGGCCACTCCCTACCTCTCTTAATAAGTTTAGTAGTACTCAGTCATTCATGTGTGGATGTATCACTGGTCACTCAATAAAAAGCAAAGCACCTAAAGTCATCCCATATATAAGCAAAAACATCCCATGTGAAGTGATAGATAATCAGATTATTTATCTTCTTCAATTTTCCATTTCTAGTACTCAATTCCACTGTAGGGTGAAAGTTAAATTAATTAAGCAGTAGCCCTTGAGTTGTAACAGAGTATTCTCAGTGCCACCCGTAATAGAAAAGTAAGAGCTTCACCACCTGCATGTACTGGACGGGTACAGTAACGCAACGCAAGTCTAGGTCACTCCTCATGGCGTGCGTCTCTTTTTCTCGGGTGCAAGTTTACTGCGCTGGCATTATGCCGGCTTGCAGAAGATAACGTACCAATTTTCCAAAACAAGAGACAAGAAGAAGAATAAGACTGGTGTACTTTCATAGTCGACTCCAATGGAAGTCCATAGTGCTCGTAGAATTTGTTCCTTAAACTCCCACTAATGTTAGAGCAAGGATGAAGAAGTGTGAGGTTAGATAGATACTGGCCTCAATAGTTATGTAATGCGTTTGCAAGTTGCTAGTTGTAGTGCAACACAAATTTCTGCTGAATGATTGAGTTAATCTTAAGGAGCATTGGTTACAGACTATGTCTTTCTTTCTTCATATAGGTTCTCCTTCCAAACGAACAAGGAGGAAGGAGCTGGCTAGAGCGGCCCGGCAACGGAGGATCGATGCCACTGTGGCCGAATATCGGCGGCTGGTGGCCCTGGAGGACGAAGAAAGTGTGCAGTCGACCACAACAACTACGTCGTCTGCATCGGCCTCCGTTCCCCCACGGGCTGCCAGTGCCACCCAGCACAGTGGTCCACCCAGACTGAGCCAGGCTGCCAAAGCCAAACGCCACTGCCGAGTAGCAAGGACAACAGCTACAGCTTCCTCTCACAGCCGTTGCACCTACAAGGCATTGAAGGCACGCCTGCGCCGCAGTACCCTGATGGTGTCCCGCCTCCAGCAGGAGCTCCACCACTTTTCCAACCAGTTGGAGGGGCTCCACGTAGAGCACGCCTTGCTCCGCCAGGAGCATGATGCCCTGGCCCAAAAAGTTGACAGCATCCGCCCATAGTGTCCCTTGCCCCTTTTTTAGAGACTTTTGGGGGGTGGGAATTGGGAGTTGGGTTTTTGGGGACTTTTGAAGGACAATCGTTGGGGTTAGGGAGGGTCTTGCGGGAGATTATTTTGTTAGGGATATAAATATACTTTTTCAAACTTTATCTGAGCATACCCGTTTCTTACTGCTTGCCTGGTGGGTGGGGGTTTAACGTTGACTTTGTTTTCCTGAAAGTTTAGTTCCATTTTCTTCCTTTAAGTGTAAATGCCCAAATGTTTTCAACACTAAGTGCCTCTCACAGACGAAGTGAATCCAAGAGTCCTAGGACTTTAGTAGTACTACCTTCAGTCTCTCGTCTCTCGTACTAATACTCCATTATACCCCCAAACCACCAAACGCTTATCTTACCTGTAATTTGTGTTTGAAAGTAGGGCTAGACCCAGGGCTGGCTCCACGGGAAACAGCGAATATGGTTGGCAATCTTGGTCGGATAAAATTTCCTCATAGCGGTGGTACTAGTGGTGTGACACAGTGGCAGTTGCATGCCTATGAAAAAAAAGAAAATGAAATCTGGTTTGTCCTCCTGAGCAATTCAACGGTACAACTGAGAATATAGCAGGTGACAGAAGTACAGTAGAACAGTGCCACATTGTAGCCTAACAAATGGTAAAGTATAACTACTAATTCGGTTGAAGTTCTTTCACATTAGCAATGGTTCTTTGTCAAGCAGAGTAAGAATATATCCTCGGATTTCTTCACCAGCCTGTTGCTATCACCTTATCCTCCCCAGCAAGTGTGTGGATTTATTGCTGTCATTTAGTCACACATCAATCAAAACCACACAGCCCGGGGGAAGAGGGTTAGGGTTTGAAAAATGGATGGGTACGGGGGTTTTTGGGAAAGGTTTTGGGAGACAAGAAAAAATAGCACAGCATAGACAAACAATTGTGAACATAAACAAATCTTTGAGTACAAACCAATCCATCAATCTTTGAAAGTGCATGCACTACTGCATACATGTCAGTGAAAAGTAAGTAGTACATTCGACAACTGTGGAAGAAAGAATGCGACAGTACAGGGCCTGTGTGGAATTATTGATAACGATATTCAACATTAGGTCTCTGTACTTAGCCAGATACCCGAGAGCCTTGCTGGTCACTATAATCCATTCACAACAACACTCAATGGGGTTGGTCTGGAAGGTATAGTAGATAGAAAAGGAGAAATTGCTTTTTTTCTAGGTGTCCCCTCACTCACCAGGGTTGCCCCTTGGTGACATGCTTCATCATTGGGGCCATCCCAGTCCTCTACGGCCTGGGGCGTGCTGCGACTTGCGAATTACGTAGGAGCACTTACAAATGACTATGTGTGGTGCAGATGTGATAGTGGAGTGGACTAAGTGATGTGTTAAGGGATCAATTTAGAAGCAGAGAGAGATCCAAGAAATGCAGTCACAGTCAGAGAAAAAGGCAAGGGATACTGTATCTATGTGGTTGTAGTGGTCCTGTTGGAAGTGGTAAGTAAGTTGCCTGCAGAAAAAAAATCCTCCTTTTAGCGGCACTCCTCCATTGCAGCCGACGCTTCGTCCATCGATGTTGGTCACCAGAAGACACCCTGTAAAAAAAAGCACAGCATAGACAAACAATGGAACATAAACAATTCTTTGGGTACAAACCTATCCATCAATCTTTGAAAGTGCATGCACTACTGCATGCATGTCAGTGAAAAGTAAGTAGTACATTCGACAACTGTGGAAGAAAGAATGCGACAGTACAGGGCCTGTGTGGAATTATGGATAACGATATTCAACATAAGGTCTCTGTACTTAGCCAGATACCCGAGAGCCTTGCTGGTCACTATAAATCCATTCACAACAACACTCAGTGGGGTTGGTCTGGAAGGTATAGTAGATAGAAAAGGAGAAATTGCTTGTTTTCTAGGTGTCCCCTCACTCACCAGGGTTGCCCCTTGGTGACATGCTTCATCATTGGGGCCATCCCAGTCCTCTACGGCCTGGGGCGTGCTGCGACTTGCGAATAACGTAGGAGCACTTACAAATGACTATGTGTGGTGCAGATGTGATAGTGGAGTGGACTAAGTGATGTGTTAAGGGATCAATTTAGAAGCAGAGAGAGATCCAAGAAATGCAGTCACAGTCAGAGAAAAAGGCAAGGGATACTGTATCTATGTGGTTGTAGTGGTCCTGTTGGAAGTGGTAAGTAAGGTGCCTGCAGAAAAAAAATCCTCCTATTAGCGGCACTCCTCCATTGCAGCCGACGCTTCGTCCATCGATGTTGGTCACCAGAAGACACCCTGTCCACTGCCTGCCTGATGCTGAATTGTGGCTCGCTACTGTGAAGCCTGACTCCATCCTTTTTTCCCCATTGCAGAGACTGAAACCCAGCCTGAAATTATTCAACGAAAAACAGGAAGTGATATAATATTACAACACCACTGATAAATAAATATGAGGTATGTAGGCTGTGGAGTGCAAAAAGTCACAATTTGATTTTCCTAGTAGACAGTACAATATTTTTGAAAGTGCGTACTCTGAGTCACCTTTTGAAGGATAAATAAGTATGGGCAAATTAATGTAGCGGATCTTGCCCCTCAAGCTAGGTGTACTGTAAACTGTGTTTTAGAACAAAATTAGATCTTCCTAGCAGTGCTCCCACCCAGACCCTTACTAAAGCCAGTCGCAAAAATGTAGAAGACCCCCAATCAAATCTCAAAAAACGAGGCCTAGCAGAAAACTGGTGACAAAACTTACTTTGAAAGTAAAAGTAGGCCGAAGTACCCCCTTCCTAATTACCCCTTACCCACCGTGGATTGCATTCAAACCACTTGCAAGCAACCAAGCAAAAGTAGCCATAGCCAGCATCGCTCCAAGACTCGAAATCCACCCCACTCAAACACATGCAATAGAAATACTGCTAACCCTAACGAACCCTAAGTTAAGAATAGTGGCAAAGGCTTTCTTTAACTATGCCAAATCCCCCCTTTCCCACCATGGATTTTCTTCAAATGACTTAGTTGCAACCAAAATTACACATTCTCACGAGTGCTCTAAGACCCCAGAACTCAGTTGCAAAAATCTAGAACACCCCGAAACACATGCAATCCTGCTGCTAGGGCTAACCCTAACGAACCCTAAGTTACAAAAAGTGCCAAAAGGCTTTTCCGCAAGGATTTTGTCCCAACCACTTCTACCCGGTATTAGACCTTCCCAGGAATGCCCCAAGACCCAGCAACCCACCCGCCAAGAAGCATAACACCCCCAAACAGGCCAAAAGCAAAATCTCATACTTGCAATATTTCTGGGCCTTCGGTCCAAACGCGCTGCGTAGCTAGGCCATAAGTCGGGGTTGCCACGACGGATTTCCTGAAAAGCAAATGCAATCAAGATTAGAGTGTCCCAGCAGTGCTCCCAGACCACGAAAGTCACCCACAAACACCAGGAAGCCCCCCAAACAGGCCCCCGAAAACGCTACATAGAGCAAAATGTCAGAAATAGCCCCAAAAAAAATCGGCCTGGATTTTGTCCCAACCACTTCTACCCGGTATTAGACCTTCCCAGGAATGCCCCAAGACCCGGCAACCCACCCGCCAAGAAGCATAACACCCCCAAACAGGCCAAAAGCAAAATCTCATACTTGCAATATTTCTGGGCCTTCGGTCCAAACGCGCTGCGTAGCTAGGCCATAAGTCGGGGTTGGCACGACGGATTTCCTGAAAAGCAAATGCAATCAAGATTAGAGTGTCCCAGCAGTGCTCCCAGACCACGAAACTCACCCACAAACAGACGGAACCCCCCCTAAGAGCACCTCAAAGGCAAGCAAGTCATCAAAAACACAAAAAAAATTCCGCCTGGGATTTCGTCCAAAACACTTTTATCCGGTATTAGAGATTCCCAGCAATGGCCCCAGAGCCGTCAACCCAGGAGAAAACGAGTAGAAGACCCCCAAACAGCCAAAGAGCAAAAGTACAAAAATGGGGACTTAGTCAATTTTTCACAAATTTCCCAAATCACTCCGCGCGCGCTCTGCAGCTAGGCCCTAAGTCCCCTCTGCCACCATGGATTTGCTTCAAACCTCTTGCAAAGTAAAGTATATATAGCCAGCAGTGCTCCCAGACCACGAAACTCACCCACAAACACCAGGAAGCCCCCCAAACAGGCCCCCGAAAACGCTACATAGAGCAAAATGTCAGAAATAGCCCAAAAAAAAATCGGCCTGGATTTTGTCCCAACCACTTCTACCCGGTATTAGACCTTCCCAGGAATGCCCCAAGACCCGGCAACCCACCCGCCAAGAAGCATAACACCCCCAAACAGGCCAAAAGCAAAATCTCATACTTGCAATATTTCTGGGCCTTCGGTCCAAACGCACTGCGTAGCTAGGCCATAAGTCGGGGTTGCCACGACGGATTTCCTGAAAAGCAAATGCAATCAAGATTAGAGTGTCCCAGCAGTGCTCCCAGACCACGAAACTCACCCACAAACACCAGGAAGCCCCCCAAACAGGCCCCCGAAAACGCTACATAGAGCAAAATGTCAGAAATAGCCAAAAAAAAAATCGGCCTGGATTTTGTCCCAACCACTTCTACCCGGTATTAGACCTTCCCAGGAATGCCCCAAGACCCGGCAACCCACCCGCCAAGAAGCATAACACCCCCAAACAGGCCAAAAGCAAAATCTCATACTTGCAATATTTCTGGGCCTTCGGTCCAAACGCGCTGCGTAGCTAGGCCATAAGTCGGGGTTGGCACGACGGATTTCCTGAAAAGCAAATGCAATCAAGATTAGAGTGTGCCAGCAGTGCTCCCAGACCACGAAACTCACCCACAAACACCAGGAAGCCCCCCAAACAGGCCCCCGAAAACGCTACATAGAGCAAAATGTCAGAAATAGCCAAAAAAAAAAATCGGCCTGGATTTTGTCCCAACCACTTCTACCCGGTATTAGACCTTCCCAGGAATGCCCCAAGACCCGGCAACCCACCCGCCAAGAAGCATAACACCCCCAAACAGGCCAAAAGCAAAATCTCATACTTGCAATATTTCTGGGCCTTCGGTCCAAACGCGCTGCGTAGCTAGGCCATAAGTCGGGGTTGGCACGACGGATTTCCTGAAAAGCAAATGCAATAAAGATTAGAGTGTCCCAGCAGTGCTCCCAGACCACGAAACTCACCCACAAACAGACGGAACCCCCCCTAAGAGCACCTCAAAGGCAAGCAAGTCATCAAAAACACAAAAAAATTTCCGCCTCGGATTTGGTCCAAACCACTTTTAGTGCTTCCCAGCAATGGCCCCAGACCCGTCAACTCACCTACAGAGAGGTAGAACAACACCCCCACAAGTGCTGAGTCTTTCTTCATTGGGCGTAAACCAGCCCTCTGCTTTGATGGAAATAGGAGTCTGGAGGAGGAGGATAGAGGAGCATGTTCTTCTGAACTTGTGAACCTGAGGAATGCAGACTGCGGCACCTTCAAATCAATTAGCAAACAAGTGAAGACAGTTCTGCTGATGGGCTTGTTTTTGTGATTATCTGATTAAAGTTTGAATTATATTAACTGTGCACAACAAAGAAAGACAGACACACAGGAATAAAAGTGAATAAGGATGAAAAAGAAAGTTATTGATTCGTTGTCTCATTTTCAGGGCTCGGTATCACAGTCCAGGAATAAGAATAAGGCTTTGTCATCATACTCTGCGAATTCAGACAGGGTGAGCTCAGTGTCACCTGACAGAGTAGAAATTCCCTCATCTATGTTGCTGGCCACCTCCTCTTCATCCGGCACGCTCTCTCGTACTCTGAAATCTGGTGGTATGAGGTGCTGATTCATCTTGATCATTGTTAACCTCTCCACATTTTTGGGCGAGAGGCGGCTCCGTTTGGGAGTTACAATCCCACCAGCCGCACTGAAAACCCGTTCAGAAGACACGCTTGCGAGTGGGCAAGACAAGTAGTTTAAAGCCAGGTTGGTGAGCTGTGGCCACAATTCTTTTTTCCCATGCCAATACGCCAATGGGTCAGAATTAACATAGACCTCTGTTGAGTCATTCAGATAGTCCTTCACCATCGACTCAAGGTCCTCATCCAAGGTTCCTCCACTTTGCTTAGCTCTTGCTGTGCCTCTGACCTTTTGAGAACCAAACCCACGCAGAGCTAGCCAATCCTCTTCAGCCTCCAATGTTTCTGTTGTCTTTCGTGCAGATGATCCGGTTGCCGGTGTCTTTAACGGCTGAGAGGTCACTTGTGCCACAGCCGCAGGTGCAGAAGTGGATTGTTTTGACTGGGGATGGCCTGCTGATGTACTGCCATTTCCTTCAATTTCCAGCCGTTCTGTTTCAAACTTCTTGGCTGACAAGGCTAGCCAACGTTTGTACTTTGGAACATGTTCATCATCAAAAGGAAAGAATGCTTGGCCTGCCAGCGCCTTTTTGTAGCGTGGATCCAGAATAGTAGCACAAATGTAATGCTGTTCTGAGTGGATCTTTTTAAGACGTTCATCACCTTGTAGGAGCTCTAATAATTGCTCAGCCAGAAGCAAAGAGTCTTGGTTTTTGTCATCTTTTCCAAACACAGAACACACCTCCTTCAGTTGGTCCTCCAGCATGTACAACAATGGGATAGCTTTTCCCAAATTAGAGTCCTCCTTGCTGACTGCACGCGTGAAGAACTCAAAAGGACGAAGCATGCGTGTCAGGCTTTCAACTATGTTCCATTGCGGCCCACCCATCCTCAGCTCCTCTGTACCCTCTTTAAGGAAATATTGATCGAGTTCCGTATACTGCTCATACAGACGCTCAAGCATGTAGAAGGTTGAGTTCCAACGTGTTACCACCTCCTGGATGAGTGCTTTCACTGGCATTTTACGTTGATATAGCAGGCTCCTCAGCTGCTTCCGGGCCTTAAAAGAATGGCTGAAATGCTTGCACATTTTTCGGCAGGTGTCCAATACACTGTACGCTGCACTGCCTTTATTACCCAAGAATTTTTGGACAACCAGGTTTATACAGTGCGCCAAACACGGCACTCTGAAATAGTAACCGTCCCTCATGGCCTTAACTATATTGGCGCCATTGTCCGTGGAAACATAACCAACCTTGCGTTTTAGTGGGGACAGCCAGTTAAGGACCTTTGTGTTAAAGACATCCAAAATGTTTTCTGCTGTGTGACGTTTCTCCAAACCAAACATGGCTAGTGTTGCATGTTTCCGAGCACCTTTAAAAACAATGTTCGTGTCAACACCTGCGTTTAGCTTTGCTTTAGCCCCTGAAAAAGAGACCCAGTGTGCAGTGATGCACATGTAATCAGCGCCTGCGCCACTGGTCCACATGTCTGTTGTCAGATGTATAGTGTGAACAGCACTCTTCTGCAAAGCTGCCCCAATCACCTTCAGAACATCTTCATGTAGTGCTGGAACCGCAACTCGGGCAAAATAGAACCGGCTAGGAACCTTCCATTTAGGGCAGAGCGCTGTCACTAATTCTAGAAAACCAACCCCTTCTACAAAAGAAAAAGGGAGAAGGTCCAGAGCTAGCATTTTAGCCAGCTTAGTGTTATACAGACGGGTCATTGGGTGGTTGCGTTCATATTGCGCTTCTGTAAACAACATCTTTTTAATGTTGCCCTGGACCAAGGATTTACGGGATGATGATGATCTCTTCGACCCAGTTACGCTCGCTGATGAACTTTTCCGCATTGATGTCTCACTCTCTCCCACACTCTTAGTGTGGCTCCCATGGGGTGTGCTGCTGACAGGGGAACTGGGTGTAAGTGAAGTGTTTGAATCGTCTTCTACCTCCGCGTCATCATCAGATGAAAAATCAACGTTTTCATTGCGTGCAATTCGGGCTTCCTTGATCGTGTGTAGGTGCGCAAACCATTGGACATCGTGCGTTCTCCTAAGATGACCTCTCTGGCCTCCGGTACCATAGTTGGAACCCAACTTACCACGACTAACTCGAAGCTTACAAATGCTACAAATGGCTACGTTTTCCTTTTTTGGGCAAACACTAAAGAAGTCCCAAACTGGAGACTTGAAATGTCTTGGGCGGCCGGAGGAGGCGGCGATACTGGTGGTGGTGGTCCTGCTGCTAATGCCAGATGAAGTGGAGGATGTGGATTGCCGAACTTCAGTACGTTTTGCACTTTCACCACCACAAATTGAGGTCGAGGTGGGTACCTTCTTGCGAGGAAGAAATATGGAAGCGGTAGGTTTTGGTGTACTACTTAACTCCAAATCTAATGATTCCATTTCCATTGCCTCCTCGTCGACATCATCATCACGCTCAGCAGCTTCTCGGGATAGGGTCAAAATGTCTCTTTGCTGCATGCCCGGTGGGGCTGCAGTGACCATTGTGATGACTGGCTCGTCGTCATCGTGAGAGGCTTCATCACCAGCAGTATCTGTCACTTCTTGTTGAGCCTCATCACACTCCATAGGTTTGAGTTTTTGGACGACCTTCCTTTTACGCTTAGGTACCGGTGTCAGATCATGGTGTGCCTCACTGTCAGACCGCAGTTGTGGTTCCCAAGACAGATCACTTGCATCAGAACGAGGTGGGCTTGAAGAAGATGTAGACACCCCCCTTGATCTTTTCCTTGCTAGGGATGTGGAAGACAATGAATGATCATCAGGAGGAGTGGCTTCCAATGATACCTCGGCTTCATTGTCGATTTCCTGATGTGCCCCTACTTCGGGAGGAACAACTATTGTGGGCACTTGTGAACCTCCATGCACCTTTGCTTGCGCATCTCCTTTTGCTGCCTCTCCTTCCACATGTACTTGGGCGTGTACTTGCACATGGTGTTGTTGTTGCGGCTGTGGTTGTTCAACACTTGTCAGATGAGTTACAACAACCTGTGTTGATTCAGGGACATTGCTGCTACTTTCTTGCGATGAGCCAACATCACTGGTCGATGGTGATTGGAGAAGTACACTGACTGCCTCTGAAGCACTCAAGGGCTTTGACTTAAGTTGGCGTGGTGGTGGAGGCACTGAACCCAATGGAGCAGGGGTGCTGCTCCCAGCTTGGTCCCCAGCAGATCCTGCTGCTGCAGGCGTACTTTTTTTTTTTCTCCCAAAAAACGTGGCGGGTGGCACACCAGCCTCCTTGGTAACTTGCTTCTTCTGCTCCTTACTAGCAACTTTCTTGCTAGAGGAGCTACGGAGACCTTTCTTTGGGGCCATCTTCTTCAGAGCAGGTCAGACAGCAGGCCGCAGTTGCACGAATTGTAGAGTTGTCTGAGGCCAGACGTGACGTCGCGTGACGTTATGCTGCACACACACACCGCTGCAGGACTTCTTCCTGGCACTGGTGGTTCTCTTGAGTCTTGTGCACCTAAAAAAAATGGAAGACAGAGGAACATCAGTTCAGTTATACAGCACAAAAAAATCGAAAAACACTGCAAAATCAGCACAATCACAATCCATCCATGCCCTCCATAATGTTTAAATTCAAGACAACCCACAGAAAGACTAGGCCCATGCAAGACTCACTACCCCTGGGCATAAATAAAGGTTGAAAAGTAGGCAAAATGGTTGGAGGCCTAACAACAAAGCCTGCATTCAAAATGGCCACTTGCCTGCCAGCACATGGCCAGTGCCTGTAGCTGCACTCAAAATGGCCACCAGCCACATGGCCTGTCCCTCCCCATGAACACCCCCAAAAATCGAAAAACACTGCAAAATCAGCACAATCCCATTCCATCCATGCCCTCCATGATGTTTAAGTTCAAGACAGCCCACAGAAAGACTAGGCCCATGCTAGACTCAAATACCCCTGGTGAAAAGGCCACAAGTACAGGCCCAAAAAACGAAAATCACTGAAAAATCTGCACAATCCCATTCCATCCATGGCCTCCATGATGTTTAAATTCAAGACAACCCACAGAAAGACTAGGCCCATGCAAGACTCACTACCCCTGGGCATAAATAAAGGTTGAAAAGTAGGCAAAATGGTTGGAGGCCTAACAACAAAGCCTGCATTCAAAATGGCCACTTGCCTCCTAGCACATGGCCAGGGCCTGCCTGTACCAGCACTCAAAATGGCCCCCACCCACATGGCCTGTCCCCATGAACACCCCCAAAAATCGAAAAACACTGCAAAATCAGCACAATCCCATTCCATCCATGCCCTCCATGATGTTTAAATTCAAGACACCCCACAGAAAGACTAGGCCCATGCACCACTCACTACCCCTGGTCAAGGCCCCAACAACAGGTCAAAAATCGAAAAACACAGAAAAATCAGCACAATCCCATTCCATCCATGCCCTCCACGATGTTTAAGTTCAAGACAGCCCACAGAAAGACTAGGCCCATGCTAGACTCAAATACCCCTGGTGAAAAGGCCACAAGTACAGGCCCAAAAACGAAAATCACTCAAAAATCTGCACAATCCCATTCCATCCATGGCCTCCATGATGTTTAAATTCAAGACAACCCACAGAAAGACTAGGCCCATGCAAGACTCACTACCCCTGGGCATAAATAAAGGTTGAAAAGTAGGCAAAATGGTTGGAGGCCTAACAACAAAGCCTGCATTCAAAATGGCCACTTGCCTGCCAGCACATGGCCAGTGCCTGTAGCTGCACTCAAAATGGCCACCAGCCACATGGCATGTCCCTCCCCATGAACACCCCCAAAAATCGAAAAACACTGGAAAATCAGCACAATCCCATTCCATCCATGGCCTCCATGATGTTTAAATTCAAGACAACCCACAGAAAGACTAGGCCCATGCAAGACTCACTACCCCTGGGCATAAATAAAGGTTGAAAAGTAGGCAAAATGGTTGGAGGCCTAACAACAAAGCCTGCATTCAAAATGGCCACTTGCCTCCTAGCACATGGCCAGGGCCTGCCTGTACCAGCACTCAAAATGGCCCCCACCCACATGGCCTGTCCCCATGAACACCCCCAAAAATCGAAAAACACTGCAAAATCAGCACAATCCCATTCCATCCATGCCCTCCATGATGTTTAAATTCAAGACACCCCACAGAAAGACTAGGCCCATGCACCACTCACTACCCCTGGTCAAGGCCCCAACAACAGGTCAAAAATCGAAAAACACAGAAAAATCAGCACAATCCCATTCCATCCATGCCCTCCACGATGTTTAAGTTCAAGACAGCCCACAGAAAGACTAGGCCCATGCTAGACTCAAATACCCCTGGTGAAAAGGCCACAAGTACAGGCCCAAAAAACGAAAATCACTGAAAAATCTGCACAATCCCATTCCATCCATGGCCTCCATGATGTTTAAATTCAAGACAACCCACAGAAAGACTAGGCCCATGCAAGACTCACTACCCCTGGGCATAAATAAAGGTTGAAAAGTAGGCAAAATGGTTGGAGGCCTAACAACAAAGCCTGCATTCAAAATGGCCACTTGCCTGCCAGCACATGGCCAGTGCCTGTAGCTGCACTCAAAATGGCCACCAGCCACATGGCATGTCCCTCCCCATGAACACCCCCAAAAATCGAAAAACACTGCAAAATCAGCACAATCCCATTCCATCCATGGCCTCCATGATGTTTAAATTCAAGACAACCCACAGAAAGACTAGGCCCATGCAAGACTCACTACCCCTGGGCATAAATAAAGGTTGAAAAGTAGGCAAAATGGTTGGAGGCCTAACAACAAAGCCTGCATTCAAAATGGCCACTTGCCTGCCAGCACATGGCCAGTGCCTGTAGCTGCACTCAAAATGGCCACCAGCCACATGGCATGTCCCTCCCCATGAACACCCCCAAAAATCGAAAAACACTGCAAAATCAGCACAATCCCATTCCATCCATGCCCTCCATGATGTTTAAATTCAAGACACCCCACAGAAAGACTAGGCCCATGCACCACTCACTACCCCTGGTCAAGGCCCCAACAACAGGTCAAAAATCGAAAAACACTGCAAAATCAGCACAATCCCATTCCATCCATGCCCTCCATGATGTTTAAGTTCAAGACAGCCCACAGAAAGACTAGGCCCATGCACCACTCACTACCCCTGGTCAAGGCCCCAACAACAGGTCAAAAATCGAAAAACACAGAAAAATCAGCACAATCCCAATTCATCCATGGCCTCCATGATGTTTAAGTTCAAGACAACCCACAGAAAGACTCAGTCCACCCAACACTGAGTACCCCTGGGCAAAAGGCCCCAAAACAGCCCAAAAATCGAAAATTCCAAAATTTTAATTGCAGCAACTGTAATGCCCCAAACAAACTTACTTGTAAAATTTCTAATCCAACAGTGATCCAAAGAAAGTCAAAAAGGCCTCAAATCCAAATATCCAGCAGCATCCACAAAAAGTAATCCTTCCAGCTCCAGACCCAAATGAAAAGTGACCAGGAGATGGACAAAGCACTGGGAGGAGCCTGCTGAACAGGAACAGGAAGTTGAAGACTGTGGGGCACTTCCTTCCTCCCACCCCCCTGCCCCCCTCCCCAAAATGGACTCCTCGCTAAAAAAGTGCAGGCAAATGTCAAACTAAGGAGTTATTCAGATAAAAATCATCATTTCTAGAAGGTTTATGCTGCTTGCTGGTGGATTTCTTGTGCAGAATTGCAAATTTATATTTTCGCTCGCCGCATCTCAAATCTCGCAATTGCGAAGTACCGCGAGACGTGATCTCGCCGTACTCGCGTTGACAAACTATCGCTGGCAAGCCGCGATGACGTAATCGCGCTCGCCAATTCCCGCGGGATCACACAGCAAGATCCAAAATGGCGCAGCACTCGCAAACTATCGAAAAAAACAACTCGGCAAACGATGATAAACGCCGCGCGCCGCAAAAATTGTATCACCAACGCCGCGCGCCGCCAAAAAAATCCGCTGCGTGCGAATTTGCGGATTTTGCGGGAAATTCGCAAATCTCGCGGATTGCGAATTTCCCAAAAATCCGCAAAATCCGCGAGCGTAACGGATTTTCCTTAGTCTAGAACATTAACTTTAGCAGAAAGGAACTATTCTGTGATTGAGCGTGAGGCTCTTGCTGCGGCATGGGGTGTGGAACACTTCAGGGTGTATTTGTGGGATGTGAAATGTGTCATACGCACTGACCACAAGCCTTTGATGAAAATTTTGTCAGCTGGGGGTGCTGGGAAGGGTGCCCCACGTTTAGCCAGGTTCGCAGCCAGGTTACAAGAGTTTCAGTATGAGGTGGTTTTTATTCATGGATGGCGTAACGTTCAAGCGGATTGCTTGTCCCGTTTGCCTCTTGATTGGAAGTCTGTAGATGAAAACTTGTTGTTGGATTTGCATAACGAAGAAGCTGTAGCTTCTGTTGGTGATGTCCGTTGGTGTTCGCTGGGTGTTTTCTCCAAGGCCCAGTGGGTGTCAGAGATGGAGAAAGATTCCATTTTGCAAGGTCTCATTGCTTTGATTAAGAATGGTGCTCCACGTGAGAGTTCAGTTCCGGTCTCTATCAGGTCTTATTGGAAAATTCTGGATGAATTATCTGTGTCCTCTTCAAATATCATCATGAGGGGTGATCGTTTTGTGCCACCTTCTGGTCTCAGGTTACACATTTTCAATCTTGCACATGAAGGTCATTTGGGCCAAGGTTTGACCTCTAGAAGGATCAAACAAGAGTTTTGGTGGCCAGGCTTGGATGAGCAGGTCAAAGGTTGGGTTCAAGCTTGTGGTGCTTGCAAAGACAGTGAGAAGAGGCTGAAGATTGGCAGTCAAAGCGTTATGGGCCAGATAGTTGATCCTGGCAAACCTTGGTGCAATATTTGTTTGGATTTCATTGGTCCTTTTTCTGATTTGTTTGAAGATATGCGTTTTGCCTTGGTGGTTGTGGATGTTCATTCAAGGTGGTTGTGTGTGGAATTCATGCGAGACATCACTACTAGGTCTACTATTTTTGTTCTTGAAGATCTTTTCATGCAGGAAGGAGTTCCTCAAATGATTTTGACGGATAATGGCACTCAGTTAACGTCTAATGACATGAAATGTTTCTTTGACAAATGGGGCGTTAAGCATTCTTGCACGTATTTGTATAATCCCATGGGAAATGGTATTGTTGAAAGGACTAATAGAATGGTTAAAGGCACCATTCAATTGGCTTTAGCCAATGATTTACCGCCCAAGAAAGTCGTTCTTGATATGGTGTGGGCGTATCGCACCACTGTTCATTGTGTCACAGCAAAGTCTCCTTTGCAGGTTATGAGGGGACGCGTTCCTGGTTCTCGGTTAGTTCCTGGTTGGCTTAAGATTTGGATTTCCTCTGAAGGTGAAAGTGCTCCTGTTGTTATTGGAGATAAGATTGAAGTTGGAGATTGTGTGAAAGTCAAGTCTGGTAGGGTTCGTGTGGGTTTGTCTAAGTTCAGGGGTCCTTATTGTGTGGTTAATGTCGGAAAGTTTTTTGTCATCTTCGATGGTGGTGACAGGTGGAACTTAAGGAGAGTGGCTTTGTATCAGAAGGGTGGTTCTGTCGAACAGGTGGTTGAGGATGATGGTTGTTCTGGAGCTTTGTTGGAGGCTGGTTCTTCTTCAGATTCTGCTGTTGAGCTGTTTGCTGATGAGAGTTTGGATGTCGGTGCAGGTTGTGGGGGTAGCCTAGTTGTTCGTCAGGATTCTGCACCTAGAGTGTGTAGGCCTCCCAAATATCTCAATGACTATGTTGTTTATTAATTTCGCAGAATTTGGTTTTTTTAAAATTTCTTTTTCTATTAGGGAAGAAGATGTGTTATGATGTATGTCTTCTATTTGGCTCTTGTGGCCTCGTGGTTGCACTGTGGTCCCGTGGATGCCTGTGTGCATTCTGTATTCTTTTAGATTGTTAGGCTGACGGTACTCGAACAGTGTCAGTTGCACTGGACTGTCGAGGTGGTCGGATGCCAGGCTGTGCTGTTTACTACTTACAAATAAAACCTACCTTCAAACTACGTTGATCTCGTCTGTTGTCTGCACGAACCATCACAACAGAGCGCATGCAATACCTGAAGGTGTACGAGCGCTTTTCGGTAGAACCAGTTGTGATTGTGTGCAGGCCTGGTTTACTGCTTCCTTCATGTTATCTATTTGTCTACTGAGGAATTCTTTTTAGATAGCGGGGACGTTGCCCGAAGAGGTCGGAGAGCTTCACAATAGGAACGGAACTGATACATGAGGAGAACATCACAAGGGAATTATTTACATAAGCAAACGTGAGGCTACATGAGGCTAAAAGACAATTGTGAACAAGCAAAATACAAGAGGTGCAAACGGTGCATCACAGGAAGTTAAAGTGGCATGTGTGCAGGTTACATAGGCGTACAAAGTACAAGAAGAGGTATATTACTGCGGTACATGGCAGACACTCGAGCACTAGAGCAAATGTTATGTAGCGATGTTTATTTAAATACGTTGGTAATCAACGCGAACATTACCCGAAGGTGTACAAGCTCCTCACAGAAGAACCAGTTGCAATTTATGTAAGCCATGTTTACTGCCTCCCTCACAATGTTTGGCAGGAGTTGTGGCTATGTTTAGTTAAATGCGAGTTTATATAGCGCAAACTTTACCCGAAGGTGTCAGAGCACTTTACATAGAATCAGTGACATTACATAGTATTGTGGATTACATGAGTTCGTAAGGGGAATAAGGGGAATAAAATGCTAGAGTTGCTTATGGACATGAGGATAGGGTAAGTGTTTCTATTTACACTTGCAATGTAACTGCTAATTTAGGTGTGCATCGTAAGACCCAGGTACAAGCCTTCTTGCTCCCTTCTTGTAGATACAAGGCCACGCAGCATAGATAGGGCGCAATGACCCGAAACATGTGATTATTTAGTGTGCATTTTCTCCTAGCCCATCCAGCCCCCCCAGGGCCTGGTGTGATGTTTATGTTCGGCGGGGTTGGGGCTAATTTTACGTTTTGTTCTATGTCCATGTAGGCTACCATTCAGAAAAGGATGCCGAAGCACGCCTCGTTGAAAGTCACAGGAGTGACCATGGGTAAACAAGTGTCGGCTCACTGGGGTCAGTGGGCCTGATGTAACAGAAAACAGGTGTGGTTTGAGGCTAACGTGTAACAGATTGTCTGTTGGCAAAGAATTAGACAACAAAGAGGACTTTGGGATTTGATCTGGAGCAGGTATGGTTGGACACACTATCTACGATAGTACAGTCCAAGTGTACCCTGGTTATGTGTGGCTTCTCTCTATAAAATGAGACACCATTGGAGCTGTCACTCTTGGGCCTGGGCGCACCTGCAGTGGTAGCATCAGGTTCAAATCCTGGCAACCGACACGCATACATCCTGTGATTCGGGGGTAATTCTAGGGCATATTATCAAGGACAGGCGATACATTATCGCCGCTATTATCGGCAGGAAACTGCCGATAAAGCGGTGATAACAGCCTTGATAATATGCTCTATGAATTTCCAATCGAAGCCCATGTTAGATGTGAACACATCAACAGGTAGAAGGGTCGTAGCACGCTGGGGGCAGTGTGCTAGGGTCTGGGACACCCAGGTCCTCTCCAGGTGTCAGGATTGTCCCTGTTGTGGGGCACACAGGTTACACCCCATGGAAGTATTACATTCGTAGTCAACTGGTGAATCTGAACTTAGCAGGTAGCTCCTGTACAATAATTGGATGTTTTCTCTTGTAAAACATCGGATGAACCTGGGCAATTTGTTGATTTACTGGGCAATAATTGGGGTGTTCTGTCGGGAAGCAGTGGGAGACTGTGGGCAAATCATGCATGCCCTGTGACAAAATTGTATTGCGTTTTCTTTTGCACATGTGATGTGTCTGGGCATATCTTGCAGCCCATGTGCAATAATGGAATGTGTTCTTTTGTACAGCAACTGGTGCGCAAGCAAGGGACTTTGATCGTGGCGATCGAGTTAGCAAACTAGTTCTCGTATCCGACAAACAGGCTTGGCCTTGGTAGCGTGGGGGGCATTGATGGCCCCTGTCTCATTGCACAGAATCCATTTGGTATATGAGGGGGGGAATGGCTTCTAATGGATATTTTATGTCTCAAATGCAGGAACCGCGTGGGAGAACCTACTCATATGGGGGGCCACCTGAACTATCAACAGGTAGAAGGGTCATAGCACACTACTGGCAGTGTGCTAGGGTCTGGGATTCCCAGGTTCTCCCCAGGAGTCATTACTGTCCCTGTTGTGGGGCGCACAGGTTACACCCCATGGGAGTAATACATTGGTAGTTAACTGGTGTCTGTGCATAATAGTTTGCCCCTGTGCAATAATTGGATGTTATATCTTGTAAAAACAACTGATGCAGCTGGGCAATTTGTTGATTTACTGGGCAATAATTGGGGTGTTCTCTCTGTAAGCAGTGGCAAATCATGCATTCCCTGTGACAAAAATGAAATGCATTTTCTTTTAAACAACTGGTGTATCCCCACATATCACGCATCCCATGTGCAATAAGGGAATGTGTTAGTTTGTACAGCAACTGGTGCGCAGGTAAGGGGCTCTGATCCTGGCAATCGAGCGAGCAAGGCTTACCTGTCAATGCTGGTTAGGGGCTGTTTTCATGGATTTGTTATTTCTTCCAGAAATGCACGGGGTTCGTTCTATAATGGTCAAACCACGCCTAGCAGGCTGGCCTGTCTGGGCTCAGAGCTGGGACAGGGGTAGAATGCACTGGGGCCAGCGTGTGGGGTTCTGGGTCAGCACGTCCAGGACTGGAGTGTAACCTGTTTTCTAATTTCAGGACAATCGGATCAAGTACACAGGCACCACTCTGTGAAGGACAGGTGGGATCGGAAGCAGGAATGGACAAGGGTGCTCCGGGCCAGGAGCCTGAATTCTGTTCCTGGTGAAGTGCTCTTAGGGGGCAAGGTGAACACCCGGTTCTGCGCAATGCAACTGCTGGCCTCAGCTCATAGGTGACAGGAGGGGTAACCACAAGGGTAGATGGGCAGAAGACTGGTATGGTTTTCATTAGGGGGTGCGCAGGGATCTTCTCCAGAACTTATCTGAAGGTCAGTACCTGTGTCACACTATAGGGTTTGCACACAGCAGGGGAGAGGGTGTGTCCAGGTGGTCAGGGGCAATGGTAATGGCAAGTCTGGACTTCTGTAAGCGTGGCTAAGGCCCGCCAAGATCATGAGGGACAATTGCCTTCGGCCCAGGGCATCCTTTTAGCCGTAAGGGGGCCTGGTTCGCTTCTTTTGACATACTGCTGTGGGATACAAATGGGTCAGTTCTGAGGGACGTATGTTCCTTTGGGTAGAGCTCCTTAGAGCAAGGCGTGTGCAGCATGGACCTGGGGTAGGCTTCTTCCTGGGTTGTAAAGTTGATGTGATGGGCCAAGGGGTGCTGCACCATGTGTAAATGATATAGTACAGCAGCTAGTTTGCCAGTTCTGTATGAGATCATCACTAGCAACAGCAGCTGCTTATATGGATAGCAGAATAGCCTCTTTTAGTTCGCCCAGGGTGGGCGGGCAAGGTCAGCAGCTTGGAAGCCGGAAACGAAGTAGAGAAAAATCATATCCGGGACGGAGCAATGTGCACTCAGCAGTCAAGCAAACTATGTTTCAACAGAACCCTGATACACTGCCGGGTATAAGTGCAAGGTTATGGGCTACCCATGAATAGGCCTTTCTGTGTGCAGGGGGCACGAGTGAGCCATTCCCAGGGGGGTGCGATGGGCCTTGACAGTGCTGAAATGGAGGGGATGGAGCACTTATAGGGACATCTCCACAGCACAGTTTGCAGTGATAGTTGAGAGGTTCAGGGACATTAATGATACAGTTCACAGTCCTGTGGAACGGCAGATTTGATCGGGGACTTTGGTTGCTGGGCAGCACAGCTGTCTAGAGGAGGAAAGTGCACGTCCTTGCTTGAGCCGAGGGAGGCCTCTGAATGAACAGGCTGTAGGTAACTAGGTCTATGGCAGTAGGGGGCCCTGGGGGGATGGTGGCCACACCCAGTGCTGTGGCGGAATTACAGGGCGATCCAAAGGCTGTAAGGCACAGTAAGGGTACCCTCTACAGGAGCACAGTAAGGGTGCGAAAGCCGAAAATCCACAGGGAGGTCCTCACGTTGGACCCTGGAGGAGCAACGGGGCTTTGAGGTTGATGGGATTTACCTGCCCAAAGTAGGAATAGACTTATTTCTGCTAGAATATGGCCAAGCATTGGCAGCAGCAGGTTGGAAGTGAAGGGTCACTGGCTTGGAACTCCCGACATGCACTGGAATAGCCTGAAGCGGAAAATTCTTCAGGGACTGGGCAGGGGGGACTCACCACCCGATTTATTGGTAATACACCTAGGAGGTGATGAGTTGGTTCACCTGGGGCGCAGGGGCCTGCTGCACATGATGAGGAGCACTTGGGGCGAATTGAGCAACTTGCTGGGGACCTGTGATATATGGTGGCCCGAAATTACCCCGAGGTTATCTTGGCGGGGCGCACGGTCAGGGGAGGCAATGGAGGCCTCGCGCAGGCGGGTGAACAGCGCAATGCGCAAATTCACTGAGCAAAGAGGATTTGGTTTGGTCAGGCATGGGTTGCTACATGGGAAATGCACATGGTTCTTTGAAGAGGACAGCATACACCTATCCAAAGTGAGGATGGACCATTTCCTGCTAGATTTAGCGCAGGCATTGGTAGCAGCAGGTTGTAAGTGAAAGGGCAATATAAGGTGGGGGGCCCTGGGGCCACACCCAGATCCATGGCGCAGTTACAGGGCGATCCAAATGCTGGAAGGTACAGAAAGGTACACTCTACAGGAGCACAGTAAGGGTGCGAGAGACAATTATCCCCAGGGAGGTCCTCGCGTGGGATCCTGGAGGAGCGATAGTGCCCTGTTAGTGCTACGGGCGGTTGTGGACCGGAGCAACCGGGGGTTGCCTGCAACGCTCCGCCCCCGTAGTGTGGAGAGGCATGAGTAAGGGGTGGACTGGAGGTCCGCCGGGGGGAGGGGCTAGCCCTTCCCCCAAATTGACAACACCCCCGCGGTTAACACCACTGGGGTTTATGGCTTATCAGGTGGGCAGGTGGCGAGGGGCTGCCTGACCCTGGATCACCCGTAAGATAACCCAACATGTTGGCATAATGATTATGCAAATAAAGCTGCAACAACTTTCTCCACCAAAACAATGTGTTGTGTCTGTTATTATGAGAAATTGTTGTGAGCGGGCGGGGGTATGGGCCGAAGTTGGCACTAAGAGTGTGGAGAGGAAAACAATCCTTGCAGGAAAGGTCAATTCCCCATCCCCGTCAAAACTTGCATTAATGACAGGAATAGATCTGTTGTGATTTGGCCAACGCACACAGAGACTTACATTATGCACGGGGAGGCCGTGAAGCCTTGCCCTCCCGTTGCCAAACTGGCAGCCGAATGCTGGAAAACCCCTCCACTGTGGATGAGACCCACGGAGGCGGGTGCGGGCCCTCGAGGTTAGGTACTGATGGTGCGCTCCTGGCGTGCACATGTGTGATGGTGTGACGCAGGCGCCGTGAGCTGTCACCGGCGCCCCATGCACCGTTAGTGGTAATGAAAACAAGCCTGCCGGCTCAAAATGGGGTATATTGTCCACATAGACATGATCTTACTCATAAGGTAGTTGGTTGTTACTATCTCTGTTTTTAACACCATCATTGCTGCAGCAATTTCCCTGCTGTGCTGAAGAACTAAGAAAACAGTGCAATCATGACGAGCTCAGCAATCATGATGAGCTCAGCTCGTCCATAGCGTACGAGAGGTGTACCTCATGACGAGCTGAGCTCGTCATGAGCATCGAAGGAGATAAAGAAAGATGACAATACTAATTTCAGTGATGCTTATTACAAATGAGTCAAAAGGATTAACCATGGGTATCCCGTATAGGTCGTGCACTGACACGAAATCAAATAGGTACTGCCATGTTAAATGAAAAACATAATTAATAAACCTATATTCATCCATACAGCATCGCCTCAAAATTCTACCTATAGGTACAGGCTTCTTCAAGATATCTTCTGAGATGACAAAAACTCTTTCAAAGAAGCTCTTTGGTAATGGGCCCGTAACAGATGGAAGATTGGAACAGACAGAGACAGATATGTAAGGATAAATGAAACTCTTAAGATTCACATCTGATAAAGGTGCACAATTTATGTTTAACAAACACAACAACATAGCATTTGGACGATAAAAAATACAAACAAATTTACATTACAGTGTAACAAAACCAAAAGAGCTATTGAAATTTGAACAGTTTGTAGCACACAAAAGGCTTGTGCTGACACAGGGGGAGCCATACTAATCCAGAGTACTAGCAACTACAAATCTGAGATGCTGACAAGATTGGATGTGGCAGAGAACTACATGAAATTGAAATCAGACCCCACAAAATAAATTTCTGAAAGCATCAGGAGAGTAACAAATGTAAACCTAGAAGAGGGGTTCCTGACACCACAATCACATCTTATTACATTTAGGTTGTCTTTTGTCCTGATGAAGTTCCGCATGCAAAGGTAGAAAATGATCGCGCAAGACGGGTCGAAATTCTCCTCCTTTGGCCTGCACTACTACCTTTTGACCCTGGTTAAGTGTTCAGAGGTCAGTTAAGGAAAAAGATAATGGATTGATGTTGTATACAGGCTTAACATTGGTTTGATCAACTGAATCGCTTAAATCCAACCAGTGTTGTATATATAAAATAGGGTATCTTTACTTTTCATTTATTCTGATTGTTTCCTTCCCTGAAGTCCGGTCACAAGAGGGATAGTGAAGGTACCAAGCGGGTGACTAGCAGTGAAGGTGGTGTGCCATTTTGCTATCACCCCCCTCCCGAGACCCATGGTGTAATTAATGATTACACCCCAAAATAAACTCGGTTACTCTCAACACGAGGTCCATTAAACGAATTTTGTTCTTAATATTTTTCACATTAATAACCTCTGGTTAGGGTGGGTCTTAGCGCACCCACGTCGTCGAGGTTCACCTTTCCCTGGCCCTGACGAATGCCTCATTAATTATTACACACAGGCAGAAACATGTTGACCACACACTAGTGGATATTGCTGAACAATTTATTCAGTCCCTTTATCCCACACTCTGTTTTTATACATGTCTGATTGGCTATTAATAAAATTTGTTTTTTGACACAATCAAGACATTTTTAAGTCACTTTCACTTCTCACTGAACACACAATACCAGCTCCGCAGTAATTCTGGCGTCGAAGCACACCAGGGTGGCATTCGGCCTCTCCTGGTGGGGCCCAATGATGAATCATGTCACCAACCACGTTGGTGAGTGAGGGTTTTATTAAGAACCTAGTTGGATTCTAAACGTGTGCCCTATTCTTAAAAAAGGCACTCTTTTGGTGTTATGATCATCTTTTTATTATTCTAAATTTGTGGGAAATCTTAAACTCTAAGGAGTTTACATTTACTATTCCCACTCCAATATAAGCCAACTTAGAGAAGATGTTGGACAGTAAAGGGGTGACCTTTACTATTCCCCTGCCAATCTAAACCAATTTGGGGAAGGTGTTGGATGCTAAAGTGTTGTAACTTAATATTCCCACTCTGATATAAACCAACTGAGAGAAGGTGCTGGACACTAAAGAGTGACATTTAGTATTCCCACTCCATTGTAAACTAACTTAGGAAAGTTATTGGACACTTAAAGGATGAAACTTATTATTCACAATTCCATATAAACCAACTCAGGGAAGATTTTGGACACTAAAGGGGAACATTTACTATTCCCACTCCTAACTAAACAAGCTTGGGGAAGGTGGTGGACACTAATGGGGTGAGATTTACTATTCCCACGCCAATCTAAATCAATTTAGGGAAGTTGTTGGACAGTAAAGGGGTTACATTTACTATACACACTCAAATCTAAACAAACCTAGTGAAGGTGTAAAAAACTAAAAAATGAAAAATAATTCAATTCAATTCAAAATGAAACTTTTCATATACAATATCATTTTTTTAATACAAACTACATAATTAACGACATATTATCACACTTAAGTAAATTATATTCATTTCCAAAATGTTATATTATAACCTTAACTTTAAAATATTGCATTAAAAAAATGTTATGAATATTTTCTACCATTCAAAACAAATTTTAAAGTACAAGTACAGTTTTCTCTTAAATACATTTTTGGCATTATAAATGTTTCTTTCTTTCTAAATGTTATTTTACCATTTTTAAAACAATTCTAAAAATGTTATACAAAAACAATCATTTTAATGTAAACATATAAATACATTCAAATGTAAAATTATGTAATAGACATTCAAAAATATTTTGTAATTTTTTAAAATATTTAATCATTTATTTAAAAAAAACATCAAAATATATCTTGTTTAACATTAAATATCAAAATAAAATAAACAACATGCCATATAATAACATTTATTTTTAAAATCATAAACATTTTTGTATATCTAAAAATTTATTAACTTAAAATAAAAAATTATAATACACAGGTTTTTAAAAATCTACCCACCCTTATCCCTATTAACTCAAACTCCCTCTACTAAAACATTTTTAATTCTTAAAAAACGATAAAAAATTACAATTGATAAATTATAACAATTTAAACAATGAAAACTATTCTAAAATTAAAACATATAAAAAAAGATATAGACACATAGATTTAAAAAATTCATTGCACAATATTTTACACACAAAAACAGTACTATATCCAACAATATTTCTTGAATTGATATTTATTACATCAATATTAAAATCAACACTTAAAACTATATTTTTACCTTTAATATTCCTGTCCATAAAGTATATGAGATCTGGGTAATCTTGACATGATATTTCTGCAACACAACATTTTTATTCCATATCACCAAGTCGGGTGGGTTTCATCTTACTTTTATACACAATTTTCAGACAAGAAATGTGAATTCAATGTCTAAGGTTTCAGAAATGGTTTGGGCGTTTCTCTATAAAATGTAATTTTGTGGGTGTTCATCACATACAGCCTTTGCGGAAGGCGATGTCTCTTGCAGCAGGAAGCCATGATTCTGGTTGTAAGGAATATCCAAAATAATTGCACAATGATGTGTGAGATCTCTGCACCTCACTGTCATTAGCCTTCCTAAAACAGTAATAATGGATAGAGCCTGACTAGAAACTTCCCCATGTTGAGGAACTGAAACTAAAGTCCCACCCCACAAGCCTTACCATCTAGGAAATGGCAGTGCTCAGGAAGAGGTAATTAGCAGCTCCTTGTTAAAAAGCCTTCATGTTATTTCGAAAGGTAGTGCTGTCTTCATCCTCCTAAATCAGTGTCTGGGTCAAGCCCATCACATCCTTCTGAGGTGACTCAGAATTTCATTACCACCTTTCTCTTACTATGGAATGTATGCCATGGACTAGGTGCCCAAACAGAAGCTCCAAAGTAATGAGCCCAACTTCTTTATGTGGAATGTTTTGGTAGGGGAACAAGATGTAAATGTACAGGAATTTATATAGCACAAATCACCGAGCGTTTTCTAAGCGCTTGCTTAGGGAACCCGTCCTGGTATTCCCCTGTGAGATAACACCGCAAGGTGAAAGTCAGGCATCCAGCCGCGAGGGGCTGTTGTGGAGATTAAGCAAGCTATTGCCCAGAGTCGCAGAGTGTGAACCCGTGAATCGAGTAGGCACCGGAGCGAGAATTGTCGAGTCCATGGACATTTTAGGACTCAAGACCCCGCCGAGCCGGGAATTGAACCCTAGTACCGGGCTGACCTCTGCTTCCAGGTCTGCCTCCTCTAACCAGTGAGCCACACTTCTCCACCAACAAGAGGCAAATCAAGTTATCTTTTTTCATCCTGAGGTTCTGTGGCAGAGCTCCTATCATGCCCTTGGGGATCTTGTTAAACCTTTTGACCAATCCATTGGTCTGCAGGTACTATGCCATGGGAAAAGAGTATGTCACTCTATCTTGCTGCTTATATCTCTCTCATGTACGAAGAGATAAAAAGCCTGATTTTGAGTTTAGCAAACAGAGAGAAGTCCATCGGGCTGGGGGAGACTCTACCTCTGTCCTCCGCCTGCCAAATTTTAAGTAGACTGCCTGCCCTGCGGACAAATCTATACATTGTAAGGAACCACTGTCATGGTGGTTCCTGTAAATGTAGGAAATGTTTCACAGATGGCTATATCAAAAATGATGACCAGCCATCAAACTTTTCTTAAGTTTTGTATTTTTCAAAAATAAAATCCCAGAGTGGGAGTATGGTTTTAAAAATGAAACAAATTGATTGGTGTCCACCTTAAGGGAGTTGTCTCCCATTGTGTAACAGGGATTTTGTTTCTGGCAGTGATGAACTGTTAGGTCATTCGACCGCCCACTCTAAATTAGATGGACGATCGGATGGCTTACCTTTAAGGGTCACTGCTTTCTAAGCCTTCAAAGGAAGTTCATGCTGGCAGAGCAAGTTTTACTCCATTTGCGTAAACATTGTAGTCCATACACTTCTAAATCAGAGAGGTGGACCAAGAGTTTTGTGGGAAAGTAACTTGGTTGTAACAGGGCACTCTGTTCACCAAACTGTAAATCAGGCCCAAAGTTTGGTCCATTGTCTTGGTGCATCCTTGGCCAATAGAACAAAGAGTCAAGCCTATGCTGGGTCTTTTTATGCCCTAATGTCCTGCTAAGGTCACCTCGTTGGCTGAGACAACATGAATTTCCTGAGGAATATGAGAACTTCTAGACATGCATGGTCTTATAATACAGAAATCCTTCCTCCTTGCCAACATAACACATTCCAACCTCTCTTTTGCTGACCTGTTCTTGGGCTTCCTTCCAAAGTCCAACAAGTGTTAAGTGCTCAACTTGGACATGGTAGAATTTCTCATGGATAGGCCCTCCACCAGCTAACACATCCTGCATCTCTGGCAGTGGCCCAGACTCCTCTTCCTCTGCAGAATGGGTGATGGACACCAAGGCGTGTGTCTTGTTAGATTCTTACCTGAGCCACTCACTACACTTCTCGGGTCCTGACAAATCTGGAATGAACTTTTGAGAAGTGATTAGCTTTGATTCTCTTTTATGTATCTTGTATGTATAGGCAAAGGAAGTGTCTCCATCACATAGTTATACTGCAAGTGATTATGCTTCTAATCATCTTATCCCCTTTACAATACACACACATGTATTCAATGTTATGATCAAGGGTGTATTGTGATAGGGTGATGTTATGAGGGAATGTCATTGTAAAGCCATTCTACAGGTACATATATAGTCCCAGTGCGATCTTGGTAAATGTACCTAGTAGGCATGTGTCACCGAAACCCCCACTAACAAATACATGAGGAAAGTAAAGGGTACTCCACATTTAAAGTGAGAGTCACACATTGGTAATCTTCTTTTGGTGATAACCTAAGGTTATGTTAGAGATAGCTGGCTTATGTATTGGATGTATTGCAACCATTTTCTAGCCCTCAGGAAGAGTAGGCGAGGAATCCTGACAAAACATCTGTTGGCTAGATGTTTTAAAGAAACTAAGGACAAGAAAGGATTGTGGTAGTGAAACCACGTACAAGACATCCTGATTATTCTTGGGTATGCTCCCAAACACTTGATTGTAATATTTGGAGTTTGTGTTTACTTGAGGGGCAGTGGTTGCTCTGCTCCTTCCTTTTGTTAGAGCACCTTGAGAATATTTTTAAGAACTGTGAGAAAAGCTATGCCAACATTAACTCTGACCCCCCACCACAATTTTGCCATATATTGGATTATGTTAGTTTGTGACATAAGAACCAGGATTGGATTGCCTGAGAGATGTCCACCATGTCTTAGATGTGCTTCATAAAGATCCAGTGTCAACAGAGTGGAGTGCAGCCAATATATTGACATGTGCTGGATGGTCTGGGAGAGGTCAGTAGGCGAATTGAGCTCCTGCCCCAGTTTGCCACCACGTCAATGACCACTTCTGAAGTGAAGCCGTATCTTGCCATTACCGTCTCCTGGAACATTCTAAAATAGTGATTCTCTTACTCCTCCTAAAGTAGTTGCTCCTCAAAATATGGGGCAAGATGACAAACACATTTGCTGACATGTCACACAATATGCAGCCATTACAATAAATAACACATTCACCTATGATAGATAAAGCCCATTGTTGTTGCCAATGCTTATGCATTTAGTGGCAGGGCCATCTTATAAGACTTAATGGGAACAATACAAATGCAAAGGAACAGAAAGCTTCTACATGACCAGATGGTAAAAGCTCTTGTTGGGAGCTTGTCAACAGCCTCGGCCATTGCCAAAATTGACCTGGACTAGAGAAATCAAGACAAAATTACACATGGTGGTTGCAAGATTCAAGCAGGTCCTCAAGAAGTTATAGGTGTTATCTGAGCAGTAGTATGTGCTGTCAGTAGAGCATATTTTGAAACAGACTGAAAACCAACTGGAATGTGTCCCAATCAATCTACCTTTTCTCTTTGACTTAGCGACTTCGCCCCATTAAATGATCTTTTGTGTTCATTTCTGGTCTTAGTACAATTATGTAAATTTTGGGTAAAAAGATGCAGCTCAATATCCCAGCACTGGAAGCCAAGATGGCAAAGACCTCGACTGCCACCATATGCTTCCCCCTCGTGCTTAGGTAAGCTGGGATGAAGGAGAACCACACAGTGACAAACACCAGCATGCTGAAGGTGATCAACTTGGCCTCATTGAAACTGTCTGGTAACGTCCGGGCCAGGAAAGCCACAATAAGGGTGATCGTAGCCAGAAACCCCATGTATCCAAGCATCAGCCAGAAGGCCAATGTGGAGCCCTCATTACATTCACTGATGATTCGCCGGGCTGAGCTCCTGAAATTGAGTTCGTCGAACGGTGGTGCAAGAATGAGCCAGACAAGACACAGCATGAGTTGAATAGAAGTACAGATGATGGTGACACACAAGGGCACTTTCAATCCTGTCCATTGCTTGAGCTTGCTACTTGGTCTTGTGGCACTAAAGGCCAGCAGAACTGTGATAGTTTTTGCTAGAATGCAAGAAACACACAGAGCAAATATAGTGCCGAATGTGGTCTGGCGCAGCAGACACGTCCACCAGAGCGGTTTTCCAATGAACATTTGAGGACAGAGAAAGCAGAGCATGAGAGCGCAGAGAAGCAGGTAGCTCAGGGGCAAGTTGTTCGCCTTCACCACAGGGGTTTGGTTGTATTTGAGGAAAATCAGTAAAATAGATACTGAGAAGAAACAACAGCAGATTGAGATGGTGGCCAAGACAGCTCCTAGAGGCTCATAATAGGACAGATACTCGACAGGTTTGGTCACACATCTGTCCTGTCTCTCATTTGGCATATGGTCTTCTGGACACTTGAAGCATTTGATGGAGTCTGAAAGGAAGTAGAGCATCGATCAATGAAAGACAACAGAAAATGTCCAAATTAAAACAATCCAGAGCCAAGAGATCGGTGTGAAACTAAAGAAGAACAATGAAGAACCTTCAGCAGAAAAGGAACTGAAACACTTTTCTCTGCACATTAGGTTGAGTAAAACGAGGACATCATAAAGAAGAAACCTATATTGACATAAAATGATACTATCACTAATTCTAATCTTATATTACCACTAACCCGAGCCACAAGAAAAGCCCCAACTATAACTCTTACCTTAACCACTGCCTTAACCCAGCCCTTACCTTAATCACTGCCCTAACCTATCTCTTGCCTTGATCACTGGCCTTATTTTAGCCCCTACAAAGCCATTTCCCTAACCTATCTATGACCTTAACAACTGCCCAAACCTAGCCCTTACATTAACCACTGCCTTAAACTATCCCATACCTTAACCACTTCCCTAACCTATCCCTTAACTTAACCACTGCCTAGCCTAGCTCTTATCCTAACCACAATCCCTTCCTTTAACCCCTACCCTCATCTTAGCCCTTACCTTAACCACTGCCCTAACATATCCTTAACCTTAACCACTGCCTTAACCTAGCCCTGGTGTTGGGCCAAAGTATGGTCCCAAAAATATTGTGTGCAAAGAATATAGTGTAATGAATATCGAGGGCAAAAATAATGTGAAGGTAAGTAAAGTATTTTCATTAATGAATCCAGGATACAAAGTGGTTCTTGAAATGAAGTTTAATCCAGGAATGAAAGATCCCATCCATATGCAAAACAAACAAGCATCAACTGACTAACATTAGAATCTTCTCATGTCTGCCTATTGCATGACATACTAAATGACATCCTTAATATTCTATATTACAAACCTTAAAGATACAGTGCTAGATATCACAATATCAATATATATATATATATATATATATATATATTGTCCAAACTATACAAAATCAGAAAGATAACTAGGCCTTTTTGACACTCTTGTAGACGACCTAACAATTCCAGAATCATTTTTTTCTTTATTTTTGAACAATGCATTTTCCTTTCCCTTGGCAATTACTTTCTCCTCATTTTGCAATTTCTTCCTAACAATCACCACTCTATTTAAATTCCATATGCAATGATCTTGTGTCTGAACAGCATTGTTAAAAATTTTAATTACTTTGATTGGCTTCATGAACTTTGTTTCTGAACTACCCACCATGCCAGGATGTCTGATCATAACCACATCACCAACACACAACTGTTTTCCTGACACTTTTTTTAGCATCAAAATATGCCTTTCTGCGTTCAGCTTTGTCCTCCTCTTTCTTCATAATTTCATCTTTGTTGCATACACATTCTTTACCCTTCAACACTTCATACTTATTAACCCAGAAAGGTTCAACAGGCGTGTTAGGAATTCTCCCACAAAATAACAAAAAGGGAGTCTCCCTGTTGTAGTCTGAGGTGTATATCGATACTCTTCCACTTCGGCCAATACCTTTTTTTCCAATCTGATGACATGTTCTTAGCTAAAATAATTGTGTCTTTAATTACTTTGTTAAATCTCTCGACCATACCATTGGCCTCTCGGTGGTAAAGAGAACAAGTCTTATGAGTAATACCTCTACAAGATAAATAATGTTCCATTTCCTTAGAAACAAATTGAACACAGTTGTCAGATAAAATTGTTCCAGGAAAACCTTCTTTAGCATATAACTCATTTAAACATTGAATGATATTGCTAGAATCTATCCCTGACAAAAAAAACACTTCTGGCCATCTTGAATACATATCAATGACCAGTAATTAATGACTAGTAATTAGTTCTTCTCCATCACAAAACGTATGTTGAGATCTTTACATACAATATCTAAATATTCCTTCCAAGAGTTTCCAATGCCGACTACGCCAGTAAAGTATTTTCATTAATGAATCCAGGATACAAAGTGGTTCTTGAAATAAAGTTTAATACAGGAATGAAAGATCCCATCCAGATGCAAGACAAACAAGCATCAACTGACTAACATTAGAATCTTCTCATGTCTGCCTATTGCATGACATACTAAATGACATCCTTAATATTCTATATTACAAACCTTAAAGATACAGTGCTAGATATCACAGTAAGTTTCTATGCGTGAGCAAAGTTTTACTATACTTAACTCCACATATATGTAACTTGACAAAATATATATATATCTTCAAGGTAAGTAGATGTGGAGTTAAGAATAATATATCTATCCCTACCTATTTGCACTTAGCTTCTCGATATTTTGGTCTTTGAAATTTTTGACACAATATTCTGTCCACATGCTTTTGTTTAGACCAATATTCTGTCAGACAACCCCCAGCCTTTACCTTAACCACGGCCCTAACTAATCCCTTACCTTAACAACTGCTCTAACCTATTCCTTACCTTACCATTGCCCTAAATGCAGGGCTTTAAGTGGGCCGGGTCCTGCCTGTGCTCAGCAGCAGTAGTTCTAAAAAGCAGGTGCCGAGACAGGTTCCTATCGGGCTCTCCATTTTTACCCTCACTACCCTCAGTCTCAGGGTAAAATAAATAATGTTAGCTCTGCAGTAGTACCACCCTTCACTGCCTTTGATGTAGCTTCAAGATTACTCGTTATAGTACTTTCATAGTCTCATCATTTCAGAATGGAAGCATTTTTAATACTACATACAACGAAGCCATTGTTTTTGCTAATTTATCTTATGCAACTAACATCCATTTGCAAAGCAAAAAGCCCTGGCTTGTTGTAGGTCTAATGATACTTGCTGTGTTATATATTTAGATGCAATGATAGAAACAGCAAAATACAGGCAGCACACTATGCTAAGCATTTTTACCATATGTGTTTTATGCCATGCCCTTAATTACATTGGCCACGCCCCTGTGAGACCCCCCAGTTTTTTCATCCCACTTTAATTCCTGTCTAAATGTGCCCTTACCTTGATCACTGTATTAACTTAGTCCTTACCTTAACCACTCTAACCTAGCACTTGCTCTAGCCCTTACCTTACCTATTGCCTTATCCTAGCCCTTCCTGTTATAAACACAGCGTGAAGATTTGAGGACGTCAGTCTATATTCACTGTTCATTTAACAGGAGATCATATCCCTCAGCAATGGCCGCTATCCGCACATATCGTCATTATACCCCCAACATTCCAAAGGACCTACTAATGTGTACAGGGTGAGGAGAGGAATGGGAGAAACCAAGTGGAAGGAAAATGAGCACAACATACATAAAATAAATTATAATCATTAAAGACAATTTAACACATCCTTCCTCTTAAAAACAAGAAAGTTAACCTTGCATCACTTTTCAAAAAGCAGTTCTCAATCGGGTGGATATCTTAACTTTACTTGTCACAGATCCTTCATCTGGATCATCAGGGACTAGCAACAAGGGAGAGGGCGCTGAAGTGCCCTCATTCCCTTTCACCCTCAAAGATCTATTATCAGGGTTTGCTTCATCTCCTATCTTAATGCATCAGAGTCAATGCACGAGTATGCTTCAATATTATTAATAGCTTCAACAAAAATAAACACAGAAATACAGCAGGTATAGTTAACAGCACTAACTATAACTTGTGCCCCCGCCATGCACTGCTTATGACCTCATGTATCACATCACTTATGACATGTTCCATGACAGTATTTATGACATGACTGATGATATCTCTAATTACATCATTGATGACATTTAAAACATTGTTACTGAGAAATTCACTTAACTATAATTTTACTTTAACCTTTGTTTTTTTCAGTGAATTTCTAAGGTTTTTTAAAATGAAAAGAGATATTTTTATTACACTTAAGTCTCCTGTTTTTTTAACCATTAGTTTTTTTTCAGTGAATCTAAAGTGTTTTTTTTTAAGTGAATGTCCTTTTTATGCGAGTGTATGTCTGATGAATAACTGTGTAACATACATTGTTTAGGCATTATTTTAGTAAAAAACGTGTTATTGTAACAAAATAGGATATGGTTCGCAGTTTGCAAAATCTTTGTAAAATGTGTGTGAGAATTAAACAGCTACATATTTCGATAGAAACTGTTATGTGCTCAGTTATTTGAACTCTGTTATCAACACCTGTCACCAGCAATCATTTTTTGAGGTGTCATTACGCTCATGGAAAACGGATGCACAATCCCCTGCGTGGACCCCAAGGGGGCTGTACTTCTAGCTCTTGTGAACCACTAATGAGATTGTACATTTAGAATTAAGTTAATTACAGTGTTTTACTGTAATTTTGAACAATTTTGAAATTTTGGTCATGTTGTTTAAGGTAGGAAACTTAATTGCATACTATTCTATAGAAGATACAAAATACATTTTTTAAACAGTACCGCCAAACACCTGGGAGCCACTCGCAAGAGGTTATGGGGAGGAAGCACACCCTAAGGAAGGATTCTGATTGGTTCATATTGATGTCTTTATTTAGTAGAAGAAGGGTCCATCCTTTTTTGCTTTATTTTACTATTGGACTTTGGTGAAAATAGGCATATATGATATTTGGCTTGCTCTCCCATCATAATTCTCTTTGAGCAGAACTATTTTATCATCTGATTCAGGTGATCAGCCAGGGGCCTCTGCACCACCTCAGCCAACACAGCCACTCAAGGAATCCTTGGTGTGACAATTCTTCGAAATGAGGTCAGGTGCCAAGAAGATATCTGTGAAGTATGTGACCTGTAAACTTGGCAGCAAAGAGTTCAGTGTGGGAGCAGAAATAAACAACATAGTATGAGTACTACTGGGATGCGCATACAACTGAGATCTATGCATCCATAAAGGCTTGCACGGGCAGAGTTAGCTTGTGCTGCAAAGCTAGACAACTCTACAGGGGCTTCAAGATTGTTTGATCAAGGACATACTGTGCCTGCACAGGTCTAAGTGCACAGGTGGACGATAACCCTGCTTTTGTGAATCACACAGTCTTTTGCTGCTTGTGTAGGCAGATCCTCTTTTCATCAGACACAATCACATCTGCCCAAGAAAAACTAGTCCAAGAGCTCAATTGCACCCCTAGCAAGTAAGCCTGGACGGAGCCTGTGGAGTTTCACTTCGCGGAATTCCATGGAGTTCCCAAAAAGCGGCATGGGATTACACAGAATTCCGCAAATGTGTGTAGTCTCCTGACTCCTTAGCACTTGAGAACACAAAGAGATATCCGAAATCAATCACATCAACTTAAAAAAAATCTAAGACTTTTTTTATATCCACCAGGTAGCAGTACAGTTCTAAAGTACTTTTAGGACTCTACGTACAATTATTGTTTCCACATTCCTCCCTTTCAAGAAGGCAGCAAAGAGCAGCAGGCACACATCCCTGAATGCTTCTTTCTGAACTTCTGTTGCCTCTTTCTGCAGCCCTCATGCCTGTTTCAGAACTTGTGTCGGTTCTTTCTGCACTGCTCTTGCTTCTTTCTGTACCTCTCTTGCAAATGTTTACACCCCTTATACCTGTTCTCTCTTTCTGCTTCTCTTTTAACTGTTTCTGCAGCTCTCTTACCTTTCTGCACTTTTCTTGCTTCGTTCTGCACTGATATTGCTTTTTTATGCACCTCTCTTGTTTCTTTCAGCACTTCTCTTGCATCTGTCCACACCCCTATTCTCTTTTTCTTGCACCTCTTTTGCCTGTTTCTGCAACTCTCTTGACTCTTTCTGTAGTTCTCTTGCCGTTTCTGCACCTCTGTTTTTCCTTTCCGCACTTCTATTACCTCTTTCTGCACCCCTCTTGCCTCTTTCTGCACCTCTGTTGGTTCTTTTTGCACTTCTCTTGCTTTTTTCCGCATCTCTCTTGCTTCTTTCTGCACTGTTCTTGCCTCTTTCTGTACCCTCTTTCTGCTTTATGTACCTCGCTTGCCTGTTTCTGCAGAAAGAAGCAACAGAGGTGCAGTAGGAGGTAAGAGAACAGCAGAAAGAGGCAAGGAAGTTATAGAAAAAGGCAAAAGAGATGCACATAGAGAGAACAGGGGCGCAGACACAAGCATGAGATGTGCAGAAAGAGGTAAGAATGGTACAGTATGAGGCAAGAGGTGCGCAGAAAGAAGCAAGAGCAGTGCAAAAGGAACCAACAGGGGTACAGAATGAGGCAACAGGTGTACAGAAAGAAGCAACAGAAGTACAGAAAAGAAGTAAAGGAGATGCAGAAAGGGGCAAGAGAACCACACAAAGAGGAAAGAGAGGTACAGAAAGAGGCAAGAGAGGTGTACAAAGAGGGAAAAGGGGTACAGAAGAGTGCATAAAGAAGCAAGAGAAGTGCAGAAAGAAGCAATAGAAGCGCATAAAGAGAGAAGAGGGGTGTAGAAAGAGGCAAAAGAAGTACAGAATGAAGCAACAGAGGGGCATAAAAAGGCAAGAGTAGTGTAGAAAAAGGCAACAGAGTTGTAGAAACAGGAAGGAGAGCTGCAGAAAGAGGCAAGAGAGGTACAGAAAGAGAGAATAGGGGTTGGAAAGAAGTGCAGAAAGAAACAACAGAAGTAGAGAAAGAGGCAAGAGAACTGATGCAGAAAAGAGGCAAGAGACTTGCAAAAACAGGCAAAAGAGGTGCAAGAAAGGGAACAGGGGTGCAGGCAGATGCAATAGAGGTGCAGAAAGAGACAGGAGAACTGCAGAAAAGAGGCAAGAGAGTTTCAGAAAAAGGCAAAAGAGGTGCAAGAAAGAGAGAACAGGGGTGCAGGTAGATGCAGGAGAGGTGCAAAAAGAGGCAAGAAAAGTGCAGAAAGAGGCAAGAAAAGCACATGTGCAGAAAGAGGAAGAAAGGCGCAGAAAGAAGCAAAAGACATGCAGAAAGAGGCAACAGAAGTACAGAAAGAGGAAGAAAGGTGCAGAAAAAAGCAAGAGATGTGCATAAAGAACCAACAGAGTTGCAGACAGAGGCCTTGTTGCAAAGTCATCCTGTGGCCTGGGCACCCCCCAACTTTTTCTGACAGGTATGGTGGTAACTGACTGACTGACCCTGGGCTGTGCATAACCGGGCCCAAAGCAAGTGCCATACTGAAAGACACTTAGAATACAGTGAAAACATCTACATACATTAGGGTACACTATGGGTTGTAGCCCTAGAACATAATATGGCAGGGGAATTAAAACTACCTCTAAGTCCCTAGCATATAATAGGGCATAGCAGTTTAGAGGCTGGAAGCCCATTTCTGCACTCGCATGTGTGCACTGCTGAGCATGAGGTCAGTTTAAAAGTAGCCCTGTGTGTGCAGAAAGAGGCAGGAGAAGTAGATAAAGAAGCAACAGAGGTGGAGAAAGAGGGAAGAGAAGTTCAGAAAGAGAGAATAGGGGTGCCGAAAGATGCAATAGGGGTGCAGACATTTGCAAGAGAGGTGCAGAAAGAAGTAGGACCAGTGCAGAATGAAACAACAGAGGTGCATAAGGAGACACGGGTGGTACAGAAAGAGGCAAGAGAGATGCAGAAAGAGGGAAGAAGGGTGCAGAAAGAAGCAATTGAGTGAAGAAAGAAGCAAGAGAGGTATGGAAAGAAGCGAAAGAAGTATAGAAAGAAACAACAGAGGTGCATAAAGAAACAAGAACAGTGAAGAAAGAACCAATGGAAGTGGAGAAAGACGCAAGAGGGGTACAGAAAGAGACAAGAGAAGTACAGAATGAAGCAAAAGAGGTGCAGAAACAGGCAAGAGGGGTACAGAAAGAGGCAACAGCAGTGCAGAAAGAACCAAGAGACGTGCAGTAAAAGGGAAGAAGGGTGCAGAAAGAGGCATGAGGGGTGCAGAAAGAAGCAAGAGCGTTGCTGAAACAGACAACAGAGGTGCAGAAAGAGAGAACAGGGGTACAGCCAGAGACAAGAGAGGTGCAGAAAGAGGAAAGATAGGTGCAGAAAGAGGCAATAGGGGCACAAAAAGAAGCAAGTGAGGTGCAGAAAGCGGCAACAGAGGTGAAGAAAGAGGTAAGAGGGGCACAGAAAGAGGCAAGAGAAGTGCAGAAGGAAGCAACAGAGGTGCCGAAAGAGGCAAAAAAGAGCAGAAATAGGTAAGAGAGTTGTATAAATAGGCAAAGAGGGAACAGGGGTGCATGCAGAGGCAAAAGAGGTACAGAAAGAACTAACAGAGGTGCACAAAGAGGCAAGAGGGGAGCAGAAATGAGCAAGAGAGTAGCAGATAGAAGCAAGAGCAGTGCAGAAATAACCAGCAGTGCTGCAGAAAGAGGCAACAGAAGTGCAGAAAGAAAGAACAGAGGTGCAGAAAGAGGGATGATAGGTAGAGAAAGAGGCAAGAGAAGTGCAGAAAGAAGCAATAGAGATGGAAAAAGGTGGATGGGGTGGAGAAAGTGGCAAGGGGTGCAGATAGAGGCAAGAGAGGAGCAAAAAGAGGCAAGAGAGAAGCACAAGGGTGCAGAAATCTATAAGAGAGGTACAGAA
Source organism: Lissotriton vulgaris (assembly GCF_964263255.1). Classification (NCBI taxonomy): domain Eukaryota; kingdom Metazoa; phylum Chordata; class Amphibia; order Caudata; family Salamandridae; genus Lissotriton; species Lissotriton vulgaris. The sequence goes on from NC_141700.1 coordinate 810,208,497, forward strand.
AGAAGCAACAGCAGTGCAGAAAGAAGCAACAGTGGTGCAGAAAGAGACCAGAGGGATGCAGAAAGAAGCAAGAGAAGTAAAGAAAGAAGCAACCGAGATGCAAAAAGGGGGAACAAAGGTGAAAAAAGTGGCATGAAGGGTGCAGAAAGAAGCAGGAGAGGTACGGAGGGAAACTGAAGAAGTGCAGAAAGAAGGAACAGAGGTGCAGGAAGAGGCACAAGGGGTGCAGAAAAAAGGAAGCGGGTGCCCGAAAGAAACACGAGTGGTGCAGAAAGAAGCAAGAGACGTGTAGAAAGAAGCATGAGCAGTGACGAAAGAAGCAACAGAGGTGCATAAAGAGGCAAAAGGGGTACAAAAAGACAGAAGAGGGGTGGAGAAAGAGGCAAGGGGGTACAGAAAAAAGCATGAGAGCTGCAGAAAGATACAAAAGCAGAAAGAGACATGAGGGGTGCAGGAAGAGGCAAGAGATTTATAGAAAAAGGGAAGAAGGGTACAGACAAAAGCAAGGGAAGTGCACAAGGAGGTAAGTGGGCTGTTGAAGGAGGCAAGAGTTTTAGGGAAGAACAGTGCAAAAAGAAACAAGAGAAGTATAGAAGGAGGCAATTAAGGTGTAGAAGGAGACAAGACAACTGCAGAAAGAGGCAAGAGAGTTGCAGAAACAGGCAAAATGGGTGCAGAAAGAGGGAAAAGATGTGCAGGCAAAGGCTAGAGGCTAGCGAGGAACAGAAAGAGTAAGGAGGGGTACAGAAAGAGGCGAGTGGGATGCAGAAATATACAACAGAGGTGCAGAAAGAGGCAAGAGGGATACAGAAAGAGGCTAGTGGGGTGCAGAAAGAAGCAAGAGACGTGTAGAAAAAAGCAAAAGAAATGTAGAAAGAAACAACTCAGGTGAAGAAGGAAGCATACGCAGTGCACAAAGAACCAACAGAGGTGCAGAAAGAGGCAGGAGAAGTACAGAAAGAGGCAACAGCAGTACAGAAGAGACATACAGAACAAAGAAAAGAAGGCTGCAGAAAGAGGCATGAGGGGTGCAAAAGAAGCATAATAGGTGTAGAAAGAAGCAACAGAGGTGCAGAAAGAGGTAAGAGAACTGCATAAAGAGGCAAGAGAGTTGCAGAAACAGGTAACAGAGGTGCAGAAAGAGTGAACAGGGGTGAAGACTGAGGCACGATAGGTGCAGAAAGAGGAAAGAGGGGCACAGAAAGAGGCAAGAGAAGTGCAGGAAGTAGCAACAGAGGTGCAAAAAGAGGTAAGAAAAGTGCAGAAATAGGAAAGAGAGTTGCAGAAACAAAGAGGTGCAGAAAGAGGGAACAGGGGTGCAGGCAGAGGCAAAAGAGGTTTAGAAAGGACTAACAGAGGTGCCGAAAGAGGCAAGGGGTTCAGAAATGAGCAAGAGAGTAGCAGATAAAAGGAACAGAGATGCAGAAAGAGGGATGGGGTAGAGAAAGAGGGAAGAGAAGTGCAGAAATAGGCAAGAGAAGTGCAGAAAGAAGGAATAGAAGTGCAGAAAAAGGGATGAGGGTGGAGAAAGAGACAAGATAAGTGCAGAATGAAGCCACAGAGATGCAAAAAGGGGGGACACGGGTGGGGAAAGTGGTGAGAGGGGTGCAGAGAGGCAAGAGAGGAGCAGAAAGAGGCAAGAAAGGTATACACAGAAGCACAAGGGGTGCAGAAATGTGCAAGAGCGGTGCAGAAAGAAGCAAGAGCAGTCAAGAAAGAGGCAACAGTGGTGCAGAAAGAGACAAGATGGGTGCAGAAAGAAGCAAGAAAAGTGCAGAAAGAAGGAACAGAGGTGCAGAAAGATGTATGAGGGGTGGAGAAAGATGCCAGAGAAGTACAGAAAGAAGGAGCAGAAAGAGGCAAGAAGGTTGCAGAAAGAGGGAAGAGGTGTGCAGAAATAAGGATGAGTGGTGCAGAAAGAAGCAAGAGATGTAAAGAAAGAAGCAAGACATGTGCAGAAAGAAGCAACAGAGTTGCAGAAAGAGGCAAAAGGGGTGCAATTAGAGGGAAGAGGGTGGGGAAAGAGGCAAGGGGGTCCAGAAAGAAGTATGAGAGCTGCATAAAGAAATAAAAGCAGAAAGAGATAGGAGGGGTGGAGAAAGAGTCAAGAGATTTACAGAAAAAGGGAATAAGGGTGCATAAAGAAGCAAGAGAAGTACAGAAGGAGACAAGTAATGTGCAAAAGGAGGCAAGAAAACTGCAGAAAGGGGCAGGAGAGTTACAGAAACAGGCAAAATGGGTGAAAAAAGAAGGAACATGTGTGCAGGCAGAGGCTAGAGAGGTGAAGAAAGGGGGAAGAGGGATACAGAAAGAGGCAAGAGGGATGCAGAAATATGCAACAGAGGTGTAGAAAGAAGCAAGAGCAGTGCAGAAAGAACCAGCAGAGGTGCAGAAAGAGGGAAGAGGGGCGTAGAAAGAGGCTAGAAAAGTGCAGAAAGAAGCAAAAAAGGTGCAGAAAGAGGCAAGAGAACTGTAGAAAAGGGCAGGAGAAGTGCAGAAAGAGGCAGGAGAGGTGCACTAAGAGGCAAAGAGTAGACAGAAAGAGGCAAGAGAAGTACAGAAAGTAGCAACAGTTGTCTGAAAGGAGGTAAGAGGGCTGCAGAAAGAGGCAAGAGAAGTTTAGAAACAGGCAAGAAAGGTACAGAAAGAGGGAATAGGGGTGCATAAAGAGGTAAGAGGGATAAATGCATTTGCAAGAGAGGTACAGAAAGTAGCAAGAGTAGTGCAGAAAGAAGCAAGAGACGTGTAGAAAGAAGCATGAGCAGTGACGAAAGAAGCAACAGAGGTGCATAAAGAGGCAAAAGGGGTACAAAAAGACAGAAGAGGGGTGGAGAAAGAGGCAAGGGGGTACAGAAAAAAGCATGAGAGCTGCAGAAAGATACAAAAGCAGAAAGAGACATGAGGGGTGCAGGAAGAGGCAAGAGATTTATAGAAAAAGGGAAGACGGGTACAGACAAAAGCAAGGGAAGTGCACAAGGAGGTAAGTGGGGTGTTGAAGGAGGCAAGAGTTTTAGGGAAGAACAGTGCAAAAAGAAACAAGAGAAGTATAGAAGGAGGCAATTAAGGTGCAGAAGGAGACAAGACAACTGCAGAAAGAGGCAAGAGATTTGCAGAAACAGGCAAAATGGGTACAGAAAGAGGGAAAAGATGTGCAGGCAAAGGCTAGAGGCTAGCGAGGAACAGAAAGAGTAAGGAGGGGTACAGAAAGAGGCGAGTGGGATGCAGAAATATACAACAGAGGTGCAGAAAGAGGCAAGAGGGATACAGAAAGAGGCTAGTGGGGTGCAGAAAGAAGCAAGAGACGTGTAGAAAAAAGCAAAAGAAATGTAGAAAGAAACAACTCAGGTGAAGAAGGAAGCATACGCAGTGCACAAAGAACCAACAGAGGTGCAGAAAGAGGCAGGAGAAGTACAGAAAGAGGCAACAGCAGTACAGAAGAGACATACAGAACAAAGAAAAGAAGGCTGCAGAAAGAGGCATGAGGGGTGCAAAAGAAGCATAATAGGTGTAGAAAGAAGCAACAGAGGTGCAGAAAGAGGTAAGAGAACTGCATAAAGAGGCAAGAGAGTTGCAGAAACAGGTAACAGAGGTGCAGAAAGAGTGAACAGGGGTGAAGACTGAGGCACGATAGGTGCAGAAAGAGGAAAGAGGGGCACAGAAAGAGGCAAGAGAAGTGCAGGAAGTAGCAACAGAGGTGCAAAAAGAGGTAAGAAAAGTGCAGAAATAGGAAAGAGAGTTGCAGAAACAAAGAGGTGCAGAAAGAGGGAACAGGGGTGCAGGCAGAGGCAAAAGAGGTTTAGAAAGGACTAACAGAGGTGCCGAAAGAGGCAAGGGGTTCAGAAATTAGCAAGAGAGTAGCAGATAAAAGGAACAGAGATGCAGAAAGAGGGATGGGGTAGAGAAAGAGGGAAGAGAAGTGCAGAATGAAGCCACAGAGATGCAAAAAGGGGGGACACGGGTGGGGAAAGTGGTGAGAGGGGTGCAGAGAGGCAAGAGAGGAGCAGAAAGAGGCAAGAAAGGTATACACAGAAGCACAAGGGGTGCAGAAATGTGCAAGAGCGGTGCAGAAAGAAGCAAGAGCAGTCAAGAAAGAGGCAACAGTGGTGCAGAAAGAGACAAGATGGGTGCAGAAAGAAGCAAGAAAAGTGCAGAAAGAAGGAACAGAGGTGCAGAAAGATGTATGAGGGGTGGAGAAAGATGCCAGAGAAGTACAGAAAGAAGGAGCAGAAAGAGGCAAGAAGGTTGCAGAAAGAGGGAAGAGGTGTGCAGAAATAAGGATGAGTGGTGCAGAAAGAAGCAAGAGATGTAAAGAAAGAAGCAAGACATGTGCAGAAAGAAGCAACAGAGTTGCAGAAAGAGGCAAAAGGGGTGCAATTAGAGGGAAGAGGGTGGGGAAAGAGGCAAGGGGGTCCAGAAAGAAGTATGAGAGCTGCATAAAGAAATAAAAGCAGAAAGAGATAGGAGGGGTGGAGAAAGAGTCAAGAGATTTACAGAAAAAGGGAATAAGGGTGCATAAAGAAGCAAGAGAAGTACAGAAGGAGACAAGTAATGTGCAAAAGGAGGCAAGAAAACTGCAGAAAGGGGCAGGAGAGTTACAGAAACAGGCAAAATGGGTGAAAAAAGAAGGAACATGTGTGCAGGCAGAGGCTAGAGAGGTGAAGAAAGGGGGAAGAGGGATACAGAAAGAGGCAAGAGGGATGCAGAAATATGCAACAGAGGTGTAGAAAGAAGCAAGAGCAGTGCAGAAAGAACCAGCAGAGGTGCAGAAAGAGGGAAGAGGGGCGTAGAAAGAGGCTAGAAAAGTGCAGAAAGAAGCAAAAAAGGTGCAGAAAGAGGCAAGAGAACTGTAGAAAAGGGCAGGAGAAGTGCAGAAAGAGGCAGGAGAGGTGCACTAAGAGGCAAAGAGTAGACAGAAAGAGGCAAGAGAAGTACAGAAAGTAGCAACAGTTGTCTGAAAGGAGGTAAGAGGGCCGCAGAAAGAGGCAAGAGAAGTTTAGAAACAGGCAAGAAAGGTACAGAAAGAGGGAATAGGGGTGCATAAAGAGGTAAGAGGGATAAATACATTTGCAAGAGAGGTACAGAAAGTAGCAAGAGTAGTGCAGAAAGAAGCAAGAGACGTGTAGAAAGAAGCATGAGCAGTGACGAAAGAAGCAGCAGAGGTGCAGAAAGAGGGAAGAGGGGCGTAGAAAGAGGCTAGAAAAGTGCAGAAAGAAGCAAAAAAAGTGCAGAAAGAGGCAAGAGAACTGTAGAAAAGGGCAGGAGAAGTGCAGAAAGAGGCAGGAGAGGTGCACTAAGAGGCAAAGAGTAGACAGAAAGAGGCAAGAGAAGTACAGAAAGTAGCAACAGTTGTCTGAAAGGAGGTAAGAGGGCTGCAGAAAGAGGCAAGAGAAGTTTAGAAACAGGCAAGAAAGGTACAGAAAGAGGGAATAGGGGTGCATAAAGAGGTAAGAGGGATAAATACATTTGCAAGAGAGGTACAGAAAGTAGCAAGAGTAGTGCAGAAAGAAGCAAGAGACGTGTAGAAAGAAGCATGAGCAGTGACGAAAGAAGCAACAGAGGTGCATAAAGAGGCAAAAGGGGGACAGAAAGAGGCAAGAGAAGTACAGAAAGTAGCAACAGTTGTCTGAAAGGAGGTAAGAGGGCTGCAGAAAGAGGCAAGAGAAGTTTAGAAATAGGCAAGAAAGGTACAGAAAGAGGGAATAGGGGTGCATAAAGAGGTAAGAGGGATAAATACATTTGCAAGAGAGGTACAGAAAGTAGCAAGAGTAGTGCAGAAAGAAGCAAGAGAGGTGCAGAAAGAAGCAAGAGGGGTTCAAAAATAGGCTAATTGAGTGCAGAAAGAAGCAAGCGAAATATAGAAAGAAGCAAAAGAAGTGCAGAATGAAACAACACAGGTGCAGATGGAAGCAAGAGCAGTGCAGAAAGAACCAACAGAGGTGCAGAAAGAGGCAAGAGGGATGCAGAAAGAGGCAACACCAGTGCAGAAAGAACCAAGAGATGTGCGGTAAAAGGGAAGAAGGGTGCAGAAAGAGGCATGATGGGTGCAGAAAAAAGCATGAGAAGTGCAGAAAGAAGCAACAGAGGTGCAGAAAGATGCAAGTGGGGCTCAGAAACAAGCAAGAGAAGTGCAGAAGGAAGCAACAGAGGTACACAAAGAAGCAAGAAAAGTGCAGAAATAGGCAAGAGAGTTGCAGAAACAAAGAGGTGCACAAAGAAGGAACAGGGGTGCAGGATAAGGCAAAAGAGGTACAGAAAGAACTAACAGAGGTGCATAAAGAGGCAAGAGGGATGCAGAAAGAGGCAAGGGAAGTGCAGGAAGAAGGAACAGACGTGCACAAAGAGACAAGAGAGGTGCAGAAAGAGAAAGAGAGGTGTAGAAAGAGGCAAAAGCATAGCACAAAGAGGGAAGAAGGGTGCACAAAGAGGCAAGAGGGGTGCAGAAAGAAGCAACAGAAGCACAGAAGGAAGCAACAAAGGTGTAGAAAGAGGCAAGAGAAGTGTAGTAAGAAATAAGACAGGTGCAGAAACAGGCAGGAGCGGTGCAGAAAGGGGGAACAGGGGTACAGAAATTGGCAAAAGATGTATAGAAAGAGGGAAGAAGGGTGCAGAAAGAGGCAAGAGAAGTACAGAAAGAAGCAAGTGAAATGCAGAAACAGGCAACAGAGGTGCAGAAAGTACAAGAGATGAGCAGAACGAGGCAAAAGAAGTACAGAAAGAATGAACAGAGGTGCAGAAAGAGGGATGATAGGTAGAGAAAGAGGCAAGAGATGTGCAAAATGAAGCAATAGAGATGGAAAAAGGGGGATGGGGTAGAGACAGTGGCAAGGGGTGCAGATAGAGGCAAGAGTGGAGCAAAAAGAGGCAACAGAGGTGCACACAGAAGCACGAGGGTGTGGAAATTTATAAGAGAGGTACAGAAAGAAGCAAGAGAAGTAAAGAAAGAAGCAACAGAGATGCAAAAAGGGGGAACAGGGGTGGAAAAAGTAGCAAGATGGGTGCAGAAAGAAACAGGAGAGGTAGGAGAGAAACTAAAGAAGTGCAGAAAGAAGGAACAGAGGTGCAGGAAGAGACACGAGGGGTGCAGAAAAAGGGAAGCGAGTGCAGAAAGAAGGACGAGTGGTGCAGAAAGAAGCAAGAGATGTATAGAAAGAAGCAAGAAGAGTACAGAAAGAAGCAACAGAGGTGCATAAAGAAGCAAAAGGGGTGAAAAAAGAGGGAAGAGGGGTGGAGAAAGAGGCAAGGGGATTCAGAAAGAATCATGAGAGCTGCATAAAGAAATAAACGCAGAAAGAGACAGGAGGGGTGCAGAAAGAGGCAAGAGCAGTGCAGAAACAACCAAGAGATGTGCAGAAAGAGACAAGAGAGGTACAGAAAGAGGCAAGAGATTTACAGAAAAAGGGAAGAAGGGTGCACAAAGAAGGAACAGGTATGCAGGCAGAGGCAAGAGAGGTACAGAAAGGGGGAAGAGAGGTACATAAAGAGCCAAGAGGGATGCAGAACTATTCAACAGAGGTGCAGAATGAAGCAAGAGCAGTGCAGAAAGAACCAACAGAGTTGCAGAAAGAGGCAAGAAGGGTACAGAAAGAGGCAAGAAAAGTACAGAAAGAAGCAAAAGAGGTACAGAAAGAGGCAAGCCAACTGCAGAAAAAGGCAGGAGAAGTGCATAAAGAGGCAGGAGAGGTGCACTAAGAGGCTAAAGGTGTACAGAAAGAGACAAAAGAAGTACAGAAAGTAGCAACAGATGTGTGAAAAGAGATAAGAGGGGTGCAGAAAGAGGCAAGAAAAGTGTAGAAACGAGCAAGAAAGGTGCAGAAAGAGGCAAGAGAACTGTAGAAAAGGGCAGGAGAAGTGCAGAAAGAGGCAGGAGAGGTGCACTAAGAGGCAAAGAGTAGACAGAAAGAGGCAAGAGAAGTACAGAAAGTAGCAACAGTTGTCTGAAAGGAGGTAAGAGGGCTGCAGAAAGAGGCAAGAGAAGTTTAGAAACAGGCAAGAAAGGTACAGAAAGAGGGAATAGGGGTGCATAAAGAGGTAAGAGGGATAAATACATTTGCAAGAGAGGTACAGAAAGTAGCAAGAGTAGTGCAGAAAGAAGCAAGAGAGGTGCAGAAAGAAGCAAGAGGGGTTCAAAAATAGGCTAATTGAGTGCAGAAAGAAGCAAGCGAAATATAGAAAGAAGCAAAAGAAGTGCAGAATGAAACAACACAGGTGCAGATGGAAGCAAGAGCAGTGCAGAAAGAACCAACAGAGGTGCAGAAAGAGGCAAGAGGGATGCAGAAAGAGGCAACACCAGTGCAGAAAGAACCAAGAGATGTGCGGTAAAAGGGAAGAAGGGTGCCGAAAGAGGCATGAGGGGTGCAGAAAAAAGCATGAGAAGTGCAGAAAGAAGCAACAGAGGTGCAGAAAGATGCAAGTGGGGCTCAGAAACAATCAAGAGAAGTGCATAAGGAAGCAACAGAGGTACACAAAGAAGCAAGAAAAGTGCAGAAATAGGCAAGAGAGTTGCAGAAACAAAGAGGTGCACAAAGAAGGAACACGGGTGCAGGATAAGGCAAAAGAGGTACAGAAAGAACTAACAGAGGTGCATAAAGAGGCAAGAGGATGCAGAAAGAGGCAAGGGAAGTGCAGGAAGAAGGAACAGACGTGCACAAAGAGACAAGAGAGGTGCAGAAAGAGAAAGAGAGGTGTAGAAAGAGGCAAAAGCATAGCACAAAGAGGGAAGAAGGGTGCACAAAGAGGCAAGAGGGGTGCAGAAAGAAGCAACAGAAGCACAGAAGGAAGCAACAAAGGTGTAGAAAGAGGCAAGAGAAGTGTAGTAAGAAGCAAGACAGGTGCAGAAACAGGCAGGAGCGGTGCAGAAAGGGGGAACAGGGGTACAGAAATTGGCAAAAGATGTATAGAAAGAGGGAAGAAGGGTGCAGAAAGAGGCAAGAGAAGTACTGAAAGGAGCAAGTGAAAATCAGAAACAGGCAACAGAGGTGCAGAAAGTACAAGAGATGAGCAGAACGAGGCAAAAGAAGTACAGAAAGAATGAACAGAGGTGCAGAAAGAGGGATGATAGGTAGAGAAAGAGGCAAGAGATGTGCAAAATGAAGCAATAGAGATGGAAAAAGGGGGATGGGGTAGAGACAGTGGCAAGGGGTGCAGATAGAGGCAAGAGTGGAGCGAAAAGAGGCAACAGAGGTGCACACAGAAGCACGAGGGTGTGGAAATTTATAAGAGAGGTACAGAAAGAAGCAAGAGAAGTAAAGAAAGAAGCAACAGAGATGCAAAAAGGGGGAACAGGGGTGGAAAAAGTAGCAAGATGGGTGCAGAAAGAAACAGGAGAGGTAGGAGAGAAACTAAAGAAGTGCAGAAAGAAGGAACAGAGGTGCAGGAAGAGACACGAGGGGTGCAGAAAAAGGGAAGCGAGTGCAGAAAGAAGGACGAGTGGTGCAGAAAGAAGCAAGAGATGTATAGAAAGAAGCAAGAAGAGTACAGAAAGAAGCAACAGAGGTGCATAAAGAAGCAAAAGGGATGAAAAAAGAGGGAAGAGGGGTGGAGAAAGAGGCAAGGGGATTCAGAAAGAATCATGAGAGCTGCATAAAGAAATAAACGCAGAAAGAGACAGGAGGGGTGCAGAAAGAGGCAAGAGCAGTGCAGAAACAACCAAGAGATGTGCAGAAAGAGACAAGAGAGGTACAGAAAGAGGCAAGAGATTTACAGAAAAAGGGAAGAAGGGTGCAAAAAGAAGGAACAGGTATGCAGGCAGAGGCAAGAGAGGTACAGAAAGGGGGAAGAGAGGTACATAAAGAGTCAAGAGGGATGCAGAACTATTCAACAGAGGTGCAGAATGAAGCAAGAGCAGTGCAGAAAGAACCAACAGAGTTGCAGAAAGAGGCAAGAAGGGTACAGAAAGAGGCAAGAAAAGTACAGAAAGAAGCAAAAGAGGTACAGAAAGAGGCAAGCCAACTGCAGAAAAAGGCAGGAGAAGTGCATAAAGAGGCAGGAGAGGTGCACTAAGAGGCTAAAGGTGTACAGAAAGAGACAAAAGAAGTACAGAAAGTAGCAACAGATGTGTGAAAAGAGATAAGAGGGGTGCAGAAAGAGGCAAGAAAAGTGTAGAAACGAGCAAGAAAGGTGCAGAAAGAGGTAAAGGGGATACATAAATTTGCAAAAGAGGTACAGAAAGTAGCAAGAGTAGTGCAGAAAGTAGCAAGAGAAGTACAGAAAGGCACAAGAAAGGTGGAGAAATAGGGATTGAGGGATGCAGAAAGAGGCTAGAGGGATGCAGAAATATGCAACAGAGGTGCAGAAAGAAGGAAAAGCAGTGCAGAAAGAACCAACAGAGGTGCAGGAAGAGGCAAGAGGGGTACAAAACAGGCTAGTGGGGTGCAGAAAGAAGCAAGAGAAGTCTAGAAAGAAGCAAAAGAAGTGCGGACAGAAACAACACAGGTGCAGAAGGAAGCAAGAGCAGTGCCAAAAGAAGTAACAGTGGTGCAGAAAGGGACTAGAGGGGTACAGAAAGAAGCAAAGAGAAGTGAAGAAGGAAGGAACAGAGGTGTAGAAACATATATGAGGGATGAGAAAGATGCAAGAGAAGTGCAGAACGAAGCAACAGAGATGCAAAAGGGGGGGACAGGGGTGGAGAAATTAGAAAGAGGGGTGAAGAAAGAGGCAAGAGAGGAGCAGAAAGAGGCTAGAGAGGTGTACACAGAAGCACAATGGATGTAGACATTTGCAACAGAGATGCAGAAGGAAGCACGAGCAGTGCGGAAAGACGCAACAGTGGTGCAGAAATAGACAAGAGGGGTACAGAAAGAAGCAAGAGAAGTGAAGAAGGAAGGAACAGAGGTGCAGAAAGATGTATGAGGGGTGGAGAAATATGCCAGAGAAGTACAGAAAGAAGGAGCAGAAAGAGGCAAGAGGGGTGCAGAAAGAGGGAAGAGGTGTGCAGAAATAAGGATGAGTGGTGCAGAAAGAAGCAAGAGATGTATAGAAAGAAGCAAGATGTGCAGAAAGAAGCAACAGAGTTGCAGAAAGAGGCAAAAGGGTTGCAATTAGAGGGAAGAGGGGTGGGGAAAGAGGCAAGGGGGTGCAGAAAGAAGCATGAGAGCTGCATAAAGAAATAAAAGCAGAAAGAGACAGGAGGGGTGCAGAAAGAGTCAAGAGATTTACAGAAAAAGGGGAAGAAGGGGCATAAAGAAGCAAGAGAAGTACAGAAGGAGGCAAGTAATGTGCAAAAGGAGGCAAGACAACTGCAGAAAGAGGCAATAGAGTTGCAGAAACAGGCAACAGGGGTGAAAAAAGAAGGTACATGTGTGCAGGCAGAGGCTAGAGAGGTGAAGAAAGGGGGAAGAGGGATACAGAAAAAGGCAAGAGGGATGCAGAAATATGCAACAGGGGTGTAGAAAGAAGCAAGAGCAGTGCAGAAAGAACAAACAGAGGTGCAGAAAGAGGGAAGGGGGTATAGAAAGAGGCAAGAAAAGTGCAGAAAGAAGCAAAAAAGGTGCAGAAGAGGCAAGAGAACTGCAGGAGAAGTGCAGAAAGAGGCAAGAGAGGTGCACTAAGAGGCAAAATGTCACAGAAAGAGGTAAGAGAAGTACAGAAAGTAGCAAAAGTTGTGTGAAAAGAGGTAAAAGGGGTGCAGAAAGTGGCAAGAGAGGTTTAGAAACAGGCAAGAAAGGTACAGAAAGAGGGAATTGGGGTGCATAAAGAGGCAAGAGGGATACACACATTTGCAAGAGAGGTACAGAAAGTAGCAAGAGTATTGCAGAAAGAAGCAAGAGAGGCGCAGAAAGAGGCAAGAGGGGTACAAAAAGAGGCTAATGGGGTGCAGAAAGAAGTAAGAGAAATATAGAAATAAGCAAAAGAAGTGCAGAAGGAAGCAACACAGGTGCAGATGGAAGCAAGAGCAGTGCATAAAGAACCAACAGAGGTGCAGTAAGTGGCAAGAGGGATGCAGAAAGAGGCAAACCCAGTGCAGAAAAAAGCAAGAGATGTGCAGGAAAATGGAAGAAGGGTGCAGAAAGAGGCATGAGGGGTGCAGAAAAAAGCATGAGAAGTGTAGAATGAAGAAGCAGTAGTGCATAAAGATGCAAGTGGGGCACAGAAAGAGGAAAGAAAAGTGCAGAAGGAAGCAACAGAGGTACAGAAAGAGGCAAGAAAAGTGCAGAAATAGGTAAGAGAGTTGCAGAAACAAAGAGGTGTATAAAGAAGAAACAGGGGTGCAGGATGAGGCAAAAGAGGTAGAGAAAGAACTAACAGATGTGCAGAAAGAGGCCAGAGGGGTGTAGAAATGTGCAAGATATGCTTAGAAAGAAGCAAGAGCAGTGCAAAAGAACCAATAGAAGTGCAGAAAGAGGCAAGAGGGGTGTAGAAAGAGGCAAGCGAAGTGTAGAAATGGTCAAGAAAGGTGCATAAAGCGGTAAGAGGGATACATAAATTTGCAAAAGAAAGTACAGAAAGTAGCAAGAGTAGTGCAGAAAGAAGCAAGAGAAGTACAGAAAGACACAAGAAATGTGGGTAAATAGGGATTGAGGGATGCAGAAAGAGGTAAGAGGGATGCAGAAATATGCAACAGAGGTGCAGAAAGAAGCAGCAGCAGTTCAGAAAGAACCAACAGAGGTGCAGGAAGAGGCATGAGGGATGCAGAAAGGGGCAACACTCATGCAGAAAGAACCAAGAGACGTGCAGGAAAAGGGAAGAAGGGTGCAGAAAGAGGCATGATGGGTGCAGAGAAAAGCATGAGAGGTGTAAAAATAAGCACCAGAGGTGCAGAAAGATGCAAGAGGGGTGCAGAAAAAGGCAAGAGAAGTGCAGAAAGAAGCAACAGAGGTGCACAAAGAGGCAAGAAAAGTGCAGAAATAGGCAAGAGAGTTGCAGAAACAAAGAGGTGTACAAAGAAGGAACAGGGGTGCAGGATGATGCAAATGAGGTACAGAAAGAACTAACAGGGGTGCAGAAAGAGGCAAGAGGGGTGCAAAAATGAGCAAGAGAGTGGCAGATAGAAGGAACAGAGGTGCAGAAAGAGGCAAGAGAAATGCAGAAAGAGGCAAGGGAAGTGCAGAAAGAGACAAGGGAAGTGCACAAAGAAGGAACAGAGGTGCAGAAACAGGGATGAGGGGTGGAGAAAAAGGCAAGATAAGTGCAGAAAGAAGCAACAGAGATACACAAAGGGGGGACAGGGGTGGAGAAAGTTGTAAGAAGGGTGCAGAAAGAGGCAAGAGATGTGTATACAGAAGCACAAGGGGTGTAGAAATTTACAGGAGATGCATAAAGAAGGAGGAGCAGTGCAGAAAGGAGTAACAGTGGTGCAGAAAGAGACAAGAGGGGTACAAGAAGAAGCAAGAGAAGTGAAGAAGGAAGGAACAGAGGTGTAGAAACATGTATGAGGGATGGAGAAAGATGCAAGAAAAGTGAAGAAAGAAGGAGCAAAAAGAGGCAAGAGGGGTGCAGAAAGAGGGAAGAGGTGTGCAGAAAGAAGGAGGAGTGGTGCAGAAAGAAGCAAGAGATGTATAGAAAGAAGCAAGACGCGTGCAGAAAGAAGCAACAGAGGTGTAGAAAGAGGCAAAAGGCGTGCAATTAGAGGGAAGAGGGGTGGGGAAAGAGGCAAGGGGGTGCAGAAAGAAGCATGAGAGCTGCACAAAGAAATAAACGCAGAAAGAGACAGGAGGGGTGCAGAAAGAGTCAAGAGATTCACAGAAAAAGGGAAGAAGGGGGCATAAAGGAGCAAGAGAAGTACAGAAGGAGGCAAGTAATGTGCAAAAGGAGGCAAGACAACTGCAGAAAGAGGCAATAGAGTTGCTGAAACAGGCAACAGGGGTGAAAAAAAGGAACAGGTTTGCAGGCAGAGGCAAGAGAGGTGAAGAAAGGGGGAAGAGTGATACAGAAAGAGGCAAGAGGGATGCAGAAATATGCAACAAGGGTGCAGAAAGAAGCAAGAGCAGTGCAGAAAGAACCAACAGAGGTGCAGAAAGAGGCAAGAGGGGTACAGAAAGAGGCAAGAAAAGTGCAGAAAGAAGAAAAAAGGTACAGAAAGAGGCAAGAGAACTGCAGAAAAAGGCAGGAGACGTGCAGAAAGAAGCAGGAGAGGTGCACTAAGAGGCAAAAGGTGTACAGAAAGAGGCAAGAGAAGTACAGAAAGTAGCAACAGTTGTGTGAAAAGAGGTAAGAGGGGTGCAGAAAGAGGCAAGAGAAGTTTAGAAACAGGCAAGAAAGGTACAGAAAGAGTGAATAGGGGTGCATAAAGAGGCAAGAGGGATACATACATTTGCAAGAGAGGTACAGAAAGTTGCAAGAGTAGTGCAGAAAGAAGTAAGAGAGGTGCAGAAAGAGGCAAGAGGGGTACAAAAAGAGGCTAATAGGGTGCAGAAAGAAGCAAGGAAAATATAGAAAGAAGCAAAAGAAGTGCAGAAAGAAACAACACAGGTGCAGATGGAAGCAACAGCAGTGCAGAAAGAACCAACAGAGGTGCAGTAAGTGGCAAGAGGGATGCAGAAAGAGGCAACACCGGTGCAGAAAGAACCAAGAGAGGTGCAGGAAAAGGGAAGAAGGGTGCAGAAAGAGGCATGAGGGGTGCAGAAAGAAGCAAGAGAAGTGAAGAAGGAAGGAACAGAGGTGTAGAAACATGTATGAGGGATGGAGAAAGATGCAAGAAAAGTGCAGAAAGAAGGAGAAGAAAGAGGCAAGAGGGGTTCAGAAAGAGGGAAGAGGTGTGCAGAAAGAAGGAGGAGTGGTGCAGAAAGAAGCAAGAGATCTATAGAAAGAAGCAAGACGCGTGCAGAAAGAAGCAACAGAGGTATAGAATGAGGCAAAAGGCGTGCAATTAAAGGGAAGAGGGGTGGGGAAAGAGGCAAGGGGGTGCAGAAAGAAGCATGAGAGCTGCACAAAGAAATAAACGCAGAAAGAGACAGAAGGGGTGCAGAAAGAACCAACAGAGGTGCAGTAAGTGGCAAGAGGGATGCAGAAAGAGGCAACACCGGTGCAGAAAGAACCAAGAGACATGCAGGAAAAGGGAAGAAGGGTGCAGAAAGAGGCATGAGGGGTGCAGAAAAAAGCATGAGAAGTGTAGACAGAAGCAACAGAGGTGCAGAAAGATGCAGGTGAGGCTCATAAAGAGGCAAGTGAAGTGCAGAAGGAAGCAACAGAGGTACAGAAAGAGGCAAGAATAGTGCAGAAATAGGCAATAGAGTTGCAGGAACAAAGAGGTGCATAAAGAAGAAACAGGGGTGCAGGATGAGGCAAAAGAGGTACAGAAAGAACTAACAAAGGTGCAGAAAGAGGCAAGAGGAGTTTAGAAATGTGCAAGAGATGCAGAGAAAGAAGCAAGAGCAGTGCAAAAGAACTAACAGAAGTGCAGAAAGAGGCAAGAGGGATGCAGAAAGAGGCAAGGGAAGCACAGGAAGAAGGAACAGAGGTGCACAAAGAAACAAGAGAGGTGCAGAAAGAGGGAAGAGAGGTGTAGAAAGAGGCAAAAGAGTAGCACAAAGAGGGAAGAAGGGCGCAAAAAGAGGCAAGAGGGGTGCGGAAAGAAGCAACAGAAGTAGAGAAAGAAGCAACAGAAGTGTAGAAAGAGGGAAGAGGTGTGCAGGAAGAAGGATGAGTGGTGCAGAAAGAAGCAAGAAATGCATAGAAAGAAGCAAGACGTGTGCAGAAAGAAGCAACAGAGGTGCAGAAAGAGGCAAAAGGGGTGCAATTAGAGGGAAGAGGGGTGGGGAAAGAGGCAAGGGGGTACAGAAAGAAGCAAGAGAGCTGCAGAAAGAAATAAAAGCAGAAAGAGACAGGAGGGGTGCGAAAGAGTAAAGAGATTTACAGGGAAAGGGAAGAAGGGTACATAAAGAAGCAAGAGAAGTACAGAAGGAGGCAGGTGATGTACAAAAGGAGACAAGATGGTTGCAGAAACAGGCAACAGGGGTGAAGAAAGAAGGAACAGGTGTGCAGGCAGAGGCAAGAGAGGTGAAGAAAGGGGGAAGAGGGATACAGAAAGAGGCAAGAGTGATGCAGAAATATGCAACAGGGGTGTAGAAAGAAGCAAGAGCAGTGCAGAAAGAACCAACAGAGGTGCAGAAAGAGGCAAGAGGGGTACAGAAAGAGGCACGAAAAGTGCAGAAAGAAGAAAAAAGGTGCAGAACAAGGCACAAGAACTGCAGAAAAGGGCAGGAGACATGCAGAAAGAGGCAGGAGAGGTGCACTAAGAGGCAAAAGGTGTACAGAAAGAGGTAAGAAAAGTACAGAAAGTAGCAACAATTATGTGAAAAGAGGTAAGAGGGGTGCAGAAAGAGGCAAGAGAAGTTTAGAAACAGGCAAGAAAGGTACAGAAAGAGGGAATTGGGGTGCATAAAGAGGCAAGAGGGATACATACATTTGCAAGAGAGGTACAGAAAGTAGCAGGAGTACTGCAGAAAGAAGAAAGAGAGGTACAGAAAGGCAAGAGGGGTACAAAAAGAGGCTAATGGGGTGCAGAAAGAAGCAAGAGAAATATAGAAAGAAGCAAAAGAAGTGCAGAAAGAAACAACACAGGTGCAGATGGAATCAAGAGCAGTGCAGAAAGAACCAACAGAGGTGCAGTAAGTGGCAAGAGGGATGCAGAAAGAGGCAACACCAGTGCAGAAAAAACCAAGAGATGTGCAGGAAAAGGGAAGAAGGGTGCAGAAAGAGGCATGAGGGGTGCAGAAAAAAAGCATGAGAAGTGTAGAAAGAAGCAGCAGTGGTGCAGAAAGATACAAGTGGGGCTCAGAAAGAGGCAAGAGAAGTGGAGAGGGAAGCAACAGAGGTACAGAAAGAGGCAAGAAAAGTGCAGAAAAAGGCAAGAGAGTTGCAGAAACAAAGAGGTTTATAATGAAGAAACAGGGGTGCAGGATGAGTCAAAATTGGTAGAGAAAGAATTAACAGAGGTGCAGAAAGATGCAAGAGGGTTGTAGAAATGTGCAAGAGATGCAGAGAAAGAAGCAAGAGCAGTGCAAAAGAACCAACAGAAGTGCAGAAAGAAGCAAGAGGGATGCTGAAAGAGGTAAGTGACGTGCAGGAAGAAGGAACAGAGGTGCACAAAGAAACAAGAGAGGTCCAGAAAGAGGGAAGAGAGGTGTAGAAAGAGCCAAAAGAGTAGCACAAAGAGGGAAGAAGGGCGCAAAAAGAGGCAAGAGGGGTGCAGAAAGAAGCAACAGAAGTACAGAAAGAAGCAACAGAGATGTAGAAAGAGGCAAGAGAAGTGCAGTAAGAGGCAAGACAGGTGCAGAAACAGGCAAAAGAGGTATAGAAAGAGGGAAGAAGGGTGCAGAAAGAGGCAAGAGAAGTACAGAAAGAAGCAAGTGAAGTGCAGAAACAGGCAACAGAGGTGCAGAAAGTACAAGAGATGAGCAGAGCGAGGCAAAAGAAGTGCAGAAAAAGAAAGAAATGTGCAGAAAGAAGCAACAGAGGTACAGAAAGAGGCAAGTGAGGTGCATAAACAGGCAGAAAAGGTACAGAAAGAGGGAACAGGGGTGCAGAAAGAAGAAAGAGGGGTGAAGAAAAAGGTGTAGAAAGAAACAAGTGAGGTGCAGAAAGAGGCAACCGGTGTGCAGAAAGAGGCAAGAGAGGTGCAGAAACAAGCAAGAGAAGTGCAGAAAGGGGCAAGAGAATTGCTGAAAGAAGCAACAGAGGTGTAGAAGGAAGCAAGAGAAGTACAGAAAGAGGCAACAGAGGTACAAAAAGAGGCAACAGAGGTACAAAAAGAGGCAAAAGCGGTGTAGAAATAGGAAAGAGGGGTGACGAAAGAGGGGTGCAGAAAAAAACTGTTGAGGTGCATAAACAAGCAAGAGAAGTGCAGAAAGAGGCAGGAGAATAAGCATGGGCGGAAAATCCGTTACGCTCGTGGATTTTGCGGATTTTTGGTAAATTCGCGATCCGCGAACGCTCGCGAATTTACCGAAAATCCGCAAATTCGCACGCAGCGGATTTATTTTTCTTGGTGATACAATTTTGAGGCGTGCGGTGTAAGTTCGCAATTGCGAACTTGTAGGTGCAGCGGGCAGCAACAATCTTGCACTCGCGAAATTACAAAATTTGCAATTCTGCACAAGAAATCCACTAGCAAGCAGCATAGACCTTCTGAAAATGATGCTTTTTATCAGAATAACTCCTCAGGTTGACATTTGCCTGCCCTTTTTTGGATTTGAGGCCTTTTGACTTTCTTTGGATCACTTCTGGATTAGAAATAAACTTTCACAAGTAAGTTTGTTTGGGGCATTACATTTGCTGTTCTGCAGAAAAACGAGTTTTGCTAAACTGAAAGCACTCAGCAGCAGGTGCAAAAGTTCAAATTCATCATTAGTAACCATTCCCTGTAGTGCTTCCTGACTGGGGCCCCTCCAGAGTTCAGTTGCTAGTTGCAACAATTGTATGACCCTGCTCTGACCCTCACAGCCGGATCATAGAATAGCTACAAGTAGGCCACAAAGGTCCTGGAAAAAAATTGCACTGCAACAGAAAGCAAATTACAGATAAGGAAGCAGGTGCCAGACTGGAATTTTAAAACAGTGACACATTAATAAATCAACCCCAAATTAATTCATGTCAGTTGAAGCAGGGCAGGTGTGCTTGCTTTTTCCCCCCATAATCTACAGTGATGATGATGAACCAGAGGGTGGCATTGATGTACCAGAGGGTGGCATGGGTGAAACAGAGGGTGGCAGTGTTGAAACAGAGGGTTATAGCCAACTGCCCCCCCTGTGTACAACCATCTTTGGATTCTCAACCGGCCCCATCTGTTCCATCTCTCAGTGCTTTAAACCAGATAGCCACTAGACCTAGCTCACGTAAAAGAGGGAAAAAAGTTAATAGTTTGCCCCCCACTGAAGACAGATCAGCTATTCTGGAGGATAAACTAGAAGAAATATTTGTTGCAAGGATTGAACCCTTGCTGGTGGGGATCGCAAAGGACATTGTTGAAACCCTAAACACCTGTCTGGAAGGTCTCCTGAAGAAATGCTCACTCCTTGACAGAATTATTCAAGCGCTTCCCACTAACCACATTCCAATGAACGAGGGTAGTCCTGACCAGATGAGCACAAACAGGATTACTGAGGGGCCAATAGCGCTGACCAATCAAGTAGGTGGAAACCTAACCAACGATAACAGGACTTGCGAACATAACAGACCCCTCCAGACAGCATTGATGAGCAACCCTAGCGTGGCCTCAGTCCCACTAGCCCACCTGATAACAGTCAACCAAGCAGAAAAAAGGCCTTGCCAAGTACATATAAACTCCATCTCCCACCAGAAGCATCACCTCTGGTTGCAGTGTTTATTGGAGTAGACCCACTTGGAGAAGGGGACAGGGAATCTACGGAGGATCTGATCACTAAAGTTAAGAACTGGAGTGGAAACACATGTAGCGGTGAGAACATAGCGGAGCTGATCATCCACGCAAGAAGGGTGGGATGGATTGGTAAACAACCCAAATCAACGTATGGCGACTGTGTGGTCGTTAACTTCTGCAGGGCGGATGTGGCTGACAGACTCTTTTGGGACGGCACAAAAATCTCATCTAGGGATCGCCTAAGACCGGTCCCTTTGGGTTTCTTCTACCAACCTCCGTCTCTACGCAAACTCAATATCAATTACCAGGCCAGATGGCAGGGTAAAAGGTTAGTAATGGCCTGCATAAATTCACACGTGCCTACCACAAGGCATCCAGCATCGCCCTTTCCCAATCCTCCCACCTTGTCTCAACAGGCCACCCAGGCAGTATCTCTGGTCGAGGGGTCAAGCGTAAGCTTAATAAACCAGTTCTCTCCCCTGTCGGGCCTGGATGATATGGACTGACTAACATCAGATGAAGCTATCACATCTAGTGAGGACGCAAGGGCCTTCATGGCAGCCCCGAAGGAAGAAAAAGGTTGTAAAATTATCAGCTGGAACATTGCCGGAATCAGCACAAAAATGAGCGACAACGAATGGGTCGCCTTTGTCTCAGAACACGACGTCATTGCTTTGCAAGAAACATGGGACTTGTCATCTAGTCTGTGGTTGGACGGTTTTGTAGGCTTTTCAGTCGCGGCTTGCCCCAGCACTGCAGGCAGAGCGAGGGGAGGTCTCTTGACCCTTTTTTCCCTTGACCTCACTGGACCGCTAAAACAAATTGATTATGACTCCCCAAATTGTCTAATTGTAGAAAGGCAAATCTGCTCATCAAAAAGTATTTTGTTTATTAATTTCTACAACTCTGTTAACAAGGAATTTGGGGGCAATAACATCACCCAACTGGACGCATTCCTAAACGTTTTCACCCAAAATACCCCTACCAGTTATGAATTAGTGTTAAGGGGAGATTTTAACATTCACCCCTGTAACTTTGGTTGCACCAGCCTGGGAGTTGTGGAGTCTTGGGAACAGAAGGGCCCACACTTCGAACACACCAGGCTTGGAGAGGAATTGGAGGACTTCCTGGCCAACTTTAACCTCCTTGAATTTACAGCAGGAGAGGGGGCACTTAGAGCACCGACGTTCAAGGGCTCTCCCATGGGATCTGTTATTGACTATATTTTCGTGACCTCTGCCATTCTTGATTGTATCATTTCTTATCGCACTGTGTTTTCCCCTTTTAGCGACCATAACCCTGTCCTTCTGTTCATCCGCTGGGGGGGCGCTTTGGGGCCCATGCCAGGGCAGTTCAAACAGGGATTTACCCTTCGCCCAACAGATCAAGGCAGGCGTTTGAAGTGGGGGAATGTGGTGGCAGACGATTTTTACAGCAACATCGGCCAAGAGATTGAAGAGCAGATTAAGATCTGCCAAGATCCGACCTTGCCAGGCAATGACACCATGGCCGCATTTCAATCAATATGCCACATAGTGGCTGAGAACCTTACGGCACCAAGGGGTAGGGGAGAACCAAAGCCGCATAAATGGTTTGATTCTGCATGTACCAGGGCTCTTAGAGCTCTAAAAATTGCCCTTAAAGCACAACCTAGGGACAGGGCTCTGGTCTCAGTGTTGAGAAAAGAGTACAGGATTGCCACTAAGTCTAGAAGGGATAGCATCAAGCAGGAGGCATGGGATCAATTAACCGACACTAACATCTTGCGGGACAGCAGGCAATTCTGGGCTGTAGTAAACCACCCTTATTTCTCAGACTCTCCCAATGCAGACACTGACTGCGTAATACCTGATGAGAAGTGGCTGGCCCATTTCAGTTCTGTCTATGGTGAGTCGGGGGACCGTCCGCATTTACAAAACTGTGCAAGTTTGGTGGCCTCACCTCTACAGTTTAACAGCGGGGAAGTGGAAAAAGCAATCTGCGCCACAACAAAGAATAAAGCCCCCGGCCCAGACGGGGTTCCAGCTGACTTTTATTTACATTCCCCCAAACTCTGGGCTGGTATCCTGGCCAACGTGTTCACAGCCGCAAATACTTCGCCCCCTCCAAACACATGGGCTACTTCCACCATAGTGCCTATATTTAAAAAGGGCCGAAGGGACGACCCAGGGTGTTACCGGCCTATCTCCCTCCTGGACTCTGCTATTAAGATCCTGGGCAGAGTCCTTTTAGCCAGGTTAAGAGATAGCTTGGAGGAGTGTGGGGGCTTGGCTGATATACAGTATGGCTTTAGGGAAAAAAGAGGCACGATAGAACAGTGCTCAAACCTGCACCTTCTGATTGCCAAGTACACGGTGGCCAAGGAGGGGTCCTTGTATTTAGCATTTATGGACCTCTCCTCGGCCTTCGACCTGGTCAACAGATCGAAGCTTTGGGAAATTCTAATCAACATGGGAATTGACGCAGACCTGGTGGCGTTCATAGCATCTATGCATCAGGACTTATTTGCTGCTGTAAGAGTAACCAAAGAGGGAAGATGCACGTCACGTTTTAGATCCCTACGTGGCGTTAGGCAAGGATGCATACTGGCCCCCCTGTTGTTTACCATCTATATAAATGTCTAGGCAAGCATTTACTTGGGGCAGCAAGTGACGTACCGCGTGTAGGAGAAGTTAAGATCCCTGCTCTCCTATACGCGGACGATGCTGTACTCATCGCACGCACAGGGGTATGCCTCCAAAAATTGCTAGATGCATTTGGGACCTTTATGGACCGGCTGGACCTGAGGGTTAATGCCTCTAAATCGCACACTATGGTCGTAGGTACACAAGGGAAAAGGGTCAAGAGAGGAATAAAAACCTTTTTTTGTAAAGGGGAGATAGTTTCGGGAGTTCCCGTGTTCCCCTACCTGGGAGTCCTTTTTGACAGCAGGGGCACCTGGGGCCCACAGATACGTGCAAAAAGCCTAGCGGTCACAAGAACATCTATGGCCATCTTAGGTTTCGCTAAAAGGCTGGGTCATAGACATATGAAGGCCATCATCCAGGTTTATAACAGCAAATCCCTTCCCGTGGCTTTGTATGGTGCCTCCCTATGGGGTTATGTACGCCTAGACAAAATCCAGGTAGCCGAGAACAGTTTTTTATGTTCAGTCCTGTCCCTCCCCCAATCCTCCCCGGTTTTTTCCATTCATACAGAACTTGGCATGGATCATATTCAGGACAAACTGAGACTGGCTCCATTAACATATTGGCTTAAGACCTGGTTAAACCCTGAATTATCGTTAAACCACATGATCATGAGGGATGTGATGAGTTTGGAATACAGTCACACGATACCATGGCTGGCGTATTTGCACAAATCTTTTAATGAACTAGGACGCCCAGATTTATTCACCTCTCCCTCGTGTATCACAAAGCAGGATGTGAGTTTCATAAAAAAACAGTTTATGTCTAGGGCATACATGTTGCGAGAAGAAGTTGAATTATCAAAACCATCTGTCCGAATGCATTACTTGTCACTCCAGTCACTTGCAATTGAGCCTTATTTATGTTTTGTCACAAATCCCTTCCATAGATTTTTGTTAACAAGATTCAGATTTAACATTATCCATTTTTATTTGGGCAATTTTAATACCTGGACGAAACCTGAGTTAGCACCCCCTTGCACCTGTGACAATTTTTCTGTTCAAGACAGTTTACATTTTGTTATGTTTTGTGATTTCTTCTCCGCCCAAAGGAAAAAATACCTGCTACCAGTCCTAAGAGAAGCGGGCTTCTCCCAGGTGAGCGAGCCATGCTATATTTAAAATCAATGGGCAACATCTGTATTACTTTCGCCATGGCCAATTTCCTTGTGGCAGCAACCAGAGCCAGAAGGAGCATGAATTTGGAGAACTGATGTACATAAAGTGTTTTTTAAATATTTTAATGCATCTATTTTGCCAAATTAACTTGTTTACAAATGAAATTGTTTAATTCTTTTTTAATTGTAAATAATACTGTTTTTATGTACTTTGTATGATTTTATCAAATCGAATAAAGTTAATTTGACTGACTGACTGAAACAGAGGGTGCTGTGAACCTGTGATGATGAACCAGACGTAGAAACAACATAGTCGCGACCGTTGCGTGCCGACAAGTAAGTTCGCAATCGCGAACTGGTACAAAATCCTCGCGAACTGACAGAAACCCTTGCGAACACTATAAAAACAAAAAAATCTGCAAATTCGCGAGAATTCGCGGATTTTGCGGATTGCGAGTTCGCAAATACGCAAATTCGCGAACGCCAGATTCGCAAAATTTGCCCATGCTTACAGGAGAATTGCGGGAAGAAGCAACAGAGGTGTAGAAAGAAGCACAGACAGTGCAGAAAGAGGCAAGTGAGGTGCAGAAGGGGGCAAGGGAGGTGCAGAAAATGACAAGAGAACTGCAGAAAGAGGCAAAAGGGATGCAAAAAGGGAAGAAGGGTGCAGAAAGAAACAAGAGAGGTACATAAAGAGACAACAGTGGTACAGAATGAGGCGAAAGAGGTGCAGAAAGAGGCAAAAGAAGTACAGAAAGATGCACCAGAGGTGCAGAAGGAGGCAGGAGAACTGCAGAAAGAGGCAAGAAAGTTGGAGAAACAGGCAAAAGAGGTGCATAAAGAGGAAACAGGGGTGCATACTGAGGCAAGAGATGTGCAGAAAGTGGGAAGAGGAATGCAGAAAAAAGCAAGAGGGGTGTAGAAATTTGCAAGAGTTGTGCAGAAAGAAGCACGGGCAGTGCAAAACAGCCAACAGAAGCACAGAAAGAGGCAAGAGGGATGCAGAAAGAGGCAAGAGAAGTGCAGGAAGAAGGAACAAAGGTGCACAAAGAGGCAAGGGGTGCAGAAAGAGGAAAGAGAGGTGTAGAAAGAGGCAAGAGGAGTGCATAAAGAAGCAAGAGAAGTGCAGAAAGAAGCAACAGAGGTGCAGGAAGAGGCAAGAGGGGTGCGGCAAGAGGGGTGCGGCAAAAGGGGTGCAGAAAGAGGGAACAGAAGTGCAGAAGGAGCAACAGTGGCGAAGGAAAGAGGCAAAAGAAGTGCAGAAATATGCAAGAGAGGTACATAAACAGGCAGGAGAGGTGCAGAAACAGGGAACAGGGGTACAGAAATAGGCAAAAGAGGTATAGAAAGAGGGGAGAAGGGTGCATAAAGAGGCAAGAGGGATACTGAAAGAAGCAAGTAAAGTGCAGAAAGAGGCAACAGAGGTGCAGAAAGTACAAGAGATGAGCAGAACAAGGCAAAAGAATTGCAGAAAAAGAACGAAAGGTGCAGAAGGAATTAACAGAAATACTCCTTGATGCTGAAAAAGCATTCAATCTGGTCTCCTGGAACTTTCTTTGGGGCATCATGCACTGAATGAATTTTGGGCCTAAAGCCATCCAGGACATTAAGACATTATACCTCACACCTATGGCTAGGGTGTTTATTAACGGGTCTTTAACCGAGCAAATAAAAATCTCGTGGGGACCCGACAGGGCTGTCCCTGCTACCCACTACTTTTTCCCATGTACATCGACCCACTCATTAAAAAACTTGAAGGAAATCAGGCTATACAGACAATGAGTAGATTTGGCCTGGCAACTAAAATCATGGCCTATGCCGATGATCTGGCTTTGGTAACACCAGATCCGGAGAAAGCCATTCCAGAAATCGAGGCTGAGGCCCTTTTATTTGGTTCCATATCAGGATATAAACTGAACAAAGGGAAAACCCAAATAATAATCAACAAAAATGTCTCCTGAAACGATGGAAGAGTTGTGGCTAAAGCTAAATACCAAGGTATTGACATCTCGGCTGATACTGACTTGATAGTTGGCCAGAATATGGATCCTCTTGTCTCAGAGACAAGGAAAGCCTTGAGCCATCTTAACAATCTACACCTGTTGTAGGAAGGTGGCTACCTGACTATGGTTACCCCAGATTTTTTTGCCTTGTGTTTAGCTGGTTTTCGACTTAGTTGGCCTGGTTCCCTGCTAATCAGGGCCTCAGGCTATCTGCTCTCTCTGTAAAATGGATTCCATGTACCCTAGGTGCATAACTAGATTGGCTTGGGTCACCTTATCAGCCCCTGTACAGAGCACTATAGGTGCCCAGGGCATAGGTACACCCAAGGCCTATCAGGGGCTGCAGCATAACTTTTGCCACCCCTGGCTGGCTATCTAAAATTGACACAACTGGCTGATCACTCAGCTGGGGCAAGGTGGTGTAATCACCCCTTGCTTAGATATAGTATGCCTATATCTAAACCTATCTGGACAAATATATACCTATCAGTCACTCCTATGGCACGCCTTAACAATCCTGGAGGCAGACTGCTTGGTTTTATGTGAGATGGTGCTCTAGCATGAGCTGAGCCTGTCTGCAGCTGTCGGGGCCAATTCCCTAAGCTGTTCGGGGATAATGCCATACCATATACTATTAATTGCATTATAATCCTCGCGGTTATATGTCAACTTTGGTTTGGCTTTATCAAAACATGTCGTGTAAGGTGTCATACGATTTGGAATACTACCCCCTCGCCAGTCCTGGTGACGGGGGTAGCATTCCACCCCTCTAGAGGGAGACGACATGTTACTTTGCTAAAACGCGGTTGATTTTAAAAGAGCCTCAGATCCACAAAATGGATGCTTCTGCCACAGACACAAGTCTGACCTCCTGCAGCTGACCGAAACTCAGCCAAGGAGGCCTGGTCAAAGGATTTCCTGTCACAAGGAGGTGTCACACCACCCCAGACAGGAGATAGTGGATTGTAGCAGGGAGGTTTGAAAGAAACCAGACACCAGACACTGCCCCTTGCATAATCCGGCCAAACCAGTTCTGGGGCACACCAGCCCCAGTCCCAGCACGGCCTGGATCAAAGGGAAAGGGGTATATTCACCCCCTTCCTGGGTCCCACCCATAGGAGGGGACCTAGCAGGTAATCCAGCCCCTTAGATTGGTATAAGAATAGGAGCAGTGCCAATGCACTCAGATTATCCTTATGAAACATTTGAAACAAAACTCTGGACCCTTCGACATCCTACTCGACGTAGAAGACTGAAGAATCTCCCTTGTGGTCAAGGAGTGACCACCCTGTGCAAACAGGCACCATCCAGCACCTCGACGTCTGCTTTGTTGCAGTTCCCGCCGGAACTCGAGCAACAGAGATCGACGATATTAAGCTTGCCTGCCTTCTTACAGCCCGATCCACAGTCCCTGCAAAGCTGAGACCCGTGGAGGCAACCGGAAGCGTGGGGCACGCCATCTTGAAAAGATCACAAGATGCTGACTGTGCAGCCCACGAGTGACCCTCGAAGCTGTACACCGGGGTTTGAGAAGCCCTAACCCTGAGACATTCTTGCACCGAAGCTCACCCCTCTACACTTGACAAGTGCTGCGTGGGGCCCTTCTGCTTTCTTTGGCTCAACGCATTGGCCCGGTCACTTGCCAGCTGGCTGGTGGCCCCTGTGCCGATGAAAACCAAAATATGACTTGTGATTCTGGTTGTTCCAGACTTGCACCCGCTCCTCTGAAAAGGAGCACCCGCTCTGACCCTCCTGGCCCGAGTGAGAAGCAATCTTCCAATCCCGCGTGGATTGCTCTTGCCAAGTGTTGTTTGTTCCGATCTTGAAGCCGACAGCGCCAACGGTGAGTGCCTGCATGGGACAGCTCATGACCCGCTCCTGGACATCGCAGATGCCCCAGAGCCCACGTGGCAGTGGAGAGAAGCTCCTCAACAACCACCTGATTGTGCCCGACATTGCCTGGTTCCGTCCTGGTTCCACCCTGGTCACTGCTGAGTGACCCAGACTCCGTCCCCTCTGATTTCAGGTACTCTACAACTCTGATCCACCCTTGGATCACACCGGGCACTTCTCCTTCACATCGCCTGCAGCATCTTCAGCTTCTAGCACCAACAACCTGCGTGACGAAACCCGACGCCACTTCGACCCTATGCACCCGCTCCCTGTGGGTGAGGTAACTCAGCAACGCCGGTGTTCCCACACTGATACACACCTCTAGGGTCTGTGTCTAATGTTTTGTCCTTCTAGGTTCAGCGGAAGTATCCTTAAACTCTATTTGTATAACTTTTACGCACCATTGACTTTGCATTGGTGCATGCGTGTGCTTTAAGCGCTGCACCCGAATTCCGCGGGCTTTTCCCGACTTCAGCATTGCTTGTCCCGACTGCTCCCAGCGATTCCCTAGGCCCTAGGCCTAACCACTGTTCGATTGGTATCTCTTATACCACTTTTTTAATATATGGTTTGAGTGGCCACCCGCCCTCATCCATAATTGTGCAACTTTCATATGTTATACTGTGCTTTTGATTTAACGCTTGTGCCCCTTTGCTCATAAAGAGTACTGGGGATTATTTTAGCAATAAACACATATATTTTTATAATATATACTTGTGTGGTGTCCTTTCATTTGATATTAAAGGATTGTGATTGGTAAAACAGCTCGCTTAACACGACCTCTTGAGTTTAGCCTTTTAGGCTGCTTAGTCCATGCTACCCCCTAGGATAGCTTGTCTATATGGTTGACTTACAACCAGACACCATAAGGGATTGTTTGGACTGATACAAGGTGGTTCCAGAATTGGAAACATCATATATCAGGCCAACTTCTCACACCTGTCCATTGTTGGTCGCTGCAATATATTAAAAATATTTTATTTCTCCAAAAATGTTGTACTTGTTTAGAGCCATACCTTTGGTGTTCAACAAGTCAACACTTTTAAGATTTGATAGGTTATTCTCTCAGTTTATGTGGGCATTCTCTCAACCTAGGAGGGTATATACATTCTTGTCCCTTCTCCGGGAAAGAGAGGGGTGGGCCATACCCAACTTAAAAATATATTATTGGGCCACTGTCTTACAATCGTTTCCTATACTTCTGCAAGACTCCCCCCCACCCCCGCTGCAGGTCTACCCTCACCCTTCGAACCTTTGCTTGGTCCCAATGCTTGGGGTTGCTTGTGGCGACAGCTGGAATTTGGATATGATAAAAAGGGTCAAATTCAAGACCCTTTTGGGTGTCTATAAGGTTTTCTCTGCCGTTCGCAATAATCTAGGCAAAGGTAGATTGAACTTTTATACCCCTATCAAGAATAATCCCAATGGACCATCGTACTTTCAAATCTGGATAGATAAGAGGGTAAAGAAATTAGGTGCATTTTTCTCACCCGAAGAGGTCTTGTCCTTTGAAGAACTTCAATCCCTCTATAATTTAGATAATAGGGACTCAATTAAATATCTTGCTATTAAGTCTTTCTTTTTGCGGAAGACACGAGGGCCTTTAGGTTTTGGCTAACTGTGAATTGATCAGGAAACTTTGCAGAACCACTACTCCACGCAGTGGCATCATTTACAATTTCCTTAATAGCTTAATGTCTGACGGTCTGACTATAGTTTCAACTAAGTGTCAGCAAAAACTGAACATTTTTAATAATGTTTTCTGCCTGGCGCTTAAATCTGCCCAAAATGATTTGCTGTCTGCTAGTCTTCAAGCTCAGTTTTACAAAACTTGTTTCTTCTTATATTTTACTCCCTCCATGATAGCAAAATGAGGGACCGGGAAAGGTACACACTGTCCTTGCTTTGATGAATTCAGCACCGACTCGATCCACATGTTCGCCACATGTGTAACATTTGAGCCGTTACTAAATACAATTCAATCCTTCCTAGGTCTTGCGCTACTTCAAAATGTACTTTAAACACCCTCCACCATACTACTTGGTATACAGGAGTTGATAGATAGAAAGAACGGGGGGCTTAATATTCGTTGCCATGGCTACCTACAGGCTGAGCATTGCGTCTGCCTGGTTGGACCCTAATCCCCATTGTTTACGCAATGGTTATCTCGGTTTTATTCCTTTTTTTCTCTTGAAAAGCCAATTTATTCCAAAAAGGGTCATCGAGTCAAAAAAAAAAAGGATAAGTCTTGCTGGCTTAATTTATCAAATCCTGACATGAGCAAGGATGGTGCTTAAGGATTGCACTTTATCTAAATCAGGCAACTCGCTTAAATGTGTGTTATTCATTCTGCTGAGGTACTTGTTTGCTTGATGTTGTACTGTTGCACTGGTCACTTTATCTCATGCTCTTTAGCCACATCGAGTAATATTTATTCTGCTGTGGTGTTTTTCTATTGTTAATGATGTACTGTTGCACTGGTCACTGTACCTCTTGTTTTTTTTAACCACATTGATGAATATTTATTCTGCTGTTGTGTTGGTCACTTATCTTATGTTTTAAGTCATAATGATAAAAAAAATCCCAATTGTTCGCTGTAGCATTTTACATCGTATTTGGATATCTCGCACTATGTTATTCGTGCTTTAATATGATATATTGTTTTAGGTTTTTAAAGATTTGGCACTCGTTGCATTTTCTCAGCCCTGTGGGGGAGGGGAAGGGGGGGTTGCTACACATTGCATTTTTGTCTTCTATGTTATGTATTCTGTTTCACTGCAAAGAAAAAAAAATGCAGAAAGAGGCAAGAAAGGTGCAGAAAGAAGCAAGAGTGGGTTACATACCATTAGTACCAATTTAACATTCACATTTAGCAATAAGTAACAGGTGACCATTCTAGGTTTCAAAAGAGCCTTCCACCATTCTGTAACACTTGTCGCTGCATTTTTAGTAACATTTGAGCAGTTTGAGGTAGAATGTCAAATCCCATCTGAGGAAGCCCCCTTCTTGAAAGCTGTCACGGTCGGTACTGTAAACGCCCAAAATAGAGGAAATGAACTCCAATTCCCATTAAACCCTGAGGACAGGAAGTGATGCATGGACGTGCATGCGTCGTCCTGAAGGGTTCAAGATCTTTTCCAGAGCGGAAGACGCTGCTGATTATTCTTGGTTTAGAAGCGGTGAACAAGACGAGAGAGAACTCTGTTGCAGTGTGGTAAGGGTGCTAGTAGCACCACTCAGTTCTTCCTCGCTTCATAAATTAGTGCAGCGGAACTTTCCTGAGTTGTTTTCGATTGCAAGTCTAATTTGGCTGCAATTACATATTGGGCTCACGAGAAGTAGATACTTTGTTGTGCCTTTTTGTTTTGTTTCCTGCCATTCCTGTTGGTGAGTTGCATCCTGTGACTCGTGCGGGAAAGTGATTTGAATGTTTTTAAGTTTCCAGTAGTAACTATACCCAAAATCGTCATAGAGTATTTATAACCCTGGATTTCCACTGTAGAAAGGCCAGAACGTCTGTTTATTGCATTTGAAAGAATATGATAACACTTATGGAGAGAAATAAGTATATACAGGTTGCATCTTTATTGAGCACATGATGTTGTTTCTTTTGCCTTATAACAGGGGTTTGTGTAGAGATTATTATTGAGCTTTGCTCCACTTCCCCTGTGATGAAAGGCATTACAGAGTCAAGGGTAGGTAAAAAGTCTAGGTAGCTCAGGAATAGTAATCATAGTACTTGGCTTGGTTGATATTAATGGTTCTTTTTTTCCTCACAGCGCTTTATAGCATCCTCTCCTATCGGCTTACAACTCTGGCTCATAAAGTGGAAACATATTTTTTTTTTACAAGTACATGTGGTATATTCTGGTTATAAGACCTGATATTTAGAGGGGATAATTAATACTGAGTATTTGATTGTGTTTATTTGTCGTTGCAGATCTCCCTCCCCGCTTAATCACTTAAAACGTATGTGCCATAAGAGCAGGTCAGACTAGAAGCTGTTGAGAGTGGACCCTTATTAAAATCGTCCCAACCCTGAGGACAAGGACCAGGACATAGAAACAAGGGTTTTTTTGGTCCAATCTGCAGATTATGGATTATGTGACAAATGCGGAGTATGTATAATTGTGCAAATGTCAGTGCAACCAAACAGCTGCATAATTCCAGTGGCCCTGCTCATACCTCTTTTTTGTCTCATTGAGTTCATAATTTAGCTTCTATGAAATGAGGAAGACTAAACCTGAGGTTACTACTCCACAACACAGACTACCATACTACATAATTACTCTCCATAACACATAATCCCACTCTACATAATTCTTATACTCTAAATACCGCATACTTTCTATCCAAATAAATACACTGCATAACATACCACATAATTCCACTACATACAACCTACATCCACTCCACTCCAAGAAACATTAATAAAACTTTTACAACACCAATAGCTCTAACTCTTGCAAATGCGAAACCTATTACATTGCAAATGCTTCTTCAACTGGTAGTCGTGATTGCAGAGTTGTGGAGAAAGGGGACTGGGCCTCCTACCAGCACTTAGGAATTCAGCTGCATAGGACTTACAGGAGATACCAGGAGGGCTTCTTGGCCTCCAAAGTTCCTCAGGAGTGAAGTGGACTTCATCCCCCTACCAGTAGTGCGCCAGGATGCATCTTTGCAGAGTGGTGGAGCAAGGGGGGCATGGCTCATGAAGTCTTCTTAGCAATCCCACTGTATGGGACTTACTGGAAGTAACAGGAGTGGTACGTGGCCCCCAAGGACATCCTTGGGGGCCAACTACCCCTTCTATTACCTCGCGTAATCCCCACACAGCAGGATAGCTGAGTTCTGATACCAGGCCACACCCACTTTGTCCATCTCTTTGCAAATGCGCCTCATGGTGCACTCTTGGTTGGGGCATGAAGTCCCCTTTGCTGCTGAGGGCCCTTAGGGGGTCAACTAGCCTACCTGTTACCTAAAGTAAGCCTCACACAGTGGGATTTCTGAGTAGTGGACACAGGCCACGCCCCTTTCTCCACCACTCTGAAAACGTACCTCCTGGCGTGCTCTTGGTTGGGGGATGACCCAAAAGGTAAGGGGATGTTATAGTGAGGTGGAAATGTCAGTTAAAACATAAATTTCATAGAAAACCATAAAAGTACACATAAAATATATGCAGGCAATAAATACAAACAATGCATTGCGAAATTCAACAAATATTTACAAAGGGGCGATTAAAATACAATACAAAAGACAAAACAATAGCATTAATAAAGTGCTACAGATAAAATTTCAATAGGTCGAAAATTAACCAAGATTTGACCGATGTTTGACACAGAACTTCAGAAAGCAGGCTATATTTTTAGCATGGGCTTCAACTTCGAAGAATTGGAGCGCAAAAAATGCAGGGCGGCAACAGCGTAGACCCATTATTCTGAGTATTGGTACTATCCAACAATTTCTTGGGTCTATATAAAATCTGCAAAATAGCACTACATGAATTGGAGACTGTAAAGAAACATCGTCACACGGACACACAGAGAGGTTATTAGACCAGTCATTCGGTTGCGGGAAAGTTACCAGGTGATGAAAGATATTAAACCTGAAACGAGTCAGTAAGAATTTCTCGTAAGTGCTCAGATTAAAAGTTAAGTATGGCTGCACTGTGAAGGTGGTCTGAATAGCTAGGATGTGCTGCACTGAGCTTTTTCCAATCTCGATAGACAGTCGTAACTGCTCTAAGTGTGAAATACATAACTTTTTAAATTATTTCCTCGATAGCTCAGAAATGGTTAACGGGTAGTGAAAATATCTTTCTAGGCCTAGATCAGCAAGAAATGTTTTCACATAAAAAAGCCAGCTAATTTTATGCATCTTTTCTAGCATGAGGCAATCGCGAATGAGGCATCAAGACAATTCACACTGTATCGACGTCCAGACACGATGCCATAAAAGGATTGGTTGTATTTTGATGGTATCAGATATATATATATATATACCAACCTTAATTCTAGGTGGCAGCAGTATGTCGAGGAGCTTTGAGGAACTGTAAGTAAATATCTTAGAAAGCTATTCTCAACCTTCTGTAGAGTGTCCACCTTAGCATGACCCCAGACCCCAGCTCCATAACTAGCTATGCTAGGGCATTTGGCTTGGTATATCTTGATCATTTCTGGGGGGCGGCCTCTTCCCTAACTTCTGTGCAAATGCTATGAGGGCAGTAGTAGCCCTGGGAAATAATAATTTTCTTGCATCAATGGCCTGCTTCCATGAGGACTTGTTATCTATTAAAATCCCTAAATAGGGGTAGGAGTTGGTGCACTCCAACTTAATATTGTTAATAAAAATATCTTTTGTTTTTTGGGATCTAGTTCCTGCGTGCATTACGTACGTTTTTTTATATTAACTATGAGATCCAAACTCACCATAAAACTGCGGTATCTATCTAGAACACGCTGGAGCTGCAGGGGGTTCTTGCCATAATCACGGCATCATCAGCATATAAAAGTGCCGGTATTGGGCGATGACCAATGGTGGGCAGATCCTGGCTCCCTTCCAGCATGGCTAGTTCTAGCCCGTTGGTATATAGAGTAAGTAGGAAGGGAGCCAGGACACAGCCCTGCCTAACCCCCTTCTCCACCCCAAATGGTGCAGTAGTTTCTTCCCTCAGTTCGTACCTTGCTGATATGCCCGAATAAAGCTTACGTAGAAAATTCACTAACGGTAAATCTACGCCCATTCCCACGAGGATCGATCACAGTTTAGTATGATTGACACAATCAAAGGCTGCAGTAAAATCAACGTAGATCATGTGTAGATACCTCCTTTGGCTCCGACATATTTACCCAATAAAAGTGAGAGATTTAGAGCTTGCTCCACAGTACCCAATCCCTCTCTAAACCCGTACTGTAGGTCAGAGATTATGTTGTGATCCTCGGCCCAATCCTGAAGACATTCTAAAAGGATGCGGCCAGCTACCTTACCGAGGGAATCTAATAAAGAGATAGGTCGGTAACACTTTGGGCTGAGTCAGTCACCCTTTTTGAAGATGGGTACTAAAATTGAGGCTGACCATGATTCAACTAAGCCCACGGCGTTGGCAGCTTAAAGTACTTTTGTGAGAATGGGGGACCATAACTCCAAATTATATTTAAAAAGATCGACTGGAACCCCATCAGGGCCTGGTGCTTTCCCACCCTTGCTGGCCAATAAAGCATTGACCACTTCCAAATGAGTAAAAGTAAGTGGGATAGCATAGACTGGTTGGTTTGGAGATGGTTCCTTCCTGTCTCTCTCCGATTGCTCAGAATTTTCATACGAGGCTGAACTGAATATTTGAGTCAAATGATTAACCCATGTTATCGTCCACAGCTACATCTATCTTGGGGGACTCTTTCGTATCTAAAAGAAAAGGGGATTTAACAATTCTCCAGAAGTTGGCACTATCATTCATGGAACAACTCTTGTGGAGTTCATCCCATAAACCGTTTTTTAATTCAATTTTGCGGGTTTTTAGGGCCATATTATAGGCCTTTCTAAGTCTAATAATTTCGTCTTTGTCCCAATTTGGTTTATGGAGTGCAATTTTTAAACTAGAGTAAACTTGAGTGCTATCTTTGTTAAACCACCATTTGGTAGTATTCCCTTTTTTTGTGTTTCTGACGTAAGACGTCTTGTACTATTCTAGTGATACTTATATAGCTGGACAATATTTTTTTCGAGTAAGGGGAGTGCTTGCTTTACTACTTTAGCCGTTGTTTTAACTGGGTCGATTTTTGCCCATTTCATGGAGAAACCATTTATTCTATCTAAGTTGAAAGTTTGTTGCTCCAAAAGGCTTATTGCATTGGGCTTCCCCAAGATGATTGGTAAAGCTATTGAGAGGCTATTAGGGAAATGGTCGCTAATAGCGTTGTTGATGGTGGTAAACTTCCGGATAGTAGGCTCCATATTATGGGAGACAAATATAAAATCAATTATGCTAGAGAGTCCCCTACCGTTGATTGTGGGAGAGAAGGGGACTGAAGGAACGACCAGTTCATTAGCAAAACTCAGTTCCATAGCAAACAGAATTTCATTCATGCGATTGCTAATATGGGTGTGGGAAAAATGTGTAAAGTTATTTTCGCACTCGTCCTGGATTCCACAGTTTTTACTGTTACTATTTTTACAAAGTGATAGGTTAAAATCTCCGCCCCAAATCAACCTGAACGATTTGTTCATGTACTTATTTCGCAAGTCTTGTAGAAAAAAGAAGATATTGTTTAAAACAGTAATAAAATGAGTCTGATTAAGATTATTATAACAATTTACCGAGAAATAATTGGATGACTTATTTATTTTTAACATAAGAATCTGGTAATTACTCTCCATTCTCAATGGAACTATATCCTTAAGTTCCAAGATATTTGAAATAAACATTGTTAGTCCCCCCTTGGGTCTACCCGAGGCAGAAGGCAGAGCTTTCGAGAAATAAGTTTTATAACCTTCAAGGTGGATTGCAGTGCTTGACAATGTTTCTTGTAAGCACACAATATTATGTTTCCCCACCAGGTCTCACCAGATATCATTTGTCATTTTGGAAAGAAGACCCGCCACGTTCCAAAAAACGATATCCAGTTTTAGGTCTTTTAATTTGGACTGACCTATCGGGTCATAGATAGTTGTCTTTGGATTTGATATAGGGGCCTTCACCGGGACTTCACCCTCTGCGACATGCGGATAAGACCCCACGTCAACAGGGACTGTGGTCAATTCTAAAGATTGCGTTTTTAAAGTTAGCGTGTTACTTACTGGAGAAATGCTAGGGTGTAGCGATCACGAGCCTGCTGCGTAGGGGTAGAGGGTTGAAGCCACGCTATCAGCAGCAAAGTAGGCGTGTTGCACTCAGAAACATCAGGGAGGTTCGACGCAAATCAGCAGAAGGAGCCTGGTGGACATGGGACTACATTACCCAGAAGCAAAGCGGTCTCTGAACCGGAAGAGGTAGGTCGGGTTTCGCATACAAAGCCCTTCCAGGTCACAGAAATGGGGCTTGTCAATCTACTTCCGAGATCCAGAGCCATCGGAAAACATTACCGCGACCAAAATCTTCAATCCCGAGCCGCTACCCGGAGCCTTCCTTCCAGAACACCATGGTCCAGGTATGAGATACGGTGAAGTGTAGAGCAGCGCTGGAGCGCTTGGTCCACTCACCGTATCAACCCCCTTTCGGTTGAGCAGTTCATGAACAGATTCGAAGGAATGCCGACCGTGATCGTGCCCCGTTTAAACCCGCAGTGGGGTAAATTGCAATTTCCCAGCTTGTGCACGTAGAGAACCACGCAGGAACGCGTTTGCTGTTCTCAGTTGCATAATCCTTGGCACGCCACTACGTGTTAGGAAAATACCCCCACTAGAGGTTTGCGGAGTAAAGCTATTGAACTCCTGTGTCTATGCTTAGAAATCAAGAGTACTTTTTAGTTGCATTATTTCCTGGAAAAGCGGAAATATCCCTTTGCATGCTGATTCAAAACCTGGCTGATACTTATGGTTAAACAAAGCGATACAAAAGGGGATGATGGACGGAGCGTTGGAGCAAATCAAACACTCACCCCCAGTCAACTGATCTGGTTTTAATCCATCACCATTCTTTAGCTCACTCCGCCACCCCAGTTCAGACATGGCCATATGCAAATCAGTCTAACCCTGTGCCTCATGGGAACAGTCCAGCCCGAACTGCCAGGCCATGTCTTCGCTTTGATACTTATGGTTGTTCGACCTTCCTTGATGATTTTGTCCTGGTCGGAGTGCCTTGCTGATTTTGGTTCTTTTGCTTCATCTACTTCTGTCTACTGCGCAGGAGCGCTACTTCCTGATTTAGTTTAATACAAAAACACCAGACTTGGATACTGGTTTACCTCTGATGGGCCAAGTCTGCATTCTGAATACTGGAATGACTATCCTCTGAGTTAAAATAGTTGACTTTAAGAATACTGCCAGGTGGTGTTTGTAAGTAACACGTGACTAATAACACTGTACATATATAAACGTGTTCCTAGACTTGCCTAACCTATGGCTTCTTGTTTCCCCCTTACCTGCAGTAAACCAGTGGTAGATGACCCATAGAGCTTCTGTGAGGGCCGATTAGCTACAACAGAAACAGGGCGACTGAGACCTCTCTCTAGGTAGAAGTTTGTTATTTTATCCACTTCCCTTTTCCCTGGGGTGCATGGACGCATAGTAGTGTTACAGTCACTCTGTGTGTGGGTGCATCCTGGAGAAGAAGGGGGGATATACGGCATTCCATTGTTCCTGCTGACATCTTTCAGAGTTTAGTGGTTACATTAAGTGCAGCCATTGACATCGTCACATAGGGTAATTACATAGCATTTGCATTTCGACTTAAGGGGGGATGGGCTAGGAGGAACAGGTGATAAACCTGATGATGGAATGTCCATAGCTTTCAGTCAATCATTGTCTTCCAGGCCTGAAAGAATATTGAATCTATTGCAGATATGAACAGGCTGCCTTTGAGTGTGGTAAAGGAGTGGGCTTCTCCTGTTAGGGATACTGTAGTAGGGTCTTCTAGGAGGGTAGAAGAACCCTAATGGTAAAATATTAATCCCAACAGCATCTACCACATGGTTTGCACCTTTTCTTAGGATTTCGTTAACTAATGACAGTGAACAAAATGTCAAAACTATGCAGTCGCCTGTCAGCATTTTTCCACAGGGTCCCTCCCACTGTACTCTTCTTGCCATCTTAAACTCGTGAAATAAGTGTCTGTTCAGACCTACCCTGCTACCCAACCAATGTAATGACTTATTTTTAAGGGTTGACCATGATTCCTCCTCAGCGACATTCTTTTTTGGGACGTTGCCCAACACGATGATGTAAGGGGTAGCATCCGGGGGAAGGTAGAGATGGATGTCTGAGGCAAGGGAATCCCCGGAAGGGAATGACTTTAAGTGGGCTTGTTGTTGAAATTGGTGAGGAAGAGTTGGGTGTAACTGACGTGTCTTTCCCAAGGGACTTTTTCGAATTTTATCAAGGTCATTGGTCAGTGTGGTAGATGAGTGTTGTACCTGATTACCAATGTATGCTGCGGGTCTGTTGTTACTCAGGGTATTTCCCCTTACAGCCTGCTCCCCCCCCCCAATTGGCAGTAGCTCTAGTTGGTGGCAAATTTGGTTTCCCGGCAGGGGTATTGATATTCGTGCTGGCGATATCATGGGAGTTTTGACTTTGTGTGGCCACTGCCCCTTGATTGTGCTTACTGGTAATTAGATCCTCGATGATGGTCAGTCTGGATGATAACTGATCCAGCCTGACCCTCAAATAAAGATCCAGTCTTTCCACTAAAGAGGCCAAGTTCTTAATGCCATATTGCGTTGTAAGATTACTGTTTGATTCAGCCTTTCGCTTAGGTTGGCCTTTATTCACCCCTGCCCGTTTTTTTCCCATGGGGGTGCACTTCACCAACTTTTTCGCGCTGGGAGATAGATGGATAACAGCTTGAACTGTGCCTTTGGAAGTGTGTTGTGGATCAATGGGGCGTGGATTCTTGGATTTTTTCGGAGGGTGTTGCGTAGGATTGTCACTGACGATAGATAAAATCTCGTTTGGACTTTGTTCAATACAACCTTTAGATACATTTACGACCGACTTCCCTTGATCCAGTTGAATGATTCCACCTTGTTGAGCTGAATCCAGGCTTAACCTAGAGGAGGTTCCCTCAATGGACTCTTCGACTGATAAAATCTGCTTGTCTAAAACTCCCACCGCCCCTGTAAGATAGTTCAATAAAGTTTGCTGAGAATCAGCAATTAGCTTGTTACCCCAGGTAAGTTTAGGACTCGGTAGTTTCCTTTTTCCCATACCGGTGGCCGACTATCTGACCTCTTTCCTAATCAAAGTGATGTTTATTTACCAATACGCTTCTTGAAATTGGCATTTATTGTTAATATTTGTAGTGGGGCACTGAACCAAGGGGGTAAGCCCAGCCCGGCCTCATACGGTCACAGACGGGCAAGGACGGGCCCGCCCTTGGCCCGGGTACAGTTTTGAAGCCCCAGGGGTGGGAAAGCTGCTGCACGCCTCTCGCAAGACCGCGCTGCCTTCTGGGAGTTGGAGTCCAGGGCAGCGCGCGGTCCGCGGGCTGGAAGAGAAGCGAGATTCACGGCAGCAAGTCTGAAGCAACCGGTGGCCCCCACAGTGGTCCAAGGGGGCAGGAAAATCCAACAGGAGAAAGTCAGGTAGGCAGATTACAATCGGGCTTCCAAAGATTCAAGAGCAAATCCCGCGTGCCGCGGGAGCCCGTGCACAGTTTTGAAGCCCCCGGGGCGGGAAAGCTAATGCACGCCTCTCGCGAGACCGTATTGCCCTCTGGGAGTTGGAGTCCAGGGCAGCGCGCAGTCCGCGGGCTGGAAGAGGGGTGAGATTCACGGCAGCAAGTCTGAAGCAACCGGCGGTCCCCACAGCGGTCCAAGGGGGCAGGAAAATCCAACAGGAGAAAGTCAGGTAGGAAGATTACAATCGGACATCCAAAGATTCAAGAGCTCGTCCCGCGCAGAGTTTTGAAGCCCCAGGCGCGAGAAAGCTGCTGCACGCCTCTCGCGAGACCGCGCTGCCCCCTGGGAGTTGGAGTCCAGGGCAGCGCGCGGTCTGCGGGCT
The DNA here is from genome assembly GCF_964263255.1 of Lissotriton vulgaris. NCBI lineage: Eukaryota > Metazoa > Chordata > Amphibia > Caudata > Salamandridae > Lissotriton > Lissotriton vulgaris. The sequence goes on from NC_141700.1 coordinate 810,248,127, forward strand.
GGAAGAGGGGCGAGATTCGCGGCAGCAAGTCTGAAGTAACCGGCGGTCCCCACAGCAGTCCAAGGGGGCAGGAAAATCCAACAGGAGAAAGTCAGGTAGGCAGATTACAATCGGGCAGCCAAAGATTCAAGAGCGCGTTCCTGGTCATTCATTCTGCCTCTTCTGAGTACTTCAACCTTTGTATAATTCTATGACATCCTGCAACTCTTCTTTGAGACAGGTGTGAAACTCTATGACATTCTATATTCCCTTCTTTGTGACAGGTGTGATACTCTATGACATTCTCTACTCTCTTCTTTGAGACAGGTGTGATACTCTATGACATCCTCTGCCCGAGTCTTTGTGACAGGTGTGATACTCTATGACATCCTCTGCCCCCTTCTTTGTGACAGGTGTATTCAAATATTGCACACCTGTGTGGTTTGAGATTTCCTCTTCTGAGCAGGGCACACAGTCATAGCAGCAGCTGGCCTGGCCCTCGCGGGCAGCTTTCCTGTACCCCTCCAAGCACCTGGTGCTGCACAGTGAGACTGGGACCTAAGGGAAAGAGAAGAAAGATAAGCTTAGTCAAAGAGAGTCATGGGGAAACAGTGAGTGAAGGAGTGAGCTTGAGTGTGAGAGGCAATGTGACAGCATGAGGCACAGGATGAATGCAAAGCACCGACTGACCTTCCCTAGGGAGCAGCTATCGTCCATACGAGCCAGCAGGAGAGGAGCCATGTTAGAGATGCAATGAGCATGGGAGTGACAGAGTGAGTGAAATAAAAAGAGCGAAAAAGCACTGACCCATGAGTGACACTGAAAATGAATGAATTGCGAAGAGTAAGCAGGTGAATGTGTGAGTTCAAAAGTGTGACACACATGCAAATAAGTGAGTAAGTCAGCCGGAATGACCCAGAGAAAGCTTATTAGTGTGGGTTCCAGTGAGTGAATGAATGAGGAAATTGCGAAGCTTCCAAAATACTACATTAATGAGTGATTTATGAACAATTAGAACACAGGAATATTTAAAGTGGTGTTGAAGACAGTGGAGTACCTCAGGGTTGGCCTCTACTTCCTGCATTTTCAGGCATTTGAGCACATGAGTCATAGGGATCTTTTGACCCAATTTATTTCCAGTTCAAAAGTAGAGATACGTTTTACCAACAGTGCCTTCACCATCTCTGAGTTATGATGGCAGGATAATTCTTCTAGGATAGAGGGAAGTTCCTATCTTTTGTGCTGATGTAGGTCGTTGTATAATCGGAGAACTGCACAGATGGAAACGTCAACTTTATGTTACAAGAGTGCGTTCTCAAACTGAAGATGCTGTTAGACAAGTGAATCAATCAATTAATCAGGGGATTGTAAGCATGCTACTCACCTGTGAGGGTCTCAAGGTGCTGAAGAGGTGTGGGGGGTCCGCAGATCTGTAAAGCCGAAGAGCCAGGTCTTCAGGGTCTTCCTGAAGGTGTTCAGGGAGGGGGCGTGTCTGATGTCTGCCGGTAGCTCGTTCCAGGTCTTGGCTGCAATGTGAGAGAAAGATCTTCCGCCTACTCTGGCTCTGTGAATGCGCAGGGTTTCGGACCTTGTGAGGTTGGAAGATCAGAGGTTTCTTTTGGGTACGTGGAAGTTGATTCTGTTGTTAAGGTATTTGGGTCTGTTGTTGTGTAGGCATTTGTAGGGGTGAGTGAGGATTTTTGAAAGTGACTCTTTTCTCCACTGGGACCCAGTGGAGACTTTGTAGGTGTTGACTGATGTGTTCATGTCAGGGGATGCCGAAGACAAGTCTGTCGGCGGTGTTCTGTATTGTCTGGAGTTTGCGGAGTAGGGACTTGTTGATGCCGGCGTAGAGTGCGTTTCCATAGTCCAGTCTGCTGGTGATGAGTGCATTGGTGACCGTCTTCCTTGACTCTGGGTGGATCCACATGAAGGTCTTGCAGAGGATCTGGAGGGTGTTGAAGCAGCAGGAGGTGATGTTGTTGACCTGTTGGTTCATGGTGAGTGATGAGTCGAGTACGATGCTGTGGCTCTTGGTGTGGTCTGAGGGGGTAGGTGGCTTTCCGAGGGCAGTCCAGGTGCTGTTCCATGGAGAAGGGGTGGTACCGAGGACGAGGACTTCTGTCTTCTCGGCGGTGAGATTCAGGCATCTTTTGGTTGTCCAGACTGCGACGTCTTGCATTCCTTTCTACCTTGAATTTAGTCCCAGACTTGTCCCTGCCGACCAGGAGCTGACCAGTCAGGAATCCCCCAGTCTGGTCCAAGCTTCTGTACTATTGAAAGCAAAGCCAATCATCTCGCAATCAGGACTGACCACATCAGAGAGTGACTTGACAAACAAGTACCCTGAATGCATAAAGACAAAGAGCAATGAAATACTCCTGCCAGTGGAACCACTTGTAGCATGTAAAAGGAAAGAGTGAGCCCTTCTAGGGGTGCTCCCACTATTAGGGTTACTGAGCACCAGAATCGACCAACGTCGGTTGGATGGAGTAACTAGTACAGAGGTTATTGATTCACAGGCTGCACCAACCAGGGAGAAATATTAAAGACTAGCACTGAGTGTTATCATGCACTGCATTAACCATGATACATTGGGGAAAATTGAGTGCTGGGATGTGAGGCAGTGTGCTCCCACCCTCCTTTTGTTTCGAAACAAATGACAACATGGGATTATAAGGAGGACAGGGGGCAGGGTGGGCAGCATTGGGGAACAGGGATGTGAAAGAGAAAACAGTGTATGAACACAGGGAGCAGGATGGGACAGGAGCATCTGGGGTGGTCATAGAACGGGCACTGAGGCTGGGGAGAAATGGGGAAACAGAGATAGAACACACGTGCACTTTCATTAGGCTGGTATCGTATCTGCGGTCCTTTACTGTTTTCTCACAGAACCTTTCAATGCCCAACTGTTATTGATTGTATATATAACATGTAATAAATAAAGATTATTAAAATATAATATCAGAGGATAGAAGGAGATGAGTGAGAGGCTGGCTGATATGTTAAGTTACACCCTGCTCTGTCATTATGTTTCTGGTTTTGTTACTGATTTATCTTCTTGCTTTGGCCTGTCGAGTCATGCCATTGTGACTTAGTGAGCATGTGCTTGTAGTCAAATGCCATCTCTGGCCTTCATTAGTCCTCCACGGGTTGTGGATACGTGTGTGTCTAGAACCCCTCTTACCTGCTCTCCCTCTTCATTCCACATGATGGCGCTCTCATTGAAAATAAACTGCCGCCCTTGTGGGGCGCTGTAGTCGAAAGTCCCCACGTTAACATGCCGGATGGACCCGTCTTCTTGGCGCTGCCAATTCAAGATTTCAAACCTCGGTGGAGGGTCGCCGTTCTCATTAAAGTAGACCTCCTCCCCTTCTGGGTTCTGGAAGTGGACCTTCTTCAGGTAGTGCAGGAGCTGGAGAGGAAAGACAGGATTTCAGAACCTGGCCAGGTGTGCTCTTCTGATAAACCTCTATCAGATCAATGTTGGTGGGGTACAAATCCTTATCAATGGATCCATAGTTTCCCTACAGTGACCCCAGCAGTCATCAGCCTACCAAGGGAGAGTGTTTGCCACACAGTCGTGGGACAACCCGCTGATTTAGGTACCACGGTTTGGAACATACTAGATAAATGAGAACAAAGGAAGAGCGAACAGTATCATCCAAATTAATGCATTACAAGACAATCCCTCCACGCCCTCCATACCAGTCATTACATCATGAGATGACTCCACCTCCCTGCACAGAAATAAACACAGGAGAATCCACAGTATGCCCTACCCACCTCCCTGGGTACTAACAGCTAAAAGCTTTCCCAGGATCCTATTGTTGTTTCTTTCTGCCCTTAGGAACAAGGAATGCCGGATACAAAGGGGAAGGGCGGCTTGTCCCTGGGGTCTGCAGAACATTTTTCTCTTTCAACATACGAAATGTCTAAGGTCTTACCACGCGGGTGTGGACTGTGACCTTACTGAGGCTGATTTTCTCCAGGTTGGGGCAGTCCCCAAGGAGTAGTGCAGCAGGTGTGGGGCCACGGTTCTCTCTCCCAGTCGCCGGTGAACATGAGGAGCAGAGCACGAAGTTGGCGCAGGCGTAGTGGAGCTGGCCAGCCTCATGCATTTGTGCTGGTTTATCAGCCAAACCAGGAAGTGTAAGTCTTTTAAAGAGCTGGGGGACAATGCCTTATCGCAACAGCATGCGAACACATGGCCAAGCCAATCAATGTCACCCTAAAGTCACCTGAAGGGACAGGAAATACCAAGTAGAGCACAATGATTCCCATGGGAGACACATTAAGACCTATGTCAAAAGATGAATTTATGGGAAGAAATCTAGACAACAGGAGGATCACACAGAGAGGCTAGATAGGTAAGATACACAGATAGAGGTACAACAACATAGAAAGTAAAAGAAGAAGTAGTGAGATTCCTTGTGGTGGAGAAAAGACCTGGAAGCAGCAGGAGGAAGGAGAAGAGAGACTAGGTGGGGAGAGAAGTGGACAAGGTGCTGAGGAGAGAGCCAGGAAGAGTTACAGAAAGAAAGATGCAGGGGAAGACGTGAGGGGTGTGAAGGAAAGAGGTTGCAGGGAAAATAGCTGGAGGATAAGAAATGTGAAAAAGAGCATAGCTCCAGCTGGGAGGACAGTTGGGAAAAAGGTAGGAGAAACCAGAAACATTTTAAAGTAAGAGGAGCGCCTGGAAAACTACTGGGAAGAGAGAAGGTGCATGCGAAACGCTAGGAGTTGGAGCGAGTAACTGTATGTATTTACTGAGATATTATGTTCCCTTGACAGAGGTGAAACCTGAGTTCCTCAGGCTGAATCATTAGCTGCCAAACTCAGATCCATTTGGGCGGTTCATTGGATCTGCAAATTATGCAATAGAAAATGGGTCATGTGATAAACTTGGCAAATCTATACTTATGCGGATAACATGGCAGCATTGCCACAATCCAGTGTCACTGCATATATCTAACCTGTCTAATCAGTGTCATTTTAAGGACAAGGCATGTTTTGGGGCACTTTTTACAGAACAACTTTGAATTGAATTCCCTAGTTTCTGCTAAGTCAAACCTGCATGTTGGCAAACACTATTAAATACAAAATAAACTTTAACACAAAAACAGCTAAAATATGTTTTGCATTAGAGCTCAAAAATTCCTAAATTGACAAAGTAGAGAGAAACAGAGTTATAGTTAAAGGTTGAGGGAAACGGAGCTGAGTAATTTTACCAGGGGGCCCTTAAAAGATGGAGGCAACTGGCCAATTTTCCAGTTTGCCCACACCTCACAAAAACCTCAGTGTTCAATAGGATTTGAATGTCATTGGAAGACCTAGTGCCCTACCACCACCCATCGAAGGGCAAGTCTTATTGGTCAGAATGTGGTGCTTTACAAGGAAGTTCGCTGACAGCACAAACCAACCCGTCCTCCTTGCCATATAGATCTAACCTGTGGGGATAGGCGTGTTAGTTCTTGCAGAGGTCATACAGCTCACAGCAGTGCTAGGAACTTTCTGAGATTAAGGTTGACCTGAAATCCTTTGAACCCCTGTACTTGATACTAGATGCACAGGTCTTACCACTGAGCCACTGCGCCTTATTCACAGTGGTGCTAAACACTTTGACACTTTGCGACAGATTCACAGAGGTAAACTGAGACAAAAATCTAACTTTAAGGCCTTCAATTTTCACAAAGGGCATTTACTACTCATAAATAGCCTTTTCCTCTCAGTTTACCCTTGTGAATTGGGCCCTTTGTGACTCAAAGCCAACCCTGAAACAGTTGATGGGACTTCCAACCTTCAGGATTTAGAACACAGTGTGAGTAATAATGTGCACTCAGTCTCATGTGTAGAGGTGGGCAAGACACCGGAGGCTCAAGCCAGATGCCCGGCTCTGGCTCAGTTAGTGTCAAAAGGATATAGTGTTCTTTGCCACGACTTGCACAGGAACAGGGTGGTGTTTATTTTCCCAACTCCACTTCCAGGATACCCAGAGTCCGTTTCCTGAAGACTTGACTCTCAAGGACCCCAAAGGGGGAAGGGGGAATTAGATAAAATAACAAACAAGAAGAGGCTGCTCTGGATCTGCTTCTTTCTTGCTTCTTCGAATCCGTCTGTATCCTGACGAACAGTAGAAGTCCTAATGCAAATATGGAGAAAGATTAACAAACTCTCTATTTCTTCTAATACTTACATTTCTATTATCTGTTTCCTCCCCTAGCAGACCAATAGCTGAGCTACTCTTCTCCTCCTTCTAGATTGTCTTTTCTACTCTTAGCTCGAGTATTTATCTGTAACATAGATATTATAGATTGTGCTTAGTTTCTCTATATTTAGTGTTTCTATTTATTTAATTCTCTCTTTTCTTCTGTTCTTACCTCCTATCTTGAGCTCTGAGGTATTGTATTTCTTCTGTATGTCCTTTTGAAACTTTCCTAGATGTATTTTTATTTTGTGACCTTTAACTATTGTTCTCTTGTCTTTTCAGGTTTTCTGATATCGATACTTTTCTTTAGGGTACGTTTTTTTGTCTATTTCTATAGCCTATAGCGCTGTGACTAATACTGTCTTTTAATTACTTATTACACTCTCAGATATTTTCTGCCAACACATTACTGTCTCATACTTAATATTTCATTTTACAGAGTTGACTTTCTGACTCTTCTTTTATTCTCTTAGGAACTCTGAAGCGGCTGAATTTCTCCTCGAAGCTCCAGCGATGTGCCTCTAACAAAGGACCTCCAATCTCGAGGCTCCACAGATAACTTGGTATGAAGTCACTCGGCACGCACTACTCAGCGCTCTGACTTCTCAGGTAACTCAGTGAATTTTCGGAGTCGTAAAGAACCTAGCTGCACAAAAATAATAAACGCGACGCAATTTCTGACTAACTCTTGTGACAGGAACTCCAACGAATGACCTTGTCTCTCTGGATAATCATGTGAAGTGCGCAGCAGAATTGGATTGCGCGCTTCACCTAGAATTCCTCACCTTCATTCTGAGCAACCACTAGACAGCCAACTCGAAATCCGAGTCGGCAGCCATCTTGGAAAACCTGCCATCAAAGAGCTGTTTGGTTAAAGTTGCCAGATATTTTCAACAGACTACATTGTCTGGTGCTCTGAATTAGAATCACTCTTTGAGCTGGTGTTCTGATAATCAGCTTTCAGCAGCCTCAGATAATCCTATGCAGGTCCTTGAACTTTTGAGATGTTGGCAGCCTGGACTCTCCAAAGTAAATTAGAAGCTATTCCAGCCATCTTGGATTCTTCCCTTCAGCTAATCAATACTTTGATTTCCTAGTTATTGAGAAGATTTATTTATAGATTTTCAGTAATTAATAAAACGTATTTCCTGTCGTGGGACACGCAATTAGTCATTCGGCACTTCAGAAGATCTATTGGACCCATTAAAATCAGTCAGCCTTAAATTTCTAACTCTTAAGATTTTTTTTGATGCCTTTACTTCCTGGAGAAATCTGGGGTAAATGGTGTCTTACTATGCCCCGAAAATACCAGGAGAGACTGTGGGGTAACCACAGTCAAGGGAGTGCACAGCTATTTAGACAAAAGATGTCTCATGTAAAGGTTACAAACACTTTCATACAAAAAATTAATTCGGTGCTCCAAGGCAAGAACATTTTTTATCAAATAAGAATCATCATTCTGACAGTGAAACATGGATCAATAGCTACCAATATTCTATGCATACTAGTAGTAACGTATCACTTTTGCAACTATTTCTGCGTAATATTTATCAATGGCATGACATTATACATAAATATACAAATGTACTAGAAATTCTTGACTTTAACAATCCCTATGCACTTCGGGTTCGAAGCAGAACCCTTCTTCAGGAGGGAATTCAATTCTGTCAGATGTAGCGTTGTTCAAATGTAGGTTTTGTCCGCAGTAATCTACAGCACAACAAATGCAGTAAGCCTACTGCATAAAATAGAATTTGCACTCTAAAGACTATAGCGTGAGTCGTTTTAAGAGATAGTCCCGTGAGGGTTAAAAATGTAGAGATTATCGTGCTCATAGTGCTCAACTCACTGAATAATGTGAGCCGGAAAGTTTTAAGTTAATGCAGTTTCGTCCCAGAAAAAATCACCCAGATTAGTGCCTAATATATTATCAACATTTAGAGATGTTAAGATAAAAGGTTAGTGTGTTGAAAGTGAAATTGGGTGTCAAATGCAAAAGCATACCCACCAGAGGGCTATCGTGAATTATAAGTGGCCAAGAGAAACACAACCATAAAGTCTTGCCTTGTTTTGTTCTTATGAGCGCAGTAGGTCATGTTAAAAGACTCTGTACCAAATCAATGGATACGAGGTCTTATGTATGCACCGTGGCTTCAGCAAGAATCATCTGTGTGATATAAGTGGACATAAGAGACGGTTCTATAGGAATTGCAACAAAAGCTTTTGGTAATTAAAATGTTAGAACCGAAGTTCAACTCTCACCTAAATATGGGGAGAGGATTCCGCCCGTCTGAGTTCGGCTCGCGAAATTCGCATATGTGCAAAACCTGGGGAAATCATTACATTCTCGTCAATTTCGGGGCCCTGACTAGAGCTCCTAAGAATAGGATCATGCTAAATTAATTGTAGTACATACCAAGTGATTCTAGATTCAAAATCCAATCTTAAACCGCAACACCGCTACCAGCAGAGAAACGCCGCTATTGCATCGCGTGAGATCGTTCCCACCATGCTTTGCGAATTTAAAGGGGCTGTGTTCTCTTTGACAATTAACTTGAGACACAAAAACTTTATGTGTTAGGGAAAGTGCTGTGTGAACAAAAGGATGTTATTATATCCAGGGACCTGTGTTCTGCCTTACTACAAATGCCGTAATGTTCATAAAATTGCCCATGTGTAAAATATGCTTTCAAACAGCGGTTAAATACTCAGCAATACTGCGATGTCCATGCCCCTTGTGCCTATCTACAAGCCTGATGTGATATATCGAAAAAAAAAAAAAATTGTAGCATAAATAATCCTATGACACACACGAAAGAAACAATGATAGATCTAAAAGTGAGAGGAGAGGAATAAAAATAAGAGAAAATGAGAAAGAGGAGATAGAGTGCAAATTCTTTACACAAATTCAGGAAATCAATGCAGAAAGTTACACATGTACCTGTATTACAAAAAACATAACATTTAATAATGATCATTGAGCCCACCCGGGGTTACTGTTCCTAGAGTTTTGATCCAATAGGTTTCCCTGCGTGCTAAGGCTGTATTAATGTCAGTACCTGAGCTGATGTTAATACGTTCCAAAACTGTGAAACGTAACTGAGGTATAGTGTGTCGTGCTTGTCCCCAGTGCTGAGCAAGAGGAGAGGTGGTGTTTTGGTTCCTAATCCTGCTCTTATGTTCTATTATCCGTGTTTTTATTTATCTGCTGGTTCTCCCTACATAAACTGAACCGCAGGGGCATTTGATTGCATATATTACTTTCACTGAATTGCAATCCGACGTGTGTTTCAATTGAATACGATTGGCTGTGTGTGGGTGCATAAACACATCACCAGGGATCACATTACTGCACTGACCCCAATTGTGGCATTTTCTCATGCCTTTAAATGATTTCACTGCTTCTTCACATTTCGGTTTCAGTATTTCACGTAGATTCCTTGATCGCTTGTGTGCAAACAAGGGTGGATCCATGAAGAGATTCGAAAAGTCTGGTTCATGTTCAATTATTTCCCAACGCTTTCTGATTATAGCTTTAACTTGTGCTGCTTGAGTAGAGTATTTTAATACAAAGACCTCTCGCTGGGATGTTGTTTTAGTGGAGGTCTTAAGTAAGTCCTTCCTATGTTTCTGGGCTGTCTTCTGTTCTGCTTGAATCAATATCTCCAATGGGTAACCCCTAGCCTGATGTCTGAGTTTTTGATCTTCAATCTGCTGGGTGCATTGGTGTTCATATGACGTAATTTTTTTTATTCTCGTGAACTGCGAAGTTGGCAAATGTCTTTTCAGTGAAGTCGGATGTGCACTTGTGAAGTGCAACGCGTTGTTTACATCAGTGGGTTTTCTGTACACTGAGGTGATTAAGCCTTCCGGTGTTTTTTGGATCTCTATGTGGAGTGGTGTGGCTCACTGGTTAGAGGCAGCAGACACGGAAGCAGAAGTCAGCCCGGGACCAGGGTTCAATTCCCAACGCGGCAGGGTCGTGGACCAGGGTCAGCGGACTCGATAATTCTCGCCTCGGTGCCCACTCTAACCAGGGATCCCACTCGGCAACTCTGAGCATTAGCTTGCCTAATCTCCACAACGGCCCCATCAATGCCAGGGATGCCTGGCTCCACCTTGGGGACTCCCAGTAGGGACCATCCCACAGGAAAAGCCAGGACGGGTTCCCCAGCGGTATACAGCGCCAGGACGCCGGCTGGCAACAGTGCGCTTTACAAGTAATAGATTACATTACATTATGTCTAAGAAATTTATTTTTTCTTCTTGGATGTCATGTGTAAATTGAATTCTGGAGTAATGTGTATTCAATACATTAATGGATTGTTCCAACAGAGTCTTGGAGCGCTTCCATATAACCAGAATATCATCGATATAACGGAAAAATGCCACTGCATTCGTTTTCCAAATGTTGTTGGTGAGGATATAGTTGTACTCAAAGTGGGCCATGAAAGTGTTGGCATACGAAGGGGCTCCGGGAAAGCCCATGGATATACCCGTCTTCTGTAAATGAAATTTGTTCTGCCAAGTAAAATAACTATGGTACAAAGAAAAATTTAACAATTCCAGAAGGAAAACTGCTTGTTCAGATGGTAATGATGAGGCCAGCAACCTCCATTCCACTGCCTCTAAGCCTTCATTGGGAGCTATAGAAGTATATAAGGCCACAACATCTATAGTGTACAAGAGCATGTCACTGTCAAATACTTCTCGGATTGCTTCCAGTTTCACAGTCTCTCCTGGTATTTTCACTTACTGAGAAAGAATTGGGTCTTTTTTCAAATGCAGGTAGTAGCAAGCAATCTTACTAAGAAATTTACAATTCATGGTACACGCACAATCTAAAATCGTTACTTAGGAGTGCAGGCGCGTGATCTATTTTTGCAATATTACTATGCCCTGAGCCATTTATTTATTTTTTCTCTGACAGTGATTTTATGTCCAGACCCCAACCTTATACACATGGTTGTATCAACATTTCTCAGGACCTGATCCTTTTTCGATGGATTGCTTCTCTTTTTGTTACTTTCCATGAAGCTAGCAGAGGGTATCGACCTACAATAGGTTTGCTTAGTATTTGAGTTCAACTAGTTGTCTCTTTTGCTTCTCAAAGGATTGGTAAGCCTCTTCCAGTCAGGGTAGACGATTGTTCCACAAAAGGAATTTTGATTTTGCGGGCCACATTTAAAAAGATTTACCTTAAAGCTACAACATGGGCTTTTTCCACTGCTTAATTTTTCATTATTATAACTTTGAATGGGAGAAGTATCTACTGTTTTTTTTGGTATACAGTCAAAATATTGACTTAAAAATATAGAATTGCAGTAATATCGAATTAAAAATATAGAATGGACAAAATATCGAATGGACAGAATATAGTCAACAAAAATATTGAATAAAATTGCAGTAATAATGAATTCAAAAAATAGAATGGACAAAATATCGAATGAACAGAATATAGTCAACAAAAATATCGAATTTGAGGTAAGTAAGTTAATATCGATTTTGTAATAATATCGAATTTTTTAAAGTGTTTTTTATATTAGTATATGTGTGAAAAGTGTATATTTATTTTATAATTTATTTTAAGTAATTATTTTTTGGTATTTAATTTTTGCGGAATATAATTCTGTAGCGGGTTGTGGGTTTATAGGGGAATAGGGTAGGAAGTAATTTAATTATTATTAATTAAATATTTTAATTTATTTATTGGTATTTATTTTGAATTCATTGTTAAATAATTTTTAATTGGTAATGAATTAAAATATAATTGGTAATACATTTTTATTAATTGATTCATTGATAATTATGTTAATTGTATTAATTTATTTTCTGTTGCGGGTTGTGGGTTTATAGGGGAATAAGGTGGGAAGTAATTTAATTGTAATTAATTATTTTTTTATTTTTTTATTAGTATTTATTTTTAATTATTTTTTAATTATTTTTAATTGTTAATTAATTAATTGTTAATTGGTAATTAATTTGTAATAATAGGTAATTTGTATTTTTAATTGATTAATTATTTTATTATATTAAATTGGTAATTACTTTTAATTAATTTGTAATTGGTATTAATATTTAATTTATTTTTATTCATATATGAAGTATTTACTTTCCCTACTGTTTCACTCACTGGAGTGGGAATAGTAATTTTTATTCCTACGCTATCCAACGCTTTCCCTACTGTTGCACTCTCTGGAGTGGGAATAGTCATTTTTACCCCTACGCTATCCAACACTTATTCTACTGTTGCACTCACTGGAGTGGGAATAGTAAATTTTACTCCTACGCTATCCAAGGCTTTCCCTACTGTTGCATTCACTGGAGTGGGAATAGTAATTTTTACCCCTACGCTATCCAACTCTTTCCCTACTGTTGCACTCACTGGAGTGGGAATAGTAATTTTTGCACCTACGCTATCCAAGGCTTTCCCTACTGTTGCACTCACTGGAGTGGGAATAGTAATTTTTACCCCTACGCTATCCAACGCTTTCCCTACTGTTGCACTCTCTGGAGTGGGAATAGTAATTTTTACCCTCCCGCTATTCAACGCTTTCCCTACTGTTGCACTCACTGGAGTGCGAATAGTCATTTTTACTCCTACGCTATCCAACTCTTTCCATACTGTTGCACTCTCTAGAGTGGGAATATTTTATTTTTATTTATTATTTTTATTTTTATTTTATCGATTTTTAGAGCGCGCAAATACCCGAGGGTGTCTCAGCGCTATTGTTGCAGAACTCTCTGGCGGATAGGGGGGAATTAGGCTGGGAAAACCAAGTTTTCAGTTTTTTTCTGAAGTTGAGCAGAGTTGGTGCACATTTGATGTGGAGAGGGAGTGTGTTCCACAATTTTGGCTGTGGCAACAGTGAAACGTTTGTCTCCCCAGTTGGCCCTTCTTGTGCGGGGGACTCTTAGCAGGTGAGCCGAGGATGAACGTAATGTCCTTGGGTGTTCGAGCGGGTGGAAGGCTTGTCTCAGGAATAGGGGGCCGAGGTTGTGGATAGCTTTATAAGCTATGCATAAAGCTTTAAATTTGATGCGGCTCCTCATCGGCAGCCAGTGTAGCTGTCGGATGTAGGGGGAGACAGATGCAAATTTGGGAATGGATAGCAGGGTCCTGGCTGCTGCATTTTGTACTGTCTGTAATTTGTTAAGGACCTTTTGTTGTGCGTTTAGAAGCAAGGCATTACAATAGTCAGTTTTGGAGAAAACTAATGTGCTGACTAAAGTTTTGCCTGCAGAAGATGGTAGGTAAGGGATTAGTTTTTTGATCCTTTTTAAAATGTGGAAGGAGGATGAAACCACCTAGTTGGCATGCTGTTGGAAGGACATTTTGTTATCAAAGATAACCCCTAGGTTTCGTACCTTAGATACTGGTTCTGGAGGTTGTCCCATCTGATGGGGCCACCATTGTGGAGACCAGGTTGGTTGCAGTCTCCCGAATGTCATCACTTCTGTTTTATCAGAATTTAGTTTAAGACAATTTGATGACATCCAGGAGCTTATTGCCTTCATTCCAGTTTGGAAATTCACAGCTACAGCTGTGCCATCGTCGTATACGGACAACACCAGTTGTGTGTCGTCTGCGTATGTAGTGAGGGAGATTCCGTGGGATTTGATGACCCTCGCTAAGTCGGACACGTATATATTGAACAGTGTCGGGCTTAGCGAGGATCCCTGTGGTACACCGCAAGGCAGGGAGAAGGTCTGGGAAGTGTATTGGCCTAGCTTCACCGTTTGTGGGCGGTTGGACAGAAATGAGGCGAGAAGCTCCTTGGCTTTGTCTTTTATTCCTATGGCCGCGACACGGTCGATCAGGGTGGCGTGATCGACCGTGTCGAAGGCTGCGGACAGATCTAAAAGTATCAGGATTGGGGCTCCTCCATTGTCATTTGTGGACCGTATCTCGTCCGCAGCTTTTAGGAGCGCAGTCTCCGTGCCGTGTCCCTGACGGAACCCGAACTGGGTGTCATCCAGTAGGTTGTTGTTGTGAATATAGGTTGACAACTGGTGGTTCATGATTTTTTCAAAAATCTTGGCCGGGAAAGGGAGGCATGCGATGGGCCTGTAGCTGGCCGGAAGAGAAGGGTCTAGACTGGGCTTTTTGAGTAAAGGTTTGAAAATGGCTTCCTTCCATACCGATGGGTAGGTGCCAGATGTGAACATTGCGTTGCAAATGGTAGTTAGTGATGGGGCAATAGCTTCTGAGATGAGATTGAGAACGCCTGGAGGGCACGGATCAAAAGGTGAGCCAGATCTGGTTCGGGCGATCAAGGGTTGGATGATTTCTTCCGTGGTGTTTTCAAAGGCTGCAAATTTTGGGGCATTATCGGCGGTGGATTGCCCGATAGAGGTTAAAGAAGGGTCAGGCGAGAAAGTAGTAAAAATGGCTCTGACCTTATCTTCAAAAAATTTGGCCAGTGCGTCTGAGAGGGCCTGAGATCCTTCTGAACGGGGTGGCAGAGGATTAGACAGATATGTTACCACCTGGAATAGTTTCCCTGATGAGTTTTTGGCCTGATTGATTTGGTTGGTGTAATAGGTGGCTTTTTCAGATGTTATGAGTTTTTTGTAATTAGAGAGGGCGTTTTTGTAGGTGATCTTGTCAGAGTTATTGAAGTGGCGACGCCACTGCCTTTCTAAGTTTCTGCAGTATTGACGCTGTAATCTGAGCGATTCAGAGAACCAGGGGGCTGATGGGAGTTTTCTGTTCCGATGCGAGGTTATTGTGGGTGCTAGCTTGTTACAAGCTTCCTTCAGATTCTCCAGGTAAGTAGCCGAAGCTGCTGTGGGGTCCTGTTCGTTTGGCAAAGGGCTGTCATATATCATCTGAGTGAGCTGGTCGAGATTAATGTTCTTCCAGTCTCTGAAATTCGTGGACCGAGAATTTGTCTGGGGGGGGGGGACCGGAATTAATGGGAACGGAGAAGCATATTGCAGAATGATCTGTCCAAATTAAAGGGATAACCTTGGTGATAGAGATCTCCCTGTTGTTAGTGAAGAGACCGTCTAGAGTATGTCCTGCTGAATGGGTGGGTAGTTTAACAATTTGTAGAAGGCAAATTGCCTCTAGGTCACCGAGTATTGTTGCAGTATCGGGGTCTTCAAGAGATTCTAGATGAAAATTGAAATCACCCAAGATGGTAAAGTGTGGGGATCCAATTGACGTCTCAATGATTTTATCTAAGAGTGAGAGAAATTTCGATCTGGATCCTGGGGGGCGATAGATTAACATGCCTTTAAAAGTTGTTTTGCTGGAGAGGCATATGGCGAAAAGGAGAGCCTCGCACTCAGAGAAGGTTGTCTCTGTTGTAGTTAGTTTAAGGTGGTCTTTATGGATAATCGCTATTCCTCCGCCTTTTCTTAGTGGTCTGTCTAACTTACTTACACAGTAGTTAATAGGCGTAGCATCTCTGAAGTCAGGGCCAGAGGATTTGTCTCCCCATGTCTCGGTAATAAATAGTATGTCTAATTTATGTGAGTCTATGAAATCAGCGATTTCGAATTCCCTACTGTTGCACTCACTGGAGTGGGAATAGTAATTTTTGCACCTACGCTATCCAAGGCTTTCCCTACTGTTGCACTCACTGGAGTGGGAATAGTCATTTTTACCCCTACGCTATCCAACACATTCCCTACTGTGGCACTCTCTGGAGTGGGAATAGTAATTTTTACCATCCCGCTATTCAACGCTTTCCCTACTGTTGCACTCACTGGAGTGCGAATAGTAATTTTTACTCCTACACTATCCAACACTTTCCCTACTGTTGCACTCTCTGGAGTGGGAATAGTAATTTTTACTCTCCGCTATCCAACGCTTTCCCTACTGTTGCACTCACTGGAGTTGGAATAGTAATTTTTACCCCTACGCTACCCAACGCTTTCCCTACTGTTGCTCTCACTGGATTGGGAATAGTAATTTTTACCCTCCCGCTATCTAACGCTTTCCCTACTGTTGCACTCACTGGAGTGGGAATAGTACTTTTTACTCCTACTCTATCCAACGCTTTCCCTGCTGTTGCACTCACTGGAGTGGGAATAGTAATTTGTACCCTTACGCTATCCAACGCTTTCCCTACTGTTACACTCTCTGAAGTTGGAATAGTAATTTTTACCCTCCCGCTATTCAATGCTTTCCCTACTGTTGCACTCACTGGAGTGGGAATAGTAATTTTTACTCCTACGCTATCCAACGCTTTCCCTACTGTTGCACTCTCTGGAGTGGTAATAGTCATTTTTACCCTTTGCTATCCAACGCTTTACCCACTGTTGCACTCATTGGAGTGGGAATAGTAATTTTTATTCCTACGCTATCCAACGGTTTCCCTACTGTTGCACTCTCTGGAGTGGGAATAGTCATTTTTACCCCTACGCTATCCAACACTTATTCTACTGTTGCACTCACTGGAGTGGGAATAGTAAATTTTACTCCTACGCTATCCAAGGCTTTCCCTACTGTTGCATTCACTGGAGTGGGAATAGTAATTTTTACCCATACGCTATCCAACGCTTTCCCTACTGTTGCACTCACTGGAGTGGGAATAGTAATTTTTTGCACCTACGCTATCCAAGGCTTTCACTACTGTTGCACTCACTGGAGTGGGAATAGTCATTTTTACCCCTACGCTATCCAACGCATTCCCTACTGTTGCACTCTCTGGAGTGGGAATATTAATTTTTACCCTCCCGCTATTCAACGCTTTCCCTACTGTTGCACTCACTGGAGTGCGAATAGTAATTTTTACTCCTACGCTATCCAACTCTTTCCCTACTGTTGCACTCTCTAGAGTGGGAATAGTAATTTTTACTCCTACTCTATCCAACGCTTTCCCTGCTGTTGCACTCACTGGAGTGGGAATAGTAATTTTTACCCTCCCGCTATTCAAAGCTTTCCCTACTGTTGCACTCACTGGAGTGGGAATAGTAATTTTTACTCCTACGCTATCCAACGCTTTCCCTACTGTTGCACTCTCTGGAGTGGGAATAGTCATTTTACCCTTTGCTATCCAACGCTTTACCTACTGTTGCACTCACTGGAGTGGGAATAGTAGTTTTTACCCTCCCGCTATCTAACGCTTTCCCCACTGTTGCACTCACTGGAGTGGGAATAGTAATTTTTACTCCTACTCTATCCAACGCTTTCCCTACTGTTGCACTCACTGGAGTGGGTATAGTAAATGTTACCCTTCCGCTATCCTACGGTATATTTTTATTAATATTAGGTTCATATATATATATATATAGCACCAAAGTTCCGGTCAAAACCAGTCACGTTCACGGGTGGGTCAGCGTAGGGTTCCCGGTCACCCAATGCATCCAAACTGGTACTCCATTCATCAGAATAAACGTCACCGACACTCAGGAAAATTGCTGTGCACGGAAAGTTTTAATGGCAGGAAAACAACGCGTTTCGCTTTGCAGCTTGATCACGTTTACACCAAGACGCCAAACAATTGTCCTTTTACTCTTTTCAGTGATATCAAAAACGGACTTAAACACCCAAAGTGTGACAGAGTCAGTACCTAATATGGCGGACATGTTTTAAGCAGCAAAAATCTATATGCATGAATGCAATTCATTACTAATAATCCCCATAAATGAATATATCAAAATGCGAAATTCCAACAATAAAGTGCATTGTGTGTAGGATATTATAACATCCTTATGGTTAAGAGCAAACATAACATTGTTATAAAATATAGAACTTTACTGATATACCATAATACTGCAGTATTGATATTATTAAGGCATTCCGCTCAAATAGCCACAAATAAATACATACAAACTGCAAGTCAAGCCCAAATTGGCGTGGGGTACTTCCCAATTAGATTGGTAATATGTACGTTTAAGGGAGATCTCGCCCCAGTGGGCATACAATGCATATATAAAGTGTATCTTAGTCACATGGTCCATGCCCAAGTGGGCAAGCAATGCTTATTCTTTCATAAGTATGTATATATATATATGTATTAAAAAATTAAATTGTATGTTTTTTTAACTTACATTAATGATTTATTAATTTTAAGGTTATTTAAGTATTTTAAGTATGTTTAAGTTAATTATATTTATTATTTCATAAATTTTCAATTACTTTTAAGACATTAAAAAAAATCGATATTTTTACTAACTATATTTTTTACAACGATATTTTTGATTCAATATTTTTATACTTACCTGTTTGTAGATAGCGATTCGATATTTTTGCATTCTATATTTTTTCCTCAATATTTTGGTAAGTCTATATTTGTGTCATCGATATTATGTCAGTGATTCGTTTTTTTTGCTTGCAATGCTTCAAAAGTGGCCCTTC
This sequence comes from Lissotriton vulgaris, assembly GCF_964263255.1. Lineage (NCBI taxonomy): Eukaryota > Metazoa > Chordata > Amphibia > Caudata > Salamandridae > Lissotriton > Lissotriton vulgaris. The sequence continues at coordinate 810,266,627 of NC_141700.1, forward strand.
AGAATAGTTTTTATGTTGTTACGTCTCTTTGGCTGTAACTGGACAACTATTCTTAGGTACATCCTCACGGTATAAGGACGGATGAAGAGGTAATAATGCTCATTTCTTGTCATCTTCATTACTCCGAGTAGTAGTCTTCCCCATCACAGTGCCTGGCAACCCTCCTGTCTCCTATTTTTCTCTTTTCTCTGTGATTGATCAGTTTGTGTCACTGAAGGATACTGACTCTGCTTTTCTGCTCAGGCATAGGTAGTTCTGTGGATTTACCAGAGATAACTCTTATCCATTTCCTGGTTTTAAACCAACCTGAAACAGGTCAGCAGGTCCTTGAAAGAAAGGAGCACTGCAACTGTACAGCAGCTGCAGATTCCAGACATTTAGCCTAAAAGAATAGCTTAGAGATAGACTCAAAGGAAATTGGGAAAGATACTTTGAAAATACCATTCCCAAAGCTTTCTTTGCATCTTTGGTGGCTGTTCTTGGAGTGAAAGAAGCTGGGATTATTCAAGATAAATCCCTTCCTAGTTATTTAAGAATCATCCATGGAAGAGTCCGAGGGGCGATAGAAGCAGAGCTTCTCGTGATCTGAAGACTGGTCCCCTCTTAGGTGACATGGATGAAACTTGATCAAGAATCTGATCAATATCAAAATCTATAGTGCCACTTCATCATTCTCTCTAACTCTGTAGGCACAGTAATTTGCTAAACAGACCACTCAAGAGCACTGGTTGACAGTAAAGCCAAAGTGCATGATGTGTAAAGACCTTTTCTGGCCACAAACCATTTCATTCGCTAAATCACAGGGTTTATAACCACAAAAGGGCATTCTCCAATGTACTAAAGTACCTTTATGAGCAGGAAAAGTCTTTTGAACTCATAAAAGGGCTTTTGCAATCCTTGCCAAACTGCAAATAGGAGGAGGCTCAAAAGGGGTGTCTCCCTCCTCTTTGTGATTTAAAATTCTATGCTTCAATGGTAAATGACAACATTTGAAGACACAAGCCATTGATTAGTTACCATCCCCCGAATAGGGGTGGTAATTCATTGGGAATCATGTTGGCTGACTTAGGGGAACACACAGCGGCTCCGGGGAACTGAAAGGGAGACCCTGTCCCGTTAATGGGTGCATTTGCGAATGTGAATGCTGGACAGAGGGCTGCTGTGGTTTGCTGATCTCCATCCCATCCCTTCATTCACACGACTCACCGAGGTTTGCAATTTGTCACCTGTCCATTTACCATTAATTTGGCAGATCATTTTGCAGCTGTCCTATTAATACATATGTTGGATCACAAAATTACAGGCTGGTTAAAAAAATTCAGAGCACAATTTGCTCCCACTGTTTGCAACCTGCCTGTAGGAACATCAGGCCCTTGGAACCCCTTAAAATGGCTTTATCAAGATCAAATGAAATGTAGAATTCCACAAAAAGTGGCAGCTGTGAAGGGTGTGGACAAGTTCCAAAGTGCATGATCACAGAACCACAGTGGGTTGTGGATGCATCAAAATAGAGTCTTCGAAGGGCAGATGGACATGGCTCAGACAATGCAGTAATCTATGAAGAGTACAAATGTGAAGCAAAAGGAGCCCTAATGTCTTCTGATGGTTATGAAGAGGATAACAATTCAACATTAGCATCACAACAACTTTCCAATTGCACCTCGTGCTTCCACATTACCTTATCCTAATAAGACAATGTGATATAATGAATACATTACACACTACACCAAAGTAATATTGGGTAAATCATATTATCTCTGGAACCTCAGTTATATTTCATGACAACAATTAGAATGTCCTTGGTTATTTTTGTGTGCAGTTGGGCTCTATATGAGGAAATGAGTTATAATCATTCATACCTGCCATGGTTTGAAGTCACGTATGTTTGCACACGTCCCATTAAGAAATGGTCCTTTGCCCGGCCGACAAGAAAGAAGATTGTGCAAAGCATGAGAAGTAGCATAGATGGCATTGTACACGTTATTCGTCAGCCTAAAATTGTTGACATCCAGGATGTAGGACTTCAGGCCCAGAAGGTCCTCAGACCCAGTACAGAGTGGTTTCCTCTGATAGTCTTCAAATGCGTAACTGCTGCTGTTTGTGAAACCTTCTGGCCAGGTGCAGCCAAAGGCTACTTCCCAAAACTCTTTGTTGAAGAGATCCTCTGGATTCCGATGTGGGTTCAGATTATAAAGAAATTCTTTCAGTCCAGGGATGACTCCCCTGGGGATAGCAAAGCCAATTGTTCCAGTGAGGACTGTGGAGTAGTCAACAACAGAGAGAAGGGAAGAGCTGGCCCACACGTGAGTAGCAATCCAAATGATTCCTGTGAGATTCTGTCTGGCAGCTTCCTCCATGAAAGGAACCAGATAAGGTTCTGAACAGATTGTAACTACAGCTTTCGCTGAAGACATCCTTAAAACTTTCACCAGACGATGCAGCGTTGCAGTAGAGTACAGTGTGGGTATCTTCTCCCAGAAGGCAACGCAGGCCCCAGTCTTCAGAATGTCCTGCTTGATGAGCTGCATAGTGGTCTGGGTAGTACTTGTGTCCTGTGACAGCAGTCCAATCCAAGTCCACCCAAAGTGCTTTACTAGCATGGAGACCCCAACACTCACGGTATCTGCATTTGGCATTGTACGCATGAAGGATGGGAACTGGATCTTATCGCTCAGCACTTGTAGGTAGGCGCTGTGGCTAATCTGTGAATTAAGAGCTCATGTTAGGAAGAACACATGCAAAAAACAAAGTAAAGCCACAATCGATGCAGTAACTACAGGGAGGGGGTTTATCAGCTGCTGAAGGCCAGAATACTGCTTCTGTTACGATTGTTCCTTTCAGTCTGGTCTAAACATGCTGGACTGTTCCCAAGAAGCACAGGGTCAGACTGATTTGCATATGGCCATGTCTGAACTGGGGTGGGGTAGTGAGCCAAAGAATGATGATGGATTAAACCCAGATCATTTGACTGGGATTGAGTGCTTGCAATGTTCAACACTCTGTCCATCATCCCCTTTGGTTTTGCTTTGTTCGCCCTAAGTTGGCAGGGTATGCCCAGGCGTGGGTCCCTTGCTCACTTTGCCACCTGATTCAAGCTAGCCTGGCTGATGATGACTGATTAGCCAGAAACCAGTCCCAGGATGCTTCTTTCTGGTCCAGGGAAGACATGGCTTGGCAGTTTGGGCTGGACTGTTCCCGGGAGGCACAGGGTCGGACTGATTTGCATATGGCCATGTCTGAACTGGGGTGGCGGAGTTAGCTAAAGAATGATGCTGGATTAAACCCAGATCAGTTTACTGGGGGTGAGTGCTTGCAATGTTGAACACTCCGTCCATCATCTCCTTTGGGTTTGCTTTGTTCACCCTAAGTTGGCAGGGTATGCCCAGATGTGGGTCCCTTGCTAACTTTGCCACTGGATTCAAGCTAGCTTGGCTGATGACAGCTGATTAGCCAGAAAACAGTTCCAGATGCTTGTTTCCTGTCCAGAGAAGACATGGCTTGGCAGTTCGGGCAGGACAGTTCCCATGAGGCACAGGGTTAGATTGATTTGCATATGGCCATGTCTGAACTAGAGTGGCAGAGTGAGCTAAAGAATTATGATGGATTAAACCCAGATCAGTTGACTGGGGGTGAGTGATTGCAATGTTCAACACTCTGTCCATCATCCCCTTTAGTTTTGCTAAACATGCAGCCAGGCTAAAATTTGATTTATTTAGGTCATGTCCATGAACAGGTCCCCTTGAAAATGTTAACCTCACAAATGAAGTAATCTCCTACGTGGAGGGAAAACAGGCATAAACTAAGTCATTTCCCAAAATATGATGCTGTTTGGAACCATCTGCAAAGGAGCCACATTTCAGAGAGAGCGATAAGTGCCTCTGAGAGATATAGTACTTCTCAGCACACCAGCTAATGTTTTCTCATCCAAAAAGTTCCTTTTAATATCATTGAGCTTTATGTGTACTGTGAATTGGTGGTGCACAGAGAGATGTTTTATTTCATTAGCACCTACCTTTCTTTATTTATTTATTTAGTGCCCGAATCGACTCCCGAAGGAGTAGCTCTGCGCTTCGGACGGGGAACACAGATAGAGTGCAACTGCAGCCTGAATCAACAGGAGAAAAGAATAGTCGTAAGCAGCTTCCTAAATTGTAAATGATTGGAGCACTAGCGTACATTCAGGGGGAGCTCATTCCAGTAGCGCAGACCAATGTGGGAGAGGGCCTTTCCCCCTAGTCTTTCCCTACTAATTTGGGGAACTTCTAACAGATGTTTAGAGCACGAGCAGAGAGACCTAAAGGGCAGTAGGGTATGAATTTCTACACCAGAGAAGAAAGGCCAAGATTGAAAAGCGCCTTAAGAATGGTACAGCAGATTTTGAATGTTACCCTTTGGCGCATGATAAGCCAGTGAAGCTGAGAAAAAGGAGGGTGGGAAGCAGTCCTAGGGGGCACATTAAGGACTAGCCGTGCTGCCGTGTTCTGGACCACCTGTAATCTGCTGATCGAGGTCTCACTAGCAGAGATCAGCAGACCATTACAGTAGTCCAGCCGGCTTATTATAAGTGCCTGGATCAGAGTCTTTCTGGTGGAGTCAGGAAGAAGAGGAAATACTTAACGGAGAAGGCCTCGAGTGTGGAAACAAACACCAGCTGTCTGAGCAATGTGCTCTTTCGGGGTGAGTGCTTGATCCAGGCGAATGCCTAGATTCTTAACAGTGGATTTAGGGTAGGAAGGGATGCCAAAATCAGGCGGCAACCTCTCGGGAGACCACAGTAAAGGTGCCTCCCCAAAGAGCAGAATCTCAATTTTTCCAACGTTACACTGGAGGAGATTACTCTTCATCCAGTATGAGCTGGCTCTCATTTCCGAAGAGAAGGCCAACTGTACCGACGGTGTAAATTTGTCAAAACGGAAAAGCAGCTGAGTAGAGTCGGCAAATGATATTGGAATAAACCCATAGGTCATCAAGAGGTTGGCCAAGGGAGCAACATAGATATTGAAGAGTGTGGGAATCAAGCATGAGCCCTGAGGCACTCCCTTGGACAGTTCCATAGGTGCCGAGCGACATGGGCAAAGATTGACAGTCTGAGAGCGACCAGATAAAAAACTCGACATCCATTGGAAGGCCGAGTTTCTTAAACCAATCTTCAGCAGTCTTCTGAGTAATATCTGGTGTGAGACCGTGTTGAACGCAGCAGATAGGTCCAACAGCACCAAAATCGTAGAATGGCCCTGATCTAGAGTCATCCTGATGTTATCGGTGACCACTAGCAGGTCTGATTGATGCTGTACTTGGGCCTAAAGTCTGACAGGGAAGGATCAAGACAACCAGTAAGTTCGACATGGTTTGAGAGATGAATGTTAATATGTCTCTCCAGAAGTTTATTCAGAAAGGGTAGCAGCAAGATGGGCCGAAGATTGGACAGATCTGTCAAAGGGGTCTTGGTGATTTTTTCGAATGGGCATAACCTGCGCTGCTTTCCACTCTGACGGGACATGGCCGTCTCTAAGTGGAAGGTTGAGGAGGTGTCCAATTGAGGGGCAAAGCTGAGTGGCAAGAGAAGTGACGACTTTGGCTGGGATGGTGTCATGGGGAGACCCAGATTTACTTCTATGGATCAGGGTGGTAACATCTGCCGTGGTCACTGCGGGAAAGCTTTCTAACAGCTAAGATATAGCTGGCACGGCTAAATCCGCGGCTAAAGGGGGCAGGTCCTGGATACCTGACAAAACAATTTTTTCGTAAATCCGCACAATTTTCTGTGAGAAATATTGTGCAATGTTATTGCATAATGTTTGCGTAGGTGCTTCAAGGTTTTCACAAGCCTTGAGAGTGGTAAAAGACCGGAGGATGCAGCATAGGATTTTAGGGGCATTATCTTGCAGTAAAGATATTAAAAAGCTACTCCTTCATCTCCAGACCTCCTCATCTCTTCCAGAGTTCTGAAAGTCCCTGAAGACCTGGCAATTCAGCTAATCAACTGGACCCTGCCAGTGCCTAGATACCCTCATGGGTGACAAGAAGAGCTCTGCAAATCTACTGATTGACTTTGCCAAAACTTGTTTTTTATCTTGGTGAGCATGTGTTTTTCAGCTCTTTGTCTTGAGCTATCACTTTTCTGTGCTTCTCACTCCCTTGAATGCTTCTCCCCTCACCGAGCTTTGAGGTCCCCCCTTTCCCACTCCCCACATTCTATGTGCTGCCCCCACCCCCACTTTTGCTCCCTCCCCAGTGCTGTGCCTTTGACCCTCTTGCATCCACCTGTTTCCCGTCTTCGCTCCTCCATTCCTGCTCCACTGCATGCTCCGATTTTTTTTAACAATTGCACAAAAAATCTTGGATTAGTAAATAATAAATCAAAGCAAATGGCATCTGCGTCATTGTTCATATGTCATCAAGTATACATGTGGTAATAGAATTACATCTTTTTTAATGTATTTCATTATTTAAATTTTGTTTTTTCACTGTTGCTGCACTGTTGCTGGTTTTGCCTATGCCTCCGGGCCATGCTGCTGAGGAACATGGCCCGGAGGCATAAGCAAAACCAATATATCCCAAAGGTGAGACCTATTGGCTTTGTCAATGCTTGATTATGTTGACAAAGAACTACTTGGTATTCTGCTGTGTGCCTCCTAGAATACCTGTTGAACTGAGTTGCCATGGATCACAAAATGTAGTCCATTTTTTAAAGTAATTTGTATTTATAATTGAGTTTAATGTGCATGTTTAGCAGGTTCACGTGTTGGATGTTATGTCTGAGTATAATACCTGAGCATGCAGAGTATCTGTTCACAGCCTGAAAGAGGATGGGATAACCTTGAAACAGATCTCAGCTGTGGCGGCTGGTGGAATTTAAAACTGGTGAGGCGTGAGCAGAATGAATCAACGTATGTGAGCGAGTGCAGCAAGAAAGCCTGATGGCAATAAGGGGGGTTCAGGGGGGTTCTCCCCCCGTGAAGACATTTTTTACAAATTGGCATCTTTTTGGTGCGATTTTGAGCGCTATTTCTGTAATAAATAAACAAAAAATTCAGTTCTTCTAGGCATTCATAAAAGAAAACTCATACATTATTTCAGAGAATTTCTCGGTTGCCAAGTATGTCTGACTTCTGAAGAGGGCTAGGGTACTAGGCAAGACTGCTTTGGCTTTACCCTTTCCAATAGAAAACACTAGTTAGTGATGTAAACAAGTTCAATGGACTGGAGACTAGGGAGAGTCCCTCTCCTGAGAAAGAAATTTAAAAAAGATTGGTAAATTGTGCATTTTAACGCAAATTAATGCAGCGATATAGCAAGGCTTATTAAGCAATGGGAATGTATAGTCTTGAAATATTAAACACATTAAAACTGCCCCGTATCTTCTTGTATTAATTTGTTCAACAGTTACTGTAATATGTAAATTGTTCTGCATGACAACGTTAGCCCTTTAAAATGTATGCTTGACCAGTGTCTTGCACTGCATGCAGCATTAACTTTGGAAAGATATGCTCTAACCAGACTTCGAGAAGCACCCACAGCTGCTGGCTGTAGCCAGTCCTATAGAAATATGTGCAGGCAGGGCTTTAAGTGAGATTTAAAAAATGGGTGCTCCCCATAAAGGAACATGTGAAATACCTTTCTGTGATTCCCATAGTGTGCCATCAGACCGGTATTTTGGTTTCTCTCTGAGATGTAATTTTATCCAGATAAATGGCACAGCAACTGACATATGTCTAAAGCCTGTCAGTATGATTGGCTTTGTCACTGGGTGTTAGCTGTTTAAGATAAATGCGTAACAACAATGATTTCTTATAAATACTTAACAGTGAAAATGTTTAAATTCTGAAATAGTGAGTCTGTGATTAAATAGCATTGAGAACTGTGGAAGGAATTTTTGGCCTCATGTTATGTGTGCTTTATGTTAGATATGGATCCTCTTTTTCTCTGTATATCATGTCCATCTGCACATCTTCAACCCCTTCTCTTTCCTCTTCAGCATCCTCTTTTCACTCTTCCCCAATGCCCTTCCTCACATCTCTGTCACTTCACTGCCAGAAAACATGAAGCTAAGCTAGAAACATAAGGAGCTCACAAGTATTACCATCAGAATCAATGAATAAATATGTTATCCATCATGAGGGGAAACAGCCATAACAATGCAACTTTCACAACGCACTACCATTACAACAAAACCTTTACAACGCAGGATCAATTACAACGCATACCATTACAAAGCATGCCATTACAACGCAGATACTATTACAACGCATGCCATTACAACGTAAGTATGGGTAAGTAATACATTTAATTTTAACCCCCACACTATTCAACACTTACCCTACTATTACACCCCCTGGAGTTAGAATAGTAATTTTAACCCCTACACTATCCAACACTTACCCTACTATTACACCTCCTGGAGTTAGAATACTAATTTTAACCCCTACACTATCCAACATTTACACTACTGTTACATTCCCATTAATTAAAATAAAACAAATACTTACCTATACTTACGTTGTAATGGCATGCGTTGTAATGGCATGCGTTGTAATGGATCCTGCGTTGTAAAAGTTTTGTTGTAATGGTATGTGTTGTGAAAGTATGCGTTGGAACGTCATACATCCATCATGAGAAAAGCTTACAACGCAATTGCTTGTAGGTGATTCTAAAACCTGATGCAGTCAGCAAAGCCCATGCAGTGCCTCATTCCCTTGGTCACTAAGGGCCCGATGCAGGTGGCCCATTACCGGTCGGTAAACCCAAAAATCAGTACATTTCAGTTTACCGACCGGTATTGAGCCATTTGCTAAGTGGGCGAGATTCGGTAAATACCGAATCGGTATTTGCCGATTCTGTATTTACCGAATCATCATTTACCAATTCGGTATTTACCGAATCGGTAAATGACATGTAGGAAGCACTTTGAAGAGTGCTTCTGTGCTTTAAGGATTTGTTATTTATCACCAACTATTAGTTGGTGGTAAATAACGAATACCTCTGTAAATGCAAATCTGTGCATTTACACCAATGACATGTGGCAGACATACATGCCCTTAGGGCATGTATGTGTGCCACATGTGCACACAAGCACTATTCAGGGGTGCAATAGGGTTTCAATGTGACACCCTGCCACCCTTGAATCTTTCCCTATTTTACAGAATCTGTATTTACTGATTCAGTAATTCCCATTCATTCCTAAGGGCCTGCAGCATTATGGGGCGAGATTCTAGAGTGCAGTGAATATTATAGTATTAGCTCTCAGCTGAGCCCGGAGAGCCTGCCCCTTGAGGAATGTTTTCATATTGGATACTATAATATTCATTGCACTCTAGAATCTTGTCCCATAATGCTTTGCAGAGCCTTTGGTTCTACTTTAATTTCTATTGCCTTCCATGTAGCAGTAATAATAAATGTCCTCCTGCGCAGAAGGAAGTATGTCTCTCTTTGGTCCTGTTGTGGGCATGTTGATTTTCTACTCTTTTTCTAGTAATGACTTGTGTTACAAAGTGATTTTGTGCAGTGCTACACTCTTGAGTAGACTTCCATATCTTCAATTTGATATAAAAATGTCATCAAGATTTAATTCAAAATGAATGCTGTAACACTTTTTCTTGCTCCACATTTAAAATAGATAAATTAGTTTACATTAATTCTGACAAACAAATATATTTACTATTTATTATAAAGTTTAATAAACATATTTAATTTGCATATTTTACCATTGGGAAATCTCCAACTCAGCTAAGGAGGCATCCTATGGTCATGTACAGGGAAAAGTAAAAATGTTCTTCAACTAAAACAATTAGTGCAAATATTTTTTTGGGGTAAATATTAATGTACACAATTTTATATATTTCTTTCAAATTTAAAAAAAAACAGCTGAAAGTCGATTAACTTAAATTTTAATAAAATCTTTCATGAATTTAAATATACTCCATTAAAGAAAAACATTTTTCTGAAGTCTTAATTAAATAAATATTAATTTGTATACATTAATAATTATTAAAAGTGATCTATAGAATCATGTTAAAAAAGTGTATGTTTATGTTAATAAACAATATTGTTACGTTAAGTTATCGTTAAAAAATCTCAAAATATGTTATTGTTATCGGGAGTTTGGTAACCAGGGGTGGACAAAGAGGTGAATAAATGTGTAAGGGGTGTATTGCTCATCCAGAGAAACAAATCATAACGTTTCTATACCTCTGTTACATCCTATTGAACTATCAGTGGATCCATGGAACAGTATGAAGATTAATCTGATTAGTCTACTCAATGCATTATCTATTCAGTATAAGGGACATTATTACTGTGCCCCCGCCACCCCCAAAAATCAGAACGTATTCCAGACAATGGCAAAAATTGGAACCAGACGTCTGGGCAGCCAAACTCCGAGAAAACGTTCCTCATCCACCCAATAACACCTTAGTAGGGGACAAAAAATTCAGTACCTGGATCACCCAATCGCTTGACGCCATCCTGCCCAAAACCCACTCTCTTAGACACATCAAGAGAGTTAATCCCTCACCCTGGTATACCCCGGAACTCAATCTGCTACGTAAGGCTTGCAAAAGATATGAACGTATCTGGAGGAAGGAAAAAACCGAGGAACGGAAAGAAGCATTCCGCGCCTCGGTAAAATCCTATAAAAAAGAGCTCCGTAGCATCAAAACTAGTTTCTACGAGGACAGAATTAAAAACGCGGCCTGTTCGGCTCATGAAACCTACTCAGTTCTAAAAGAACTACTCCACGCCCACGTCCCCCCACTTAAAAACCCCTCGATCCCAAAGCAGCTGAAACCAAATGTCAAAAATTAGCCACTTTCTTCGATGAGAAGATTCAAAACATTCTCCTAACCATACCCCCCCCCCGAACAGGACCCCACACAGCCGGATCCTACCATCACTATCGCCAATCCTCCACTGCCGCCAGCCCCCCAACCCTCCCTGCACACCTTCGGGCCCGTAACAACGGAAGAAGTAGGAGCTACGCTGGCCGCAATTAAAAGTGGTTCTCCCCTTGATCCTGCCCCCCTCCGTTTCCTAAAAAAAAGTGTCAAATACCATCATCCCCCCCCTCACGGCCCTGATCAATTCCTCTTTCTCAGAGGGCATTGTCCCCCCCAGCTGGAAAGCGGCAGCAGTCAAAGGTCTGCTGAAAAAACCCTCTTTAGACCCGCAGGACTTCGCCAACTACAGGCCCATATCCCTTCTCCCTGGAAACAGCAAGATCGCAGAGAAGCTGGTAAATAAACAACTATCGCTTTACCTAGAAAGCAACAACCTCTTAGCGGCCTCCCAGACAGGGTTTCGTCCAGGTCAGGGCACTGACATCGCCCTCCTGACAGCAGTGGAGAAGGCCAGAAGCATTCTGGACACAGGAGGATCAGTGGCAGTGATCCTCCTAGACCTCAGTGCGGCCTTCGACACTGTAGACCATCCCACCCTAATCCACCGACTGGGAGAGATCGGACTAAAGGGTCTGGCCTTGAAATGGCTAGAATCCTTTTTGACTGGACGCTCCTTCCAGGTGCGGGAAAACGACAGCTGCTCATCCATCATCCCCCTCCGGTGTGGAGTGCCACAGGGCTCATCTTTGAGCCCTACACTTTTCAACTTGTACATGGCCCCACTGGAGAAGAGGGTCAGCTCGTACGGCGTGTCAGTCATCAACTACGCCGACGACACTCAGCTGGTCGTTACCCTTTCCCACCCTCACCACGCCCCATCCGACCTCCACAGCTGCCTTTCCGAAGTCCACCGATGGATGAATCTCTCCTCATTAAAATCGAACGGGTCCAAGACTGAGATCCTCCTGATGGGCCACAATGGGCCCTCTCTACCATCTCACCTTTGGCCCAGGTGCCTAGGGGACCCTCCCGCACCCAAGGAAGAGGTCAAGAGCCTTGGTGTGTGGATTGAGAAAGACATGAGTTTTAGAACCCAGGCAAAGAGAACCGCAGGGACATGCTTTGGACTACTCAGAGCCTGCAGGAAGATCTTTCCCCTGCTCCCAGAGACCGCAAGGAGGCTCCTCATCCAGGGTCTAATCCTGGCAAGATTAGACTACTGTAACGCTATATACTTGGGAGCCCCTGAAGCCACCTTGAACTCACTGCAGAAAGTCCAAAATGCCGCAGCCCGCCTGCTCACGGGCACACCTGGAAGATCCTCCGCCAGGCCAGCCCTCAACTCTCTCCACTGGCTCCCAGTCAGAGAAAGGGTCTTGTTCAAAGCCCTCTGTCTGGCCCACAAAACACTCAACAACAACGGTCCCCCTCTTCTGAAAGAACTTTTAATCCCATACAAAGCAGAGAGGGATCTCCGGTCCAATGCAGAAAATCTCATTGCAGTCCCTAGAGTGAGAAAAGCCAAGACCGGTGGCCGTCGCTTCTCGGTTCACACGGCGAAACGATGGAACCAGTTACCCCGAAAACTTAGGACAGAACCGAACTATCTCCAGTTCAGAAAGACCTTAAAGACCTTCCTTTTCCCGCAAATATAATCTCACTAGTTGGCTAAAACCCCTGGAGAAGCAGATCAGCGCTGGGATGCTCTTCGGAGTTACTACGCGCTTTACAAAACCATTAAATTAAATTAAATTAAATAAGTCTGTTTTTGTTTTGATCTCATATTATAAAAGTGGTCAGAGGTTAGGTTTTTGTATGATCCTATATCTCATAAGGCAATTGAATTTTTAAGGGGGGGGGGGATTTCCAGAGCCTCTGGTATCAGACAATGGTTGTCAATTTATCAATCTAGAAATGTCTGTGTTTTTAATCAGCTGCTGTTAAATATTTGAAGAGTTCCTTGTATCATCCCTAGATGAATTAACAAGTAGAACGCACAAACAGGGATTTCTGTGAATGCATTTAATGTGTTTGTATAAATGGCTGCAATATAATGCATGTGGTGAGATCCATGCTTTGGTTCTATAGAACCACGTCTCACAAGGTCACTAATGCTTCTCCTTTTGATCTTTTTGTGGGGTGTATGTGCTTTATATAAGTGTGCCCTACATGGATGGCAAAATTGATCTCACAGAGGGTGTCCTTGATGGATTTGGATGATTTTGTCTTCATTGAGCAACCTGAACAATACTTTGTTTCATGGATCCACCAAGAGTTGAGTAGGTATACAAGAAAGTCAGTCTAGGCAGAAAGAGATATTTGACCATTTGACCAAAAAAAAGGAGTTAAAAGGCTTCTTTTGAAGTGGTTGGTTTGTTTAAAATGAAGAAGAGCAGACATGTTAAGAAAGGAGACAGTACATTTGGTAGGCCGGTGGCTGTAAACTAAGTGAGAAATCAATGGCAGAATTCTAACAGGGTGGTGGAGTTAAGGAAGCGAAGTGTTGCTGATAAATCCAATGTTAAATATGAAGTTGATCGTGACAGCCCCAAATTCAACATTAGATATGAGATAAATGGTGACTTCCCAGCTTGCTTATACATGAGTGTTAGGAGCCGCAGGTAACCTACTAGACTTTGTCAATGTTTTCATTCTCAGGAGCATGTCACCTATTAGATTTTGTTACTGTATTTTTGAGGCACCATATCCTGTTAATGTTTTTACTTTCAGCCCCACGTTACCTGTAAGATTTTGTTACTGTAGTCTGAGGAAGTTTATTTAGCAGAATTTCATTTGAGTTTTCTGTTCTAGTCCTATTGTTTGTCTTTTCTTTTAATAAAAGGTCATAGTAGTGGTCTCATAAGTGTAGAATGTCGCCGTAGCTGATATTCCGGTAGGAGGGATCCAGATGTGTAGCCTACTCTGCTCACCCTCTCACTGCTCTCTGCAGTCAAACCTAACATTAAGGAAAAAGAGAAGTAAATTTGAAGATGACGGACAGATGCAAAGGCTGTGACAGACAGAAATATTTGGTAGGGAACGACCCTTGCACTTATGAACATAAGTGATGAATATACTTGGTTCAGTGGGGCCACAAGGAAGGTGAATATGGGCATTCAGTAGGGCTGCATCACCTCTTTGCACCAGCAGGACTAATTACAAGTTGCACTCATCATACTACACGATACAGTGCTGTAAGCCCAAACATGTGTCACTGATGTGTGAACTGGAAGCTGTAAACCCAAACATGTGTCACTGATGTGTGAACTGGAAGCTGTAAACCCAAACATGTGTCACTGATGTGTGAACTGGAAGCTGTAAACCCAAACATGTGTCACTGATGTGTGAACTGGAAGCTGTAAACCCAAACATGTGTCACTGATGTGTGAACTGGAAGCTGTAAACCCAAACATGTGTCACTGATGTGTGAACTGGAAGCTGTAAACCCAAACATGTGTCACTGATGTGTGAACTGGAAGCTGTAAACCCAAACATGTGTCACTGATGTGTGAACTGGAAGCTGTAAACCCAAACATGTGTCACTGATGTGTGAACTGGAAGCTGTAAACCCAAACATGTGTCACTGATGTGTGAACTGGAAGCTGTAAACCCAAACATGTGTCACTGATGTGTGAACTGGAAGCTGTAAACCCAAACATGTGTCACTGATGTGTGAACTGGAAGCTGTAAACCCAAACATGTGTCACTGATGTGTGAACTGGAAGCACATCACCCTGGACCACTGTGAATACTGTGGACAATTGACTCTACTGCTTCCCCATCTGGTTCACAAACACTACAGCACAGAAGATGCTGCAGGGGTGGAACCCACAGCTAGAGACAAGATCCAGGAATGCAAGAGCAGAAGACTACACTACCCCAATGACAAAAACCTCATTTTCTTCACAACTTCACCTCCAGGTAGACAATCGATGAGACAGTTCAACCAGCATCAATCCAGGCTTGAAGCATGGCCTCTTCTGGGTGCAGGAAGGCTTTCTCTGCATGAATGGAGACCAAACTGAGACATGAGGCATCTTTACAACTGACCCTGGCTCATGACCTCTGGAGTGACCCTCTGGCCTTGCAACCGTTATCAGAGTATGAGGCACAGGGCCAGGCCGCCAGAGTGTGCGCACAGGGACAGGGCCAGGTCGCCGGAGTGTGTGCACAGGGCCAGGCCGCCGGAGTGTGCGCACAGGACCAGGCCGCCGGAGTGTGCGCACAGGGCCAGGCCACCAGAGTTTGCTCACAGGACCAGGCTGCATAAGTGTGTGCACAGGACCAGGCCGCTGGAGTATGCACACAGGACCAGGCTGCCGGAGTATGCACACAGGACCAGGCTGCCGGAGTGTGCCTACAGGGCCAGGCCACCAGAGTGTGCGCACAGGGCCAGCCCGCCGGAGTGGCCGCTGGAGTGTACGCACAGGGCAAGGCCGCCAGAGTGTGCGCACAGGGCCAGGCCGCCGGAGTGGCCGCTGGAGTGTACGCACAGGGCAAGGCCGCCAGAGTGTGCGCACAGGGCCAGGCCGCCGGAGTGTGAATGCAGGACCAGGCTGCCGGAGTATGCGCACAGTACCAGGCTGCTGGAGTGTGCACACAGGACCAGGCCGCCAGAGTATGCACACAGGACCAGGCTGCCGGAGTGTGCCTACAGGGCCAGGCCACCAGAGTGTGCGCACAGGGCCAGCCCGCCCGAGTGGCCGCTGGAGTGTACGCACAGGGCAAGGCCGCCAGAGTGTGCGCACAGGGCCAGGCCGCCGGAGTGGCCGCTGGAGTGTACGCACAGGGCAAGGCCGCCAGAGTGTGCGCACAGGGCCAGGCCGCCGGAGTGTGAATGCAGGACCAGGCTGCCGGAGTATGCGCACAGTACCAGGCTGCTGGAGTGTGCACACAGGACCAGGCCGCCAGAGTATGCACACAGGACCAGGCTGCCGGAGTGTGCCTACAGGGCCAGGCCACCAGAGTGTGCGCACAGGACCAGGCCACAGTAGTGTACCTAGACCTACCTGAGATCTAGTTCTAAACTCAATCGAAGATGATTTGGAACACTTTTGAAAACTCGTATATTTAGAGGCGCCTTATTATTGACACTGCTCAGCCTGAGTTATGAAAAACAAACATGGTTACTCACCTTCCAACCTGCCTCCAGCTTACACACTCTTTTTTTTTTTTTTTCTATATGCCTCTTCCACTATCTTGAGTGCCATGAAGTAATTTATCGGTTAAATGTAACACTTTACAAAACTGGTAAATAAATAAGACATTCTGCAGTGAACTATACACACAGTAAAATATAGATCATATTTTGTTCTTCAATGTGGCAGAAGCAACTTCCATAGGTCAATCCTGGTCCAAACCCTTCACTCAGGTACATGACTGCCGCCCATCTGTACGTCAGAGGCTGTCCTGTATCCTTGATTGGCAGGCATCTGAACTCACTAACGCTCCTGCATGTAAAGCAGTCCACATCTCACCAGATCACCCCAAAACCTTGCTTCATAAACTCTGAGCACCTGTCCCACTTGTTCTGCACTTCGCTCCTTACCTGTGGGTACCGGTAAAGGCCCAGGATCCTTGCAATTGCCAGGGTTGTTGAAGAATAGACATCTCCAATGACAGCGGCGAGAGGCGAGTGTGTCCTGCACTGGAAGTTGGGCACCTCTTCCTCGCGCCCCGGCAGGAGGCACATCGCCAGCTTGGTGGCCTTGGTCTCATCGTAGCAGGAGTCGTGAACTCTGAAGCCCAGGGTGAGGTTGGGAAGGATGGAGGGGCTTTGGTTGATCTGGTTAACCACAAATGCCACAGCTTGCACATACCGGAAAGCCCTGGTCACAAACCTGAAAGACACCAGAGGACAGGGCATTACACAGGCTCTTATAGTCTATGACTGGCTGCTAACACAACTGAACTGTGTTCAGAAGAAGGTCTTTAGAGGTAGGATATGTTTTGCAATAGAGCTTTGGCACGTACATGCCCCAGGGTCCTCCAGCACTTGTCGAGGAGGGATAAATCCTTGACGCACTTCAAGGACTTCTTCCTACTTACGAGATTGCCCCAAGAGAGGTAGCATGGAATGAATCTCAAGTGGATGGGCTGGTTCACAATGGGAACTTACACTTTTGAGCAATTTTACAAGTTGTCAGTGTTTACAAACTGCACTTTTGTAGTAATTCCAGCACTACACATGGCCAACCAGTGGTACCGCAACAGTCTCCCATGGAAAATAATGGCGGTATGTCCCTTTTATCGATGCGCCTGTCGTGAAAGGGGCTTCACCTTATTTACCAGACAGGTTTAAGCCACTTAATGTGGCTTAACCGCACCTTGTAAAACCTGGTCTTAACGTGCTTTATTTCTCCTCGTTTTTGCTGTCTTTTTGTGTGCTGAGTTGTGCAGCACACATAGAAACAGCAAAACGCCATGAAGGATTGTTTATGTGCTGGAAGGTGTCCCTTTCTGGACACAAGTTATCACTTTAAAAATGACGAGTTGCAACTTCTGTATGTGTTACCTTCTGCAGCACACATTGAACTTCCAAATCGCCATTCTGGCTTGTTTATGTGCAGGAAGGGGCACCTTCCTGCACATAAACAATCTTTCCCTGCAACACAGGCACCCTTGCACAATGGTGCAAGAGTGACTGTGCGTGCTAGGCAGCTACCTTTAGCACCAGTGCTAAGAGAAAAGTGGGAGAGCACCATATTATTGTGAATACGGGGCATCCCTGTGTTTGTAAAGTGTTGTAGCATTAGGTTGGCCTTCTTGGCTTAAAGCCAGACTCCAACAGTTTCCTAGTAGGACGTAAGTGGAAGTTGCTACTAAAGTGCAGAATATATACTATACTATTCTATTCACAGATATGTATTAACCATGTGGCTACCTGAGACAGGCTTCCCAGCTCTAACAGCCTGTGCTTGATGGGTGAACTTTTAGACATGTAGGTAGGTTCGAAAACTTAGTAGATTGTCATTTGTCCTGAGGTTGGTCGGTCGGGAGTTCCAGAGTTTAGGGTTGTGAGAAGTGAACGGGACCGCGAAAAGACATAAGTTGTTTGACCTTAGTTATGTGCTGGCTCTGTAGGGATTAATGAGGTGGTGTAGGATACGCGTGACGGCCTTGTGTTTTGCACTATGTGCAATGCAAAGTGATTTGAATTGAATTATTTCGCTGACTGGCAGCCAGTGAAGCATGGCGAGAGAGCTAGCCCCGGTTTGAGTATTCCTAACAGTGTTCGAGCAGCATCATTTCGATGCCAAAGAGTGGGCTGCCTAAATAGAGGGGATTGCCACAGTCAAGGCGTGATAGTATAAGGCCTTGGACCTCTGTGTTATGCGCCTCCATGGGAAGCCATTAAGAGTCTTCCTCTGTGCTCTGAGGAGGCCGAAGCAGGTGGCTCTGACCTTCTTTGCCTGGGAGGTCCTGGTAAGGTGTCTGTCCAATGTGGGACCCAGACTTTTCACTCCTTGTTCAGGGAGTGGGCGGTCACCCAGAGATGGGGCCTGTTGGTTTGGTCCCATAGTGAAGGGTTGTTGCCGATTGCCATGACTTCTGTTTTGTCTCAGTGAACTTCGAGCAGCTAGCCACAAATCAGTTAGTGTCCTGCTCTAAATACAGGTTTAGATTGTGCGTTGCTTGATCTATGTTGGGTGTAAGGGAGGCAATAATTTGGGTGTCATCCGCATATGACGCCATAGTGAAACCTAAAGAAGAGACGATGTCAGATAAGGGGCGGACTTGCAGATTAAAAAGGCGTGTGTCTCAAGGAGGAGCACAGCGGCTCTCTGCATTTTAGCTGAAGGTTCGTGGAGAGGAAAGGACCTTCACTGGCTTGGAAGCTCCCACTGGGTAGGAATGAAGAGGGCCATTTCAAAGTCCTCCCTGTAATGCCTACTTCTTCCAGTAGGCAGAGTAAGGTGGGACGGGACCCCATGTCAAAGGCTGCACTTAAGTCAAGCAGAATGAGTGTGGCCAACCCGCCATCATCAAAGACCTTTTTAAATCTCTATGGACATCATGAGCGCTGCTTCCATTCTATGGTACAAAAGGGGAGGTGATGGACGGAGCATCTGAATCAATCAAACACTCACACCCAGTCAAAAGATCTGGGTTTAATCCATCACCGTTCTGTAGCCCACTCTGCCACCCCAGCTCAGACATGGCCGCATGCAAATCAGTCCGACCCTGTGCCTCATGGGAACAGTCCAGCCCGAACTGCCAAGCCATGTCTTCCCTGGACCGGAAACAAGCTTCCGAGGACCGATTTCTGGCATTCCAGCCGTCTTCAGCCCGGCTTGCTTGAATCCAGTGGCAAAATGAGCAAGGGTCTCACATCTGAGCATACCCTGCCACACTTATGGCGGCCAAAAGCGGTACAAAAGGGGGTGGTGATGGACGGAGCATCTACAGCCTGGTCCCGAAATCTTTCAAATCTCGCAGTGAGCTAGCCCTTGGGGACCAATGTTTGTTGCCAATGATAATTGCTAAATTGGGGTGGCTGAAGATGTAGACTTTTTTTCTTTTTTTCTCCTACCCCAACTAATTTGCTTAATAACTTCAGGTGTTACTAAATGAAGATTAATATTAAAAAGTTCATTTTATAGACTCAATATACGCGCAGCTCAGTATTAAAACTTTGATTGCGATGGGCCGATATAAGTTCAGTCGATATTAAAACTTTGCCTTTGTGGCAGACACCCCTCGTGCCCAGAGAATGAGTGCACAGGGCCACGTGCAATGGTTTAGACCAGCGTTTCACAAAGTGTGGTCCGCGGACCCCCAGGTGCCCGTGACACATTCCCAGGGGGTCCGCAGGACTTGAGTGCCTAACGTCGGTAAAAAAATAAAAGGCTTATGAGGTGTGAATGTACTTGGCGCCGGGCAGCAAGACTGCAATACAATCTGGCCCCCAGGCGCACAGTACAGTAGAGAGGTGTGAATGTTGCTGGCGCCTGGGGCCTGGGCGGCAAGACAGCAGTGAAATCTGGCCAATCACCCTTCAGCTATAGGTGCAAGCTGAAGGGTGATTGACCTTATATCAGGGCCGGCTCTAGGCTCATGGTGGCCCTGGGCAGGGAGCGTAGGTAGGGGGCCCGGAAGAGGGGGTCCGGGTGGGGCGGAGCGCACTGGCCAGTAAAGAGGGGGTCAGGAAGTTTAGAAGTGGAACAGAGCCGGAGGCCGCCAAATCCCTGCCAGGGGCCACTACGCAAATATGTATCCATCCTCAGAGGATTAATATATTAAGGATATTTATTGGCGTGGTGGCCCTGGGGTTTGGTGGCCCTGTGCAGGTGCACAGCTTGCACATGCCTAGAGCCGGCCCTGCTTATATTGTGTTATTTACTTGTGCCCATCACCCGACGTCGAGCTCTCACAGGAGTGCGTGTGTTTCCTGTTCTGATTGTGACCAGGCCCAGGGCACTTTGCTATCTGTCCCATTTGCCCTGAAAGCAGCTGCGTGGTGAGGTAGAAGAGCATTGGAGGCTGGAACTGCATGTAAGTGTTTAATTTGTGTGTGCGTGTTTGTGTGGGTATATTTGAAAGCAGTCTAAACTCTGTGATGCATCCACTCAGGCCTACAGGATACCAGATGAGTAATTATATTTGTAAATAAGTGCGCTTGTCACAACTGCCCTGAAGTTTAAATGATTCATGCATTTTAATCTTCTCTTTTCCTTTCGCTGACTGCAAAAGCTTCTTAAACCATACCCAGTAGTGACTGTATATTTCCAGGTGCAATCTTCTTTACTGATGGCCCTTCCCCTTTACTTCTTGTCTTTTCATCTGCTGCACACTTGACTATAAATTAATATAATGAAGGCCTAGGATTTCGTGGCTTCAGGATTCATGCGCTGTAGCAGTTTCCACAGACAACCACTTTATTCACATTCCTCAGTTTGATCCAACTGAGAGTCAGAGTCAGAGGTTAAGAATAGCACTTACGTAAACGTTGTGGTGAGGACTTCCCTGTGCCCTAATTTAATTTTAATTTTAAAAGTGTTATATATCGCTAGCTTTACCCGTAGGTATCAGAGCGCTTTGCATACCTTCTCTCTCTTTAAAAAGTGCAACAGTCAGTAATAGGACTGAGAGCAAGCCTGTGGAACAAGATGCTCACACCACACGTGGGAAAGCGTGACATCTCCCAAGTGTCCCCGGTGCAGTACTCAGGAGCAACACTAAACATGCCCACAGAAAATGAGTTAATGTTCATTATTGCACATTTACACGTGGGTTTATCATGAAGAAAATACACGAGCGCAGTGAGAAGCATCAAGTCTGTAATTAGGAGTGACATCCAACAACTATGAGCACAGTTCTGTCTCTCTATCTGCGGGTTTCCCTACAGTCCAGTCTGACACACGCAGCATAAGAATCATTTAAACAAGCATTTACAATGCAATTGGTCTCGCATTAGGAAATTGTGAGCTTTTGGTATTGTAAATGACACATTTTTTTAATATGGGTTGGCTTTGAAAATATATAAATTAATAGCATTGTTATTCACAAAGCCAATAGCTTACACCTTCCTAATGCGAGTCCTATTGGCTATGGCAATGCTTGTTGGTAGCAAGAAATGACAATGCTGTTGTGGTGCTGAGTGATGATGTGGTTGGGCTGAGTGATGTGCAGGTGTCCCCCAAAGTGATGTGCTGGTGTCCAATAGTGATGTGGTGGTGCCCCAGAGTGATGTGCTGGTGTCCCAGAGTGATGTGGTGGTGCCCCTGAGTGATGTGGTGGTGCCCCTGAGTGATGTGGTGGTGTCCCTGAGTGATGTGGTGGTGTCCCAGAGTGATATGGTGGTGTCCCTGAGTGATGTGGTGGTGTCCCAGAGTGATATGGTGGTGTCCCCGAGTGGTGTGGTGGTGTCCCCGAGTGGTGTGGTGGTGTCCCTGAGTGATGTGGTGGTGTTCCCGAGTGATGTGGTGGTGTTCCCGAGTGATGTGGTGGTGTTCCCGAGTGATGTGGTGGTGTCCCCGAGTGATGTGGTTGGGTCCCCGAGTGGTGTGGTGGTTTCCCCGAGTGATGTGGTGGTTTCCCCAAGTGATGTGGTGTTGTCCCCGAGTGATGTGGTGGTGTCCCCGAGTGATGTGGTGGTGTCCCCGAGTGATGTGGTGGTGTTCCCGAGTGCCACCCATTTGTTTTAAAATAAATACATTGGCAGTCAGTTTATATGCATGAACTTGCGGATTATCTTGCCCAAAGAGCACTGAAGAGAGTGCAAATCCAATGTGGCGATCGTCAGATATTCGCATTACCAAATTAACACACACTGTAAATAATTAAACCTTTAGTAATGCAAGTATTTGTTTGGTGTGTACTTGTTTGTGTATTTTTTGCGAATTACTGTATTAATTTTTTTAAATTGAAATTGTACAAATTGCTTGGGGGTCCCCGGCTTCCAGTAGTGATTCAGTGGGGGTCCTCAGGAGTCAAAAGTTTGGGAACCCCTGGTTTAGACCATACGGATGCCCGCAGAGGTCTTTCGGCGAGGATGGAAACACTCACGTTCTGCAGGACGCCTGACGGGGGGGTCTGGAGAGATCAGCCCCCGGTTTGTCGTTGTCGAAATGGATGGCAAAGATGGCGCCGATGCTGACGTCCCCATCCCTGGTGAAGGCATCCTCGATGGAGGTCTGGAGGGAGCAGGGCGCGCCCTGCGCCGCGATGTGAACAAGCACTGGCTGCAACAAGAGGGGCAGCAGGCCTGCAGCGAGCCCCCTCATGACCATCTGAGGGTCCGGCTAAGACTCCGTCAGATCCCCACGGCTGAAGACTCAAGCTGTGACAATGAGCGCTATAGACCATGCATTCATGTATTCAGTCTTCTGGGCTCCGGTGGTTCCTCGCTGCGCCTTGTCTCTCACCGGCCTCCAGAGATACTCGTGTCCTCTTTGCAGAGTCAGCAGCTTGTCTTTTAGTCTCTGTCCACCCAGTCTCATGATGGGCAGGTGTGATGTGCGCGCTCATTTATAGCTGTACGTAGAATGCAAACAGAAAGAGCGCCCCCAGGAGGGAGGCGTTGAATATACATATTTCACAAATTACAGGGCACAGTTTCTGTGCCAGCTGCAGGGGCGAGATAATAACAGACATTGAAAGGGGTGGGACCGTAATCAAATCTATACTTTAATGTCCAAGTGTTATTAGCAGAGACATCCCCACAGAGATGCAGGGACAGGTGTGCCCTCTCTCTTTAAATGATGGATTGTGTCAGTGAAGAAAAACGACTTTATTGCATGATTAGTTAAAACCTTAGCAACACGAGGAAGTGGCAGCAAGTACAAATGTACATGTTCCATGAAAGTTGTCTCTTTGTAAAATACATACTTACTTAAAACAATAAGGGGCATATTATCAAGGGGGTTTATCTCCACTTTTTTGGCTTTAAAAGCCAAGAAAGCGGAGATAACATTATCTCCCTATTACCTAGCTGTCGCTAACACCAGTTAGCGACAGCTAGTAGGAGATAGCGACCATCTTGGGCCCCACTTTGCATGTCAGTGATATTTATCACTAATGACATGCAAAGTAGGCGTGCCAAGATGTTAGCGACTGAAAACAGCCGCTAACATCGCTATCTCCTATTACCAACTTTTGGAGATATTCGCGCTAAGCGCGAATATCTCCAAAAGCTAACACCTGCCCCGAGCAGTTCTTAGCCATGTTATCCAATGGGAGGTGGATAACATGGCTAAGAGCATTAGCTCGCTAATGCATGAATATCGCTGACTTTTCAGCGATATTCATGCATTGCGGACGATTTTTATCGCATTTGCGATAAACCTTGGTAATACCAAGGTTTATCTGCGATAAAAATCGCCGCAGCTCAGCGTTAATTTTTTCACGCTAACCAAGCAATAGCGATAATTATCGCTATTGCTTGGTAATATGCGCCTATATGTTAAAAAATCATTGGGACATAAAAAATTCGCATAATTTACATATTCCTAACACTGTTGTGCTATTATGTAAAGTGCATACATTGGTCAGTGAGTTACTGCCTTTGTCTGAGAGATTCTGTTGGTATTTGCAGTTTATAAGTCAAAATCCTAACATTGAACAGTGAGCTATTAACCGTCATCAAAGAGCTGCATGAAAACTTCTAGGTATAGACTAGAACATTATGATTTTTCCCCAGTATTTCATTATCCTAATGTTGGAAAAGGTGTTCATTTGGATAGAAATCAATTCTGATTATTAAAGAGAACCCCTAGCCATGGTGTTATGTTTTAAATCCTGGGTTTGTGCTTCTCTAGTGTTGCAAAGCCATCTGTGCCCTGGGCACTCGCCAACGTTTTGCTGACTGGTACTGGTGGTACCTGACTCTGACTGACCCTGGCCTCTGCCTGAACAGGCCCAGGGCCAGTGCTATTCTGAAAGAGACACTTAAAGATACTGTGAAAACACCTACATACACTAGGGTGCACTATGGGTTAGGGTTCCCCTATGATTGGCATGACCTCTCCTATAAGGCCCTAGTTCATAATAGGGCAGGGAGATTAGAACTACCTTTAAGTCCCTAGAATATATAAGGGCATGGCAGTTTAGAGGTCAGCAGCCCTTCCTGCACTTGCATGTGTGCACTGCTGAAGCCTGAGGTCAGTTTAAAAGTAGCCCTGTGTTGTAGGACTGCTTTTAAAATGCAAATTGTGCCAAACTCGACTTTTGGGTTTGGGGAACTTATAAATTGATCAACTACAATACTGAGGCAAAATTAAATTAAGTGGAAAAAAAATCCACTTAACTATGGCTGTATCATATTTGCCACATAATACATCATCTGCTGCATAATCTAACCATTTGACCCAAAACAATTTTGGTCAAACGGTTAAAAAATTACTAAAAGAAATGTGACTTATGTTGCTGTGAAGTGTAGGGCCCTTTGCAAAGGTTGACTGGTCACCTTTCCCTGTGCTGCATTTGTATGTTACACAGGTACTAATGAGGCAAAAGCTTTGCAGAGGCTGTTAGTATGTATAAATATGTTATAGGTTGGTTGAAAGCTTTATTCGATATGCAAAGATATCTTACAAGCATAACATGCATTTATAAAAACAACTTTACAAAAAGTGCAAGTAAAATAACGAAGTATCATAAAATGCACCGCATTACGCTTGCAGCCTTTTTATTGTTGCATCATTTAGTTAACACTGCAACATCATTTTGGCCTCCATTGCTGCATAACTCCAGTGGCCCGAAAGAAGGCTGCACATGTTAAAAGTGTTTGTGCATGAAGCAGAGGCCATGAAGTTTGCAAACTTAGAAGCTGATTATGAAGGCAGGCGGACTTCAGACCATCTGCCATCGAATCAGGGAATGGGACCGCTGGCCTTCAAGGTGGCGGCCCGACGATAGGCATTACAATGCAACCGCCACTATGGCGTTCACAGTGCCTATCTTTTACATTGTAGCAGGTGCTGCTGGCTACATCATCTGCCGCAATGTAAAAACTGACATGTCAATCAATCAATCATAGCATTTGTAAAGCGCACTACTAAGCATGGGCGGAAAATCCGTTTCGCTCGCGGATTTTGCGGATTTTTGGTAAATTCGCAATCCGCGAGATTCGCGAATCTCCCGCAAAATCCGCAAATCCGCGAGCAGCGGATTTTATGGCTTGCTCACACTGTTCGCGTGAGTTCGCGGCTTCGCAGTACAACTTCGCGCCCCGCGAATAAGCGCTAAATTGCAGAAATACGATCTTAGCAAAACTGAAACTACTTACCAGGTACAAAAGTTCAGGCTCATCATTAGTAGCCATTTCCTGTAGTGCTTCCTGAGGGGCCCCTCCAGAGTTCAGTTGCCTACTTGCAACTGAACTCTGGAGGGGCCTCAGAATAGTTACACATATGCCACAAAGGTCCTGAATTACAGCTAAGGGAGACAAGCAGGAGCCAGGCTGGAAGTTCAAATCCATTAATCAGCCCCTAATTCATTATTGTCAGTTCGGGCAGGGCAGGTGTTGTAACTAATTTTGCAACAATGAAAGCACTTAGCAAGTGCAAAAGATCACTAATCAGGAAGCACTAAGGAAGCAGGTGCCAGCTAAAAAAAATTTCTGTGACACATTAATCAGCCCCCAATTAATTCAGGTCACTTGAGGCAGGGAAGGTGTGCTTTGCTTTGCCACAATAATGTACACTGACTGGACAACCAGAGGGTGCTGTGATGAAACAGAGGGTGGCATGGGTGGGCCAGAGGGTGGCATGAGTAGTCAGAGAGTGGCAGTGGTGACAGAGAGTGGCAGTGATGAAGAAGAGTGTCCCAAACAGGCTGGACACGTGAAACAACAAGTTCGCAAAACTTGCGACCCGACAGGTAAGTTCGCGTTTGCGAAATTGTACAAAACCCTCGCGAACTGGCAGAAACCCGCGCGAACACACACAAAAAAAAAATCCGCAAATTCGCGAGAATTCGCAGATTTTGCGAATTGCGAGTTCGCAAATCCGCAAAATTCGCGAACGCGAGATTCGCAAAATTCGCCCATGCTTACGCACTACATACCTGTGAGGGTCTCAAGGCGCTTGGGGGTAGTGGGGGGGGCGCTACTGTTCGAAGAGCCAGGTCTTGAGGAGTCTGTTGAAGGTTAGAAGATCTTCGGTTTGTCGTAGGCCGATGGGAAGGGTGTTCCATGTCTTGGTGGCGAGGTGGGAGAGTGATCTGCCACCGGTGGTCACTCTTCAGGTGCAGGGGACGATGGCGAGGGCATGGTTTACGGAGCGGAGCTGGCGGGCGGGGGTGTAGAAGCTGAGTCATCTGTTGAGGTACGCCGGTCCGGTGTCGTGGAGTGCCTTGTGTGCATGGGTGAGGAGCTTGAAGGTTATCCTCTTGTTGATGGGGAGCCAGTGCAGGTCTTTCAGGTGGGGTGTGATGTGGCTGCGGCGGGGTATGTTGAGGATCAGTCGTGCGGAGGCATTCTGGATGTGTTGCAGTCGTGACAGGAGTTTGGCCGGAGCTCCTGCGTAGAGTGCGTTGCCATAGCCCAGTCTACTGCTGACGAGGGCTTGGGTGACCGTCCTTCTAGTTTTGGTGGGTATCCACTTGAAGTTCCTGCGAAGCATGCAGCGGGTGTTGAAGCAGGTGGAGGAGACGTCGTTGACCTGCTTTGTCATGGAGAGTGTGGGGTCGAGGATGATCTCTAGCTTTCGTGCGTGGTTGGTGGGTGCTCCTAGTGCCGTTGGCCACCAGGAGTCATCCCAGGCAGATGGGGTTGAGCCGAAGATGAGGATCTCTGTCTTGTCGGAGTTCAGCTTCAGTCGGCTGTCCCTCATCCAGTCGGCGACAGCCTTCATTCCTTCGTGGAGGTTGGTTTTGGCAGTGTGGAGGTCCTTGGTGAGCGAGAGGATCAGCTGGTTGTCGTCAGCGTAGGAGATGATGTTTAGGTCGTACTGTCAGGCAACGTGGGCGAGTGGTGCCATGTAGACGTTGAACAGCGTTGGGCTGAGGGATGAGCCTTGGGGTACGCCACAGATTAAATCTGTGGTTTTGGATCGGAAGGGGGGAGGCGGACGCTCTGTCAGGTCCCATGTCTGGGGCTGAGGGGAAAGGGGCCCACTATGGGCCTCCAATGTCCCTTTCCGCCAACCTTTCCATGGCGGGTGAACTGCCAAGGACAGGCTGGCGGGTAAGGGGTATCGTAAGCCCTACTGTGGTGCCTGGTAGGCACCACCAGCATTGTAGGAACCAAGAGCCCCTCCGCCGCACTGGCAGGCTCAAGGAGCCAGTAGGGTGGGTGGCGGTTGGTCTTTCCGACCGCCAGGAAAGCACCCGCCATTGTGATATGGTTGGCGTTGATGCAGTCACCGATGGCAGTGGGACCGCCATTGACGGGGTGACGTGGCGGTTCCACCTTCATTATAATCACCCCCTAAGTTTGGTGTGCATGCAAATCCTTCATTGCCAAGAACTGGTAAGTTGCACCACTACTGCTGAAAAAGGCCAAAGGAGGTGCCAATGGGTGCGGTGGACTGGCCTCAAGGATCTTGTTACTTCAGTGACAGTCACTGTTGATCTAGGGTGTGCTTCTTTGTATGCCTGCTCGCAAGACTGGAGGTGAACTGCAGTATGGATTGTGGTGGACAGGCCTTCCAGGTTAACTCACACTTGCCACCGTTGGAGTCCACATGCGGGTGCTAATACACCAGGGCTTCTAAGGTCTATCAGGCCTTCTAAGGTGTAGCATCGGAATGAGCTCTTTCAGGAGTGCGGTCTGGTGGACTGGTCATGAAGGCTGAAAATGGTGCTCCAGTTCTGAATTCAGCAGCTCTGGCCAGAGTGCCACATCCTCTCCCACACTGAACACCATAGTGCCCCACTGAGATAAACTTGCACTGCCTTCAGCTACAACTCAATTGTGCTGCAACTAATTTCAAATTATGCACTAGACAACAGTAAAATGCTGCCTGAAAAAAAATTAATAACACCCTAAAAAAAACACTCATGAGGAATGCAAGAATAAGCAAATCATGTGAAATGTATTCAAGAACAACATGGTTACCGTAACAGTTTTAAACTCATTATTCAGAAATCAGTAAGTGATTTTGCCTGAAAAATTCAGGACATGACTACAGGACCAGGAACGGACCCGTTTCAATGTCCATCGCTTATATCCTTTCAAAATGTAAGCAGTTCGGTAAAAAAAAAAATCACATCCCCGAACACAGAGCTGCAGTACACATTTTCTAAGCTAAAATAATTAAAACAGTTGAAAACGATCATATTAAACATTTTCACTCCACTCATCCACCAGGTATTGCAGTCCCTTTAGAAATGGTTCACTTCCCGTGGGAAAACACTGTTGTTCAAAGAAAGAAGAAAAAAAGAAAGTAGTGCTTTCACTGGCAAACTCTGTAAAGTGGTTCTAATGTGTTTGGTGTAAATAACAATCTGGCCTGTCTGCTGACCACTCTGTATTGCTTCATTTAGCTATTTCATTTGTTTTTCTCTCCGTCCTGAGGTTTTTCTTTGGAAATATAAAACGGTCAGTAAATGAGGAAATATCCAGCCAGTGTCCGCCTATTTTGGATCCATTTCACAGAGAAACAAATAAAGAAAAGGTGATGCAAGAGAGAGTAATGAGAGCTCTTGAAATCAGAACTGAAGCAGGAGCGAGACAGAGACAGAAATGGGTATGAAGGAAAAGAGACAGTTTTTCCCCTTCTCTGCTCTTCCCAGGCCTCCGAGCCTTCCTGCAGCATAACAAAGGGCAGAGGGCGGGGGGCCTCTTTGACTCCAGGCAGGTCAAGTGCAGGGCCATTAGATAGCGCTTTCACGTGCTGATGGCCCTGCTGAATTAACAGAAGGGAGAGGGGAAAATCTTTTGTCCCCTCGTCACCCAAACCCTTGTCCCCCGTGTCCCCCCC
The DNA here is from genome assembly GCF_964263255.1 of Lissotriton vulgaris. Classification (NCBI taxonomy): domain Eukaryota; kingdom Metazoa; phylum Chordata; class Amphibia; order Caudata; family Salamandridae; genus Lissotriton; species Lissotriton vulgaris. The sequence goes on from NC_141700.1 coordinate 810,295,827, forward strand.
ACTCCAAAATCTGGGGGGGACATATCCCCCGCGTCCCCCACACTTCCTACGCCCATGCTTAGGGCGTGTCTAATGGTCTCAGGTAGGAAGGGGGATGTCTTTAGGGGACTGTAATCGAAGGCAGGGGATTACAGGGCCGGGGAGTGGCCTATTTGATTCGCAGCCGGTAGCCTGCATGATCCTGGGCTTCTATCTTCCTGGAGAAGCAGTGAAGGAATTTGACCAAGGCACAGTTCAGCATGATATTAGATGGGTCAAAACACACCAGGACTGCTTCCCTGGATCTTATATCTTTAGCAATCCATCCCCTTCAAAACAAAGCCCCCCTGTCCTCTAGAAGGGCGGGGCACAGGCACAGTACGTGAATTATGTCCTCTATTTGCTGATTGCAAAGCCGGCACATTGCTTGTTCCTTGCCCCTTTTCCAAGCTGGGGGTGACATGGGCTAGGGCTGACCCCCACCCCCAGCTTCATGAACTGTGAGTTTGTCCTTTTATTGTAGTGTTTGCTTATGTAACACTGAGGTTTCATGTATTTATAAGTACAAAGTGTCATCCAGCCGTGTTTCCATGCAGAGAGGCTGGCCTTGTCTTCTATTAATGAAATACGTTTTGTGCTGATTTTTGTCATCCTTTTACATTCCTGATCGCTGGTAGTAAGTCTCAAGTAGTTTCCAATCCAAGTGTGCTGAGGGCTTTGGGTCAAGTAGGGGTTTCCCACTGACCTATGTTTTGTGGCCAGTTCAGTCCATCAATGGTAGGCCAGAGTACCTTCCTTTGAGGCCCTGAGCTTGTGGCAGCCTATTGCAACGGCTGCCTTGCGAGCCGGCGCCTGTCCGCATAGTCCAAATCCAGCCTTCTTTGAGTTAGTGCTGTATGGAGCGGAAGCTGGAAGGCTGTTCTGTAGATCTTTGTGAGTGTTTTTTTGAGAGTCACCCTCTCCCGTCCTTTCAAAGCCTCGGTCACATATGTTAAGGTCGGAAGTACCTTCGCCTGAGCTACTCGGAGGATCGGCGCGAGTGTGGGGCCTTTTAGCTTGGTATATGCAGATCTAAAAGCGAACGATAGTGCATGGCCTCTCTTTTATATTTCAGTCATCTGACTCATATATCTACCATTGTCGTTAAAGCGGACTCCTAAGTACTTGTTGCATTTGATTGCTTCTAATTTCTCCTGCTCAGGAGACCAAGTTGGCTTTTGTGTTCTAGCAACTCGAGCTGCAAGGATCTTGGTTTTCTTTTTCTTGATCAGCAGACCATTGCTAGTGGAGAATGCGGTTGTTGTGTCCAGCAGACGTTGCAAACCAATCTTTGTTTTACTGATGAGGACCAGGTCATCGGCATGAAGTAGGTTTGAGAGGCAAAAGCCACCCAATTTAGGCGGGTGGGAATTTACTGAGTTAAGGACAGGACAGAAGTCAGATAGAAACAAGTTGAATAGAGTAGGAGCAAGAATACAACTTTGCTTGAGGCCTTGCGTGGTAGTTATTAGGCGACCCGTCCCCAGTTTTTATTCTGACCCATGTGTCATGGTGCAGCAACTGCAGGGTCCTAAGCAAGGGATCCGGGATGTTAAAGAGAGCAAGTTTCTGCCAAAGCTTCCCCCTATCGACCCTGTTGAAGCAGAATTATAATCTATGAAACCCACATATACGGGAAAGGTGTTAGATTCAGGCTGGTCAATCAATAAAGAGAGTGCAGTGAGGTTCACTGTTGTCCCTGTGTGCCTTATGAATCCAGTTTGATTTGGGGTCTGATCTTATTTGTCTTGCCCCATGTTTGTAAGGATACAGCAGCACGTCTGCAAAATACTTTGCTTTATTATCGATTAGAGTTATCATGCGATAGTTCCCGGGAGACTTTTTATCACCCCCCCCCTTAAAGATTGGAGCGAGTATCGAACCACGCCATGAGGGGGTGCAGTTCTTTTCCAATATGGATGAATAAAGCGGGGCTAGTTGGTTAGCCCAGAATGCTGGATCATCCTGATATGGAGCCGGTGTATTTCTGCCTGGACCTGGTGCCCCATCCCTGTGTCCCCTTGCAATTTGTTGTTTGGATTTGGGCATCAGAGATCTGGGTGTCCAGGAGTAGAATGATCGCGGCTCTCTGTTGAAACCTCCGGGACACTGCTGGCCTCTCAACCTTACTCCTGCATTAGGTATTGATCAGGTAGGGATTGAATATTAAAATGATCATGAAGAAAGTGATACCACGCTGGCTCCGAGATGTTGGAAGAAGCCACTCTTGAGAGGGAGCCCCTCAATCCATTTACAGAATGCCAAAAGTTTGCAGAGGTATTTGTCCTGGTGTCATACAGTAGTTCTGTCCAGAATGAGTTCCATATTTTCCTTTGATGTTCCATTTTTTCCACCTTCAGATGTCTTCAAGCCTCCCTTAGGTTGCTTATTATTTGTGGGTCCATTGGTAACCTTTTGAGACTTCTCCACAGCTGATGAATCCTTTTTTGGCATTACTTATTAGATGACTGGATCCTGCTCCTTTTGTGACATACAGCTTTACTTTACCCAGTACCGGCTTTGCAAACCAATCAAGCCAATTTTTGGGTAAACGTTGACCAGCTCAAGACTGGGTCTCCCTTGAATTTATGGATGTTAGCTCGTAGCAGTTTGACTTCTGCGACCAGGGTTGGGAGGGAGTTGATGGAACACTTGATGCATTTGAGATTATTTGTGTAACTTTTGAAGTCTTGACAAGCTACAGCGTTGTGCTTGTCTAGCCTGATGTTAAGGGTGAGCTCCTGAGGGTGATGTTCACAGACCATTTTTTTTGCTAAAGCTGAATTAAGTGATTTCATTCAGTAAAGGCAGCCTGGCAAATGTGTTGTCGATCAGGGAGGCCCAAGTGTTGGTTAGATATGAAAGGCCAGGGGGCTTGTCGGGGTGGAAATGGGCATTAAGGGCTCTCAGTCCAAGGTGTTCCAGGTTGCCTTGGAGGGCCCATCCTCGAGTTATTTTTGTGCTACCCAGGGTGGTCCTGGGGTGGTATTGCCCAATCGCTCTCTTGTGTCTGCATTATCTCATTGGCCGGTAGGTCAGTCATCAGTCACATGGTGAAGTCTCCTGTAATTATTATATCTGTAACATGGTTTTCTGAGATTTATAATAATGCGGGTCAATTTGTTGGAGAGAGCTGTCCTTGAGCCTGGATACGGGCGGATGTGAACATTTATCAAAGTTAGTCTCTTTAACTGGCCATTGGCAGTTGTGAGTGAAGTGCCTACTACTTGCAGTCCTGAGGTGTTGCTGTCTTGGTCCCAGGAATGAAAAGCACTGTTAGCCAACATGTAAAATGCAAGGTCTACACTGCAGATGCCGAAGTTCCATTGCTTAATTGCGGGCATGTGGTGGTTTATGTATCCCTTTAGTTGATATGCCGTCTGTGACCAAGTCTCTTGTAATAAGATGATTTCAAAGGATTGTAAACAAGATGTAGTGACCCAATCGCCCAGTTTGATAGCCAATCCATTGATATTCCATGGGCATATTTTGAGTGGTCGTTCGAAATGTGCGTTTTGGAGGCTAATTTGTCACTTTAGCAGTCAGGTTGTGTTCAGAGTCCTTGGCAGCCATCCACAGTTCTTTACTCCTCCAGAGCCAGCGGTTTGGGTTTTGTGGCAACCCTTTAAGTCCCAAGTACAGGATGTCAGTGTTTTACTTAGAGCGCCTCTGCGGACCGAATAAACCCATCTTGGCTGAGCTGTTAGACTGACCGTATCTGGTGATCATTCAAGGATGTGTGGGTAACCCGACTCCTTGACGGGACTGATGGAGATCCACCACTGTTTGAAGGTGTCTGCGTGTCGCAGGATATATATGACTAACTACTTGGTTTGCCAGGTTACCTTGGTTGCTTCATTGTTCTGGCCATGCCCAGGTGCGATGAACTCAATGGATGCAATCTTGTGCGATGTAACTACTTCCAGCAAGTCCGTTGCTCTGATTAGTTAGAAGATATTACCACGGTTTACAATGCCAAATGAACCTTTGGACTGTATTCTGGGTAGAATAATGTACAAGTAGTGGAGATTTGTGGATGACTTGTGTCTAGGTGACTGTCTTGAGCTCTTTCAGGCATTTTTATGGCCCAAATTGGAGGGACAGGGAGTGTTGGATTGGGTTTACTTGGTTCAAGAGAACTAGGCCAGTCTGAGGCTGCTCTCACTAGACCAAGGGATGTGCCTGTCGTTCCCAGTGTTAGGATGGACTGGTTCCTGAGATATGAAAGTGGGCCTTCTTCATACAGGTTAGGGTCAAAGCCAGAGTTTGTGATTCTAGGGTGCAGACAAATTGATGTTCCAGGCTCCTTTTGACTTTTAAGACTGTGCCAATGATGTTTTGCATTACAAATGGGGGTGGTGATGGACGGAGCATCTGAATCAATCAAACACTCACACCCAGTCAAAAGATCTGGGTTTAATCCATCACCGTTCTTTAGCCCACTCTGCCACCCCAGTTCAGACATGGCTATATGCAAATCAGCCTGACCCTGTGCCTCATGGGAACAGTACAAAAGGGGGTTTGTACCGCTTTTGGCCGCCATAAGTGTGGCAGGGTATGCTCAGACGTGAGTCCCTTGCTCACTTTGCCACTGGATTCAAGCAAGCCGGGCTGAAGATGACTGGAATGCCAGAAACCGGTCCTCGGAAGCTCGTTTCCGGTCCAGGGAAGACATGGCTTGGCAGTTCGGGCTGGACTGTTCCCATGAGGCACAGGGTCAGACTGATTTGCATATAGCCATGTCTGAACTGGGGTGACAGAGTGGGCTAAAGAACGGTGATGGATTAAACCCAGATCTTTTGACTGGGTGTGAGTGTTTGATTGATTCAGATGCTCCGTCCATCACCACCCCCTTTTGTCCCAATGATGTTTTGCATGGCACTTGCTTGTTCAGGTTTCTCAGTGTGATCTGTTGAGTTCTTAGTGGCTCTGTTCCAATTGGCTGATGGGGCGGTCATCCAAATGCTATTGCCCCTAGCCATTTGACCCTGGACTAGGTTAGCCCTGTCTTGCCTAAGAATTTGCTTGATTAGCAGGGGAGCCTTTTTGCTGTCATGGCTAAGTCCGCTGCATCTAAGGTGATACTCACTTCTGTGTGTTCTGTGATATTGGTGTTTTGCATGGAAGTGGGTGCTAGGCTTTGACGTGGGCTTCAGACACCCCTTCCAGGCAGCTCAACTGGGTTTTGTCCTTTTGCCAGGTGATGTTATCTACTCAGTTCCAAGTTTGAAACAAGGGATAGGGCATCGGATTATGCTTCATGTTTTGGGTTTAGTGCGGCCCTTCCTTCTTTTTGATCCTTTGTCATTGGAGTCTGCTTAATCAACATGATGTGCCCTGTTCTGTCCGGGTGAGGTTGAGAAGTAATTACGAAATGCTGTGCTTTAGCAAACTGTGTAGACATTTTTGTAAATGCCGTTGTTGTTGCTTGAGGGTGAGATTAGATGAAAGTCAGCCGGTTCCGAGGGAAGGAACCCCAGCATGGGATATGATGTACAAGAAAGGATATGATGCAGTATTATTTAATTGTTTTTGGCACTAATGCACTAAACAGAATCTCGAGTTGCAATGGACCAGATATGAACACTATATGCACCATGATCCCTCCTACTGCGCAGTATTTCACAATTATGGGTCTTAAGAAGGCCTTCTCCAGTATTCCTCCAGCCGAAGACAGTCAGTATCTTTTTCAGATATGTTTAGCTGGTCATTCTTTTTCTGTTTTTCGTGCCCCTCAGGGGTACACAGAAAGCCCTAGTATTTACAGTCAGGCTTTAAAGAAACAACTTTATCAAATAAGTTTGCCAAAAAAATCCACTCTCATACTAGGCCTGGGTGGTGAACTCCACTCCTTTCACCGAGTTTGTGGAGTTTTCATCACTCTGCACTCCACAGAGCTTGCAGAGTGCAGAAAACTCTGCTCTGTGTACTGCAGCAGAGTTTTTCCCAGCTCGCTACGGTAAGTTTGTGAGCTCAAGCTGCCACTCGGGTAGAATTTCTACCCGAGCGGCAGGAACACCAGTGTAAACGGCAGTTCACACTGCACTCCGCCACTTGCGGAACTCCGCATAGTGAAACTCTGCAAACTACGCCCAGGAGCTGTTTCATGCAATATGTTGACAACATTTTTATAGCCTCCAACACTGAACAAGATTGTAGAGATGACACTATGTCCTTCCTCCAGCATTTGTTTCAATTAGGGCATAAAGTGACCCTTTTGAAATTGCAGTATTGTCAACAGGAGGTCACCTATTTCGGTCACCTCCTGTCAAAGGGGGGTAGACATATACATCCAGACAGGATAAAACTGATCCAGTCTATGCCCCACCCAAAAACACAATCTAAAGTACATGGATTCATTGGCATAACATCCTTCTGTCGCCTACAGATTCCCAACTTTTCTTTAATAGTTAAGCCTTTGATAGCCTTAACCGCAAAAGATGTCTGCAAACCTCTGCAGTGGACAGATGACTGCGAGCATGCTTTTTTACAACTGAATTCAGCTCTGTGCAGTGCCCCAGCATTGTGAAATCCAGACTACCACAAACCCGTCATTATGTTCGTATATGAGAAACGGGGGTGCACACTCACAGTTTTGTCCCAGGAACAGGGCGGGAAGACAAGGCCATGTGCATATTTTTCCACAACCCTGGATCCAGTCGCTAAAGCTTTGCCAAGTTGCTTGTGCATAGTGGCTTAGCTGAAGCAGTGATAAAATAAAGTGAAGGTTTTGTGGGAGGACATGATCTCATCATCTTGCTTCAACATTCTTCGCATGCTCAAAAAAACATTTCGCTGGATCCCCACCGAAACCAGAAAAACGGTCACCCATGCACTGGTCACAAGCCGCCTGGACTACGGAAATACCCTATATGCCGGTTCCACCGCAAAACTCCAGAAAAAACTCCAACGCATCCAGAACGCATCAGCCAGACTCATACTAGACATCCCGCGTAAAGACCACATCTCCGGTCACCTGAAAAACCTCCACTGGCTTCCAGTTAATAAGAGGATTACTTTCCGCCTCCTAACCCACGCACACAAAGCACTTTACGAACTTGGACACGAATGCCTCAACACACGACTCTCCTTCTACACCCCCCCGCCAGCTACGATCCTCCAACCAAGCCCTTGCTACCGTACCTCGCATCAACAAAACCACCATGGGAGGTCGATCCTTCTCCTACCTGGCAGCTAAAACCTGGAACTCACTTCCCACTCACCTTCGTCTCACGCAGAACCACCTAGCATTCAGAAAGCAACTTAAAACTTGGATATTCGACAAGTAATTCCCCACCCTTCTTCAAGCGCCTTGAGACCCTCTGGGTATGTAGCGCGCTATACAAATCTTTTGACTTGACTTGACTTGACTCCACGTAGTGGATGCTCTAATAAATAAAACACAGACACAGCACCTCATCAGTGCACGTCTAACAGGATATGAATTGACTTTATTTAGCCCTAATGTCACCTTAAAAAGATGCAATGTCTTGAATCCAGATACGTTACTACCCCTCGCTCCTGGCGAAGAAAAAGTTGATCATGATTGTTTATTCACAACAGAAGAGGAGACGAAGGGACGGGTAGACTTGACACACAAACCTCTATCTAATCCCCAGAGCGTGCTGTTTGTAGATGGTTCATGTCTCAAACTACCTGATGGAAAGGCAACAGCAGCATATGGAATTACCAGACTTCAGATTGTAGTTGAGACTAAGAAGATACCACATAATTGCGCTCAGGCTGCAGAATTGATAGCTTTGATTATAGCCTGTGAATAAGTAAAGATCTTAGAGTAAAGATATACACAGATTCAACAGTATGCATTGGGGCGGACACATAATTTTGGGGGGTTTTGGACAGAATGTGGGTCTTTTACATCTCATGGGACCCAGATACAACATGGAGACTTAGATTCACATCTGCTAGATGCACTCACTTTGCCTACAAAGGTAGCTATAGTCAAGTGAAGTGCTCATAAAATGATTACTGATGATGTAGGTTGAGGTAATGCTTTTGCTGATGAGACGGCAGAAGTAACAGTTAGGTACAAAAAGAATGGTATGTACATCTCAGGAACAGCTAGATGGGCCCCTGAGGCAGGAATGTGTGAAACTACAATGGAAAGTGAAAGGGATATTCAGAGTCATGCATCCCCAAGGAGCTGGAAATGTAGAAGGAGACAGGCAGGTTGAATGATGAAAATTGTTGGGTAGATCGCATTGAAAATCACAGATGACTGTTACTGAATGCTTATGTTCATGCAGTGGTTTCCATGGTTCATGGGCCAGCCCACATAGTTGCCAAGAGTATACAAAAGATTCTAGATCCTGTGTGGCATAATGCGAACATCAATAGAACAGCCACTGCCCTAGTTAAGAATTGCATGATTTGTCTCCGGTATAGTGCGGGGAAAGGCATATCAACACCCTCAGGACATTTTGCTCCCCCTGACTTACCATTTGAATTTCTTCAAATAGACTATATAGATATGGAAAGGTATAACAATCTGAGATATGTTTTGGTGGTTGTTAGTATGTTTAGCAAATGGATTGAAGCCTATCCTCTCAAAGACAATACAGCTGTCAGCACTGCTAAAGTATTGCTTAAAGAATATTTTCTCAGATATAGAATGCACAGAATTATCTGGAGTGACAATGGGTAACATTTTATTGGTCAGATAATGAACACGGTGTGCTCTGGATTGCAGATTAACAAAAGTTTCACACTGTAAATCATCCCCAATCTGCGGGATTAGTGGAACTCTATAATTGCACATTAAAACTAAAGTTAGCAAAAATATGTGCTAGTACATGATTAAAATGGCCTGACGCTTTGCCCATAGCCCTACTTTCCATACGAATGACTGTAGATAGTCGAATGAGGCAACCAGCAAATGTGTTGGGTGTCCCGAGACTGAAGAGATTCACAGAAATTGAATATCCTTTGCTCGCTGACTATTGTGAACAACTTACTAAAGACTTGTATTTGATCAATCAACAGGTCAGGTCCAGTCTACCTCCACGCTTGGAAGGCCCGGGGCACAGCATTAGGCCCAGGAACCGGGCCCTGATGTAGAACTTCCAGAGGTCCAACTGCCTCCAGCCCAGGTGGAAAGGTGCAGTCCAGGTCCTTTTTGTGACGCAAACTGCTGTGAAGGTTGCCAGAAGGAAGAATTGGATTCATGCTACGCACTACAAAAAGGTGCATTTGCCACTCCTGTATGATCAACGCTTAAAGAATGGTCTCCCACATGAGGAGCGGGAGAAAATACCCACCTTTGTGCCTTTCAGCAATGGAGTTCTGGTTGATTATGCCAAACTGAGAGAAGTTCAGGAGAAGAAGCCGTTTCCGCTTTCTTATGACACTTCGTTGTTTGAGGACCATGAGCAAACTGGTCTTTTGTGTTACAATTTGAGGCCATGTAAGCCATCTGCACAGAACACTTAATTAGGAAAAGAGCTTAGGATGGAACAAGCTCTAACTGGCAAGTGCTCAAGAGTGCCGACTTCAATGCACTAACTTGTGCGGCGGGGTTAGTAAAATAAGGACGCTATGAACACTGTTTCTTTAATTATAATTTGGTGTACAGATACTCTCCTGGTTCGTTTCCTTACACGATACATGTGTGTGTGCCCTATAATATCTTCGAGTTGTAATGGACAGTATTCATATAAATTGTAAAGACCCCTCCTTGCACCTATTTCTCCAGGGAGTGATCTGTGGACAGAAAATGGAGTTGCACCCATTTGGCAGGAACATGCATCCGGATAATGTAGAGGAAGGTGCCCCATTGGTCCATCAAGTACATCTTAGGACATGGTCCCGTAAGAAAAAATGTGCGTTGGGTTTTATCCTATTGATAAAAGTTGCAGGAATATTTGGTATGTTCTAATTTTTTGAAGAAAATGTCCCTGTTCATACCCTAGTCAATCCCACTCCATCACCACAGGAACATTATTACTTGACTCGTTGTCCACCCTAGCAGAGTCATAGGTTAGGTTACCGGGACAATACCTTTATTCAGAGCCTTCGTGAAATGCATGAGCCACCAAACGCTACCAGGTGTTGGGTTTGCTGCTTGTTGCCTGTCACAGGTAAGAAGAGCAAAAGGTTTATTGCCCTGCCTTTCACCTACAATGTGTCTTGCCGTGCATGGTTTCAAATTTTCTCTTCAGTAACTCAGTTGGGGTCCTTTCACACTCCGAAGATTCCAGCAGAGTTGGTCTACCATAGTTGCTTTGTCAATGGGTCTGTGTATGGTATCAAATTAGAGAGTGAAATGTATACCGATTGGAATACAATGTTTAAGTATTCCCAATGGTTAGGGAAAAATGGGACATCTAAGTTAGGTAAAGGGGTATCAGTTGTCTTCTCCTTGGCCCCCGTTTGTGTCAACGGATGGGGCTCCATACCAGTGGGTGACTCCAAATGTAGGCATGCACTGTCATTGAACGCCCCAAATTCACTTGCATTCCTATCCATGGGGAATAGTTATTTCATATACGTCTCTCTCTTTCAATTGGACAGGAAAAGGACACTGTTATTTGGCTTTTCTTTTGCCTTTAGTCTATGTTGATCCTCCCAACTATCATAAAATACATCATTTCCAGAGATGAAAAAGTAGGATGTCCAGATCACAAGAACAGTGGTGATCACTGAGATAGATCAAACAGATACCACCCTACAGCAGTTTACTAAAGCTATGAAAGGCCTAATACCTTATTGGGGCCGGACATCTAACAGCGTCCAGGTTCGTCAACTGACTAGAGTTGTTGATGCTGTAATAAACAAAACATCATTGGCCCTTGCCAATATAACTCCTGAGATGCAGGCTAATCGCCTTATGGCGCTTCAAAACAGAATGGTTTTAGATGTTATCCTCACTGACAGGGGTGGAGAATGTTGTGTCATTGGTAGCTTCTGCTGTGTTTATATTCCTGATAATGCCCCCAATGTTTATCCAGCCATTCAGAGCTTACAGCGTTTCTCGGATGAGATACATCAGGATAAGGGGGCCTGGTCTTGGTCTGGATGGTTCATCAAAATACTTACCACAGAGGGTTGGAAACTCCTCCTCATCGCTGCTGCTATCATAGGAAGTATACGAGCCTGTTGTTTATGTGTCCAATGTGTCCCTATTTTTCGCTCCATGTGTTTATCTGCATGTAAGCCAACTCCCTTTTTAGTTAAAGACACTACTAGAATGTTAATGCAGCAGCAAAAGATATATGATTTGATGAATATTGATAAAAGTGTCCTATTGTATAACCCACCCAGGTGTGTATTATAGCCAGCTTTGACTTTTGAAGTATGTGAGTTCGATGATGGCACTGAGATAATGGCTGGATTCTCCTTCGAGCCTAACACTGATGAAAACGTTGGTAGTGATCACTATGACACCTCTTGCGATATTGGAGAGCAAGTACAGAAAAATGTTTGATCAAAGCTCAAAAAAGAGGGACTGCTAGAAAATATGCAATAGGCCGCGTTTGCTTTGAGCATTTCTCCTCAATTTTGTATGCCACGTTTTCAATGCACATCTATTTTATGTATTACGTTGCTTACTGGTTTGCTGTTTTTGGTTAATCAAAACTCATGTCTTAAGGTTTCTTGTAAATCATGTGACTCATGTGAGACAACCGAGCTGCGCCTTGGTCTAGAGAGTGCTCTGCCCTTTTCAAGGCTACACTGTCTAATTCTGATAAGAACATGTTTACCGCATCTTCAGATTTCTGTAAGACATGTCTGAGCCTAAAACTAACTGGAGAAAACTGGTTCTAACTGGTCTGTTATCACCTTCCTGTTTGTTCACTAATATAAATGTAGCCCTCATATACCTTACCTCAGGTCACTCCTGTACACCCTCCCTGGAGGCTGTGCGGACCTGTGCCCACTCAAGTGCATAATAAATATTGCATGTTATACTTTCCCTCCAACTACCTGGTTATTTGTCTATGGGTGGACCGAGTGGTTTTGAACCAGACAAGATGATTTTCCACACCCTCATAGCCCATTCTTCAGTTCAATTCTAGACCTGTGGAAGGACTTGCAGAAGACTTCCTGCTGCTGTGGCCTGTTGTGTACCCCACAAGACTGCTTTGCTGCACCTGGAAGGACTGCACTGCTGCCTGGAGACAATCTTTAAGCCTAAGAGGCCTTCCCTGTTGCCTAAGGCCTGTTTCACCACTTGAACCCAGGATGACTAGAATGATTCCAAAGGCCAGTTGGCTGGCCTCCTGATAAGAGCTTCAGTGACAGAAAAGGCTCTGATCATCTTGAACTAGACCCAGTCTCAGTGAGTACTAACTCCTCAACTTGTGCTTCTTGAGTTCCGGACCCTGGTAGTGGTTCTAAAGATGCCCAGATAGCCAAAAGCCAATGTGTTGGACTTGGAAAATTTTGGACTAGCCACTGCTCTGAGAACCGAGTGAAGAGCAGGACCAACCTGCTCATCTATCTACCCAAGTTACATTGCTGGTCATCCCACTATGCTCTTCCCTACAGCTGCTAATCTTGTTCAGTGGCCTTTTACAAGTATCCAACCTTATGGAACTCTTGTCCACTGCAGCCCCCTGCCTCATCCTGCTGGATATTGTTGTCTTCCAAAAAAGAGACTAAGTCTGAATGCAGAAATCTTCACTGTGACATCATCCAGTGGCTCCCGACAACCACGACTTCTCCTTGGACACTGCCTGAAGCCTTGCCCACCTGAACCTTATCTTCTCAGAACATTTTCTACAAAATTTCTGCTAAGTCCGAAGGTAACGGATGAATGTGCCCAATTTACTTTTTCTATCCGACTTGTGCTCCATCGCAGTCAGCTAACTTTTTCGACATTGGCCTGGTCTCACATGACTAGATGTCTGCGGTTGGCGTCTTGAACTTTTGGGTGCTAAATTTTACCTTAAACTTTAAAAATCCATAACTCCAGGTCTACTGATTAGATTATTGTTGTTCTTTTGGTGTCAAATAATGTATTATAATGTATTCAATTTTTCTAAATTGGTGTCTGTGTCTGATTTTTTTGTGTTGTATTTTTACTTTATTACTGTTTGTGTGCTTCATAAATAAACATTGCCTCTAAGTTAAGCTTACATGCTTTTGTGCCATTGTCAAGCTACCAGAGGGTTAAGCACAGGTTAATTTAGTGATTTTCGTGGTTCACCCTGACAGGGTTTGCGGCTTTTGCCTCACCAGGGTTAACCCCCTAGTCAACCAACAACCCAATTTCTTACAGTTAGGAAGTGTCTCAGTTTTGGAGGACTGTGACAAATATATTGACATTGTCATCAAAAAATTTGTAGAATGGACCAGAAATTATGTCTGCGGTAGCGGCGACATGATTAGTCAAATTGAAGATTTACCTTTTGATCTTGAAAATTAGCTATTGGTGTTTTTAGATATTGAATCCTTGTATACTAATATACAAGGATTCTATGCTGATATACCTCAGCTTCATGTTATCAGAGTGCCTGTAACACACTCTTGCAATATTCAAGTCATCATCCTAAAGCCCTGAAAGATGGACTTCCCTTTGTTTAATTTCTCTGAATATGCGCGAATTGTAAATTCAGAAAATAATATTTTCATGAGTCAGATGTATTGGGCTAAAAAATTGTGGCTAGGTGATACCCACACAGACTTATGAAGCACTTGCTAAAACAAGCAAGTCATTGCCATCATGAATATTTACTGACCGCTAAAAAAAAAGAGAACAGATAGAGTACCACTGTCACCATAATCATTAGAAAGCATTGGCCATTGATTCAATCTATATCCCTGCACAACTCTGGGAAATCATTCTGGTATTGTCTACAGGAGGTTAACTTGTTCTGTCCTACACAGCAATTTAATTCATTAAAACCTGTTTTTTAAATGTTTTTATTCTTTTTGAATTTAAATTTTTCTTTACATTTTGATTTTTGGCTTTTTTGATTTTTTGGGACAAATTGTGATTTTTGGAGCATTTTACTCCTCATTGTTAAGATTGTTTACTCTTCCTAGATCATTTGGAGTATTTCTTCTATGCCACCTACTATGCGACATTGAGCAGCCATTTGTATTTTGAACAGAGCTCACATTGCATTCACACTGATTCGGTCAGTTCCTGGTGGTCTCTGACTCAAGCGAACACCTTTCTTGAAGCAAATCCCCTACTGCTTGCAGTAATCATTTTGCCCAAAGTGAATTTCTAGAGACTTCTTTTCATTCACTGCTCTACTCAACAAAATATGCATTTTTCTTGCAGGTGGCTGGTACTCACCCCTCTTCAACTAAGCCTGATTTGTCTCTGCCTTTAGCTTTTGAGTAGGTGCAACTTGCCTTACCACAATTCAAGTTTGGTGATGGTTGAGTCAGCTTTCCATCACTGTTTTTTTCTGACTAAATTTAATGTGTCATTCCCGCCCCCTTTTTTTTTTACAGATTATGCTTACTGAACTCAACGTAGTGTGACCATTTATATTTCTTCTTTTTTGTCTAATTCATTTTTAATATTTTTTTCAGTTTTGCACTAAATTAAATGCCCACTCTTTTCCCCTCTTTTTTTCCTTTTCTCCCATTTCAGAATTGATGATCTTGCCCATCTAAACTAATTTCTGTCCTGATGATGATATGCACACATTCTTTGGGTCAAAATGCCATCAATGTTACAGACAATTGAATAGAATATAATTTTCATAGTGTCACACTATTGGGACCTCTACCCACTTTATAAAACATTGTGCTATTCCTTTCTCATTTCCTTGTACTGTTTTTCCTTATATTTTCTGTGTGAGTACTTGAACGCTCAGTACAGAGCACTAATTTAATTGAAATATGATCAATTTTAAATCAAATATGTTTAAATATTTTGATAAAAAGTGCTCTTATTATTATTATTTTTTAATTTTGTTTGATTATTCTCATCTTGTTTGATAATTCATTTTGGAGCTCCTAATATTACTAGGATATTTATAACACTTCTACATTCTGGTTTGAACATTCGTTTCACATTGACACAGGCTGCCTTCCCCTTGTGGTGGTGCTGCCCTCCCATTGTGACAGTCCTGCCCCTGGCTACCCTCTCCTTGTGATGGTTCGGTCCTGCTGCCCTCCCCTTTTGACGATCCTGCCCCCGGCTGCCCTCCTCTTGTGACGGTCCTGCCCCTGGCTGCCCTGACCTAGTGTCCGGTACCAATGCCCTCCCCTTGTGATGGTCCTGCTACCGGCTGCACCCTCTCCATGAAATGGTCCAACCCTGCTGCCCTCCCTTTGTGACAGTCCAAACCCGCTGCCATCCCCTTGTGACAGTCCAAACCCGCTGCCCTCCCCTTGTGATGGTCCTGCCCCTGGCTGCCCTGACCTAGTGACGATCCTGCCCCCGGCTGCCCTCTCCTTATGATGGTTCTGCCCCCGGCTGCCCTCTCATTGTACCGGTCCAGTTCCGCTGCCCTCCCCTTGTGATGGTCCTGCCCCGGCTGCCCTCTCCTTGTGATGGACCGACCCTACTGCCCTTCCTTTGTAATGGTCATGCCCCCAGCTGCCCTCCTCTTGTGATGGTCCTGTCCCCGGCTGCCCTCCCTTTGTAATGGTCCTTCCCCTGGCTGCCCTCCCCTTGTGACGCTGTTGCCCCCAACTGCCATGGGTTTGTGACAATCCTGCTCCCTGCTGCCCTCCCCTTGTGACGGTCCTGCCCATAGCCCCATTTTCAGAAGTTCTATGCAGCCACCCAGCCCACTCCCAGCGAAGTTCTCAGTTTACACCGACTATGCATGGGGAATTTATTGCTGCTGAGAAACAAAGGGAACTTTGAAGGTTGTTGAGTAGGTAGGTGAGAAAGCCACATCAGGTGCAGCATTCTTACAAGTCCCAGGGAAAGGAAGATGGGTGTCCCTCAAGCGGATTAAGATGTTATGCAAAGACAACACTTGTTTCTGTCACAAATCAACATAATGAATCCCATGACAAAAATATTATTGTTCCAAGAGATAATAACCATATTGGCCACAGAGCAATTTTTGTAATTCACTGGAGGTAACAGCAAGCAAAAACACTCAGTGTGTGTGAGGAAATATTTAATACTATTGGGATTATCTCCAAAAGGCAATGTGTCTAGAACATTTATAAGCCCTTTGGTGGAGTCTAGCATGCATTGTAGCATGTGGGGAGGTGGCCTGTGATCCAGAGGTAAGTCAGTCTCTTGTTCTTCGAGAATAGTGATAACCACAGAAAGACCCATACTCACCACACGGGAGGTCACCATCCTATCAGCGATCTGACTACAAACCTCAAGTGATGATCAAACAAACATCCTGTGTGCACTCAAAGGGTCCTATCGCTGAGACACTTATGCCTTGGCTGTTGTAGTTATTGGGAGGCAGGAATCAACCAGGCCTTGTTACACTGCTCACAGAAGGTTGTAAGAGTGGCACGGAGACAGCTGGGTGGCTAACAGAGACAGGTCCTCTCGCTGGTCTTTGGAGAACCCTACATTTTCTGTGGTTTCAGTCAGAGAACTGCATTTCTTGCTAAAAGGTCTGAGACCTTTAATTGATAGAGCAAAGTAAAAAAAAATGCTAGGACACTATTAACTTAATTTTGAAATAAATCTTTCATTAACGCAAATGTATTCAATTACATGAATATTATTACCTGTAGTAAATTAGTTACTAAAGTGACGTATAGAAATAAATAAAATGAATGTACGTATATTTTAATAAAAATTATTATTAAGTTGTTAAATTCAAAATAGGGTAACAATTTTTTTAATAATAAATGTGCACTAGTTTTATTATATTTTTAACATTCTATTATGTGTATTGATATTTCTAAATAATAGAAATGAATTTCCCATAATTACTTATGGGGTTTTTATTTTAAATACCTAGCTCCATTCTTTTCTTTAAGAGGGTGCTGTGGTACCAGTGGTTGGCCATATGAGGTATTGGATTTACTACACTCAGGGCCTAATTTAGACTGTGGCGGAGGGCAATACTCTGTCACAAATGTGACGGAGTTCTCGTCCACTATATTACGATCCCTTTATATCCTATGGAGATTGTAATTCGGCGGACCAGATATCCATCACGTTTGTGACGGAGTATTCCATCCACTGAGATCTAAATAAGGCCCGTAGATTTTGTGACTAAGCAAAACGTGGCAATCTTGTTCAAAAGTGTAAATCATTCAAAAGTGTAAGTTTGATGGTGAGACGCACAGACTGCTCTCACCAAAGAACTGCCACTGTGATTTGGAACCCACCAAGACTTTTAACACAGAGTTCAGAACTAGCATATTTTCGAAAAGTGGTAAAGCCACTATTAAACATCAAGGGCATCATTATGATGTCGGTCGGAGGCAACTCCAACCAACATCACTACAGTCTTGGGCCTGACCGACCTCTGGTCGGCGGTCCCGACACAAGAATTACGATGCGACCGCACATGTTGTGGTCACAAGCTCCCATTTCTCTATGGGAGCTTGTGCAGTAGTTAGAAACACAGTGACTGTCACATGGTGTAGGGATTAACTGGGGCACCACAGGCGTGCCCAAGGCCCCCAACTGGATGCCACAGAGGCATAGAGACCCAGATATGGGCCCCCAGAAAACCGACATTGTAATCCCGACAGTGGAAACAGCGTCCTTAAGGGATTACGTTGCGGTTCGACTATTGGAAGCGAGCCGAAATGACCGGCAAGTTTACACTTAAGCCGCCTTCTTTGTATTAAGGCGGTCAGACTGTAAACCTTAGATGTTGGTCAGAGAGCCTCCGAATTGTGGTTGGAGTCTTTACGATTGACATTGTAATAGAGCCCCAAGTCTCCTAGTTCAAAGCTGAAATGTTCCCATTGTATCACGTCTAGAGGTGGAGTTTGGCTTATTGTGACTACCCATCTCAGTGAATAGCACATCTTGTTGAGGGCCTTTGTCAAGAATGTATTTTATATCCATTGCTGTCTTAACTGAGCCTGTTTCTAATCACTCAATGTCTTCAGGTAAGATACTAAGGGCCAGATGTAGGTGGCCAAATACCGGTCGGTAACGGCCGATTTCAGCCGTTACCGACCTGTATTTGGAGTTTTAGATGTAGGGGGCCTTTAAAATTACCGATTCAGTAAATGTACTGATTCGGTAAATTTACCGATTCTGTAAATTAACGAATCGGTAAATTTACCGAATCGGTAATTTGAGATGTAGGTGGCACTGAAAACAGTGCCACAGGGCCTTAAGGATTCGTTATTTGCCACCAACTATTAGTTGGTGGTAAATAATGAATTTATACACGAAAAACTTAGGGGTCTAGAAGCTAAACCAGAAGAGTGTTTGCTACTGTAAAACCTATGTCTAATTAGTACTATAGGAATACAAAGAGTAACAGACCAAATCGCCAATAAATGAAACACCTGTAACCGTGAGTCACCCCAGTTGTTTTGGATTCCCATCAAAGTCTTACAAGATCAATATTATCATTTGGTAATCCCTGGCGGGTATTGTGTCTCCTGACCATTGAGATCACATGCATACCCTCTCGGATGGTTCGGGGTAGCGACCACAATCACACAGGTATCACAAATGCTGTTGATTCAGTGGGAAAAGTGCAGTGCAAAAAGAAAGAGTGGTGATTTAAAATAGGATAGGGAACTAACAGAAAATTTTTTAATAGGCGTTGGCCCCTTCCTGATTAAAAACAAGAACAGACTGGCAAAATTATCGCATTGATAACAAATATCTGCGAGGAGACCAACATGTTTCAGCCTCTGAGGGAGTTACCTCAGGCTTTCTTCAGGGTCTCTGTTCTGAGTTGTGCTACTGCCTGTATAAGTGTATAAATGAGTGTGAAAAATTATACAAAAAAACACACATGTGAAAAGAGCCAGAAAAGGATATAGTGTTCCTTCTTCTGTGCGTACTCCTCTTCGGAAGCAGGTACTTGGTTACCAGTGCTTCCGGGGAGTGGACCTCACCTCTTCCTGGACCTGGCTCAGGATATGTGAGACCCCGCTCTGTCCGTCGTTGTCTCGAGCTGTGACTGAGTCAGGGGGAGGCCCCCCCCTGACTCAGTCACAGCTCGAGACAACGACGGACAGAGCGGGGTCTCACATATCCTGAGCCAGGTCCAGGAAGAGGTGAGGTCCACTCCCCGGAAGCACTGGTAACCAAGTACCTGCTTCCGAAGAGGAGTACGCACAGAAGAAGGAACACTATATCCTTTTCTGGCTCTTTTCACATGTGTGTTTTTTTGTATAATTTTTCACACTCATTTATACACTTATACAGGCAGTAGCACAACTCAGAACAGAGACCCTGAAGAAAGCCTGAGGTAACTCCCTCAGAGGCTGAAACATGTTGGTCTCCTCGCAGATATTTGTTATCAATGCGATAATTTTGCCAGTCTGTTCTTGTTTTTAATCAGGAAGGGGCCAACGCCTATTAAAAAATTTTCTGTTAGTTCCCTATCCTATTTTAAATCACCACTCTTTCTTTTTGCACTGCACTTTTCCCACTGAATCAACAGCATTTGTGATACCTGTGTGATTGTGGTCGCTACCCCGAACCATCCGAGAGGGTATGCATGTGATCTCAATGGTCAGGAGACGCAATACCCGCCAGGGATTACCAAATGATAATATTGATCTTGTAAGACTTTGATGGGAATCCAAAACAACTGGGGTGACTCACGGTTACAGGTGTTTCATTTATTGGCGATTTGGTCTGTTACTCTTTGTATTCCTATAGTACTAATTAGACATAGGTTTTACAGTAGCAAACACTCTTCTGGTTTAGCTTCTAGACCCCTAAGTTTTTCGTGTATAAGTTAAGTCCTTTGGGGGACAATACTTAGGCTTTGGTCTTAAAACGTCCCTCTAGCCCTCCCCTACTGTTTGTTTTGCCATGGTAAATAATGAATACCTGTGTATATGCAGATCTGTGCATGTACACCTGTGCCATGTGACATATGTGTGTCACATGGCACACAAGCCTGAATCAGGGGTGCAACAGGGTGTCAAAGTGACACCCTGCCACCCTTGACTATTCGGTAATTTTACTGAATCGGTATTTACCAATTCGGTAATTGATTCGTATGGGCCTCAAGGCCCATACAAATCAATGGCAATTACCGAATCGGTAAATACCAATTTGGTAATTATTGAATCTTAAAGATTCAGTAAATGTTACTGAATATTTACCTACAAGGCATTTACCGATTTGTAAATACCGAATCGGTAAAATTCGGTATTTACGAATCGGTAAATGCCATTTACCTACATCTAGCCCTAAAGGCATAAAGTCATTTTGGGGCTTGTGATTCTATTTCATTCTGATTCCATAATCAAGTTACTTTCTTCTTAAGCTTGACTTGTCAAAGGTGTAGGGAGGGACTAAAATGTATCAGGGATATTATTAAGGATTCTTTAGTTTTTATTAATCCAAAGAAGATTCCCTGGCTAGCATACATGGACAGCCTATTAAAGATTATTGAAAGAGATTTATCCATAAAAAAACCCTCAGCCATACTACAAATTGGTAAAAATGATGTTAAAAAACTGTATATGGAAAAAAGCCAAGTAAAAGCCAGTAGAGAGGAAGAAAAAATTAGCACATCAAGATATATGGCTAATATTGAGCCAACTGGCCGCCCAAATTACTTGACAAAAATTACAAACACACAAGATAGATTCTATCTGACAAGAATGCGTCTGGGCACAGTCCATGAATTAGTGGCTTTCCAAAAACGTATTAAATGGCAGAAAATAGAACACAAATGCCCATGTGAGGGAAAAGCTAATAAGACCACGATGCACTTTTTTTGTGTGCAAGTTTTACCAAGACATTACAAAAATATTTTTACGTCCAATTTTTATTGCATAGAAATTATTCTTTTTATAAAGATGCAATGAAATTTATATGTACCCTTGAGAATGAATAAGCCTGTAGTGCTATTGTTGGTTTCATAAACCAGGCCATACAAAGAAGGAAATCTCTAACATTTTTAGACCATCTTGTTTATGAAACCGAATGAAAGATGGACCTGGGCCAAAAAGTAATATTATTAACTGGGATAACTTAATGATGTGTATGGATGAAGATGTTAATGTTACTATATATCATGCTGTGGAACCAGTTATGGCTATTGAACCAAATGTAGAAAATGTATCTTCAAATGTTGATATGAACAATGAGTGGGGAAACATGTTAATGGAAAAGTATTCTCATGTTTTTTCTGATAATTTAGGTATGTTGAAAGGGTTTGCTCACCGTATTATTTTAAAAAGTTAGGACAATACCGCACATGATGAGAGTCATCGGAATGGTTATCTCCAATTGTGGCTGCACCAAAGGAAGGTAACAAAATTCATTATGCATTGATTTGAGAGATCTAAACAGAAATATTTGGGCGGGATTGTCATGCGTGTAGCAATAGTGATAAGGTAAAAGTTACATGAGAACTCCCTTAGAGATGTGTGATGAGCAGCTAGGGTATTCGGTGGTCATAGAGGGGTAGGTGCAGGGCCTTCTGATAGGCGAGGCACCGTGGCCAATCCTCTCACTGGTGAATGGCTGCTGCTGATGTTGGAAATATATGTATATGTTTCACTATGCATATCAGAATATTTTACTTACATGCAGGAGATGTTTGAGAAACTCCTAAAAAATGTGTCTAGATAGCTACCATAATTTCTAGAGCACTAACCATCATTTCTGTGACAAAAACACCCTCTTTTTGTTCAATTCTAAAGGAAATGCTTTATTTTATAGGTTTGATGCCATCAAGACGGAGTTCAGGTGTGCCACACTTCTATCATAAATACAGATTGTTAGTGCTCTGTTATGGATAAACCGTAGTAGAACACCAAGGAGTCAACTCACAGACTGCTACCGGTGTTGTAAGTATGTGTTTTACCTAGAATTTCAGACACTATTTTCTAAATCAGTTTTTTTAGAAACAAAAGTTAGCGTATTCCTAAAATTAGTATGGCACCACCAAAAGGATTTATTTTGTGATTAAAATCTGCTATTACCCTTTACATGTTCACCTTGTTGTGACTATCAAAACCTGGCATTCTCTACCATGCCTTTCAGCGGGGACCATGTCCGCGAGTTCTGCAATGACTGCCACAGCATGCTGTCCATTTTGCGAACCCCCCTCCCTCCCACCACATGCCCTGCCCCTGAGGGTCATGGTACATTCACCCTGCCACCTCAATTTCTTTTCAAATGAATTCTCAGGAGGCAGGGGCCATATCCATGAGTTCTGTAATGGGCGTCACACATACAAATATGAAAATGCCTTTAAGGATTGTTTTTGGTCAAGAAAGTGTCCCTTCCTGCACAAAACAAATCCTGCTCGTAATGTAGGCACCCGTGCACACAGTGCACCATCGCAAGGAGGCAGCAGAAATGCTATATATCTTTGTAAATATGGCACATTTCTGATGACTCCCTTTCATGCAACACAGCACAGCAAGTTGACCAGCTGAGCTGCATTGTGTCAAATGTAAGTAAATACGCCCCTCAATGTTCTCCTGGCGCTGGTTATATAGCGGATATTGTGCACAATTTCACCGGTAGCCTGGAAAATAGCAAAAATCATTACATGTTTACTTGGCTGCTGGCTAAATACCAGAGTAATGTACAGCCTGGTGTGTGGGCTTGTAAATACAATAGGCAATTCATTATTCACATGGTGGTTTGGTAAATAGCACACACTATGCACGACTTGGCCAGTTGCCATGAAAATATCAGAGGAACTTTAGTGCTTATCTGCCTGGTGGCTAAACAGCCTAAATGTTGTGTTAATATGCGTTATGCAGATTTCAATGGGTAATAATCTTCCCTGTCCAAAAGAGCACAGGGGTGGTTTGTCATCCAGAGTTACACAAGGGCCGCAACGCAATCCTACTTGGGAACAGGATTCTCAAAGATTGCGAAGGAATCGTATCTGAAACTGAGGATGGGTCTTACCGGTCAAACAGCACCTTCAACTTTGGCAAAGGTTAGACACAATTATAAACTGTAATATCTGCGGCGAATCCAAAGACAGTATCCTCCATTTGCTATGCAGCTGCAGCGGCTTAGAGAAAGAGAGCAAATGCTAATAAAACCAGCATAGAATGTGAGAGTGATTTGAACCTGCAGGCAAACAGTAAAAGCCTGTTTTGATGGAAGTGACATCCAATGAGCAGGGCCGGCTCTAGGCATGTGCAAGCTGTGCACCTGCACAGGGCCACCAAACCCCAGGGGCCACCACGCCAATATATATCCTTAATATATTAATCCTCTGAGGATGGATACATATTTGCGTGGTGGCCCCTGGCAGGGATTTGGCGGTCTCCGGCTCTGTTCCACTTCTAAACTCCCTGACCCCCTCCCCTCTTTAAAGGCCTGCGCGCTCCGCCCCGCCCGGACCCCCTCTTTCGGCCCCCTACCTACGCTCCCTGCCCAGGGCCACCATGAGCCTAGAGCCGGCCCTGCAATGAGCATGTAGATTGGTGAAATTTGTTAATCTTGCAAAAGCTATGTCAATTTTAACTGTAACATACCAGATCAAAAACAGAGATCTGGTTTTAAAAGGCAGAAGCCGCAACTCTCAAACTGCGGTTCTAACTGGAAATCGTAATCAAAAATCAACGGAGCACAATGCAGGGCACTGCACTACGGACACAGACAATAATTATAACAGTTAAATCAGGAGTTTTTTTATCTGCTTTTACCCTAGCCAACTGTTTGATAAAACTTGTGATTTATAATGAACTGTTCTTATTGTAATGTACATTGAGGTTCTTTGAAAAAATGTATTGGTACATGTGACCTAATTTAAACGTACTATTTTGCAAAGATTTTAATTAATCATGCAATAAAGATTTTTGCTTACTTACTTAATAGGTACGTACCACCAGGTAGAACTGCAAACAAGGAGTAAATATATATTTGCCATCCTTCTCCCAGCGAAAGCCAGGCTCCTAATGTATTGTTATTTCTTTTGCAAAATGTGGTTGCAAAGTGAACATATTCCTTTTGAGAATAGAATAGTATTTTACAAACCAACCCATGAACTATTCGGTCAATTCACAGAATGATTAATCGTAGGAGATTTCAGAATGGTCTGTCTTATTAATATTCATCAAGCTGGTGTCAGTAACGACCCTCTGTGATTAGCTCTAATCACATGGATGGTGGCCTTCAAGGGCCGGTGCACACCCATAACCTATGACTTCATACCAAATGGAAATCTGCTGGACCTGGTCCTCTCTGCAGGGTCACTCACAAACTATTTGCCTTTCTCTCTATTAACAAGTTAAAGTGCTTGTGCTCTCTCCTTTAAACATGGTTAAATTGGCCTACACCCAATTGACATATTTAATTTACTTGAACGTCCCTTGCAGATTTATGTACCATATACCCAGGGCATGTAACCAAAATGCTACCAGTGAGACTGAAACACTAATTGTGTCACCCACTTAAGTATCACTTCAAAGCATGTCCCAGGCCTGTGGCTTGGCGCCCGGCGAGGACGGCGGCTCTGATGTGAGCGCTCCGGGTCCGCAGGGGTCTTCGCTGCTTTTCTACATTTCCCGACGCCTGCAACCTCCATTTTTCCTGACCGGACATCAAGGGAACCAACGCGCTTTTAAATGCGGCTGCTTCCGAGCAGCGGAATGCTCATTCTCCTTAGTTTTGCGGCGGACGCGGTTCCCTGACAGCCGCGACCGCCATTTTGGCTCCTCACACCGCAAATCACGGAACACTCGCTTGCAGGTCATGCGTGCCTGCCAAGGAACTCCGCTTCACACCAACTGTTCCTGGTGAGCTTTTTTCTTCAGTTGTTCCTTCTTGCCGCATACCTCTGAGGAACGCCGCTTTCCAGTGAGTTTACCTGTGTTTGTGGAAGAGATTTATAATATTGGCAGCCATTTTATGTCATTGAACTTTCCTCAATTAATCTGCATGTACACGCAGTCTCAGCATATTCTATATCACAGGCGCTGCGATTCCTCACGCTTCCCTGCATATATCTATTTACAATTTGTGGCAGCTTCTCGCAATATGTTTGCGCATTCACCTTTGTTTGCTCATCTCGCATACATAATGCGTTTTCCCTGATGGACTCCTCTTGCTTCATATTGCGCTAATTCTATGCATTTCAGTGTCATGTTGATTTTTTGCTTTACTCATCAATGTGCCACCTCCTTCAATTAAGTATATGAATGCTGATCCACATATTTTTCTAACTCCTTGGCTTTCTTGAGGTCAGAGCAGATAGCCTTCTTTTCCTTCTTTTTTTAATTTTTGGGAGTTGGTGCACCTTTCTTCAACCAAGAGCTCCTGCGCATACTCTTAGATACCTGCGGGCACGCACTGAATACCACTGGACTTCATCCCTCCCTAATAATCATTCTTTTTTTTTATGGAAAGAAGGGCAATCCCTCGTACTCCCAAGAATCCACGTCGTGTTTTCATTAAAAACTCGAAAGTCTTCTCTGCATTGGCGCACCTCGAGGCCTCTCAAGCGCTCGTCACTCAGATGTCGCAGTCCAACACGGAGCGGCCTATCCAGCCTCCAGGGAAAGTCACCACAAAGCGCCTTAAAAAAGATCCTCCATCACCGACAGGATCCACATCGGCTGTCTCCATGGAGTTATTATTGGAAGAGATCTGTGCCCTCAGGCCCTTTATGGAAGAAACTAACTCTAAGCTGCAGGTCCTTACTGACAACTGGTCTCAGATGGATGCCAGGGTGACCACTGTGGAACATTCTCTGACATCTCTTCAAGAGTCGTCCTCCAAGGTGTCACACATGCAGTCTCAGATTTCCTCTCTCCAAAAGCAAATTGAAGAATTGGAGAACCGAAACAGACGCAATAACCTTCGACTCTACGGCCTGGCAGAGAATTGTGAGGGGACTGACCCCATCGCCTTTTTCAAATCATTTCTACCCAAGCTTCTTCATCTGCCTGAGGGTACAATGCTTAACATCCAACGGGCGCATAGGCTGGGTCGCCTCTCTTCTACTGCTTCCCCCTCTTCACGACCAAGAGGTGTCATCATGTACTTTCTAGAATATACTGACCTGCTCAAAGTCATCTCAGCGGCTTGTGCCTCACCTCGTCTTCAATGGTCAGGTTCCAATCTCTTCTTTGCGCAGGATTACGCCAAGACCACAGCCAACCGTCGCAAGGCCTTTTTGGATATGCGACCAGAGCTTCGCGCCATTGGAGCCAGATATGGCCTTTTTCACCCTTGCTTATTCAGAGTTACTCACAACAACAAGACAACGACTTACGAGGATCCGGTTCGTCTACGAAGTTTTTTGAACGCAACGCAAGCATCTGATATGGACTTCTCCAGCTCTTCGTCAGCTTTCCCTCCATGACTGTTGCATGATGTAGGAAATACTAGTGAGCAACCCAGTAAACCTTTGGGGGCTTGGGTAAAACGTGATAAGAATGGGTAATGTAGCCTCCAAAGGAGTTTGTTGATAAAATTGAGTTAGTGATTTGTAACTAGTACGCAGGTAACTTAATTAACCTGAGTGAATTTAATTCATTAACAGTTGAATGAACAGGTATATATTTAGGACTAACTAAACAAAACAAGACTAGACAATGAAACAATACAATTTGAGACAAAGACTATTGAGCATGTGTATAGGCAAAAATAGATTTTATCAAAATTCAGTCATCAAGGGAAAAATACAATACAGAAAAATATGTAGAACAGGAATACAGGATAGGAATCAGAAAGTAAATCAAAATCACTGTAAAGCCTGTAGAACACCTATCCAAAAGGATGTAGACAATTTTCTTTGGATAAGGTTGGGAGTCGACGTTTAAAGACCGAAACGTCGACTCCCAACCTTATCCAAAGAAAATTGTCTACATCCTTTTGGATAGGTGTTCTACAGGCTTTACAGTGATTTTGATTTACTTTCTGATTCCTATCCTGTATTCCTGTTCTACATATTTTTCTGTATTGTATTTTTCCCTTGATGACTGAATTTTGATAAAATCTATTTTTGCCTATACACATGCTCAATAGTCTTTGTCTCAAATTGTATTGTTTCATTGTCTAGTCTTGTTTTGTTTAGTTAGTCCTAAATATATACCTGCTCATCCAACTGTTAATGAATTAAATTCACTCAGGTTAATTAAGTTACCTGCGTACTAGTTACAAATCACTAACTCAATTTTATCAACAAACTCCTTTGGAGGCTACATTACCCATTCTTGCATGATGTGGCTTCGTTATTCTGATTAGTCTGCATGTTTAATATTTGTTGCTGACTGCAATACTGTTTGCCTTTGCTGGGTTTTACAGCATCTTCAGTTTCTATGTTTCCTTTTTGACTCTTCCCCATTTCTCTTGCGTCCCTGTTGGATGGATACGTAATGTTCGTATACTTTCTCGTCCTTTTACTATTGTTCTGTTTTCTTCTTTTCTTATTCATGTTACTCCTTTTTGTTTTTCTTCCCTTTTCCTTGCAGGTTTCATAACTTGTATAGCGTTCTCCCCTCGACTTGCTGGTTCGCTTGCATTGGACGCTCTGCCTCCTCCAGTTGGCGCTCCCCCCTCACTCCTCTCTCTTCGTCTCCTTTCCCTGGTGATCATCCCTCCTAGTCTCTACCCTCCGTAAGTATGTTCTCCCTTTCCTCCCTGATGCTCGCTTGCCTTATTGTATCTTTTTCTTTCTCATTTTCACTAGTTTCCTTTGTTCCACAGGTGTCTTCCTCTCTTGTTTTTCGACAATCCTTCTACTATCAATTCCCTCTCATCACTCTCTCTAATCCTTGGACTACCTTCTTATATTTTTTAAGTCAACAGCTCCTACTTATCACTTTTTTACTCTTTCTCCTCCTTCTTCATCCTTCTATTCAGTATGATATTGCACTGCCTTTTCTTAACTTCCTTATTTTCTCTGGTTTTTCTCCCCCTCTGGGTTCTTCTCACATCTTTTTCCTTTCTGCTGATATTTTCTTCTTTTCTTATATGATATGTCTTTGAAAGTAATTACATGGAATGTTAAGGGCATTAATTCTCCTATCAAATGTCAGAGAATTTTGACTCACCTTGCACGTTTGAATGTGGATATTGCTTTTTTGCAAGAAACCCATTTGTCTGCTGAAGAATCTGTCAAATTGAAAAGAAGTTGGGTGGGTGATGTTTACTACTCTCCCGGGGATGGTAAACGCAATGGTGTGGCCATTTTGTGTCATAAAGCTCTTTCTCATTCCTTGCTAGCTCAGGAATCGGATGCTGATGGTCGTTGGACATATGTTAAACTCTCTGTCAAGAATGTTCCAATTTCTCTCCTAAATGTTTATGCCCCTACTACTGGTGACCCTACTTTTTGGTATTCATTTTCCCAGCATGTCTCCAGATTCATTGACGATAATTTTATTTTAGCAGGAGACTGCAACCAGCCCCTGGATCCCTTTCTAGATAGGAATTCTAAGGCACACTTCATCCCTAATAGGTCACATAAATCCTTTTCTCAAACTATCTCCCAGCATAAACTTACTGACGCTTGGCGTTTATGTAACCCAGAACTTCGGGAATTTACTTTTTACTCCCCATGCCATCATTCCCAATCCCGAATCGACTACATTTTTTTTACCCACAACATTGTTCAGACCCTCACCCATGCAGAAATTGGTCCGATTTTATTTTCCGACCATGCCCCCACTTTAGTTCAATTGGACATTTTACCCAAATCAGTTGGTCCTAAACGTTGGCGATTTAACAACTCTCTTCTTTTAGACCCTAAATTTACCACCTCCTTCACTACCTTCTCAGATGAATTTTTCTCCCTGAATGACAATTCCCCCGTCCCCAAGCACACCATTTGGGACGCCTTTAAGGCAGCAGCGAGAGACTTCATAATTGGCTTTGTTGCAAAAAAACGGAAAGCTGCTCGCAACTTTACAAAGGCTATCCTTCTGGATATTAAGAAATTGGAGCATTCTTATTTTACTTCCCGCTCTCAGGAAACTCTCACCGCCTTGGTTAATGCTAAAATGAAGTTCAACAAAAAATCCACGGACGATGCATCCCTGTATCTCTTGAAATCAAGTGCCAAGTTTTATGGGGGCAAAAATAAGGCTGGTAAGATCTTAGCTAATTATCTAAAAGTTAAGCAAAATAAGTTAAACATTGAATCAATCTATGACGCTAACTCCACTCTCAAACACACAGACGCAGATATCCTCACTGAATTTTCTACCTTTTACAAGACCCTATACTCTTCTGAAACCCAGCCCTCTTCTCATTCCCTAGACACGTTTTTTTCTACTATTCAAAAACCAGCCCACTTTCCACTTGACCTTTCTCACTTAGAGCTTGACATATCTCAACAAGAATTGCTCAAGGCACTTCAAACTCTCCAAAAAGATAAGGCTCCTGGGCCGGACGGCTTTACTGTAGAATTTTTTCTTCACTTCTCAAAGCTTCTTATCCCAAAACTTCATTCCCTCATTGGCACTTTCCTCACCCTGGGTTCCTCCTCAGGCTCTTTTTCAGATGCGCATATTTGCCTCATACCCAAGGAGGGGAAAGATCCTCAATACTGTAAAAACTATAGGCCAATCTCCTTGGTTAATATTGACTATGAAATATTTGCGAAATCTCTTGCGGCTCGTCTCGATCTTCTTCTCTCAGATCTTTTGGGTGATGAACAGTCGGGCTTTGTTAAAGGTCGCTTCATTACTGATAACACTAGACTCCTCTTTAATATTCTCTCTAAATCTCGCCTTTTACCCCATCCCCTTGCGGCCATTGCCCTGGATGCTGAAAAAGCGTTTGATAGGGTTGAATGGGCCTATCTTTTTCATACCCTCCGTTGGTTTGGCTTTGGTCCTGTTTTCATATCTCTAATTTCACTACTTTATTCTAACCCGCGTGCAGCGGTTTGTGCCAATGGTCAAATATCCTCTTTTTTTGATTTGAAAAGAGGCGTTCGTCAAGGATGCCTCTTATCTCCCTTTCTCTTTAATTTGGCCTTAGAACCTTTCCTTTCCAAACTCCGTCAAAACCCCTCCATTCAAGGTTTCCAACTATCAGACTCCCACATCAAATTAGCCGCATATGCAGATGACATCCTTCTCTTTGTTTCCAACCCCACTGTTTCAATTCCCGCCTTCCTCACTGAAGTCTGCGCCTATTCCCAAATATCTGGCTATAAACTTAACAACGATAAATGTGAGATCCTTCCCTTAACTAAATTTACATTTAAACCTGATTTTGCCACCTCTAACTTTACATGGAAGCCCTCTAATATTAAATACCTTGGGCTGCACATCACCCCCACCATCCCAGATACTATTTCCCTTTGTATGTCCAAATGCATCCAAAAATTGGCGGATCTCACATCCAAATGGCACCCTCTTTATTTATCCTGGTGGGGTCGCCTTGACACCATTAAAATGATGCTGTCTTCCATTGTCCTATATACTCTCTCTAACATTCCAGTCCCCATCCCTTCTAAATTTTTCAAAAAGATTAATTCTACTCTAACGTCCTTTCTTTGGAATAAAAAGAAACCCCGAATGTCTCTAATCCGTCTGATCCGTCCTAAATCAGAAGGTGGGGTTAACTTTCCCGACTTTCCTGCTTACCATAAAGCATTCCAACTGCGACAAGCCTCTTTTTGGTTACAGGACCCTAGCGCCCCCTGTCCTCTATGGACTAAATTTGAACGTCTTCTTCTTTCCCCCTTTTCCTTTGCCGAATATCTTTCCTTCTCTCGCAAACCCGCTTCCATTTCTACTCCTATTCATAAATTCACGACTAAATTGCTACTATCTTCTTCTCATTCTCCTCCCACAACCATTGCTGATTTTCTTTCCTCCCCCATCTGGCATAACACTTCCTTACTCATTCATAACAGACCCTTCTTTTGGAAAACATGGCATAGCAGGGGTTTGCTGTGGATTTCCCAACTCTTTTCTCACTCCTCTTTCTTACCTTTCGATACTCTACGTTTCCTTTATAACTTGCCTACCTCCTTTGCTCGCAACTATCAAATGCTTAAGGATACAGTCCTAACAAAATATAACTGCCTCTCTCAGCTCTGCTCTCCCCCTGCTTCATCCACTCTCCCTTCCTCACTTCACTCCTTTTTATGCACTACACCAAAAGCTGCTGCTATCTACAAGTACCTCCACACCGGCGAGTCTCCCAGACCCAAATCCAAAGTGGAGGAATGCTGGGAGCACGACTTGTCTGTATCCTGGTCAGTTTCCTTTTGGGACAAAATTTGGACCAAGATTCGTAAATCCTCGAGAGCAGCAACCCTTACACAGACTCTGTTTTTTATTTACAATAGACTTCTCTTCACACCCTATGATCTCCACAAACGCTTTCCTAACACTCCCCACACATGCTGGTCCTGTACATCGCCACAAGCCACTTTATTTCACATGTTATTTTTGTGCACTCATTTTTTTTTTTTTAAGACCAACGGTCCCAAACTTTATTTAGTTTCACAGATAAGCCAGTAGTTATTCATACAGTGTCATAACAATGAATTATTGTCACAAACGGCACTCAGCAAATAGCACATGTTGACATTTCGGTTATACATGAGTGAAAATAAACATTAGCTGATGGAAGTGCATTAGTCCATAAGTGACGGTACCAGGAAATGTCTCATGATGCAGTGCTCGCAGGTCGTAGCACTGCAGAAGGACCAGCGTGGTCACGAGAGCCAACAGTCATTGCTTGGAATCGAGTTCCCTGATCAGTACGGTAGCGGGTAGAGGCGGTATCATACCCTCTGTTGTCGTATGGGTCGCTGGGTGCCTGTTTCTCGGTCACGGACGCATCCAGTCCGCTTCATGCGAAACGTGAACAGGGAAGGGGGATCCAGCAGTATCATGAGTACAGTATGAACAGCCTCTGTGTCAACCAAAAGATATAACTGGGTAGCATAATACAATGGGGAGGGAGAAACATTTCAATAACTGTTGGACTTGCATTTGTGTGGTGGTAGTGTATCTAAAACTCTAGCTGTGTGTGGTGCATCCTGTGTGGGTCGCGCAGGGGCGGGGACAGTGGAAGAGGCGGTGTCGCTGCAGCTGCAGGGCGAGGGGGAGGGGGGGGCAAAAGGCGGGGGGAGCGGCAGGGGACATCTCTGTTGTGTGAGGCCTCAGGAGTCGGGGCGGGGGGGGGGCGCGGGGGGCGAGGGGGGGGCGGGGGGGGGGGGGCGGCGGAGCTCGTGCCAGGTGTGGGCAGCAAGTGATTGGGCCCCCTCTATTCCGTGTCGGGACGGCACTCAATGCCGGCTTGGGTGCACGCTCGGTGATAAGCGATTAGGGTAGCATCCCAGTCTTGGGCTATTGGGTATTTCCGTAGGCCAGCGGTTTCCTCCCTGTGTAGAGACACACTCTCCGCACAAGCCCAGTTGCCAAGAGAGCGGCGCCAGTCCGCAGGGCGCGGCGGGGCAGCGCTTTTCCATCGTCTGGTGATAAGGCGTTTGGCCGTAATGAGGCCCAAGTCCCAAAAACGCTCCCGTAGTTTAGTCTGCTTGGTTCTCTTGTAGAGTCCCAATAAGCATACTTCCCACGTCTTGGGGAGGGTAACGCCCGTTGCTGCCGTCAACATGTCCGCGACCGCCGACCAGTACGGGGTAAGATGAGCGCAGCTCCAGAGTGCATGTAGGAAGTCGGAGTCCAGGAGGCCGCATCTGGGACACGCCGACGAAGTGAGTCCAAAGTAGCGATTCAGCTTGTCCGGAGACAGATATGCGCGGTGGATGATGTAATATTGGATAATTTTGAAACGCGCGTTGCGGGGGATAACTCTGGCGCCTGCTAATATAGCGGCCCACTGTTTGTCCGTCCAGTCTGTGCCTCGGTCGTTCGCCCATTTTCCCCTCAGTCTCCGAGAGGAGAATTGAGTATGACTGTGTAGGGCTTGTGCAAGCCAATGCACAATGTGGGACCCATCGCCCATCACATGCAAGTACTGGATGAGCAGATGAGTGGGTGGCTCATGGCTAAGATCACCCCATGCCTTCGTTAGCTCATGCAGGAGTCTGGCGTGTGCCAGGAATTGACCCACTGGCAGCTATGTGTCTGCGGCCAGGGCCTCGAAGGGCAGTAGCTCTCCATCGCTATACAGGCCGCTCAGATCGTCCAAGCCTGCCGCAGTCCAGCTGCGCAGCTCGGTCGAGGACAACGTGTCAGCGCCCAAGGGAGTCCCCAGCAGAGGTAGGTTCGGAGCATAGGGCACCGTATGTTTGGTGAGCTTGAGGCTCCGTGCGAAGCACCGTTTTGCTACCGCCACATGGACCTGCGTGGGGGGTCGGCCCTGTGTCAGGGGGTGGAAGAGCGTTATTACCTGTACGGGAGATAGGATGGTGTCGGCGGTGGCCGTGTCCATCAGGTTCTTACCGCTCAGCCAGTAGGCGACCCATTGCAGCTGTGCTGCTAAGTAATAGAGCTCCTGATCGGGAACCGCTAAGCCTCCGGCGTCTGTGGCTGCGTATAGGGTCTTCAGCGCCACCCGGGGTCTCCCCTTATTCCAGATAAGGCGTCTGGTGAGGGTTTCCAATCCCTTAAATATGCGCGCCGGCACATACACTGGCAGGTTAGTATAATAATAGAGGAGCCGGGGAAGCATTATCATCTTGGTTAGTGCCACTCTAGCCGGCACATTCAGTGGGAGGGAGTTCCAAAACGTGACCTGGGCCGTAAGCGAGGATATCGCTCTCACTAGGTTTCCCTCCAGGAGATCCACGGGGTCCCGATAAATTAAGATCCCTAGGTACCGGAATACCGTCGGGTGCCATCGGGGCGTCTCACCCATCATGCGCACATCACACTGTGGCATCTCGCCATCGAATGCATAGGCTCCCGACTTGGCCCAGTTAACGTGGAGTCCTGACATGTCTCCAAATGTCCAAAAGATGTCCGTGATCGCCGTTGGAATGCGCGTGAGGTCTCTAACGTATAGCAATAAATCGTCGGCATACAGAGACACCGAGTGGATGCCATCCGCTAGTGGGATGCCCCAGGCGCTTCCGGAGACGCGGAGCATTTCCGCCAGTGGTTCCATCGCCAAGGCGAATAATATAGGGGAGAGGGGGCAGCCCTGTCTGGTGCTTCTCCCGATGCGGATCCTGTCAGAGAACAACCGTCCAGTCCGGACCCGGACTTTGGGCGCTCGATAGAGGAGTCCCACCATCTGGACGTAGGCATCGCCCAGCACGTACTTCTCGAGGACTCGGAGGAGATATGGCCATTCCACCGAGTCGAACGCTTTTTCCAGATCAAGCACGATGCACCCCGAGCGTGGCCAGGTCGGGAGTGCATATCGTGGACTCTGAAAAAGCGACGTAGATTGTAGGACGTGCTCCGGGTGGGTACGAAGCCATTCTGATCAGAGTGTACCAGAGTGGGGACCAGTGGTGCAAGCCTCCGGGCCAGTGCCGCTGCAAGTATTTTGTAATCGGTGTTGAGGAGCGCTAACGGCCTGTATGAGCCGAGTTTGTTCGCTTCTCTACCCGGTTTCAGCAGGGAGACCACGTTAGCTGCATTTAGGGACGCCGGGAGTTCAGCGTCTTCCGACGCCGCCTTATACATTTTCAGCAGTTCCGGTATCAACACCAGCGAGTAGGCTTTATAGAACTCCGCCTGGAGTCCGTCAGGGCCCGGCGCCTTGCAATTGGAGAGGGAGAAAATCACCTCCCGCAGTTCCTCGCCGGTGAGTGCGGTGCCCAGCTCCGCTTGTTGGGCAGCGGTGGCCGTCGGGAGCTGCAGTGTCGCTAGGTAGTCTGTGATCTCCACCACTGTGGCCCGCAGCCGTGTGCTGTACAAGGACATGTAATGCGATGTGAATGCTTCATGGATCTGCTTCTGGGTGTAAACTTCAACGCCCTGGGCTGTACGGATTGATAGGACCGATGCGGATTGTGTGTCTTGCCGCACCAACCACGACAGTAACCTGCTGGGCTTGTCACCTGCGTTGTGGGTGCGCGCGGAGTGTGCTGCAAAGTTAATGTTCTTTAGGCGCTCCATCAATACAGCGTGGTCTGCCCTAGCCGAGATTAGTTGGGAATCATCGCCCCCCGTTGCCTCCTGTTCCCTATCTAACAGTTCCTCCTCCGCCCGCGTCAATTCTCTCTCCACTTGTCTACGTAGGCCCGCCTGTACGCCGAGGCAGCTTCCCCGGGTCACCGTCTTGAAGGCGTCCCACTCGGTTCTCGGGGAGGAGGTCGAGTCAGTATTGTCCTCGAAATATTGTAAGATCTTCCCGGATATCTCCTCTCGGAATGTGGTGTCAAGCAGGAGATCCGGTTGCAAGCGCCATGTAGGTACGGGTGGATGCGGGCGCTTCCATCCATAGACCAGCGTGTGTGGGTTATGGTCCGAGTGCGTCCGTCCCAGGTAGTCAGTGTCTGTCACGGAGGGAATCAGGTCACGGGACATCATGTATCTGTCCAACCTGACATGTAAGGAGTGGGCTCCCGAGTAGTAGGAATACACCCGGGCGGTGGGGTTTCTGACGCGCCAGGCATCTCGTAAGTTCCACTGTGTTGCCCAGTCAAGTAGGACCCTGGAGGTTGTCTGCACAGGGGCGAGTGCCGCTGGGGGGGACGAGCGGTCAAGGGAGGCATCTAACACGCAGTTATAATCCCCGCCCATCATCAGGGGTATGTCTGGCCAGGTCGCAATTACTGCCGATAACCGCGTGAAGAATTTCCCCTGTTCTACATTAGGTGCGTATATGGAAGCTATGACAATCTGTTGCCCGTCTAGTCTGCCCTGCATGAAGACATAGCGCCCCTCAGTGTCAATATTGCTGTGTGTCAGTGCAAACGGAACCCCGGGTCGAACCCAGATCAGGGTCCCTCGCGCAAATGCTGAAAAGGTTGTGGCTATTATCTGTCCCCTCCACCTACGGCGAAGTGTGGCCACCTCGGCAGCGACCAGGTGTATCTCCTGCAGTAGTGCAATCTGGATCTGATGTCTTTTAAGATATGAGTACACCTGGTATCTACGTGAGGGTGTGTGCATGCCCCTAACATTCCAGGTACAAAATGTAATCGTAGCCATCACAGTATTCATTGCGCCCAAGTACCCATCCCCCCCCCCGGCCCCCAACCCGCCCCGCCCACACCCGCACAGCAGCAGCGAGCAATGAACAATTTATCCCCCCGCCCTCTCCCACAGACCCAAGGATGCACGCTGTTGCATTTCAGTGCCAACACAAGTCTCAAAATGAAGAACTTGAACATAAACATAATACCAAAAGGGCAACAACAAAACGAGTCGTCGCCCAAACGCTCTATCGAGCTCAATCAATCCGTGAGTGCAATGGGGGGATGACTAAATACAGCACTTGGATAGAACAAGGTAGTTCGTTACGCCAAGAGAGCCGTGGCGGCTCCCCTCCACGGGCATTGGGCCATAAGGGCACCAGGAGTCAGTATCAGTGTCCGCAGACAGGTCGGAGTTCCCAATGTCACTGGACTTGGACAGTCAGTCCCATGGCGGGACCACATCTTACATTCCCCCCGGGGGGGGCACTCACCTCCAGGGGTCCGTCCACCCCTTCAAAGGTATGGTCCCGGTGGCCCTCCAGTGAAACAGCTCCAACTCCCCTCCCGGTGCCACGGCGACCCCGCGGCAACCCGGTAGATGGGGGGGTTAGAGAGTAGAGCACAGACCTTGAGGGTGGGGGCGTTCATGTCTGTCGGGGTCGCCAGGGGCGCCGGTGTGGACCCCCGATCGGGCCATCCTCGGAGGTGAGCTGGCCATTCCGTTATGTTAGTTGCAGTGGACTAGCCAGAGCTAGGCTGGGGAGGATTTCTCATGCTATCAGATCAGATGTTTGGGGCGTGACGTCTGGCAGGCCCTCCGGGTTTGAGTCATCTGGCAGTCCGTACATGTAGTCGTCGTCCTCGCTCCCGCGTGATCGCGGGCTGGCGTTGGAAATCAGGATAGGCGATTGCGACCCGCTGATCTCAGCTGTTATGCGGACGGCCTCCAGTTGTTCATTCTGTATTTGCTCCGGGGTGGGGCCGATTTCTGCTTCCATGGCCGGGGACCCGACCCTCGAGTTGCGTCGTTGTCTCCGCCTGCGTGTACCTCGGTTCCGGCGTTGCTCCATTGGTGCGGGTCCGGGATTCGTGTCCACACCTGAATCCAGCCAGGCCGTTGCCGCCTCTGGGGTGTCAAAGAAGTGGGTCTTGTCTAGTGCCACCACTCTGAGTCACGCCGGGAATAGCAATGAGTACTTGAGAGCCAGGTGCCTGAGCCGCTGCTTCACCGCGAGGAAGGATTGGCGTCGCCGTTGAACCTGTATGGTGTAATCAGGGAAGAACATCACTTTGGCGTTGTCCACCTGTATATTTGACAGTTTCCGCGTTTCGCGGAGGATGGCGTCCCGGTCGCGGTAGTTCAGCACTCGCATGAGCATTGGTCTCGGGTTGGAGCCCTCTGGGGGTGGGCGGGATGGTACTCTGTGTGCCCTTTCCACCACAAAGTGTGGCGACAAAGTGCCTTCCGGCAGTAGCCCTCTGAGCCAGGTCTCCATGTGTTCCGCCGTCTCTCTCCGTTCCCATCGTTCCGGCAGGCCCACTATGCGCACGTTGTTCCTTCTGGCCCGTCCCTCCGTGTCTTCCGCCCTACCCTCAAGGAACTCCACTCGGTTAAGCAGGTCTCGGACGTGCTTGTCCGTCTGTGCCAGCTTGGGTGTGGTCTCCGCCATCGTATGTTCTAGAGACGTTGTGCGGTCGGACAGTTTCTTGTGGTCCGCTCGGAGGAGTGTCAGGTCCACATCCACCTTATCAATCCTGTTCTCCAGTGACATGCGGGTCAGCTGCATGGACTCCTCCAGGCGCTCCATGGCCGCCAACATAGTGTCCAGTTTGGAGGCAGTGTGGTCAGCTTCTGTGGTCTTCACCATTTTTCCTTTGCCTAGCTGCCCCCCGGTGCCAGTCTTCGCCCTGGTCCCCCCTGACATGTGGGTGGTCTTTGCAGCTGGGCAGCCGAGCGAGTATGCTCTCGCAATGCGCAGTGTTGGGACTCGCGTGTGTGAGTCTCTCAGTCAGGCTCTCTGTGTCACCCGTGGTGGATGGCGCGCAGTCCGCGGGTGGGGGGGGGGACTGCTTCACCGCAGGGCTTCAGGATTCTGCGCTATGGTATCGCCTGGGGAGGACGAGGTGATTGTGGAGTGGCCGGTATGAGATCCCCCAAGGTGTGCCAGTCTATGCCGGGAATGCCCGTATTGCAATTGCCTCTCTGTTGCGCTATGTGTTGGCCCGCCAGGTCGGGTCACCAGATTTCTCTGACTGTGTCCGTCCTCAGGGCCTGGGAAGACGCACCTCGCCGGGTGATGCCAGATGCCACCAAGCGCCACGTGGGGACCTGCGTAGTCCTGCGGTAGTCCGATATAGGCAGGGTGTGCTCAGTATCCGCTCCTGCGCCAGCCGGGAGATTCCCCCAGGGTCGGGCCGACCGTCAGGGGGGCCAGTGCAACGCGGTTCCAACTTGTGCGCGGCGTGGCCTGGACCCCTCGGTGTCAGACGGGTCCGGCGCCGACCAGTGACGGCATCCAGGCGGTGGACGGGTGCAGGGGCCCAGGGGGGGTAGGGCCGCGTGGCCTCCGGCGGTGGTCGGCTGGATCCAGGGGTGACGGCGTCTGTGTGGGCCCCGCGACAGCCGGGCCCGGTGATCCTCTGGTTTCCGCCAAGTCTGGCCGGGCGGCTCCAATGCTGGTGGTCGAGGCGGGCTGGCGTCACTGCCCGCCAGGGGCTGGTGCGGCCTGGTCACTGGCAGCTCCCGGGGCCCACGAGTGGCTGGGTCGTCGGGTGTGTTGGGTTCCGTGGCGCGGATTCCTCCCCTCCGCCGGGTCCGTGTCGGGCGATGGGTGGGCAAGGGGGACCAGGGGACTGGGTCGCTCAGCGTCCGTTTCAGGCTGCCAGGGCCTAGGGGCAATGGCGCCAATGCGGGTCTCCAAACAGTCTCTCGCACTCACCCCTCGGTGCGCACGGAGCTTGGCGGGACGTCCCCAGAAGTGGCCGGCAGGGCGGGCTGTGTTCACGGGTCGCCGTGGGCTCTGTTGAAAAGCCTTTTGTTAGTGTCTGGGGCCCCTATGTGGCTGGGCCGCTGCGGAGCGTCCGGTGTGCGGGACTTGGTCTCTGTTCCCTGACCAATTGCGTTGCGGAGGACACATGTGCCGCGGCCTACCTCACAAGGCCGGATCCCCGGCCTCAGGTGATCGGGGTCGCCGACCGGAAGTGCGCTCTGGGCGGCTAGCTGCCGGGGTCGCCGCCGGTCGGAGGGTCAGGTGCTTCGATTCGCCTGAAAATTGCCCTGGTGGTGGATCAGGGTCCCAAGTGCACTCGGTTTGAGTTTGGGCCCGGTACCCCCAGAAATGAAGGATAAATGGCCCGTGGTAGGGGAGCCTCACTCGGAGCTCAGCCCGGGCACGTCTTCTCACATCTTGTGCTTGGCCACGCCCCCGTTATTTTTGTGCACTCATGTCCGTAGTTTTTGGTTACAGGTTTGGGCTTAAATTAATTTGATTTTCCACACTTGTATCCCTTTTTCTCACACACATGTTTTCATATGCAGCCTTTCCGCTTGCTGGGATAACGTTGATCTAAAGCCTCAGATTGTCGACTTACTACTGGCTGCCGCCTTCCAACAAATAACGGTCAATTGGAAAGACTCCTCCAATATCTCCTTCAAGGCGTGGTGGTTCAATGTCTGCCATAATCATAGACTTGACACCGCTTCTGTTTTTCCGGCATGTATGGCTACAAAACGCATGGACTTATGGATACCTGTTACGCTTTATTTGGACTCATGTACTAAACGCTCGTTTCACCCTCCACCTTCACAACAGGAAGTCCTCAAACCTCCTTAATTGCTCGATGCATTCCGCTTTTTCTTCGTTGTATCACTTTCTTATTCCTTTCGAATGTTTTTATGCTTCTCATGTTTACTGCTTAACATACTTTCCCTTTACCTTTTCCCTTTTCTTTTATCTAGTACCCAGATTTACCCTCTCACAATATCTGCATATGTATGATTGTTTTATTCTGCTCATAGTCTTTAAGTTAATATTCTAATGTATTTTGTTTTGACACCTGGATTTTCTCTTGTCATTATCAAATAAAAATTTTCTTGAACTTAAAGCATGTCCCAGGCCTGCCACTGCAGCCAGAATGTAGTTTTAATCTGCCATGTCGACTTGGCATTTAGACTCCATTGCCAAGCCGTAAACTCCCCTTTTATTAGGTATGTCACCCGTAAGGTAGGTCCAAGGTAGCCCAGGTTAGACTTGTAATTTTAAGTTTGATATGTCCTAGTAGGGAGAAATTCCTAAATTAGTTTGTCACTGCTATACGACCTACCCCTCTCATAAGATAACATTTGTGATTCCATATTACATTCAATAAGCTGCAATTTCCAAAAGGGAGCTGGAAGCTATATAATGTTTGGTGCCTTTGGAATTGCAGTGAAATATCCTATTTAATGGCAAAGCTGGGTTTTGATTGCAATTTTAAAAATGCCACTTTTAGAAAGCTTGCATTTTTCTGCTATTAGTCCTATTGTGCCTGTAGCCAGGTCTGGGGCACATGACTGGGTGTAACTCACACCTAGACTTTGTAAATTCCTCCCAGACAGTCATACCATAGAGGGATTAGGTGTGCCTGAAAGGGTCCTCTGCTGGCAAGATGGGGGTCGGCGGAGATGAGCACAGCCCAACTTGCAGCTGAATAGTCTGTGCTCTGCCTTCTCGCAAAGGGCCTAACAACCTCCTATTGTCACTGCAGCCAGCTTGGAGCCAGGGCAGGTGAGTAAGGAAATGTCATGCACGTCAAAGCCATTGTCTAGAAGCTTCTCTCATCTTCCAGGGTACCAGTATATAAAAACATGACCTTCAGACCCATGCTTCTGTACACTTCCTGACCTGTGGAGACTCTTTCGGGAAGAAGGACTGCTATGCTGCTGTGAGGACTGCCACTCTCCTGTAATGCTGCTCTGAAGGACTGCTGCCCTTTTGGATGCTGCTCTGTTTTTCTGCTACTCTGAAACGTTCTGCCTGGGTGCATGGACTGGATCGTCAACTGTCTCAGGAAGTCCAGAGTGACTCTCAAAGGCTAGTTTGTTGGCACCCTGTTTAGTACCGCAGGGACACAAAGTATTCCTCCATCCTGATCCTGCACCTGGACCCAGCCTGAGTAATTCCTAGCCCTCCAAGTGGTGTCCCTCCAGTGCTGGACCTTTGGAAGTGGAAAGAAAGGTGCCCATCTAACCAAAATCCAAAATAGAGGACGTAAACAATTTTTGGCTCAAAACTGCTCTGAGAACCAGGGGGAGATTGGAACCAACCTGTGCTCTTTCCACCCGAGGTGCAGCCCTAGTCGAATTGGCTTTGTACCTTCTTCCCTTACATTCTTCTCCACAGCAGCAAAACCTTGCCCCGTTTTCCCTTCTCAGATAATTCCGAAGGTAAGAGCTGAGCGGGCCCAATACACTTGTATCCGAACCACACTCCATCGCGGTCGGCCATATTTTTTCATTTTGACCCAGTTTCGCATAACGAGATGTCCACACTAAGAGCCTTGATCTTTTAAGTGCTAGTTTTCACTAACATATTTAAAAATTCATAACTCCAGTAATTCTGATTGGATTTTGTTCTTCTATTTCAAATAAGTTCCTAAAATGTACTCTATTTTTATCAATTGTTTTGGGATTTTTCTTGTGTTGTGTTTTCACCTTATTAGTGTTTGCCTGTTGCATACATTCTCTACTCATTGCCTCTAAGTTAAGCATGACTGCTTTTGTGCGAAGCTACCCAGGGTTCAGCACAGGTTAATTTAGTGACTTTTTGTGGTTCACACCGCAAGTCATTGTGGCTGTTGCTTGACCAAGGGCTAACACCCCAGTCAACCATCCACCCCATATCTCACAAACTCTTACTTTTAAAGCAGCCCCCATTCTTTAAAGGAATCAGTGCTGCTTTAAAAAAAAGAATTCCATTGTTAAAAACGTCTTCGCCCTGAGGTTGCCACCATGATTCCCAACGAGCTCCTAAGGAGGGCACTTCAAGTTTGCAAATGAGTTACCACCACAACTCGGGGGTTGTACTTGTCAGCTCATCAACGGTTTGTGACAGCAAGCGCTGTCACAAACTAATAATAAGTTGCTTTCCAAATTCGAAAGGGTAAGGAGGAACTCCTTTCATGACTCTTCTAATAGAATTTGCCGTCTCGTAAAAGGCGTTTGGTACACACTGATAAGCACTTTTGTCATCACAAAGCCTTCGATTTTGTGACATGAGTCCCTTAGTGCTGACACTGGCCTGTGCGTAAGCACCAACTCAAAGCTAGGCTTGGGAAAAAATGAAATTACACTGGAGTAGTCAGAGTCATTTTGCATTAGTATTTCCATGCGGAATTACCAGAAATGACGTGATTACACCCGCTCATGGTTAAGAGTAATTTGGGTCAAAAATCTTACTGCAGGAGCACAGGAAATGGCAAACGTAGCCAGTGTGTTCTGTTGCATTTAGCACTATTTTCTTTTCACAAAATGTATCTTCGGGACCGAATAGCACTAAATTCTAGGTTACACTCCCAGTTCCTAGTTCCACTTTATTTTTTCTGAAATTCCCTGTA
Organism: Lissotriton vulgaris; assembly: GCF_964263255.1. Taxonomy (NCBI): domain Eukaryota; kingdom Metazoa; phylum Chordata; class Amphibia; order Caudata; family Salamandridae; genus Lissotriton; species Lissotriton vulgaris. The sequence continues at coordinate 810,338,462 of NC_141700.1, forward strand.
GTTAATCTATGCTACAGCAAATTACACAATTTACACCACCCCTACTTGTAGGTCTAAAGCTCACAAATGGTTGAGTGTTTCCAAGTTATCTTGAAAGACATTTCACAGAATGACACGCCCGCCTCCACCACTCCGGGATACAAGGGAAATCTCTAGAATGGATCATCTCCTTCCTCTCCGACAGAACTCAGAGAGTCCACCTCCCCCCCTTCCGCTCAGCAGCCACCAAAATCATCTGCGGCGTTCCTCAAGGCTCTTCACTCAGCCCGACCCTCTTCAACGTCTACATCAGCCCCCTCACAGCCATCGCACACCAACACAACCTAAACATCATCTCCTACGCTGACCACACCCAGCTGATCCTCTCCCTCACCAACGACCCCACCACCGCCAGAGCCAACCTCCAGGAAGGAATGAAAGACGTCGCGGAATGGATAAAGCTCAGCCGTCTGAAACTGAAATCAGACAAAATGGAAGTCCTCATCCTGGGACCATCCACCTCTGCCTGGGACAACTCCTGGTGGCCCCCTACCCTGGGGACCGCCCCCAAGCCAACGGACCATGCACGCAACCTGGGCTTCATCCTGGACTCCTCCCTCACGATGACCAAGCAAGTCAACGCCGTCTCGTCATCCTGTTTCAACACCCTGCGCATGCTTCAAAAAATCTTCCGGTGGATCCCCACCGAAACCAGGAAAACGGTCACCCAGGCCCTCGTCACCAGCCGTCTGGACTACGGGAACACCCTCTACGCTGGAACCACAGCCAAACTCAAGAAAAGACTCCAGCGCATTCAGAACGCCTCAGCACGACTCATCCTGGACATCCCCCGCCACAACCTTATCTCTCCCCATCTGAAAGACCTGCACTGGCTCCCCGTCAGCAAGAGGATCACGTTCAGACTCCTCACCCACGCACACAAGGTTCTCCACGACATGGGCCCCAAATACCTCAACAGCCGCCTCAAATTCTACACACCAACCCGCCAGCTCCGATCCGCCAGCCTCGCCCTCGCCACCGTCCCACGCATTCACAAAGCCACCGCCGGAGGAAGATCCTTCTCCTACCTGGCGGCCAAGACATGGAACTCCCTCCCCACCCACCTACGGATGACCCAGGACCATCGCTCCTTCAGGAAACAACTCAAGACCTGGCTCTCTCGAGCAGTAGCGACTCCCCCCTCCTCCCAGCGCCTTGAGACCCTAACAGGTGAGTAGCGCGCTATACAAATTTGTCTGATTTATTGATTGATCATTGCTCCATGGGCCAAGCCATAGCGACTTCGGAGGGCATTTCTGGAGATGATTCGCCCTCCACACATGTTCCTGCATAGTTTACCTGCAGGGATGGCTAATAATAAAGGTTAATAAAACCTTTGTATTACTAGTTGAAGCTGTTTACTCGTCTACAGATCTGTACTCGCTCTTATTCACAGAGTCCAGGGCCAGATATAGGATTACCAAAGGGTACCCTGTTATCAGAATGCGTCTTTTTCTGCAAATCTATTTTGGTTCAATTCAATTAAACAATCAGACAAATCAGACTAAAACACATGAAAACAAGTATTTGTAAAAGCAAAGGCTAGAACTGAAAATGCTGCCTCACATTGGCATAGAGCCATTGATATTTAGGGTGAGCTTTTTTCAAAATAAACACAATTTCATTGGGCCCTTCATGACGTCACCAACACAGTGTAATTGAGGGGCTTCATTACAATGTCATGACGGAAGAAAGGAAAAACTATGGTTTAGAGTTTGGAGGATGGATTCAATTTCATCAGGATAACGGCGGCCAATCCCTCTGCCATCCCGAGGGACCTACACGTGCAAAAATTAGAGGTGTCAGTCGGCCCTGTGGACAAATCTCTACATTGACAGGAACTGCTGTCATTGCAGTTTCTGTCTATGCAGGAAATATTTGATGGTCAATATCATAAGACATGATGGCCGGCCAGCACACTTTTCGAAAGTTTTTTTTTTTTTAAATCAAATTCTAATTTTGAGAGTTTATTTTGGGAAAACAAAAATAAAAATAGTGGTCTCCACCCACTGGGAGTTTTAGTTGAGGGTGTTGGGTCAATATTGTTTTTCCTATCCCTTACAGGCAAGTTTTACTCTAAATTGGTCGATGGTGTAAAGTCCTTCCTCCACCGACCCCTACTCTGACAGGCCGCCAGAGTAATATTCCATCGAGGAGCCGCAAGCAAAGGAGTGCGATTATAGTTAGTTGTACGGAATGTAATTGAAATATGAATGGATATTGTCCTTAAATCAGAGAAAGACATATACGCATCAAACAAACAGAAGAAAATAAACGTGTTGAGATGTTATTCATTGACTTTATTACAAATAATGTAACAAAAAAGACACTGAATGTACAGGGGCATTTTGGAACTTTCATTCTTGTGACCTATAGATTAATAATTTCACAGTTCTAATTTTATACAAATTTTCCAGACGGGGAAGTTTCAAAACGAATTTAAGCGATTCTCTTTCAAGTGTCATTTTCTGTCCATAGCTCAGACACTGCCTTGAGCTGTGTGATGCTCTCCCAGCAGTTGCTATAGTGCTGGCTCCAAGCAGAAATATATTAAAAAAGGACACAATGAAGCAAGCGATCTCAGCACTCTGCTGTCTTCAACCTTCGTGAGCAGTCATCAGCCTCAGACAGAAGGTCAGCCTTTCATTCCCCCTCCCTCACTTCCATGAGGGAGCATCTGAAGACACGGGAAGGCAGCAAACCACGTACATCAATCCCAGAACATGTCAATTGGACTTCAGAATGGACAGTGGCACTTCACAAGGGTAAAGCTAAAATTCGGATTAGTTTAGTTGAAATTCATGAAGCAATTGATGGATGGATGACACATTTTAGCTGAAGCAACGGCCATATTCATGTTGGCTGCCATTATGTTACAGACAGATTTAAAAAGGCATTGCCCAATGTGCCACAGGACCAACCAACAATACAGAGCTCTTTCCTATGCGCTGTGTGAAAACATGTCAGCCACATTTAAAATAGCACAATATTTCCTCTGTACGTCCTTTTTGTAATCATTACAGAATATGTCTGATGTGTACTTTTAATCATCTACAAATTAATTGATAAATTTGATTACAATACTGAATCCATAACATTAAACAAAAAATACAGACAATATGCGAAAATAACGTATGGTGGCCATAACTGAATCATCAGTTCATAATTTCAGCAACGTAACTATTCTCACATGACATCATTACTTATTACAAAAACAACAGTTGATGGACAGGATTCAGAACAATGTCATACATTCACCCCAGTACCTAGATATAGGCCTAAATCCATTGTTTTTCTGCACTCCACACCACCCAAGTTCAGACATGGCCATATGCAAATCAGCCTTGACCTTGTGCCTCATGGGAACATTCCAGCCTGAACTACCAAGCCATGTCTGTCCTGGACCGGAATCAAGAATCCCAGGACCGGTTTCTGGCTATCAGCCGTCATCAGCCAGGATAGCTTGACTCCAGTGATGTGGAGAGCCTGGGACTCACGTCTGAGCATACCCATCCCACTCGGGGTAACAAATGCAAAAATAACAATTGATGGACAGAATGCAGAACAATGTCATACATTCACCTCACCTCACCATTACTGTTTACACCGTAGGGTTGAGGGGAAGTGTCAGGGCGTTGTACTGTGTTTTGATGTGCCTTAAGGAAGATTTTTACGGTGTAATTGAATGCGTGGTCGTAGTGTGCGATCAAAAAGTCATTTGCATGCGTGTGAATGCAGAGTCCGATGTAATGGTTTGCATGGTGAATGCGTGCGATGTAATGGTGTGTGCGATGTGAGGAATGCGATGTAATGGTGTGCGTTGTGCTTGTTTGCATTGAATCATCATACATCCCTTTTAAACACTGTACTACACACAATTTAGGATTACAGACAACTAGTATACAAAACAGATTTAGTGGATGACAAAATACACCTAGTAATATGAAGTAAATCTCCCTCCGGAGAAAATATTCAACCTGTTGAAACCAATGCATGTACATCCGACACTATTTTGCACAATGTTATCCCTAACAACATTGTTAATTTTGTGGAAAACTGTTTCCTGGACTTGTCATCATTTCCTGGTCATCTCTGAAGTAACCTTAGAACCACATCTACATTTCATGGACATGAATAATGTGCCTTGGGAAGATTACCTAATCTAAAACCCCTTATCAATTTACTAACAATAGGATGTTGACCAACTGATTCACCCTCAATCGATAAGTGACCAGCTGATATTACAGGCTGACCTTGTTTAAAAAGCTCTAAGCTAGCCCTTCAGAAACCACTTGAAATAAAAAAGCAGAGCCGCTGGCCCTGCGGTGACATCGTAACACGGCGGGCGAGAGACCGCCGCCGCAGCGATCTTCTTGAGACTGCAGCTGCAGCGGTACGTTGGTAAGAACGCCAAACTCATAATCAGACCCTTTATCATAGTTTCAGGGCTCGGCTTGTACACTGTCTCAAGACCCAAGCCAGACACTTGGCTCAGCTCTGGCTGGACTCTTCCTGTTAGTTTATTGTCTGTTTTTCACTGACTTCCCTTATTTGCAGTCGTGAGTGAGCAGCGGGGCTTCCACTGCACTGCAGAGACCCAAAGACCCGGCCCTGCCCACCTGCCCGCGGTCATGAAACAAAAAGAAGCCGCACTCCCTCTGCATCCGACGTGGGTAATAGTGTCGGCGTACACCGCCGGACAGAGAACATACACAAGGCATTAACAGAGTGAAAATACAATTGTATAAACATCAACCAGAAAAGGCATAAACTACAGGAAGGGGAAGCAGCCCCAGCAGATGCCCTTAAAAGAAGGAGCCTAAAAACATCTAATATTACAACCTTGGTTGCAGCATTAAAGAAAGAGGCAGCAAGAGCTGCCCATCCAGTGTGGTTGGTGGGGTCCATGGTGATTGGTGGCATGGACTATGACACATGTTTGGTTACCTTGGGAAACGTAGTTTTGAAAGTTTTACTGTTTGAATTGACTATGGTGAAATTGCAGTAAAGGAAAGAGAAGCGTCATCCAAGCGTCTAGGCCTGACAGAATCCCCAGCTCTGTGTCCCTCTTACAACCCGGCATGTGCAAGACTTTTGTAGGCCAAACTGGACATCTCAGTCTGTTTAACCGGGTCTGGTGGCTCAGTGGACTAATGCATCCACTGCAAGGGCCTGTGTTTGACCTCATGGTCACAGGTTCAAATCCTGGCGGGTCCCCTCAGTCGTTCACCCTTCTGAGGTCAATAAAATGAGTACCATTGGGTTGGGTAGCAATAAAAATCTGTCATTCAGAGCCAAGATACCCTTCTGGGTGAACGTGCGCTTTACAAATACAATTTATGTAATGTCTGCATAGGCTCTCAAAGTAACCACAGACCTATAAATCTCAAACCTGCTGATAGGCTTTCTCTGTTGCTGCAAAGTCCACTACCTGCTCTATATGCTAAGAGGGTGCTGGAAACGTCGAATAGATTACAATATCTCTGTACAGATTTCAATTGACAGCAGTCCTGAAGATGGTTTCTACAAATAACTCTTAGGAAACCGAAACGTCGACCCTACATCTTATCCCTATCTTGTTTTATTCAATGTAACTGGGGATAGATGTCTTTTAGGTCCTGTTGAGTCACGTATTGATTTATTTCTGTGTGTACCCACAGACCTATTCTTTGTTTGTTTACTTATCTGTATATGAAGTGTATCCTTTAAAATTCCTTTTGATAAAAATCTATTTTTCTAATACACCTCGTGTTTTGTTTAAATGTTGTGTCCTGTTAAAATTGAGTTTACATTGAATTAGAGTCTAATAGCACTCGATTTGTTCACATTAAGGATTATGAATTCATCCTTTTAAAACCATCACAAATTACAAAATACATACTAAAATAAATTCCCTTGAAGGCACTTTTACCTTTTCATCATAATACAAAATATGCATCTATATTAACACAATAAATACATGTTGCTACATACCCCTAATTACCCCTTTTATTTGGACAATCATTGTTGAAAAAATGACTATTCTTTATTGTACAATACACCAATGTAGTATGATCACCTGCCTATATACAATCTAAAACCATTCACTAAAAAAGGTTGTAATATTCTCTTTAGTCACTATCAGCATAATTCAAAATTATCTAAATGCTCATAATTACACAAATAGTCCATCTAGCATATGTTCAACTCACACTCACTTGGGTTTTCCATTTTCTATTGGCGTAAAGTGGAGCTTCGGCCTCAATTTCGTTAATTGCCATTTATGTTTCTCCTGGGTGGCATAGTACCCACTATTTTATCTAAAATTTAAGAGAATATTGCAAAATTCAGCTCACGGAAGTATATTTTGCTAAAATGTCATCTTTTATGCTGGCCAATCAAAAAAGCAGCATGGCAACATCAGAAACTATATTGCTAACAGAGGTTCCTTCACGTGATCAGCCACTCTAGATTGATATGGAAACAAAAATATTTTTCATGTACGTCTGTTTACGTCTGTTTTCCTATCTAGTCGGTCCAGTGATAACCGATCACAATGCAAATCAGCAAATTCCAAAACTATCAAACCAACGTTGTGTCACCACATTACACATCTAGCGAATTACCCAAATTGGCAATTTTCCATTTCAGAATTAGATTATGCAAGCGCAACCTGATTACTAGCTAAATGAAAGAATTGGACCCCAATTACAGGAGGCCCTATAAATTCAGAGATGTAGTGTAGTTTGTTAAAATATATCACAATAATGAGCAGTATGGCTGCCACTGCAACCCCCACAATTGTTCCTAAATTGCTCAGATTTACCACAAGAAAGACGCCCTGTAAAAAGCAGGGTATGCGTAATTTGGAGCTGAAGCACCAATATGTGCCTTTGAGCCCCATCTTTGAGGCAGCAAGCGTATTTGGCTGCTATTGATCGCACCGTGAGAAATTGATTGGGGAGAGCCATGATCAAGCAACAGCCACAATCTCTTGCAGGGTGAACAACAAAAAGTCGCTAAATTAACCTGTACTTATCCCTGGGTAGCTTGGCACAAAAAGCAGTCAGGCTTAACTTAGAGACAAAATGTAAAGTAGTTATGCAGCACATAGCAGTAGTAAAGTGAAAACACCCCAAACCCACAAAAATTCCAAGCCAAATTATAAAAATAGATTACATTTAAAACTATTATTTGGCACTCAAAGAACAAAAAAACCAATCACTAGAAACAGAGTTATGAATTTTAGGATTTTTTGGTAAAAACTAGAGCCTAAACGATCAAAGCGCCAAAAGCGGATATTTTGTCGTGCAAGATCGGTTCAAATTAGAACTATATGACCTACAGCAATGGAGCATGGGTTGGATACAAGAAGTGGATTTGGCCCAGTCGCCGATTACCTTGATTGAGAAAAACTTCAGAGAAAACGTGTCTGAGAAGGAACAGTGAAGTGAGACGAGGGGGCAGGAAGTGTCCGAGAAGGGGATGTTGTCTTCAGATGGCCTTGGGGCAAAGCAGCAGTGAAGATTTCTAAATTCAGACTTACCTTTCAAAATGGAATTTGAAAACCCTCAGATGGATGAGGCAGAGGCTGTAGCCAAAGATAGTTCTGCGAGGCCGGATACCTTTTTGGAGAAGGACTACCAAACAGGATTTGTTGCTGTGGAGAAGAATATAGCAGGAGAAGCTGCAAAGTCAATCCGTCCAGTGATGCATATCTGTCAGATAAGCAAGCAGGTTGGTCCATCTTCTCCTGGTTCTGTGAGAACTTCCAAGGGTCCTGGACTGGAGGGACATCACTTGGAGGGTCAGGACTTACTCAGGTTGGGTCCAGGTATAGGTTCAAGAAGGAGGAAGCCCTTTGTGTCCCTGTGGCTCTGAACAGGTGACCAGCCAAGTAACTTGTAGTTCACTCTGGAGGTCCAAGGACGGTTGATGATCCAGTCCTTGTCCCCAGACAGAAGTCAGGAGAGCAGCATAACAAGGCAGCAATCCAGCAGGGCATCAGTTCATCAAAGCCGCAGTCCAGTAGTGTGGCAGTCCTTCCAACAGCAGAGCAGTCTTTCTTCCTGGCAGAGTATCCACAGGTCCAGACGTGTACTAGTTTGTACCTAAGGGTCCCTTTTTATACCCAGTTGCCATGGTTCTGGAAGGTGGCCAAAGTCTCTAGACAGTGGAGTTGAAGTGCATGGAAATTCCTGACTCCTCTACCCTGACTCCAAGCTGACTGAAGTGCCAATGTGAGGTCATTAGATCCTGTGCCTGAAGCCAAAGCACAGGCTATTCAGTTGCAAGTGGAACAGTTTTCAGCTCACCCTCCCATCTTGCCAGCAGATGACCTATTTAGGCAAGCCTAATACCTCTATTTTGTGGCTGTCTGCGAGGCATTCACAAAGTTTAACTGTCAGTAACACCCACTTAGGTGACTCATGCCAGGGTACAGGCACAAATGGGCTAAGTGCAGAAAAATGCCAACTTTCTAAAAGTGCCATTTTTTAAATTGGAATCATAAACCCAACTTTAACATTGAATAGGTTTTTTCACATTACAATACCAAATACACCAAACACGACATAGCTACCAGCTCCCATTTGGAAATTGCAGCTTATTAAACATAGTAAGGAATCCCCAGTGTTACTCTATGAGCAGGGTAGGCCTCACGGTATTGAAAAACAAATTTAGGAATTTTACTTACACCATGACCTATGAGTTACCTACATTCTACCTTAGGAGTGACTTATATGTACGAAAGGGGAGGTTAAAGCTTGCCAATAGGGTTTTAATGTTAATTTGGCATAGCAGTTTAAAACCGCACTGAGGCTCAATGGGAAGCCTGGGGCATGTTTTTAAGTGCTGGTTAGGTGAGTGCTTTGGATCCACTTGGTAGTATTTATTTTACAGGCCCTGAGTATATGGGAATTGTATGTTAATTAAATATTTATATTAGTATAAGCCAATGTAACCATGCTTGAGAGGAGTGAGCACAAGCACTTTAGCACTTGTTATCAGTGATAAAGTGCAAAGAGTCCTAAGGCTAACAAAAATAAGTTCAGCAAAATGGTAGAGGTGAGGTAAACATTTCAGGGTAGCCCACCGATAGCTGACAGATCTAACAGCACCCAATAAATGCTGATCCCTGTGGTGTTGGACTTAGACCACTACTTATACATGAATGGATCATTAGCCAAATTAAATATTTAAGCTGTCATTATGAGTGTCCTTGAAATTGGTCTGGATTTCCTCACCCACTGCATTACTGATACGTACACCGGGCATTCTAAGTCAGACCCTTACAAATGAGAAATTACAGATTAATCAGGGGTTACTGTTCCTATTCTCCTGTTAATTTCTCATTTTCCTCCATATTTGCACACATCGGGCTCCATTAGGATGGCGGGCGAATTGCCCTCTCCAGGCTGGCGGTAGGCACCGCCAGCCTGGCGGGGGAAATCCGCCCGCCATCCTTCCCTGTATTCCCCCCAGCCATATTAAAATGGCGGGGGGCACACGGCGGAGGAAAACACCGCCCGCCACTTTTCCGCCCCGGTCGCATTGCAGCCGGGGCGGAAAATGATTAATATGGTGGTGGTGTCTATGAGACACCGCCAGCCATATTACAATGGCAAGTGTGCAACGCCTTTCCGCGGCGGCAATGCCGCCACGGAAAGGCAGGCGGTGTTCACTCTGGGGGCCCCCTGTGGGACCCCCGAGTGAAGGCCAAAGGGGGGTGGCACACAGGGGGGTACCTGTGGTACCCCCTGCATTTGCATAATCAAAGCGGCAGGCACCGCGCGGTGCCTGCCGCTTTGATTATGCAAATGCTGCTAAGCATTTTTAGTACTGTGGCGGGCGCAGCAGAGAGCTCCGCCCGCCACAATACTATAAATACAGGATGTGCCCGCCACTGTGGCGGGCACATCCTAATGGTGTGTGCGGGACCCCCGCCCTTAGGGCGGGCGGTCCCGATTTCCGACAGGATGGCGTGCGGGCAAAGCCTGCCCGCCATCCTAATGGGGCCCATAGATTGCAGCTGAAATTCTGATGGGAATGGAACTTCTTTTATGGGTCACATCATAATTGAGAGGCATCTCGTAGCAAGAGCCAGTTGTCAATACTGCTCAAAAAGTACCATGCTATGATTACCTTCCTTCCACCCACCCTAGAGCCACCCAACAGAGTCGCGTTTGGCTAGCTAATCTATAGACACACATTAAAAATGAGCAGAGAAAAGTGAAGAATAAGGTCATATAAAGCAGACCAAGCCAGACAAGATTAGATCTTACTAGAATTTCAGAATACCATAGGAGACTTTTCTGTCAAACCATGAATCAAGCATCCAGGTCACCAGAATAGGGGCCTATTCAATTAGGGAAGTCAATGGGTTTCATGTAGGACACTATAGTATGTAGGGATGGGCGAAATTTGCGAAATTCACTTTCTCAAACTAACGCAAACATGTAAAAAATCTCCGCAAACACGCGGATATATAACGAAGACGCAGAAGTTTTTTTTCCCCGCCTGTTCGCGATATTTTCTGCGTGATCGTGTTGCCAACTTGCCAATGCGGTTTCCATCTTGTTTTCACTTTTCCCGCCCGCTCACAATGCTTATTTCCTGTTCCGGGTCTCGAATGATGTGTTTGCGATCGCAAACACACACGGATTAGCGTGACGGGCTAATAGCAATCCAACATAGGAAAACTCGTCGGCGAACGCAGGGACCCGTAAGTCGCTACCGTGCGCGCGAGAACGCATTTTTAAAGCGCAAGCAAGAAAAAACTTCAGTTTTGCGGCAGATTTTAAAAGTTTTGACATTTTCGGCTCTCTGCGGACCGCGAAAATGTCAAATTATCGGAATTATTCCCGAGCGGAAAGAAATTTACCGCCCAGGCCTAATAGTATGTCATGATTGTTGCAGAGTCTATTCAGGTGACATGAGTCAAAACAATGCACGCGATTGGGTCTGGGGCAGTTAACTTTTCATTGGTAGATACATTTCAATCAATCAGTCCCGGGTATGTAGAGCATGGCTAATCCAGGAGGGTGTCCAGGAGTTGCGGGTCGTGCTGGCTCACAATGGTATCAGTTGAACAGCCAGGTCTTGATTACCTTCCGGAATTCTAGGAGAAAGGTGGAGGTCTGGAGTTGCAAGAGGAGGCTGTTCCAGAGCAAGGGATGAGGATCGCAGGAGTCTGGATGGTTGGTGGAAGTACAGGAAGTACAGAACAGATGACAATTCAAGCTGCTGATCAACACCACCAAGACCCTGCACACTGTGGCCCAGTCTACAGCCATTTTTTTAATGGGAAAATGAGGTGTGTTTCAAAAAAGAAAAAGAAAAGTTTCTAAAACCTTTTTTTACAAGTAAGCATTGGTCCCCGGGACTATTGTCTACTCCTAAAAAATGTGATTTGCAACATCCCAAAAGGAGTGGGTTACCACCTTCTTTAAACTGTAGGTAATGTATCAATGAATAGCGACTGCAATTGCGGTTGTAAATCATTAATACATACCATGAGAAATTGCAAATTTGAAGGGACACCCTTAACATGTGCCTTTCAATTTGCGATTCAGTGTGCAGATGCAAACCTATTTTGCTACCCAGTGACGAATTACGGAATCACAATCCGGGTTGAGAACATACCCGGAAGCTATTTAGCGGTCACAAATGCTTTGATAATGGAAATTGAAGCCTTTGCGCCTGCAAAATAGCTTTAAAGATAGGACCCAATTGTACATAGTTTGGTTTGCAAATTACCAATACATTCGGTATAAGTCAGTACACAAATTTCGACCTTTTCTATTGAATGCATTTGAGTACATTACATTTATGAAATTGCAAAATCACTAGTTACAATTTCTTAAGTGTAATGGCTGTACATGAGGTTGTTAATATTTAGAAGCAGACAAAAGGCGACAGGGCCAGGAAATTCTGACTACATCATTGGGAGATTGACAAAACTGATCAAGGATTACATCTGTTTGATGCTTGTAAAGGTGTTTGCAGCTTTTGACTTTATACAATAGAGTTTCGGTGGGAACTGGACATCGATGAACAAAATATGACTGTTTAACGGAGGAAATCACTTGCAGCTTGGGGAAGAGTGTGGGTGTTGGGGCGGGCACTTGTACCATTGAATGGCTCACAGCGCACACCAATGTGTATGTTATTAACCACATAGTGACATGAGTCTTGTCCTCACATTCACATTATTGATCTTTGATTTTGACAAATTAGGGCATATGGTATAAGATCACCTAGTTGGTAATGGGTCTACAAGTGACAATATTGTTTGGTAAGCTCTGAGAATAAACCAATTCCAAATACATGTTTGAAGATTATCAATTAATGTCGTCTGGAAGTAGTCAGTGGGAAAAAGGTCTCAAAGCAATTCTTTTTGAAAGACACATGACATAAAACACTCCTACCTCCTCGCGATCACGCTAAGTGCATACCAAGCTCAGCCTGCACTAACGATTGAACATCTTCACATGGGGCCTGATTCACTAAAGGTCTCCACACTCATGGTGGAGGCGACACAGTCGTGGGGGAGTTTCTGCGCTCATGGCAGAGGCCCCGCAGTCGTGGGGGAGTTTCTGCACTCGTGGTGGAGGCCCCGCAGTCTTAGGGGAGTCTCTGCACTCGTGGTGCAGGCCCCGCAGTCTTAGGGGAGTCTCTGCACTCGTGGTGGAGGCCCCGCAGTCTTAGGGGAGTCTCTGCACTCGTGGTGCAGGCCCGCAGTCTTAGGGGAGTCTCTGCACTCGTGGTGCAGGCCCCGCAGTCTTAGGGGAGTCTCTGCACTCGTGGTGCAGGCCCCGCAGTCTTAGGGGAGTCTCTGCACTCGTGGTGCAGGCCCCGCAGTCTTAGGGGAGTCTCTGCACTCGTGGTGGAGGCCCCGCAGTCTTAGGGGAGTCTCTGCACTCATGGTGGAGGCCCCGCAGTCTTAGGGGAGTCTCTGCACTCGTGGTGCAGGCCCCGCAGTCTTAGGGGAGTCTCTGCACTCGTGGTGCAGGCCCCGCAGTCTTAGGGGAGTCTCTGCACTCGTGGTGCAGGCCCCGCAGTCTTAGGGGAGTCTCTGCACTCGTGGTGGAGGCCCCGCAGTCATGGGGGAGTCTCTGCAATCATGGTGGAGTCTCTGCAATCATGGTGGAGGCCCCGCAGTCTTAGGGGAGTCTCTGCACTCATGGTGGAGGCCCCACAGTCGTGGGGGAGTGTCTGCACTCATGGTGGTGGCATTGAGTCATAGCGGGGTCTCTGCACTCCTGGTGGAGACCCCTCAGTCATGGGGGAGTCTCCGTACTCGTGGTAGAGGCCCCGCAGTCATTGGGCAGTCTCTGCACTCCTGGTGGAGGCCCTGTAATAAATGGGGAGTCTCTGCACTCATGGCGCAGGTCCCAAAGTCGTGGGAGTCTCCTCACTCTGGGCGGAAACTCCAGACTCACCACATTCTCATTGCGTAGATTCCACCCCGAGTGCGGAGACTCCCCTATGACTGTGGGGCCTCAGTCATGAGTGTCGAGACTCCCCCACGACTGCGGGACTCCTCCACAAGTGTGGAGGCCCTTTGTGAATCAGTCCCTCAGTATTGTACCACTTTCTTTTCATTGCTATGTTTTGCAATGAATACGTGTGAAGTGCTCAACCTCACAGGGGAGGTCAGCCTGGTAAACACTGCACCTGTACTGTACATATATATTTTCTATTTGTTATTGACATATTCTGCTTTATTGTAAAGCACTCTGAGGTCTCCGGGCCATGTCGACGCTATATAAAATCACACAAAAAATGCATTACAAAATATAGCAACAAGAATATGTTAGTGTGATGGATTATTCAGGCCTGGAGGATATGGAGGACACACAGAGAGGTTTTTAATTGTAGAACAGCCTAACGTTGGGTCAGATCCAGTTATATCAGTGTCTTTAAATGTTGGGTTTGACATGACTGGGATAAGCACCCGCTACTCCTAGAGCGCAAAATATGTTCTATGACTGGTTAAACTTGTCTTCCCAGTTTTGAACAAGAGAATGTTGGTAAGAATTATTAGTTTAAACAACACTATTTTCAGAAAATGGGTCCTGTTTGGAACACGGCATGCTTCATTTCAGATTGGTATTTGGAGGTTTATGAGCAACACAAAATGTAATTCCTGAACTCCACATGGTGGCACAGAGCAGGTTTGACACTAGATTTAGTGAAGAGAGTGCAGGATGATGGTAACATACAGGGAGGAACCAAAGGAGAACTGCAATAAATATGAGCTGGGTTTTGTCAAACTGTGCTAAAGAACTGCAAGAATTATATTCACAACTGACAGGAGTCATTTGACGCAGGCCGGCTATGATTAATGTGCGGAAAAGAAGCCATTATTAGTAATATTAAGTATGGGCACGGAAGGGGTGCATGAACCATGATACACCATGGAACAGGGGCACAGGGAGCCCGATTCTCAAAGGTAACTTACACTTTTGAGTAATTTACCATTTTTTGTACGTTTACTAATTTTGCCTCGCCACAGAATCTGTCACTCTTAAAAGAAAATTAGTAAGTCCAGCACCACAGATGGCCTGTCACTGGTACAGCAACGCCCTCCCATAAAAAATAATAAATGTTGGGAATTGAAATAAAATCTCCTAGCAAATAATGCTACATTAATTTTTATAAAAAGTAAAAAATATAAATATAATTTTATATTAAAAACACACATCAAATATTCAGCACTTTCAATGATTATTAATATGTAAAAAAATATGTTTACTTTAGGTGAGATTTTATTTAAATTTAGTAGTGCTGAATTTTTTGTTTTACTTTTAAAATAAATATATAACATGAACGAACATTAATCTTTAGTACAGAAACATTTTTAATGGTTATTTTTCAAATTACACACTTAAAAAAAAGAAATCCCGATACATTACCATACGGAGACTCCACAGTTGGAATGGATATCTCTACGTGAAAGTAGACAACACAACTATGATTCTGATGAAAGAGGGACATGAATAAGGGAGGGTGTGAGAGGTGACCACCTAGAAAGTTAAGGTGAAGATTGGAAATAGCCAGGTGTATTTCTTTGGTGACAGCTACTTGTGTTACGGCGACACATGAGGCGAAGAGCGGCTCAAAGTGTGGTTGGGAGTAGACAGGATCCAGAGGGTGCCTGGGGGAAGTTTGAGGTGATGAGTCTTTTGAGCAGTGGGGACAGGAGAAGCTGCACACTGGTGGACAGATTGATCAAACATTTGCATCACCCTTGCACCATGCAATGGGTCAGAAGGGTGATGCAACTACTGAGTAGTGTTGTCTAGGCATAGGGAACACTTCCAGTACACAAATCTATGCTAGACTAATGCACATACCCTTGCACTATGGCTCAAAGGAGTGTGGGTGGCGCACAGCAGCAAATTTCTGCACCAGTGCTAGGGAAAGGGGAGGAGAGAGCCATATCTCTGTAGATTTGGCGCTTTCCTGAACCCTCCCAGTCATGTAACGCAGCGCAGAATCTTTCTTATTGATTTACTTTAGGCTTCAGACCACTATGAAGGGCTGGGGAACTGATCAATATTTTGTTGCACCACTCAGGAGCCTTCGAAAATCTAGTTAACTGTACAAAGTTCTAGATATCACAAATAATAATAATGCAAATACCCTTTTAATCACCTTTATTGTCTGGAACATGGGTCTCCAAAGAGAAGCTCGGGAGCTACTGTCGATCACTAACACTATTAAAGAAGCTCTTTAAAGTGAAGCTCAGACCAGCACATCTTCAAGAGAGTTATTTATGCACATGAAAGAAGACAGCACTGCTCATCTCAGGATCCTTAGAGTGGAGGTCAGTCAAACAAGTAGCAGAGCTTTGTGCTTACACCAAACACACAGTGTGTTGGCCCTGGGGGCCAGCTGTGTGACCATCCGTATCCATTCTCATTGTGGCGAAGTCACAAGGAGATGGAACAGGTAGTTGGCCCCACTCTTTCAGTCACACTGGGTGTGTGAACAGCACACCAGGAAAGAAGAGTGCCTGTAGTAGCCAGAACAGGAACCAGATAGGAGTCACCAAAGTGTGTGCCGTCAGGAGCCAGATAGAAGGAGTGTGAGTTGGGTGCAGCATCAGATCAGGAGCTGAAGAGAGCAAGGGCTGGATTCAGAGCTGAGATCTCCTTCACGCCTCATCTGCATGCACCTTTATATGTGTATGCATGAGTGAGTATGTATTTGTGGGTCTGTGTGTTTGACATTGTGTTTACAACTGAAAACGTGTGCATTGGATGCATTGTGGGTATTATTCCATCCAACCCTAGCACAGTGGTTCCTTTGGTGCAGGGGTGAGCATATCTGGCATATTATAGGTATTGATGGCAGTATAGCGAGCATGCGTGGCGGGGGATCATAAACCCTGGACGTTTGAAACAGATACAGGTCTTGCGAAGCAATTGTACATTTGAGTTCTTGAAGAAAAGGACAAGCTTATATTTCTGGACCACATAATGACCAATAATGAACACTAGTATTTTGCAGGTAAAAAATGATGTTTCTTTCAGAAAATAAATTTGGGAAATTACTTTTGTTTGTCCAAAATAGAAAGGTACTTGATAGAAGAATATGTTTATTTTTAGAACTTAGAAATGTATATGATCTGTGCACTCCCTATGATCTAAAATGAAACTAAATTATCAACAATGTACTCAACAGATGCGTGCAGCCTGGTGAAGAGGTTGCCAACCCCAATGGACAGGAAAATGAACTGATGGAAAACCATCAGTATGCCAGGCGCACTGCTGGAATTATCGTATCACAATATTACTTGTATAAAGAAACAAATTGCTTGCGTTAATGCATCAATAAAGTTTTGTTCAAACAACTGTACATATGAGAAAGAAAACAAAACACGATGCTTAGTACATAACTTGTGTACTTGATAGGTTGAAAACAGTATAAACAAAGAAAATCACAGTGTATAACTATTTTCATATGCACATAATCATGAATCTATTCAAAATGATAGCTGTTTATGCTTCGAAATCCATACAAAAATAACGGTCATGCCTAATGCATTTCGGGACGCAATCCCTTCTTAGGGGGCACTGTTGACAAAAGCAAATGAAGCACTTGTATGTATTCTGTAATACCAACAACTGCTTAATGAAGTAATCAAGAAAAGAAGAGCGTCTAGGTGCCCTGGGTGTGCTGCCAAGGGTTGATAAGAAAAGGCTATATTAAACAGAGTGAAATAGAAGTTCTTTAAGCTTGTATGGTACTCAGAACTCAGTAGTGTAACGTATATTGTTAAAAGCTGAAGTTTACTCCGCTTTTAACAATATGCGTTACACTATTGAGTTCTGAGTACCATACATGTTTACAGAACTTCTATTTCACTCTGTTTAATATAGCCATTGCAGTGAAGAACAGAATAGATCAGTGAATTGGACAGATGTTGCTTCATTTTCCCGATGTAGTAGAGTAAGTTCAACTCCATTTTTGTCGTGATTTTAGTAGTATTTTGACACACATTGGAAATGGTTATTGGGCAGATATTGTTGTTTCCATTTTTAGTGTCCACTGTTGGAAATAGCATCAAGGAGCTGTTTTTTGTATTTAGGTCACACGTGAGTGGCCTTTACGTTATTGTTTCGTTCACTTATTATTTCACACACCACTCATTTTTTCATTTATATACCTCTTATAACAAATGTTATTCACGTTTTCTATTATCTTTGATGTATGGTCAACTGCACATGGGTTTCTCTTTGCTGTTTAGCTATTCTGGTTTTCTCCAACCTTTTATTCAGTGGTGTTTCATTTTTTCATGGCAATTGACAGCAAGTAGTCACTTGAGGTCTCCATTTCTTATCGACCCTTGGCAGCACACCCAGGGCACCTAGACGCTCTTCTTTTCTTGATTACTTCATTAAGCAGTTGTTGGCATTACAGAATACATTCAAGTTTTTCATTTGCTTTTGTCAACAGTGCCCCCGAAGAAGGGATTGCGTCCCGAAATGCATTGGGCATGACCGTTATTTTTGTATGGATTTCGAAGCATAAACAGCTATCATTTTGAATAGATTCATGATTATGTGTATATGAAAATAGTTATACACTGTGATTTTCTTTGTTTATACTGTTTTCAACCTATCAAGTACACAAGTTATGTACTAAGCATCGTGTTTTGTTTTCTTTCTCATATGTACAGTTGTTTGAACAAAACGTCATTGATACATTAACGCAAGCAATTTATTTCTGTATACAAGTAATATTGTGATACCATAATTCCTGCAGTGCGCCTGGCATACTGATGGTTTTCCATCAGTTCATTTTCCTATTTTTAGAACTTGACATGTTGTTGAAGACAAAATGGTTTCATTTTCCCAAACCAATTTAATGCTCATAATTGAACAGAAATTCAAACTGTGTAGACTTATTGGTGTGGTTATGTCCTTTGAGCCAGAGGGTATGTGCTGCTTTGGCTTTTTTTTTCCTTAGTCATCTAGATGCATTTCATATTGAGAACACTGTTCTGGAGATTTCGGATGCTAACTTTATCTAAAGGTTTGGACACAGTGATAAAACGTGCTCCAGCTCAAGATAGTTTTCCTTGAGCGAAGTAGCTCTCATCAGAGAAAAAGTTGGAGAGCCCTGGACTCCCTCTTGTCAAAAGCTTGTAATGATAATTGTGATATAAAACACAAATTAATTCAATAAACTATCATTTGTCTTCAAGGTTGTGATAGATTTTAAAGATATGGAAAATAGAACCACTTGGACAAGTTTCATCCTGCTTGGACTCACAGATCGCAAAGAACTGCAGACTCCTATTTTTGTGTTGTTCCTTCTTATTTATGGTGTCACTTTACTGGGCAACATTGGCATTCTTCTTATCATCATTATGAGCTCCACGCTTCGCACGCCCATGTATTTTTTCCTTGCAAATTTATCCTTTGTCGATCTTGGGTATTCCACTTGTGTTGTCCCTAAATTGTTGGTGAACTTTGCCACAGGAAGTCAATCCATTTTTCTAATCAGTTGTGCACTGCAGTTTTATTTTTTTGCTGCATTTGTGATTTCTGAATTTTACATTCTGATGCTCATGGCATTTGATCGATACATTGCAATATGTCATCCATTGCACTATACTCAAAGGATGTCGCATAGATTCTGTGTTCTGTTGGTGGTCCTGTCTTATGTATATGGCTTCACAGATGCTATGACGCAGACCGTGCTGACGTTTCGTCTGTCGTACTGTGGATCACATGAAATCCATGGATTCTTCTGTGCCGACCCGCCACTATTAAAAATCTCCTGCAGTGACCTCAGGATAAAACAAACAGTGCTGCTCATGTCCTCTGGTTTTAATCTCTCCATCACATTTGTAGCTATATTTGTGTCCTACATCTTCATCATCTCAGCCATCCTCCGGATTCGCTCCGCAGACGCGAGGCGTAAAACCTTCTCCACATGTTCTTCACACATAATGTCTGTCACCATTTTCTACGGGACCCTCTTTTTCATGTATCTGCGTCCCAATTCTCAGCAGTCTGTGGATCAGGATAAAGTAGTCACTGTGTTTTATTCAGCTGTTATACCCATGTTGAATCCACTAATTTATGGGTTGAGGAATCGGGAAGTGAAAGATGCTTTTAAAAAGAAAATTCACTTATGAAAGAACCCTTTTATACCTTATCCATGTATTTAGCCGCACACCATTTTGAAAAACTAGCAGCCATTATGAGTAATCACATTCATATTCATAAAAGTGCTCTGGACACCAAAATCTTGCAAATCTCTCCAATGGTTACCCAACTGAAATAGCAAGATACAGATATAGCTGTCAACAAGCTTTGGTCATTATATGTGATGTGATCTCACTGTAGAACATTCTTTGATCCATTAGGTGGCTTAAGCAATGTACTCGCCTAATCATATTGGTGACAACTTATTTATGGATAATGTTGTTTGAGTTCTCCACCAGGCCAAACCAGCCAGTATATCCATACCTTTGAACATCTGGAAGTTTTCTACATTTGGTGCTTTTGACAGACAGATGTGGATGCAACTGTTCTGGTTCTAATCTGCTTGTGTTTTCCATGTGCTGCTTTAATCAGCCTGCAAATGTAGTGCTCTACATTCTAAGTTTTTTTAAATGCAGTAGTCTATGAGTTTACTCAACTGTTACTTTTTTGGTTGTTTTACTAATAATTTGTATTTGTATTTTGATGTATGTTGGATTGTTTTTCTCTAACCTAGCTCTAAAAGGTTGATAGTAATTGGGAGCAGTCAGCCACATAGCCAATAAGAGACTCCATTTCAAATGTGACTCCCACAGTCAGCTGTGGATTTTAGCCAAAATGATTTGACTTACTCAGATCCTGAACGCTACATGAAACACAAATCCATGTTCAGACAGCTAAGAGCTCTTGACTCTCAACTTTAGAACATGGGTAGAAGACATTATACATGGCATAGGGAGCCTTGCCTGCTCTTCAGTCACATATCAGGAGTATTGCTGACAGCCTTTAAGCAGAGGCGTTTTCACTATCTTCCCTGAATTGCTGGTAGGACGGGAGAACAGTTGTTGCGAGCACGCATCCCATGATAAAGGTCCTTGAAGCTTGCTGAAGGTCAGACCCATTACAGGTTTGCATCGAAACATCTGGCACTACTGGTTCTGATTCAGTTACATGTCCCACCAGTGGCTCTGAAAGGCCAGTTGTACTGGACATGGCCAGTCTCATGGATGATTATATACCTGTACATCACATCCGTTTACAACACATGCGACTACAATGCGTCGTTACAACGACTGTGTTTTTACATCGCAGTACCATTACAACACAAGTTGTTACAACGACTTGCTGTAAGGGGCGCTGGATGTTGGAATAGTAGAATTTACTATTCCAACCCCAGTGTGTGCAACAGTTGGAAAGGTGTTGGAATAGTAATTCATACTATTCCTTAGTTTAGAGCACCCCCGACACCAAGTCATTGTAATAACTTGAGTTGTAATGGTACTGCGACGTAACAATGCGGTCATTGTAACAACAGCGCTGTAATCGCATGCGTTGTTACTCATGTGATGCAATGGCAGTTTCCCACCTGGACAATCTGTGGAAGGCTAGCTATAAAGAGGCAAAGTTGGTCATATGTTAGTCTTGCATCTGAAAGGAAGATCGAGTTGGGGCGAAATTAATCACAACTTAAGTACCTCCCCTATGTCAATATTAAGCAAACAATATTTTTGACAATTAAAAATATCTGAATATCAGAAAACAAGGTACATTTGGAGATTCTTATATCTAGTAACTTGCTACAGTTACTTAATGTGCATGTCTAATGACAAATTATTCATCAGAAGTCCTTTGTTAAGAGCGGTCACAGTTTTTTTCTTAAACTAAAATTACCTGTTTGACTTTTGACAGCTCAGGCAACCCAGGGGGCCCAACCTATTGTTCTTTCAGATCTCTTTATCATGTTTTCATCACTTTCTGTGTTTGGACCTGTAGATCCTGGTAGGACTTGTATCTAATTGCTCTTCATTCCGCTGACTCTCCACTGGTATTAAAACCTGGCCACTGATGATTTTTCGATTCCTCTCTCAAACAGTTTTCTTTTTCAGAGACATCAACTGTGTTTAAGACTGGAAGCGAACCATAACTCTTCTACTAAAGAAGCTAAATGTTGATGCAGCAGTGACTGTGTCCAATTGCAGTCTGACTTCTCTCCCTCCCTCTGCCAATCACTTACCTTCCAGAAACTTCTGATTGTATTCTGAACAAGCCAGCTTTTGCTTGGGCCATCAACAACGTCCATCCTCGTTTCTTCTGTGGCTAAACTAGAACTTATTCTTGTTTCAGGGGGCTAGCACTGCTGGTCCTGCATGATCTCTCAATGCCATCTGTAGCGCAACTCTGAGAGGTTGAGTGAAGAATGGGGCTCTAAAATTGACACAAGACAAGCCATATAATTAACACCTTTTTGGTCCGCCTTTTAAGACTGCTTAAAGGGCGTGACTGGCAGGACTTTTGATGATCATTTCGATCTGAGTTTAAATAGAACATAAATTATACTGCTCGGTGATCACAATTCAATCTAGTTCAACACTTGGACGCCTCCATCTTTAGCCACCCAAAGTCCTGTTGACCATGCCTGTAAGTTATGTATAATTTTTGCCCATCACTGAAGCTCAATAAAGTCTCTTTCTCATGCTCCTGTCACAGCTTCCCGAATCTGGTCAAATGACAACTACACAGAGTCTTTTTCACTTGAGACGTGATAATGGTCATTCAATCTATCTTGGTCTCCCCAGTCCCTGATACACTCAATGATGTGTCATTCAGTTCCCTACAGTATCTTTGAGGAATTACTTTGCAGATTGTATTTAGGTATGAGTTATTGGTCATAAATCCAACAACCTGGTGAGCTGGGATGATGGCTCATTCTGCCTAAAGCATGGGCAGATCTGAACGGTCATGTCATAACAGCGCATCAGTTTGTTGGCACTCAGCAAAAACAATGGCTGCAAATCAGAAATCAGAGCTTTTTGGATCACAAGAGATGTCCATTACACTGGTCTGTGAAGACAGTGACAGGGTCCTTAGCTCCTAACAAGCAGTCCCTCCATTCTTTGAAAAGTTCATGGATTGCCATCCTCTTCTGCAGTGCAGCTTTGTTCTGAGTGAATCCGCCTTTGTGAAAGATGAGCGACAGTGGGCATCTGGCCATCTTCTCCATGATGTAGGAATAATGTAGATTTTACTGCTATATCCAAGGCCTCTGCATTCACTATGCAGGTTTGATGGTGGTTTGGGTGAGCAAATGCAAGAGAAGTGGTGAAGGACCTTTTTGAAGCTGTGAATATGTCTGCAGCTTCTGGGTCCAAGGGCTCAGGGCCACATGGACGACCCTTTCATTTTGCGAGTCTCTAATTGCGATTGGTTGTGACTCATAATTAGATACCCAGAAAAATAAATGTACTAATGTGTCTCAGATATATTTAGTGATTCCCAATGAGGTCGCTCATATTCATGAGGTAGGTCAAAATTTGCAACCCCGTGGAATTAGCCTGTCACCACAAGGATGGTGGCCTGCTGAAGACAGCAGGCCACCATGTCTGTGATTGTTTTTAAATAATGCACTTTAAAATAAATGTGGCCTGTTTTCCTTAAAGGAAAATGGAATGCATTTAAAAAGAAAAATGAAAGGTTTCCTTTTAATTTTTTAGGAGTAGGCAGTGGTTTGTGGGAAAGTTTTGGCGCAGACATTCACAAAGGTAAAGTATGAATGTTTTGTGACCCCATTCCAGTTGCAAAACATTCATACATGCCCCTGCAACTCAGACATGCTGTTTCCTAAAAGCAACTCGCAAACCCTATAAAAGGTTACCAACTTACAAAAGTGAGTTGGTACATGCCAGAAACCGTTTAAGCAGTTGCAAATGGCCAAATTTTCCATTTGTGACCACTAAAAACAGTTAGACATCTGGCCCCTACTGATGGGAGCAACTGAGTGAAAAACACTGGCAATTAACCCCCTTTAGAAGGTAGAAAAACCCTAAAAGAAGTGAAAGTCATGCATGCAAGTTAATGCTTACAATTGTACTTATCGCTGTATCCTTCTTTCATTCATATGATATCTGGTGCAGATGATTATGAACCCTAACACTCTTCTTCAGTGACATGAAGATCACATTTTCTTAACCTTTTTTGCTGTAACATAGCCAATGCAAACTTTAAATGCTTGGCAGCACCTTCCCTTCAGTCAGAATATATATTTTGATGACATTTACATAAACTATTAAGAACATATTGAGGAATTCTCTTAGCCATTGTTAGTGAAACGTTGGAAATGTCACAGACATTGCAAAGACAAATTGGTGTAGTACAGGACGGAAAAGACTGTAGTCTGCAAAAATAAGTCTTCTGTTTGTTCCCTAGCTGCATTTGTAGTAGATGGGTGTTTTATTCAAGTCTAGGAGGGCAAGGGTCAAGGTAAAGGACACCTATTTCTTACGTTATTTAGGGACTGGTAATCTATGCATGCCCTAGGTTTTCTATTTGTTTTTGTGATGAGAAATAGGGGTGAAGGAGCTGGCAAACATAAGGGTCTATATAAAACCTTGGCCAGAAACCTCTCCCAGTATTCCCTTTGGAGTGTGTTATCACTCTTGGGCAGGGCTTAAATGCAGCTACAAGGAATATTTTCACTTGAGACCAGGTGTTTTGGACTGGTGTGCAGAGGTAGCAACACCTAACCCTATATGTTTCCTTCTGATGCATGCAAGTGTGATTATAACCAATGTAGAACTAACAGGAAGCAGCCACTCTAAATGAAATTATAATGCAATAAGAATTGATAGCAGCAATAAATCAGCATTGTCAAAAACAACAAGGGATCTCATAAAGCAATTACAATGACTCAAAAAATAAACAGGCAATAACAAGATAAAGCAGAAAATACCAATAAGATCTCTTGAGACCCTTGTTAGCAATGCTAGAGACCCCTATCTAGCCTTCATGGCTAGCACAATGGCAGATGACGAGCAGTGTACAGGCCACACAGCTGTACGTACTAGTCTATGTCGATGTTTCACCATGTCTTATGCTACAGCCTTTTATTAGTAATTATTTGAAATAATTCTCATTATTGATAGACATTTGCCTGTTAATCCATGTACAACAGATGTTTGTCTCACCCTCTTGTTCCTTTGAACCTTTTCAATGTTGCAAACTTCCCACCAGACTTTTGCTCCTTATCAATGGTGAATGACAGGATGCCTTTTCCCCAATGGAAAATCTTCGAAACCGTAGTCAACTGATTAGGGTAGCACTGACAACATTTATAGCTTGTTCGGGGGCGTGGCTTGGGCGCCGATGGCGATGGTCGCCTGAGAGCTCGGCTCCGGGACTAAGCCCGGGATTATCCTGAAAATCGGAGGCTGCGGGGCACCCCGGACCCCGCATTCTGCTGAGTGTGCTGACGGTAACCTGCCGAGGCCCCTGGAGGAGATCGGACAAGGATTGCTCCGGAGTAGGGCCGAAGTTTGCGGAGTTGCGGAGTGCGACCCAACATGGCGCCCGGACTCCTTTGTCCCCCTGTGAGGACCTACTGACTTGGAGAAGAGCCGTGGGCAGCGACTGGCGCCCGGCTTCGCCATTCCCGGCTGTTCTGGGCGTGGGGCATTTATTGGATTGGACCTTTTGCAACGGTTTTGCACTCGGTTGGACGGCCGGGTGGGTGCCCACGCAGTGGAGGGCACCGGGAGCGGACGCCCTGAGATCCGAGCGGTGGCCCGCCTCGCGACTCCGCAACTAGCTACGTCTTCCCGGCCAGTCCACCTACATGGGAGGCGCGACACTCTGGCGCCACAGATCATCCGAGAGAATTGGTGGCCCTCACCCCGAGGCTATAGTGGGTGAACGGGTCTGCCCGACTCGGCGACGGCTGTCTCCGCCCCCCCATCGGTGCCCTCGGACGCCGTGGCGGTGGCGTGAGCCGAAGCGGCGGAGTCTCCACAGGCTCTGGAGAAGGAGGTCGCCCATACCCGAATTGAGGACAAGCACCCGGGAAGGTCGTGATCGACACCTGTACACGGAGACACCTACTCCGGGACCCTCACGGAGTGCCCCTAGCAGCATGGGGAAACCTAGAGGAGCCAAGGGATCCACCCAGACCACCTCGGACTCTGAAGCCCAGGACAAAGAGGAGCATGGGGACCCGAAAAGCTCTGGTGGCGCGCCGCTGCAGCAACAGTTCGACCGTGTCCTAGAGGCGATAGAGGCTACGAGATCGGCCCTCCAACAGGACATTGCTCAGGTGGCGACGAGCCTGGGCCTCCTCAGGGCGGACCATGGCAAACTTTCAGACCGGGTCAAGGAGGTGGAGGGCACGGTGAAAACTTTGGAGCCGGCGCAGCGAACCTTAGCTGCGACGATGAAGGACGCCTTATCCCGAATTGAGACCCTCGAACGGAGGGCGGAGGATGCGGAAGGCCGCAACAGGAGGAACAACATCCGAGTGGTGGGCCTGCCGGAAAAGATTGAGGATGGCGACATGGTGCGATACTTGGAGACTTGGCTCCGAGACACGGTGGTCCCGGAGGGTCTGTCCTCCTTCTACACCCTAGAACGGGCCCACAGAGTCCCAGCACGGCCCCCACAACAGGGACGTACCCCGAGGCCGGTGGTGGCGCGGTTGCTGCATTTTCGGGACAGGGACTTAATCCTCAATGCCGCCAGGCACAGTGGCCCGTTCCAAGTTGCAAACAGCCAGGTGAACATCTTCCCTGATTACACCTACGAGACGCAGCGCAAGCGGTTCTCCTTCCTAGCGGTTAAGCGCGAACTCAGGAGCGAGGGCATTCAGTATTCACTCCTATATCCTGCAAGGCTCCGCATCATTGTCGATGACAAAACCCAGTTCTTCGACACCCCGGAGGAGGTCTGTGACTGGCTCGAGCTATACCGGACAGGGAAAGATGGTTTTGGCTCCTCGTCCCAACAGGCGGATGAGCCGGAACAAAGGAGGCGATCCAGGAGGGTCAGGAATCGCCGCGGCCGCACGGGAGGGCCCTCGACTGCGGAGACATCGTCGGAACGGAGGGGAGTGTTGGAAGTATTGTCGGAACTGTCGGGAGCAAGGGACGAAGTCATCGTGGAGGAAGAAAACCCGGGTGCTCAGGGGGCACCATCGGACTCGGAGGATTCAGTGGTAGATAGTACATATACACCGGTGATCACACCGAAATCGGTGGAAGACCTACTAGATGGACAAGGGTAACGGGGTATACTGCTTTGTTTTGGGTGGGGGCCCGGCAGGGGGGAGGCGGTTGCCGTCCTTTATTGCTGACGACGCGGGAGAGAGGGTTGGGGGGCCTCTGCTTTTGCCCCGGAAGGTTTTGGCACTGTTCGGGGCTTGATGTAGTCCTGGTGGCCTGGGCGACGAGGGCCCACTGCCTCCGCCCAGCCTGCACCTGGCCCATAAGGCCTTCCTACGGTGGCGACCGTAGGATTAGTGGGGGTTCTGGGGTTGATGTACGACGAGGTTTGGATGGGATCTAGATGGTGCTGTTTGGGTCCTGTTCTGGGGTGGGTGGGGGGGGGCTTTGTTGGTTCTTGGGTGGTTTGGTTTTGGTTGGGGAAAATGGCCGCCATCAGCGCTGGGAGGATTGATGTCTTTGCTTTGTGGGGACCCGGATGGGGGGACTGTGCAAGAACAATCTGGGACAATGGCTGATGTTGCTAACTTGAAATGTGTTACTTGGAACGTGAGGGGGCTTCACACTATGTCCAGGCGCCACAAGGTCCATGCTTATTTAGTGCGTAGGGGAGTGCAAATGGCGCTGCTGCAGGAAACGCATCTGAACAAGGCGGAAGGGGCGGCGCTTCAGCGTAGATGGCGGGGGCAGGTCTTTTCCACGTCGTACTCTGCTTATGCCAGGGGGGCGCTAATATGGATCAGGGCAGGGGTCCCCTTCCAGGTCACGAGGACAGTGTTGGATCCAGAGGGGCGTTTCGTGGCCATCTCAGGCACTCTAGGAGGGAGGGACCTGAACGTTTGCTGTGTGTACGCTCCTAATGTGGACCAGACTGCCTTCCTTTCCAGGTTATCGGGCTCGTTGGCCCACTTTTTCGCCGGGCCCCTCCTGTTGGGGGGAGACTTTAACTCCGTAGTGGATGTGGACATAGACCGCTCGCATCCCCCGCTCCCCGATTCCCCGGTCCGTCGCACGGCTAAGAGTCGTCAGGATTGGCAGACCCGCTGGGGTTTGACGGACATTTGGAGGGCGCATCACCCCGCATCTAGGGATTATTCATATTACTCGAGCCTCCATGAGCTGCATGTCAGACTGGATGGCTTTCTTGGTTCGCCCGAACTGGTTTCGGCAGCGGTCCGATCGGAGTACTTATCGAGGACCATCTCGGACCATAACCCCCTACTACTGGACATTCGCTGGTTTCCTGGGACGCCGGCGGTGCCCACCTGGAAGATGCGGCCCGAGATCCTCAAGGACAGTGTCTTCAAGGCGGACCTGGGGGAGAGAATATCGGATTATTTTGCGTCCAACGGCGGCTCCGCGAGTACTAGGGCGTTAGAATGGGACGCTTTCAAAGTAGTGGTGAGGGGCTACTGTATCTCTAAGAAGGTGGGCATGAGGCGCGTCATCCTGGCTGATTTGGACACGGCGGACCGGGCACTCCGCGAGCTTGAAGTTAGCCGCCCCGGACATCCGGAACTGCAAGCACAAACGGCGGAGGCGAGGGAGAGGGTAGCGGTGGAGGTCGAACGGCTCCGCTGTTTTGATTATAAGGCCTATACGGTCCGGTCTATCGCGGAGGGAGACAGGTCGAGTGCGTTGCTGGCGTGGTTGGCCAACCCTACGCGCCAGTCCCAGACGACGACAAATATGCGTGGGGCTGACGGGACCGAGGTATGCACCCAACCGGAGATTCTTGGTTGCTTCCGGCATTATTATGAATGTTTATACCGCAGTTGCTCCGCACGCGACCCAGACCGGCTCAATAATTATCTTCGCCCACTGGAGCTCCGCGCAGTAGGGCAGGAAGTGGCGAAAACTCTGGGTTCCGATATCGACTTGGGGGAGATCCGCGGGGCTATCAAACGGATGGCAAGGAACAAGACCCCGGGCCTGGATGGCCTACCAGTAGAGTTCTATGCAGCTTACGCTGACCTCTTAGCCCCTCGGTTAATGGTGGTCTACAGGGAGGCGAAGAGGCTGGGGCGACTCCCGAGCTCGATGTGTGAAGCGTTGGTGGTTCCTCTCCTCAAACCGGGCCGAGACTCATCCGACCCGGGGTCCTACCGTCCCCTATCAATGTTGACGGTGGACTACAAAATATTGAGCAGCATCTTGGCCTCGAAGCTGATGGGACATATGAGTTCCCTGGTGCACGAGGACCAGGCCGGCTTCATCCCGCGGCGGAACACGACTATGAATATTCGTAGGTTGTTCCGCTTGCTAGGGGAACCATTTGTGGATGCCCCGTCCCCGGTAGTTTTGTCGGTGGACCTGGAGAAGGCTTTTGATAGCCTAGAGTGGGACTACCTCTGCACGGTGTTACGGAGATTCGGCCTCGGGGAGGGATTTGTCAGATGGACCGCGGTTCTTTATGCTTCTGCTTCGGCCAGGGTCCGATCGGGCCCATTGATTTCATCACGGTATCCGGTGGAACGAGGCACGCGGCAAGGGTGTTCCTTGTCCCCGCTTCTCTTCGCGCTAGCGGTGGAGCCACTGGCAATGCACCTCCGCTCGGGAGCCCACTATACGGGCTTATGGACGGCTGCGGGCCCGCATTATGTCTCGCTATATGCGGACGACCTGTTGCTCTTCCTGGAGGACCCGGTCGACGCTTTACGGGGAGCGGAATTGGCGCTCACGGAGTTCGGAGCGGTCTCGGGCCTCCGAGTGAATTGGTCTAAGACCTGTCTTTTTCCGGTACGCAGGGGTACCCCCACCCCTGCGCTAAGTAGGGAGATTAGATGGGAGCCCGACTGCTTTAAGTACCTTGGGGTATTCGTTTACCACGACCAACCCGACCTCCTAGATGGGAACATTGCCCGCTGCATTCGAGCACTCCGAGGTTGCATGGACTTTTGGGCCACGCTGCCGCTCTCAGTGGCGGGACGTATCGCCCTGCTCAAAATGGTGGCACTTCCCCGGTTCTTGTATTACTTCCGAACTTTGCCGATCTGGGTCCCACCGGCCACGTTTCGTCGCTTACGCTCTATGGTGGTCGGGTTCCTCTGGGGAACGGGCCGGCGGCGGGTGGCCCTTAATACCTTGATGAGGCCGAAAGACGAGGGAGGGCTCGCTGTGCCGGACTTCGAGAAGTACTATCTGGCGGCGCAGCTCCAGACCTTCACCCAGGAGATCGCCAGGGAATTCAGGGGCCCGGAAGACGGTAGAGGGACGGGTATGGCCAGGCATGTTCTCTCCTTTATAGTGCTGCGACAACGCTTGGTCCTGCGGGACTTGTCGATGGAGGAGCGGACTATCCGACTGTGTTGGAATCGGGCTCACGCCAGAGGCCAACTGAGAACACCATATGCACCTGAAATACCGTTGGGGATGCTGACGGCCCTCCCCCATGGAGGGGATTGGTCACGATTGGCGGCCTGGGAGGATTCCGGTTTACAGCTCGTCGGTGATCTATACGAGGACGGAGCGCTCTTGTCCTTTCAGGATCTCATTGACCGCTTCGGGATCTCCCGGGGCGACTTTCTGCTGCACTCGGCGCTTGTGCGAGCGATCCAGGCACACTGGCAGAACGGGCCGGAGGAACCCCACTTGTCTCAGGTGTGCCAGTACGTAATGATGTCGGCGGGCACGGTGAAGGCGGTCACTTGCCTCTACGGCAGGTTGATTGCCGAGGGATTGGCTCCTCTCACCACATTGAGGACCCGCTGGGAGGAGGACATTGGTAGAGAGATCCCGGAGACGACCTGGGCCCAGTTGGTGAGACGTGCCTGGAAGGGCACACGTAGCGCCCGTTTCCAACTGGTCCACTATTATGTTCTCCATAGAGCGTACCTGACCCCGGTGAAAATCAGGCGTTATTTTGCCACGGCTTCAGCGGAATGCCCTAGATGCCCGGCTCAGGAGGCGGACCTCCTACACATGTTATGGGCCTGTCCGGGACTGACGTCCTACTGGCAGGAGGTAGCGGCGACTCTGGAGGAGGTGACGGGGAGGCTCTTATCATTCGACGCGGCGGTGGGGCTCTTACACTGGTTCCCCCACACCCCCCGGAATAAAATTTCCAGTAAATTTATTGACCTGGGGCTCCTCCTTGCTAAGCGAGAGGTGACCAGAAACTGGAAGGCACGAACTGGTCCGGCAGGCAGCAGATGGCACGGTGAGCTTTTGAAGTGGGCGGCGGGAGAGAGCGCGCTGAGATATCAACTGGCTTGGAGGCAGGGTAATGAGAAGGCGCAGGAGGCCGCGTTGGAGTGGGAAATGCTAGTGCAGGCCCTCAGGGATTATTGTGCCCCCAGCGACTCCGAAAGTGAAGAAGCGACTCGCCCCGAGTCCCGATGAACGTCAGCACTGACAGTCTTATTACCTTCCCCGTGGGTCAAATAGCAGATCCTATGTTGATAGCTCCCTGGCGCTGATGGTGGGGGGGGGAGGGGGGTTTTCTCAGTTAGTAGATATTTTGAGGGGAAGGTTTATTTTGGGGGTTTTGGGTTTGTTTGGAAAAGCAGATGACGGACAGTGTATTATCCGGACCAGCTCCAGCATCCTACGGACCCCTGTTGCATTTCGCCGCCCGACCCCAGGGTTGTGGGCCGGTTGGCTGTGTACAGACTTTACGGAGGGGGGCCAGAGGGCTTTATTCTGTATATGTTGCTTATAATACAATGCTGGTCGCTACTGTACTGATTTACTGATTCCTGCAATAAAAATATATTTAAAAAAAAAAAAAAAAAAACATTTATAGCTTGTTCTGAAAATCCTTGTCAATATACATGGTAGTAAAGTCAAATGTTTATGCCGTTCTCAAAATATGTGTACGATCTTCACATTTGCATCCAGCATCAACTAAAACAAATAAAGCTTCACGTGACAACAAGATTTTTGTGCAGTCCTACTCCCCACCTTCTTGATACTTGAGTGAAAATGGTGAGATGCTAGTTAAGTATAATGTGAATACTCTCAATCCAGTGGGCTACTGTTTTCAAGTTGTGACCAGTTGGTTACTTGACCTTTATCAGGACATACAAAATTTTGCAAATATACAAGATCTTTTCCACAACTCATTTTCATTCTTTTTACATTCCTACGCCTTGCATGAAGATATTCACTCACAGGTTGATTATGTTCTACTTGCCATGACTTGGCATCCTCCTCACATTCCTCCTGTTGCTCCAGCAGATGAAAATTTCCAAACTGTTTTTCACCACATTCACATTCAGTTGCATTGCATTATACTTTTTACTTATAGCATCATACCTTAGCACAAAGTTTCAAAGATCTTTTAGAATCATTTGCCTTTGTGTCTCAGACAACAATATTGTCTCCCATATGACTGCAATATCAGGCCTAGTCTAATGAATATACAGTTTATCTAGATATTACTATTGCATTACTTCATGAAAATGATGATTCAGTAAGGTTCCCTAATTATTCTCACCACTAACTGCAGTGGGTCCCCAAACATGTTTTCTAGTATGACCCACTCGTGTCTCATTGGTCTGACCAGGTCCTTTCCCATTGTTTGCCTGCTATCCACGGTGCTTGTCATGCGCTGCATCTTTACATACACAGTTAAACAATTTATTTGGCCTCTCACTGGTGCACTTGCTTTGTCTCTCCTTATGCATTCCTTTCTTTGCTCTCTTTCAGTCTGCACAAACTGCTCTTTCCTCTGGTGCCAGGATTCTTATAGCACTGTCAGTCTAAAACAGACCACGAGGCTCCCTCAGTGGTAAATTCAGACCTGCCTCTCCTCTCAAAGAGGTTATATTTGAAAGTGTTAGTCCATCCTGAATCTATGATTCTTAGTCAATGGTGTAAACAACCTTCAAGTGCTTGGCACAGTAGAGAAGCTGCTTCCTGATTCAGTAGAATCACTTTCACTTTGATACTTTGTCCACCTGCTCACACCTTCTCACTTTCTTATATTGTTTCATGTACACCTCTTTATTTTATTCAAACGTGTTAAGCTTCATTTTGACTGGACCTTAAACTGGCTCAATAAAATGAATAATGTTTCCTTCATCAGCAACAGCACATCCGGACTGGTACTTATATCTCAATATTATAGATTCTATAGGGTGCTCTCCCAAACCTTCTTATTATACATTAATGTTTGCATTTCTCTCCCTTGTAACTGTATATTGGCACCTGAAGCAGACCACTAGCCAAACAAAAGGCCAAACATCTTTCTTTGGCATTCAGAGGCCACCGTGCATCATTTACAGATGTGTTCTTCCTTCCATTGATAACCTCTTCCATCTTCTGACACTCAAGTCAATATGCCTTTCCCATTCACACTCCAGTTGTAGGATGAACCCACTCCTCTTCCTCACTGTTTAACAGATACTCATTGAATGCAATCACAGCTCACTCATCATTACCCAAGAATGCTCTTTGCTTCAACACTACTTGTTGCTTGTGATTCTTTGTGTTTTCTTTTAGCCGCACTCTCCACTAATGTAGACTTCATTGAGCATTTCTATCTGCAACACCTTTCAAGATGTCACCCAGAACCACTGTCATTCCTGTAGACATTGACTCCATGCGGCAACACTACGAGGTAGATTTACGAACTTTTTGCGGTAAGTGACACTGACCAGTACAACATTTTTTTCTTCTTATTTACTTTCCAGCGCAAAACTTAATTTGTGCTTGAAAGTTACCTAAAAGTAATGCAAAGCAGAATGTTAAAAGGAGAAAGGCTTTTATTTCTCCTTATTTTTCCCACATTGCATGGGGGCTGCACTGGGGAGCAGACATACAAAGTGGAAAAAGTGTTAAATTTAGTCTAAGCACAATACTTTGTAGTAGAAAGGTATTCTTCCTGTACGAAACCTATGCTAGACTCACGCACACACCCTTGCACTACGGCACAAAGTGTGTGTGTTGCCCTCGGGACCTGAAATCAGAGCCGGTGCCATGGAGGGGGGAGGGGAGAGCCTTCTCTGTAGATATGGCGCTCCTCTGCTCCCTCCCGGTCACGCTGGGCAGCATTTTTGGCTGCTGCGCTGCGATCCATCACTTTTTTGAAAATCTGGCCCTACATCTCTTATTCTTTGACATATCTTTTAAATATGATGTGCAGTCCTGTTCCGTCTGCTAATTACAACAATGCAAAACTCAGACAAATATAACTTGCTGTCAATGTGTACTAAAAATCAAGAATTTCTCCAATCAATAATCTGTTGTTGACTCTTTACATCTATTCACACAATTCATATCTTCTACCTAAATCCTCGTATTCGGGAGAAGGCCAACCCGCTCACGGACACCTAATAAACAAATCAAAACACTCTAAAAATATATGTTAACCAAATTCTCATCACTATTATCAATTATACACAACACTTTGAACTTTAATTAGTACCGAAAAGGTAATATTTACTATTCACACCCCGATCTAAACTATTTTGGGGAAGGTGTTGGATGTGAAATGGGTTATAATTAGTATTCCCACTCCAATCAGAACCCTTTTTTGGGAGCTGTTGGACTCCAAAGGGTTTATTCTTACTATTCCCTCTCCAAAATAAAGACTTTTGGGGAGGGTGGTGGGTGCCAAGGCCCAGATTAACAGAACTCTCACACAACACAGCACAGCTCTCGAATTTTTGGCCCTCGGTTGCATGCGAGTGAGAGAGCAGGAAAGTGCTGTATCTTCTAAGATAACTCACTATCCTGCTCTCTCCCCTGCACTAATGCATTACCAGGATGCAGAGAGCCACGCACACACCTCTGTGCCATTGTGGCAATGTGTGTACATGAGTCCAGCATTGACTTTGCACTGGATGGATGACCTCTCAGTACAAAGTACTATACCTAGACAAACTTGAAATTTTTATCAACCTCAGATGTGTGCTGTACAGTGCAACACACATGGAAAGTGGGAAAGGTTAGGAGAAATAAAACATATCTCGTTTTTAACACCTGCTTTCATGTAGGTTTGTTTTTGGCCCAAAACACTGTCTACTATTGTTAGTGTATAGCATTTTGCGGTTGTGGTTGGTGGCATGGGAACGCCAGAGTACCCCCATGGAACCCACCTTGAAATGTGAAACAGTGCTTTGCGCTACCTTCAGGCAGCTTTCCAGCACAAAATAACATTTGCAATGGAAAGTAAATAAAAAATCTTGCACCGTTTTGAAACTCAGCGCAAAATCTGTTAATCTTGGCTTAAATATTTTCAATTTACAGTTGCCATTCCAATGTATACCATTTTAGTGAAAGTGTTCGACATTAAAATGGGTCGATTTACATTTACTATTCCCACTCAAATATAAATCATTTTTGGAAAGGTGTTGGACACGAAAAGTATAACATTTAAAATTCCCTCTCCAATCCAAACCAGTGCAGTATATTACTTTTTCAAAAAGGACTTCACAAACAATATAAACATCATAAACCATACAAATCTATAATTTATAAATTTGATGTTTACATTTATCTTACAAATATATATTTATTTTAATAATAAAAATTGAAATTAATACAATTACAAAAACACAAAATTGGAATACATTTGAAATAACTATACATAACATTTCAAAATAATTAAAATATGACAGTAAAAATGTCTTAGTTCATATAGGGCCTGATTACGTTGAAGGTCGGAAAGCCTCCAACCTCTTGTCAGAGGCTTTCCGACCTACATGGTAGATTTACATTCTGACCGCCATATTATAATGTTGGCGGTCAGAGTTTAAACCGGCTGGAGAAACCAACTGGGTTCTGACGGGCTCTTGGAGCCTGCCGGCCAGTCATAAAGGCCACATAATCCCTTTAGGAAGGCGTTTCTGCTTTCGGGATTATGATGGCACTTTCCAACAGCAGTTCCATGTCTGCCTTTCTGACATTGAACTGCTGTGAGAAAGTGTCCTTTGGGGCCCCTAGCACGGGCCTCTTCTCCCCTGGCCCTCTGGCTGAGGCCCTGGGGCACCTATGGTGCCACTTTCACATCTCTGCATCCTGTGGCAGGCACCGTGAGGGATGTGTAAAAACTCCCCTTCCTCAATGAGAGCTTGTGCTTAGGATAGTTTCCACCCGCAGCACAAGCCCCCATTGAGAATTTGGAGTTTGCGACCACACCATGTGGGTTGTATCGTGATAAGGTTTCCGGAATCGCCTACCAATGCTTGGTCAGTTCTCACACCGAAACAGTGTCGGGTGGACGAAAGTTCACCTGACATCGTAATAGGGGCAATAATGTTTAAAGAAAGCAGGATAAGATGTAAAATATTAAAGCTTCTCAAAATATAACATTTTCAAAATGATAATATAATACTTAAAACATTTTTAATATACAAATCCAATAAGATATGTAGCAAAAATATCCCCACCCTGCTAATATAAGCCTATAAAAAGGAACTAACACAAATATTTTAAATCACTGTATTTAAAATGTAACACTTAAAAACTCAACAACATAATCAGAACACGTAAAAAATTTCAATTAAACTCACAAATAAACAGTTATAAATATGTATTTAGTTTCAGTTTATTATGAGATTGAATTTTAAAACTAATCAACAAATACACACAAATCAAATATCATTGCAAATCAAGCGTCAGAATATATTAGCTTTGAATAAGAGAAATTACAAAATACATAGGGGCCGATTACAATGTCAGTGGGCCTGGCATCGACGTCCCATCGATGTTGGTCCCTCCGACATCTCTATCTGCGGTCAGACCATGGCATTACAATGCGGTGAGTCGGACTGCATTACCCCAGGGACAGACCAACAGCTTCCAACGGACTCAAGGAGCCCGTCAAGCGGTCTGGCTGATCAAATTCCCCTCAATGGTGGTAGTGCCTTCTCAGGCACCGCAGTGGGGATTACAACCCACCTTTCCGCCAACCATCTCACGTCAGTTCTTCTGACATCAGAAGGGTGGTGGGAAGGTTTTTGGGGAAACTTCATGTTTCTCCCTTTTTTAATTAAGAACATTCTGCCCTTGGTGGGTGAATGTTCTAATAGCCTTATAGGCCTTCTACATTGACTATACTGGTTGTTGAAGGCCCTCTCCCTCGTTATAGCTCAGGTTCAGGGCCTTTATCAACCAATATAGCTCTCGGCAGCGGGCTATAAGGCTACATTCTTTGTCTGAAACACTCTGTGTAAGTAAAAACTATGTTTCACTTAACATGTTCCTATCACTTCAGAAACTGAATGAAATGATGCACACACAGCTGGTAGCCACTGTGCTTTGAACGTATAACCAGGGGAGTGGTACATTAAATGCTGAACACATTCCGCTGCTGACAGTGAAAAGCTGCAGCCTGATAAGCAAGGGAGCCACATTGGAAATGTCAAGAGAAGCCCCTCTGCTGCCGTCAGTCCTCTCATACAATTATTCACGCCATAAGTGGATTGAAAAAATGGCTGTGTTGTTATGAAATTATAGGTTTCTATTCTCCCGAGCACTGGTGCAGAACAGGCACCGCCCTACTCCTATCACAGAGGACTACATGCGAATCAACTGCAGCTAAATTAGTGATCAGATGCCAACCAGTCTTGTAATTAGCTGTATACGACCTTAAAGGTTTACATGATGCAGAAATGATGCTTTGGCATATTATTCAATCCAGGTTTAAAGATATTGGGCCTGATTTAGAGTTTGAAGCACAGGGGCCTCTGTCACAAACTAGTCGGATATACCTCCCGCCGGATTACAAGTGCATGATATCCTATGGAACTTGTAAAATGGCGGAGGAGTTGTCATGATTGTACGAAAAGTATCCCACCTCCAAACTCTCACCCATGCCCTTTGCCATGCCGCCTGTAAGTTACAAGTCCAGGTCAAGAATCAATACTTTATAACAACAAAGATAGTCACAATGTTTCAGTTGTAAAGTTAGTGGGCTGTTATTAGACCAGAGGTAAAGAGTGATTGGAACAAGCTCTGTTTGGATCTGCATTCAAAGGGTGACTTTTGCTGTTTTATCCATGGGTGCAAACAGGGCACAGTTTTGATGTTAGCCCCCCTGTGATTGGCTGGTTTGCTTCTCCTAAACCAGCCATCATGAAATAGATGTTTTTCAGTAGGGAAGGGGATCAGCAGTCATTCCCATCCAAGGGCAGTGGACAACTGTTGCAAACTAAGCACAAGAAATCTAGGGGGCATATTACCAACAACTAGCGATAATTTTTGTCTCTAACTTGTTTAGAGACAAAAATTATCGCCGCACATCGGCGATTTTTAACGCAGATAAACCTTGCTATTATCAAGGTTTATCGCAAATGCGATAAAAAACGGCCGCAATGCATGAATATCGCTGAAAAGTCAGCGATATTCATGAATTATCGAGCAAATGCTCTTAGCCATGTTATCCACCTCCCATTGGATAACATGGCTAAGAACTGCTCAGGGCAGGTGTTAGCTTTTGGAGATATTCGCGCTTAGTGCGAATATCTCCAAAAGTTGGTAATAGGAGATAGCAATGTTAGGGACTGTTTCCAGTAGCTAACATCTTGGCACGCCCACTTTGCATGTCATTAGTGATAAATATCACTGACATGCAAAGCGGGGCCCAAGATGGTCGCTATCTCCTATTAGCTGTCACTAACTGGTGTTAGCGACAGCTTGGTAATAGGGAGATAATTTTATCTCCGCTTTCTTGGCTTTTAAAGCCAAAAAAGCGGAGATAAACCCCCTTGATAATATTCCCCTAGGTTTTCACTTTTAGTTGGGAAACCTGGAAACATAAAGGCACACAGAGAGCGAGCCCCTTCTCCATTCTGTACCTTGGAGCACCCAATGAGACCGGTAGGACAGATGGACCCACACTGTAGTGTGAGAACAGTGAAGACCCAGGACTGCCCAGATGCTCCTGACCATGTGTTGTGTCAGAAATCAGGCCTGGAAGGGTACAGAGGCTTTTGGTGCAGGAGCCCAGAGCAGTCGAGTGGAGGAAGGGCCCCCATCCTGCACCAATACCAGAACCGAAGAGAGGCGCCTCAGACCCTCTGATTCATGCAGCAGCGAAACAATAGACCAGAAGAGGTGGAGCGCCCCTTGTGCTGCAGTGAAGGGAAGGCACAGACTTTTAGCCAAGCATGTTACCATCACAGAAGACTGTAACCAGCAACTGAATGAGCCAATGCAAGCGAGTGCAGGGACCTCAGTCAAAGGATGGCCAAATGGTAGCCCTGGAGGAATGACCTAAGGAAACGTTTGGGATACCCTTGCTCAGCTAAAGCACACTGAGGCGTACCGGCCCTGAGGCATACCGGCTCTGAGGCGTACCAGCCTTGAGGTGTACTAGCCCTGAGGCGGACCGGCTCTGAGGCGTACCACCCCTGAGGCGTACCAGCCCTGAGAAGTACCAGCCCTGAGGCGTACCAGCCCTGAAGCGTACTAGCCCTGAGGCGTCCCAGCCCTGAGACGTACCAACACTGAGGCGTACCAGCCTTGAGGCGTACCGGCCCTGAGGCATACCGGCCCTGAGGCGTACCGGCCCTGAGGCGTACCAGCCCTGAGGCGTACCGGCTCTGAGGCATACCAGCCTTGAGGTGTACTAGCCCTGAGGCCTACCGGCTCTGAGGCGTACCAGCCCTGAGGCGTAGCGGCCCTGAGGTGTACCAGCCATGATGCGTACTGGCCCTGAGGCGTACCAGCACTGAGGAGTACCAGCCCTGAGGCGTACCAGCCCTGAAGCGTACTAGCCCTGAGGCGTACCAGCCCTGAGGCGTACCAGCCCTGAGGCGTACCAACACTGAGGCTGTAATGGCCGGATTTTCCGCTTAGATGGGATCAGCCCCCAGGGGCCCCTATAACCCAGCCAAAACGTACTCACCTCCCTCCTTAGAACGTATTCACAATGAGTATGGATAGATATATATATATAGGTATATACAGGTCGCATCTAAGGATGGGGAATAGCAATACACATGCATAGATTTTCTACAATGTCTTATTCACATCAGTTGGTCTCGCGGCCACCCCGACCCAGACCGGTCTACCCTAGGGCAGATATGACACACAATCCGGTGCGTCTACACATGGGCCTGCAGAACCCAATGCTCCCCTTTCCAAACGATCCACAATCCGGTAGATCTACACGCCAGTATCCTCCCTGACGGTCTCACTTATACAAGCCACAATCCTGTGGGTATCCACGCTGGTATCCTACCCAACGTTCTCACTAACGCCGCATATCAACGACGACCACATTCCTATGAGCAATTATCGGGACAATGTCTCAGTTATCTACTTGGGATAAAACTATAATAATGACTTTTAATATGGTTCCCAAATTATATGATGTACCTCCTATTCTTGGCATCAAAGGTCCACTCACTCCCTCTTTGTTCGATCACTATTTACCTGATCGGGATTTCACATCCGTTCACATAAACAACTTTCGACTAGGAGGTCCATTTACCAAGATTGAACAGGAACACAAGGCACACGTTCGTTCTATAAGAACTAGGGTATTTATTAACAATAAACACATATCACATTACTATGCAACATAATTTCTGTAAAGAAAAGGTAAAGATTAGAATGCGCGCTAATTGGGAAAAGGGCGGAGATCACCTTGTTAACATGAAGTCTGGGCTCGGCAGTCATCTAGGTTCCCTTCTCGTCTCTGTGTCCTGGCTCGCCTCGCAGTCACGCCCCAGCCGTCACAAGTACACGTCTGCACCGCTAGGCTCAACCTCGTCTGCTTCCCTCCAGGCCACCGGAACCTTGCTGGTTATTAGCTACCGTCTCTCTCTCTCTCTCTCTGTGCCAGTGCGCTCCGCGCTAATTCTCCTTCAATCTTTCTCAGAGAGTTTCGGTCTTAAATCTTTCTCGGACTTCAAAGATGGCGACTGTCCGCCATGAAATAATTAATGGCAGAGATGCTAACGGCTAGATGCCGCCTACGGACTGACTAACAACTGACTAACACCTTCGCTAATATCAAAGCCCTTTCCTTCATGGAAAGTTACGGCCAGCCACCTGCCGCCCACCAAATTCTTGTACCTCCCCGTACCAAGGACACGTTCCCAGCCGGCCGGCCTGAAGTTGTGTCTTCGGAGTGGAGAAAAATACATTCCTTCGATAAGGGCCAGCCTGAGCCGGTTCTCTCCAAGCGAACAACAGCTTGAAACTAAAACACTACACTTGACCTAGACAGCCTTCTCGAGCTACCAGGCAGAAAGCAAAATGGAGTCTGTCTCGTTTAAGGCCTACAGGGCCCGCAATATGCGTAACTCCATGGAAAATATCCTAACACGTTAGCAAATGGGCAAATCATGATTAATACTTATGTATCTATCCCCTAACTTAAATTCATAAGCCCTACATTAAGGAAAGTGACACGAAAATGCTCTAATATATGGAAGGCAGGGGTCCTGTCTATAGTCCTAATCCCTATGCTATGGGGGTGATAGGCTGGAGTCACTCTCCATCATTCTCCCTCTCAAAAGAGCCAGAAAAGGGCAGCCATTACAGAGGCGTACCAGCTCTGAGGAGTACCGGCCCTGAGGCGTACCAGCCCTGAGGTGTACCAGCACTGAGGCGTACCAACCCTTAGGCGTACAGGCCTTGAGGCGTACCAGCACTGAGGAGTACCATATCTGAGGCGTACCAGCCCTGAGGCGTACCGGCCCTGAGGCGTACCAGCACTGAGGCGTACCAGCACTGAGGAGTACCAACCCTGAGGCGTACCAGCACTGAGGCGTTCTGGCCCTAAATAGACATGAAAGAGAATAAAGTTTGAATCACAAGTGGGAGTCAAGTGTTGTAGCTCTCATTATGTTGTAGTTGTAGGTATACTAAGTTTGTTAGTTATGTATTGATCTATGTGTTTTTTGCTATTCCCTATTCTATTTGAATGTTTATTGGGTTTATCTGTCGTGTGGTTAAGGTTTTTGAGTTTCTTGACTCACATTCTTTGGGGGATGTCTTCCTTTTTTCAAGTAAATTAGAATGTTTGAGTTTTTCCCTGGAATGTGTTTTGTAATTTTCATTTCTCAGGTTTTGGCTGGTGCCGATGGAGTGCTATTACTTTTTTTAGATTTATTTTTATCCTCGATATTGTTGCATATTTGAGAGGTAGTTTTTTTCCAATATGTTAAGGACTTTTGCTTTGTGTGTTATTATGTTATTATTTAGTTTATTTGTAAAGTATGGGATATGTTATTGTGTTGTATTAGGTATGATTTATTGGCAACATTGTTTTCACCCCTGTATATTTCACATTGCGTTTTATAATATGGGCCAGATTTATCAATATTTCATGCAACATAATGAAGCAAGACAACTTGCAGCGCTGTGTGAAAGGAAGACGGCAGGAATGCGCCATATTTGTCAATACATGTTGTATTCTGTCTATTCTGTCTATCTGCCTTCAGTGGCACACAATCGCCTAGTGCCAAAGCAGGCACGCTGACGCCATGGTGCAAGCACCCTCCACAAAAACAATCTTCAGAGGCTTTTCTTCATTCTAAACATGCTGCATGACTCAATTGCCATGCGGGGTGGCTTTGCTTGGCTTCATAAATCTGATTCAGAGCCCTGTGTGATGCATGTACCGCTTTACGTGGTGCAAACGTGACACAGGGATCTCACAATAACCCCCTTATGCTCCAACCATGAAACGAGTTTGAAGGTAGATCAACTCAAAGCAGCAACTTGCCCTGCCTTTCGTTGCTGCAGCCTTACCAAGCACTGCAAGGGCAGCAGAAAACAATGATAATATGGCCCTATGTGTTGTGGTTGCTAGAGTTGGTATTTGAAATATTTAATATTTATGTATGTATCACTTTTTATTTGAGTAAAATTTACAGTACAGTCTGAATAAATAACAATCATACTTATTTTAAATATAATATTAAATTGTAAAAAATATAGTAATATAAAAAGATGAGTAAATTGTTTTTCTTTTAAGCTTGTTTACGGTTGCATCGGAGTGTTTTTTGTTTGAATGAGGTAGTTTAGAGTAATGCTCTTGCCACGGAGTGTATGTATAGTAGGCCTTGACTATTAGAAAAGAGTTTGACCCAATATTATAACATTTGATGTGAGACTTTCGGTTTTAGTTGGGATATTGATTGCTCATTTGTAGTTCTTGATAGCATTGCACCTATTTTAAGTTTCTTAAACTTTATATAACATAGGGTGGCTTTATTCTAAAGTTTCTTGAAAGGAATTGTGACACCCTTCCACTGTATTATTGGCTTTGGCTTGCTGTGCTATAGCATTGTCATAAATGTTCCAGGCTTGTATATAATGCTTGGGTTGGCATCTGCAACCATAACAGTGCAGTCGGCCCACCCAGGTATCTTCAAAGTAGTTCCTTAGGTGGGTTAATTTTTGTTCACGTCTTTGATAGTAACATTATTCTGTTAATAGGTCTATCGTTTTGCTACTTCAGTTGCAGGGACGAATATCAGGGCAATTCATTGTTTAATTTCATGGGCAAATTTGGCAATTGTATAGTATTCTACACTTAGGGCCTTATTACGATAGCAGACGGACCGCCACCGAATGGACAGACAGTCGCAATTTGATACATACAGACAGACCGTCAGCTGTCAAGAGAAAGACCACCAGCTCTAACAGGATGTAGGATCCTGTTGAGGTCGCAGTTGGAATTGTATCACTTGCATGGAGGTGGGGCCTGCACAGGCACTGCCATAGGGATTTCAGGGTTATCAAGGTCTGAATTACCAACGTGTTTGCTGAAAGTGACAGAAAGTGTAGAAATATTCTCAAAGAACATTACACTCCAACTCACATTCCAGCTACTGATCTAATTTGTCATCAAATTTAACCAAAGGTTCTTTCCTGAGCCTCCATGCCAGCCTGTGGGAGGTGCGTCATCAGGCCAAAAGGTTTTCCACTATTCAGGTGCGGTATTGCCAACAATAAATTTCAGTTTTGTCAGCATTACACTGGAGCTGGTGAAAAGCCTTCCACTGGAAGATGGAGGACAAACAAGTTTTAATCTGAGACCCTGATAAATCTTCTCCCTGGATTTTCATGTGAAGATTGTGGTTAGCTGTTCACACCATTCTATAGAAGAATGGTGGGTCCTTACACTCGCCGTTGGTGACATAATATTTTTGACAATAGGAAAAAATGTCTTTAGATTTATTCTTTGTGTTCTTAATTTTGATTGCCCAGAAGACTTGTTTGGCTACTCATATTTCCACATTATATTTCTTGAGGGCTAGTTTATAAATTTCTTTAGCATCTGCATTAAACCCTTTCTCCAATACCTTTCTAAAATGTTACAACTTTTTTCTCATCCTTAAGGTTGTCTGAGAACCATGGACAAGATGGCCTACTTCTGCTAGTTCTGCCGGGGAACGATGGAGCCACTTTATCAATGGCACCTCTGATCCAATCATCAAGCAACTCTACTAATTCCCTTTTGTGAATACCAAAAGTCATAAAGTTAGGGTTTTTCTCAGTTTAGTAGCAGTAAGGTTAGGAATCATAACTTTACTACTACTAAATCCCTTTTGTGAATACCGAAAGTTGTAAAATTAGGA
Source organism: Lissotriton vulgaris (assembly GCF_964263255.1). Classification (NCBI taxonomy): domain Eukaryota; kingdom Metazoa; phylum Chordata; class Amphibia; order Caudata; family Salamandridae; genus Lissotriton; species Lissotriton vulgaris. Next base: position 810,382,676 of record NC_141700.1, read on the forward strand.
TTTTGTCTCAGATTACTTTTGTGAATTGGGCCCAGTATTGTTTACTAGATAATTATCTACACATTTGTAAAACAATTCTGTACATTGTGCTAAACATTTTTTGGTACTTTTTAGAAATATGTATTTGTTTGTTAATTTAGATGGTTTTTGCTGAAGGCATCGCTCCTTAACTGTTAGAGAAAATTGTAGTATTAGTTTAATGTTTAATGATTAAGTTAGTTCTATTTTTAAGACTTTCTAATCTTAGTTTTAAAATAGAAGTTGTAAGTTGAGCATGTATTAATATTTTATTTTATTTTACTTACTTTGTATTTGTGTTGTGGTGTTTGATTTTAAAATATGCTACCAACTTTATTTTCACTGCTGTTTTGCATTCAGTTTGGATTCATTCTAATACTTACCTATATTTGAGGAACATGAAAAGAAATAGATGTAATATATAGAAGAATAAGAATCTCCAGCACACGTCAGGACAATAACAAGCAAGTAATAACTGTGATATGTACACAGTAAGTACAGAAAAGGTCGTACAATTTCGTTTTCTGTTTTCTCTTCAATATTTGTTCTTGATAAGCAGCCAACACGTGTTTCGTTGCTAACAAGGGAAATGGTCCCACGACTTTTTCTAGGCTGTATAGACAGAAACTAACCCATCCATGGAAACACCTTCGCTTATGGTGTACAGTCATGAACACCTATATAGCATAAGTGTATCTACAGTACACAAGTCCCAAGTGGGACAGACCAATGTGTACATGTACAGGGATCGCATGCCAAACCCACGCAGAGTAGAGTGAAAACACACTAAATCCAGTCCCAATAGTGTAAACATTACTAGCCACAAAGTGGATACTGCATGGTGATGGAGGAAAATGATATTGACAAATTGAAAGAAACACAGTACACACCTTAATATAATAAAGGAACGCGTGACTCTGCAATCCACTTGTGTTTCAGCTTCCTGAAGTGCAAGATTTTTGTGAAACTGTTTATTGACCATGTGTGTGTTTCTGTAGTCTTTTATAATTAATTTAGAGTTGTAATTGGCTAACTGTTTTAAATGTATTTGTATTTCTTGGTTTCTTAGCTGATTCAATTTGTTTACTTTATTTGGTGAATGCTACTTAGTTTTTGTTTGGTTGTCAGCACGGGACACTGAACATATAAACCCTCGTCCTTCTTCCTTATTCATATCTGAGTTTGCTTCCAGAGTTGTGAACATCCTGTTCTGCCACACGCAGCAGGTTGAAGCTACATTACTTATTTCCCTGTCTGATGTTCCGTCTACACATCCAACGAGGCGGTGAGTAATGACCTAGGTTCCCTGCTGCTTGTTATCCACAACACGCCTGGTGAGCGTACATGTATTGGGAGAAGCACTGGAGCACTTTCATCTCTGTTGGCAAGAAGCGTGGAAGCACGTGGTATGAACTTTCTAAATACAGGCTGGAGTGTTTTCATTGGTGCAATTCAGCTAAAGCCTGGAGAGATGGTTTTGGTTTATTAGTAATGTTCATGGAACACAAATCTTTGATTTATTCATCGGTGACATCATAACTGACTGATCCTTAGAGGAGGTCCAAGGATCCATGCCCTTCGCTCCTCTCTCCACCTACTCTATCAACGTATACTGAGTACTCTTCCCCAGGTACATCTAGCGACCAGGGGTCGGTAGAGGCACACATGCGCATGCTATATCTTGCTGGTCCTGACTCTGTTCTCTTGTTTGAGGCGGAACCACAGACAAACATATTCAAAATACCCCAGGATCTCTCTCCTGGACACCAGCCTTCTTCCCTGTTTTCGTTAACACACCTATGCAGGAAGGAGGAGAGAGATGGTGGCGTTGGTTCATAGGGCCACTGCGAGATCATTTCCTGTCTTGAATGGTAAGGCTTGTGGAGGTCTGCAGTCAACCCCCCAGACTTTTTCCAAAGGGTGTTTTAATACAGAGTCCCCAAATGATAGCCTTGACTGCATCCCACTTGTTGTTAAAGTGAGAGGCCTTAACCTCATTGTATTGAAAATAGAGATCTGTACACTCACCCACTGAAGACCTAAAAGGGGGATCCAGCAAAGCTTTACACTGGAGCCTCCAAGTGGATACCAGCGGCAGCACGCGCCCCCAGTGCAGCTTGAGCTTGAGTAGCAGGGGTTATGATCGGAATCAGCGTAATATGAATACTCTGCACCGCTCACTGTTGTGCAACCCCCATAGCCTCGACTACTGACGGAACATGTAAGATACTATTCTGCAGGACGCGGCATGCAGCATTGGGAGTGATCGCCCTTCATCACTATTGCATATTACATTGTTGTCTCTTCCACAAAGACTCAGAACGTTCAATGCTCTAATGAGATGCAGTGTTAGTGCATCTCAGAATTGCAATTGCCCTGTATTTGGGACATATACACTAGTAATAGTCATGCGTCTACTCTTATATATCTTTCATCACCAGCTATAACTAAGAGATGTATCTTTCATGGCACTCCTGGGCTATCCATACTAATGCTAAACAGGTGGCGGCCAAAGATAGGGTACTCTCTTCATTGACACAACTATTGTTACCCTGTTTATTTGCTTCAGAGAGTGGGATATGTGTTTCCTTAATACGGCTAATTTGTATCTTCCTCTGCCTAGAAAAAGCATGAATTCTGTAACATTTCATAGATGAGCCCTCCCCTCTCACATTCCACGTAAAAAAATAATATTTGTTGGTCATACCGAGGGCCACTGAAATTCTGCCATTCTGCGGCTGCAGTCTCTTTCGCATAATTATAGATTTGCTGCATTTGTTACATAATCCATCATGTGCTTCATAGCCTGCACATTTTAACAAATGGATCAAAAGTTACTAAAAACGTTGTGATGTGTTCATGTGGAGTGGAAAGGCCATTTCAAAAGTTAACTAGTGATCCGTTAGTTACTTATTTGAGTATTTAGTTGTAAAACTGGTACTAACGAGGTGAAATCATTGCCTTTTCATGACACATAATTTAGTAAACCCTGCCACATAATTTGGTGCATCCCTGCTGCATAATTCCAGTGGCCCTGGTAATACTGGTATCCATATCTAAAGTGAGCTATCCAAACGACAGATGTGGCATCCTTGTTTGTAATAAATGTTTTTCTTATCTGCGCACTCCCTAATGTAATACTAATATACTGTTCATATAATATTTGTACACTGTTTGTGTGCTGCTTGGTTGTAAGGCAGCCAGCCCAAAGTAACAATCAACCTCTGGTGGAAAATTCCACTAGTTTACCAAGCGCACTCCTATATGTTTAAAGTATAATGTTGTATTCTCTGCACTTATGTTTCTCTGTATCTCTTTAAGCCCTGCATTCTATTTTCCCTGATGTCATCTTCTCCTGTGTTCTGCCTTGTCAGTTAGCTCCCTGCTTTCTGATGGGAACACCAGTTATTCTCTGTGGTGCTTAATAAACACTTATTAAGCTGTACATCTGTCTACTAGCTTCATTTACAACACATGGCGACGATGAGCAGAAGGAGCTGAACAACCACAGAGGGAGGAGAACTCCACTGGTGAAAAGAACCACGCAGATTTTTGAAGAAAAGGAAAAAAACTTACCCATCTCAAAGAACCACGCAAGTTCTGAAGAAAAGAAGAACCTTTTATTCATGTCAAAAGTACTGTAATAGAAATTTCCTTGCCACTTTGAAGACAAGAAATATCACGCTGTGAACAGAAGCCTGCAAGGTTCCCAAAACAACTGGTGAGTTTGGGAGAACATTTGCCTGTTTACACCTTGTATCGAATTGTGACTCTGTTCGTGTTGGGATTGTAAAGAAGCGCACCTATTCGTGTTGAGATGTATAGAGGTGCACCCTGCTAAGGGAATTGTATTCCATGCTGTATTTGGGAAAAACTCCGCAGCAAAAAGAAATTTCTGTGCACGTTTTTGAAATTGAGGAAAGCGGGTGCGCAGCTTCTGCAAGGAAAACGGAACGATTTGTGTTGTATCCGTGTTATTCTGTGAACATTTGGCTTTTCCCTCGAGTTAACCAGCATCAAAGGTACAAACAGAGACAACGCATAGGCTGCATCTTTTAAAAAGGCTTGCTCGAGCAGAGAGACACACGATTAGACTCACCGTTCGATTCCAGTGTCATTGTTTTCTTTTCACGGAGCCGTCTACCCAGCGTCAGGAAAGAAGCACTCCGACAAGAAGGGAACAAGCGTCATAGACGGAGGTGACGTACTAGCAGTGACGCGACTGCGCAACGTAACGTACGTGGCGGCCATCTTAAAGCTCATTTGGTATCTAAGCAACCGACACCGCAACACATCGCAAGTAATAAACTTGGCACCGAAAAGAAACAGATGATTCAAATGGCATATCGAGTGACTGGAAAAGACATCTAATAACGGATACGAGTCTCCGCAGAAGAATTAAAGGGTGAGAGAATCATTTACAAATGGTATTTGTTTGTTTTTAGGACTCAAAGCAGCGTACATTGAAAGGTCACTACTAAAACATTTTCTATATTGAGAGAGTTGAAAAAGAGTGGGGAAGCACATTTTGCACGTTTAATGAGGAAAAGTTGACATTTTAACTGAGTGTGACTATCTCTCAATTGAGCTTGACGATCTCTGTGTCAAAGGGATTAGTGCTCCTTTAAAGAATTTTGAAATGGAAAATCTGAATGTCATTTCACCTCCATTGTTCCTACAAACTACCGGAGATCCACCCATCGAGTGGGATGAATGGATAGACATTTTTGAGAACTATATCGAGGCACTCGATGGAAAAGACTTCAGTGCAATTAGAAAAAAAGCCCTCTTATTAAGTGCATTAGGCAAAGAAGGACAACATTCTTTTAAATATCTTCCGGTAGCAGTAAACCAAGATGGTAGGGCAATAACCAATGTATACACAGAAGCCAAAGCTCGGATGAAAAAACAATACGCAAAAGAAGTAAATATTGTCATGGCAAGGCACAAATTTTACACCCAACCCCAAAGGAATGAGGAATCAGTAGATCAATTTGTGGCCAGGTTACGCGAGCTGTCAATTAAATGTAATTTTGGAGAGATAAGAGACAAAATGATAAGAGACCAGCTGATAGTACAATGCCGGAACAAAAAGATGCAGGAAAAACTGTGGGCGGCAAAAAATCCTACCCTACAAATGGCCATTGATATAGCAAAAGTGGTCAAGGAATCGAACGCATGCATGAAAGAGATGGAAAGGAAAGATAACACAAAGGAAAATGTTCAAGGGAATGGAGTTTCTTGTGTTGATCATGATGAGGTTGCTGTTGTGAATAAGAAGAGTGTAGATCAGGGAGGAAATAGTCAGAGGAGATTTAACAATGCGTTCTCAGGCATTGACAGGAATAGATTTCAAGGAAGAATGTGTAGTAGGTGTGGGAGTACTTTTCACAGTTCGGACTTCAGGAGATGCTTTGCAATTGATAAGATGTGTAGGAAGTGTGGGAGGAAAGGACATTTTGCAAAGATGTGTAGGGGTGCAAACGTTGATAAAGTAGCTGTTATTGGGAACAGGGAAGAAGTAAGAGATATCGTTAGTATTGAGGGTGCCAACAAAATATTGTGTCTAGGTGGGGATGGCGTGAATGAAGGCGAGCCTGGAAGAAGATTCAGACCAAAAGCTCTGTTCTTTATTGATAAAATTGAGGTCCAGCTAATGGTTGATCCTGGATCCTTATGGACTATTATTCCCAAGGACATGTATTTAGCAAATTGGAAGGATGTGCAGCTATCTGCTAGTGACATTAATGCCTGTGGTTATCAGGGTGAAAGTATAGATGTGATTGGGTTTATGGTATGTGTAATATCATTCAAGGATCGCTCAGCTGAAGGAAAGGTGTATGTAGCCAAATCTGGTCCTGCAATTTTAGGATGGGGGCAACAGTATGACCTAGGAATAATAATAAATCCTAGAGCAGCACAACAGGTGATGGTGGTAGATAGTATAACTACAGATTCGATAGTTGAAGGGATGAATGGTCTGTTTGATGAGCATATAGGAGAGTTGAGGGGTTATGTGCATAAAATTGTTCTGCGTGATGATGCCATACCTATGCAACACAGGGTGAGAAAGGTCCCATTCATTGCACGCGAGGAGGTTAAGAAGATGCTGAAAGAGATGCTGGACCAGGGTGTGATAGAGCAGATCGAAACGTCACCCTGGATTTCCCCCGTAGTTATTACGACCAAATCCGATGGAAAATTTCGTTTTTGTGTGGACCTTCGCACCCTGAACCAAAACATAGTAGTAGACAACTTCCCCTTACCGAACATCAATGAGTTGGTCCTATCACTCAAAGGTGGAAAGTATTTTTCTAAGTTGGACCTCCGCAGCGCCTATCATCAAAGTAAACTACACCAAGACTCGAAAGCAATGACAGCGTTCATAACAACTGAGGGAATATACCAATTTACGCGAATGCCTTTTGGACTCGCCGCTGCAGCTGGGGTATTTCAAAGGATGATGGGTGCTGTGCTGAAGGGTGTGAACAATGTAGTATATTTTCGGAACGATGTTCTAATATTTGGAGCGACTGTTGAAGAACACAATGTGATTCTGAAGACTGTTTTGGAGAGGATGGAACAGGCAGGACTGACTCTTAAGAAAGAGAAATGTAAATTTGCAGTGGAGGAGGTTGAATATCTGGGATATACCTTGTCTATTGACGGGGTAAAACCCAAGAGAGACTTATTGGACTCCATTAGAAATGCACCATCTCCATGCGATAAAGATCAATTGAGGTCTTTTCTCGGCCTCATTGAGTACTACGCTAAGTTTGTAAGGGATTTTGCAGAGAAAACTGAAAAGATCAAGCTGCTGTTGAGGAATGGATGCAAGTTTGTGTGGGGCGTGGAACAAGACGAGTGTTTTAAAAGAATCAAGGTGGAAATTTGCGAGGCAGGCATTTTGACACCGTTCGACACCAACCGCAAGTCAGTTTTGACAGTGGACGCGAGTGCTGTGGGTGTTGGGGCGGTTCTGGCTCAAGTACACGAATCTGGTCTTAAAACGGTAGCGTTTGCCTCAAGGACACTCACTACAGCTGAAAGGAATTACTCTATTATCAAGCGTGAGGCTCTAGCCGCAGCATGGGGTTGCGAGTATTATAGGATGTACCTGTGGGGGTTCAAGTTCACGTTATTGACAGATCACAAACCCTTAGTTAAAATACTTTCGCCTGGCGGCGCTGGCAAGGGTTCTGCAAGGTTAGCTAGACTCGCTGCTAGGATCCAAGAGTATTTGTACACTGTGGAGTATATTCCCGGTTGGAGGAATTGCCAAGCGGATGGACTCTCTAGACTTCCGCTACCTTGGGAGAGGGTGGACAAGTTAGGAGTGGAATCTCTCAACTCAGAGGGTTCTGTGGCTGCTGTGGATGAAGTTGTGGATATGTGTGCTGGGGCAATTAGTAGGAGTTTGTGGAATACATCCATGGCTAAAGATGTGGTGTTGTGTGAGCTCAAAGACCTGATTGCAAAGGGTCCAAGGAGAGAGAGTTGCTTATCTCCTGCACTTCGCCCTTATTTAAAGGTTCTGGAACAATTGTCTGTCTTGGACAAAGATGGGTTCATGATTTTAATGGATGACAAATTCATTCCTCCACAAGAAGTGCGTTTTACTTTATTCAAGTTAGCCCATGAGGGTCACCTGGGGCAGTCCCTTACTAAGAGGAGAGTCAGAGAAAATTTTTGGTGGCCCGGAATGGACTCCGAAATTTCTCAGTGGGTAGAGAGATGTTCCGATTGCTTGGAAAGCGAGAAGAGACTTAAAGTGGGTAGCCATACTGGTTGTGGCTCAATAGTAGATCCCGGGTGTCCATGGCACACCATATGTCTTGATTTTATTGGCCCTTTCTACCAGTTGAGTCATGATATGAGGTTTGGGTTAGTAGTGGTTGATGTCTCTTCCAAGTGGTTAGTAGTCAAATTCATGAAGGAGATCACCACGAACAGCACCATTGCTGTGCTGAGTGAGATCTTTAGAGAGGAAGGTTTTCCCACAAGGATCATTACCGATAATGGGACGCAGCTCACCTCCCTGGAGATGACTAATTTCTTGGGAAGGTGCGGCATTGCACACTCAAGGACCTCACTTTACAACCCCCAGGGGAATGGCATAGTCGAGAGGGCCAACCGCATGGTTAAAGGTGCCATCCAAATGGCGATTTCCTCTAGGATGGATGTGAGGACTTTGGTTAATGACCTGGTTTGGGCCTACAGGACTACCGAAAATAGTGTGACCGGTTTAGTTCCGTTTTCTGTCATGAGGGGACGTTCAGCGGGCACTAAGCTGGTTGCTGCATGGATGAAAGAGCATCTGAATGCTGACCTTCCTGTTGGTCCTGGTGAGCCTGTCACCGTGTCTGAACCAGATGGAGCGTGTAAAATTGCTGTGAATGATTGGGTGAAAGTCAAACCGGGTCGAGTGGGTGCTGGATTGACGAAGTTCAGGGGACCATTTAAGGTCAAGTCTGTCCATAAAAGATTTGTCACTCTATTTAACGGTGAGAGTTGGAACTTGAGGCGTGTGGCACTGTATAAAAAAGCTGAGCAAGAACTGACGAGAACCAATGAGTCTAGTGCCAGTAGTACCAATGGGTCTTTTGCTTGTAGAACTCAGAGAGTGAGAAGACCTCCAGGTTATTTACGTGATTTTGTTTGTAAGTAAGGTCTCTCTCTGTAACGAAGAGCATGTACTTAGTATGTTTTTTTTTATAAGATTTACTTTCCTTTGTTTTTCTTTCTTTGTTCTCCATATGAAGGGAAGAGGATATGTTGTATTCTCTGCACTTATGTTTCTCTGTATCTCTTTAAGCCCTGCATTCTATTTTCCCTGATGTCATCTTCTCCTGTGTTCTGCCTTGTCAGTTAGCTCCCTGCTTTCTGATGGGAACACCAGTTATTCTCTGTGGTGCGTAATAAACACTTATTAAGCTGTACATCTGTCTACTAGCTTCATTTACAACATATAACCAATGTGAACAATTGATAACCTATAATATTTCAATGTTATCACTCGAAGAGAAAATTCAAAGAAAGAAATTCTTTTTCAAAACGTAGCTTTATATAATCTTTTGCTTGTAAATCTTGTTCATTTCAACATATTCATTTTGAAATCAATACACAATCTGAAAATTAACAAGTAGATGTCATCACATTATAAATTTGTTGTAATAACTCTGATGTTGAAAAACTTTTTGATGAAGGTGAAGACATAGTTGAGAAATAGGCCCAATGCATTTCGGGGTGTTCCCTTCTTCAGGGGCACTGTAAGAATGAGACAACGTATCAATAATCCGTGTTAACATTTCATTTGTTTACAAAGAACTACAACTAACATCTCATTAAATAATTTGCAAAGGCAGTTCATGAAAAACACTGAAGCTAGATAAATGTGTTCTGGCATCTAATTTGAACAGTTGATTACATGAGTGATATAAACATCGGACAATTGATCCAGGTCAAAAAATAGAAAGAGAAAAGAGGTAAAAAATAAACTGGAGAAAACTTCTCTACCGCTATCAATGTGTCTTGCGTTACAGTGTTAATTTACAAAATTCTGGGCGCAACAAGGGATAAACTCGATGTTGATGGTAAGTGTGCCACCATACTGCGTATGTTGTAGGGGCAAAAATAGTAACGAAGGTACTCACATCTCAACTCCTCAATGTCATTTATCAGAATTCAAGTGCTCCAACATGTAAAGTTGATAAATCTCAATCTCTCAGCGGAGAACGAAAACGACAAGATATATATGTATCACAACCTAGAAATCAATTTTTCAGAAGCCTGATGGGGAATCTATTCCTCTGAGTGTTCACTTACTTGATACTAAGTAGCTGTGACTGAAAGAAATAAGTCTAAGTAGAAAGACAATAATCGCTCGTGCGTGAGCACCGAAGCCATCTGTGCTCGAGCACGTACCGGCACCTGCGAGGAATGCTTCTTGATATTTCACTATCTAAGATGCAAAAAAGCAAGAGTATATTAGAAAATTCCTGTCTTGCCAGCAAAATTGATATTCTCAAAAAATTCATGACTCAGTAAAGGACTGGAAAATTACTACTCCACACGTATCAACAACAGCGTTCTTGAATACTGTTTGAACTTAACCAATACTATAACACATCTTAATTGCATGCATTAACACTAGCCACTGTCAAAAATAAACCGAGCCACCTTCTTATGCTACTAAGAGAATCTGATCTCCACATATCTCAGTGACCAATGGAACTGCTCTTCCCTCTTTGCACACTGAATCTGTCAAACTTAAACACTGGCACTGTATAGAGTGCTGTAACCCCCTTTATATATATAAGCTCACCAAAGTTGCGTTATCCTCTCCATTAAGAATCTGGGCTTCTTAGTTACTATCTGCAAAGAAAGCAAGTCTACTAGTAAAATTCTAAGATTACACGCGCTCTATGCCTATACTAGCTCAACCAGACATAGACTCACCTCTAACTGTTCAAAATGACGCCGTTGTGCTTCCAAACTCTACCACGAACTAAACTTCTGACAGCATGTTGCGGTGTTATATACCCACATTTGTTTGGTCGACAGTGAAACAGGACTGCTAGAGTTGTGTACTCGTGACCTCCCACCTTGGAGCCATGGACAGAGTAATAGGACTAGAAAACATCATCCATCCCACCTAAGAGCCATGGACAGAGTAATAGGACTGGAAAACATCATCCATCTTGGAATGGTAAAACGTCGACTAACTTGTGCCCATAGTGGTTGAATATACATTGCAACTAAACTATGTGCTATGATACGTTGATTCGCGGAAACAGTGTGAGGAACAGAAATTTCTCATATCAAAGTGGTGAGCGTTTGGATCTCATTACGTTGACCCTAAACTGCAGCTCAGATCGTTTTTTGTTAGTTCCATAAGCTGAGAAGCAAGATCCAATAAGGAAGTTATGGTGAGAAATGAACAAAAAAAGAGAAAATGAGAGAAAATTCGCTAATTACAAGAATTGTACTTGGGCATTCAGGATTGCTAGTGTACCGCCCTCTACACGTCCATACACGAGGGACCACAGTGCACTCTGCACCGGGGTCTTTGATGCAGACGCTGGAACAGTTACCTATCATCGGAAGAGGGACTAATAGCTTGTATCACCTGGTCACAATTTATTTGATGTTTAATTTTCATATCACACAGGTTTTTTTGTTCTGTCTGTGTATCTTTGTATCCTTTCAGACTATCATCATTGGGGACATGTCCACCTGGACACATGTTTTTGTTCACAATTTCTGCATCTGTAGTAAGTCACAGTTGTCATGTGTCTGAAATAGGAGTCACCCAGCATCGTACTCTGCTCCACCGACATGAGGTCTACAATCCTGAATCCCTTCCTTGCTCACAGCACGTACTCCTCTTCGTCCTGCACCAGTGGTGGTTCATCAAATCCATTGTCCCCACGGCAATTCCCCCAAAGCAAATGTGTCTCTGATTTTACAGAACATACTGAAATGGTCCATCAGAACTGTAAAGTAGTACCTATGGAATGTAGGATACAAATGTACGCTTTGCCACATTTCGTATGCTTCTCATTGGGAAAAATTCATTACAATGCAGTCATTACATGGCACTGCTTTTAGAATGCAACTGTTACAAAGCAACTGCCTTTACATTGCATGCCATTAAAACACATGCCATTACAGCCCATGTCACTACAATGCATACCATTACAACGCATTATAAGGTAAGTAATAAAGATTTTTGTATTTATGGTGGGTATGGGTTTTGGGGTTGATGGGAATAGTAATTTCTACCCCTACGCTATCCAACACTTTTCCTACTGTTGCACTCACTGGAGTGGGAATAGTAATTTTTATCCCATTACTATCCATCACTTACCCCACTGTTACCCTCAAAGTATTATGCATTGTAATGGTATACGTTGTAATGGATTGCGTTGCAATGGTAGTTTTAAAAAATGTGCTGTAATGACTTGTGTTGTAAAATTATGCGATGTACTGGTAGTTGTGATGTAAAAAAAAGTATTGTAAAAGCATGCATCGTAATTGTTTGTATTGTAATGTCATATATTCCTTCTCATTGATACATGCGCTGCCTCCATGTGAAAGTGTAAGAATAATGTACGGTGTAGGCAGTGACATAAAATATTGTGATTCCATGAATACAAACAATAGCCCAGACATACTAAGACTTTATGCAAGATTTGTGTTACTTCTTTAACATAGATTTGACACTATGGGGCAGATTACAATGCGGCCCCCTTCCTGGGCACATCGTAATGGGCCGCTCGGTTTACTTTCCGCCCTCTGCATTATGATGCTTGCGGTCAGAAAGTAAACCAGCCAGTCATTCAGGTTGGCTCACAACAGGCTCTTGGAGCCGGCAGCCAGTCAGAGCCGGCCTCATAATCCCAAAGGGCGGGCTTTGGACCTTTGGAATTTCGATGCCCAGTTTCCAACATGGTTTCCACGACGGCCTGTCTGACATGGAAATCATGTCGGAAAGCGTGTTTGGAGGACCGCAGCAGGGCCCCCTAAGATGCGCTGCTTCTGGTTGGAGGCCGATGGGGCACCTATGGTGCCCCCTGTTGATCCCTGCACCTTGTAGCAGGCACCTTGAGGTGCCTGCCATGGGGTGCCAGGATGAACAGCACCTCCCATTTCTCAATGGGAGCTTGTGCAATGGCTGGTTTTCGGCCATAACACGAGTTCCTACTGAGAATTGGGAGTATGAGACTGAATAGTGTTCGGTCCCATTGTGTTTAGCCAGCCGGCACTGCCGACCGGAGGTCAGTCAGTCCCAGGACTGAGACCGTTTCTACCCGACATTGTAATCAGATCCAAAGTGCTGTAGTGGGGTTTACAATCCAACGCAAATCACGATTTGCACTTTGTGCACCCCAGTTACACAAAGCTGCAAATGTTCTGCCTTGTATTAATTTGTGTCAAGGGGTGTTCTGTCAGTGGTACATGGGTGTTCACATTCGGCCACCCAAGAGTGTTGATGGGAAACAACCTTTACAACGCAACTTTTACAAATCACTACCATTACAACGAAAATTTTACAACGTAACATCAATTACAATGCATTCATTTACAACGCAACCATTACAATGCATGACACTACAACGCACACCACTACAACGCATGCCATTACAACGCAGTCATTACAACGCATACCATTACAACGCATAGCATTACAACACATAGTACCCTTACACTATCCAAAACTTACCCTACTGTTGCACCCCCTGGAGTTAGAATAGTAATTTTTACCCCTACACTATCCAACACTTACCCTACTATTACACCCCCCTGGAGTTAGAATAGTAATTTTAACCCCTACACTATCCAAAACTTACCCTACTATTACACCCCCCTGGAGTTAGAATAGTAATTTTAAACCCTACACTATCCAACACTTACCCTACTGTTGCACCCCCTGGAGATAGAATAGTAATTTTAGCCCCTACACTATCCAATACTTACCTTACATGCAATGTAATGTTATGCGTTGTAATGATAAGCGTTGTAAAAGTAGTATGCCTTGTAGTGGAATGCGTTGTAAAGGTAGTTTCAAAGAATTCGTTGTAATGGCATGCGTTGTAATGGTATGCGTTGTAATGGATGTTGCGGTGTAAAAAATGCGTTGTAAAGGTAGGCATAGTAAAAGTATGCGTTGTAACGTCATACATCCGTGTTGATGCAAATCTCTATCTACAAAGAATTGTAGACATGATTTGTGCCAATATCATGCAGCTTCCCAAGACAGGCATAGCAAGGAGAAATGTTTTAATTTCTCCTCTTTTTTCCACTTCGCCTGTGTGCAGCATTGAATAGCATACATACAAATTGGGAAAATCCTTAAAGGATAGCTTTTGTGCAGGAGGGACCTCTTCCAACACAAACCTCACGCTTCCACAGCAGAGACACCCTTGCACTGTGGGGTGAGGGAGTCTGCATTAGCACATGGCAGTCGCAAGCGCACAAGCTCAGGGAAAGAGCAGCGCAGCCCCTCATCGTAGTAGATACACGCTATTTTTACCTTTCTTTCGCCTGCCTTGCCACTTTCATCGATTGCAGGCGCCGGCGGGCGCCATCTTGGGTGTGGGCTGGGGCTGCGCTCTAGTCGCGCTGGCCTCCCGCCCTCCCAGACTACTTAGCTGGCTGTTTGCAGTCGTTCGCTGCCTTTTCGAGCTCTCCCTGTGTGAGCACCAGGGCTGCGAGCTATCTGTGATCAGAATCTTTTACTGCTGCATTTTAAAACGTGATTTCACTCGTTTTCTACTTATTTTAAAACTGTGCTGAAAAATCTTCTGGGGGCTTTGTAATTGTACTAGATTAAGTGGGAATTAGCTAGAGGCACTCTAACACTCCTATACACGCTATTTTTACCTTTCTTTCGCCTGCCTTGCCACTTTCATCAATTGCAGGCGCCGGCGGGCGCCATCTTGGGTGTGGGCTGGGGCTGCGCTCTAGTCACGCTGGCCTCCCACCCTCCTCACAGCCTATAAATGAGCATTAACAACAGACGGCGCAGCGGGCGCGCGCCGAAGCCGCGCCAAAGCCAAGCCCGTCTGCGCCCGTCCGCGGCCGGACACGGCCCAGGGCCTTAGCCCCTGGTCCCCGAGTGCCGTACTCTTCCTCCTACCTAAGAGGGCTGAACCCAGGTAAACCACATCCGAATTGTACCCCCGTCTCTCTCACTGCTGGGAGGGACACCAGTCCTCCCCCCTGTCCAGGCTGCTGCTATCAACTCCCTCATTCCCACCCTTTAGCCCATCTAGATTATGTCTCGACCCACGCTGCTGAAAACGCTCCTCCGCATGGCTGTCGAGCTGCACTTATTAACACGCGCTCACTCCCTTGCCACAGTTTCTACATCAAGGAGTTTATCATTGCTCATAATCTAGACTTACTGTTCGCTACTGAGACATGGGCAGATGCCGGCTCAGGTCCGGATTTCTGCGCCGCTATCCCAGATGGGTATAGCGTGGCTAGACATGACAGGCCTATCGGAAGAGGTGGTGGCCTCGCTATCATCTACAAAGATAAATACCGGACTACACTCGACCCTATAAATTCTGTTAATTGTGAGTCAGCTGCCTTTGCGATTAATATTAACTCCAAGCAAGCCCTAAAGGGTATAATATTATACAGACCCCCTGGCCCTCGTAGCGCCTTTCTTTCCACTCTCTCTGACCTAAATGACAATGTAGTCAGCTCTGAAAACTATACGATACTTGGAGATTTTAATTTCCATCTGGAAGAGAAGGATAATTTTGATACAATCCAGCTAACGACCGATCTCTCCAATTTAGGACTTCACCAATTAGTTAAGGGCACTACACATCAAGCGGGACACACCCTTGATGGTCTTTTCACAAATGACCCTGACATCTCGGTGCTGGACATTATTCCCATCACATGGTCAGACCATAGGGCCATCATATTTCAACAAAATATACGACCCTCACACCCTTCTTTTCCGAGACCCCGAATTAGGGTAGGGACGCGTGCTTGGAAAAATGCTGACATTCCTCAGATGCTAGATTCCCTTGCCTCCTCCCTTCCTCAAGGAGGGAACTCTTCAGCATTTTCAGCTACTGATCTCCAAGATTGGATCCGAAGTGCCGCCGATCTAGTGGCCCCGGAGAAACTTTCTAGACCTAACAGAGCATCGCCTTCGGCTGCCTGGTATAGTGAAGATTTAAGACTTCATCGCCAACATTGCAGGAATCTAGAGAGGCGTTGGAGGAAAGCCTACTGCCCCATAGCTAGACAAATTTATAAAGATGCCCTTGCGACCTATAAAAAAGCAATTGTGGCCCGGAAAACGGTTTTCTTTTCGGCTCAAATTGAAACCGCTGCCAACTCTGCCAGAGAGCTGTTCTCCGTTGTTACGACTCTATCCACCCCCCCCCGCTGGTCCTGGGGTAGAGCCCTCACAGACCTTTTGTAACGATTTATCCACCTTCTTCACCACAAAGGTGGCAGATATATATGCTTCATTTGAAGGGGATACCAAAACTGAACACAGAGGTGGTAGTGTGAAAGAGGTACTTTCTCATCATAATGACGACTCTTTTTTATGTTTCTCACCAGCATCACTTGATGACGTTATCACCCTCATCTCATCCACCAAATCGGGTTCCCCTCTGGACCCTTGCCCCCCTTCTGTCATGCAAAAACTCACTGAGGTGATCTCATGCCCTCTCATGCAGATTTGCAATACTGCATTCCAGACAGGCCAATTTCCTAGCATTCCTATATATATAAAACCCCTTCTAAAAAAACCCTCCCTAGACCCCACAGCCGTTGTCAGCTATAGACCCATTGCCTGTCTACCCTTCGCCGCCAAAATATGTGAATCCATTATGAACAGACAGCTCTCAGAGTTCGTTGAGACCCACCAACTTCTCGACGAAACGCAGTTCGGCTTCAGGAAAGGGCATGGGACAGAGACCGCCCTGATTAAGGCCTCTGACGAGATCAGGGCAATCATGGATCAGGGGGGGGGGCGGCCGTCCTCATCCTTTTGGATTTGTCAGCGGCCTTTGACACGGTCGACCATGTCACCTTAGTCGACCGTGTCACAGCTCTGGGTATAAACGGTCCGGCCAAGGACCTTATTTCATCTTTCCTGGCAGACCGTACCCAGACTGTAAGGCTGGGAGATTTTTATTCACCCATCTCTGCACTTCCTTGTGGAGTTCCACAAGGTTCCTCGCTAAGCCCCATGTTATTTAACATTTATGTAGCGGACTTAGCGAGGGTAATAAAGGAATATGGAATACGGTTAACATCTTATGCAGATGATACCCAGCTGGTCCTGGGCATCCACAAGGACGGCCACACAGTGGCAGCCAACTTTCAGAAAGCTATGCTTGAGGTCAGTACCTGGATGGCCTCTAATTGTCTTAGACTCAACTCGGACAAGACCGAGGTTATGACCTTCGGAAAACTCTCTCCAGAATGGTCGCCTAACTGGTGGCCGGAAAAGCTTGGCCATCCACCTGTCCCAGTGGAAAAAGCCAGAAACCTGGGAGTCATTTTTGACAGCAAGCTGGTATTCGACCTTCATACAAATAAGGTTGTGTCGTCTTCATTCTTTATCCTGAAAAAGATTAAGAAGCTGCTGCCTTACCTCCCTCCCTCAGCTGGGAAGACTTTGGTCTCCACCTTAGTCTTCTCCAAAATGGATTACGGAAACGCTCTCCTTCTTCACACCCAGAAGCGTGTCATAACAAAGCTGCAATCCATTCAGAATGCGGCTGCCAGGATCCTCCTGAGCATTCCTCGCCGCAATTCTACCACTCTTGGCATTCGTCAACTTCATTGGCTGAGAGTTGAGAGCCGCATCAAATTCAAGGCTCTCTGTATTGCATACAAGGCAGTACACGACATAGGACCCAGGTTCCTGACGGAAGCCTTTCAACCATACACTCCTAGAAGGCAACTAAGATCGGCCAATACCAACCTCCTCACTGTGCCACGTACAAGAACCGCCACTTGGGGAGATAGACGTTTCTTGGTGGCCACCCCAAAACTCTGGAATCTTTTGCCACAGTCTATCAAATCTGCCCCCAACCTGATGAGCTTTCGCAGGTTACTAAAGACTTGGTTATTTAACCAGTAAAAGGATGACTGACCCCAGTAGCTCCACAGCGCCGAGACACCCCAGGGTATTTGTTGCGCTATAAAAATCACGTAAATAAATAAAATAAATAAGATATGAACCCGATCTACCCTCACCGTTCACACAACACAGCGCAGCAACTTTAATTGTTTTTTTTATTTATTTTTTTAGTTTATTTTTATTGAGAGTTCATAAAAACAAGATCAACATTACAGAATACATTTGTAAAAGCTTTAGTACAGTACATGGCATATGAATATAAATAAGTAATCAGCATTCAAGTATCCACAGCATGATTATAAAGTGCAGAGAATAATTATGGCAACTTTAATTGTTGCGCAGCATTGTGTGACTTCTACATAAATCTGGGCCAATGAATGCACAGTTCTGGACAGACATCTGACTGCACTTAAAAATTATTATTTGTCACCAAGCTCAGCATTTCCCTGGTGCTGGTGGCCAGGGTACAGAAGGGAGGTGCCCCTTAAGCTAATTATTACTACACAAAGGCAACACTTGTCTCTGTCAACAGTTTAATGAATCCCAGAGCAAAACTGTTAATGAACAAAAATATAATGACAGTAGTGGTTCATTCACTGCGGGAGGAAGTTAAAAATAATTCCTGTTTTCATCAAAATCTGCAATGCATTTGGGATCCTCTCTCAGGGGAGGGGTGTCTAAAGCATTTATAACCCCTTTGCCAACGTCTACAGCACTTCATAGAGAACAAGGAGGCGTCAGTCATCAGGAGGTAAGTCAGGCTGTCTCTTTTTTATCAATAAATAATAAAAATCTGATTTTCTGGGTTTTAAGGGCTGAGCACGGTGAAGAGACCACCTCATTCTTTGTGTTTGATGTACCTGATAGAATAGAGTTGATGCTTCAGGTGCAGACAGCACAAGTCAGAAACAGTGACTGCCCTCTTTGTTTTCATGGGCCGTATCATGATGGGCGGCGCTGGCTTAGGGTAAGGCTGAGCTCCTGTTTTATGTGCTTGCAGTGTGTAGAGGGAATTCATTTAACCTCGTTAGAGCTTGTTTTGTAGACACCACAACTCCCACACTGTGAGCTAGGTCTGTTTCTGAGTTGTGCTGTTACATGGATTCCTTTATACACTGCAGGCGCAGAGAAACAGAAGCTCAGCTCTGGCTTCAGGATGTCCCTGCATTACCTTGGGCTTATTTATGAGAGCCCAGCACCACTTTTGCACCAGGTAAAGTGGTGCATGCGTGATGCAGGGCTCTCAATCTGATTTATGAAGCGACGCGTACCATCCTGAGGGCTCGAGCGGTCTCATAAATCTTGAGTAAAGCAATGTTATGTTATTTTACGTAATGTTATGTTATGTTATGTTATGTTATGGTATGTTATGGTATGTTATGTTATGTTATGTTATGTTATGTTATGGTATGTTATGTTATGTTATGTTAACAGCAGTTTTATAGCGCACAGCTGCCCCAGCAAAGGGGCGTCCCGGCGCTTTAGACAGGCAAAAGACATAACACAGGAGACCTCAGAGAGTCAGGTAGCAGAAGAGCGGAATGCTAAAGTGCAGAAGGAAACAGATGGGTTTTAATAGCCCTCCTGAAATCAAACAACTCATCCAATGCACGAATTTGGGATGGTAGTGAGTTCCATAACTTAGCAGCTAAAACACGGAAGGATCGTCCTCCGGCGCGGCAGAGCTTGAACCGCGGGACCACAGACAGGTTTTGACCCAAAGACCTCAGAGAACAAGAAGGAACATAGGGAATAAGAAGGTTCCCAAGGATCTGGGGGGGAAAATTTAAGGATCTTAAAAGACAGACAGAAGGTCTTAAAATCAATCCGTTGCACCATGGGCAGCCAGTGTAGTGTCCGGATAGTTTCTTTCACGGAACAAAACCTCGGTAGACCCACCAGGGCTCTAGCAGCAGTATTTTGAATGCGCTGCGACCGGGCGACTTCACAAATTACTGCGTTGCCTCACTCTGCGCCTGGGAGGCGTTCCATGGGTGTTGCATGGGCGTTCCATGGGCGTTGCAATGCTTTTACCACGCAACACCCATGAATTTTGACGCTGCCCCAGATTTAGAAAATCATGTAAACCTGGGAATCACCCAATCCATACCCCTCCCAAGGTGAGGTGTAACAACGATGAATATCTTTATTTCTCCTTGTTTTTCCTCTTCCCATCTGTGCTGCATTCTGCAGCAACTGTAGAAGAAAAGCGCCTCAATGGATTGGTTCTGTGCAGGAAGGTGCCCTTTTCTGCTCAAAAGCAATCATGCATGCAATGGAGGCACCTGTTGCAGGGATTCTGCACATGCACGGAACTATGCGCAGGAAAACAGTATCCCGGAGTACAGGGGTGCACCAACCTACCACATTAGTACCCAAAATCCCCAAACCCACTAGCTATAGTGTCTCATTCGTTCCTCCAAATTTCACAAAGGTACAAATGATTAGACAACCCGAAACACAACACACCCGACTCTCTCAGGGATCGCGGGACCAAGACATACTCTTTCGCTCACTCACTCGTACTTGTCCACAATTGGAATTGGCAGAGTCACTGTAATAGTTCAAAATGTTCATTTTAACCATCGTCCTTTAGAGTACAGCATACGAGCCACTACCAGCAGCAAAATGCATAAACTCAACACAGTTAGCATTGTTACAATTCCATAGAGTGCAAAGGGAGAAGTCATTATATAAAGACAGTGGAAAAAAGACAATAAGACCTATCCACCCTCTCCTTGACTGGAAGAAGTTTATTTATATAAAAGAAGATCTCTGGGCTTTGACAGCAGACCCCATACCTTAGAGCCTAGATGTACGTTTTACACCATAGGGACAGCAGAGCTCTTTTCCAGGGAAAGGCTTTCTCCAAGTGTGTTAAAACAACATGCATCCCCGTAATATCAAAGCATGAGTCTTCAGCATTGTGTTTAGCATGTTATGTCTATGTGCTAGCTACTGACCAGAACAGAATAACCAGGGGCATTGATTATCGACCTTGCACATCATGTTCAGACTAAACTCCAGGGACGTGGCAGAGAACGCGAAAAGCAGCCCATTCTCATGTGAAGGGCACCAACAGAGTCTTGCAAAAACGAAGTCATGTAGTAACGTGTGCAAAAGCAGCATCATGGCAGCAAAGGTCATGCTAACTTAGCAATGTCGACAATGTCCCTAAGGGCCATATAACACACCCGTGTCCCATTGTGCAAGGGTGTCTACGTTGGCACTAAGCTTCTGAAGCAGCCCTAGCATAGGGAGAAAGGACATGGATGCACTGTATTGCATAGATACCGTGCATTCCGGACCGTTCTCTTTGGCATTATGCAGCGCAGCAAGAAGACTTGCGGCGCTGCCCTACGCCAAAAACCCATAAATGAGGACCTTAGAGGTACATCTATCATCTTTACAACACCTCAAACACAAAAAAAACAGGAGCTGAGCGCTGTGCTGAGCCAGCGCAGCTCTTCCTTACACAACCCCAGATTTGCAGCTCAAATATTAACACTTACATGCCCAGGTCTAGAAAATGACAGTAGCAGACTTAGCATAGTAATACAGATAGATTTCTGTTCTTGTTACCTAACTGACCAATCAACAGGAACAGAAAGTGCAAAGGAAGGCGGAGAAACAGGGATGGGAGGAGAGAGGGCACTGAGGACACAAGTGGGGACAATTCAAGAACCTACAATTAATAACGACTAAAGTTCTATTTAAATTTTTTTAAATGGCTTTTCATGGCAATGCGTTTTCAATGTTTCCTCTATTTGTAAAATGAAGAAAGTATTTTTATCAATTTTCCTCCAATTTTGTTGCCAGTCACAGTCTCCAGTGCAGGTGCAAATGTTTTTTTTAAATGTTAAACTATGTTTGTCAGTCGGTGTAGGTATTCAGGTTACTTTGTGCAGGTAAATGTAGTTCAAGCTTTTAGTCCGTTAGGGTTGGCAAATGCGTTAATTAGTTATGTGTGAGTGGCAGACCCTGATGTGTAGGGTAAGGTAGGTATATGTAGTTTAGTTAATTTAGCTGTATATGCATACACATACACACGCACACACACACATATATATATATATACACAGTTGAGTTTCTTGTCACAACTTCTTTTATTGTCAAACGAAATTAATTTGAAACAGCCATTACATGTTTTTCGCTCGCTACGCTTCTTCAGGGCTGTTACAAATGTACAGAAGTAAATATAAATACCAATCATGAAAACATTGTACCTATGCATCTTGTTCCGAAAAATACATAGTTTCAAAAATCATCCACAAACTAATAATACAGCTCTGTCTCTATTTTGAAGCGTTGGACTCTTAGGCACATATTTACGAGCCCCTTGCGCCGCTGGAGCAGCGCTTTTTAGGAGGGTCAGACATGGCCAAATCACAAACTAATTTCTATGAGGCCACACAACACTGCCATGCGTGGCTTTGAATGGCCTCATAGAAATGGAGTACAGCAAGGCGCACAAATCGCTGCGTTGCCTTACACAGCGCTCGGGCGTTGCACCGCGGACGTTGCAGTGGGTTTTCCCAGCAACAACCATGGATTTTGAGACTTCCCCAGATTTATGAGAACATGTAACCCTGAGGCAGCGCGAAAACCTTACGCCTCTTGAGGGAGGCGAACGAGGAGAAATAACTTTATTGAAAGAGGAAAACACGTCTTAGGTCGGTTTCTGTGCAGGAAAGTGCCCCTTCCTGCACGAAAACAATCCTGCCTACAAAACAGGCACCATTGCATCGTGGTGCAGGTGTGCCTGCGTTGCCCCCGGCTGCCAAAACAGAGCCAGTGCACGGGTAAAGGGCATGAATGCTCTGTATGGCATAAATATGGTGCATTCCTGCCTTTGGCAAAGGGCGGCGCAGCAAGCTGACATGCTGCGCGGTCCTACGCCAAATCCCCGCAAATGAGGGTGTACAGTGGATGGCAGAAAACTTTCTACAAAACGTAATATATACATTGGGATCTATATCATATCCAGGACATTCCACCAGCAGCTTTTTATGTTCCTGTCATTCACCTGTTCTGAAACCTCAGCCCCATAGCCCTGTGTCTGCACTCTGTATTCAACGCAGCATCGTTGCCATGACTTTTCTTTGTTAATAACTATTACAGAATCACACATTTAAAATCCATTCATGGGTAAACATGTCTGATCTTGTGCACGATGTACATGCGCTAGGAATGGGACTGCACTAATGAGGGTTTTAGAGTGCAGACAGTTGTGGAGTGCAACAGCTATGGGGCTAAGGTTTCAGAACAGGTGTGACAGTAGCAAACAAAACTATCAGGGAATTGGCCTGGGAATGTAATATATCTGAATGTATTTATTAAGTTTTGGAGAATGCTTTATGTAACTCTCTAGCTTTGTGAAAAGTAAGAAATACAATGTTTAGTTTAGGAGTCCAAATCTTCAAAAAAGAGACAAAGAAGATATATTATTAGTTTGTAGATGATTTGTGAAAATATGTGTTTGTTTGGAACAAAATGCATAGGTACAATGCTTTCATGATGTTGGAATTTATATGTGCTTTTCTAACAGCCCTGAAGAAGCACAGAGTGTGTGAAACATATGTTGGCTGCTGGAAAATAATTTCATTTGAGAATAAAAGAAGTTGTGACAGAAGAAACTGTTGGATATTGTGATTTCTTCTCAGTATATTTAGTTTGTATTATAATGACCAACCAAAACTGGTTGGGTTCTAGTGTGCTGAGAGTTCAGTGTCAGGCATTATTCCTGATACCCATATATATGTTTCCATGCTATCTTATGGTTAATGGTTCAATTTATGTATTTGGTACTATTTTATAGTTCAAGTTTTTTAGTGAGTATTGTATGTTTTGAGGGAGTATATGCATGTTTTGTTTACAGTTTTTTTTTACTGTGGTTGACAGATGCTGTTTGGATGTTGAAGGCATTTTATTTTTATTTCACAGAAAACAAGGGGAATTTTTCCAAATTTTTAACATTCACTGTCTTTGATTTGTGCAGGTGTTCTAAGGTGTTTATGTAATTTGTAATATTTTGGATATTTTGTAAGGCATCAATAGATATGATATGGCTTTTTTGATTGATTACTTGCTTTTATTCGAACTACTTTGACATTTTTGGAAGTATTTTTAAATGTATTCTTTTTCTTGGATTTGTATTTTTAAATTCGAGTATTGGATTTTCCGACAAGGCCTTCTGATACCCAATCATAAATAACATTTATTTTTATTGTAGTGGAAATGTTGTGTTGGATGTTTGAGTTTTCATATTTATTATTTATTAGTATGCGTATGAATTATTATGAAGTATTTCCTGTGTTTCACTGAATGTATGTGTTGTTCATTTGAAATATGTGTATGTCTCATTTGGTCTGATACTTTAGGTTTTAATTGTGTGATGGATTGTGTTACTCTGAGTTCTTGGTAGCTTTCTTCTTTTTAGGTTCTCTATTAATAGCTAGAGTGTTGGGTGGCTCCTTTCAAGTGTACCTTGAAAGGAAATAAGTTTTGGCTTTTTGTGAAAGTGTACCATTGTACAGGCTCCACCAAAATATTTGAAATTTGGGTTGGTGCATGTCTCCTGAACAATGTATCTGTCCATCCCAAATAATTAGGTCGAGCCTGAGCCAGTGCGCATTCGCTGCTCTGCAAGACTTATTGTAGATGAGTAGCAAATTGAAACCCCGCCCACTCTCCGCCCATGTTTGCCATTGGCTTGTGTCATTGTCTATCCTAAATGCTGGCTTTTGATTCATCAATAGGCGTGTTAGTCCTGCCTCCTCTTCATTTGTCGCCTCCATGGCGACTGGCCCCTTTACTTCGGGTGTTACACAGTAGGTGTTATTTAGACTGTGAGCACTATTTTCTTTAGTGAGGTTCTCCTACTGCCTTCCCTACACCCCCCTGTTGTCCGTGCCTCCTGCCCCCTGCCCCACCTGTACTCCTGTTGTCCGTGCCTTCTCGCCTCCGCCCGCCCATTGTCCTGCCTTCTCCCCCTCCCCCTGCCCGCACTGCCAATGTCCATCCCTTCTCGCCCGTGCCCGCCTGTTGTCCGTGCTTTCTCCTCGATCTCTCCCTACCTCCCGTTGTCTGTGATGACTACCGTTTGCAATGCAATAGGTCTTGTGTAAATGCGAGTCCTATTGCATTGCAAATGCTTGTTTTAAAGTAGTCGAGTAGTCGAGGTAATATTTGTTCAGTTGAACGGGAAAGAGGTTATTTTACGAGTAAATCAGAGTGTATTGTAACCTATGTAGTTGGACAATACACTAGGATGATTTTTTTTTTATCTTGAATTTTAATTGGTCAATTGTTAAGTAGTCAATGGTTAGTGTTAACCTTGGGAGGTTCCTTGACATGGCCTAGTTAAAGTGGGAACAGCAACCTTGTATCAATGTGTGTGAGATGGTTTTAATGATCATTTATTTAACAGCATGCTCAAAGTCTAATATTATTTCTAGGGATAGTAGTTGTTTGTTTTTCGTTTAATTATTGTTAGATGTCCTTGATATGTATGGGCAATACAAGCACCTCGCTCTCAGGAACATTCCACCAGACAACGGCCCGGAGCAACACTACTGTCCAAAGGTCAGCCCGCATCAGTCGTACCCCACTGATTCGCGTTTCCACTTCTTATGTCATTATCCTTGCTGACTACCACATCATCCTGACAGACTTACTATCACCGGTATCCCACTCATACTACGCACCGCTTACAGCCCTGATGAGTCACAGGCACTGCCCTGTTGATGAAACACGTGTCGGCTGGCGTTTGTAAAAACAGAGAGAAAAAAAGACCTATATAAGCATCATATACTGTCTTTACCTTACTACCGGTGTCCATTGTTTTTGTCTCGAATGACTGTACTACTAATTTTGTCTTTATCAAACGTGTGCCCAGTACCTGCTGTATAGCCTTGATATGATGCAGTTTGTTTATTAGCTAGTAGTGTATATATTAAGGAAAGGTTAGTGGCATGAAACAGTCAGTGAATGGTGTCAGCCATGGTTTAAAATCAGTACCTGTCATCAAATCTGTGCTTTGGCTGAGAGTTAGTAAGTTGCTAGTAGTGAACAAAATAGGTATTTATTTGGCATTATTATCCTTGTCTTATAATGTAAAATCGTGGTTCGCATTAAAGTTGTCAAGGATTACAATGCCTTGGAACATTCTTTCGATACAAAAGGGGATGATGGATGGAGCGCTTGAGCCAATCAAACACTCACCCCCAGTCAACTGATCTGGGTTTAATCCATCACCATTCTTTAGCTCACTCTGCCACCCCAGTTCAGACATGGCCATATGCAAATCAGTCTGACCCTGTACCTCAGGGGAACAGTCCAGCCCGAACTGCCAAGCCATGCCTTCCCTGGACCGGAAACAAGCATCCTGGGACTGGTTTCGGATTCATAATCCTCATCAGCCAGGCTATCTTGAATCCAGAGGCCAAGTGAGCAAGGGACTCACGTCTGAGCATACCCTGCCAACTTAGGGCGAACAAAGCGATACAAAAGGGGAACATTGCTGTTTGTCTTCCTATTCTCCTTCTTCTGCTCATTAGTCTTTTAAGGTGAGCTGCTGTTTCTGATTGTCCTTTTGTTTCCTCTGGCACTTGAGGTGTTATATCTTTTCACGTGGATCTGGAGTTGCAGAGGGACTGGTGCTGGATTCCCTTCAGTTGTGGATAACCGTTCTTACTTACCTCAATAATAATAGAAGGATAGTTCTATTCTCGGACATTGTCCACAATAGCATTGATTGTTGTTGCTCTGTCATGACATTCGGTGGAGTCGTATTTAATACATTTCCAATGTATTTTCTCATGAGTGCTTCATTCTTGGATGTAACAGTAGCGCGTGTAACTTAAAAGGGGCTTCCCTTTCTTTGATGAAGCAGTTTCAGCGGAATGCCCACTTTCTTTGATGAAGCAGTTTCAGCGGAATGCCCACTCTCTCTAGACATCTAAACCCTACTAGCTGACCAAGCCTTACTATGCAGAGCCTTCATCCTGCACACAGTAATTTATGGAAGGGCCACTCCCTCCACATACCTGCTACCACATGCTCCTCAGCTTTTCACAGAGCTGATTACCACACACAAACACGCAAGTCCCATCGGGAGGTAGGACATGTTTCAAATGCAGATCCTCATTCGCAGGACAGAAGCGACAGCAAATTTGGTCTATACATAGCTCGCTAAATGCCTTTCAGTGTCACGCGTGTATAGCAAACTGTCACGCTCGTTGGATGATGTCATCAATGATTTCATTGATCATGTCATGGGCAATGTAATATGTGAGGTCATAAGCAGCACTTGGCAGGGCACAGGTTAGAGCTGTTTAACTAAAGCTGCTGAATTCCACTAGTTTTTGCATTTAAAATGGCATTTTTAACTGATATTTAAACCTAACTATAACATCACTTTAGCCATTCTTTTGTTCAGTCATTATAAAATACCCTCAGAATTTCACTGAAATAAATAAAGATGAAAGCAACGTTATAGTTAGTTGAAAAATGTCAGTTAAAAATAGCAGCAGATCCGAATATATGAGGTCACAACGTGTGGTGTTATCACGTGGTAGGTAACAACACGGTTGTTACAACAATCGCGTTGTTACCATGCCTGGCATTATATAGTTTCAACAACTTGCGCTAGGTGGCGCGCTGGATTTAGTTTGCGCAACAGCAGGGAAGGTGTTGGATTTAAAATCCAACACATTCCTTGGTGTTGCACGCCACCTAGCGCAAGTCGTTGAAACAAATTGCGATGTAATGCCACTCGTGGTAACAACGCGGTCGTTGTCACAACCGCATTGTTATCAACCCGCATGGTATTGCCAGTGTTGTAAACACTGTCTACCGCTGATCCACTGAATACTGCACGAGTATTAAACTTTACAAATTGCACTAGTTATTACACTTTAGGTATAGACATTAAATGCAGTGCTCAGGACTAATATCTGCGAATGCAAATTGTTTGGAGTAACAAAAAGGGTGTTTAGGTGTGGACAGGATGGTCCATCCTGGCAGGATGACTGGGAAGAGGCTGTACCCAGCCCAACTTGCACTTCAAAGGGCAATGCCTCCTGCACATACAAAGGAACCTGAGACCAGGCCTGCCCTGCCTTTTGTGACACATAAACAAGGAGAATCCTACTACCAGTGTGAAAGGAAAAAAGGGGGAAAGGGGAAACACTCAGTGTTGTGTAAAATACCCCTCACACACCAACAGGCCCCTTGGTGTCATGCTTCATCATCGGGGTCTTCGCACCCCGCTAAGGGGATGCGGCACGCTGCGACCTGCGACTACGCGGGAGCGTTGACAGATCAGACTATGTGTGGTGTGTGTTGAGTGTAAGTGAAGGGATTAAGATGTGAGTGGGAGGTGTAGTGAAAAAATTAAAAAGTACCTGGCTAGTGGGTAAAAAGAAAAACTTTATTTCGTACCCCTGGCTGGTGCTGTTAAAAAATGTGCAAAGAAGCGAGGTTTCCTGTCTTAATTAGGGACAGAACCTCTGGTGTGCGTCGACATGTTTCGGTACAGGTGTACCTTCTTCAGGACGGGGCACAACTCCCAACCCTACTCACGTTTTTCTAAAGAAATTGGATTTTTTCTAGTTTTTCTAAAAAGTGAATACACTCATTAAGGACGGCTACAATGTGCCTACAGCGGTTCTCTGGAACATGTGATTACATGTCCTGAAAAAAGAAAAAACCCATTAGGTTTGGTTACCATACACGGTTGGCTCATACAGGTGCAGCCACCTGGAGCCCCAAACAGTTGACCTGTAAAGGAAAATAGACATACAAAACACATAGCACACACAAACACATGTAAGACACATTTAGGATTTGGTGTTTTTTAGACATACTTATGGTCTGGGTTGAATATTGCCTCATGAGCAAGTCCTGAACATCAAGGTAGGTAGGTGGATCCACAATCTATAGGGGTAGAGGAGTGGACTCAGTATTGTTGTTGCTACTCACTTTTTAACTCCATCATACACCTACAGAGGTTGGACTTTGTTGCACAAATACTCACGAAATCCGCCTATATTGGCCTCCTTCTACCACCCTGTGCTGCTCCGCCGTAAATGAAGTACGGATGAGCTTGACGGTATTTAAAGGAGGATAGGATGTGTTTCCATTGGTTAATTAGCGGAAATTGCAGAGGACCATGTAAGGGCGATACCTGTGTTGCCGCCCCCTCCACGTATGTGGTTTAGTCACATGTAACATGGAACTCTCTGTTATTCGTTTATTGCCGGGTTTGGTATGACCAAATATGGACTTTCGCTTGTCAGCCACTCGCATGCTGTTTCTTTCGTTCTCGTTGATCGAGAGCCCGAGCGCTCCAGGTGCCGCCTGGTTGTCCCCCGTTCGCGCATGTGCACTGCCGGTTCTCCGGTCTTCTTGGGCACATGCGCAGAAGCCGGATGTCGACCGCGCATGCGCGTTGACGTACTGTTGAGTATGTTGGCATGACCACCCGCCCCGTCAAAATAAGGATAGGGGAACACAAAAGCAATATTCGCTGCAAGAAAACAACAACCAAGATGGCATCACATTTTTTGTCACACCAGCACTGCGTCAACGATCTACGCTGGACCGTTATCGAACGATTACCCTCTGAAGCAGGCCTGTTCCAAAAAGAACAACGGTGGGTGTTCCGTTTGACAACTCATGTCACGGGACTTAATGATGACATACCGTGGAGCCAAATCTCCTAATCACCCCCGGAATACGAAAGGAATAAAAAGTGCAAGCCCGGGTACCCACTCCAGTGGCCTTCAACACTATCCGGTGGACCATCACATGTACCACTCTCTGTATAGACAAACATGTCGTTATAGTGCTGAATATACCAGAGTGGCCATCAACACTATCCGGTGGACCATCACATGT
Organism: Lissotriton vulgaris; assembly: GCF_964263255.1. NCBI lineage: Eukaryota > Metazoa > Chordata > Amphibia > Caudata > Salamandridae > Lissotriton > Lissotriton vulgaris. Next base: position 810,412,224 of record NC_141700.1, read on the forward strand.
ACCACCCTCTGTACAGACAAACATGTCGTTATAAGTGCTGAATATACCAGAGTAAAACAACCCTCTGTATAGATAAACATGTCGTTACGGTGCTGAGGAGAACCGGAATAAAAACTGCCCTCAAAAAATATGACATGAAATCGTCTGTGATAGGAAACAGACATGGACATCTCAGACCTATGCCCCCATTATTTTCTAAAACCATTTGGTAATCAACCAACAAATATCCCAACACTGATGACACATTCTGGCGAAATTGAGAAAATGAACTATCAATGACTAGCGCCAACAGTACGTCAACGCGCATGCGCGGTCGACATCCGGCTTCTGCGCATGCGCCCAAGAAGACCGGAGAACCGGCAGTGCACATGCGCGAACGGGGGACAACCAGGCGGCACCTGGAGCGCTCGGGCTCTCGATCAACGAGAACGAAAGAAACAGCATGCGAGTGGCTGACAAGCGGAAAGTCCATATTTGGTCATACCAAACCCGGCAATAAACGAATAACAGAGAGTTCCATGTTACATGTGACTAAACCACATACGTGGAGGGGGCGGCAACACAGGTATCGCCCTTACATGGTCCTCTGCAATTTCCGCTAATTAACCAATGGAAACACATCCTATCCTCCTTTAAATACCGTCAAGCTCATCCGTACTTCATTTACGGCGGAGCAGCACAGGGTGGTAGAAGGAGGCCAATATAGGCGGATTTCGTGAGTATTTGTGCAACAAAGTCCAACCTCTGTAGGTGTATGATGGAGTTAAAAAGTGAGTAGCAACAACAATACTGAGTCCACTCCTCTACCCCTATAGATTGTGGATCCACCTACCTACCTTGATGTTCAGGACTTGCTCATGAGGCAATATTCAACCCAGACCATAAGTATGTCTAAAAAACACCAAATCCTAAATGTGTCTTACATGTGTTTGTGTGTGCTATGTGTTTTGTATGTCTATTTTCCTTTACAGGTCAACTGTTTGGGGCTCCAGGTGACTGCACCTGTATGAGCCAACCGTGTATGGTAACCAAACCTAATGGGTTTTTTCTTTTTTCAGGACATGTAATCACATGTTCCAGAGAACCGCTGTAGGCACATTGTAGCCGTCCTTAATGAGTGTATTCACTTTTTAGAAAAACTAGAAAAAATCCAATTTCTTTAGAAAAACGTGAGTAGGGTTGGGAGTTGTGCCCCGTCCTGAAGAAGGTACACCTGTACCGAAACATGTCGACGCACACCAGAGGTTCTGTCCCTAATTAAGACAGGAAACCTCGCTTCTTTGCACATTTTTTAACAGCACCAGCCAGGGGTACGAAATAAAGTTTTTCTTTTTACCCACTAGCCAGGTACTTTTTAATTTTTTCACTACACCTCCCACTCACATCTTAATCCCTTCACTTACACTCAACACACACCACACATAGTCTGATCTGTCAACGCTCCCGCGTAGTCGCAGGTCGCAGCGTGCCGCATCCCCTTAGCGGGGTGCGAAGACCCCGATGATGAAGCATGACTGGTGTGTGAGGGGTATTTTACACAACACTGAGTGTTCCCCCTTTCCCCCTTTTTTCCTTTCACACTGGTAGTAGGATTCTCCTTGTTTATGTATCAGTGCCCGTGGAGTAGGAATCCTACTTTATACTCTACCTCCCTTCTTTGTTAAGTACTGCCTTTTGTCACCCCAGACAGTTTGGATATGGACTTGAGTGAATCCTTGATCCCCAACATATGCCACCCCACGTCCTGGACCCCATGTCCTGGACCCTTGGCAAACAGTGTGCACACGTGCCAATGCGTTGCAAATATGGTGTTGTCCATGGCAAAGGAAGTTGGGCTATCATTGTTTCACACAATGCAGAGCTACCTGACTATTAATAATTGTAGCCCCTCCCCTTTAGGTCCCCCCTGGTGAACAGACAAAAACTGTTTGTTTGTAAACTGGCGTTACTTGCACTCCTGCAAAACTGAACCATGTCCTATATAGACATCAGTAGCCAGAAAGCCTGTTGCCACTGGCTCCGAAAACTGGGGAACAGCCTATCCAGTGACTTATTTTGTGTGGGCTTTTTGAGTGGTGGACGTTTGGGTCTAAGGATTTTTTACTATTTTTATTTTTGGTGCCAGAAAACCAGCAGCTGAACTTCAGGCAACTGAGTAGTTGGGTTGGGTAAACTGAGTTGGATAAATACATCGAACTGCCCCAAACCATCAAGCCTGTATCCCCTTGTATAAGTCTGAATCCCTTGATGGACAAAGAAAGTGGTAGGAAACAGACATCCAACAGTTCTGAACAAACCCAAACCAACCCAAATGAAACCTCATAGAATAACATTGTCCATTGGGTCAATGTTATCAAAAACAAGCACTTCGCGTCTAGAACCATAAAAACATTTGAAGGTGTCTGTCATATTTAAGTCACAGAAGGCGCTGGAGGATTTTGGCCCCATTTCATGAAGACGGACCCTCATGTAGGGAAACTCTGCACCTGTGTTTGTGCAATAGAAGTGTCTCAAATCCATACATTTAACCCATAAATTCTCTGGTTAGTGAAATAGTGAGTAGTTATTGCCGCTCCCTGTTTCCAAAGTACTAGGTGTGTGCGCTGCCAAAGCGAAACAGGAGTGAGAGATTTCCCAGAGTGAGCAACATCAAACATTTAATGTCAGGAAAAGAGACTCATCTCAGGGGATAGAGATTCATCTCAGGGACAGAGACTTGTCTGAGGGATAGAGACTCATCTCAGGAATAGAGACTCATCTCAGGAATAGAGACTTGTCTGAGGGATAGAGACATGTCTCAGGGATAGAGACTCATCTGAGGGAAGAAACTCGTCTCAGGGGGATAGAGATTCATCTCAGGGAAAGAGACTCATCTCAGGGGATAGAGACTCGTCTGAGGGATAGAGACTCGTCTGAGTAATAGAGACTCGTCTAAGGGAAAGAGACTCGTCTCAGGGGAATGTCTGACAAAATATCGATATTCAAAATATCGACCTACAAAAATATCGCAACAAAAATGTTGATTACAAAAATATCGACATGCTATCTCCAACAAGGTAAGTACAAAAATATCGAGAAAAAAAATATTGGTCAAAAATATCGTAATTAAAAAATACCGTTTTTTTAATTAAAAAATGATGTAATATAAATTAAATAATGCTTATAAATGTAATAAACATAGTTAAAAATATGTTATAATATTTACAATTAATAAATATTATATACAATATATCATGTTGTCATATGCTTACAATAGGGAGTATATCATCTATAAGGGGGCTACGGTAGACAAATATCAGATGATGCACTGCTATATCATGAGTGCGAACTTATAGCTGGCATGTGACGATATTTTGCCCAGCAAGGAACATCATTAACACTGGTATCACTTTTACAGAATGAGAATAGGAACGCCAAATTTAAAACATCAATCATTATATTTGGCTGCTAATTTCGGGGATTCTATCCATCCACTTAAGAAAAGTGCATTTAAGAGAACATTTACAATCATAGACGCTTGGATTAATGAGCAAAGAGGTGAGAATCATCACACTAATAGGTGCATGTTTCTCGCACCTGGTGATGGGCATGGTTTAAAATGGTTGAAATATTCCACACAAAGTCACTCAAACATAACAATTTGCATATCGAATTGTGCTGTGTGGTCTCTTGGTTTTCTAAGCTTTTAGATGGCCAATATCTTTGTTTGCTTTTTCCACCAGTATAAACAGATGGTCTCTGGGAGACTTGATCCACAAGGGTGTCTCTGCCTATATATAATCACTCTATTTGGTTAAAAAATCATTTGTATAAAACTAGGTTGATTATTTTGAGTCACGAGGGATTTTGCATGCCCAACTGACATGTTCAATGTTCCAATCAGATTGGAATTAATCACTATCTGATGGATATGTACAAACATCTTCCTTGCAGCCTTGAAAAAGCCCTGTGGGCGAAACACGCGTCGGCTGCTGTTTTTCCTCTTGTGAACTGTGGAAATTAAAACCAGACCTCAACCTAAGAAGATTTGTTTGGATTCCCTGTTTTTCCTTTGAGACTCTCTGGATCTAGAACATATAGGATGCTGAGACATTACTGACCGCTCTGGAGAAATACCTATATTACTTAAATTTGAAATAATTATATTGGTGTGCTCAGGTGTTGTGCATATATATGTCCAATATCATATTGTTTAAACTCAAAGTGGTCAGCTCCCTCCTTGCCCAGATAAGACCATGCTGCCAATAGTCCAGACTTATTTTGAATGCACGTATATAGGCTCACTACATCAAGAGTGACAAATTGTAGGTCATTGGACCAAGCCAAGTCCTTAAACTTTGCCACTATATCCTTGCTGTCTTTAATGTAGGATGGCAGATTCAGCACATGATTCTGAAGTCTCATGTCAACAAACTCTGAAATTCGTTCAGTAGGAGACCCCATGCCCGAAATAATGGTTCGCTATGGGGGGAAAAGACCTTCTTTATGGACCTTGGGTAATACATATACACAAGGATACTTCACCTCCCCTTCCCCAAGGTATTGGTATTCATCATCAGTCAGCAAACACACATCTCTCCATTCACATGACCTTTTTTGGAAGCCGCCGTTGCTGTGCTTGTCGACACAAGGAGACACGACGGGTGAGATCAATTATGTTGCGTTCCGGTTCACATTCTTTATTGGTGTTTAGGCTATACCGAAGCCGGAACAGGCCTTCCGCTTTTAAACATTTAAATATATGTTACGACATGCATCCTGTTGTGACGTTTGTCATCATAGTGAAGAATTAACCTTCTTTGGTTACACTGGACTGGCTTATATTAAGAGTTGTTCCATCAACTATATAGCGTGCATTACTCATTGCTCCAGTGACCCCTATGACAATAGGACCTATTGCACTGAATATAGATTCCATTCCTTTGGCTTGTATGCCCTGAAGAAGCCCATAATGGTTGAAACGTGTTTGCTGCGCTTATCTGGTTGTATTTGTTTATGCATCGCATCTCTGAAATAAAGATCCAAGAAATTGAAAAGACATCCTCTCGTTACATCATTTTTGCTTGGCACTGTGCCTGCACTCTGTTAAAAAGTTTACATTGACTCTCAGAGTCTCTCTGTTTGTTTAACACATCTCTCCATTCACATTCGACTCATTTGGATTGGTGATTTAGATGCAGACTATATAGTCCACCAGTGGTTCTTTTGGCTTCTAAGATCCAATTAAGGACTACTTTCAAACAATACTCTCTTCGGCAAACACACTAACAAAAGTTTTTTATGTACATTTGGAAATGACAATCTTGTAACTCTTCTTCTTTGATCCATATATTTGGAGACAGCCTTGGATTCATCCCTCCCTTCTGGCCGTAATTTCACACGCCCTTGACTCTCTTCTTGGTTCCTTATCTGTGTCACAGAAAGAGCCTTTATCCATTCATTAGGTCATTGTTCCAGTGACATGGAGAGGGAAGACAAACACACAATCTGAGAGAAACATTCATATTGAAAGTTAGACATTGCAAAGCCCACATGCGTAAGGCCTTTAGTCAAGTTAGCAAAATCAAGACTTCAATACACAATATAACTACGTAAATGGCAATACATGAACAGACATGTAAAAAAATGTAATGCATTTCTCATGAATACACATTTCATTATATAATAAAAGCTACACATCTTCGTAGAACTGCATATGAACTGCAACTTGTTATTACTGAAAACAAAGCATTAATGAACACACACATTATAAATGTCGTAATTACATAGAATGTGCACTTTGTATGTAGCTTTAAGTGCAATTTTCTCTACTGGGTTACTATACATCTCACAAACACGTAAGGCCATGATATAGATATGTGGCATAGTCAATGAAATGCTGTTCCAGTATCCTTCCAGTACTTTGACGTAGTTTAAAACTTTTCTAACTTCGAACGTCTGCTGTACATTAATGCTAGAGTTTCTCAGCTCACGTGAGGTATCCAGCTCAAGTTGGGCTATAGTAACGATCTTCGCCAGCAGCTACTTCCAGTTGCCGCAGGACGCATCGCAAAAAGAGATCTACCTCTCCTGAATGACAGGTTGGAAGCTCCAACAGGGCAAAGGTTCTTTATTCTTATTTAAAAGAGCAGGCGCAGAGACTCAAGTGGACCATGCAGACACGAAGACCCAACCCAGATCTCCCATAGTACCCTGTGAAAAGAGGAAGGCTACTGGACAGAGGCTTAAAACGCAGAATTGTGGGGCTTGAGCAATCTTCAGCGACCCTCAGGGGCCTGCGCACCTACCATCAAAAAGGCACAAGTTAGTGAAGGACACGAGGCACACTTTTGTCACGCCATAAGAAAGTTCCGCAAGAAATACTTCCTGGTGCAGTTGTCATTGGAGACAACCCTGATCTTGTGTATCACACCTTCAAAGAACCATCTACTGGGACATCCAGAGTCATACCCTAAAAGAACCATTCACCTGGGACCCTCTCGCTGTGTGTGGCTCACACACCAAACTGAGGACAGTAGGAAGGTGTTGTGAAACAGCTTCCCGGGACACTCCTGAGTCTCACCCACAAGGAAACACCTATCTGGGACCCCTCAAACCAGGCCAGGCTCACACACAGAACTGAGGACAGCAGCGAGTTTCTTATGAGTCACACCCTCAAAGAAATATCTACCTTGGGCCCTCTGGAGCCAGACACCCTCGAATAACAACCTATCTGGTATCCTCCCACCAGGTCTGGCTCACACACAGAACTGAGGACATACCTTTAAAAAACCACCTACCAGGAATCCCCCCAGTGAGCCTGGCTCAAACACAGAACTAAGGATACACCCTCAAAGAACCACCTACCAGGAACCCTCCCAGTGTGCCCGGCTCAAACACAGAACTAAGGGTACACCCTCAAAGAACCAGCTACCAGGAACCCTCCCAGTGTGCCCGGCTCAAACACAGAACTAAGGGTACACCCTCAAAGAACCAGCTACCAGGAACCCTTCCAGTGTGCCTGGCTCAAACACAGAACTAAGGGTACACCTTCAAAGAATCACCTACCAGGAACCCTCCCAGTGGGCCTAGCTCAAACACAGAACTACGCATACACCCTCAAAGAACCACCTACCAGGAACCCTCCCAGTGTGCCTGGCTCACACACAGAACTGAGGACAAACCTTTAAAGAACCACCTACCAGGAACCCTCCCAGTGGGCCTGGCTCAAACACAGAACTACGCATACACCCTCAAAGAACCACCTACCAGGAACCCTCCCAGTGGGCCTGGCTCAATCACAGAACTACGCATACACCCTCAAAGAACCACCTACCAGGAACCCTCCCAGTGTGCCTGGCTCAAACACAGAACTAAGGACAAACCTTTAAAGAACCACCTACCAGGAACCCTCCCAGTGGGCCTGGCTCAAACACAGAACTACGCAGACACCCTCAAAGAACCACCTACCAGGAACCCTCCCAGTGGGCCTGGCTCAAACACAGAACTAAGCATACACCCTCAAAGAACCACCTACCAGGAACCCTCCTAGTGGGCCTGGCTCAAACACAGAACTAAGGGTACACCCTCAAAGAACCACCTAGCAGGAACCCTCCCAGTGTGCCTGGCTCAAACACAGAACTAAGGGTACACCCTCAAAGAACCACCTACCAGGAACCCTCCCAGTGTGCCTGGCTCAAACACAGAACTACGCATACACCCTCAAAGAACCACCTACCAGGAACCCTCCCAGTGTGCCCGGCTCACACACAGAACTAAGGGTACACCCTCAAAGAACCACCTACCAGGAACCCTCCCAGTGTGCCTGGCTCAAACACAGAACTACGCATACACCCTCAAAGAACCACCTACCAGGAACCCTCCCAGTGTGCCCGGCTCACACACAGAACTAAGGTTACACCCTCAAAGAACCACCTACCAGGAACCCTCCCAGTGTGCCTGGCTCAAACACAGAACTACGCATACACCCCCAAAGAACCACCTACCAGGAACCCTCCCAGTGGGCCTGGCTCAAACACAGAACTACGCAGACACCCTCAAAGAACCACCTACCAGGAACCCTCCCAGTGTGCCCGGCTCAAACACAGAACTAAGGGTACACCCTCAAAGAACCACCTACCAGGAACCCTCCCAGTGGGCCTGGCTCAAACGCAGAACTAAGGGTACACCTTCAAAGAACCACCTACCAGGAACCCTCCCAGTGTGCCTGGCTCAAACACAGAACTAAGGGTACACCCTCAAAGAACCACCTACCAGGAACCCTCCCAGTGTGCCTGGCTCAAACACAGAACTACGCATACACCCTCAAAGAACCACCTACCAGGAACCCTCCCAGTGTGCCTGGCTCAAACACAGAACTTCGCATACACCCTCAAAGAACCACCTACCAGGAACCCTTCCAGTGTGCCTGGCTCACACACAGAACTAAGGGTACACCCTCAAAGAACCACCTACCAGGAACTCTCCCAGTGTGCCTGGCTCAAACACAGAACTACGCATACACCCTCAAAGAACCACCTACCAGGAACCCTCCCAGTGTGCCTGGCTCAAACACAGAACTTCGCATACACCCTCAAAGAACCACCTACCAGGAACCCTTCCAGTGTGCCTGGCTCACACACAGAACTAAGGGTACACCCTCAAAGAACCACCTACCAGGAACCCTCCCAGTGGGCCTGGCTCAAACACAGAACTGAGGACAGCAGCGAGGTCTTGATAGTCATACCCTTAAAGAGACATCTATCTGGGAGCCTCCCACCTGGCCTCATTCACACAGAAGATGAGGACACACCCTCAAAGCACCATCTTACTGGGACCCTCCCAATGAGCCTCACTCACACACAGAACAGAGCACACACCCTCAAAGAACCATCTGCCTGCCACCCTTGCACTAGGCCTGCCTCACATACAGTACTCTGGACAGAAGCACCTGTCTTGTGAGTCACACCCTCAAAAAACCACCTACCTGGGACCCTCCTGCCAGGCCCGGCTCACACATAGAACTGAGGACGGCATTGAGGTCTTGTGAGTCACACTGTCACAGAACCATCTACCTGGGACCCCACTGAGCCACACACCCTCAAAGAAGCACCTACTTGGAATGACCCCACTGGGTCTAACTCACACAAAGAACTAATAACACGCCCTCAAAGAACAACCTACCTGCTACCATCCTTCCGGGCCTGGCTCACGCACAGAACTGAGGACACATCCTCAAAGAACTACCTACCTGGGCCCACATAAGAGTGAGGGTGCTTGCGGAGCAGTGGGGCAGGTTCTCTGAGAGAGTGCTCAGCAGTGCGAGGCAGTACATGGCACCCAATGGTGAGGAGGGTGTGAAGTGGGTAGATGGCTGCACAGAGCTGTGAATACTCTCAAGGCTCCTCACACAGACGGTTTTGTTGCCTCCATGTCCGTCAAGAGCGTTTTAAACTGGATAGTGTGCTATGTATTCTTCAAGGAATGTCGATAACAAACAGCGTTGAGTGTGTCCTGCTCTCGGTGTAAGAATGGTTACCCTTGTTATTGCGTGCATTGAAATGTTGTTGTAAGTAGTGTTGTGGCAAATATGAAGAAAGCAGTAAATACAAAAATGGCAAGTTACGTTACAATGTATAAAATGTAGACTGCCCTTTCTCCTAGGTCGCATCGGATTGAGAATACATGGATATGGAAAATGAAACCAGACGGACCGACTTCATCCTGCTTGGACTCACAGACCGGCTAGAGCTGCAGACTCCCATTTTTGTGTTATTCCTTCTTATCTATGCCGTCACTGTGCTGGGGAACCTCGGCATTATTCTTGTCATCATTCTGCACTCGAACCTCCACACCCCCATGTATTTCTTCCTCGCAAACCTCTCCTTTGTCGATCTTGGGTATTCCACTTGTGTTGTGCCTAAGATGCTGGTGAACTTTGCTACTGGAAGTCAGTCCATTTATTTCAACAGTTGTGCAGTGCAGTTTTATTTTTTTGTGTCCTTTGTAATTTCTGAATTTTACATCTTGGTGCTCATGGCTTTTGACCGATACATGGCGATATGTTACCCGCTGCACTACACCAGCCGGATGTCACCTAGGCTCTGTGTCCTGCTGGTGGTCCTCTCTTATATATATGGCTTCACAGACTCAATGACGCAGACCGTACTGACGTTTCGTCTGTCGTACTGCGGCTCGCGTGAAATCCATGGGTTCTTCTGCTCAGACCCATCACTCTTGAAGCTCACCTGCAGTGACCTCAGGATAAAGCAGATGATACTGCTCATGTCCGCCGGCTTCAATCTCTCCATCACCTCTCTGGCCATCTTTGTGTCCTACATCTTCATAATCTCAGCCATCTTCCGGATTCGCTCCGCAGACGCGAGGCGTAAAACCTTCTCCACTTGTTCTTCACATCTCATGTCTGTCACCGTCTACTACGGAACCCTCTTCTTCATGTATCTGAGGCCCAATTCTGAGCAGTCGGTGGATCAAGACAAAGTGGCCACCGTGTTCTACTCCGTTATCATTCCAATGTTGAACCCTCTCATCTACGGTCTGAGGAACCGCGAAGTGAAGGAGGCCCTCAAGAAGCGAGTCCACGGACAGTGAGTCCCTTCCACCCCATGGCGCAGTTTGAGGATCACACATGGTTTTGAAAAACTAGCATCCATTGTGAGCAATACCAATCTGTATTGGAATCTGATGTGGTGATAGAAATCTAGAGAATTCCTTGTAGGAATACAATAATGAAATGGCAAAATGCAGCCGCCAACAATCACTGGTGTTTGCGATCTTGTGAGCCCTTCATGACACGCGCGATGCCTCTGAGGGACTCTTTCCTAGTACTGCTAAATTACCTAATGAAATGTATGTATTCAATCATTTTGACCTGTTAAAATATCCATACTTAAAAAGTATATTTACTGCCATTGTAAGAAAAGAAGGACGAGTGATGACGTTATACCTCTAGTAACTTCCTTACTTCCTTAGTTACATGACATGTAGGGCTAGAGGCAAGATGATGATTTTACAAGCCCCCTCAGGGACACAGATTGTACTATACAAGCACTCATTGGAGGTTTTCTTGTGAACTCGCATGACAAAGCCTTTGTGGCTGCTGTTCAGGAGAATCCATATTCTAGGGGGTGACTGAATGCAGTGGCGGCTGGTGACATTTGAAAGTGGTGAGATGTAAAAGTTGCATATGACTTTTATGTACCGATCGAAGCAACCAAGCTTACTGGATAAACATGGGCTCCGGAAGAACCCTACTCCAAAGATAAACATGGAAATTGATTGGCAAATGGTGCATTGCAAAGAAACATTAAACTAATTTAAAAGTGCCCCACATCTTAATGCATTAACATGTTCAACAGTTACTGTAATGTGGAAATTGTACAGTGCAGTGTGGCTCAGTGGTTAGAGGCGGCAGACCCTGAAGCTGAGATCGGCCCGGGACCAGGGTTCAATTCCCAACACGGCAGGATCTTGGGTCAATGTCCGCGGACTCGATAATTCTTGCCTCGGCGCCTACTCTAACCTTGGGTCCCACTCTGCAACTCTGGGCAATAGCTTGCTTAATCTTCACAACGGCCCCTTCAACGCCGGGGATGCCTGGTCTCACCTTGGGGGTGCCAGGAGGGACCATCTCACAGGGAAAGCCAGGACGGGTTCCTCAGCGGTATACAGCGCCTGGACACCCTGGTGTGGGTAGCTGTGCGCTTTACAAGTATACCACATTTACATAACATCAGGCCCTTTAAAGTGCGTGCTTGCCCTGTGTCTTGCACTGCATCCAGTATCGACTTTGGGAGAAAATGCTCTAACCAGGCTTCGACGCCTGCTGGCCGCAATGATTCGTATAGAAATATGTGCAGCAAGGTCTTTAAGCAGGATGTAAAAAGAAATATATTTCTGTGAACTACATGGTGTGCCACCCGACCAGTATTTTGGTTTCTCTCTGAGATGTTTTGCATCCAGATATATAACACAAGCGACATACAGCGAAAACCTGCCAGTACTATTGTCTTTGTCAATGGTTGTTAGCTGTTTAAGATAAATGAGCAACAACAATGATTTGTTATAACTAATTAACAGTGGAAATGTTTCAATTCTTAAATTGCGAGACTGTGAGTTAAATAGTATTGAGGCCTCTGGAAGGAGTGTTGGCCTCAGTTGTCTGCGCTTTATGTCTGGTATGCAATCTCTTTTTCTCTGCACATCTTCAACTGCCTCTCTTTCCTCTTCAGCACCCTCTTTTCAATCTTCCAAGAATGCAAGTGCATTCTTGTAAATATGTTGACATCTGTGCACCCCTTCACACACATTTACACAGAATTTCATTTGCAGCTGGAATACATGACCGTTGTTCTGTGTGCTCTGCAGAGGCCGACCGACTGACAGGCACTGTGCTTTGGCTTCAGCCTCATCACCAGAGCTCTCAATCAAAGCCCCTCACAAATACCTGCCCAACTCAGCACTATGCAAGAGTAATAAGATGCACAAAAAAACACAGAAACACAACATGAAAATAGCTAACATTCCTGGAGAATGCAAGATTAGGTAAAACGTGAAATAAAAAAGGAACTAAATCTCTGCCATGCATTGCCTTGGCATTTTTAACATTCATTGTTCATAATTCAGGCCATGTTTTTTCATTACTGTCAAGGGTATGACGGTAGGTCCAGTTTCGTCACCATATAGCAGATAACTGTCTTTACGATAAGCACATATTTCTTCCCCTGCGCTTTTCTCTGATAAACTTGGCATGGGAACAAGAACCCTGCTCGTGTTTTGGACCACTTTGGCGGTGCAACAAATACAGCAGCTTCACTTCTAAAGGGGCAGCGGCGTGCAGACAGGCCCAGGGGTGTCACAGTGGGGGAGGGGTCTCAGGGCAATATACACAACACACGATTAGCATTATAATGCTTATCATTACTGGGGAACAAAGTGCCAAATCACAGATGGTTGCACCCAGTCCTGCGTGTGGTGAATGGCAAAGGGTGGGATCTATGCCTGTGAAGGATGAACGTCTGGTCTCAAGCAGGGATGCAGACTCTGAAGCCCGAAGCTGTGGCTCTGACAGCGTCTCTGGCCTGCAGTGGATACTACCATAGGCTACAATGGCAACGAGGGGCTTTTGAAAGGTAAGCCCTGCGTCGTGCTTCACGTGCAGAACTTTGATTTACTTCTTGGCTTCCGACTCCCGCTTTAGAGCGAGGAGGGGCAGGCAGCCTTGACAGACAGCCCAGACTTGAACAAATCGATTTGTTTAGAGATACAATCGTAGCTCTAAATCAATCTATTTCATTTATTTTAAGTAAACTTTTAGGAATTTCAGAGGGGCGCAGCCCCAGAGCCCTGATGGAGAGGCCTCCCTGTGTCAAACGGCATTGAAAAGTTCTGAGCATTTGATGAACGATGCAAACTAAGGACTTTTGTAGATCAGAGCCTTCCATGAGAGCTATCGGATGATGGCGTGTTCAGATCTGACAAAGATTTGTGCGACGCTTCCTTGACACCTCATGACAAAAGGAATGAGCGCAGGAGAAACTTGCTTATGGGAGTTTGTTTCTAAAAAACAAAAAACATTACTGAGCGCAAAAATCATGGCACCTGCTCGACTGTGTTCGCTCCTTTTACTGCGAGCGCCACGCTGGCATCACATTCAAGGCTTTAGAGATCAAGGCAGGCAGGTGGGACTCTCTATATAGGGTGGGTGGTCCTCAACCTTGACCTCTGCAGCCACAGCCTCCACTGGCTATGAGAGACATCCTTTACCTAAATGAGCCTATCGGAAACACCCTTTACCTCAATGAGCCTATCGGAAACATCGTGTACCTAAATGAGCCTATCGGAAACACCCTTTAACTAAATGAGCCTATCGGAAACACCCTTTACCAAAATGAGCCTATCAGAACCACCCTTTACCTAAAAGAGCCTATCAGAAACATCCTGTACCTAAATGAACCTATCAGAAACATCCTCTACACAGGTTAGGTATTAGAGTACCTAAACCACGTTGCGTACCATCTGGCCTCCATGTAAAATGTAATTTTATACTTACAACATTTTGGCAAAGATCTTGGCTGACCAGACGAGAGAAGCACACCAATAAGATACAGCACAGCCCTGAGCAACACATCGCACCAAGAACCCATGTCACTGCCAGGGGCGCTGGGTGACATTTGAAAGTGGTGGAGTGCAAAGTGAGTTGCATACTGCACCGTAGCGAGCGAGCCCGAACCCCAAAAGGGTGGTTTGGGGGGATTACCTACCCCCCCCAAGAAAATTTTGAAAAAAAGGAAGAAAAATCGTGCATTTTCAAGCAAATTTGAGAAAGCAGAAAGGTTAATAAAGCAATTGTGAACGTGCAGTTATTACATTAATAGATGGCATAACATAGGTAGCTGCTTATTCAGTATAACCACAGAGCTTCATACATTCCGTCCTATTATGCTCAGGTTCTGAATTCAGACTATAAGACTTTCATGGAAATCTCAGCTCTAAGAGTAGAAGAAGTTGCACAGCAGTTGGGAAACAGCCTTCACAAAGGATTGGGAACCACGCCTTACCTTTACCACGTTTACAGTAAATAATGGAAATAATAAAGTTTTAACATATTTGTGTTTGTTAGTCACATGAAATGAGAAACGTTGCCCTGTCCAATGTATCAATACCAAAAACATGCACTTACCACTACCCTCATTTTCAGGCTACCAGGCCTCTGTGTGATTTTGATAGCATTTTGAAGCTTAGCCCGGAATCTTAAATCTGGAAAAATATCCACTTTCTGCCAGTACTTTTGCCCAAGCCCAAGGTAGCCCTCTGTATTTGTCTACACCTTCTAAAATCAAATGCAAGGAGAATGTTCCTGTTTTTGTTCTCCTAACTGTTCTCAAAGTGGAACAGGTGATCTGAAATGCAAAATTTTGTGAGAACCCTAGTTGACAATTTACCAAAAGGTATGTAGTGCTTCTGTTACGGCATTGGAGACCTTGGACATCTATTTGTAAACTGGGCCTAGGTGGGTGGCAGGGAAAAACACAGAAAATGCTAACAGGTAAAGAAAAATACTAGCCAAAACTAAAACACACACAAACATAACTTAGAAACCGTCTCACTTTACTGCAAAATCCACCCCAGACCTAATCCCTCACTTAGTCGCATTGTTAGGCAATCCTTGATACCCCCATGGTATCCCTGGGCCTTTTGAGGTGCATCCAGAATCCCAAGACATTTCTCTAGATATCCACACAAGATTAATTACAACACCGACCATTGACAGTACATTTCAACACCACAGCATATTTACTGAATGGAAATAATGTGTTTTTTGTGCAAGAATCATGTATTTTTTTTAGTCAATCACCAGCCCTTTGCCCTGCCGTGGTATTTAAGGTGGTACTTTTTCGGATACAGGTGACTGTTCAGGGGCCAAATGTGGTGAGGCGTAAACTGATTTGCATACTGCACCATAGCGAGCGAGCGAGCCTGAAACCCATAAGGGGGCTTTGAAAAAAGAGAAGAAAAATCGTGCATTTTCAAGCAAATTTGAAAACTTACAAACTGCAAGTAACAAAAGGATCTCTCTGACAAAAGCAGTGACTCACTGACCTATTTACATCATATGCATGTTGTGATCTGCATCAGGAACATGTTCTTTGCAGCATGCACATTAACCTTCTGCGCTGCCGCCTGCTGACCTGTTCACTACAGGGACCACAAACAAAGGCTAACTCTGCCGACTGCCAACGCACCTCCATATATAGGCCTACAACTGATTTTTCTATTTTTTGTTTTATATAGCGAACTAGACCCGAGGCATCGGGTATCAGAGCGCTTTACATGAGCACCAGTTTTGTTACATTACCATTAATGCCTAAATAAACCTCACTTTACATGAATGTGTCTTATAAAGAGTCTTGGATAAATAGGGTGAATGAGCACAACACATAAGCGGCAACTTGCTTATTCATCTCAGCCCCTTGGAACGCTACATGCCTTACCCTTTCTTCCACCCTGCCGTCCATGCTGCAGCAACAAATGTCATTGAACCGCTGCCACATTGTCAACTTTGAATTACAAAATATGTTAGACTTTTTGATGTAACATTCTCAATAAGCAAGGCATTGTAAGCAGCTTGAAAAAAGGGATACTGCAAACAAGCTTTTAGCATTTTGAGCAGAAAAACCAAGGCAAATCAGCGACACATTTGGTTATTAATGACAGTATGAAATTAATATGCACTGCAATCTGGGAAGAGTGGGAATTTTTCAAAGATCCTTCAAACGGGGGATGCTTGACAAAGCCGCCAAATAGGATATTATTTGTAATAAGGCTTCAGCAAAACGAGTTGTGTGTAATTGTACTTCAGGGGTGTAAATGCTATCTACGTTCATGCTTTATGTATTTTATAAATGTCTCTGCTTTCAAGCAAATCAGGAAGTTCTCAATTATGAGTGCAATTCTCCCATGCATTCAATGTACAAATATTCATATTAGCTAAGTAGGATCCCAAAAGCAATGAGCTCGTAAATCACGCCGGAGTAAAAGAGTAATATTTGACAGTGTGGGTAAAATAAGAGGCGTCTATGTCCCCTGGTGGAATGGCCATACATAATGCCTGACTGTAGGGTATGCAGATTTCACGAGACATGGGGGAGATGCTCCTATCCTCAAAGCCACAAATGGACCAGGTATTCGGAATTGAATATTCATGTGATATCTTGCGAATAGCAAGAATCTAAATTGGATATTTTGCATATTCACTGGTCATCTGTTCTTAGCATCCCTGGAGGGGTGGTACAGCTCCTCGAGTGCCAGCCCTACTAAAAACACCTTTTACATTTTAGTAGTTTTCGACTTGGTGCTGGCTCACACTGTGTCACTAGGATGTCATTTGTCAGAAACAGAGAGTGCCGTGACTATGCAAAGTAGTTCAGTCACACCAGGCACTAGGATGCCAGCGACCAAACCACAGTGAAAGAAGGCAGCCATGATGAAAATCACGTCTTTGAGGCTGGCATAGGAAGGCTTTGACAGGAGGGCAAAATGTGATACATTTTATGTACAAGACATTTTTACGTCTGCCAGAACGTTTAGTACAGCCCAACTACCACCACCAACATAAAGAATGTGCTGCCCAAGATCAAACGTTTCAGCGAGTTAGGTGTGTTACTGCATCTCTTGTGTCTTGACCCGGTCTGTCCGGAAGCTCTCCCTGTGCTGTTGATTATATTCTGCATGCCAGACAGCAGGCAGTCAACAAAGAAGTGCTCACTGTAGCGCTGTCTCCGCTCTTTCTGTCTTGTAAAGCGAAGAGTCTAAAATGTCCCCAATCCCGAATGCACAACCATTCCGCCAGCGCAGACCCCTTCCTCCCAGTCAGAAGGATCCTCGCTCAATGTATAATAATAAACTGCTCGTGGTCAAGAAACAAACATCTCTCTATTGAGGTGTGTCTTGTAGTTGCTGCAAAGATAATTTATTACTCCTGTCTGATGCTGACAGCCCCCTCGGGCCTTTAGCAACAGGCAAAATGACATGCTGATGCCAGCAGAGTGCAGAGCTAAAGTTCCAACCATTTTTACATGTTTAATTCCAGCTTAACTTAAAATGGTGTACTTTGCTGTCAAGCAATGAAAGCAATTTTATAAATAAAAAAAAGAGAACTCAGAACCCAGAGGTTACTTTGGCTCTGGAGGCCACTCGTTCGTCGGAGTTTTGTCATATGCACACAATGGGCGAAAATATGACACCAGTGTTTCTAAAACTTAAAACGCCCCCTCCCTTTTCCGATGTTTTCCTCCCCTGCCTCCACACATATTTCGAATGGCTTATCAGGCCTTACAAATTTAGCGACGCTTTTGTTTTCCAGAAAATGCCTCTTACCCCAGGTGGTGACAGCGTACACAAACGACTCGAGTGAAGTGCTGTGTCGGACGCCAAACGGACGTCTACTGCTGCCTGCGCGCACATGGCGACGACTAGTGCCCCTACACACTAGAAACTTTAAGTACAAGTGCAGTAGAAAACAAACTACTGAAAAACGTCACGGCGCGCGTCCTGAATGGTCAATCACTGCATGGCTTCACCTGCTGAAGCCACACAGTGTTTGGCCATGATATGCAGTGCTGAGGCAGTGTGCCACCACCCACGAGCAGCATCCAATAATGGATTGAGCCACCACAGGGGGACGGTCCTTCTCCTACCTCGCCGCTAAGACATGGAACTTCCTCCCGACCCACCTCCGCCTGACCCAGGACCACCTCGCCTTCAGGAAGCAGCTCAAGACCTGGCTGTTCGAGCAGTAGCGGATCCCCCTCCCCGAGCACCTTGAGACCCTCTGGGTGAGTAGTGCGCTATATAAATGCATTGATTGATTGATTGATTGATTGCCTGCCCTTCTGCAGGTGGACCAGACAATCCTGGCGCTGCATGCAGCGCCAGGATTGGCTAGGGGGGCACACTGACGGCTCGTCCTGGCACCTTTGAAACCCCGGGCCTGGCTTAAGCAGCACCCCCCGGCCCCTTCGGTCCCTCTTTAATGTGAACTTCACACTGTCAGCCACTAACGCGCATGCTCGGGCTAGATACAGCCCATAAATCCTCATGCGCAGACAGTACTGTACTGCTGCGGACATGCTGCAGACAGCCAGCACCACCCCTGCGCATTCCGCATTACATTGGTTGTGTCCCGGAATTGAAGCGCTGCGCTGCAGCCCTTCATTATTTGTGAATTATAATTGCAGGCAGCAATCATGCTCTTGTCACGGTGCGTCCAGGCTTAGAGGGGCTACGTCCCTACGCCCCAATGGACGTACCGCAGCTTCGGCCAGAAACAAGAAGATAAGCAACTATATGTGTTGGAAACACAAGCAAGCCAGAAGTAATTAGCCACAAGTAAAAAAAAAGTATATATACCAAACTAAGAAGAATTATGAGAAGCCAACCTCAATTTAAGTAAACTCTTTCTGGAAGATCAAAAAGATCAAGTCATATCAGCCTCAAATGTTCCTCGTGGAAAAGCGAATTAATAATCAACAAGAAACTGCTCTACACTGGGACTTAAGTACCTGCCATCCACGAAAGACAGCCGAGGATTTGCCCAGATACTACAGGGTAAAGAAAGCTGCATCCATGGTAACGCAGCAATCAATTAAAGACAGAAGAAACCTGTCAGCTAATGCCACGAAGAAGAGATGCAAATCACTAAGCAAGCTGCTGCCTTGAACGAGAGAAACTCTAAGAAAACATTGCAGCAAATTGAAGGATACTGCTGCCAGAGTCAAGAAACTCACCGCACTTAGCCCAGCTGCTGCCATCCAGTGGTCCCGAGTTCCTGTTTTGAAGAAAATCGGCAATAAGAACAAACTTATTTCAGGTACTCTTGAAGTTATCCTCATTCACCGTTAGTCAGCTGCTGGTGTGCCCGTACTAGTGTGCGCGTGTCCTCTCATATCGTTTGCCAGCCGAGAGATCCTTCTGCGACGCTGTCATCTTTACACTGATGACGTCATGGAATCTCCATGTGTCCTAGCGGAGAACCAGCGCGTCATCAGCACCCAGCGTCTTTGCGACGTGACACGTCGTGAGTATCCAGCGTTGTCCTGGTTCCTACCGACCAGCCAGTGAAGAGGTTTTGGTGCATCATCGCACGACGTGAAACCTCCCGGCGCCATGTCAGGCAGCCTTCTTATGGTTGCGTTCCCATAGTTACGGGAACACAACGCAACGTAGATAGACTTCAAAGGAAATCCTCGTGATTGTGCGGCGCGAAAAGGGTGTGAAGACAAAGTGGTTTCCGTCACGCCTGTGGTCCCGATAAGCTGTGCTGCACTCCGATGTGCTAGTTACTGCCCTTCTCTCAACTCCATTCCTAAAGTAAAGGTAAGCGATCGCCTGTATTAATTACTGGTGCTTTATCCTGAGGGAGCCTGCACCTGTCTGCGTTGTGTGGAATTTTGAAAATGCCCTTTGTGCACAGAGACTTGTGAGCGGACAAAACGTCCATAATCATTACAGCAAATCATACATCTGTTAAATAGCTGTAAGATTGTGAATTCTGTGACTAGAGTGACATTTAGTGGTTCTTGGAAGCATTTTATCTGTTGGCAGTACGAGTCATCTATGAAACAAATCAAAGCGAAGCCTCACTAGATTGTACATGGTGGGATTACAGCAACTACGAGAATTGCATTATGAGACATTTGAAGTTACAGAATACACACATGCGGTGTGATTGTTTTGGAGGTGATGTTCTAAAGCACATATAAGTAAAGAATCAGAAGAAATGTAAAGGTGAGTGCGGTTGTGAGTGAAACGGAAAATAATTTTGAAAGCCT
This sequence comes from Lissotriton vulgaris, assembly GCF_964263255.1. Taxonomy (NCBI): domain Eukaryota; kingdom Metazoa; phylum Chordata; class Amphibia; order Caudata; family Salamandridae; genus Lissotriton; species Lissotriton vulgaris. Next base: position 810,432,554 of record NC_141700.1, read on the forward strand.
GTTAGGCGGCCACCATCTGCTTGGATCCCAATGTTTTACAAGGAACAGCTTAAAAGTAAGTGAGTGTTGGACAGGCCTCGTGGAAGGCCCGATCCCTCCCCGCATGGCGGGTCACGGACCCCTGCTCCCCCTGTTTCCCGGACAAGAACCACCCCTGCAACCCGCCGGGTCAACACACAGCCCTTCCCCGACGGAATCCTGACTCCTGAACACCACAGTATCGGCTGGCCCGGGTCCCTACCAGAACCCCTGTCTCCGGCCCAGCCGTCATTTTTGGACACTACACGACCAGGCCTTGTGGCCTCGGGTCGACCTCGGCCTCGGGCCCACCCAGGCCCCGACATCGAGGCACCACCATCCACCCAGGGGGTGAAGAGACCACTTGGCAGGTCAATGGAAGGAGGAGTGTCGATGGCTCCCCTCCGCCAGGTTTCGATCGCCCCCAGCCTCCCTGGGCGCTGGCTCCACCCCCCTGCTGGGTGTCTGGACTCCCTCATCCCGGACCTCCCGACCTCCAAGTGCGAGGGTCCGGACATCAAAGGGCACCAGACCTATAACTGGGGCAGCTCCAGAGCAGGAAGGCAGTTGTATCCTGGAGTCGAGAGACACCGAGACAAACTCATCCTTGGAGGCCTGCTGGCGCTGCCGCGGCTCCTCTTCGTGAAGCTCTTGAAGGCCTGCTGGCGCTGCCGCGGCACATCCTTTCGTGAACCATCTTGAAGGCCTGCTGGCGCTGCCGCGGCTCCTCTCCGTGAACCATCTTGAAGGCCTGCTGGCGCTGCCGCGGCACATCCTTTCGTGAACCATCTTGAAGGCCTGCTGGCGCTGCCGCGGCTCCTCTCCGTGAACCATCTTGAAGGCCTGCTGGCGCTGCCGCGGTCCCTACTTGCAAACCCACCAGCTCGAGGATTGTGAGCTCCACAACCGCTAACCCCGTACCGGACCGGTACTCAGACTGTCCCGCTACCCCTTTCCCCAAAGAGACTAGAATTGACAGGATCCTCGTATCCCGGTCCTGCTGTACCGTCAGTTACCTTGCCTGAAGATATATATAAAAGTGTGCAGAACTCATCTCTGTGTGGTGTCTATCTGTGGGGGGGGAAGTTACTTGTCTGTACGATTACCGGAGAGGGACCTCACCAGGAGACCTCTCCCCCCTTTCTCGGCCGACCCTTCGGGTCCCCGTCTAACAGTGAGACAAAGAGAAAAAAAATCAGTCTTAAAGTTGTAAGTGAGATGCCACCATTCAGAAAGACTATGAATCACAGGCAATGAGTATTTAAATATTGACCTGATGAAAACCATAACAAGTGCATTGTGAATCTAATTTGAACCAAGACAGAAAACATAGAGTTGGACTCAAACTCCAATTCAGAGAAAACGAAGGACTTGGGGAGTGAGCCCAGAATGAAGCTGAAAAGGGACAAAGGCCCCCAGAATTAATACCGGGAGAGGACAAAACCGAATTAATACCGGGAGCGGACAAAGCAAGTCCCAGGATCGGCAGAACCAGGAACCGGGAGAGGACAAAGTATGTCTCAGGACCGGAAGGGGACAGAGGCTCCAGAATCAGTACCGGGAGTGGACAAAGGAGGTCCCAGGACCAGGAGAGTTCACAACCGAGATTCGTGACGGACAAAAGTTCCAGTACCACGACAGAAAATCGTGACAAGGTGGTTCTCTGAACCGGGATAAACGTTCCCCGACTAGAACCGGGCCTTATAGCCCACAGTACTGAGACAGATTGTCCACAAAAAAAATTAAAAGGTAACTTAGAGGCCGAACCACAACCAGAGGCCCATAACCCGAGAAAAAGAACCAGAACCAAGACACCTGGTCCAGAACTTCAATTTGGACTGTAAGAGAACTGGCTCCAACTTTTTCCCCGGGAACTTCCTTCCAGAACATTTTGAACATTGGAGGCACTTGTTGAACTGTTCAATCTTCAACTATGAGCGGGAAGCTGCGGCAGACATGGACTGATCGGAGAAAGTAAACTGTCTCTTCCCATTTTTGCTGGCCACAATGACAGATTGTAGAGAGTAGACTGTCTCTTCCTGTTTTTGTCAATCGAAGGGGAGAAGGTGGTCATCATGATCCTAAGCAATCAACAAATGTCCATGGGTCTAAAATAGAAAAAACTTTGTACTGAAATATGACATGAACCTACCAAAAAGATGTAGTAATCTGTAAAATGTGTGTACCACCGCTAGATACCCGGTAGTATTAAAGGATACCCATCAGTAGCTATCCTGTACCACCCTATTCATCATTTGGGCTTCCTCATACCGTGTGACATCATGATCCTCATCATGATCCTGTTCCTTTGCCTTTGTGATCTGGAAGTCCAAGAGGTCGCCGACCTCCTACGTGTTTTGTTTCCTTTCTTGTCATTTTCCATGCTTTAAGCTTTTATTATGTGTTTGAGTCTTTCATTTTGTTTTCTCTGTAAAGGAAGAAGATATGTTGTATATGTGTGCTTCCTTCAATATGGCTACTTGGTGTCAGTAGGCCTTCCTTTGTGTTCCCACCTTCCCAGCCTCCCATAGTACCTGTGAGTATTCTAACTTGTATGTGAAAGTTCCAGTCTTGTCAGTTGACGGTCTGGTCAGATGGCGAGGTGCACTGCTCTGCTGTGCTATCTTGATAAATCTATCTTGTAACGAGAAGACGTGTCCTTGCGCCTCCCTAACTTACATACAACATAATTCATTTCTTTATTCATTGCAGACCTGAGGGCGCCCACCTGCTGCAGACGCGGTTTCTGAGGCACAGCATCTCTTCAAAGAAAAGTCCTCCAGCACCTCTGTCAGGGTCCTGTGGTCAAGGGTCACTGACATGAGGCTGAGTTCTCTCAGCAGTCACACCACGGCTGATCTGTGGGTCTTCTCCACACATGGGCTCTGGCGGACCGCCTACAGGAGCTGCGGTGTGTGGTCCAGGCTTGGCTTGTGGTTCTCTTGGAAGGGCTTCTGGGTCAAGGAAGGAGAATAGATGGTTGGCCCTGAATGCAGGAAATGGCGCTGCCAGCGATGCACATGTGCTTCTGGTCTCTGTCCACACTCCGGTTCCGCCACCTTCTGGATCTGCCTGTTGTCGTCCCCCCGGGTCTGTACTTGACCCCCCATGTCTGTTCTTGTCCCCCAGGTCTGTTCTTGTCCCCCAGGGTCTGTTCTTGACCCCCCTGGGTCTGTTCTTGACCCCCCGGGTCTGTTCTTATCCCCCTGGGTCTGTTCTTGACCCCCCTGGGTCTGTTCTCGCCCATCGAGTCTGTTCTTGACCCCCTCAGATCTGTTCTTGTCCCCCTGGGTCTGTTCTCGACCCCCGTGTCTGTTCTCGTCACCCCGGGTCTGTTCTTTTCTTAACTCCACAGGTCTGTTCTGCTCCCCCTAGGTCTGTTCTTGTCCCCCCGGGTCTGTTCTTGTCCCCCCGGGTCTGTTCTTGTCCACCTGGGTCTGTTCTTGTCCCCCCGAGTCTGTTCTTGTGCCCCCGGGTCTGTTCTTGTCCGCCTGGGTCTGTTCTTGACTCCACAGGTCTGTTCTGCTCCCCCTAGGTCTGTTCTTGTCGCCCCAGGTTTCTTCTTGTCCCCCGGGTCTGTTCTTGTCCCCCTGGGTCTGTTCTTGTCCCCCCTGGTCTGTTCTTGTGCCCCCGGGTCTGTTCTTGTCCGCCTGGGTCTGTTCTTGTCCCCCCGGGTCTGTTCTTGTCCGCCTGGGTCTGTTCTTGTCCCCCCGGGTCTGTTCCTGTGCCCCCGGGTCTGTTCTTGTCCGCCTGGGTCTGTTCTTGTTCCCCAGGGTCTGTTCTTGTCCCCCCGGGTCTGTTCTTGTCCGCCTGGGTCTGTTCTTGTCCGCCCGGGTCGGTTCTTGACCCCCTGGGTCTGTCCTCGTCTGCGCTGATTCTGCCTCATCACCTTACAAGGGATCTGGTCCTACTCTGGATCTCCCTGCTTCCTACCTGCCCCCTCCCACAGTCCCTGTCGTCTTCCAGTTACATCACTTCTGGTCCACTGGGCTCAACCCTAAGGAAGAAGGTGAGAGTCTGTGTGTTACCATTTCCTTACATAAAGCACATATTGTGAGACTCAGTCACTGATGGCCATGTCCTCCTCTCAAGAATGACCGGGGAGTGCCTTCACCATCTCTGAGCCGCACCGGAGGGGACGGTGAAGTGATCAGTGGATCCACCGGGTCGAGGAGCAAAGAGTCCTGTCTGTTTGTGCTGCTCCCACCCCTCTGACATGGACCCATCATAATGTAGCCCCTTTCAAATCTCACAATCAACAGATGGGATAAAAATGAAGGCAGATAACAAAGACAGTGAGAAGAGCTTGGCATTCAGTTTTGCGAGATTCTTTCAGGGAGTTTTTTAAACCAGCTTTCGGAGCAAACGATTCCGATGTCAAGCTGACTTTAATAAGGCATTAATTGTGGCTTCTGATAAAAGGAGTGGTAATGCCAAACAGCATCCATCTGCCTCCTGGTGCATTACTGAGATAAAGCTAGAGAAATTAGCTTGCAAAAACCTTGAGAGAAGAACTAAAAACATAGGGGCAGATGTACAAGCCCCTTGCGCCTTTTTTACGCTGCAGTTGGTTCACTTTTGTGATGCAGCAGCGGCACAATATATGCGCCATGGTGTGGGGTATTTAAAGCCCTGCACCATAAGGAGGTGTTCCGGCACAGGGGGGGGGGGCGTTCCGGAGAAGAAACGCCTCCTAAAAGTGGCTGAGTGAAATCTACAAGATTTCAGTCACTTTTAGGCCAATGCTGCGTCAAAACCCTGCGCCTGCTTGAAGCAGGCGTAAGGCTCGATGCAGCATTGGAAGAATAGGCCCCCCAGAGCATTGCTGGAGCTGCGTCCCGCTTGCGATGCAACCCCAGCAATACGCTGCTTTTACGGCACAGATGCGTCACGCATCTGTGCCGTTTTTGCCCCATGGTGCGCCGCATTGTAAATGCTCCGCACCATGGGTGGCGGAGCTGCGGCGCACAATAACTGGCGCATCCCTGGGGATGCGCCAGTTATTGTTAATCTGCCCCATAGGGGCTTAAGATATCTATAAAGCAGCCTTTTCTAGGTATCTTCAAAATATCAAGGGGCATATTATAGGCGATTTGGAATAATTATCGCAAAGCGTGCTTACCGCTGTTTTTTTTATCGCCGGCTATCCTGGTATTCCTCGGCGTGGTAACGCTGTATTATCAACGGTAGACCCAGGAATGCGTTAAAATGCTGCGCCTCCTCACGGGAGGAGTAACAAGGAGAAACATCTTCATTTCTCCTTGTTTTTTCCTCTTTCTACGTGTGCTGCATTGTGCAGGTCACATAGAGAGAGGAAAATGCCTCTAAGGATTGTTTTTGTGCAGGAAGGTTTCCCATGATGCAAGAATGTGTGCGTTGGCGCTAGGCAGCAAATTGTGCGTCAGCGAAAGGCAAGGACAGGAATGCGCCGTATAATATTAAATCCCGTGCATTCTGCCCTTTCACGCAGCGCAGCACAGCACGGTGGCATTCTACGTTGCGCTGTGTGTAAGTATGATAAACCATGGCCTGCGTGTTTTTTTAATGAATCACACAAGATCTTCTAGATCTATAATGTGCAATTTCTTCTCAGTTCTGGGTGCGTCCAGTCCTTCCCGGCTCTTGTGGACGGGTCACCGGGCAAATGGGTCAGGCATCCAATGGACCATTCCCAACATCGGTTCTTAACGATGCTGCTAATATCACCTGGGTCAACCCCCCCCCCCCCCGCCCCCGCCAGGCTCCTGCGCCACTGACTGCAGTGCACTTAGTGATGAGACTAAGAGTAAAACGTAACACGTATAAGTGTGACAATGCACTTAAAACACAATGGAAAAAGAATTTTCATTTTATTAATGTTGCCATTTTGAGAACACTTGCAGAGTGATCTGAACATTTTTCAGGACAAATACAACTGTGGAAACCATGGAAAACATTTCTGGAAAATAACTGCATTAAATTTAAAACTTACAGGAGAATTATCTGAAGGCCACCAATAACCTGGAGCCTGGGCCCTGGGGTAAGTGGGAGTGACAAAGTTTGAGAATATGCCACAGCCTTTTACACACCACTCTAAAAAATGAACTATAATTGAAGAAACATGGCATAGCTTGATCAATATCGCTAAAAATAAAAAAAAACATATCTTGCAATTTAACACAATATAAGAAAGTGCAGGAACAAACGCAGAGTCCTCTCTCTATGTTTAATAGTGAGTGAAAGAGAGAGAGAGAGGACTATGGTTCCAGGAAGAGAGAGCAGCAGGGTAGAGAGAAGGAAAAACTGAAAGTTGCTTATTCTTATTGGCCAAACAGGACACCAAATACTAAACTAAACAAACATTGGAAATGTCCTTTATGCAACTGAAAATTAAGAAATAGCAACATTGTAGTTCCTCTGAAATCAACGGCAGCAAGAAACAATTCACAACTGTAAGTTTCATGTGAAATTAATTACAGCCAAAATATAACAGCCAATATTTGAACATATAACACAATTGGACCAGAGTTTGTTTAAATAAGTCCATTTGATTTTTCCCAGTGAAAGTGGGCATAAGAAACCCCTGTCTTCAAATAATTGTTGGTGAAAGAATGGAGTTTCAGGAAGTGAATGTCCTTTTCAGTGTGTGTTTAAGGGCCTCCTTCACTTCCCTGGTCCGCAGACTGTAGATCATGGGGTTCAGCATGGGGATAATGACTGTGTAGAATACTGTGACCACCTTGTCTTGATCCATGGACTGGTCAGAGCTGGGGCGCAGGTACATGAAACAGAGGGACCCGTAGAAGATGAAGACTGATACCAGGTGGGAGGAACATGTGGAGAACGTCTTACGCCTCGCCTCCGCGGAGCGGATGCGTAAGATGGCTGAGATGATGAACGTGTAGGACAGTGAAATGCCAATAGACGTGATGGACAAGTTGAAGCCAGCAGACATGAGGATGAGGGTTTGTTTCACCCTGAGGTCACCGCAGGCAACCTTGAGGAGAGATGGGTCAGAGCAGAAGAACCCCTGGATTTCATGCGAGCCACAGTAGGGTAAGCGAAAAGTCAGGACGGTCTGTGTCATGGCATCGGTGAAACCGTACGTGTGAGATATGGCCACCAGCAGCACACAGAACCTGGGCGACATCTGTCTGGTATAGTGCAGTGGATAGCATATCGCCATGTATCGATCGAACGACATGATCAACAGAATATACAATTCAGAAATCACAAGTGAAGCAAAAAGATAAAATTGAGCAGCACAACCAATGAAGGAGATCGACTGACTTCCAGAGGAGAGACCCGCCAGCATTTTGGGGACAATACAAGTGGAATACCCAAGCTCAACAAAGGACAAATTCATGATGAAGAAATACATGGGCGTGTGAAGTTTTGGGCTCTTGATGATTAAGAAAGTAATGCCCAAATTACCCAAAACAGTGATTATATAGATGAGGCAGAACAACACCAAAATGACAGTCTGAAGTTCCTGGCGATCTGTCAGCCCCAACAGGATGAAGTCCGTCCCCGCGGTCTTATTTTCCATGTTCACTCCTTAATATCTCCTGTTACCTGGAAGGAAGAGCAATCATTTCTTGAAATGAATTTCAACTTTGAAAAAATGAAGACTATATTGCATTATAACGTACTTTTAATTCTTTCATGTAATTAAAATACTATTATAGGTCATATAATCATTATAAAGGAATATTCTGAGCTCTACTTCTTTAGAACTGGTCGTCAGGACATTTAATCCCCAGTCTTTTCTCATTTACTGGTAGCAAAATCCTCCTCACCAACATGCCGGACTCCACTCTGACCACACCGAGGAGTCTCCTTCACTCCATGAGACGTCTCCTCCTAAGACTGAAGAATTTCAGCCATTTCCTTCCAACTTGTGCGACCTATACTGATCGCCTGCCCCTCCCTCGAGGAACCTACACTGGCCGCCTGCCCCTCCCTCGAGGGACCTACTCTGGCAGCCTGCCCCTCCCTCGACGGACGTACACTGGCCGCCTGCCCCTCCCTTGAGGGACCTACACTGGTTGCCTGCCCACCATCTTCAGGATGAGCAGCATCATATGTTTGGCAGTTGCAAAGGGCGCCCCCTTCCTTCCTGGAACAAGAACTGAACATCTCAGAGGTGTCAAACTCACAAACAGTGTAAAAAGAACTTCAGCCTCTGAGTGGAGAAACACACAAACCTACATCTTGAGGGAAGCTTTCTGCAGCTCTTTGCCCAGAGTCTGGAACCACACCTACCACCCGCCAGGTTCATCAGACTGCCCCCTTCCTGAGCGCCTTGAGACCTCACGGGTGAGTAGAGCGTTATAGACACCCCTGAGTGATTGATTGATTGATTGACTGCTTCTACGATTCAGGAAAGATGTGAATACACATTTGTTCAAGAAGAAACTCATCTGTCAGAGGTAAAGGACTTCCTGGCTCCCACTGCCCGCTAAACCCGATACAGAGGAGGCGCACCCCCCACCACTTTATTCCAACGTGCAGTCTCCGTTGAGCCCCAGCTAGTTTTCCACTAAAGAAAAATTCTATGAATATCCATGATAATAAAATATGTACATTAACAATGAACGAATATCATCTCCCCTTGAAATATCTTCCCATAAACGTGTTGAATCCGCCCAGAGTGTCCCATTCCCAGCCCCCGGGCTGCATTCCATTTGGCCTTGAAGCTCCCTTGACAAAACAGTAACTTGTCCTTCCCACCTAGGATGCGCTGTCAATCAGGATGCAGATGTTTTATCTTCTTCCCCTCCTCCCTCGTGAGTATTAGTACCAGAGACCCCCTTCCCCGCACTTCCCACAATAGGTCCTTAAACTGACCCTTTACCTATATCTTCCACAGGGTACACTCATCAATTTCTCTATTTCTTTGTAGAAAGGAGTCCACAGCACATCCTCACCATGTGTTTAAGACTTGAGGCTTAAATAATCAATGTGTAATTTTTTGATTTTAGAAATACACTTTCATCTGATACTTCCACCAATAAAAGATAAACACCTTCTGTGATTTATCAAAGGCAAATCTAACACTCATCCAGAGTCAGTATATCAGTCATTTAATACTTGAAACAGTTCCTCAAAGGCCCAGGCACGGTTCTCCAGTCCAAAATGGTATTTCTTATAAACCCAAGCCACTATTCTGCTAAAGGCCGAGAGCGTACTCTTCAGGGGCCAAGGCAAGGATCTTCTAAAACCTTTACTGTCTATTGTTCCAGAACCAATGTGCCATTTTTAGAGTTGTGATCTAAATTTCCAATCGAACCAATGCACTGTTCTTCTAACACCATCTAATAGTTTCTAGAAACAATGGAGTATTCATCTAGAGCAAAGGCAATTTAGTGGACAGACACTATTATTTATGCCAAATACATTCTTCTAAGGGCAAGGTGCTGATTCCTGAGGGCCAGGACATCATTCTTCTAGGTTCCACTGGGACCAGAAAATCATTCCTCTAAAGTCAAGGCAGTAAACTTTTAAGACCACATCAGTACTCTTCTAGGGCCACATAGTATTGTTTCAGCACTAAGGCAACTGTTTTCTAGGGCCACATAAATAATCTTTATAGATTACAACAGTCGTTTAAATTATGCAGTGCTTTTAAGTACTGTTTATTTTTATGCTTGGAAGAATCACATCTATTGCATACCTATTTTGCTTATTACAGGAGTGTTTGGAATATCCTCTACTCCAATATCATGTGGTCTCCCCTAATAGGTCCTTGTTGTTCTACCCTGCTGTTAGTATTAACCCCTCATTATGCAAAGCTGGCTTATTGTTAAACCCTGGCACCTCCTGCTGGCTGGGGTCACCACTTTGTATCCTGAAAAGGCTGACTTAGCCCTTCATTCTTGTGAGGTCTTAAATTAAGAACTATGCGTTTATGATAGAGTAACATCAATTATTTACAGCAACTCTAATTTTTAAAAGAGGAGTTTAAGAGGCTATACAAAAAAACAAGTCATTAGTATACATTGTTTGTCTAGTGCATTGAAGTAAATCAAAAAGAGAGGTGGCCCCTCACGTTCCAGGGAACAGGGCTCTTAATATAATTAAGCAGAGAAGTAATCCCTGGAGTTAAGTTTCACACACCTTTCACACCCATCCTCAAGGACTAGCTGGTAAGTTGAAATCCATATAATAAATTTTATCTGAAGTATAATTATATACCCACAACTGAAATGTAGTGTTTTCACCGGTTTATTAAAAAGAGAAATATTCTCAAGTTTCATTAAAACAAAATTTACACAAGTAAAAAAGAATTGTTTTGCTCAATAAAGATCACAATTCATACAAAATACTCATCATCAATAGCACCAATATACGGAAAAATGTACCTAATACAAAACATAGACCCTAGAGAGTACACAGTAACAATAATCTGTTAAAAACTTCAATTTGATCCAACAACGTTTGGTGATCTTTATGGGATCATTACGTAAGAAAAAATTTCTTATCTAGTGTCCCTCGTTATTTTGGATTCTTTAATTGGACTTAAGCGTCAACGCGTTTCGGTGGCAGATTTGATTAAATGGACAAAAACCACCTTCTTCAGGACATGAAATAATGTCGGGTCACCTTTCTTCATGTATTTATTACAAACAAAATTGTATCTACATGGGAGAAAGAAACGTATGTCAACCTAAATATATATAAAACACATTTTGTTTTTGCACCACCCCTGCATTATTTTGGGCTTATCCATCACAATTTATATCCCAGGTCATCATCCCTCTTTTTTGTACATTGCATTTTTATATTCACATTGCATTTCTTTCTACTTGGATACAATACATTTCAGAATTACTCTCCCTCAGCTGTGGACTGAAGTCAAAAAACACTTGATGTGTACCCACCCACGAAAAGAAGGGAGAGGGGGAAAGAAATTCCAAGAAAGGGGATTGGAAGTGGGACCCACTCAACCTATTCAAACATTTCATTTGTATCATTCCAACCAGAGAGCTTAATACTAACCATCAATTGTTGCTAGTATCTTCAATACGCTCTGATATATGTAGGATATTTTGATAATCCTATCTGTGGATCTTTAAGGATGTTTAACCTACTGTGATTTTGAGGACGGGTGTGACCGTATTAACCCCCATTTCTTTCCCCTCCAACCCCGAAGAATGTTGATGGTGTGAAAATTACCAGAGTGAAAGGTGTGTGAAACTTAACTCCAGGGATTACTTCTCTGCTTAAATGTCTAGTACATTGACCAGTCCTTAGTAGCATTAAGGAATAGTATATAACATTAGGAATGCGATTTCCCATTCCAAACTCCTGGATGCTACGGCTGGAACATTTCATTTTTACTTTGCAGATACAAAAAATTACAGACATCGCAAATTAAAAAATATATTTTTGCAACCTATTAAACCTTCATTGAATTGCGTATATCTAATGCATTAACTATAGAATTGTGCTTTATTATAAAAATTGTAAATTATATTGAAGAAATAATACCTGTGTTAAGTTTTAAACAATATTTGATGTTATGTTTTGTACGTTCCAAAAAGTCTCCATTTCGATAAGAGCGTCTTCCTCATCTGCGGTTCCCATGTTACGTTCTTAATAGAATTTCAATTTTCATACTTTGTCGACATCTGCTGTATTCAAGTAGTATTTTTGTCTAGTTGAACAATTCTGTGTGGAATATGAAAAAATAGAAAAGCAAAAAATTATGCAAGCAGTTGAAGCCATGTATTTGAATGAAACAATATTTTCTTATGGCTGACATACTATTAAAACATCATATCCTAATAATTAATAACCGTACAGTTAATTATATCAATAAAATGTAAAGAATTCAGTAACCTCAACAAGCACTAAGTTCTGAATTTTCATTCTTCCAACTGTTCACTTGCCATTTTCCCAATCTATCTACCATCCTATGTCATAAACAGTGGCTACAGCTATATAGTTTTCTATACAGAATTATCAGCAATCCGAAAGTAAATTCTCTGCATTGTATAGTGAATTCAAATTGCAAATACTTTATCCTTCAATACCTTAAATCCTACACGTAAATCCAGAAATTTAGCATCGTTGATTAATTCCAATTCAGAATCATACAATTCTGCTATGAAGCAGGGGTTGGAAACAAATTGAACACTGGTACACAGAATCTTTTCCCAAGAAAGTATGTGTCAGACCCGTCAAAGACCATCCCTGAAGATACTCAAGATAAGCTGTGATTAAGAGCTTTGTGGGAGAGGTCTTTACACAAATGGTTCCAATACTATTCTGCATTGCAGAGTGGTCACAGCTATCACCACTATAATACATTTAGGGCCAAATGTAGGAAGCGTAATTCCGGTCGGTAACGGCCGAAATTATTGAATTTCGGCCGTTACCGACCAGAATTAGGCTACTGAGATGTAGGTGCCCAAGTTGCTAATTCGGTAATTTACCGATTCGGTATTTTAAGGAATCGGTAAATTACTGATTCCTTAAAATACTGAATCGGTAAATTACCGAATTAGCAATGTAGGGAGCACTCAAATGAGTGCTTTCCCCTTTTTGGGATTCGTTATTTACCACCAACTACAAGTTGGTGGTAAATAAAGAAAACACCCCAAAAAGCAAATTTATGCAAATTGCTTCAGTGCCATGTTGCAGACATACATGCCCTTAGGGCATGTATGTCTGCAACATGTGCACCCATACCCAATTGAGGGGTGCAACAGGGTGTCAAAGTGACACCCTGCTACCCTTCAATGTTTCCCCCAATTACCGAATTGGTGTTTACCGATTCGGTAATTGACATTCATTCCTATGGGCCTCCAGGCCCATAGGAATGCATGGAAATTACCGAATCGGTAAATACCGATTCGGTAATTACCGAAACTTACAGATTCTGTAATTTTTTCGGTAAAATGACCTACATCCCATTTGCCTGTTCTTAAATACCGAATCGGTATGATTCGGTATTTAAGAATCGGTAATCTGGGATTACATACATCTGGCCCTTATTCTTTACTAAATTCCACATAGATCACTTTGCCATCTTTCATTTGCTGCCGGCTAAGGCTTGAAGCTTTGGTTACCTTTGCTGGAGAACCTTGAAGATTTCAGCAGTTTAGGATCAGTTTGCTGATTCCAAGAGCACAAACCCAGTTTCAGTCTCATACGCGTTGTAATTCCGTTTTCGCCGAGCTCTCGCTCATTTCTAAGCAGTTCCCTTCTGGAGTTTCACTATTCAATTATTATTTTTTTTTATAAATTCTTTTTATTGTTGCATCAGAAGTATCACAAATGTAAGAATTAGCATACGGCAGGGCGTCAACATTCCGCCTTGTACGTTAGTTGCGCAACTTTTCTTATTTCTGGATTCCACACGCATCATTAGAACACTTAGCTCTTTAACTTAAAACATAAAGAGAACATAATAAAATAAAGCAATCCCCCAAACAGAAGCTTACCTACCCACCTCTTTCCCTTCCCCCCTGGACCCACCCCGCTCCCTCTATGGAACTCCTCCCCACCTCGCATACATGATCTGAGCATCTAAGTATGTACATGTCCTTCAAAGATCACTATCATACTTTCTGCCACGTCAGGGGCTCCCCCGACCTCCTATTCCTCGTCTACACGGCCTCATTCCAGTCCATGGTATTGTCTCCACTTTGCCCACACTCTCTGAAACTTTTTTTGGCAGCCCCCGGCTTTGTAGGTCACTCTTTCTGCCGCCATGTACAGATCCAGCCCCCTCCTCCATTCCTCCAAATCTGGCCTTTCGGACGCCCCCCAGTATCTTGCAATATCCCTTTTCGCCACCACTAAAGCCAGTACCAGAAAGATAATCAAAGGGCGAGTCAGGTCTACTTCTGTCGTCATGCCCAGCAGCGCCAATCTAGGGTCGCGCGGTATGTTCACCCCCAGTACCTCCTCCAATTCTATGAATACACCTTCCCAGTATTTTTGAATGACTTCGCAACCCCAAAGTGTGTGAAAAAAATCGCCATTCTGCTGGTGACACCTAAGGCACGCTGTGTCAGTTATCCTCCCCATTTTAAAAAGTCGCACCCTGTCAAAGTAGGATCTGTGGAGCACCTTGAATTGTATGAGTCGAAGCCTCGACTCAATCGCTACCTCGCGTGGGTGCATGAGGACAATCTCCCAATCCAGATCCTCCATGCCTCCCACGTCTGCCTCCCATTTGTCCCGTAGGTCCTGTAGGTCCCCTAACATATTGTTGGTCAAAGTTTTATGCGTGAGGGATATCGCCCCGCCCAGTATCTGTTCCTGCAGTAATCTACCCTCCAGTGGCGCATATTCTGGGATGTCTGTGAGTGTGATGTTTTGTGCCCTCCATGCGTGCCTCAGCTGTGCATATTTGTAGTACTGGGTGTTGTGCAAGCCAAATTCTTCCCTAAGCGCCTGAAAGGTTTTCAGTTCCCCCCTCGCAATCACGTCTCCCACTGTTGAAATACCGATATCATCCCACCATCTGAAGCCTCTCAGTTTATTGAGTTCTCCCAGCCACGTGCAGCACCATAATGGTGTCTGTCGGGTGGGCCGCTTGTCCCATCCCATTCGTTTTGTCGCCTTATGCCACGCCACCAGCGTAATCCTCGTGGCCGGTAGGAACTGCTTTCCCACCGTCCCTCCATAGAGGTAGTGCAATATGTTTTTGTTTGACCACTTAGACCTTTCTAGTGCGTAGGTAGGGTGGTCGGCTGCCGCATGTAGCCACTCGTTAATCGGGGCGAGGTGTTCCGCCCAATAGTACGCCTCCAAGTTGGGAAGAGAAATCCCTCCACTGTATTGGTGACGCTGTAGTGTGGATAGAGCTACTCTCGGTTGTTTCCCCAGCCACAGGAATGCCCGCAAATCCGCATGAATTTTAGTCAAAGTCTTGGCTGGCAGTGGATAGTATTGGTTCTGAAGTGCGTAGAGAAATTTCGGTAGTAGGAATTTTCGATAAAGTGCTGTGCGGCCCAATAAGGTGAGTGGGAGCTGTCTCCACCTATCCATCTCTGCTGTTGCGCCTACCATAACTCGGGCCACGTTGTTGGCGAAGGAGAGTTCCCTATCCAGCGTTATATATATTCCTAGGTACTGAAAGCCCTCCTTTGTATGAATGAGTAGCCCTGGCAGGCACTCCCTCCGGTCCATGCCTTGCGGGTCATACAGGACTGATTTGTGCCAGTTTATAGTGTGGCCTGCCCTTGCACCGAAATTGCCTAGTTCTCTGAACAGTTCCGGGATTGTCGTGTCGGGGTCCGTTACAAACAGCAGCACGTCATCGGCATACAAGGATATTTTCTCCTGTGTGGCGTCCGAGTCTCCCCATGTGAAGCCCCTGATCCCCTGATTCTGCCTAATCCGTATCGCTAATATTTCTATTGTAAGGGTAAAAAGAAGGGTGGACAGTGGGCAACCCTGGTGCGTTCCCCTGCCGATTGTAAATTCGCGGGATAACCTCCCGTTAACCAGCACTCGTGCCCTCAGGGCTGAGTATAGGAGCTGCACCCACTTCAAAAACTTGGGGCCAAACCCAAATCGCTGGAGGGTCTTCATCAGGAAAGGCCAATGGACTGCATCGAAGGCCTTCTCCGCGTCCAGGGAGAGGAACCAGTGGGGTTCACTTCTCCCTCGAACCTCCTGTAGCCAATTATGAGTGCGCCGGAGGTTTAATTTGGTCGCCCTATCCGGGAGGAAACCGGACTGGTCCATATGCACCAGGTCTGCAATGACCTGTCGTAGACGTTTAGCCAGAACAGTGGCCAAAATCTTTGTCTCCATATTGAGGAGGGAAATAGGGCGGTAGGAGGCACAATCGTCCCTGGGCTTTCCCTCCTTGTATATCGGGACGATAGTGGCCAAGGCGAGATCTGGCGGTAGACTCTCTGCCTGATAAGCCTCTACGAATAAAGCTTTTATATGTCGTTGTAACAAATCCGCCGTCCGCTTGAAGAATTCTGCCGGAAAGCCATTGGGCCCCGGTGTTTTCCCCGGTTTCAGCGATGCTATGGCCTCCGATATTTCCTCCAGTGTCATCTCAGCCTCCAAGGCCGTGCTGGCCTCAGGGGACAGAGTCGGCACCTCCATATCGCACATGCAGTGTAGCGCATCCTCCCTGTCACCCAAATCCCTGGCCCTATAGAAGTTCTCATAATATGTCGGAAAGGCATCCGCTATGGCCTCGTCCGTGTACGCCCGTCTGTTCCCTGCTAGCGTAATCTGATCCACCCACCTTGCCGCTCTTTCTTTCCTGCTCAACCATGCCAAGAGTTTGCCGGACTTGTCACCTACGTCATATAATCGGTGGAGTGTTGCCAACGCCTGAGTACGTGCATCATCAGTGACTATTTCCCTATAGTGTCTCTGTGTGTCTAACAGTTTCCTAAGGAGTGCCTCTCCCTTCTGCTGGTGATACTCTGCTTCTAGGGCTAAGATTCACTATTCAATTTTTAATCCATCAGAAGGAGTTCAGATCAATGATGTTCTATGTGCCTTCCAATACTAAACTGATGATAAAAGGCAGAATGGGCGTCCCTGACGTTGGGGAAAAAATTATATTATTTCCTTCAGAGAGTGAGTGAAATCGCTCAAACCTCTTCTTAACAGGGTTGGCACTAGAACAAAGCATTGCTTTTTTAATTTTTCCTCTTCTTATTGTTAGTGTCGTTCTCTCTAGGGGACTAACTTCCCCTGTGTCTGTTTCTCCAGATGGAGAAGGTGTAACACTGCCAGTAGGTCCAGAAACACATACCCGACCTTCATCTTCTGCTGAGGATCAAATGATCCACTGGATCAAATCTGCAAAGAAGTCGAGGACTCAACATCAAAATCATCCTGTTTGCTTCTCTGACATCTGCACGAAATACCACAAGAAAGACAATACTCTAGGGCAGTGGTTCTTAACCTTCTGACTTCTGTGAATCCCGCCTTTAATCATTACTGGTACCCGGAGACCCCCACTGATTCATTACTGGAAGCCGGGACCCCCCCACTGAATCATTACTGGAATCTGGGGGCCTCCACTGACTCATTACTGGAAGCCGAGGACCCCCACTGAATCATTATCGGAATCCAGGAATACCCTCTGTGTCATTACTGGGAGCCGGGGACACCCATTGACTCAGTGGAACCGAGGGACCCCCCCCTCAGTGACCCTTAAATGGATTCCAAGGACCCCCACTACCTCAATACTGGAAGCCGGGGACCCCAATGAATTATTAATGGATTCCATGGACCCCTACTGACTCATTACTGAAAGCTGGGGACCCCCACTGACTCATTAATGGATTCCAAGGACCTCCACTGATTCATTACTGGAAGCTGTGACCCTCATTGAATTATTACTGGAAGCCGGGGACCCCGACTGACTCATTACTGGAAGAAGGGGACCCCCACTGAATCATTACTGGAAGACGACGATGCACTGACTCATTACTGGAAGCTGGGGACCCCCACTGAATCATTACTGGAAGCCGGGGACCCCCACTGAATCAGTAATGGATTCCAAGGTCTCCACTGAATTATTACTGGAGTCAGGGGACCCCCAATGAATCATTACTGGAAGCCAGGGACCCCCCACTAACTCAATACTGGAAGCCGAGGACCCCCCACTGACTCATTACTGGAAGTAGGGACCCCCCACTGATTCAATATTGGAAGCAGAGGACCCCCACTGACTCATTACTTGAAGCCGGGGACCCCCACTAAATAATTAATGGTATCCAAGGTCCTCACTGAATCATTACTGGAAGCAGGGGACCCCCAATGAATCACTACTGTAAGACGGCGACGCACTGACTCATTACTGGAAGCTGGAGACCCCCACTGAATCATTAATGGATTCCAAGGTCTCCACTGAATAATTACTGGAGCCAGGGGACCACCAATGAATCATTACTGGAAGCAGGGACCCCCCACTGACTTAATATTGGAAGCCGGGGACCACCACTGACTCATTACTGGAAGTAGGGACCCCCCACTGACTCAATATTGGAAGCCGGGGACCCCCACTGACTCATTACTGGAAGCAGGGACCCCCACTGAATCATTAATAGATTCCAAAGTCCCCACCGACTCATTACTGGAAGCCGGACCTTAACATTTACAATGATTTGAGATACAAAACCATTCACTAAAAATATGGAAACACGCATTCATCAACATTACACAAATGATGAAATATTCACAAAGAGTTATAAAAAAATTTAAATTAAAATCAATGGGAAGGTTGGAGCATTTCTAAATCCAAGTGAGGCCACTCGACATCTGTACTATTCCTGTTTGATGCACTTGCACGGCTGCCATTAATCAATCTGAGCAGAGTAACTCAGGCCAGATCTATCAATGTGCTGCATTGCCCTTTGCGTCACACAAGTCAATGCAAGGACAACGCGACACTAAAGTCAGATTTACCCAGCTCCGCACGTTGTGTGTGCGCGGCCCTGCGGTGCTCGGCAAACCTGGAGTAACGCACGGAAGCAAGAAGCATCGCTCTTCCAACGGAGACGTCCCATGGGTGGGGGGTCGTCCCATGGGTGGGGGGTCGTCCCATGGGTGGGGGGTGTTGCCGCAACCACTCATGGATGGAGGCGCATTCCCAGATTTGTGGTAGATCTTGGAATGTGTCAGAATAGTAGTCCCTCCCTGGTAATATCTTAATTTCTCCTCATTCCGCAGCACACATATAAAGAGAGGTGTGTCTTCCTGCACAAAACAATCCTGTCTGTAATGCGGGCACCCTTGCACCTTGAGGCAAGGATGCCTGCATTGGCGCTAGGCAGCCAAAAGGACAGGAATGTGCCACTTGATGTTAAATATGGCACGTTCCTGCCCTCTCCCTTTCACGCAGTACAGGGCACCAAGGTGTCTTGCTGCGTTGCCTGAAATATTGATAAATCTGCATCCTTCATTTTTAGCCTCCAATTTCAAATCCCTTCATATTTACAGAACTTTAAAAAAAAATCTTTTTTATGTTTTGCTTCTTTACTTATATAAACTTTATTAATTTGTTAATATTATTTACTTTAGCAGTCGTAAACCCTTGAGTAGGCTGTGCAAACTACCAGCGGTCCCCGGGCCACAGGTAAGAACCACTGATCTACAGGAGGGTAAACAGACAAAATATCGACTCCAAAATATCGACTGGACATAATATCGAGTTTTAAATATAGACTGGACAAAATATCGACTGGACATAATATCGACTACAAAAATATCGTTTTTCAGGTAAGTGAAGTAATATCGACTGTTTAAAATATAGATAGCAAAAATATCGAATTTTTAATAATATATAATATTTTATAGTGTATTTTTATGTAATAATATGTGTGAAAAGTGTGTATTAATGTTATAAAATATTTTATTAAATGGAATTTGTTTCTTTAATAATTGCGTTATGTAATTCTGTAGCGGGTTGTGGGTTTATAGGGGAATAGGGTGGGAAGTAATTTAATAATAATTAATTAATTAATATATGTTTGTAAATATTTATAATTAATAATTAATTGATAATTAATAATAATTAGTTAATTAATTAATATAATTTTGTACATATTTTGAATTAGTAATTAATTGGTAATTGATTAATTGTAATTAGTTAATTACATTAATTAGAGTACATTTTAATATATATAATTTTGTGTTATTCTTAAGTAATTAATTGGGAAAAAATAATATTAATTATTAAAATAATTACAGCTAATGTGCTAATATATTTACTTTATTGTTATTGTTAATTAATAATTAATTGGTAATTAAATAATATTGATAAATTTTGGGAAAAGGAGTATTTTTAGGGTTCAGGGTCAGTTTTTAGTTTTTGGGTAAAGGGGTATTTTTAGGGTTCAGGGTCAGTTTTCAGTTTTTGGGTAAAGGGGCATTTTTAGGGTTCAGGGTCAGTTTTCAGTTTTTGGGTAAAGGGGCATTTTTAGGGTTCAGGGTCAGTTTTCAGTTTTTGGGTAAAGGTGTATTTTTAGGGTTCAGGGTCAGTTTTCAGTTTTTGGGTAAAGGGGCATTTTTAGGGTTCAGGGTCAGTTTTCAGTTTTTGGGTAAAGGGGCATTTTTAGGGTTCAGGGTCAGTTTTCAGTTTTTGGGTAAAGGGCATTTTTAGGGTTCAGGGTCAGTTTTCAGTTTTTGGGTAAAGGGGCATTTTTAGGGTTCAGGGTCAGTTTTTAGTTTTTGGGTAAAGGGGTATTTTTAGGGTTCAGGGTCAGTTTTCAGTTTTTGGGTAAAGGGGCATTTTTAGGGTTCAGGGTCAGTTTTTAGTTTTTGGGTAAAGGGGTATTTTTAGGGTTCAGGGTCAGTTTTGGGTTTTTGGGTAAAGGGGTATATTTTAGGGTTCAGGGTCAACAAATAAGATTGTAATTTTTTTTTTATTATTTTCATTTATTATTTAATTATTATAATTTAATTTAAGTATTTTTAAGTATATTTTAGTCATTTAAATTTAATATTAATTTAATTTAACACTGTTTTTAATAAAGTCGATATTTTTTACATCTATATTATTGTTAACGATATTTTGTACTCGATATTTTTGTACTTACCTGTTTGTAGATAGAAAGTCGATATTTTGTCTGTCGATATTTTGGCAACGATATTTTTGCAGGTCGATATTTTGGCAGTCTATATTATTTCAGTGATCCCTACAGGAGTCAACATTCACCTCCTCAACCTACGTCTCTACTAGTCCTAACAATAAGCAAACACTTTATGCTATGGAATAAGGTGATTAGTTAATCGAAGGAAAGAATCTTTCAATCCTCTATCCTACGTAAGGGGTTCACAGCTACTTCTTGCCCTGTATCGATAATTGAACAATACCAAGAAATAAACCTTGAGAAGTAAGGAACATATCATTGGCTGTGGTGCTAGTTTGAGTTTGAGTTTGAGTTTAAAATTACTTGTAAAGCGCGCATACACCAGCGGTTTCTTGGCGCTACAGCTGACCAGATCCGGGGCTAGAAGAGAGGGGAAGCTGCTGGGGATTTAGTCAAAGGACTTAGTGAAAAGGTGGGCCTTGAGGGGTTTACGAAATTGTGGGTACAGAGTGATGGTGCGGAGTTCAAGGGGGAGGGCGTTCCACAGGATCGGGGCAAGGGTGGCAAATTTCGAGCCTCCCCACTTCTTTCTCCGATAGCGAGGGATGGTGAGGAGGGACTGGGAGGATGAGCGTAGTTCCCTGTTGGGAACGTAGGGGGTGATCTCAGAAGAGATGAATGCGGGTGCCAAGCCCAGTCGAGCCAAGAAGGTGATGGAGGCGAGCTTGAATTGGACCCGAGCTCGCACAGGGAGCCAGTGTAAGGATTTCAAGAGGGGGGAGGAGTGGTGAAATTTCGGAAGATTGAAGACCAGGCGGGCCGCCTGGTTTTGTATCTGCTGCAAACGCCGTAGACTATATGCAGGAATACCTGCATATAGGGCGTTGCCGTAATCCAGGCGGGACACCACCATGGCCAAGATGATAAGTTTGAGGGCAGAGAAAGTAAAGAAACGGGACACCCTGTGAATAGTGCGCAATGAAAGGAAAGAGGAAGATACCACAGAGCTAACCTGGGAGTGAGGGGTGAGTTGAGAATTGAGTTTTATGCCGAGGGTTTTGACAGAGGTAGTGGGTGCAGGAGAGGGGCCAAGTGAAGGGGGCCAGAAAAGAGAAGACCAGGGGCTGGATGAACCACCCGTCAACACCAGCTCGGTCTTATCGGGGTTGAGTTTCAGGTGATTGTGGTTTATCCAGTCCCGGATGTGGAGCATGACAGTTTGGAAGTTAAGAACAGAAGAGGGGGAAGAAGACAGGTTGAAGACAAGCTGGAGGTCATCCGCATAATTAAATACGGCGACCTCCATTTGTTGAAGAGAAAAGATAAGAGGGGCGACATAAAGATTAAACAGGAGGGGGGAGAGGGAGGAACCCTGGGGGACCCCGCACTGAACTTTCCGGACGTCCGCTGTAAAGTCGCCGAGGCGGACGGCCTGGGTGCGGTCACTCAGGAAGGAGGATAGCCAGACCAGAGCAGTCCCCCCGATCCCCGCCGCCTTGACACGGGAAAGTAAGATGGTATGATCCACCGTGTCAAAGGCGGCTGAGAGATCGAGGAGCACAAGGGCCTGGCGCTGGTTGGTATCCATACCCTCCCTGAGGTTGTCAAGGACCGAAATGACAACGGACTCCGTGGAGTGTGCGGGGCAGAAGCCGGCCTGGCGGGGAGCAAGAGCTCCGTGCATCTCCACAAAGGAGCTCAGAGCGCAGGTGACATGGCGCTCGAGCACCTTAGCCAAAAAAGGCAAAAGGGAGATGGGGCGGAAATTGGCAGGGACAGAAGGATCTGCCCCGTGCTATCAGTGTGCTATCAGGGCACACTGCATAAATAACCTTTAGCATATACAAACTAATTAGAATAAGTGGGGGCTATGCAGGTAGCCATGCGCATAGATCTACTCGGAGTACAGATTGTTCAAACTAACGCAACTTGGTGTTAGGGGAGCTAAAGCCTTGTATAAACCCTTGGGACCACAGGGTTGATTGTGCTAGTAGTCAAAATAAGCTCTGCACAAGTGTGCACCCTATGTCTGCTCCCACCATTATGCAAAGTTGTCAAAAAAACACAACTTTTTACTCCCTCCAATATGGAAGACATCTGATTCCAATTAAACTCAATGAATAGCTTAAGTACAGTGTTTCTTATCAATATGGTGTGATCACAGTTTTTCTTGACTGTGTTAAGTGAACTACACCATGTGCATTTACTGTGAGATCACAATAGTCTTCAGAACTTCAATATTGTGGAAAAAGACCATGAAACATATACCTCATTTGAGTCCATTGCTCTTTCCTAATAAATCAACATAAAAGTTCATAATGCGCATGCCTCAATGTCCATACTGAGCAGAAATTATGGGTAGGAGGAGGCTGTGCTTTAAGGTAAAGAAGTCGACGTTTCGACCCAAACAGAGCAGGTGTCAGTGAAATCCTTGCATGTGGGTCTTCATCAGGACGAGAGAGGGTTAGCGGGGCAGACAACCTAAGTTTAAATAGATATATTGTGTCAGTGTACCATATTTAAGGCTGACCATATCGCAGTTAGTGTGAGGGTAGACAATATTAGATAAACATACCTGAGACAATCAGAGTTGGGTAATATTCATTTAGAAAATCGACAATGAGCATTTCAATCCTGGGAAAAATCAAAAGTATGCCCATTAGAATTGTAATCAAATACTAAGCGTGCTCGTTTAGACGGATAGAGAGAGTATTCGACTTACTTGGAAAATTATCCCAAAGGGATAAGGTAAAACGATCCGGGCACTGGGTAGGGAGGGACCACTCTACGTACCTGGATAAAGGGAACATTGTTCAGATGGGGTCGACCAAAGTGTGAATGCTCACGGTGGACAATTGAGAAAACACAGGTCAATGAGGCTTACCGATTTAAGTAGAGTTTAAAATGTGTCCCCAGGTGTAGAGAAGGATTAAGTCCGAGTAAATCAGGATAAATATCCTAATAAAAGGGAGACAGGAGGGGGGCGTTAATTTTAGAGACTACTCGGTTTAAAGTACATCAGTGTGCGCTAGTATCGAAAGCCGATGCGCAGCAGGCTTACCGGTCTTGTTACAATTCAATGAAGAACGAGCGTCTCTCTCGGCTGCCTCGAGGAGAACGCCGAACTTCCTGGTGCGGTGGTTGATATAGCAACCGGGGCTCAATGGCCGATGGATAGCGAAAAAAGACTCAGAGAGTCATCCGTTGTCAGGGTAACCCGTTCATTTGGAGATATGAGAAGTACGCGGGAATGGTTATCCAAAAGGAAGGTCCTTGGGCCACGCATATTGAGTAAATACGCCCGTGTTGGGGTGTATACAAAAGAGGGATAATTAGTTTAGGTATCCCGAATTGGCAAAAGTCAAGTTTTAACAATCAAGAATTATCATTGCGACAACATGATCGTAAGGTGGTGCATGTGCAAGTGAGATCCATGTCTCATACGAGTGGGTAAAAAACCATGACAAATCAGTCCAAGATATTAGTACACAAATATGAGCAGTTACATTGCGGACCTATCACATGATGGTCAAAGCAGTATCAATAGGGTATGTGAGAGCCCTGTCTCATATAAAGGGGTGAAAAAACCTTAGCAAATCAGTCCAATATATTGATACACAGATATGAGCAGTAACACTGCGGACCTATCACATGATGGTCGAGGCAGTATCAATGGGGCATGTGTTATCAAAACATAATAGTGAGTACCACTCGAGAGATATAATAAGAAAGCAAAGGCATTCAAAATTCTGAGTATAATCTATTCATACTGCCAATTTATAAAGCAGGACATAAACTGCGTACCTATCACATGACGGTAAAGGCAGTATCAGTCTATCATGAACTATACAGCTACCCGGGGTAGACCAAGACAGGTAAGGACTTAGAGTGAAATTTACAGTATTCAAGGTAGAGTAGCAAGCTGAGAGAAAGAGCTGTCGTGTTCATTTAATCCTAATTGGATAGAGTTAAAGAAGAACATCCATTTGAGTTCTCTGATGTTCAATATGGTAGAGATATTGCCACCCCTGGGGCCTAAGGTGGCTTTTTCAATCACAACCCATTTCAGGCTCTCCGGTGGGTGTGCAGCTGATTTAAAATGGTCTACAAGGGGGGCCCCTGCCACTTCGCACCTTATTCTGCTCATATGTTGTAGAATGCGTTGTTTAATCTTTTGTTGGGTTTGGCCAATATAAATCAGGTTGCATGGACAGACGATGGCATATATCACCATTGAGGTGTTACAGTTAGTTAGAGGTTTAAGTTGGATCTTATTCTGGTTATGTTGGAACTCCTTGGTCTGTATAGTGCTATCGCACGCTTTACATTGGCCGCATTTGAAATGGCCAGTTATGGGTTGAAGATTCCACAGTGACCTAATAGAAGGTTCTTCCTTGGTGGGAAGGAGAGAGCGTACAACATAGTCTTTGACACTCTTAGATTTTCTGAAGGCATGAAGAGGGTTGTCAGGATGCTCAATGTCGTCTGCGATCAGTTGCCAGTGGTTAACAATTTTCTTGATTAGGTTACTCTTAGTTGAGAAAGTAGTGACGCATACAATGCGATCAACTTGATTGGTGGTGGAGTCCTTTCCTTTGAGAAGTTCATCACGAGGGTAGAACCAGGCTCTTTTTCGGGCCTTCGTGACCAATCTTTTAGGATAACCACGTGCTTTTAGGTGATCCGACAGATCTTCTGATTGTTGGAAATAATGTTCTTTAGTGGAACAGTTCCTGCGGATACGCAGAAACTGCCCAAAAGGCAGATTATCCTTTAGTGCACGGGGGTGGTGGCTGCTGTATTGGAGTATGGAGTTCCTCTCGGATGCTTTTCTGTAGAGGGTGGTTAAGAGTTGACCTTGCTGATGGTAGACAGTAATATCCAAGTAATCTATTTTTTGATTGTCAGATTTGATAGTAAATTGTAGATGGGGTGATTGTTGGTTCAGCCAGTCGTAGAATGCAATAAATGTGGTCAAATCACCATTCCAGATTATCAAGATGTCGTCTATGTAGCGAACCCACATATTAAGATGGTCTTGAAAGGGATTTCGAATATTCAGTATATTGTTGTCTTCGAAAGCTGCCATATACAGGATGGCTACATCCGGGGCAAAAGGAGCCCCCATTGCCACACCTTTGGTTTGTAGGAAGAATTCATTTTTAAATACGAAGAAGTTTTTTGTCATGGCAATTCGAAGTAGTGCTGTAATGAATTCAGTTGGAACTTGCATGGGTGCCGGTCGTGAGTCACATCCCGAGACAATCGGGCGTCCAGGTGGATCGGTCCTTTTGCCCCAGATGTAGCCATCCTGTATATGGCAGCTTTCGAAGACAACAATATACTGAATATTCTAAATCCCTTTCAAGACCATCTTAATATTTATAGCAACAGGAGTAAGGTACATCAACCATATTCAAATGTGTATAAGCAGAGTGGGCCCCCAAAGCTGAGGACATTTTTCAGGCTTATTTAACAAAAAGAAGAACAGTGGCCAGCTGCTGTTCTTGATGCTGTTACTAGCTACATGAGGTTGAGCTGGAATTGTCAGACTTGGGGGACGGTTACAATGTCGTTAGGAAGCTGTTCCGCACGAATCGGTCTTTGACTCATTTCTGAATGAATCAGGTCCTGTGAGTGTGTACGACTGATTACGATGCTTCCCAGCATCGTTCAGTCGGACTCGCATTGACTTCAATCTGAGTCTGTGCTCTGAACGAGAACACAGGCTCCCTTTGAAAAAAGGGGTGTTGGGGAAAACCTTGCACCCTGTGGCGGGCAACCCATGGTGCCTGCCACATTGTGCATGGTTGGGACAAGGGGTCCCTTGGGTAACCTTACGGGTACCATTCGTATGCCTCCAGGTGAAGGGGGGGGCCCGCAACGGGCCCCCAAAGACAGATTCTGCCCATTGTTTTGTGCCGGGCAGACCAAATCATAACGGATATCTGAATCAGTCATCGTAATCGTTTGTCGGGACCCATGTCCATAGAGCTGTACGAATCCGCCCTGAAAGACTCGGGCTGTCCGAATGCCTTTCGGAACTGATTCAGACTGCTCAAAGTGTTTCTGGGCATTGTAATCAGTCGTAGGTAAATGTGTATGACTCGTTTGGAAACAAGGGTTCCAAATCGGATTCTGTAAAACTGAATCCCATTTGGAGCCTTTTACGAACTACATTGTAATCAGCCCCTTGGTGAGGAATGGAGTCTACATTGAGTGTATCTGCAGGACTATGATGTGATCTGAGATATAGAGGGCATGTAGTAGCACAGAGCACATGGGTCCCCATAGTTTCAGACTAGGTCAGCTGTGCCTTGGTGGTGGAGGGAGTATAATAGTACATGGATCCCCATTGTTTCAGACATCATTGGTAGCGACCTGATAAAGTCCTGTATCTGTGACAATACAAAGTCAATAAAGTGATTGAACTGGTGTCTGCACACATTCAGGACTCCAGAAGGCCATACCAATTAAAGATGCAAACTATAGGGACCATTTTGTTTACATAGAGAATCAATCCACATTTTCTGACTCCACAAAAAAAGTTAATGTAATTTGAAACGGGAG
This sequence comes from Lissotriton vulgaris, assembly GCF_964263255.1. Lineage (NCBI taxonomy): Eukaryota > Metazoa > Chordata > Amphibia > Caudata > Salamandridae > Lissotriton > Lissotriton vulgaris. The sequence goes on from NC_141700.1 coordinate 810,459,655, forward strand.
AAGATCATTGCCATCAACCACCTCCACTCTCAAATGATCCTATAAATAAAAACATTCAACTGAGCATAGGATCTACTGGATACCATGCACACATATCTGGCTTGCTGGGTGGTCTTTAGGAATCCTAGCTGTAAGGATCATTAGTTGGATCTCTTTGGAGATTTTATTCAGAGCAATCAATTATTGGTTCCTTGTCAGAAGATAATTATCTCCCAATGGACCTCTATACATTTCTAATAGACGTTTATGAGGAACAAACTTCTCCTGCACTCAGAAGAGTATTTCTCTCTTTTGTTTTGTAGATCACTCCTCTGCCGATGGTGTGTTTGCAATGCAATGCCTGAGTGCTTATTTCAAATCTGATAGGAACACTTTACACGATTGGCACATTCAATTCACTATCTCTTTCATGTACTATCACTACTGCCATCAATACCATCACTGTCAAAATAGTCAGTAAAAGTACCACCACCTCTAATACCACCAATACCACTGCGGCTGCAAACAATGCCACCATTACTGTCACCGCCACCAGCAATTTCAGCACCTAAGCCAACAATACAATACCACTGCCATCCCCAATTCCACCAAAACCACAGCCACAAATATTATCACAATCAGCACTACAACCACAGCCACTAATACCACAACCACACCAAGATCACCAACATTAACACCACCACCACACTGCAAATACCACCACCAATACCATCACAATCACTGTCAACAACAATAATAGCGTATATCCAAAATATCAATGGCAGAATATGAATGGTACTCAATATCTAAGTCATAATATGAGGGGAACCATAAAATAGAATTTTTGAATACAGATGGTAAGTATATTGTTATTTCTTTTTTAACAATAATATTGTAGGTTTAAATAGCTGCTACTTTAAAACTGTGGTTCTATTATTGATTGCATGGGTCTTTTTGTTACTAATATGTTTGTTATATTATTTTGTATTATTTTTTTATTGTATTTTGAATTGCATTGTGTTTTTTACATTTTTCTATTAATATTTTTTACTTTTTATTTTCATTAAATTTTTAATTGTAATGTTCTTCGAATTTTTGGGGGGTTAAATGGATTTTGGGTGGGTATTGATTTCAATTTATGTTTGATTTTGATTATGTGTTAAAAGTACTTTATTTTGTTACTTTTATCTTTACAAAGTCAATTTATTATGCAAACGTTTGCCATGAAAGGTCATAATTATATAAACATGTAAAATTAGTTTTAAAAAAAGAGAATAAATAAGCTTTAAAACAATAAAATTTCAATAAGCACATTATTAAAATTGCATACAAATAATAATGTGGCGGCCATGTATACACATGTTAGCTGCCAAATATTATTTTTATACATTTATTCCATTTTAACAATATGTTTTTTAAGTTTACTGTTACACAATTTTTGGGATATTGATTTTTTTAGGGGATTTGAAATGGTAGTATTTTCAAATACTTTTAATCTTTCTCGTTAAATACAATTTTAACATTATATTTTCCTTTTCATTTTCAACTTAAATATTTTTGGAGGTTTGTCTTCTAGGTTGTTGGGTTTTATCAGGATGTTGGTAGGGTGATGTTTAAGAACTGAAATATTGAACTTCTGTTGTTTTATATATTTTTGCAGTTTTTTAATAACAACAATAATTTATTTTGTTTGTTTCTATTTAAGAAAAAATAATTATTTATTGTTACAAATTTCAAACTAAATTTTGTGAATTAAATTATTGTGCTAATCTAAATTTCTGTCAGATATTTTTGCATTTATTCCATAATTCATATTTCTTCTATAGGCTTTATTTTTTAAATAATATTCAGATTTTTTTTACTTTATGGGTAAAACATTTCATATGTATTGTTTTTTATTTATATTTATTTACATACATTTTTTTATTTTTTTCCTTTTAATGTTGGCTAGTTCGGAGTGGAAATAGTAAATTAGCATGCCCCTCCCACCCAAGTCTGATGCTGTTGTCTTGCAGTGGTAATAGTAAATCTGACCACCTCCCAAAGTCCAGCATTTTTACCAGTGATCCCTCCCCTCCCTCTGACTCAGGGCCGGCTTTAGGGGAGTGTGACTGGTGCGTCCGCACTGGGCGCTGACCTGTGAAGGGGGCGCTGACCTGTGGAGGGGCGCTGTGTTTAGCAATAACTTATAATTGGAGAGATGATGGGCACTTTTGCCCGGTGTTAGTGAGAGAATCCAAGGAGGCGGTCATTGGGTGTGAGGGCGCCGAAAATGATTGTAGCACCGGGTGCCACCAGTGCTAAAGCCGGCCCTGCTCCCACTCCAACACTTCCCAGTGTTGCACAGTTAGGAGTGGGGATAGTAAACCTACCCCCCAAATATATGATGTTGATTTAATAAAAATATAAATATGTTAAAACTGTTTTATATTTTTGTAGATTTGTAGGATTTTTTTTATATTTTTAAAATGAAAAATGTTTGTGAAGGTGATTAGTTATAATTTTATTTTCATATAGATCGATGTTTTCAAAAATCAGTTTATATGTTTTAATTAATATGTTTTGTAAATTAATTTTTAAATAGAAAATGTATGTTTTTATTAATTGTCATTTAAATGCATATCTTTAAATGACAATTACAAAATAAATTATTCTAATTATAACAAATATATGTTCTAAAACTATTTCACCTGTATATAATTGAAAATAATTTTGATTATTTAATCTTTTTTAATTTATATTTTTGAAAATATTTACATTATTACTTGTTTTTGAATAGAATTGTTAATTATAAAACTCAATAATATTGTATCCTTATTTTTACATTGGATATTTTTTAACTTGATATATTTGTGTAGGAAAGTATTTTTGGAATCAGTTTTGGCCTCAATATAATTTTAGGTCAATACTTTGTAACCAACAAGCAGGACTACAATCCAAAAACAATATCAGTACCAAAAACATCACTATTAATAGTACTACCACCTCTTCAACCACTATAACCAAGCATTGGCAACGCCAAAAGGTCTGGCTTTAATGTGGTAACATATGGAAATTTGATGATTCTGTAGGCCTGTTTTTGAATGAGTTGTCACAGTAAAGCTAAACCTATGGGCTCTGTCAATGCTTGTGGTCCTTTGCCGTTGTGACTTCTAATGGAACAAAATCTGAGAACACAGTGACTCCAGGACCAAATCTTCTGCAATGGAGTAGCCACAAAGCATTTCACAACACCCATAAACAAAGGGTCATTGTACTTTCTGCAGAAGAGATGGACATTCAACATCAAGACGCTGATACTTTGGGACCGCACAAGTGTTTTTTGGAGTAACCGCAATCCCAAAGGGCTATGAAAGATTTTTTATAGAGTATAAAGAAAACTATAAAAGGAAGTGGGGGGCATTTGTGACCTTGTTAATGCACATTAGAAAAGAATCCTACATAATCTGTATTATTCAGTAACATCACCCTCAATCACCTCACCGTCATTGACACAGTCAGTCGATTCTCACTTGATCTACTGCTCCTCCAACGTAGGGCCGCAATCCATCCATTGTCAGCTACACCCCTTTTACAAGACATTCAAAATCAAGACTATCTGGCTGACTAGCACGGTCTGCTGGAAATCCACTTTGATGAATTGAAATACGAAAAAGCCTTCTTCAAAAGTTGGAAGAGTTAAAAAACTAAAGCAAAAGAAGACAGGAAATAGCAAAGGAGAAAAAGGTGTAGTGCAAACCTAGGAAGAAGGAAGATGAACTATGGGGATGTAGCATCAGAATTACTACTCGATAGGTGGGGTAGAAGTTCTAAGGTATGAGTGGGATCAGAGTTAAAAGTAGTAGGGTTACCAGGGTATAGGTAGGTATAGATGTGCTGTGTCACAGCTAGGGGTAGAGGTTGTAAGGTTGCACAGTATGAGTGGAATTAGGGTCAATAGCATGTATAGGTGAGCATAGATTTAGGGGTCAATTTTGATCCCCTTCGTAAGGGCCCCAAATTTGATTTGTGTTTGCCGAATCAGATTCGGAGCCCTTGTTTCCAACAAAATCGTACCGAGTTTCAAACGACCGATTACGATGCCCGCAAACCGCTAGGGCTGTCCGAGTCGGTTCTGAAAGGCATTTGGAAAAGTCGAGCCTTTTGGAGCCTAATCGTACAGCTCTATGGACACGGATTCTCACTGAGTGATTACGATGACAGATTTGGACAGCCGTTCCGATTCTGTGTGCCCAAAACGAAAGGTCTGTTGGAATCTGTCTTTGGGGGCCCATAGCAGGCAACCCTTCACTAGGGGCCTTCCGAATCGGGCCCTTTGGGGGCCCATTGGGTCCCTTCTTCCCAACCATGCACAGGGGTGTCCGCAAAGGATGGAAGGTTTTCCGTAACCACCCCTTTCTCCAGTGGAAGCCTGTGTTCTCGTTCGGAACACAAGCTTCCATTGAAGTCAATAGGAGTCCAACCGAATTGTTGCCGGAAGCATTCAGATGCATACAAATCGCTCGGTTAGACTTCCCCGATCCAAGTCGTTTCGAGAGCATTCAAGTGCTGATTCGGTCAGAATGCTTTCCGGATGAGATTGTAAGTGTTACAGTTAGAGGAAGGGGTACTGATATATAGGCAGCAGAACAGTGGGGGTTGATTGATGTACAAACCGTTTTGAACTGAAACAAACATTCCAGGGTTTCTACTCTCTACCTCAACACTGTTCTGCTTCAGTGCCTTCTTGAACTAACTAGAAATCTCTCTTACATGTTCAAGTTGGGTTGTTTTCTTTAGACTTCAAGGTCCTTCTTGTAAACACAAATGCTCTCTGAGGGGAACATTTGTATCCTTCAATCAATCAATCAGGTAAATTATAAGAGTGCTACTCACCCGTGAGGGTCTCAAGGTGCTAGGGGAGGGGGGAGCAGCTCCGGTCAATCAAAGAGCCAAGTCTTGAGTGTTTTCCTGAAGATGTGCAGGGTGGGGGCACGTCTGATGATATCGGCAGCTCGTTCCAAGTCTTAGCCTCAATGTAGGAGAAGGTTCTTTCACCCGTTTTTGCTCTGCGGATGTGCGGGGGTTCAGCGAGGGCGAGGTTGGCGGATCGGAGGTTCCTCTTGGGTATGTGGAAGGAGATTCTGTTGTTGAGTTTTTGGGGTCCGGTGTTGTGGAGACATCTGTAGGCATGGGTGAGTATTTTGAAGGTTATTCTTTTCTCAATGGGGAGCCAGCAGAGGTTACGCAGGTGTTGGGTGATGTGTTCGTGTCGAGGGATGCCGAGCACGAGTCTGGATTCGGTGTTCTGTATGGTCTGGAGTTTGCAGAGTAGAGACTAGTTGATCCCGGCGTAGAGGGCGGTTCTGTACTCCAGTCTGCTGGTTATGAGTGCGTGGATGAAGATCTTCCCTGATTTGGAGGGAATCCATTTGAAGGCTTTTTGGAGGATGTGGAGGGTATTGATGCAGGTGGAGGCAACGGCGTTGACATGTCGGGTCATGGAGAGGGAGGAGCCGAGTACGATGCTGAGGTTTTGGGTGTGGTCTGTAGGGGTGGAGGGGTTACCGAGGAGGGGGCACCAGGAGTTGTCCCACCCAAAGAGAGAGGAACCAATGACAAGGACCTCTGTCTTCTCCGAGTTGAGCTTCAGGCAGCTGCTGCTCATCCAGGATGAGACGTCCTTCATTCCTTCCTACAAGCTGAGTCTGGTGGTAATGGGGTCCTTGGTGAGGGAGAGGATGAGCTGGGTGTTGTTGCTGTAGGACACTATGCTGAGTCCGTGTTGTCTGACAATGGCAGTGAGGGAGGCCACGTAAATGTTGAAGAGAGTGGGGCTGAGCAACGATCCTAGGGGTACCCCGCAGTTGATTTCATGTGTTAGGGAGGAGAAGTGTGGCTCAGGGGTTAGGTGGAGAAGTGTGGCTCAGGGGTTAGAGGCGGCAGACCTGGAGCTTGAGTTCGGCCCTGGACCAGGGTTCAATTACCCGCCTCGGCGGGTCTTGGGCTCAATAATTCCATGGACTCGTTAATTCTCGCTCCAGTGCCTTCTTGACTCACGGGGTCACACTCTGCGACTCTGGGCAATAGCTTGCTTAATCTCCACATCGGCCCCTCGCAGTGGGATGCCTGGCTTTCACCTTGTGGATACCCTGCCAGGGTTATCTCACAGGGGAATACCAGGACGGGTTCCCTAAGCAAGCGCGGAGATGCCCCAGGGTAAGTCATGCGCTATATAAGCTTCATACATTTACATTTACATTTACAGGGTTAGAAGGGTGGAAGTCTTATTCTATGGGTTCTGCCTGCAAGGAAGGAGCAGAGCCAGTCAAGGGCAGTTCCCTGAATGCTGGCTTTGTGTAGTCTGGCGGTGGGAGACAGTGTTGAAGGCTGCAGAGAGGTTGAGTAGGATCAGGGCTGCGTGTGTGTCCTTAGTTGAGGAGGCTGCGAATGTCATCCCTGGAAGCAAGTAGGTCAGTCTCCGGGCTGCCCTTCCTCTTTTTAGTGTCCTTTCGCCTTCTAAAACCCATTGATATACAGTTATTGAACCCCCCTTGCCAGTGCCCTGCAGCCTTAGGGTATTTAATCACTGTAAAAGGATGTGCGCCAGCAGGATCTTATCTGCAAACAAAAAGGGTAAAACTACAAGATTTATATCTCCATCTACTTTCTTGCCATTCACAAACATTTCTGGGAGTTGGCCTTGAGGCCCTCACAGATGAGTAGCCGTGCTTTACAAACCCTGAATGATTGATGGATTGATTGAGGCTTCCAGATGTACTCCTTCCGGTGCCATGTGACATTTCCCAAAGGCCTCTTTTCCCCTGTGCAGAGTGCCCCAGAGCACAGATGTCCACACAGGAGGAATGGAGCCTCCTGTGCAAATGCACATTTTTTTAGTGCTGAAAAAACATTCTTCTGCATGGAGAAAGGTCTTCATCCTCAAATCTGAGGGTCAGTCTCTCCTTTTCCCCTTCGTGGGTAGGTGTAAATATACGACCATTTCCAGGGTGGAGGGGGTCATACAGGAGTTGGAGAATGCCACAATGGTTCACGTTTGAGGGCGTTCCCTAATGCCCAAGTAACCACCCCTTATTACTGTAAATCTCCACTCAAGGAGGAAACTGATTTCATATTAGAGACTAAAGTGAGGTATTTGGTAAGAGCGCCACAAATTCTGATCATTTATGGAGTGTTTGCCCTGATACAGAAGGAAAAGGAGCAATGCTAGACTTTTTTCATCCCACCAGTGCAATGCTGCCCATGAGGGCATTAGTCAGGGGAAGACATCATTTCATGACAAACCCTTTGAGAGTATGTCAGTGCCCAGGGCCAGTAGCGACACCGAGCTCTTATACTGTGAGACACTAACAGGGGGGTCTCAGCCCCTTAGAGTAAAGCAGGCTGTCTCTTCGGAGGTGTTTGCCATTAACCCTTGCAACCTTACTGCAGTTTGCACTTCTGCTAGGATGGATGCCAGTACCTGAGGTATTTAAGCTCTCCAAGAATTGCATCAGTTTTCATTAGGGATGGAAGTCATGGGCTGTGTTAAGGGCAGGATATGCTGTCTGTGTCGGGGCAAAAATATTTACAACAAGGGGTGGTGAGGGACAGAGTATACTCAGAGGTGAGTCCCTTGCTCATTGAACCATCAGGATTCAAGCAAGCCGGGCCGACGACGGCTGAAATGCCAGAAACCGGTCCCCGGAAGCTTGTTTCCTTCCCAGTATAAGAATTGGCTTGTGTAGTTTAGTCTGCCCTGTTCCCATGATGCACTGGGCCAGGGACAGACTGATTTGCATATAGCCAGGTTCTGAGCTGGGATGGGGCAGTGAGATAAATAACGGTGATGGATCAAGCCCTGATCTTTGGACTGGGTAAGAGTGGTCTGTTTAACTCAGACACTCTGTTCATCACCACCCCCTTTTTGTAAATCGTTTTTGGCCACTATAGGTGTGGCAGGGTATACTCAGACATGAGTCCCTTTCTCACTGCTCCATCAGGATTCAAGCAAGCCGGGCCGAAGAAGGCTGAAATGCCAGAAACCGGTCCCCGGTAGCTTGTCTCCTTTCTGGTGAAGAATTGGCTTGGTAGTTTAGTCTGCCCTGTTCCCATGATGCACTGGGCCAGGGACAGACTGATTTGCATATAGCCAGGTTCTGAGCTGGGATGGGGCAGTGAGATAAATAACGGTGATGGATCAAGCCCTGATCTTTGGACTGGGTAAGAGTGGTCTGTTTAACTCAGACACTCTGTTCATCACCACCCCCTTTTTGTAAATCGTTTTTGGCCACTATAGGTGTGGCAGGGTATACTCAGACATGAGTCCCTTTCTCACTGCTCCATCAGGATTCAAGCAAGCCGGGCCGAAGAAGGCTGAAATGCCAGAAACCGGTCCCCGGTAGCTTGTCTCCTTTCTGGTGAAGAATTGGCTTGGTAGTTTAGTCTGCCCTGTTCCCATGATGCACTGGGCCAGGGACAGACTGATTTGCATATAGCCAGGTTCTGAGCTGGGATGGGGCAGTGAGATAAATAACGGTGATGGATCAAGCCCTGATCTTTGGACTGGGTAAGAGTGGTCTGTTTAACTCAGACACTCTGTTCATCACCACCCCCTTTTTGTAAATCGTTTTTGGCCACTATAGGTGTGGCAGGGTATACTCAGACATGAGTCCCTTTCTCACTGCTCCATCAGGATTCAAGCAAGCCGGGCCGAAGAAGGCTGAAATGCCAGAAACCGGTCCCCGGTAGCTTGTCTCCTTTCTGGTGAAGAATTGGCTTGGTAGTTTAGTCTGCCCTGTTCCCATGATGCACTGGGCCAGGGACAGACTGATTTGCATATAGCCAGGTTCTGAGCTGGGATGGGGCAGTGAGATAAATAACGGTGATGGATCAAGCCCTGATCTTTGGACTGGGTAAGAGTGGTCTGTTTAACTCAGACACTCTGTTCATCACCACCCCCTTTTTGTAAATCGTTTTTGGCCACTATAGGTGTGGCAGGGTATACTCAGACATGAGTCCCTTTCTCACTGCTCCATCAGGATTCAAGCAAGCCGGGCCGAAGAAGGCTGAAATGCCAGAAACCGGTCCCCGGTAGCTTGTCTTCTTTCTGGTGAAGAATTGGCTTGGTAGTTTAGTCTGCCCTGTTCCCATGATGCACTGGGCCAGGGACAGACTGATTTGCATATAGCCAGGTTCTGAGCTGGGATGGGGCAGTGAGATAAATAACGGTGATGGATCAAGCCCTGATCTTTGGACTGGGTAAGAGTGGTCTGTTTAACTCAGACACTCTGTTCATCACCACCCCCTTTTTGTAAATCGTTTTTGGCCACTATAGGTGTGGCAGGGTATACTCAGACATGAGTCCCTTTCTCACTGCTCCATCAGGATTCAAGCAAGCCGGGCCGAAGAAGGCTGAAATGCCAGAAACCGGTCCCCGGTAGCTTGTCTCCTTTCTTGTGAAGAATTGGCTTGGTAGTTTAGTCTGCCCTGTTCCCATGATGCACTGGGCCAGGGACAGACTGGTTTGCATATAGCCAGGTTCTGAGCTGGGATGGGGCAGTGAGAAAAATAACGGTGATGGATCAAGCCCTGATCTTTGGACTGGGTAAGAGTGGTCTGTTTAACTCAGACACTCTGTTCATCACCACCCCCTTTTTGTAAATCGTTTTTGGCCACTATAGGTGTGGCAGGGTATACTCAGACATGAGTCCCTTTCTCACTGCTCCATCAGGATTCAAGCAAGCCGGGCCGAAGAAGGCTGAAATGCCAGAAACCGGTCCCCGGTAGCTTGTCTCCTTTCTGGTGAAGAATTGGCTTGGTAGTTTAGTCTGCCCTGTTCCCATGATGCACTGGGCCAGGGACAGACTGATTTGCATATAGCCAGGTTCTGAGCTGGGATGGGGCAGTGAGATAAATAACGGTGATGGATCAAGCCCTGATCTTTGGACTGGGTAAGAGTGGTCTGTTTAACTCAGACACTCTGTTCATCACCACCCCCTTTTTGTAAATCGTTTTTGGCCACTATAGGTGTGGCAGGGTATACTCAGACATGAGTCCCTTTCTCACTGCTCCATCAGGATTCAAGCAAGCCGGGCCGAAGAAGGCTGAAATGCCAGAAACCGGTCCCCGGTAGCTTGTCTCCTTTCTGGTGAAGAATTGGCTTGGTAGTTTAGTCTGCCCTGTTCCCATGATGCACTGGGCCAGGGACAGACTGATTTGCATATAGCCAGGTTCTGAGCTGGGATGGGGCAGTGAGATAAATAACGGTGATGGATCAAGCCCTGATCTTTGGACTGGGTAAGAGTGGTCTGTTTAACTCAGACACTCTGTTCATCACCACCCCCTTTTTGTAAATCGTCTGTGTCGGGGCAGGCGGTGCGGTCTGTGGTTAGGACAGGTGAGCTGATGTCTGTTAAGGACAGGAGGTGGGATCTGTTTTATGGACAAGTGATGTGATCTGTGGTAGGGCCAGGCAGTACAGTCTGTGGTAAGTGCTTGACTCTATGTAAACTAATTTCCTGGAGGTGGTAATGAGTGACAAGAATGTTTCTGCATATTTAAGCAGACAGACTGCAGCTCAAGTACAGTGACACACCAATAACACCGCATTACAGATTAAAATAACAAAACACCACATTAACACAACTTTAATACAACACAGCACTGCTATGAGACTGCAGCAAGCAAAACAAAATAAAAAATATATGGCAGGTTAAGACAATATAACATGTTACAATGCCAAGAAGAACGCAACACAGCAATACAAGAAAATACAATATGCAACCACAACAAAACAAAACAATAGAACATTATAAACCATGTCAATAATATAACATACCAAAGCACAACACAGTAACACAGCTCCACAACAACACTGCAACAAACAAAAACCAGCAAAAAAGGAATAATAAACTAAAACAACAGAACACAGCAAGGCAACACAAATGCACAACAATTAAATGAAACATCACATTACAATAATAAAACACAATAGGACAACAGTTATACAACACACCACAATAATTTAGCAAAAATAAATCAACACAAATACACAACACAATGAAGAAAGGATAGATACGGGGGTCAAAGGAAGGATTGATGGAGGGGTCAAAGGATGGAAGGGTCACAGGATGAATAGATGGGGTCAAAGGATGGAACGATGGAGGGGTCAAAGGATTGATAGATGGAGGGGTCAAAGGATGGATAGATGGAGGGGTCAAAGGATGGAAGGGTGAAAGGATGGATAGATGGGGTCAAAGGATGGAAGAGTCAAAGGATGGATAGATGGATAGATGGAGGGGTCAAATGGTGGATAGATGGGGGTCACAGAATGGAAGGGTCAAAGGATGGATAGATGGAGGGGTCAAAGGATGGATAGATGGAGGGGTCAAAGGATGGATAGATGGGATCAAAGGATGGAAAGGGTGAAAGGAGGGATAGATGGAGGGGTCAAAGGATGGATAGATGGAGGGGTCAAAGGATGGAAGGGTGAAAGGACGGATAGATGGAGGGGGTCAAAGGACGGATAGATGGAGGGGTCAAAGGATGGAAGAGTGAAAGGACGGATAGATGGAGGGGGTCAAAGGACGGATAGATGGAGGGGTCAAAGGACGGATGGGTCAAAGGATGGATAGATGGAGGGTTCAAAGGATGGATAGATGGATGGGTCAAATGGTGGATAGATGGGGGTCAAAGGATGGAAGGATGAAAGGATGGATAGATGGGAGTCAAAGGATGGAAGGGTCAAAGGACGGATAGATGGAGGGGTCAAAGGATGGAAGGGTGAATGGACGGATAGATGGAGGGGGTCAAAGGACGGATAGATGGAGGGGTCAAACGATGGAAGGGTGAAAGGACGGATAGATGGAGGGGTCAAAGGACGGATGGGTCAAAGGATGGATAGATGGGGGTCAAAGGATGGAACGATGGAGGGGTCAAAGGATTGATAGATGGAGGGGTCAAAGGATGGATAGATGGAGGGGTCAAAGGATGGAAGGGTGAAAGGATGGATAGATGGGGTCAAAGGATGGAAGAGTCAAAGGATGGATAGATGGATAGATGGAGGCGTCAAATGGTGGATAGATGGGGGTCACAGAGTGGAAGGGTCAAAGGATGGATAGATGGAGGGGTCAAAGGATGGATAGATGGAGGGGTCAAAGGATGGATAGATGGGATCAAAGGATGGAAAGGGTGAAAGGAGGGATAGATGGAGGGGTCAAAGGATGGATAGATGGAGGGGTCAAAGGATGGAAGGGTGAAAGGACGGATAGATGGAGGGGGTCAAAGGACGGATAGATGGAGGGGTCAAAGGATGGAAGAGTGAAAGGACGGATAGATGGAGGGGGTCAAAGGACGGATAGATGGAGGGGTCAAAGGACGGATGGGTCAAACGATGGATAGATGGAGGGTTCAAAGGATGGATAGATGGATGGGTCAAATGGTGGATAGATGGGGGTCAAAGGATGGAAGGATGAAAGGATGGATAGATGGGAGTCAAAGGATGGAAGGGTCAAAGGACGGATAGATGGAGGGGTCAAATGATGGAAGGGTGAATGGACGGATAGATGGAGGGGGTCAAAGGACGGATAGATGGAGGGGTCAAAGGATGGAAGGGTGAAAGGACGGATAGATGGAGGGGTCAAAGGACGGATGGGTCAAAGGATGGATAGATGGGGGTCAAAGGATGGAAGGATGAAAGGATGGATAGATTGGGGTCAAAGGATGGAAGGGTCAAAGGATGGATAGATGGAGGGGTGAAAGGATGGATAGATGGGGTCAAAGGATGGAAGGGTGAAAGGATGGATAGATGGGGGGTCAAAGGATGGAAGGGTGAAAGGAGGGATAAATGGGGTCAAAGAATGAATAGATGGAGGGGCGAAAGGACTTGTAGATGGAGGGGTCAAAGGACAGATAGATGGAGGGGTGAAAGGATGGATAGATGGGGGTCAAAGGATGGATAGATGGAGGGGTGAAAGGATGGATAGATGGAGGGGTCAAAGGATTGATAGATTTTTATTTTTTTATTTATTTTATGCGTGTTTATATAGCACAGACTTGACCCAAAGGTGTCAGAGTGCTTCACAATAGGAACAGTAATGATACATGAAGAGAAAATTACATGAGAACAAATTACACAAAAGCAAACATTAAATAACATGAGGCAAAAGTGACAATTGTGAGCAAACAAAATACAAGAGGTAGCAAACAGTACATTACAGGAGGAAAAAGTGGCATGTGTGCAAGTTACAAAACCATGCAAAGTACAAGTAGAGGTATAATACTGCAATAAATGGCAGACACTCAAGCACAAGAACAAACGTTACGTAGGCAATGGTGGCACTTGTGCAAGTGTCTAAAGCAAATAAAATGTGAGAGGTAGCAACCAGTATGTTACAAGAGAAAAGTGATGTGTGCATGTTACAAAAGAGTACCAAACACAGGTAGAAGGATAATACTGCAATAAATGGCAGATACTCAAACCGCAAAAACACACTGGGGAGGCACTTTCATAGGCAAAGGACAATAGAATTTTCTATATTGGAAGTTCTTCCTTCAGATAATAGAGAGGGTGTGAATTAAATTTGGAAGTGTCTTTGAAAGAGGAGAACTTTGAGGTCCGTTTTGAAGGCCTGGGAGGAGGTGGTGGTCGGAGCTGAGGCGGAAGTGAGTTCCAGATTCTCACCGCGTGTCCTGAAAAGGATTGGGCCATCGATCTTTCCTTCTTGAAGGTGGGAGGTTCAAGCAGTAGATTTTCCACATTTCGAGATGGTCTTGAGCCTCCAGAAAGTTTTAGTTTATTCACCAGGTAGCGAGGAGAGGAGGAGTGCAAGGCTTTGTGGGTGATAAAGGCAGTCTTGTAGATAGATCTTGCCTCAATGGGAAGCCAGCGGAGGGTGGATAACATGGGAGTGATGTGGTCGCTTCTTTTGGCCCCATAAATGAAGCGAGCTGCTGCATGGAGAACAGATTTAAGGGGGGACAGGTGGGATTTGGGGAGGCCAGTAAGAAGAGAACTGCAGTAGTCCAGTCTGGAGAGGACCAGCGATTGGACCAGGGTTTTAAGGTCTTGCTCCATGAAGAAGCGGCGAATTCCACAAAGAAGGCACAGTTGGTATTGAGCAGACTTTGCAATGGAATTGATGTGGGAGTGTTGTGTTTATATCTAGGACCCTAATTCGGTATTCCCTATTTATGCCCTTGTGAGGTTATAATTAATAATATCCTGATTAAGGCATAAGAATCAGATCCATATTCAGTAATAGCTCATGCAGTCCAAAGCACAGCACGGCTACTCCCAACGACTCCTAGAAAGCACAACGCGTTCTTTAAACAAACCAAGCCTCCAGCAGCCTGGGAAAGCCCCCTGCTTTTGTTTTGATTTGAACAAGAACTCCTGAAGTCCAGATAGAACTGTTAGTTCTTAGTGACATCTTATGTTCAACCTTACGTCAAACCCGGCACCTTCCAGGTATAAAATACCAACAGTTGCCTTAAGCAAACACACGGTGGTTTGGAGCAGAGCGGCCATCTACTTGCCCGAGAGCCCAGCTGATGCGAGAAGCCCACGGAAGCCGCCCCTCCCATTTGACGCACTGAGAGAGACGCTGTCTTTTTCTCCAGCCGAGAAAATCCAGCTCCGGTGTTTCCAGCCTACCCTTGTGGGTTGCTGGAATATCGAGTCCTGAGGAAAGAGATACCAGACCTCCCACATTCTATTACCAAGGTACGGAGCGGACTAAACCCATAAGAGAATTCTTGATGCAGATTCTTGGCAAAAATATCTTAACCAACTTAACTTAAACTGCTACTTACTCATCCCCTCCCACATGTTAGGCTTAGGTCGGGTACACCGGGGTAGGCTTAGTTAGAAGCACCAGTTGAGTATGTTAGTCAATGTATTTATGTATGTATATATTTTATCTTTTTTAAAGTATCATATGGCTAAGAAACCATATCAATGCTTTAACAGTATTATTTCATAAAACTACTTTTACTGTACGCACTTTACTTTACTTTAAGTATTGCAATTGTGGCAATTCATTTCTCTTGCATGAGGAAGAAGACTGCTCAATAAATAACACCATTTATTGAAAACGACCGTCTCTCTATTCCTCTGCATTCTGGTGAAACTAAGTATGCACTGCTGACTGAGTGAAAAAGCTGTCTATTGTTTTCACATGACTCTAGAGATACACTCTTATTCTGAGGGAGCAAAGTTGTCATGTTTATGCGGTTGTCGGAAACTGAATCCCTTCTTGTCTGAGCCAGGGAAGCTAATCCCTCCCTAATCATTCAAGAAAGTTTCCAGTGACCTCTGAGCTAGCTGGCGCAAACCTAATTAAGTTTAACATAGTCAGTAGAGACCTAGATGACCTCAGTCCTACGTCTAAACTGCTGTTAATGTTATTCCAATGCGCACAGCCTATTGGGAAAATAGGAACTACACTACAGGAGATTAAATTGAGTTTTTTGTTGAGTATGATACCAAGGGATTTTGCGCTGTCGACAATGATGGGTTTATTTTTAAGAAGATTCATCTGATCCATCCATGATTGAACCGAGGGAGGAGTAAGTGAGGAGGAGAGGAGGAAGAATTCAGTTTTGGAAGGATTCAGAATCAATTGATGACTTGACATCCAGTTTTGAATGGAAACGAGAGTAGAGCTTAGGATGAAGAGATTGTGATGGATGGGGTCAACGGATGGAAGGGTGAAAGGATGGATAGATGGATGGGTCAAAGGATGGATAGATGGGGGGTCAGAGGATGGAATGGTGAAAGGATGGATAGATGGGGGGTCAAAGGATGGATATATGGAGGGGTGGAAGGATGAATAGATGGGGGTCAAAGGGTGGAAGGGTGAAATGTAGGATAGATGGGGGTCAAAGGATGGAAGGGTGAAAGGGTGGATAAATGGGGTCAATGGAGGGATAGATGGATGGGGTCAAAGGATGGAAAGGGTCAAAGAATGGATAGATGGGGTCAAAGGATGGAAGAGTCAAAGGATGGATAGATGGAGGGGTTAAAGGATGGAAGGGTCAAAGGATGGATAGATGGGGGTCAAAGGATGGAAGGGTCAAAGTATGGATAGATGGGGTCAAAGGATGAAAAGGGTGAAAGGATGAATAGATGGGGTGAAAGGATGGATAGATGGATGGGTCAAAGGATGGAAAGGCTGAAAGGATGGATAGATGGGTCAAAGGATGGATAGATGGAGGGGTCAAAGAATGGAGAGATGGAGGGGTCAAAGAATGGAGAGATGGGGGTGAAAGGATGGATAGATGGAAGGGTCCAAGGATGGATAGATGGGGGTCAAAGGATTGATAGATGGAGGGGTCAAAGGATGGATAGATGGAGGGGTCAAAGGATGGATAGATGGAGGGGTCAAAGGATGGATAGATGGCTGGGGTCAAAGGATGGAAAGGGTGAAAGGATGGAAGGGTGAAAGGATGGATAGATGGAAGGGTCCAAGGATGGATAGATGGGGGTCAAAGGATGGATAGATGGATGGGGTCAAAGGATGGATAGATGGAGGGGTGAAAGGATGGATAGATGGGGGTCAAAGGATGGAAGGGTCAAAGGATGGATAGATGGAGGGGTCAAAGGATGGATAGATGGGGTCAAAGGATGGAAGGGTAAAAGGATGGATTGATGGGGGTCAAAGGATGGATAGATGGGGGTCAAAGGATGGTTAGATGGAGGGGTGAAAGGATGGATAGATGGGGGGACAAAGTATGGAAGGATCAAAGGATCAATCAATCAATCAATCAATCAATCAATAGCATTTGTAAAGCGCGCTACTCACCCGCTAGGGTCTCAAGGCATTGGGGTAGGGGGGATGGCTGCTACTGCTCGAAAAGCCAGGTCTTGAGTTGCTTCCTGAAGGAGAGATGGTCCTGGGTGAGTCATAGATGGGTGAAGAGGGTGTTCCAGGTCTTGGCCGCCAGGTAGGTGAAGGATCTTCCTCCGGTGGTGGTTCTGCGGATCCGTGGGACGGTGGCGAGGGCGAGGCTGGCGGAGCGGAGCTGGCGGGTAGGTGTGTAGAACGTAAGGTGGTTGTTGAGGTATTCGGGGCCCAAGTCGTGGAGAGCCTTGTGTGCGTAGGTGAGGAGTCTGAACGTGATCCTCTTGCTGACAGGGAGCCAGTGCAGGTCCCTCAGGTGGGAGGAGATGTGGCTGTGTCGGGGGATGTCCAGGACGAGTCATGCTGAGGTGTTCTGGATGCGCTGGAGTCTTTTCTGTAGTTTGGCAGTGGTCCAAGCGTAGGGGGCGTTCCTGTAGTCCAGACGGCTGGTGACTAGGGCCTGGGTGACCGTCTTTCTGGTTGCAGTGGGGATCCAGCGGAAGATCTTACGGAGCATGCGGAGGGTGTTGAAGCAGGAGGAAGTAACGGCGTTAACTTGCCTGGTCATCGTGAGGGAGGAGTCAAGGATGAAGCCCAGGTTGCGTGCGTGGTCCGTGGGCTTGGGAGGGGAGCCCACAGCAGGGGGCCACCAGGAGTCGTCCCAGGTGGAGATGGATGGGCTGAGGATGAGGACTTCCGTCTTGTGTGAGTTCAGTTTCAGGCGGCTGAGCTTCATCCAGTCCGCGATGTCTTTCATTCCGTACTGGAAGCTGGCTTTGGCAGAGACGGGGTCGTTGGTGAGGGAGAGGATCAGTTGGGTGTCGTCGGCGTAGGAGATGATGTTGAGGTTGTGCTTGTGTGCGATGGCTGCGAGGGGGCTCATGTAGACATTGAAGAGGGTGGGGCTGAGCGAGGAGCCTTGAGGTACACCGCAGATGATCTTGGTGGCTTCTGCGAGGAAGGGCGGAGACGGACTCTCTGGGTTCTGTGGGAGAGGAAGGAGGTGATCCATTCCAGGGCCTTTCCTTGGATCCCAACTTGACAGAGGCGGGTTGTCAGGGTGCGCTGGCAGACCTTGTCGAACGCAGCCGAGAGGTCGAGCAGGATGAGGGCGGTGGCTTCTCCGTTGTCAAGCAGGGTCCTGATGTCGTCGGTGGCTGCGATGAGGGCGGTCTCGGTGCTGTGGTTTGCTCAGAATCCGAACTGCGATGGGTCGAGGGAGCCATTCGTCTTGAGAAAGGCTGTCAGCTGTTTGTTGACGGTTTTCTCGATGACTTTTGCGGGGAAGGGGAGGAGCGAGATGGGGCGGAAGTTCTTGAGGTCTGAGGGGTCTGCGGTGGGTTTCTTCAGGAGGGCGCTGATCTCTGCGTGCTTCCAGCTCTCCGGATAGATAGATGGAGGGGGCAAAAGATGGAAGGGTCAAAGCAAGGATAGATGGAGTGGTCAAAGGATGGATAGATGGATGGGGGTCAAAGGATGGAAACGGTGAAAGGATGGACAGATGGGGTCAAAGGATGGATAGATTGAGGCGTCAAATAATGGATAGATGGAGGGGTCAAAGGATGGATAGATGGATGGGGTCAAAGGATGGATAGATGGAGGGGTTAAAGGATGGATAGATGGAGGGGTTAAAGGATGGATAGATGGAGGGGTTAAAGGATGGAAGGGTGAAAGGATGCATAGATGGAGGGGTCAAAGGATGGAAGGGTGAAAGGATGGATAGATGGGGGGTCAAAGGATGGATAGATGGAGGGGTCAAAGGATGGATAGATGGAGGGGTCAAAGGATGGATAGATGGAGGGGTGAAAGGATGGATAGATGGAGGGGTCAAAGGATGGAAGGGTCAAAGGATGGATAGATGGAGGGGTCAAAGGATGGATAGATGGAGGGGTGAAAGGATGGATAGATGGAGGGGTCAAAGGATGGAAGGGTCAAAGGATGGATAGATGGGGGTCAAAGGATGGAAGGGTGAAAGGAGGGATAAATGGGGTCAAAGGATGGATAGATGGAGAGTTCAAAGGTTGGAAGGGTCAAAGAATAGATAGATGGAGGGGTCAAAGGATGGAAGGGTGAAAGGACGGATAAATGGGGTCAAAGGATGGATAGATGGAGGGGTCAAAGGATGGAAGGGTGAAAGGACGGATAAATGGGGTCAAAGGATGGATAGATGGAGGGGTCAAAGGATGGACGGGTGAAAGGATGAATAGATGGAGGGGCTAAGGATGGAAGAATGAAAGGATAGATGGATGAGAGGTCAAAGGATGGAAGGGTCAAAGTCAAGTCAAGTCAGGGATATTTGCATAGCGCACAAATCACATCCGGAGAGTCTCATGGCGCTTGCGGACGTCTCTGACAAAGAAGTAGGGCACTTAGTTTGCAAAAAGCCAGGTCTTTAATTTCTTACGGCAACAGCTATGTACAGGGATACTGTGAAGGTGAAGGGGCATTTTATTCCATGAAGCGGGAGCCAAAAAGGAAAATGCACGGCCGCCGCTTCTGGACATTTGTATTCTCAGAGGTGTCAATAAAAATTCCTTGTTGGATATGAGTTCTCTTTGCGACCGATACCATCTTATTTTTTTCACCAATATCTGGGGCCTTTCTCATACATATGTCTGTGGACCAAGCACAGAGTATTAAACAGAATACGCTTTTTTACCGGGAGCCAGTGAAGGCTTTCTAAACATGCAGCTGATGGGATTCTTTGCGGGAGATTGAGAACCAACCGCCCAGCAGTGTTCTGAAGAACCTGGAGCCGGCTCAAGTGATGTTCATTTATGGATGCCAGGAGCGCATTTCCATAGTCCATTCTATTTATGATTAGACCCTGGACCAAGGGTTTTCGGGCCTGGGTGGGAATCCACTTGAAGATCTTCCTCAGACTACGCATTAGTCCGAAACAGGTACCTATGATGTCGTTAATTTGATTTTTCATGGACAATTTATTATCCATGTAGAAGCCCAAATTCCGGACTGATTCCTTTGGCACTGGACAGCTACCTAGGCTGGTTGGCCACCAGTCATCTGTCCAGTGTTCAGCCGCTTTGCCGAAGAGCATAATCTCTGATTTGCTGCCGTTTAACTGGAGGTGGTTGGTGGTCATCCATTCTTCTACATGAATCAGGCAGTTTTTGAAACGTTGTTTTGTTTCATTAGGATCAGAGCCCAGTTTGACAAGGATCTGGGTATCGTCGGCATAAGACAGAACATCAAAGTCATAGGCTCTGATCACTTTAGCCAAAGGAATCAAATAAGCATTAAAAAGCGTCGGGCTCAAAATAGAGCCATGCAGAACGCCCATTTTAACACGTCTCTCGCCTGCTCTATTTTTCCCAATCTGGACCATTGCTGTACGATTGGATAGATAGCTGGAAAACCATAGTAGGGCATTTCCTCTGACACCAATCTCCCACAGCCATTGAATTAAAATGCTGTGGGAGATGGTGTCAAAGGCCGCCGACAGATCGAGCAGGACGAGGATAGTTGACTGGCGTTTATCAAATGCCAGCCTGATGTTATCAACAACCTCGAGCAATGTAGTCTCTGTGCTATGTAGAGCCCTAAAGCCCGATTGCGAAGGGTCCAGCAGCCCATGATTTTCGAGATGGCTCACAAGCTGATTGTTGGCAAGGGATTCAAGCATTTTCCCAAAATATGGGAGAAGAGAAATGGGTCGATAATTTAGAAGGATATTCGGGTCGGCCATAGGCTTTTTCAGAATGGGTCTGATTTTTGCTACCTTCCATATTATTGGGAAATCGGCATCCGCAAAAGATTTATTGAAAAGGTTTGTAAGACTTTCCACTAATGCTAGTGCAAGTATGGAAAAAAGTTTAGGGGTGATGTGGTCGGAAGGAGACCCAGACTTTATTTTCAGCCCGGTAGACATGGTCGCATACCAGTCACATTTTACTAATTCCTCCATGATATATGGAGTATCTGGTGGTGACGCCACCAAAGCATCAGACTGAACTTGGTTTAGGTGGAGAGGGAAAGAGAGGTGAATAGTGGAGATTTTGTCCTCAAAGAACTCAGATAGAGCGTTAGACCACTCCAGAGAGTTCGGGGTTACAGACGGATTCCTTGGGATGGTAAATTCATTCATGATTTTTAAGAATTCTTTAGAGGAGCATGGAGCTTTGTTTATCCACTCCATAAGAAATGCTCTTTTAGTCACCTTTATCTCGCTCATATAACAGGAATGTAATTGTTTATATATTTTCCGATCTGTCCGACATTTGCTTTTCCGCCATTTTTTCTCTGCGGTTCTGCATTTTAATTTCGTAATTTTCAATTGCTCTGTGAACCAGGGGGCAGCTCTGGTCTTACGCTTGACTTTGCTCAGAGGTGCAATTTTATCCAGTGCTGTCTCAATGGCTTTGTCAAATTGTACTGCCGCAATGCTAGTACTTGAAGTGAAAAATTGTACATCTAGGTAAAAAAAAATTGAAACAGGGGTACAGTGATTTTTTTTAGGGGCCTATGAAGTGTACATTCAAAGGATAGATAGATGGAGGGGTCATAGGAAGGGAGGGTGAAAGGGCGGATAAATGGGGTCAAAGGATGGATAAATGGAGGGGTCACAGGATGGAAAGGGTGAAATGATGAATAGATGGAGGGGGCACAGGATGAAATAATGAAAGTATAGATAGACAAGGGGTCAAAGGATGGAAGGGTGAAAGGATGAACAGGCAGAAGGTTGTGTGCAGTAAAGGACAGAAGCGTGACAGCTGTGAATATTAAAACAATATTAAATATTAAATATTAAAACAAGAGAAGGGTAACGGGAAGGATGGATGGTTAAATAGATGGGTGGATGGGTGGATAAAAAAGTGAAGAGATGAACAGGAGGTTGGTTGAATAGACAAACAGATGTGAAGATACCTGGATCAAATGATGGGCGGATAAGTGAAAGGATGTATGTATACACTGGTGAATGAATGGGTGGAAGGGTGCATGGAAAGATGGTTAGAAAGATGGGTGGATGAATGGATGGAAGTAAAGTTCCAAGGCAACCCGTGGTTCAATGGGCAGGCCGTTGGGAGGGTTCACAATATGGGTAAGGCAAGTCAAAGGCTACAAGGTAAAGAATCCCCAAACAGACGACCCGACATCCTGGCAATCCATTTCCTCTCTTTAGCCAGTTAGAGTATTTCTGTACTCTTTTCACAGAACGATGAGATTCAGAAGAAACTGAAAGAACTTGCAGAATCCTGGGGTGATGTGAAAACAAAACACTTACCTGGGACACCCGAAACTTCAAGTAGTTCTGGTCATGCAAGTATCCTAAAATACAAAAAAGACAATTGAGAATTTACAGTTGAATGGTAGAATCGTTACTTATAATGTTTAGACAGAAAGACTCTTTAGTAACAAGAAGAATTTCATTTGCAAGTTGACATTCATATTGGGACTCTGTATTAAATCGCACTAATAAGAAATAGCACATACTTGTGTACAAGGTGTACATTAATATGTAAAAAAAGAAGAAAAGAAAGAAAATATCTGAAAATCATTAAGAGAAGTGTGAAACATTCTAGACGCAGAGGAGGAGCTAAGGCCAGTGTATACCGGGGTAGGTTATAGTAAGCAAAAGGAGAATGTCTCTGTAACGTCTTTAAGGTACCCAGGCAAGAAGGGTTTAATGTTTACTGTTGTTTTGCAGCCTACAAATCCTTCCCTTCAAGAGTGTTCCACAAGGAGTGGGATAGGAAGTTCATAGCAGCTCTAAGAAAAGGGCAAGGCAGTCTTAGTTGCCTTTCCCCGCTGGAGACCCTTGAATCGCTATTACATCTCTATTGGAGGCTGAAGGGGGTTCTAGAGGGGCATTGGGTTCAAGCACCATTCTGCTCCTGTGATGACCGGGAACTCAAGGAATTGGCTCATGACACATCCACATGAAATGGAAGTGGCGTAGCTGGGGCGGCTGAGGTGAGCAAGTCGTGTCTGTTGGCTACCACCATCCCCCGCGAACAAGTCGGCTGTCTGCCGCCGCCCCTCCCCCAGAACAAGTCATACATCACTACCTATCTCCCCCACTCTTACCTGCACTGGGTGGCAAAGTTAGGGGCCGCCCCGGTGACAGTCGGTCTAGCTACACAGCTGCAGCAATCCTAAACTTCTCCAGCTTTTTACTTTTTTTATGTGGCTTGACTCGCTCTTAATTTGTTGGGTTGTCCTCTTGTTACTATACCTTTCACCTCAGCCCTCTCCAGGGGGTTATATTCAATAAATGTCATACACTGAAGAGAAACAGCCAAAAATGTTGTGCTGGGTTGCGTGAGAGGGAGAGTCGAGGTTTGTGCTTGATCTATAGTGATATGGTGCTGTCCCGCTCTCTCGCCAGTGTGGTGTATTGTGCAGCGCTGCGCACATACCAAGCTGGAAAAGATTGAAGAAATAAAAGCATTTTTCCTTGTTAACGCCAGTGCCAATAGGGCATTACTTTGATGCAAAACTCTATCTACTTTTTATTTCGCATAGGCTTTTGTATCGAAGCACACGGTGGTTGCATGGGAACACCTATGTACCACCAATGGAAAGCCCCTTTGACACAAAGTAATTCAAATAGGCTTCAGGCATCGCTTTGAGTTACTTGTGCACAACTTTCCAGCGCAAAACAAGTTTTGCACAGGAAAATAAATTCCAAAGAAACATTTTGCACCGATTTGCATCACTTTTCTGACCAAAACTCAGTGCAGAATCGTAACTAACATACCCCTGTTATGTTCACTGCTCCTCCATCTCGGCCCTTCTCCCTTTCCCTCATCCTAGGTGGCCAATGCCTGTTGTATTTCAAGTGGGTATTTTGGTGTCAGCCCTGCAGGGTACCCTGCTTTTCATTCATACAGGACTCTCTTCAAACCTAAGGGCACTTCATGTACCCATCTAGTCGCTGTTATCCTGCAAATGCAGTGATTGGCTTTCTCAAGCCCGTCAGCCCATGGCCTGACTGGCCACACGGGCATCAGGTGTTTCCACTGGAGGCTGGAAGGGTGGGTGTAAAGTTCTTAATAATAAGAGCACACAGTATGTAGATTAATATGGAGGTTTCATCGTTACACCCCATCCATCAGCTCATCAGGAGCAACTGACAAATGGGTAATTGAACGCATACTAAATGCTGTGTTCCATGGAATCTTGGCAGTCATGAGAGAATGTGGGAAGACACCACACATCTCCCTACCAACATTGAGATACAAAATAACTTTAAAAAAGAATACATGAAATGATGCTACAAAGGAAACATCAAATTATACAGTATAATGACTACAACTAAGAGATAAAAACAAAATCGAACTCCATACCACCGTCTAATTAACAACATAGTCTTTCAGGTAGTTTGGCATCGATGTCTTGCGAAGACTGTGTCTTGGGAAACAAACATTTGAGAACCTTGAACCAACAGACATATCATCATCACTTTTATCAAAATGGGAATTGTACTTGAGAACAACAACACGGCTCAGATTCCAATTTTTCCCATTTTCTAATTTGACAGCATTCCTGAAACATTTTATGACAGGCATGGGAGCAGTGTATTTAGACCATGATAGTGTTCCTACAGGAGCTTTTATGCATACTAAATCACCTAATTTTACAACTTCTCTAACTTTCTTCCTTTTGTCAAAACTCAACTTGTTCCTTAGTTGAACCATTTCCTCTCTTTTCCTCCAATCACTAATACTGTTGTCTTTTACGCCCTTGCCCCAGGTCATCCAACCAGGACACAAACTGCTATTCGGAGATCTACCTTTGAACAGTTCAAATGGTGATTTCCTGGTAGATTTAAGGGGAAAGAAACGATGAGCTAAACTACATTTTTGTAACTCTTCTTTCTAATCCAATGAATTCACCTTAGAGAGCTGAATATTTTCTTTTATCAACCTATTAAATCTTTCAACTGCTCCATTAGTTTTCGGGTGATAAATGGCACACTTTTTGTGCACAACACCACAGGACAACAGAAATTCAGACATCTGGCCAGAACAAAAATGAGGAACCATTGTCAGATGAGAGTGTTTTAGGAAAACCTTCTCTTTTAAATAAATCTTGCAAAAAGGAAATCACACAAGAAGATGTCACACTCGATACACATGACATCTCAACCCATCTGGAATAGAGATCTATCAAGACTATTAAAAAAGGAGTGCGATGTTCACCATTAAGTGGACCAACAATATCAATTGCAATATCTTCCCATGGACCATTTGGTAATCTGAGACAAACCATGGGTACATAATGAGGAGTAAGTACTTTATCGCTGATTTTGCATTGCATACACTCTCTTACTTCCCGCTCAATTTCCACATCCATCCCAGGCCACCAGAATAAAGCTCTAAGTCTTTCTTTAGTCTTCACAATTCCAAAATGACCTATATGAGCTTCCTCCTTCAATCTTTTCCTAAGAGATGAGGGAGGAACAAACTTAGAACCCCTTAACAAGATATCATGATCTACAGATAATTCTTCTGCAATTAAGCGCCATACCTTCAACAAAGAACTAATGCTTGTTGCGCCAGGTTCTACCTTAGGCATTCTAAAGAGAAGTTTGGTTCAAATGTTGAGAGTCAGTTACCTTCAGAAAAGCCAGCTGCTGCGCAGCACCTGTACGACTAATAAACCCTTTTTACTTCAACAAATCCTACTAGATGTGGTCCTTATCACTACAAAATTGTGGCGATGAGGTACAATTGTCTGCTGGACCCACGGAGAAAGAAAAAGAATAAGAGGTTACCTGAATTTTCATCTCGTCATTTCCAGTGTCACTCTAAATTCTCTGAACCTTTCACTGTTGACAACATTTGTGGTAATGCTATAAGAGTCAACTTTAAGAACTGATGGAATGTCTCTAGAGTGGTAAAAGTTACTAGACTTGCAAGTCATACTTCTGATTGTGCCAGTCATACTTCTGATTTTGTTAGTGATAAAGATTCCTCTGCATCATCTTCTTCTTTTCCCTCTGTGGAAGTTTTACACAGGAGTAGTCGTCAACGTTCTATTCCGGCTAGATATCGCTAGAATGTTTTTTTCATACATTGAATCTTATTGATATATTTATTGTCCTATTAGAATTATTTTGCATTTCCTTGTTTGAACTAGTTTTTTGTTTTTTTGTTTTCTAACATTTTTATTTGCAATCTTTTCTTTTCTTTCTCATTCTACTTTATTTCTTATTTGTTTCATTATTTGTAAGGAAGAGGATAATGTAATGTTCTCCTTTTCAGAATGCTTGTTGCGCCAGATTCTACCTCAGGCATTCTAAAGAGAACTTTGGTTCAAATGTTGAGAGTCAGTTACCTTCAGAAAAGCCAGCTGCTTCGCAGCACCTGTACGACTAATAAACCCTTTTTACTTCAACTAATCCTACTAGTTGTGGTCCTTATCACTACAAACTATCAAAGATAACTTGAGACTTAATCATGTGGAAAACCTTCGTAAGCTCAGAATCTTATTTAACCTCATCTTTCCATTCATCCTCTCGTATTACACCGGAGGTTACTTCACACACACTTACTTCTTCCTCAAAAACATCATCCTCTAATTGCTCTTCCTCAATATCACATACCAGGCGGGATAGACAATCCGCAGTGACATGGTCAACACCAGGAAGATGCTCCACTACAAAATTTAAATCTTGAAGACTAATAACACATCTCCTTATCCTGGAGGATATAAAATCCAAACCTTTTTTAGGAAAAATTTCTTTCAAAGGCTTATGATCTGTACAGACTTTGAAATGAGTTCCCCAAACAAAGTTTCTAAACTTATTCAGTGCCCAGAAAATAGCCAACGCCTCTTTTTCAATCACCGAATAATTTAATTCTGCTCCCCGTAAACTTCTGGATGCACAAGCAATTAAATGTTCCTTACCACCTCTACTTTGTTTTAAAATTGCACCCAACCCTTTCGAGCTCTCATCAGTTACAATACACGTTTCTTCACCTAGAATAAAGGCTTGTAAACTGGGGGCATTCAATTCTGCAGCTATGAAGGCTAGTTTTGCCGCAGTGCTGAAATATTGCCCCCTCCCCCCCCCCCCGTAACAAAAGCAGAAAGCAAGCGTTTCTATCCTCCCAAGGACAGGCAATGCTTCCCTAGGGGCTGGTCTGAGAAAATTGCCAGGGCTGCTTTGGGTTCCAAGTCCGTCCCTGCCCAGGGGAAGCCCGGCTCCCTTGGGCCTCCACGCGGCACCATGCTCCTGCCTGGGCCTTGTGAATGAGTCTTTCAAAAGGTTGTGAAAATGCATGAGGACCGTGGATATGAGGAGGTTCAGGAGCCCTGGGCAGCTGCCCATGCCTAACGCCAGCCCTGAAATAAAGGCACTGCTTTACCTCCGCTTCACTCACGAGTGGAAGAGGGGACCATGAGGGAAGGGCACTAGTTGTGCTTTTGGACATAAGTGCAAAAAGGAATCCTTTAAACTGATCCTCTGTATTTTCTCAATAAAGAAAAAAATGGAATGTACAAATTACACAATGATCTCGTTATTTTTGCACAAAATTTTGCAACTGAGAAATCGCATGCGATTTTTCCCAGTACGGCGAACAAAAAATCCACCTATTTCACAGGCATAAAAAAGATTTCTAGTAGGCCTATGAAAAAACGATACATCAGTAACTAGAATAAGTAATAAGTATTTTTACTAAACAAATGAAAACTGCACCAGGGCACACTTGTAAATAAAACTAAACGCTGCCAGTATGTTAAGTAAAATCACAGGATTGACTAGTTATACATTCTGCGCCACAGACAGTCCAGTCATCACTCCACTCAAACGCACCAGACCCTTTGGAAAATAAAAAATCTTCGATTTGAGCTTCTGAATGCATGAATATTAATTCGGTGGAAGTTGCCAAAGTGATGCAGTCTGTTGGGAGCTGCTGCCTGCTACGGATACAGTTTCACTGCCCTCACCTCTAAGGAAAGGAAAGATTTGTGAGACATGGGTCACACAAAAACAACGTCAACACTAAAATTAAAATAAAAACAATAAAATAAAATGATGGGAAACGACAAGGAAATACAGGGAAAAACACATAAGAATCAAGTGTTTTATCATGACCACAAAAAAAAGAACAGGTTAGTTTTATAAATATAGTGTACTGTCTCTTTATGACAGGCTACGGTATACAAACAGGAGACATTTCCAATAGAAACAAAAGAACTACTTGATGCCCCCTCGTTAAAGCTTAATGGGACTATAAATGAGGACAATGTAACCCCCAACAGATACCAGGGGATTGGTGGACAGCTCATTCAAGCAATGGTAACAAATGAAAATCATGAAAGCCAATGGCAGGAGGGGCGGGGCCGAAGCACGCTCACTCTCTGAACTTCTTTTTCTTCTCTTTTGAAGAAAGAATGACATGCAGTCTTTCAGACAGCTAAAAGTAATCTGAAAGAGAGAGGGCGAGACATATAGTTTACCACGAGAAGCCTCTCTGTATCAGATCCTTAAAGAGCCAACACGTCTCAATGAGTGTTACCACTTCCCTGTCAGGCATGTGAAGGATGAAGGCCTAAAATGCAGCAAAGGATTCTGAAGGTGAAAGGAAGGGGAATCAGCTTCAGAATAGAGCCAACAGACACTGTCCAAACCCAACCGGGAGTCCCGGTAGCCGACTACCCAGACCCAAGACAAAACACAGACTTTCAGGGGGTGGACATCAAGCCCCCACTTCCTACCTGAACATACCCTCCCCAGAAGAATTGTGGCACCCTGAATGAATTATTTGAACACAGACCTTCAGGGACGGAACATCAATCCAGCACTTCCGACCTGAAGATACCCCCCAGAAGAATTGTGACACCGATGAATGTATTACTTGAACAAAGACCTTCAGGGGGTGGGCCATCAAGCCCCCACTTCCAAGCTGAACATTCCCCCCTGGAAGAATCCTGAGACCCATAGATTCATTATAAGAACACAGACCTTCAGGGACGGAACATCATTCAAACACTTCTGACCTGAGGATACCCCTCCCACCCCACCACCCGGAAGAAGCATGACACCCATGAATGCATTATTAGAATACAGACCTTCAGGGGCAGAACATCAAGTCCCCATGTCCTACCTGAATATACCCCCCAGAAGAATTGTGACACCCATGAATACATTATTGGAACACAGACCTTCAGGGGCAGAAAATCAAGCCCCCATGTCCTACCTGAAGATACCCCCCAGAAGAATTGTGACACCCATGAATACATTATTGGAACACAGACCTTCAGGGGCAGAACATCAAGCCCCCATGTCCTACCTGAAGATACCCCCCCAGAAGAATTGTGGCACCCATGAATACATTATTGTAACACAGACCTTCAGGGGCAGAACATCAAGCCCCCATGTCCTACCTGAAGATACCCCCAGAAGAATTGTGACACCAATAAATGCATTATTGGAACACAGACCTTCAGGGGCAGAACATCAAGCCCCCATGTCCTACCTGAAGATACCCCCCAGAAGAATTGTGACACCCATGAATACATTATTGGAACACAGACCTGCAGGGGCAGAACATCAAGCCCCCATGTCCTACCTGAAGATACCCCCCAGAAGAATTGTGACACCTATGAATACATTATTGGAACACAGACCTTCAGGGGCAGAACATCAAGCCCCCATTTCCTACCTGAAGATACCCCCCAGAAGAATTGTGACACCCATGAATACATTATTGGAACACAGACCTTCAGGGGCAGAACATCAAGCCCCCATGTCCTACCTGAAGATACCCCCCAGAAGAATTGTGACACCAATGAATGCATTATTTGAACACAGACCTTCAGCGGGTGAGGCATCAAGCCCCAACGTCCTACCTGAAGATACCCCTCCCACCCCACCAACCGGAATAAGCGTGACCTCCATGAATGCATAGTTAGATATCTCAGCCTAAGATACAAGTTTTTAAGATACAACAGAGCATCACCTGAAAATGGTTTTTCAATGCAATCATTTCAGTTGCACTGGTTGTAACTTGTTGCAGGTTTGTATGTTTTACTCTTCACCAGGGAGCGTGACTTGTGCCCAGTATTTGAACATTAACACACCAAAGATCTCCTGGATCACCACTCGGTCACAGACCCTCTGCCTCCCAATCTCCAGAGTGCCAAAGACCTTGAAGATGCTGGGGGCTTATAAATGTTTAGGGCTCTCCACCTCTGAGACTTGGTCCTCAAAGGATTCAAGAGCTCCTCTTAGATAGAAAGTGCTCATTACTCACTTCCTCCCCCAAGGGTCTAACCACAGTTGTCGTGTACCATTCACCTTGCCTTTGGGGCAATGATCTTTTTGTCATGGGATTCATTAAGCTGTTAGTTAATTAACAAAGGTGTTTTCTTTATAGAATTAATTGTCTTGTTGCCCTGGGATTCCTTGGGTGTACCAAACACACAGATGGGTCTCTGCTGACTACGCTCTCCTTGATTAGTTAAGACCGAAAATGCTCATTCTTGTGAATAGCTCCCCAAAGTACAGACTGTTGAGTGCCTTTGTTTCTACTGTAAATAAATAAACTCATCAAATGTATTATTAGAAAGCTCCACTGCATCATTGCACACATAGTCAGGACACACAGGGGTCAAGAGAAAAACAGTGTTTTGGGGCAAAGCAATTGCCTTGTTCTTTCTGCTGACCCCGTCCACCACCACCCCCGCCCGCCCCCCCCCCCTCTGGAGATTGATGGATATACTCTGATCGGTCTACATCCTTCGATGGACCGGACAAGCGGATGTTCCATTGCAATATTGCGCGATTGGAAACCAGTCCCTCATTCGCTTTGCCCCTGTCCATTGTGCAAGGCTTAGTGGAAACCGATAGGGAAGATGCTAAATGGCTCCTATGCCCAGGGAGAAAACAACTGCCTATTTTTTTTTATTCACAAAACACAAACTCCTACGTAGAAGGTTTCTTTTCTCTGTAGCCCTTGAATGCCGGGGCTCATAGTCCTCTGTCAGGGTGGGACCAGCAGACCAGCAGACCAGCAGACCACTCACTGATGTCTAAATGAGGCCTTGAGTCTCTGGGTCATGCGGTGCCTGTGCTCCCAGGAGCGCCTCTGAAAATGAAAATAATGACCGGGGGCAGACAATTCGGAAAGATGGTCCCTTGAAGTTTGGTGCTCAATAGAATATCTCACCCCTCCAGGATCTCGTGCTTCTGTAACAAGTTGAGGACAGCTTGGCTCCTCAATGCACTCCCCAATACTAGCCCCACACCCTGTTTCTTTTTAGAAACATCCAGAATTTGAATGGCATTGACCTAAAAAGGTCCATTTATTGCAACATTCTCATCATAGGACTAAGAGCACTGGCTGGAACTGTGGCACAACCGATGTTGACTCTTAAAGTCTATACAATCTATCATGATGGTAAAATAATAGGCATAAGTAAAGGATAGCTTCATGAAGAACATAGACTGTCACTCTACATCTACCAGGAACATTGAACTTAGACTGTCACTCTACATCCACCAGGAACATTAAACTTAGACTGTCACTCTACATCCACCTGGAACATTGAACTTAGACTGTCACTCTACATCTCCCAGGAACATTGAACTTAGACTGTCACTCTACATCTACCAGGAACATTGAACTTAGACTGTCACTCTACATCCACCAGGAACATTGAACTTAGACTGTCACTCTACATCTACCAGGAACATTGAACTTAGACTGTCACTCTACATCCACCAGGAACATTGAACTTAGACTGTCACTCTACATCCACCTGGAACATTGAACTTAGACTGTCACTCTACATCTCCCAGGAACATTGAACTTAGACTGTCACTCTACATGTACCAGGAACATTGAACTTAGACTGTCACTCTACATGTACCAGGAATATTGAACTTAGACTGTCACTCTAAATCCACCAGGAACATTGAACTTAGACTGTCACTCTACATCCACCAGGAACATTGAACTTAGACTGTCACTCTAAATCCACCAGGAACATTGAACTTAGACTGTCACTCTACATCTACCAGGAACATTGAACTTAGACCGTCACTCTACATGTACCAGGAACATTGAACTTAGACTGTCACTCTACATCCACCAGGAACATTGAACTTAGACTGTCACTCTACATCCACCAGGAACATTGAACTTAGACTGTCACTCTACATCTACCAGGAACATTGAACTTAGACTGTCACTCTACATCCACCAGGAACATTGAACTTAGACTGTCACTCTACATCCACCAGGAACATTGAACTTAGACTGTCACTCTACATCCACCAGGAACATTGAACTTAGACTGTCACTCTACATCTACCAGGAACATTGAACTTAGACTGTCACTCTACATCCACCAGGAACATTGAACTTAGACTGTCACTCTACATCCACCAGGAACATTGAACTTAGACTGTCACTCTACATCCACCAGGAACATTGAACTTAGACTGTTACTCTACATCCACCAGGAACATTGAACTTAGACTGTCACTCTACATCTACCAGGAACATTGAACTTAGACTGTCACTCTACATCCACCAGGAACATTGAACTTAGACTGTCACTCTACATCCACCAGGAACATTGAACTTAGACTGTCACTCTACATCTACCAGGAACATTGAACTTAGACTGTCACTCTACGTCTACCAGGAACATTGAACTACTACTACAACTACTGCGGTTATGCGGGCTGGCATGCAGGGTAGTAAGGCATGACCTCCATTCCTGTCTGTCGTGGGTCAGTTTCTGTATGGTGCCCCATCTGAGGTTCAGGGTCTCTCGTCAATTTTGTTTCTAGGGTTCACCTGCAGGTGTTCTTTGGCCTGTCTCTTCCCTTTGCCTCCTAGGGTGCAGTGGAGCGCTGCTCTTGTGATGGGGTCTTGTTACTTCTCTGAATGTGTGTCTTCTTCTTCTCAGAATGATGGTGTCAATATTATCTTGTCAGCATCTGGAGATGTTCTTGTTCCTGGTTGGAGATGGTTCTCGGATACAAAATGCATAAGATTCATCTCACGTAACTGGGGTGGAAGGCTGACAGCTCTGTGATGTCATTTTTGGTCTTCAGCCACTATTCCGATCCATACACAGGTCCGGACAGAACGCAACTCCGGTACAGCCTCAGCTTGGTATTGGCGCTGCACTGAGACGACCTCCACACATTGTTCACCATCCTGAAGGCATTCCTGGCCTTGATCAGTCTGCTCTTGATGTCACTGCCTGCCGTCCATCATGTCTGATGGTGAACTCTTAAATCATGGCTAGGTCTTCTCCATCTACCTTGATTAAAAATATAACACTTAAGAAAGACATAAGTACAAATCATTTACAAATATAATTAACAATGAAAAAACAAATTAACAATAAATAACTTCACTCCCTGTCCCCCCAAACCCAACAATCCGCTACAACTCTTTAAATCACTATTAACATATATATATATATATATATATATATATATATATATATATATATATATATCAGGCTCGGTGGGGGTTAACCAACAGGTAAGAAGCACTCAGACACCAGGAGCTTTCCCCGTAAGCTTTTATTTGGTTCTGCAGTCACGTACCAGAATTTAAAACAGCAGTCCGCACCATAATGCATTTCGAATTACTTCTTCTTCAGAGGGTGTTTGTAGGACAGAGCGCAACAACGCCACATCTTCCAATGCTTTTAATTGTTATCGTGAGTCCTGATTGGACATCTTAAATAAGTTTGGTCATCGTTGGTGCCGTTTCTGCCTCGGCAGAAGCATTCCTTTGTTCCGTGGTAACGAAAGGACCAGGCCCACCACTCAATGCAGGAAGAAGAGAAGCGGTGCCGGAGTCATGGAACTCCGCATCGGGCTCGGCACACTGTTGCATTTGCCCCCGTGAACATTACACCTGACTGCAGTGGTTGTGTAGTCTGGGGACGCGAGGAGCTTCGCTGTTGTGGAGGGCAGTGTGGGTCATTGGGAGAGAGCCACTTGAAAGATCCGCAGTTTCCGCAACTTTGCGGCCGACTATGCCGAACTATTGCATGTTGGGACTTGCAGTTTGCTCCACCATCCTACAGCTACAGCAGGTGATACCAATCTCCGCTCAAGGGTGGAGCTTACTAGAACTGTTTTAACTGGGGCAGTAACCTTTGGCAGCACTTGAACTCACCCCCCGTTACATGCTGGGCGCTGAAATGCATACGCCCGAATATCTGCCTTAGATCTGCAATAAAGAAGCTTCACTTTGTTCCCCTACCGAGGCCTCTGCCTTTTTCTTTGGAGGAGGGTTTTTGGATATATATATATATATATATATATATATATATATATATATATATATATATATATATATATATATATATATATATATATATATATATATATATATATATATATATATATATCAGGCTCGGTGTGGGTTGACTAACAGGTAAGAAGCACTCAGACGCCAGGAGCTTTCCCCGTAAGCTTTTATTTGGTTCTGCAGTCACGTACCAGAATTTAAAACAGCAGTCCGCACTCTAAAGCATTTCGAATTACTTCTTCTTTAGAGGGTGTTTGTAGGACAGAGCGCAACAACGCCACACCTTCCAATGCTTTTAATTGTTATCGTGAGTCCTGATTGGACATCTTAAATAAGTTTTCACGCTGACTTCTGGGAGGTGAGGTTCATAAATAATTCCTCCGATGGTTGCGCTGATGTACTGCAATTAAAACTCTGAATGAGCACCAGAAACGTGACTGCTCAAATCCATCCTGGCCACCAGGCCGGCGGTGGCTACCGCCAGCCTGGCGGGGGCCATCCGCCCGTCATCCTAATGGGCCCCTTTGTTTTTTCCAAGTTAACTGTTAATTTCTTACGACTACAGTAGTCACCAAACACTTTGAGCTTTCTTTGGGCTGGCACCTCGCACCGTTCTCAAATTGGCAGGCAAATCTGCTATAAATAAGGAGAAAAGCAATGGGGCCATGACACACCCCTGCCTTAGCCCATTTTCAATCACTATCTTCTGTGACAGTGTACCTTCTGTAGCCAGAATAACCTGGGCCCAATGCTGACTATGTAACCCTAGCATTATAGACAGGAGGCCCTTAGGGTTATCCAAGTCACCCAGCATTTCCCATAGGCCTGAAAGCCTACGAAACTGCAAAACAAACTACCCCCCTGTTCCATCAACTTCCAAGCCATTGCCCATAACACAAAGCAGTGATCAATTGTAGAGTGGCCCTCCCTAAAGCCACAATGTTCTAGTGGCACAATTTAATTGTCCTCAGCCAACTCCTTAAGTTTTTCCAAAAATAATAATTGCCCCTCTTCAGTTTACTGGTATTTTCCCAGAATCAAGGATGGTATTGAACATTTTGGTGAAAAAATCTGCTGCTGCTGGAAGATTATCTGGACCCGCCGCCCAGGTTAGTGTTAACTTTGATATAATTCGTCTTACATTGGATACTGTGAAAAGAGACCTAATATCTTGTTCCAGCTCTATTCATGATGTATCTTACTGACTTTCTTGACCAACCCCTTTCCCATGTAATTCTCCCAGATAACCCTCCCAGGCATCTTCGGTCACCACACAGTTCATAGCCCCCTGTTACCTACCAGAGCCATCTTGGACTAATATCTAGAAAATGATTATATTTCTTGTTTCTATAGTTTCCAGTAATCTTCCCCAGTACTTCTCTTTATATGCTCTTTTGTACTGTCTAATAGAGTTTTTATATTGTTTCCTTTGTTCCAGTAGGCTATTGAAGGTGTATAAATCATACTTTATTCTTAGAAGTCTTTCCTTTTTCTTTATATTTAATGTTAGTTTCCTACATTCCTCATTGAACCAGTTCTTATTTTTACACTGAGTTCCCCCCTTTCTATGGCCCCTACGGCTATTTCTTTTTAGGTCTACCTTTAAACATGGCACCACTTCGGAAATGAAATTTTCGAATCATCCAATATTTTCAGTATTAGGGATGATCTCTGGTGTCTGGGCCTGCTGGAACGCTGCTAGCTTTCCCAAACACTCCTTTGTTAGATGAATAGAGAGTTGTCTGGGGTAGTCCACTTTCAGAGGGATAATTGTATCACTTGAGTTATTATTGCCTCCTACAATCTTCAGTGTTAGAGGCCAGTGGTCACCTCCCTCCTCTTTCCTTACCTCAAAAGCTCTTATGAGTTCAAAATCTCAAGCATGGATAAAGATATAACGTATAGGGCATAGTTGATTGCCTATCCTAAATGTGCGATTTGCTGGCAGATCTAATTCCATCCTTCCATGTATATAGACTAGGCCCAATTAGCCCAGAAAATTCCATAGGGCTATATTTCATGCTACACCCCCCCCCCCTAGGAAAACAAGCAGGTGTAATCTTATAAACTGCCAGTAGCTCTTTATACCACTTGTCGATTTCACGAGAGTCTATTTTATTGTTAAAGTCTCTCATCAGTGTACCTCGATTATACCTTGCACATACTTTTCGAATTTTTCTAATTGTAATTTATACTTTTATCTCTAATCCACTGTATATAAACATTAATTGTGAGCATACCTTCGTACTGTGAGGTGAGATACAAGAGAGTCACTCTACCTGCCACTAGTCATTTACACTTTACTTTCAGGGGGACCACCTTCTTGGCTATTTTAGTCAATATCAATGTTTTTTTAATTAGTTTTAATTTCTGCAAGATACTAATGTCAGCATTTAGTATATTTTTTATCAGGAGAGGTGCCATGTATTTTAAATGCATGTGAATGGATCTTATGCTGTGAAATAGAATATTGATGTGTGTGTTGCATGTATTTACTTTTGGGACTGACATTTGTCAGGTCATATTTGTTCCTACCCTTGTCATTTCTTCTTCTAGTTTTGGACAAGTGTTATTTTTTTCATTAAAGTTTTGGAGCTATATGTTCTTGATGGATCGTGCTCTACTTAAGGAAACATAGTGTAAATGATGTATTTTGTTATTGGTAAAGTGTATGTAAAGTGGTTCTATTGTATCGCCTTGTGATCTACGTATAGTGGTAGCAGGAGCTTGTCTTTAGGGGAATTGTTTGCGTATAATAGACATTTTGTGTAGCCTGAAATCATCTAGAAAAACGTTGTCCTTGTCGTCAATTTTTTGTGACTGAGTACACTATGTCAGTGTGGGTTGTTTCGCCTTATTTAACCAATTGCAATATCAAACATAATCCAAACAATAGTGGATACAATGCTAATAGTATTGACTAATTCTTCTATTCCTGATGCTCCATTTATTAATCCATCATTTACTGAAACATTCCAACTAAGGTCATAACGTAGTCTTAAAGCAATGAGAAGTGTTTGGGAAAATAACATTGTTTTACTTGGATCTTTTGGTAATTTGTTTAACAATGATTGTCAGACTTTTTCTGTAAAATCTGAAATAACTGTCATTTGCCGTAGTTGCATAAAAATCATGTTTTCCTTCTACTGGTAAAACTGCATTATTAATTTGATTTACTTCATAGTTAGTCGACATGATAAAGGATATACTTTTGATAATATTTTCCATCTGATTTTATTTCTTGTTGTTTAATTTTGAAATATCTGGTAGTGTATGTTGATCTTCTCTCTATCGTGGAATAACTGCAAAAGGGAGGTCATTTAGTTAGCGTATATTTTTTGTTGGTTTATATAGTTGGAAGTATGTAGCCTATAAGTTGGTAAGAAGTAGTCCATACAAGTGTGTTACATTTTCAAAGATGTACAAATCAAAAACAAGTTTCAATTGATAGAAATCCCCAATAGCTAACATTGGAATGCCCCCATATGGCAGATTTCAAGAATTTATTTTCTGCAGTCTGTTATTTATACAATTAAACATGCTTGCAACAATCTTAAATATTTCATCAATTATTAGTATCCTTTGATGCTTTAGTTCATTTTGAAGAATAGTTATTTGTTCATGGGGTAGATGTTTGTAGGTAAAACTTTTACGAAACTGGCATTTTAAAAGTGCTGTGTACTGTTTTGGCATTAACATTTTGGGATGCTTTACCTATAGGTGCAGTAAGTCATATATAAATATTGTCTGGATTTTTCGCCGCCTGTGTATTGCAATATTGATAAATAGATTGATATACCGCAGTTATTAGAAAGCATTTTCCGACTCCTACAGAACCAGTACAGAATTTTAAGCATTGAGTGTCATTTGGTTTGATCCAATGTAAATGATTAAATAAAAAGATTAGTCGTTTTGCTAAGTTATGCATTATACTATAGTATTGTTAATTGGGTAAAATGATGTTAATCTCTCTTCATTAGTAGTGGTTTGAATATCTAATTTCAAAGCTAAGTCATAACTTTCTTGTTCTTGATTAGTACTTTAACCTTTGATTAGTTAATTCTATTGAATGAAATGATAATTATCAGTAGGTTGGTGAGAGAGGTGGTGTTAAAAGAATGTCATTGCCAATGTTATCTTAATGAAAATTAATTTAATTATTGGAACTATATTGATTATGATTTAGACCTATACTTTGTGTACAAGATGTTTTTTCATAATATTGTGTTTTTTATTTTCAGTGATAGTGTTTTCTTTCCTCGATGGGTAGTACAGCATTAACAATTCTCTATAATAATTTTCACTGTCATTGTTCTTCTTAAACCGGCAGTATG
This sequence comes from Lissotriton vulgaris, assembly GCF_964263255.1. Lineage (NCBI taxonomy): Eukaryota > Metazoa > Chordata > Amphibia > Caudata > Salamandridae > Lissotriton > Lissotriton vulgaris. The sequence continues at coordinate 810,498,049 of NC_141700.1, forward strand.
TACATCTTTTTGTGGTGTATTGCTTCCAATTCGTATGTTGGTTGTAGTAGTGTTGTCTTGTGTTTAATTTGTGTGCAGATTATTACTTTAAATCGACTACATCTGAACTGTAGATATTTGTTTCTGGAAGTAAATACTCATTGTCATTTATATTTTGTGATCACTTTGTGTCGTCATATAGTTATATGAAGATACATAGTCTTCTAATATACATTGGTCCAAAATTTTCAGTCGCCAGCTGTAATGTGCTATAATATCATATTTTATACCAGCTGATCAAGCAGGAAAGGAAAGAATGTTTTTTAAATTTCTAAATAAATGTGTTCTTTTTTCAGGTGGCCTAATATTGAAAAATATCAATAATCTTGAAGATTTTCATACGGGTACTTGTAAAATGATAGAAGCAGCACTCATTTCTGTACTGGTGAAAAATGTATTTCCAATGTGGTTCAGTTGTTTTCTAAAGTTAATATTTGGATTATAGTGTACTTCCTTTGCAGCGAAAGCTATCCATTTACTAATGCATTCATGTGATTTACTGATGTAGGATACAACGAACACTGCACAAGCATAGGTATGTAAAATACATTCTAAGTTAATATTTTCTTTCCAAGTTTTTATAAATGTGGAATTATAGTTGTTATAAACCATTCTGAAGGCTGTCTTTTTTTAAAATATTGTTGGTTTGTCTATGGATTATATTGTTCTTCATTTAAATTTGTTGAGTTTCTAAATTCTTAAAAAGTTAAATTGTTAAAGTTTGGATTTTGACTAGCTTGGTGAAATTGGTAAACTTTATCTTATGTATCCTATTTTGGGGCATATGGTATTATGGGTAGTGATATTTGCATGTTTTGTTTTGTTATTAACAACAGTGTTTGGTGCCTGTATGATTTTATAGAGACATGACATTTTCTAACTTTGGATCCTTTGATTTAGGACATGTAATATATTTACTAATTTGGTGATATGGCATCTTTATAGTTTGTTTTTCCATGTTGTGGAGAATTTTCAATCCATAATAATGCCTGTATCTAGGGTCAACCTCTCTTTTTTAAAATTCCTCATACTAAAGGAAAATACACATTTTCCTTATAAGATTGCTTTCATGTAGTAGTATGCAATTAAAGAAGGATCTTAATAAATTGATTTGCATTTGTTTTCCCAAGGCATAGTTTCAAATTGTTCAGTTGTGTTTTCTTGTTGCCAGTTCATTCCTAATAAAATATTAAGTAGTACCATTTTGTTTCAGCTGCAGATAAAGTTATGAAAAAATGTCAGTATTCCAACTGGTCTTATCATTGCAAAAATATATTTTTTGCAATTTTCCCAATATGGTGGAGAACTCAGAATTGTATTCAGTATTTTGAATTGTTTGTGATAATGTATGATATCTGAATTGAGATTAATATGTTTAGCGGTAATAATTTTTCCTTTGTTAACATTTTTACATAATGAAATATACATATTCTCTTGGATTTATTTAATGTGCATTTTTAAAGAAACTTTTAGCAATGGATTTTGCATCTCAGATAGCACAGCTTCTTAATTTTCCATTGGCATATTGTGCAGTAATGTAAAGGTGTATGCCTTTGTCGATTATCAGCTCCGCCTTCTCCACAGAAAATAGATGGAAAACTTAGAAAATCTGAATCTTTGTCTTCATATAAAAGTATTATGTTCAGCGGGAGCTACGCATAAAATATTAATGTGGTCAGTGGTAATGATTTCATCATTTAACATGGTGTATAGATTTGCTAAAGGTACACTGTCTAAAGTATTTGAACTATCTAATATTTGTTATGTTTCACTGTGATTTGTTAATTATTGCAGTATATGAGCCCAATTTAGATCAATTGTTATTCCATATTCTTGAAATAGTTTGCTATGTAATGCAAGCAAGTGTGTAACATTTGAAAATTAGTTTGAAAGAATTATATTACTGTATTATCTACTAATTTCCTTTTAAATTGAATTGGAATTATTTAATCAATTATTTGTCTGGGTACGCTTGTAACAGTTCTCATGGCTGGTACATTAACTACGGCACCAGATATGGACAGCTGTGAACCTCATGAAAAAGTTAATTTTTTATAAACAATATTCTTGGCGAACTTAATCTTTCTTCCAGTGCGCTTAAAAGTAATTGTTGCTCAATGAGTGCAAATGTAATTTTATTGATAACAGAGCAGGGTGGCATTTAATTTTTAATAATGTATACATAACAAACATCACATATATATTGCATTAGATCAAGTCTAATATTGTATTGTATAAACTTTATATATTTTTAAAATAGCTTTATTTTTCTTAAGGCTTGTTTATGCCATAATTGATTACAAACTGCCCATATGTACTGTAGCCTGCATAATATCTGTTTCCTGAAGTGTTTATCCAATCTGTTTTAGTGTTTGTACTTCATGTAGATTCATTATTAGTGATATTGTCAATGTCTAAAACTGTGTAACCACAATGACAAGATAAATCTGGACTAGGGGAACCAGAGGCACGGGGTACTGGTAGACGGCTGCCTCCAACATAAACTGTTTACCACAATGAACGGCTACCAGTAGGAATATTACTAGTGTAAGTGAAGTGTTATTTTGTGAGTGCTGACATCTCACAAAAAGTGAAGGACTGGTCTCACACACCACCGGGTGTCATGCTTCATCATTGACCAGTCCTCGCCCTCTAAAAACTTGGTTTGATAGAAGGCGGGCATACACCTGACGACAGGGATGCACTTCTAAACTAAGTGGGGGCCCAAAGAAAAATGTGCAGTGAATTAAAAAGCCATTATGGGTGTCTACTTAATTTTAATAGCGTCGACATCCATATGGTAGATTAAAATAAAGTGATTGGTGCCATGGGGATATTAGTGTCCCCCCACCGCTGTATGTGAGATCAACATGTTTCTGCCTGTAGGCCCAACTGGGTCCGCGGCATTCATCAGGATCATAGTATATAGGGCTCTACTCTTACCGAACTTGGGTGAGTGCGTTCCACTTGGTGGGGTGATCAATACTCACACTCCACTGTCTGTAATGATAGGTGTAAATGATTCTGAAAGACAAAAACAATTCAAACCACATCACACTCTTACTTACACTAGTGTATAAGATAACCAATAAAAACCAAAATCACCCAATTCTTAGTGTGAATTATTATTGGTGCAGTTAGTGTACTGAAAGGAAAATTTTAAGTGCACCATGTTCAGAGAACTTTTCCCCATTGAGCGTACCCTATGATGAGGTAAACTGCGCCTCATAGGAGGGCAGATGGACCCTTTAGGTCCTGGAACTGGAGAAGGAAGGCATGGAGAAAAAGCAGAATATTGTAACTTGCAGGGCCCATAGGTACCTACCACACCATTTGTAAGGCATCCTTGTATTATATACAAGCTGTGTAGCCTGTAAGAAAAACAACTCATTCATCCTCTCATTCAACCTCTTACTAGTAACTGCAGTGATCGCCGCCTTTCAGCCTAGGTCTGCATGCCTCCGCTCGGAGTGCGAGTATTGATCACCCCACCAAGTGAAACGCTCTCACCCAAGTTCGGTAAGAGTAGAGCCCTTTATACTATGATCCTGATGAATGCCGCGGACCCAGTTGGGCCTACAGGCAGAAACATGTTGATCTCACATACAGCGGTAGGGGGGACACTAATATCCCCATGGCACCGATCACTTTATTTTAAGCTACCATATGGATGTCGACGCTATTAAAATTAAGTAGACACCCATAATGGCTTTTTAATTCACTGCACATTTTTCTTTGGGCCCCCACTTAGTTTAGAAGTGCATCCCTGTCGTCAGGTGTATGCCCGCCTTCTATCAAACCAAGTTTTTAGAGGGCGAGGTCAATGATGAAGCATGACACCTGGTGGTGAGTGAGACCAGTCCTTCACTTTTTGTGAGATGCCAGCACTCACAAAATAATACTTCACTTACACTAGTAATATTCCTACTGGTAGCCGTTCATTGTGGTAAACAATGTCTAAAACTGACCACGACTTTTTGTAACTGTTAAGGTACTATGACGTTTTATTTTAAGTTTACTATTTGTTCATATTTTTGTACAGGTTTGTTGTTTGTTTGATTTCTGCAGCTGACAAGTTTTTAATGGTGTTTATAAAATTGCTGGCAATGTCTTTTCTCTGCTGGTGGATGTTATTGAAGTTGAAAGAAGCAATGGAGTTCTATTAGCTATACTTGCTTTCTTGCCCAGACTTGTTTTTATTCCCCTGTGCCTATACTTGCTTTCTTGCCCAGACTTGTTTTTATTCCCCTGTGCCTATACTTGCTTTCTTGCCCAGACTTGTTTTTATTCCTCTGTGCCTAACTTGCTTTCTTGCCCAGACCTGTTTTTATTCCTCTGTGCCTGTACTTGTTTTCTTGCCTAAACTTTTTTTTCCTTCCTGTGCACAGTTCTCCTGTGGCCCCGCCCATTTTTCCCGCCGCTGCGTCCCTGCGGCCCCGCCCACCTGCAATCCCATTCGCCGCCCGCCTCCCAGCGGCTCCTCCCTCCCACATCCCCTCATATGGAAGCCGCTGGCGCACCTAAGGCAAGCCCGTCTGTGCCCGTCCATGCCTGGACCGCGCCCAGCGCCAGGACCCCTGGACAACACGAACTCCACGACACCCGACACAGCTACGATGCCAGAACCCTCCACGCACTCAACACCGGACAATCACACACCTGCTTCCTGGCCGCCCCGAAGCGCACCCACGGACCTTTCACCTGCCGGAACTGCAGCTTCACAAGCATCCGCCCCACCATGCTGCCGACCAGGAAAGAACCCAACCACCTCAGATGCATCCTTCTCAATACCCGCTCTGCCCGAAAACATGCTGTTGAACTCTGGGACCTACTCGACTCAACCTCCCCAGACGTCGCCTTCCTGACGGAGACCTACCTGAACCCCGCCTCGCACCCGACATAGCCATAGCCGTCCCGGAAGGCTACAAGATCACCCGCAAGGACCGCACCAACAGAGCGGGTGCAGGAATCGCCATCGTCCACAGGAACACTCTCAGAGTCTTGACCAACACTGATGACACCCTCAGCACCGCCGAACACCTGCACTTCCAGATCCACACCGACCCCAACACCACCCTCAGAGGAACCCTCATCTACAGACCGACCCGACCCGGACCACAGTTCAGCGACTCCATCGCCGACTTCGTCAGCACACACGCCCTCGCCTCCACTGACTACATCCTCCTCGGGGACCTGAACCTCCATCTCGAGAACAATGACGACACCAATTCCACCACCCTGATCGACAACCTAGCCAACCTCAGACTCAGATGCCTCACCGCTGCTGGAGCAAAGTCACCGAAGACCAGCTAACCACTACCCTTGCCCAGAGCCCACCCGCCGACCATACCGACCCAGGCACCGCTGCCCGCAACATAAGACAGTGGATCAACAATTGCGCCAACACCCTCGCCCCGATCAAGAAACCCTCCAACAATCATACCAACAAGAAAGCCAGCTGGTTCACTGAAGACCTCCGGGTCTCCAACACCCACCGACCAAGCACGCAACCTACGGGTTATCCTCGACTCCACCCTCTCCATGACTAAACAGGTCAACGCCGTCTCCTCCTCCTGCTTCAACACCCTCCAAATGCTTCGTAGGATCTACAAGTGGATCACCACTGAAACAAGAAGAACAGTCACCCAGGCCCTTGTCAGCAGCAGGTTGGACTATGGAAACGCCCTCTACGCAGGAGCCTCGGCCAAACTCATGAGAAGGCTCAAACGCATCCAGAACGCCTCTGCACGCCTGATCCTCGACATCCCTCGCCGCAGCCACATCACACCCCACCTGAGAGACCTGCACTGGCTCCCGGTCAACAAGAGGATAACCTTCAAACTCCTCACCCATGCACACAAGGCACTCCACAACACCGGACCAACGTACCTCAACAGACGACTCAGACCCGCCAGCTCTGATCCGCCGACCTCGCCACAGTCCCCCGCTTCTGTAGAGCGACCTCAGGCGGCAGATCGTTCTCCCACCTCGCCGCAAAGACCTGGAACACCCTCCCCATTCCACCTAAGGCAGACCCAAGACCTGCTGACCTTCAGAAAACTCCTCAAGACCTGGCTTTTCGAGCAGTAGCAGCATTCCCCACCCCAGCGCCTTGAGACCCTCACGGGTGAGTAATGCGCTGTACAAATGATATGATTGATTGATTGATTGATTGATTGATTGATTGATTGATTGATAGATTGCAATGTTTCAATAATTCAGTTGAGTGTTTCATTTCTTTAATAAAATGAACAACTGTATTTGGACTCCTATTCAAATAGATTTGTTCAGAAAATGAAAAGGGAAATGAAAAGTATTATAAAGAGCAAAGGCTACAACAGAAAGAAAGAAATGGTCAATAAAAGAAGGATAAAATAACAATGTGAATGCAACTAACGTTAGGCTAACAGTAAACATAGAAAAAAAAACAAATGTGAAAGCATGAATTGGGCATCAGTGCATAAACCTGTTTTTGTTCTGTCTTTTTTTAATGAAAGAAGGAGTATATGTAAAAGCATCCACTAAATTTAAAAAAAATCTGCATGTCAAAAAGGCACGCAGGCCAAAAACGCTGCAGGGGTAGTAGACTAAAGCTGTAATAAAAAAGCTAGGGAGGAGATAACTAAATATAAAGAATGGATAATGGTCAAATGAGGGGCCTTGGTAAATAAAGTGGAAACACAGCTAATATCAGAGAGATATGTAGGTTAGAAAAAAGTAAATTGTTAACATGCCTTCAGTAGTTTATGAATGCAGCTAAGACGGTGAGCAAGGTCAATATCAACAAGCAAAGGGAAAAGTTTGTAGGTGCTGTTTTTATCGGATATATGATGTTACAACGCGGACTGTAACAACGCATACCGTTACAACGCATCTTTTACAACGCGGATACTGTTACAACTCATGTTTTTACAACGCATTTTTTTACAACGCAGGTACCTTTACAACGCATACCATTACAACGTAAGTATGGGTAAGTATATATTAATATTAATATTATAATCGTAAATTAATTTTCTAAAATATAAATTAATGTAATTTTATTTAATTTAATTTCCGTTAATTAATTTAATGTAAAATAAATTTAACTTTATTTTTACCCTGTAACCCTGTACCCCCAAAACTCAAAACTGACCCACAACCCCAAAAATAATTTAATATAATTTATAATTAATTTAATTTAATTTAAAATTAATTTTAATTTATTTTTACCCTGTACCCCTGAACCCCAAAAACTAAAAACTGACCCTGAACCCTAAAAATACCCCTTTACCCAAAAACTAAAAACTGACCCTGAACCCTAAAAATACCCCTGTACCCCAAAAACTAAAAACTGACCCTGAACCCTAAAAATACCCCTGTACCCCAAAAACTAAAAACTGACCCTGAACCCTAAAAATACCCCTTTACCCAAAAACTAAAAACTGACCCTGAACCCTAAAAATACCCCTGTACCCCAAAAACTAAAAACTGACCCTGAACCCTAAAAATACCCCTTTACCCAAAAACTAAAAACTGACCCTGAACCCTAAAAATACCCCTGTACCCAAAAACTGAAAACTGACCCTGAACCCTAAAAATACCCCTTTACCCAAAAACTGAAAACTGACCCTGAACCCTAAAAATACCCCTTTACCCAAAAACTGAAAACTGATCCTGAACCCTAAAAATACCCCTTTACCCAAAAACTAAAAACTGACCCTGAACCCTAAAAATACCCCTTTACCCAAAAACTGAAAACTGACCCTGAACCCTAAAAATACCCCTTTACCCAAAAACTGAAAACTGACCCTGAACCCTAAAAATACCCCTTTACCCAAAAACTGAAAACTGACCCTGAACCCTAAAAATACCCCTTTACCCAAAAACTGAAAACTGACCCTGAACCCTAAAAATACCCCTTTACCCAAAAACTGAAAACTGACCCTGAACCCTAAAAATACCCCTTTACCCAAAAACTGAAAACTGACCCTGAACCCTAACAATACCCCTTCACCCCAAACATATAACATTTAAAATATAATTATATACTTACCAATACTTACGTTGTAATGGTATGCGTTGTAAAGGTACCTGCGTTGTAAAAAAATGCGTTGTAAAAACATGAGTTGTAACAGTATCTGCGTTGTAATAGATGCGTTGTAACAGTAGTGCGTTGTAAAAAATGCGTTGTAACAGGTGCATACCGTTTTTATCTATCATTTAAATAAGGATGAAGTATGTTTCACAAACAATTAAGTGGTAAACATAATGAATAGAGATAAAGATATTAGGGTGGTCTCACTAGTTGATTGGCCGTGAACAAACTGTCAATCTGTGTCAGAAATAAAAAGTAAGCGCTTTCTGAATTGAAAGTAAATGCCACTGTTGGATGGTAATGTAAAGTCACATTGTATCTTACCCATCCTTTATGTAACTACTTGTGAGAAACTAAAAACAAGCAAACTCTGAAATAAAAATAATGCCGAGCTGGGAAATGTCTACTTAAAGGTATAGATGTGTTCATTCCTTTGGGTGCCTTCATATAACTGCATGTGAGAAACAAAAACTAAGCAAACTGTAAAGTGAAAGTAATGGTGCACTAGAAGAGGGGTTCTAAAGAAGGGGTTGAATCTATTCGATTGAGAGCCTTAATGTAGTGAGACTAACACAAGGCAATCTATTTTGCATTTGTGCTTGACACTTGTGTTGTGAAGACGTGTGGTTTTTATGTATTACATCTTTTATTGAGCACAGGCAAACAATATACACCTCCAAGATATTATGTGGGCCGGCACCACTCTGGGGAAGCCAAAGTCTGAGACCCCACTGATACCCATGACACGGCCAGCGGGGCACACTGTTCGTTAACACAGCAAGCCGCCTACAACCCAACCGGGCCGGCCGCGTCATGAGAGGTGCTACAGCGGTGCAGGCTATGTAGTACTAGTGCAACCTGAAAGAAAACATAGAACTGTAAACAACCCCCCTACCCTCCCGACGTGTGGTTTTTAAAGGAAATCTTATCTATTTAATAAAATTATGCCATACGAAGACACCTGAATTCTTTCTTTCAGGATGTTTTGAACGTTAGTTTAACATTTGTGATAGGACGACATGAGAATTAGATAACAACTGACACTTAGGGAAGCCGGGGAGGTGGCCAACAGGACATCAAAGCAACCTGAATGCGGGTATCCAAATCCACGTACTGCATTTATGTTTGCGATGTATATGAAAAGCAAAACCAAGCACACTGCAAGTGAAGGGAATGCATCACTGGGATGGTTATTTGAAGCTATGGTGTGATCGATCCATCCACGCGCATCCTTTACTTACCAGTGTGTAAGAATCGCTATACAAGAGCACATTGAGTTGAATGTCATGCGTCACCTGGGGAAGGGTTATTTCAAGGAATGGTTGGGTCGATTCCACGGAAGTGAAAGGAACGCAACACTTTTTGATTCATTCATGATTGTATCCAATCCATCTACAGTGGGATGGTCATTTTAAGTCACAGGTGTATGGATAACATGGACAGCCTCAGCCTTTATTTAGCTGTGAGCGAGTAATGAAAAGTAATGAAAAGTGGAAACTTTCATAATTGTGCCTAACTTGCGCTGCGACCACAGTTAATTTTTTATATTCTTAAAATATCTAGGGCTAGATGTAGGTAAAGTACATTTACCGATTCTAAAATACCGAATTTTACCAATTCGGTATTTTAGAATCGGTAAATGCTATGTAGGGAAAATTTCGGTAAGTATTACCGAATCGTTACCGATTTACCGATTTACCGATTCACATTCATTCCTATGGGCCTGGAGGCCCATATGAATAAATGTGAATTACCGAATCGGTAAATATCGATTCGGTAATATAGGGAAAGAGTTAAGGGTGGCAGGGTGTCACTTTGACACACTGTTGCACCCCTGAATAGTGCTTGTGTGCACATGTGGCATACATACATACCTGCCACATGGCACTGGTGTAAATGCACAAATTTGCATTTACAGAGGTATTCGTTATTTACCACCAACTAATAGTTGGTGGTAAATAACAAATCCTTAAAGCACAGAAGCACGGTCGGTAAACCGATTTCTTTCCCCATACTATCGGAAGAGAAGTGCCCCATATTATCGATTTTTCCGCCTTTGTCTTGTGCCACCTCTCTCGATCTTTTGTCCCGACTTCATTCTGGATCGCCACTGGATCCTTGTCCAGCGAAATGCCTGGGTAAAGTAGCAATGGCAGTTAACATCTTGCTTAATCCTATGCTCAATCTCTCCCTGAGTACGGGAGTGGTTCCTTTGGCGTGGAAACATGCTTTGATCTTGCCGCTACTCAAAAAGCCCACTTTAGATCCCCTTGTGCACTCTAACTACAGGCTGATCTCCCTTCTTCCTGCTCTGGCGAAGGTGATTGAGAAACATGTGCAGCACTCGATTACCAACTTTATAGAGAGCAATAACATTCTCCATGATTCTCAATCGGGCCTCCGGGCTAATTATAGCACGGAGACAGCCCTTCTTGAGATCACCGATGCCATCAGAGAAACTCTTGATCGCGGGGGAAAGGCTATCTTAGTGATGCTTGACTTGTCGGCGGCCTTCGACACCGTCCCCCATGACGGTCTCCTTTTAAGACTATGGGAGATCGGGATTGGTGGGACGGTGTTGGACTGGTTTAAATCTTTTTTGTCCGGCCGTCGAAAGGTGATCAAGGCACCTCAGTTTTCCGCTGAAATGCCGTCGCTAGAGGTGGGGGTGCCTCAAGGGTCTATCCTGAGCCCCACCCTCTTTAATATCTAAATGGCCCCTCTGGCGGCGGTGGCGGAGGCTTTCAGTGCCCAGATCATATCTTACGCTGATGACACCCAGCTCCTGTTCACATGCAGGAAGGGAGAGGCTTTTGATGGTGACAGAATCAAAGATTGCCCGAGTGCGGTCTTCGCCTGGTTTCAGCGGCATAGCCTGAAATGCAACTCCGATAAGTCGGAGCTGCTTTTTTTCAGTTGTCCACCTGATCCTTGCTGGAAAACTTGGTGGCCTCAGGACATGTTTCCTCCTGATACGGTCTCTACCCAAGCTAAAAATCTTGGGGTGCTGTGTGATGACGGCCTCTCTTTCAGACCCCAGATCATCGGGCTGGCTGGGAAATGTTTCGGCATTTTGAAGATGCTCCGAAAGTTTCTTCCGCTGCTGTCCACGCAACACAAAAAAATCGTCGATCAGGGGCTAATAGGATCACGACTGGATTACGCCAATGCCCTTTACTCAGGGCTACCTAAATATTTGCTGGATCGCCTGCAAATTGTGCAGAACTCAGCGGCAAGAGCCATCTTTGGCCTTCCACAAAGAGCAAAAGCTTCTGAATTGCTCAAGAGGTTGCACTGGTTGCCTATCTCTAAAAGAATCACATTTAAGATCTTGACCCTGGCGTTTAAGGCCCTTCACTCCATTGGCCCGATTTACATCAGGAAGTGCATGTCTTTTTATGCGCCAAGGAGGACCCTGCGATCGGCCTTGCTGGCCAAAGCTGAGGTTCCTCCTATTAGATTTGCCCGAATCGGAGGTCGATCCTTCCGTTATCTGGCTGCACGCTGTTGGAATGAACTCCCTGTTGCCCTTAGGAAAGCCAGCAGTCTCCTTTCTTTCAGAAAGGAGCTGAAGACTTGGCTCTTTTCCGTTTGATGCTTCTTGACCCCTGCGAGTAGCTGTGTTGTGTTCTTCTGTCTCAGGTCTCTTTGCCAAAGCGCCGGGACACCCCTTGGGGTAGCCGTGCGCTATAAAAGAGACGTTACATAACATAACATAACATAACACTCTTCAAAGTGCTTCCTATATCTCATTTACCGATTCAGTACATGATGATTCTGTAAATGATGATTCGGTAAATACAGAATCTGTAAATACCGATTGGGTATTTACCGAATCTCCCCTACATAGCAAATTACTCAATACCGGTCGGTAAACCTGAAATTTACCTATTTTCGGGTTTACCGACCGGTAATGGGCGACCTACATCGGGCCCCTAGTGTCAGAAAACAAGTGAAAATGAGCATGAAGGGTGTTATAAGTGTCATTGATATAATTCTACCATTTGAATGGGAGCCACTTCTCAACAAATAACAAATGTCCCATAGGAAAGCAGCAAGGGATTAAGAGTGAGGCGCGGTGCCAACAGCTGCATACACACACAATGCAAACACTTGTGTCCACTTCATGGTCATCCTGCATTTATCTGGGCGTGACAACGAAAACCAAGCACACTGACAAGGGAAAATAATCCGAAAGCAAGGAATTTAACTATACAATGAATGAGTCACCAGAGGAATGGTTATGTTAAGTCACACTTGTATTCATTCCTTACACGTCCTTCAATCTCCCTGCCTGTTTCTTGTTTAAAAGTAAAAACAAGCATTTTGTCAAGTGAAAGTGATACGGTCCTGTGGGATGGTTATTTTAAGTTACAGTCCTAACAATTCCGCGGGCAGCCTTTGTGTAGATGTCGAAAACGAAGCTCCTAGTAAAGATTAAATAATGTAACAGGGGGTGTTATACAACGTTACAGTGAAAGCTGCTCCATGGACAGGCTTTATTTAGCTGCAACCTTCAATGCGTATTTAAAAGACTAAATGAGTAACCAAAATGTCACTGCTCTTTCTTTAGATTGGCTTGGTGGGCCAACTGCACTGTTTGGAAGTGTAGTTGTATTTTTGTAATGTGTTCTTGACAGCACTGTGTCTGACCCTTCAAACATGGGTGGTGTGCAGTTAAAAAGGCCCCTGATGTTGCTGATCGACTGCTTATAGGCCACATTATGGAAGCATGCAATGTCAGTTTAAACCTTCAGAAAGTATTTTGTTCCGAATAATATTATATCAGTAAAAAACCTGGGTAAAGATAGAGCAATGAACACTAAAAAAAGCAATGATCAGTGACATAAAAACATAAAGCGAGCTCACTGTGAAGTGAAAGCAGCCAGCACCGGGTTCTGGTTATGCAAAGCCTCTGGACTTCCATGGGGAGCCTATATTTTCTGTGCGTTAAAAAGAAAAACCAAGAGCTCCATAAAGTTAAAGTAATGCAGCACGAGGAATAGTTATTTCAAGTCACAGTTGCATCCATTAAATATATAGTCTTTATTTAGCGGTGTATAGCAAGCAGCCTCAAGTGAAAGTAATGTGGCACGGCGGGGTGCTTATTTGAATTTATAGTTTATCCGCTCCATGGACAACCTTTATTCAGCTGTTTGTGTGAAACATAAAAGGAGAAACAAACTGCAAAGTTAAAGTGATGCTGCACCAGGTAATGTTTAGACACAGACGAGAAACTAAAAATAAAAACAGAGCACAGTGTATACGGAGTGAGCCGGGAAACGCAGCCCTGAACAAAAGGGCAATGTAAAGACACATCACGTGTCTCTGTTCCATGGGAGGGACAAATGCAAGAAGAGCAAGGAAGGCCCAGACATGCTAACAAAAAAAGGAGGAAACAAACGTGGGCAGAAGGGAAGTCAACCAATGTCAAGCAGGGGGCGGGCTCAACGCCCTCTGCAGGATATCAAAGTCTCGCAAGAGGCAGTGGAAGTGCTGTCTTAGGCGAGACCTAAAATGTGCACAAGTTGGGTAGGAAGGTCATAAGGTCCCTGTAGGGATTCACTACTTATGTCCACAATAAGTGCATTATTAAATTAATGTTGCATATTTTGGACATGTCTTATTCCTTACCATATGCATGTCAGAATAAAGTAATTTTTGCTAATATACGAAACTGTGATTATTTTACTTTCCTATACAATTCTTTTTTAAAAGGTGCTCCAGAGATCTTATCGTATTCTTATTTTTAAATAATCAAACATATCTTTGGCATCACTTGGTTTTGGGATGTGAAAAGTCCACTGCTTAGTACATATTAAGCACCAGTAATGACTTACAAATCCCCTTGGAGGGTCTTTATAATTACAAGATTCAAAGGGACATGCTATTAAAAGGATAGAGGTTTGGAAATGAAACATTTATTGGTATCAATAAACCCGCAAATTTACAAAATAATAGCAGAATATGTTAGTGTTTATAATGGAGTGTCTTCGAAGTGCACATCTATAAACATTCCTTCAGTTACCACAGGCACGCGCCAAGCTGCACTTTTCGATGAACCTCATCAAGAGGTAACCAGAGTGTTACCAGAGTGACTGAGGTTTGGGGAGAAGGGGAGACGATAAACAGACAGGCTGTGTGTGTGAGAGCAAATGAGGGAAGAAAGAGAACAGCGGGGAGCAACAAACAAGGAACCTCAAAGTATTCACCGAAAACATCAGAGCGGAAACAGAAAAATGTAAAAGCAGAAATGCCAGAGAGACTGTATGCATGAAAACTAAGGAGTACAAACAAACTACATAGGTGCTCACATAAAATAACATAAAAGAAAGAAAATAAAATGTTTGATCCACAGGTATTGCATGCATCTACTCAGAGACTTATACATTAAATCCTTAAGTCCAGTGCAGTCTCCGAAAGAGGCATCACATAAGGCTGATTTGTGTAAGTTAAAGATGTGGACGCATACAAGCTATCCTCAGAGAAAGTGTACGTGGGAGGTAAAGAGCACTGTGAAACCACACACGCTTTTTGTGTAAGGTTCTCATATACAGACCCAACGAGACTTGCCTGTGCTGGGAGGGTTTCATTCTGCAAAACTTACCACCTGATTCAGGACTGGACTCCAATCAAGAGGGGGTGACACTTACGGAACCTGGAAGATCAGCAGGGACCTAGACCTGGAGCCCAAGATACAAAATTCAAACAAACGTAAGTCCTCATCGCGCCCTTCTACAGCATCACTTCACAGTATTTGAGTTCCTCTTGAGTGGCGGTGTGCTTCGAGAGCAGGTATGGTGTGTGCACAATAAAAACTTCCTAAATAAATGAACTACATGTCATAAATTAGCATGCTTGGTGCGGGGATTTCGTCACTTAATAACAGGGTGCATACTATTGAGTTATTTGTCTTAAATGCACATGATATTTTGTATTACATGAGCAAGGTTTTTTTTCAAGAGGATAAATCTAAGCGTCACCAAATTGTGACCGAGAAGGACAGGCACCTACAGGGGGTCTATGGGCACCCTCATCCCTTGGAACTTTAAAGGGTTAGCAAGAACATCTTTACGATACAGTTGTCATCGCCAACTTACATACCTCTGCTTTTCACTAGAAAAAGGGTCCCTCAGTCTAAAGGAACATCTATGTTCATTTATTGGATATTGCAAACGCGATGTTATCTGTACAAAGATGGTGCCATGACTGTGTGAAACGCAGAGACCGCTTGAATACCTTCACAATGATGAGCGCCATACTTACAAGCCCAGTGAACAGACACTGGGGAAGAACCAAGGCTTCTATTTCAAAAACAATAATACAAACACTGATCTGCTTAAGCATGAGACTTTATGAAAAGTTATGGACATTAACTTTGATAATGACAATCTGGTTAACAGACCTGGTCAAAGTGAAACAGGTTTTGGTTAGCACTGTAGTGCTGTCAACACAAAGCATGGCACTGCCACCAAATGGACATCAAAACAAACACCCAAGCAAAGCCAACTATGACCTCACGTGGTCAATGAAGCTTCTCTCGCATCGATTACATTGAAGTCTTGCTCAGGATCAGTGTCTTGTAATTAGGTCCTTTTTGCAAGAAAACAGTGAAAAGAATGAAACTCCTTTCTGAGACAGGGCAGCTATGGAGAATGTTTTGTAGCGATATTCCCAAAAATTAAAGATAACTGTTCTTATCATCTGGATTTTGTTGACCTCTTTTTTTTCTCGAGTTCACACATTTTCACAACTAATACTCACTTCTTGCTGTTATCATTACAAATGGTGCTACAGTCTATGATTCTACTCCACATTTTGTAATTCATTTTCTCCTCTATCTCCATATAGAGTACTGAGCCCTCAGTAGGAACCAATGCATCTTCTCTAGCCTCAAGATTCTCCTTTATGTCACTACCACGCCTCTTTTTCTCCCTGGTGGGAGATCCCAAGTGATCACAGATTCAGAGTTTTCTGTAACTGAAGTCAGTTTGTGCACCCTGGTACTGGTACCTGCTTACAGAGCATCAACAACATCACCTTCTAAGTTGCTTTGTGCCCCATTCTTTAGCCCAGAAATTATAATACCCAGACCTTAGGTATGAAGCTGTCTCTAATCTTCCAAGGCACTGCCTGCATTTACAATATTTTTCGGTACATGCTATGAACTATTTGGTATACAGAACACTGTGAAGGTCGATTGCTCGTGCTTAGGTATCAGTTCTCCTTCCTATAAACATCCATGTGGAAGAGTAGGATTAATGTGTGGGTGCCATCACAGTCCACACTTGAGCCTTTTATTTTATGTTGGTCCAAATTCATGTACTCTCATTTTCCTGGTTTGTCAATTATATTATTTTGCTTTATTCTTTGTGGAGAATCCTTTTTTATACCATTAACTATGAGAAATGAATTTACAAACTTCATGACGAAGCCCCTAATAGTTTGTCTGTAGGGAGCAGACCAATTGGTCTGTACAACTAACAATTGCACCCATTTTCTGTAAATTGAGCCCTTGGACCTCGCATGTTCTTCTGTTCCTTGGGTATAATATTGTGGTGTCCATTGGTTTTTCTATGAGAAACTTGGAGCCTGAGGCAGTTCTCTTGATTTGAATCCACCTGGTTAGGGCGTCTTCCTGGCCAAGCTAGGGTTGCTAAGCTGCGGGTTTTCACCCCAGTGGCGAGAAGGTTCCTAGCTTGTACTTTGTTGGTGATACCTTCTCTCCTGTGTGTATTCTTTCGTGCCCATTGAGATTGTCCTTGCGATTGAATCTTTTATGACAGAAGGAGCATGCGTATGGTTTTTCACCACTGTGTGTTCGATGGTGCCTGATAAGATGCGGCATCTGATAGAAACTCTTACCACATTCAGTACAGGGATATGGCCGCACTCCTGAATGTGTTACCATATGCCTGATTAACTTCCCCTTAAGATCGTAGCTTTTATCGCATTCAGTACATGTGAATATTTTTGGATTCTGCTGCACGTTGGGAGGACCCCTGCTGAGCTGCGCATTGCTCAGACTACTTTCCCATTCATTGTTTTTGTCTGGTCTACCAGCGATGGGGCTTCCTTGATGTGAAATGAAAGGTGCTGGATTATTGAAATCACTTCCACTTTGAGCCGGTTTCTCTCTTGATTTTTGATTGCTTTCTGGCCAGACCTGAACTCTAGACGTGGCTTCTTTGTGGAGAATCTTCAACACCTTCACTTTGGCCTCCCCTGTCACACCTTCGCAGGACAAGTTTTCTTCAACTTTATGTATGGAATTCCCAATGTTTTGCATGTTCAGGTTTTCATTACCTATAAAAAGAAAGAACCAAGCTTAATATATACTATAACGTTATTACTGAAAATACAGTCCTAAACACAAGTCACAAGAAATGTTCAACAACAAAAAAGCTATCACCTAATGAGACCAAAGTAAATAACTGTGTGTTATCAGTGGAGGCTGGTGACACTTGAAAGTGATAGGGCGTAAACGTTGGAGGTAAATGTTGTGCAGCGTTCAAGCCTCACCATCATAGGAAGGGTTCAGGGAGGTTCTCCTCCAGGGAAAATTTAGAAAAAAGAGTGAGCAAATGGGCATTTTAAAGCAAATTTGAGAAAGCAAAAAGGTTTATAGAGCATCGTCATCACCCAGAGGGTTTAGAACACTTTACAATAAAGCAGGTTTCTTTACAAGAGATACGATGTTCACAAACAGTTGCTAGTAGTTATGATCATTACAAAAGTCACAAAGAGGCCACTTCTGCATCTTATTAACTTATAAGGAAGATCTATATAGGAATATGAGTTATAAGATATATATGAGATATATATGTTCTGTCACTGTGTGCTGCAGATCAAGCTAGCTGCACTGCGCAGCACATATGTTAACTCCCTGCCATGGTCGCAAGAGCACACAAGTGTGCATGATGAAAGGCAACTGGGTCCTCCAGGAATCTCCTTTCCCAAAGATTATTCTACAGCAGAGCAAAGTACAGACCGAGGCCATCTGACCTGTTAGCAGGCAGTAACTGTTTTGTAAATGTCCTGAACATATGGCTTGTATTTATTGCTTTCATTTGGGAGGGGGTGAAAGAGCCTGCTTTTGGCAAAGCTGTTTTATATTTCAAGATACAAGCCATTTGTCAGGCCATAAATACAGGGCTCGCAGGACCGGCTGTAAAACTGTTCTTGAAGGAAACACAAGGCTCTTGCCTTAGACATGCACGCACAACTACAGTCCATTATTATTTCTCCGGACGTGCAGCAGATCACAAAAATCAAATAAACTGCACTGTATTGTCAATACATTGTGTAAAGTGAGCAGGTCTTTCCTCTTTTGGAAATCTTTTAAACTTTATGAATTATGGCGGAGATGGTGTTTGTGGGCTTAAGGAGGAGGGGTCCTATATACGTTCCATGATGCTGGATCGGATGGTTTACACCAGTCGGTTGTTAATTGTTAAGAATTGTAATAACGGTGACAGAACATTCAGCGCTGACAATTGTATAATCAGAAATAAATTGAGAAAGCTCTATAGATGCACCCTCAAAAATCGAAAAGTCAAGTGCCTGGCTATTGCTTAACAAGGGGGCAAGGCATGGAGTGCATTCAGTGTAAATGTCTAATCTCTGTAAAGACTAATCCCAACTGCCGAATAGATAAGTCTTTATTTCAAAGAAAGTGCTGCTTCTTTCCTCTAGGTCTGGGAGGACGGTGTTCTGCAAAGTCCCAACGCTGACTAAACCTGGGCACGTTTTTGGGAACAAGGGATTGTTACCTGGCCTTTGATTGTGGGCGTCAGCACTGAAGCTGAAGGCCTGAGTGTGGTTCTGGCCTTACAGCCAGTAGGTTTCAGAGGTAGAGTCTCGACTTTGTCTTGCTCATCGTCAGAGGTATCTGAGGATACAACCTCAGGCTTGTGTGTGCCTTGTGCTAAGGGAAGGCTTGAGGGGCCAGCTTCTTCTTTTTCGGCCTTGAAAGGGTCTCGTTCCTCAAAGATATTAAGGGTCTTAGTTGAGGGTCTGTGAGAAGTTGGCCTGGCTTATGATGACCAGAAATTCTAGTGAGCACCTTGTACCAGTACAAACGACCCTTATGGTGATTGATTGTAAGTCAACCTTATAGACCAGCTATCCTAATGGTAGCGTGGACAAAGCAGTCTTAGGCTAAACTCAAGAGGGCATGTGAAGCCAACTGTTTTACCATATGCAATCCCTTTTAATACCAAATGAAAGGACACCACACAAGTTATATATTATAAAATATATGTATTTATTTCTAGAATAATCCCCTTAACTCTTTATGAGCACAGGAGCACAAGCGTTAAACAAAGAACACAGTATAACATATAATAAGCTGCATAATTATGGATAGGCAGGGTGGCCACTCAAACCATATATTAAGAAAGTGGTATAAGTACCACGTCACGAACAATGAACAGGCCTAGGGCCTTGGGAATCGCTGGGCCTACACTGGACTAATGAAGGTTAGGTTGGGAGAGGCCCACAGGATACGGATGTAGAGTCTATAGGCAACAGCGTTTACCATACAAGTCAATGGTGCGTAAAAATCAGAAAGTTATAGGTTTTGGAGACTTCCGACTGGACTAGAACTTAGCCACTTAAAACTAGGACTCTAGAGGTGTAATCCACTATAGGAGCACCGGAGTTAGATCGTTACTTCACCCACAGGAAGCGGGTGCATAGGTGCCAAAGTGTGTCGGGTTTCGTCGTGAAGTTCTATGGAGTCTGGAGATGAAGATCCTGCAGGCGGCCAGGAGAGAAGAGTCTGGTTGGATCCAAGGGTGGATCGAAGACGTAGAGTACCTGAAAGCAGAGGGGACAGAGTTCAGGTCACTAGCCAGTGACCAGCGAGGAACCAGGAAGGAACCAGGCGATGTCGGGTTGCAATCAGGTGATGTCGAGGTGTTTGACTCCGCTGCCACGTGGACCAAGAAGGATCGAGTATGACCAGCTGGTGAACACGAGCTGTCCCGCGAAGGCTCTTGCTGTCGGTGGTGTCGGTACTCGATTCGGAGTCACCAAGCTTTGGCAAAGGCAACCCACGCAGGATTCGAAGATGTCTTCTTGATCGGACCGGGAAGGTCAGATCGATGGCTCCTTTTCAGGGGAGCTGGGGCCAGTCTGGAGCAACCAGACCAGCAGTGTAGTTTCGATGTTTCATCGTCACAGAGGCCACTAGCCAATGGCCAAGTGACCGGACAACGCGTCGAGCAGGAAAAGTGCAAAAGGGCCCGACGCAGCACTCGGAGAGAGTGTGGAGAGGTGATCTTTGGAGCACAAGCTGCTCAGGGCTTGGGCTTCTCAAACCCCAAAGCACAGCATAGAGGGAACCTCGGGAGCTGCACAGGGAGCACTCCGTTGACTTTTCAAGATGGCCGGTCCCACGTCTCTCGTCGCCTCCACGGGTCTAAGCTTTGCTAGGACTGTGGATCGGGCTGTTGGAAGTCTGGGAGTCCCGGTCTTGTTGGTCTCTGTCGTTTGAGCTCCTGCGGGAGCAACGGCAAAGAAAGTCTTGTCGCACTGATGGTGCCTGCTTGCACAGGGTGGCCACTCCTTGACCACAAGGGAGATTCTTCAGTCTTCTACGTTGAGTAGGATGTCGAAGGGTCCAGAGTATCATTTCAAAGTTTCAGTCAGGATGATCTAAGTTGCATTGGCACAGCTCCTACCTTTATTCCAAATATAGGGGCTGGATCACCTGCTAGGTCCCACCTATGGGTGGGACCCAAGAAGGGGGTGGTTACACCCCTTTCCCTTTGTCCAGTTTCGCGCCAAAGCTGGGGCTGGAGTGCCCCAGCACCGGTTTGAACTGGGCTATGCATGGGACGCCTTGTGCGCCCCAGGCAGTGTCTAGTTTCATTCAGCCCACTCTGCCCCAATCCACTATCTCCCGTCTGTGGTGGTGTAACACCTCCCTGGACAGGATACCATTTGTCCAGGTCTCCCCTGCCGGAGTTTCGGTCAGCAGCAGGAGGCCAGACTTGTGTCTGTGGCAGCAGCATCCATTTTGTGATGCTGAGGCTCTGGTTAGATTTAACCGCGTTTAAGCAAAGTAACAAGTCATCTCCCTCTAGAAGGGTGGAATGCTACCCCCGTCGCCAGGACTGGCGAGGGGGTAGTATTCCAAAGCGTATGACACCTTACACGACATGTTTTGATAAAGCCAAACCAAAGTTAGCAAGTAACCGCAAGGATTATAATGCACTTAAGAGTATATAGTATGGGAATATCCCAGAACAGCTAAGGGACATGGTTCCGAAAGCTGCAGACAGGCTCAGCTCATGCTAGAGCACCATCTCACATAAAACCAAGCACTCTGCCTCCAGGATTGTTAAGGCCTGCCATAGGAGTGACTTATAGGTGTATATGTGTCCAGATATAGGTTTAGATATAGGTATACTATATCTAAGCAAGGGGTGATTACACCACCTTGCCCCAGCTGAGTGATCAGCCAGTTGTGTCAGTTTGGATAGCCAGACAGGGGTGGCAAAAGATATGCTGCAGCCCCTGGTAGGCCTTGGATGCACCTATACCCTGGGTACCTATAGTACACTGTACAGGGGCTGATAAGGTGACCCAATACCCAATTGGAGATGTACTGAGGGTACATGGAGTCCATTTTACAGAGAGAGCAGATAGCCTGGGACCCTGATTAGCAGGATCCCAGGCCAACTAAGTCGAAAACCTGCTAAACACAAGGCAAAAAATCTGCGGTAGCCATAGTCAGGTATCCACCTTCCTACAGGGTCGCAGCTGCATCTGATCTTAGGATGCATACAGAGTGCGTCCAAATAGTACCTCAGGGTCTTATAGCAGAAGGTGGCGCAGAAGTGGCAGGATTTGTTTTTGTGGTTGGGGATGTGGCAAAGGTTGCAGACATTGTGATGATCAAATTATGGCTATTCGGTGTTGCACCATGGGGCATAGATGAGAGGGCGTATGTTCCATATCCTCCCCTAGGATATCTCCAGTGTCACAGTAGTATTCGCCGAAGGTCATCGACCAAAGGTCAGTGTGGGAGGATGGGTTGTCGAGTGCTATAGTTCATAGTCCGTGAATTGCCATGGAAAACGCAGGCGTTGAAGTGTTAAAGAACTGGGCCCAAAAAGTGGTGCAGATATGTTGGTCTCAGAGCTCGTGCTCGAACCGCCTGAATCAGAGACCGGACGGAAACAATCTGAGGTAAAGCCTGTGTCCACCTTCTTTGTGGACTAAGCAAGCAGCCACAACAGGTGTTGTGACTCTAAGATATTCAAACTGAAATAAGTTGCAATGTTTGAGTCGAAAACCAGATGAAAGGACTATGAGGAGCATGTGTATCTAAAGCAATACACGATACAGTGTTTACTCTCAAGCGTCAATCACCCGTTGATTTTTTTCTTCTTTAGATGTTGCAATTGGGAATGACTGCTTTTCATTTGTTCTTAAACAATATTCTGTATGTGGTTTATGTGAATTTAATTTCTGTATTTGGGTTTTCATACACAAAATTATCTCAATAAATGTTCTTACTACCACGATTTAAAATCACATTTATCAAAACAAGATGCAACCCTCTGAAAAGGGCCAACAAGAATGACCACGCTGGGGCTCCTCAGCGTCAACCTGTCCGAGGGGTAACCAACACTAAAGTCTGCCTTTTACGGTAACCTGTGCGAGTCAATGTAACAGAATATTGTGGTGACACTGCGCCCTTAGCCGCATGCGCACTAGCGGAATTCCGCTCGCACGCTGGGTTTTTAAAAAACACACTTTACGTGACGAGCTGGGCTCGTCATCAGCGTGCGAGGAGGCTACGCCATGACGAGCCCAGCTCGTCATCAGCGTCGAAGGGGTTAAAGGCCTATTTGATTCATCATATGCGTTTCACAATAAATAAGACAGACCTACCGGCTCTGTCCTAAGTATTCATAATAAACAAGTCAGGCCTATAGTCTTGATCGGTGGCTTTGCCGAGAACCAGCTCGGGCGAGGTGTTTTGAGTATATAGGTTTGCGTTCTGAGAGCTAAGCTATGTCTCAGGCAAGAGACAAATTACTAGACCCTGGTGTACACTTCAATCTATCAATCAATCAAGAAACTTTACCCTGTCTAAAAAATATCAATCGATTGATCAGGGGACTGTAAAGCGTGGCTACTCACCCGTGAGGGTCTCAAGGCGCTGAGCCCAATAGACCATAAAAATAAAATGAAATACAAATCAAGGCCAACATGTCATAGAGGCTACAACAAAAAACAGATACAATTGAAGCAAGCGGCACCGTCAACGACCAACATCCAGTGTTCACTTCTGCAGCTGTGGAAGCCCTGGAAGAAGCTCATATTGTGTATCAGGGTGAGTGTTTTAATGAGTCTCTGGAGGCAGGGCAGTGTAGCCGTGGGAGTGGGCTGAACCCACTATAAAGTTGACTATGTTCATGTATCTCTGACTGTGAGGGTGCAGCAGTGAACTTGAGTGGTTTGAGTCTGAGATAATGTGGTGTGTGTGTGTAGCACAATGTTGAGGGTGGTGTGCACGGTGATTCTGACGTAGGTTGAGTCTGTGTTTCACGTAAGTGCAGCTCGGTCGGTCAGTGTTCCGACCACGCAGGGCGGCTGACCACAAGCCCTATTCAGTACCACCCCCAACCAAACGTCAAGTCACAGCAGGTTGGTACAGAATAGCTCACCTCTTGCGCTCCTGATGGTTTCCAATATCTCACTGTCCTGATGT
Organism: Lissotriton vulgaris; assembly: GCF_964263255.1. Lineage (NCBI taxonomy): Eukaryota > Metazoa > Chordata > Amphibia > Caudata > Salamandridae > Lissotriton > Lissotriton vulgaris. Next base: position 810,521,895 of record NC_141700.1, read on the forward strand.
TCTGCTGGGTACGTCTCGGCCTCTTCTTTTATGTGCACTAAGGCAACATCTGGAATAACCTTATATCCTGTGAAGTAAAATTAGAAACCGGGTTGGTTAAATGTAGTATACAACATTCAAACTCAACGGTCCTGATTCACAAACGGAAGTTTGTAGCAAGAAAGCAGAACTACAGCAGCAGAACCTACTACAAATAGCAATTCACACTGGTGGGAGGGACCAGGGTGGTGGGTGGGACTGGGGAAATATCTACTACAAAATGGAAGGAGCTTTGGGTGCAGAAAGGAGAGGCTCGTGGAGGGCTAATGAGGGGGTTTGGAAGACCAGACACCCACCCACAAAAGAGAAAGCCCATTGCTATCACAAACTGCAGTTCTAAAGTTACTACAGCCCAAAAAGGACTCTGTATTGTGAATGTACTCCAGTTCAGAGCTAGAACAAGTCCAGCAGCACATATAGTCAACCACTGGTACAGCAACACCCTACCTTAGGAAATAATAGAGACAGGGACTAAAAAATAGAACCACATAGGAAATAATGTTGAAATACATCAATGTATTTCCACTTTTTGAAAATATATATGAATTTAATTTAATGGTAAAATACATAAAACCATAAAATAAATATTATGTTATGATAAAAAAAATGTAATAACTGTTTTATTTAAAAAAGCATAACTGTTACAAAACAGTTACATAAATTTACATTGATTCTATACACAACTTTTTGTGATTTTTAATACATAAATATAAACATTTTCCTTTTGATAGATTTTTTTAATAAAAGGTTCAAACAATAATTGTAATGTAATTTAATATGTTTACATTTATTAGATAATTAATTTAAAATTAAGTTAGTAGTGCTCTAGCTTTTTTGTATTTTGGTCAATATTTGACATACATATCAGGGGCGTATTGGGATCACAATTTGACCCGGGCGCTGACGAAAAAAGTGGTCCACGTTCAAGGGGCGTGGCATACATTTAAGGGGCGTGGCTTACAGTTAAGGGGCGTGGCCCACATTCAAGGGGCGTGCCCTTTCATGAAACACTATTTGGTTACTCTTTGAGGTCTAACTTGTAGAGAAATATTTAGTAAATTAAGCCTTTTAAAGCTTACAGAGCAAGTAACATTGGTAAAGATTAGGAGCACTGCAGTTCTGATAACTGAATACTTACTTGCAGTCTTAACGCCCTGCACAATGTCGTAAGATACTCTTTCCCAACCAGCTATGTCCTAGACTCTAATCATCACATAAATCAGAAATCTAGTACAAAGTCAAGGAGAAAGGGTAAGACTGGAATCTCTGGGAACAGAACATGTACTAACAAAAGTAAGAATTCACAAATGAGGAAAAGGCAGTCTGGGGTGTAAAGAATGCTGAAAAAAATGTATCTGTGCAATCTAGTCATACATTTATTTCACAACCAGCAGGTGATGTCTATATACAAAAAAACACAGTTTTATTCATATCTGTTGCTGCCTTCAAGTCTGGGCCATGAGGAGACTGAGGATTACTCAATTAACCATGAAAATGATAGAAAATCTGCAAAAAGGAATTCTAACCTGAACATGCTGGAAAAGTGAATTCTTCTGAACAGAGAAAGAAGTGCCAAGTTTGCAAATTTTGCTTAGGCCTCGAACAAGGCTTAGCTTAGAACGAGGCTAAACAGCTCTCTTTTGAGAAATCACATTACACAAAGTCTTAGACATGTCCTGAAATCAACACACAAACATGTGGCCACATTCTGGCCTAGGACCTACAATAGAGTGCAGTCAGACCTACACACTACAAACAAAAACTAACCAAAACTTACTCATTAATATTTTTGGCATATAGAGAAATATGCCCTTTTTGCGCATTTTAGATGAGGCCTTTAAAATAAAGTTACATTGTTAACTGGCACACAAATGAATCAGGAAATTGTGCAAAGAAATGGTTCACGACCTTTGCGCACATATACGTCTCAACGTACAGTAGCTTCTTTTTTTTTTTTACTTTAATTTTCCTGCATGGGTGACAGCCATGTCGGTACAGAAAACAATAAAATATTAAAAGCACACTGAACACCAATGCAAACAAGCGTTGATAAGGTCAGCACTCTCCTTCTAAAGGTGAGCCTACTGGGTTTGGTAATACGAATAGACAGATATCTTGATTCGGTACCAGTTGATGTATACTTGCAGACACACAAGGACCAATCTGAGAAATGTAACAACTCAAGAACATTGTTGCCTACCTTGGTCTGGGTCAGTCGCTCTTTCTGTTTCTCCTGTCGGAATCTGAGCAGTCATATTCGAAGTGGACTCGCCTTCATTCCTCAAGCAAAAGTCAGTATCAAGAAATGAAAATCCTGCTGAGCCGGATGGAAACTCAACAGCACCAGACGGAAATCCTGCTGAACCAGATTGAAATCCCGCGGATTCCGTTGAAAAGCCAGCTGAGCTGGAAGGAAATCCTGCTGATCCGGGAGGAAATCCTGTTGAAGCGATTACATGATTTAGACGTGAGGTCCAGACACTGAAAAACGACAAATTCAAAGCACTCTCTCCCCCTCAGTCACAGCATTAAAGATCATTTCAACAGTGGCCAGAGGCCTTTCTCCTAGTCATCTCAACCCCCTACCACCTCCACCAGTTACAACGCGCTCAACATCTGCAACGTAAGCCGCAATGCTCCTTCCACTGGATGAGTGTGTCAGGTCCTGTGTCGCGTACTCATACCCGCAGTCGTTCCTTAGGTGCTGATGACTCAAGCTGCCCTAACTTGAAAGGTTGTGCCTTGAGGAGGTGTCTGAAGCAGGGAAGATTGCAATTCTGATGAGATGAAGGGTTGTTTTAGATGCTCTCTTCCAGGCCACGACCAGTGATCTACTCCTCAGCATGCTGGCTTAACCAACAGCCTCCTTCCACCCTGTTGCATCTTCCTAAATTCACCTCCCCTCAATTCTTTAAGCAATCTAGCTCATGATGGACAGAAGGTACCTTGCACAGATCAACTCCTCCTGCTACTGCTGGAGGTGAACTAACCTTGCACCTAACACTGGAAAATGTATGGGTGGTAATCAGAGAATTGAATCAGCAATCTCTGCCCAGAATCCCCCAGCTATTCCTGGTTGACCACCCTCCTTACTCTTTGCAATTTGGTAGATGTGAACACCAGAGCGGTGTCAGCGTTCCACTGGAGCTCACTGCGAGCAGTGACCCAACTCTCAGGCTCGAACCCAAAGTGTAAATAAAAAGTCATTAATTGGATCTAACCTGACCTCCTCTTATGTCCTCCACTCACTTGCTCCATCTGGTACCCATATTAATGTAAGATGCGTAAGGAGTCTTGTATAGTTTCTAGTTCCACGGATACATGTATTTTTTAAGTGGAGGTTAAAAAATTCATGCGGTTTGAAGACATGTTTATTACAGTTAATAGAAAGTTAGGGTTACACCCAACGTGTTTCAAGCAACTAGAGCATCTTCAGGATATTTACAATCTTTCTGTCTGATTGGTAATACAATGAAAGACCACTTTGGTTCATATTGGCACCCTCTCCTACAGACCCCCCGGATCCCAAGCAGCATTCTGCGACGCCATCTTCAACTTCATTGCCCTCCTAGCAATCGACTCTCACCACTATGTTCTACTTGGTGACCTCAACTTCTACATTGATGACCCTAATAATGCCAACTCTATCGTCCTCCTGCAGAACCTGGACAACAACGGCCTCACCCAACTGGTCACTGAACCCATGCACAAAGCAGGACACATGCTTGACCCCATTTTTACCTCCAGCGACAGAATCAAATTCAGCCACACCACAGAACTCACCTGGACTGACCACACCATCAAACACTTAACCATCACCGACGCCCGGTACACAATCAATAAGCATCACATCTCTTCCCACCGCAGCTGGAGCAAGGTCACTGAACCCCAATGGACACAGGCCTTCACCTCCACCCAACCCGAAGCCTCAGCCTCAGTACACCTCGACCAGGCAGTCCAGAATTCGATGCCTGGATCACCAACAGTGCAGACAGTCAACCCACTGAAACCTACTAAACTCAAAAAAACTTTCAAACATGTCAGCTGGTCCACCCCAGAACTCAAGAGCACAAAGCGCAACTGCTCCAACTGGAGAAACAATGGTGCACCGCCAAGCACCCCACTGACAAGCAGCTAACAAAACAGCCCTCAACAACTACCACTGGCACATTAAAGAAGACAAGAAAGTAGCAATCACCATCTGCATTGAATCCACGGCCATTGACACAAAGGAGCTCTTCAAAGTGGTCAAAGAATTCTCCAACCCGACAGCCACAGAGAACACCGTCCACCCGTCTCAAGACTTCTGCAACACCCTCTGAGGCAACTTCCACAGCAAGATTACCAACATCTACAACAATGTCAACCTACATCCAACAGTCCCTCAACAACCTCCACGAACCAGTGAACACCAGCCAAACCATTGCCACCTGGTCCTCTCACCAAGGACCCCTCCAACACCAAAATCAACTTCTTCAACGCCATGACCAACATAAGAGAATGGATGAGAGACAACTGCCTCCAGCTCAACCCCGACAAAACGGAGGTACTTATCTTTGAGACGGACACCTCCGCATGGGACCACAGCTGGTGGCCTGCAGAACTCTGAGCCAAACTGACTGACCATGCACGCAACCTCTGCATCATCCTCGACAGCCAAATGACCATGGAGCGACAAGTCAACACAGTCACCTCCTCTTGCTTTCACACACTACACAAGCTCCACATATGAAGCCCTACCAACACCAGAAAAACTGTCAATCAGCCCTCATCACCAGCCGCCTTGACAACGACAATACAATCTACACCGGCCTCTCCACCCAGCTCCTCAGAAGACTACAAACCATACAGAACGCTGCAGCCACACTCATCCTGGAATTCCCCAAATGAACTCGCATCATCCCCTAACTGAGAGACTTCCACTGGCTCCTCATCCAGAAGAGAGTTGCCAGATCAAGATACTCACACATGCCTACAAAGCCCTCCGTGACCTAGGACCTGCCTACCTCAACCAGCGACTGAACTTCGACCAACCCATTAGACACTTGCACTCCTCCGCACTCGCACATGCCCCCGCATCCATTGCAGCCGCAATGGCAGCCGCTCGTTCTCCTACGTCTTTGGCAAGACCTGAAATGGCCTCCCCTCTATCTCTATACAGCCCCCAGCTGGCAGACTTCAGAAAGAGACTCAAGAGCTGGCCCCCCGACAGAGACACAGCGCCCCGATACCCCTAGGGGGGACAGAATTGTGCTTTACAAATGTTGTTTGATTGAATGATTGTTTCATTATTCTGGTCCCTTGCTGTCCCTCAGGCAGTCAATTGCTTGCTTCTTACTTTAAAATGTGATGGTAGAACTGAAACTATGCACTGGATATACCCTCTCCAAGAACATCTCACTGGTATCAAAACTCTGAATCAGGTCCCCACTGAAGATCAACATATTTCACTCTTAGTGTAAGAACGGATTTAACGCTTCAGACTTGGTCAATGGGAACGCGAAGGATTAAGGTATTTCAATCCTTTGTTGCAACACCACATTGCCTCTATGCAGTACAACAAAGATGGAACAGTACATACAGGGATGCGCGGCAGCACATGAGCGCGTCCCTTAGTGTGCAATAACTGTGAACAGCAGAGAGCGGTCAGACGCTCTTCATCACCTGCGCTCAGACACTCTTGTATTTCTCTTGCTTCTGCCTCTTGAAGTTTCTTCAGATGCTGCGGATCCTCTCTTTGTATCTTGAGCAGCATATCAGGACATGTAATCGTATCACCTGTCACTTAAATGCAGAAATCCACAATTAGCCCCCAATCGCATTCTACGACTCTGAATAACATCACTCCCTCCTTCAGCTCCCCAACTTATACCAACTCCAATCCTGTTTAAATATCCGCAAATAACTGTCAGCAGATGCTAGCAAATTAAATAAAACTAAAAAAATCTAACATTTGGTACTGTTTTTCCTTCTTTCTAAGATGTATGTGACTGAGGGCATGGGTACTGGAACACGTATGTGAAGCAGGAGGAAACGCAGCTGAGGAAGGTAAGAGCTTGGGACTGCTCCTATGAGTCCTACAGAGGGCGCCGCGGTTAGTATGCTCCTCAATGGATGGACATTGTCAACGCTGCATCCAGGACAGCATCCATGAGGTGTCTGGGCAGAGTCTGGTGTGTCTGGCAGCATCTGCAGGTGATTGGCTGTTAGTCTGTCTGTTTGCATATGGTCGAGTGTGGCTGAGGAAAGAGTTGAACATGTTTTGGCTGTGAAGACTCATCCAGTGATGTGGTCCCACTTACTGGACTTTGGCGCTGTGCCACCAAGGGATGGGGCGGAAGGCGGATACTCCATGGGGTACACCACACTAGAGACAGGACAAAACCTTTGTGGACCCTAGGGTTGGAAGGAACCACGTCCTGCAGACTAAAGCTATCAGCGGGTAGACTCCATGTGCCTACCTGGTCCTGGGCACAGATGTCTGTGTGGGTATTAGTAGGCAACCAGAAATCACGGACAGTGAGCAGGAAGGTGGCAAACACGGCTAAAACTCTACTGGAGAGCTCTGTCTGCAGCTGTGATGTTAGCCAAGCGGAGTTGTGGGCTACTGTTGCCCATGAATGCATTGCACAGGGGATTTCCTACAGGCGTACCTAACTGTCCCCACAGATGCACGTTACACAAAGCACTTACTTGGAGGAGGACCAATGCTGCTGGTCCGTTGCTCGGTGTCCGTTGGATCCGCGGTCACCATCTCGTGCTTCCCTTTTGGGCTCAATGAAAAGACAGAGGCAGCGATAAGAGGACCTGTTAATAGGAGCAAACAATAGGATAATGCATATTATTCTCGACTTAGTCACCAGAGGTTGCCAAGAAGCCAAGCTCGCAAATGACTCCACACAGGGGAATTAACGCCAACCCACTCCCAGGAACAATCTGACTGCAGGACAAGGGGACACCATTCAGCAGCCATCAGGACAAAGGCTGCAGCGTGGTATTTTCCTGGACAACTATCCGTTACCACAGACGGACATACACCGATCTCTGTGCAGTGAAACCAGCACCCCCCCCACTAGAAGATACCATCTGGTCTTTTCTACCTACCACAGACCCAAAAAACCCACAAAACCTGCGTGCTCCCAGCCTGCATTCTCCACACAAAACACACAAGCAGGTCTCCCTGGATACATTATATCTGAGCTCTTACCTTAGGCACAAAACTGTACATCATCTGGACATGACCCCAACAGAGAGAGACATGCAGCGTCTCTTATGCTAGGACATTAATCTTATCTTAACTGCCAATGCCTCCCTAGTACCAGGTGCAATGCCACCCCAAGCACTCCAGTGAGTGCCTCCTGGCATCAGACCGGTAAATACAAACGATCAGCTCTTTCCCATCACTCCCAAGGACACAGGTGGACAGAATGACATTACCGAGCGCCACAAGGGTCTGGTGAATCTCCTTCATCACGTTGTTGTACAGCTCCTTCTGCCATTCATGCAACAGCTTCCACTCCTCATCAGAGAAATAGGCAGCAACATCACAGAATGTGACCGGAGCCTGGAAGAGCTGAACATAGGAGACATAGAAGACATACTTAGCAATAGCACAGAATATACCTGTAGCAATGTCACAGAATATACCTGGTACCTGAAAGAGCTGAACATAAAAGACATACTTAGCAATGTCACAGAATATACCTGGTACCTGGAAGAGCTGAACATAAAAGACATATTTAGCAATGTCACAGAATATACCTGGTACCTGGAAGAGCTGAACATAAAAGAGATACTTAGCAATGTCACAGAATATACCTGATACCTGGAGGAGCTGAACATAAAAGACACACTTAGCAATGTCACAGAATATACCTGGTACCTGGAAGAGCTGAACATAAAAGACACACTTAGCAATGTCACAGAATATATACTTGGTACTTGGAAGAAGCAGAAAATAGAAGACTACTAGCTAAAAAAAACAGAGGAATTCACTTACAAAACCAAAGGTTACAGGGAAGATATAGTAAGGAAAAAGAATTTTAAAAAACATTGGAAATTCACTGACAAAAACAAAGGTTACAGTCATGTTATAGTTAGGCTCAGATTTAACTCGTACAAAACCAGTGAAATTCAGCAGTTATAGTTGCCTGAGTCGACTATAACTTACGCCCCCGCAATGCACTGCTTATGACCTCACATATTACATCACTCATGACATGGTCACTGACAACACTGATGACATCAGTGAAGACATTATCAACAGAGCCACTCACACACCCACTCATACCCCCATACAACCTCTTTTATAACCAATCCCTCACAACCACTCAAATACCCATTCACAGACCCATACCAGTAATCACACATCCACTCACTCCTCCATAGCGACACTCACATACCCACTCACTCACTTGTACAGCCACTCACACAACCATTTACTCACCCATACAACTACTGATACAGCCAGTTACTCACCTATGCAGCCACTCACATAGCCACACACTCACCCATACAGCTACTCAAACACTTACATATTTACCTGCACAGTCACTCACACACCCAATCACTCACCCATACAGCCTCGCAACACAGCACTAACTCACCCATATAAGCACTCTCTCACACACTCACAAACCCACACAACCACTTACATACACATTTACACATCCAAACAAACACTCACACATCTGCTCACTCACCCATACAGCCATTCACACAGACATGTACTCTCCAATACAGCCACACACTTACTCAACCAGACACCCACTCAAACAGCCACTCACTCACCTATGCAGACACTTACACAGTCACTCACTCATGCAGCCTTTCTGACACCCACTCACTCACCCATACAGTCACTACACACCCACTTACCCACCCATAGTGTCACTCACTCACTGACAACACTACTCACACAACGTCTCACTCACTTACAGAGCAACTCAAACAACGACTTATACACCAATACAGCCACTTACACACACTCATACATGCAAGGCTGCATACAGCCACGCACTTAATATATGTTACAAGTAGTATCACTCAGTAGTAGTGGACCAAGTATACTAATTTAACTTTTGTAGTATGTTAGTATATATGCTTAACACCCTTAAACTCTTAAAAACACATACTCAATGGTGTCATCAGTGATGTCATTTAAGCTGTCATCAGGGATGTCATTCAGTGATATCACTTACCATGTCATGAGTGATGTAACTTGTGAGGTCATAAGCAGTGCATGGCAGGGGTGTAAGTTATAGTTAGTTCAGGTAACTATAACTGCTTTATTTATATGGTTTTATATGAGTGAAATCTGAGCCTAACTATAACGTCCCTGTAACCTTTGTTTTTTAAGTGAATTTCTAAGGTTTTTCAAATTCTGTTTCCAAACTATAATATCCCTGTAACATTTGTTTTTTACGTACATTTCTAGGGTTATTTAACTAGAAGTCGCATTTGCAGAGTGGTAGAGAAAGGGGGCGGCTTCTGCCCAGCTCTAGGAATTCTGCTGGGTCAGACAAACTGGAATCAACAGGAGGACTTCTTGGACCCCAGGAACCCCCAACATCCAATAGGACTTCATACGCCAACCAGGAGTGGGCCAGTCGGTCCATCTGCAGAGTGGTGGAGAAAGGGGTGGGGCTTCTAACCAGCTCTCAGCAATTGTGCTGTGTGGGACTTATTGGAGGTAACAGGAGGGGTTCTTGACCCCCAAAGACCCTCAGCTGCGCTGCACCGCTCCCCAGGCCGATTTCTGCCCTGGGGACTCCATCCCCAGGGCCTGGATGTTTTTATTTTTTTAAAAACCTTTTGGGGAGGAGGATGCGCGGCCCCCCTCCTTGGGCCGAATTCGGGTCTGTGGACCTCATGCCCGAGGCCCGGCCTTTCTCAAATGGTGGAGGGGGGCCATGTGGGCCCCATCGACAGGTCGATTTCGGTCCCAGAGACCCCATCCCCCAGGGCCCGGCAAAGTCTACTGGGAGGCTTAATGCCCCCTCGGTCCCTGAAGGCTTCCCACCTCCTGCGGGAGCCGGCATTACTTTTAGACATAGGAAGCTGCTGGAAAGGCGGCTCCCTGTCTCTAAAAGCATTTCTGCTCCACTTCCAGCAAGCAAGAGCATTTTTAATGATTTCTCTTGGAAGCACGGAAGGCTCCTGCTATGTTCCAGGGTGCCCACCCACAGGACATTGCTGTTTGCTGTGCCTTGGCAGGAGCTTTACCACTGCGGCCAAGCCACAGCTAACAACAATGTCCTGTGGGTGGAAACCTTGGGGTATAGCAAGAGCTGACCCTGGGGGGGTCGCGGTCCCCAGAGCCATCTATGGCTCCAGGAAGAGGGCCGTGTGGCCCCCCTCTTCTTTTTGGGTATGGCCTACTCCAGGGAGGTGGCGGTCCCCCAGGCTGAGAACAGTCGGCAGGATGAAAAAACCCCTCCCAATTGTTTAAAAAGAAGATGGCCCTGGGAAAGTGGTGGTCCCTGGGGCCCAGGGGGATCCCTAAGACCCCTAATACAAATACATTATGGCCCCAGAAAAGCTGTGGACCCCAGGGCCGGGGAGGTCAAAGAGGTCCCCCGATAATAGTACATTAGCCCCGGGAGGTGGTGGTCCCCAGGGCATGGAAGGTCCAAGAGGCCTCCCTCCCGATTTCTTTTTGACATATGGCCCTGGGAAGGTGGTGGTCCCCGAGGCCTGGGGAGGGTCCGAGAGCCCCCGTTTTAAAATGTATAAGCCACGGGGAGGTGGTGGTCCCCAGGGCATTAATAGACCCCAGTAAGGTGGGCCCATGTGCCCCCCTTCTTTATTAGCAACATATCCCTCGGACCTGCCACCTGGGGGCCATTTACTAGCTGGAGCCCGCACTTCATTTTGATTTTTTTAAATAGTGGGTTTTGTTCACCCTGCAGGGTCCCAGTGGGACCCCCAACCCTCATGCGGCCTACGGGGTTAGGTAAGTTCTACCCTGATCCCTTTACTTTTTTATAAAATAAATTCTGGGACTTGACTCAGGCCAAGTGTAGGAAAGTGCCCTATTTTGCATGGTTACCTCCCACTTTTCTGTCTGACATCTGACGAAGCCTGACCTGATGTGCCATGGGTCCCTGCCAATCATGTTCCCAGGGCCTGTGTTCTTTCCCAAGACTATACCTTTGTATCCACAATTGCCACACCCCTGGCCACAGGTTAGCCCCTTGTAAAAGATACCATGGGTACAAAGGGCACAGTGGCCAGGGAAGTTCTCTAAGGGCTGTGGCACCTATTGTGCCACCCTTAGAAACCCTGCACTTAACACCCACACACTGCCATTGCAGGCTGCGTGTTTTGGTGCGGATAAAGTTAAGAGTCGACATGGCACACATGCCTGTGTGCCATTCCTGCAATCCACTGCCTAAGGCCTAGGTAAATCACTCCTCTAGCAGGGTGCCCCAGCCCTTAGGTGAGGGGGCAGAGGCATGAGCCCTGTACCCCTATAGTGTCCAAGCCCGTTCTTAGACATTGTAAGTGTAGTAAAGCCATAAAGAGTATATGGTTTAGGAGTTGGTCACTTCGAACTCCACAGCCCCATAATGGCTTTACTAAAAATGGGAAGTTTGGTAAAAAACTTCTCAGCACATTAAACCCACACTGATGCCAGTGTGGTATTTACTGTAAAATGCACTCAGAGGACATCTTAGAAATGCCCCCTGAAAATCTGCCAGTCCTGGTTTGGTTCCTGAATGTCTGCCCACCAATTGCCACCCCCAGACAGGTTTCTGGACCCCTGGGTAGAGAGTCTCCACTAGCTGGTCCAGAAACAAAGCCCATCCTGGGCATAGGTGTCATGCCTCCTCCCCCAGGATGGGCTGTATCCAGGAAAGGGGAAGCTTCAAAGACCTGCCATCTTTGGAAAATAACCCTGCCTTTTGCTGCCCCCGCAACTGGCTCCACAGGTTCTGGCCTCCACTTTGGGTGGAAGAATCGGTGCTGGTGGTGCAGATCCTGTGCTGGCCTTTGGCCCCTGCAGTGCAGACCTTAACCCCAGGAGCTTGCCTCCCACAACTGAGTAGCCTGCTCATCAGTAGTCCCTAACCAAAGTCCCTCTTAGCCCCATTTGCTAACATTGGCAACTGTATTTTGCACGAGCCGCCCCAGTGCCACTGGTGGTGCAACTCGAGTGCCCATCTAGACCTTAGGGATCCTTGGTCCTAACCCCCAAAAACTCACCATTGTAAGTTGTGTTCTTAACTTCAAAACTGCTAAGACTTTTTCCCCATAGGAACCTATGCTTTTGGGCCTAAACAATGTCTAAGCGTTGATCTGTGTTGTATGATGAAAAGAGAATTCTATTGCAAAGAATAAATTGTCATACTTACCTTGTATGTGGAGATTCTACGGTGTTTTATACTACTCCCAGTACTCAAAGTAATCCAAAAGTAACCCAAAAGCAATCTGATAGTACCTACTGTATGATTCCAACTGCATTTTGAAACTGATAAAACAGTCAAAGTTTAAATGTGCTAAGCTTGCTTTGTTGTTCTTACAAAAGGCCAATGACCCCCACACGCTGTTTTGTATAATGAATTTTATTAAGATTGCTGTAAGGTTGAGGACTTCGATGGGAGAGTGGGATTATATGGAAAAAAACTGTATGCGTAACGGACCCTTGAAATGTATTTTAATGTGTGAACTATTTTATGTACTTTTATGGTATTTTTTAAATACCGAATAAAGATTGACTGACTGACTGAAAGTGATACAAACCTGTAAAGAACTGAAATGTCAAGCACAACTGGATTTCCTTGAACAGTCTTGCTTCTGAAAGTATATTTTACTCACCTGTGAAAAGTCCTGCTTGGTTCTAAAATAAAACACAAGTACATATTTTTTTATACTTGCCTCATGATCTGGATTCTGTCTCTGAGTGTGTGTATCAGTCCTTGATTTAGTGTATTGTATTGTATTGTAGGTATACTTGTAGAGCGCGGTCCTGTCACCCAGAGGGCATCCTGGCGCTTGAAGTTCAGTCCCCCCACACTATCACTGCTCAGACAATTTTGGGAAAGAGGTGCGTTTTTAGGGCTTTTCTGAATGGATAGTATTCCCTATGGCATTTAGTGAATACAATAAATGCTTAACACATCCTCTGGATAAGCCTAACTGCTCGCCCACACTACCACAAAGAGAGCTTTTAGTACTTACCTAATTTAGCCTCTACTGTACCTCTGGGGACTCCATGGACTCTGTGCCCACTATACCTTACTTTGGGATAGTATATACAGAGCCAGGTTCCTACACCAAGTCCCAAGACAGCTACCAACACTTCCTGGTTTGAAGTGTTGGCAGCCAATCAGATCTCAACACGAGATCTGAAGGGGTTGCAGATCCTCTGCGTCCCTATATATACAAATTGAAATTTTCCTTAATATTTCAAAACCTACTGAACGGATTTACTCCAATTTATCAAAATTTCACTTTCTGGACCAACAGGTACCTTTCTGCCAAATTTGGATTAATTCCGTTCAGCAGTTCGGGCTGTAATCATGTCTAAAATCTCTATGGGAATTAACACACCTTTTGAGAACCCCCCCTTGTTCTCTGCCCCCGCTTGACGGATCACTATGAAATTTTCAAGACAGCAGCTGGAGTGAGCACCATACAAGTTTTGAAAATGTTGCGAGTATTCATCAAAACAACGCCAAAGATATTATCTCTTCCTATGGAAACTACATCCTAACTACAACTACCTAAATATGTATATGTATATGGTGTGTGTGTGTGTATATATATATATATATATATATATATATATATATATATATATATATATATATATATATATATATATTGTTTTTGAAACTTGTTTTACCGCCCTCCAGTGGGCATTTTGATTGTTTCGTTGTGAGTGTGAGTTAGATGTTGGCCCTTTTATGTGTTGGGATGATGGTATAATGTTGGTAGTAGTCTGCAAAGTATGAGGGAGTGTGTGTGATGTTGTGGCTGTGATTTAAAGTGGTGTGAAGTGATGTGATTGTGTTGAAAGGATTTTTGAGTGTCTGTTAAACGGGGTGCTGTTCAGGATTCTCATTGAACATTTGTTGAGATCATAATATTTACAGGTGTATGTACAGTTCCTCCGATTGGTTAAGACCAAAAGGGGTCATTGTCCTGAAATTGAGGATATGTCTGGATTCTTTTTGCCGCAGCAGTTTTTCATTGTGGCCACCTCTGTCAGACAAAGTCATTGTTTCTATGCCCAACACATAAAAGGGCCAACATCTAACTCACTAACTCATTCAAAACACACAGATAGTAACACCGAATTTTTGTTAATCATTCGAACATTGGCTGAATACCTTTAATGTGAATGTATGTATAAAATTGATGTTCATTATTGAGAATTACCACTGTGTTTTGTCAAAAGCTACAAGGCCCACAATCCCTGCAGGGATGTGGCGGAACTGAAACGCTTTGCAGTGTTGGTAACACCCCTTTGGGGGAGTGTCTTTGTATGTAACTTCATTTGGTTTCTTTTATAAGTTGTGGCAAATGCACTTTACAAACTAACCGTGATCAAGACAGCGGAGGCTGTCGAAACGCGTTGGTTACTGCTTTGTTTTGACACCCCAATGGATCTAAAAATAAACTAACACAAACCTGTGCGGACTGTGATTGATTTACCGCGACTCCAAGCTTTCCTCCAGTCGGAGGAATCGTTGTTGTGATATATATATATATATATGAACATTTATAGAAATTTCAAAAAAGAAATGTTACATTTACAAAATGTTTTTGGGAGTACTGTGGTACCATAGAGCTCTTGATATTTAAAAAATAGATACATATAGAAAATTACAAATATTTTTATATATCTATTATCACTTTACTAAAGTGATAATAGTTAGGCCAAAAATATTACACCTAATTCTTACCTACATCGGAAGGCGTAACGCAGAGCATGGGGGCAAAGTGTACCTAACACAACAAAGCTGCGTTTAACTTTTCTAAAGCCAATGATTAGACAATTAGCTGAAGACTTGAAATCACTATGTACTGTGGTATATATCGCAAAACTACCCCCATATTTTGCTAAAATAATGGAACAGCAGATTTTACTAACTTTAAATACCTTAAAACTTACAAATCAGTTACACTACTTACCTAAACTACACAAAATATTCATGCGGGCACTATTATATGTAATCCTGCCACATTGTAACAAAATGCACTGGCGGTTTTCTTGGAACATAAAGTACAAAACCGTATGTGAAATACACTGCAGTTAAGCATGTTTCTGGACCCCTCTTTTTTTTCTTTGGACCCCCTTAACTAAACCCCAAAAACCTTTCACTCCTTTCACAATGCAACACTCTACTGTACGGTACTCCAGTATATGTCATTTCAATATACATTTGAAGATTTCATGCCACTAAACTGAATGTTATTACACTGAAGGCTACTCAGTTCCATGCACTCCATTGTCTGGCACTACACTTTACACTTCTCCAGTATATGCCATAGCAGTGTACCCTATTTCACTGTATCCCACTGTAGTGTATGCTATTCCGCTCTGCACCACTGCACTGTACAGCATTCCAATATACACCATAGCACTGTATGGAATTTTAATTTGCAACAGTACACTGTACCACACTCAACTTTACGTAAGCCCAGCGTAGCTCACTAAACTGAATGCCACTCAAATGTTTGGTACTCCACTGTATTCCACTTCACGCAACTCCACTGTACCAGAGTTCACTGTACGCCACTTGACTGTACACTAATTCCGTAGATGATATTTCAATATATTCTCCTACACTGTACAACACTCCCATCTCAAGCACTCCACTGCACACCAGTACAGGGGACGCAAATACAATCTACAATATTTGCAAAAATGTAACTCTACTTTACCACACTCCACTGTATGCTATCCCACTGTATACCACTGTAGTGTACGCCACTACACCCTATACCACTCCAATATACTTCACTGTACTGTATCTTAATTCACTCCACGCCACTCCACTCTATACCATTCCACTGTACTTCACTCCAGTATACCTGATTCCACTTTACTCCACTCCACTATACCACAATATACTATAGTAAAGTAGACTTTAGAGCACTCTCCTCCAGCATATTGATTCTTCACACTGCACTTAATAACACTCCACTCCACAAAACTAAACTAGACGAATATTCACAATGTGTTACTACCATCAGATAAACCATTGAAATTCACCAAAAAACTAAGGTTAAAGAAAAGTTATAGCTAGGAAAACTTTACCTCTAATTGCTATGGAAACCCAACTTAAAATACATAAGCATAAGACATTCTAAAGTTATAGTTATATTTTTAATTTATCAGTTATGCTGTACTTTCAAATTAATATGAGTCATACTTATAACTCACATTTAAACATAGGCATCACCTTAAAATTCCTTTGCATTTCACTGCCGGATACTGGAGGATGGGGTTCATAGGGTCAAAATCGGTCCAGGAGGCAGGCCGCGCAGCCCCCTCCCCCAACTTTTTGATTACTGTATACACCCCATGGAACCTGGCCATCCTGGGGGGGGCTGAATAAAATACAAGCTTGGGAAACAGCGTTGGTTTTTTTTGCCTTGGACATCCAGATTTGCAACAAAATTACAACAAAAAGTATTCTGGCCTTGGCTGGGTCTCTGTGGAACCTCACCACCAGGTCTAGAGGGTCAGGGTACTCCTACCATGCCCCTTTCTGTTTTTTTTTTTACTTTTATTTTGGGACTTGACTGAGTCTAAGTCGCAAGATGGCTGCCAACACTTCCTGTGAAGTATTGGCAGCCAATCAGATCTCACCATTAGTTTTGTTGGATCCGTGGACCCTCCAAGTCCCTAGATATCTATAAATCTTTTTTTTTAATAACTCCAAAATTACTGTACAGATTTACACCATATTACAACAAGCATTTGCAATGCAATAGGTCTCGCAGTTGTGAAAGTCTAAGCTTTTGGCATTGTAAATGGCAATGCCTTTTATTTATGTGTTGGTTTTCAACACATAAATAAAAGGCATTGTCATGTACAATGCCAATAGCTTAAACTCTCGCAAATGCGAGACCTATTGCATTGCAAATGCTTGTGGTGAGATTGTTACTTTTTAAAGCACATTACAGTGGATGTTTGCCTCAGATGTGTTGTTAGGTCGGCATCCATGAAGTGAACGCCAAAGAGAGAAAGAAACACTCTCATGATCGCTGAATACACTTTAAAGATGCCATCACATCAGCCATTGAACGACGACCATGTTTGAAATGCCACTTCTTGAGGCAATGATTTTATTTTTACGTTTTGCTCGGAATCATTGAAGCAAAAAACTCGTTGAGAAAGCAGCTCAGAAGCTGGGCGACTGTTTGCAGCCCATCCGTTCGTATCCCGGTGGGGCCAATTCAGACATTCATCTTTTAATACTCGATTACTTGAATATATTTGGTTAAGGAACACCTACAAAGCCACATAGCATTGTGACCACGAGTGCTGTATAACGAGCAAGTGAGTGCATTAACCAGAAGGCAATCCAAATCTGGAACACTGTGCAAAAACCGCTCTGCACATGGCAATAAAAATACATCGCTAATCAATGGCTGGCCTAAATTTGAAGTGGCCAAGTAACATTTTAATGTTGACAGTTGTTTCAATGGGGCGGAATGACAGATACGATTTATTGAGAGACGCCTAACCGTGTCACTAGGTTGTTAAACAAGGATGCTCCGGTCGTCCACTAACTGGACACGGAAAGCGTGCTGCAAGATATCGACATTGGTAGATGTGCGCTACACAAATGAGAGGGAATGGCAATGCCAAGTAATGAAAATGAAAGATTCATTGCAAATCTCAAAATGCAAAGCACAGGGCCAGCTGAAGGAGTCACCCCTGACACTGGGCCACTCAGCAGTCATAGTGGAACAAGCACCTAAGACCCCTTCCCAAGTTGCAGAAGCCATTAATGAAATGGGGCAACCCAGAAGGATACGGACCTGGGTATAATGCAATAAGAATAAACAATGGTCCAGAACCTATTTCTTTATAATCCGATTCAATCAGTACATGTTCATGCAGTTATATGTTCATGGGCGTTCCTACTGAATACGCTCCAACACATATATGAACTCAGTTACTTCAGACAAACAAGAAACATCACAACAACACCAGTATATCAAATAAGAGGACAATATTTAATTCATTGTCTCTAATCAAATAAGTGATGATCTACAAAGTTTTCTCAATGTTTTTTAGAGTAAAAAGGTTGCCCAAAGGAGCGTGCACAAAGGAAGTGATCAAAAGTGTGTACAGTGAGTAGAAAAAGAAAGGAAATTCAGGATAATGAATAGACAAAATATTCACATTAGTATTCTGTAATCACGGTCTCACAGTTTTCCGTATCAAAACAACCTGGCCCACAAAGTAGTAATCAATAACACCTGATGTCAGTATAAACTAAATACAGACAGCCATGTCAAAATGTGTGCACTTTTTTATATTGCAAATGTGGGTCCAAGGTGGGAAAAATATTGTCGACGTTTCGATTCGACTTATGGTCATCCGGTAAGTTAGACCTGGACCGTGCGAGTCTTCCTCAGGACAATCAATAGTAGGGCAACCAAGGGTTAAAGATGACCCTATAAAGAATAAAAGGGAATTACCCTGTTGTAGTGATATATTGTAAAACAATTAAAAACCCAAAGGGGCAGTGTGCTTACCCAAGGGTGCAAGGCCAAACACAGTGTATCTCCTAGTCAGCCGAGTGGGATTAACTCCTGCAAAACATAATAATGCAGAATATGGACCACTAGTACTATTGAGCCATGCGTACATAACCGTCACATGGGTCTGTCCATTAAATTACGTTTTCACAAGGTGATTCAATCATCTGGACCATTGTTTATTCTTATTGCAAGTTGCAGAAGCAGCAGACACACATAGCCTTGGAGTACAGTTGAACACGTGCACTATCTGGAATT
Organism: Lissotriton vulgaris; assembly: GCF_964263255.1. NCBI lineage: Eukaryota > Metazoa > Chordata > Amphibia > Caudata > Salamandridae > Lissotriton > Lissotriton vulgaris. The sequence goes on from NC_141700.1 coordinate 810,540,921, forward strand.
AAAGGGTGTCTTTCCAGCTCTGTTGCTCTTGCCTAATTATGCCCCTTGGTTCGGCCCCCCATTCCCCAGGGGGATAGTGGGAGGAGGAACACTAGAGGGGGCGGGGGGTTCCTTGGAAGAAGTAATAATAGTTGTGTGCCTGGCAATCGATAGCTCTGCCTGGCTTGACAACATCCCGTCACCGTAGTACACTGAGAGCGTGCTGTAAAGCACACTGGGCATGTCTGGGTGGAGTGTGGGTCAGGTGAACCGTTTGAACTTGCTGGCTACAAGTCTGTAGTGGCAGTGGGCGGAGGCGCAGGGGAGGGAGGGATGCGGGCATTATAACAGAAGTCAGCACCCAGCAATATTTGAATGGTGGGAGGCCGAGGGTAGGTGATATCTCTCCCATCCCCACTCTGACACAACTCCGACAAGCTCGCTTAGTGCAGCGAGGGCGCCGAGAGTCGGCCTGCGCACACAGGAACACTCACAGAGGCAGCACAAGGTAGGGTGCAGGCAGGGCCGGTCCTAGGATTTGTGGGGCCCCGGGCAGAATAGGAACATGCGAGGCCCCTATAATTTGCATAAGATTTAACCTGACAGGAAGTGACCTCATAGGAGGTAATATCAATTGGACATTAATTATATGGCATTGTTTGAAGCCGCTTTGCAAGAAGCAACTTACCTAGTTTTGATATATAAGTAAAATGGTTAGAAATAGCTTTAAAAATCCTAATAAAATACGTACATAAGTGGAAATACATTAAATGAATTTAACCTAGTTATTGTTCTATTGAATGGGATTAATGAAAATGATATGCAAATCGGGGATTCTGGCACTAAGAGAGCTCCAAAGGAGAGGAGAAAAATAAAAGTGGCCCCCATTAGTGAATTAGTTAGCTAGAAAAGTGTCAAAATTAGGGCAGTTTTTAACTTGTAAAGACATGCTGTTTACGTTGGTATGGGAGATTGCATAGATTTGATTTTGCTGCAGGCAATGTTTGTTTTAATATCATGAAAATCAACATTAAAAATATGTTTATCTGACCATAAAGCAGGCAAACAAACAGCCCAAAAAACAGGTCAAATACTAACCTGACAGATTAGACCATTACACACTGCCTGATTGCCCTAATGTCCAACCCGGCCACTATGTTATACAATTATTGTGCTGATACAGGATCATTGTTTTTGTAAGTAAAGTAAAGGACATGAATATAGGGTTCGATAGGGGCCTGTTTCAATGTCGATTTTAATTTACCACCAGGTAAAGACTCGGGGGACCTAGCACGCTGAAAGCCCTGCTCCAGCCAATTTTACATTCTGATTGTGCTCCTCTTCCTGCACCTCTTGTCTGGCTGCTATCTCACACCTATCTGCTCCGCCCGCCCCCTCTCACTTGATTCCGTATTTCGTACCCCTTTCATTCACTCTGTGCTCCCTTTCCCTCGTCCTGGATGAGCTGAGCGGTTTTCAGTGTGAGGCGCCGTCATTCTATCTTTTCTTTTGCGCCCTGCAGGTGATCCTGCTTCTTATTTAACCAGGGGCAGGGCGCACTTCACTGGTGAGGGCTCTTGAATGACCTGTCTAATCGCTGCTATCCTCATGCAGATGCAGCGATTAGGCCAAGAGAGACCGGCAGGCAGGTATTGATTAAATCCCTTGGGTCTCCTGGGCCCCCTGGGCCTCCAAACTCTTAAGTATTTGAAAGCGCGAGGCCCCCTGGCTGCGAGGCCCTGGGCGACTGCCCACGCTGCCCATGCCTAGCGCCGGCCATGGGTGCAGGTAGACTCCCTAGGACCGGACAGTCGCCGAGGTCTGGACCAGACCAGATGGGAGGAGCAGGAGATGACGCGCTTGTCGAGAGGGTACACGCCGGGTGGCTCGCGGATGGTTGATAACGTCACAGAAGCTGCTGCTCGGCAGGGTCGAGTACACTGGCTCTGCCTTAGCCTTGACCTACTAGCGTTAACGTCATTCAAATGACTCGCCGTATATTCTTACAATAATGGCATTAGTTCACTTGGGCGGATAGGCCAGAGGTGGCAGGATTGCAGCTGTCCAAACCAAACACTCATTCATACAAGTAGTAAATACATCTGTTACAGCCACGGACTGGAGGCATAGACGTGCAGCAGGTAAATACTGTGCCTCATGCACGTGTAGTTTCCAGGCCCCATAACCAATGAACAATTAACAAACCGTTCTTTGACTAATCAACAGGTCGCGATGCAGTTCCGTGGTCCCTCAGCCAATAAACATTTTACCCGTCCTATCAAATCATAAACCAGGGTTCTAACCCTTAGTCTAACGTGCAGCCAATGGACAATTAAAAAGTTTTCTTCCTGTTAATCCCGTAAAAGTGCTCTCATTCGATCCTACACCTCAGCAGTTTTAGTGCTAAGAGAGACTTCATCCTCCCATGAGTGTATGATTGTTAAAGCGTAGCTGAAGCTCGTAGCAGCTGTGGTGTAGACATATACCGTTTTTTTGTCAGCTGAGCGGTACAAAATCATTAATTTCTGTACAGTATGAAAGTAAAACCAACAAGGAGGGTCCATCCACTGCAATGCCTCCTTCCAGCAAGGAGAACGAGGCAACAATAACGAAAACCGCACGTACAGAAAAAAGAAAAAGGGGTGGGAACAGGATACTGAATCCCACCCCTCCAGGACTCCCTGACCTGCATCACGGTTGCCAAGGCAATATTTCTAAAAATATTGTCGTGCTACCGTAAGGCAGGTCATGGAGTCCTCGAGAGACAGGATCCAGAGCAGACAAATCTGCTAAACAGGAGCTTTTTCCAATGGCAGGCCTCCGTTTCCAGAGGCCTGCCAATGGAAAAAAGAGGCGTGGCTTCACGCCATACTGAAATCCCCTGCTCACAACATCTCTTTGCCTGCAGCAGAGCAAGGCCCTGCAATGCAGGCTTCGACCTAAAAAGGGTTCTTTCTGGATGAGGTAATACCTTTCTCCCAAATTTGGTGTAATTCTATTCAGCGCTTAGGGCTGTAGCCGTGTTCAAAATCTCTGTGGGAAATTGCAGGAGAAAAGCCCCCGTTTGAGAATCACCCCAAAACTTCCTAGGCAGCAGCTGAAGCGATTGTCATACTAGTATTGAAAATTTTGTGAAGATTCATCAAACAACCCCAAAAGTATTAACAAAACAAAAAATGCTTTGTCTATGGAAACTAGGTCCTAATTATAACAATCTACTGGGAACTGCAGTAGGTAATAGATCACTCAGTGATGGTGACCAATGTATAGTTAATACCTAATTTCCATAGGAAATGTATTTTTTTGGTTTGCTAATAGGTTTGGCACCATTGGAAAATTGGCACAAAACTTTCCAACGAAAAAATGTCATCCGCCTCAGCGCCTTCCTTGAACATTTTGGGTTGATCCATCAAGCAGGGCCAAGAGAAACAGATGGTTCCAAAACGCGAATTCTTCTAGCAATTTCTCTAGGGATATTTTAATAATGCTACAAACGAAACGGCTAAACAAAATTACCCCATAATTGGCAGAAAGCTAGATCTTTTTCCAGAAACCATGTTTTTGTGATTTGGTGCAAATCTGTTCTTTTTTCAGAAATAAAGGTTCAAAATGTATAGATATATGGACAGTTTGGTTTGAGGGACACTCACATGAGTCCCACGGGCAGGCAACTTAGAATAATAAAGCAATCTAATTGGAAGAAAGGTTTTTTTTTCCTGCTGGGCACCTCACAGGAGCTCGCGCCCCGATTGGCTGCCAGCAACATGAAGAGAAATGTTGTGGTCACCATCACAGGACAAGGGCACTGAGTCCGAAAATGTTACAAAACAAATTCAATACATTTTTTTTAACCCGTATCGTGCTCATGACGGGCTCAGCTCGTCATGACCGTTGCGCCGCGCCCATGCGGGGATAATTCCCCTGCTGTGCTGGGCATTCCATTGGAACGGGCGTGATCATGACAAGCTCAGCTCGTCATAAGCACTGCGCCACTGTGCTGCATGACGAGCCGTGCTCGTCATGGGCACCGGGGCGCTGCACGCGTACCCCTGCCCCCCAGCACAGCGGGGGAATTAGCCCCGCAGGGGAGGGGTTAATTAAGTATAAGGTGGCAGGATAGGGCTACTGACCCCGGGACCTAGTGGATTAGTCCCAGGGTACCGAGCACGCAGGGGGTGGCCACCCATGGGGGTTGGGCACAGGGCTTGGCTGCAAGCTAGTCCCTGCAGCCAACCCCACTTAACCACAGTCAAAAGCCGTCCACAGCAGGGGTTGTCTGCTAGGCCCTACACCTAATCCAACAAACAGATTTTTATATCTTAAACAATGGCACACACGGCTTTGACATGCATAAATATCTGCGAGACAGACTTTGTCCCTAGATATGCAAGAAGTCTTCTTTTAGGACTGTCCTTTTTTAGGCAAATTGCTGGTAAGTCGCACCTTGTGGTTGGGGTCTCAAGACCAGAGGGGACTTAAGTAAAGTTTCTTTGAAAAAAGTGTTTAGATCGTGGTCATTGACTTTTGTATTTTCTTCTGTACAGAGGAATTTCTTTTTTTTGATTGCGGAGGTTTTTAAGTGCCGTAAATCAATTCAAACGGACTGATTGCTTTTATTGTATATATGAATTAAATTTTGATGTTTTCCTTTCCTTTTGTGTTTTTAAAATAAGCATACTCCACCTCTTGTAAACTGCATTTGCACTTTCATGGTTATCTTGCTTTTTAACCGAATAAAGTATTTTTGAATCTTTGATTGCGGATGTCTTTTGAGTTAGATTCGGATCTTCGTATTTCTAAATGACTTAGGCTTTGGAAAGTGACATGGTCTCACATTATGGTTAAAATTATGTAGTTGTGTATTCACATTTCAGTGGATAAATCTGAAACTAGTTGTCCCAGTTTTAATATGAGGAAATCTTTTCGAGATTGGATTAGAATTACCAAACTTTTGAATGAACTACGCTCTTTGCAAATGACATGGTCTTGTACTAAGAAAGAGTCACGGAGTTGTATACTTATATTTTAGTGGGTATTTTGTAAGGTTTTGTCTAAGTTTGAACAGGTACATAATGAGTGATAGAACATTTTATCAGGTTCAATATAGAATCATTGACGATGTTATTGATTATACACTTTGTAGTGTACTGTTTTTTGTCCGTGTGTTTTTGTTTCGGAAGTATGCAAAACATTTATACATAATGATATTAATTAGTTGAAGTTCCTTGTATAGTGTTTGTACATACATTTTTACATGTAATGTTTTATATAAAAAAATTTAATGTTTGATTATATGTAATTTGTTGATGTGTATATGTATTATAATGTTTTAACACTATTTATATGCTACAGTAAATGTATGTATTAACTTATCTGTGACGTGTTTGTAATATGTTTCAAAGACGTTCCTCTAAGGTGTGACGAACCCGTTGGCTGTATTTGTGTGCTTATTATAGGAAACACCTAATAAAGAAAAAAGTCTACGTATATAAAAATCAAGACATTGCTTCATTTTTTTGGTTTCTTTCTCCCTGATGTATTGGTTTCTGTTCTATGGACTGTTGGACAAACAGTAAAATATAACCTTAGGAATGTAACCTATGAGTTTGATTGATTAAATAAGTAATTAATTATTTATTTAAGATAGTGCTCCTTCTACCTTTATTTGTATGGATCTAATATTGGGGTGTTTATTACGGTTGACCCTTGGAGTGAGCACATCGTTACTAGGAACTTCACAGTGTACGGCAGTATATACCACAACCGATTTTCTTTTTGTATTTGTACTAACCCCACATTGCGCTTGCCCAAAGGATGTGAACAGAGGGGGGTTGGCATAGGTGCATAAGGTAATAAACTATTACTTTATGTTAAGATAACTTTGGAAATTCACTAAAAAAACAAAGGTTTGGTGAAAATGTCAGTTTAAATGTAACATTTTAAACTATAAAACACTGACATTCATCAGCTATACTTCAATGAAGTAAGTATAACTCACACGCTTTCCATGCACTGCTTATACCTTCACATATTACATCACTCATGACATGTTCCATGACATCACCGATGACATTTGAAGTGACATCATTGATAACATCAATGATAACATCTGAAAAGAGATCATTGAAGCCAACACTGCTTAGCGAGTGCGCGAGTTTTAGTATCTTCAGTTAACCAGAAAAGGGGAATTTCAGTGTTATTTTTGTTAAACTGCTCTGTCTAAATTGACATTTCCACCTAAATATATTATCACGTTAACCTTTGTTTTTTTCAGTGAACATATGTATACATACAAACATATAAAAAAAATATTCAAAATAAATTGTTTTGTTTAATGTTATTTCCTACAAGGTGTTCTTTTAAGCCCCTGCCAACATTATTTTCTATGGGAGTACCTTTGAGTACCGTTGAGTACCTTTGAGTGGCCACGTCCAGTACTGAACTTACTCCGAGGCTCAGGTGGAGTTGGATTCTGGCATTGGACTAACCCCGAGGCTTAGTTGGAGTTTACTAACTACAGTTTTGGGACCTTTTCGGCTGTTGTATCAAGAAGTGTAGTTTATGAATAGCAATGCTTGTATTTGCTTGTTCTTCCCTAAACCCCTCCATAGCTCTTCCTAAACCCCTTTCTTCCTCCTCCCGAATAATAGGAAAATGTCCGCACTTCCAGCCGCTCTCCCATGTTCCTCCCACATTTACTACTAAAACATACACTTGTGTGTGCGGAGAATCCTGAACCGCTGCAATGGCCACACGGACAACACAGGGATGCGGAGGTCTCCTCGTGTAGGTTTGTGAATAGCATGTTGTAGTACGTTAGTCGTACTATTGTAGTAACATTAAAGTTACGACAAAGTGTTGCCTATGAGTTGGTCCCACAGTGCTTACAACGTAAGATACTCATGAACGTTGACCCCCCCCCCCTTCCTCCCCCCTCAACCAGGCCCTTCGCATGGAGGGGGGTGTTATCTCAGGATTCCGGCCCCACGACAGACCCCACTCACCTGTTCGGTGTGCGACTGGGACATATCGCTCCTGTGTTCAGTGTATTGCAGGGAGAGGAGTGAATAAAGGAGGTGGAGAAACAGCTGAGGGACACAGGCCCCCTCTACCACTTCCACAGGATAACCTGCACCCACAGGATAACCTGCACACACACAGCTCCCTCACCGCTCTCACAGGGTGACTTGTCTCCCCTCACACATTCATACACAGCTTCTGTGACCCACACAGCTCCCCCCTCTACCGCTTCCACAGGATAACCTGCACACACAGCTCCTCCTCTACTGCTTCCACAGGATAACCTGCACACACAGCTCCCCCCTCTACTGCTTCCACAGGATAACCTGCACACACAGCTCCCCCTCTACTGCTTCCACAGGATAACCTGCACACACAGCTCCTCCTCTACTGATCCCACAGGTTAACCTGCACACACAGCTCCCCCCTCTACTGCTTCCACAGGATAACCTGCACACACAGCTCCCCCCTCTACTGCTTCCACAGGATAACCTGCACACACAGCTCCCCCTCTACTGCTTCCACGGGATAACCTGCACACACAGCTCCTCCTCTACTTCTTCCACAGGATAACCTGCACACACAGCTCCTCCTCTACTGCTTCCACGGGATAACCTGCACAGACACAGCTCCCCCCTCTACTGCTTCCACAGGATAACCTGCACACACAGCTCCTCCTCTACCACTTCCACAGGATAACCTGCACAGACACAGCTCCCCCCACTACTGCTTCCACAGGATAACCTGCACAGACACAGCTCCCCCCACTACTGCTTCCACAGGATAACCTGCACAGACACAGCTCCCTCACCGCTCCCAGCGTAGCCTACCCCCCTCATTCATTCATACACAGATTCATCAGTTTGCTGCTCACACAGGGGAACCTGCCCCCACTTACACACTCACACACAGCTCCCTCACACTGAGCCTCTGTAGGGACTGAGGCACAGCTCCTACCCTCACACACAGCTCCCTGGCACTGCCCCCTCTGCACAGCTCCCTGGCACTGCCCCTCTGCCCAGCGCCTCCCCGTGCCGTCCCTCCAGGCGCTGCCGAAGCTCACACATGCACACACAGTGCTCCCAACAGCCAGGCTCGGCAGAGAGACGCTGCTCTCTCACGCTCCTCGTGGGAGCACAGCTCACTCACGCACACTCTGTGGAGACACTTCAGCCCAGTCACTCCCGCTCAACACACGCGCATGCGCCGTGGAGGGACACTGCTGACCCTGAGTCACACACACACTCCCTCTCGGTGTCTCTTCAATATACTGACACATGAAGGCGCTATACTGAGACATGAAGGCGCTATACGGACACATGATACTTACACATGAGGCCCCAGACTGTGTGAGCCTCAGACACAAGCATCGGCAATGCAATCCGCCGGCGTTAGTTTAACTTTTATTTTAATTTATTTAATGCAATTTTCTATCGCGCGAACTTAACGCGAAGGTGTCAGAGCGCTTTACATAAGAACCAGTTTCAAAGCATAAGGACTTGTTGGCGATGCACATGGCACAATGATGTAATGTGGCACTATAACATCACAACTGGGACGAGGCGCTAGTGCAGCGTAAAGCGAGCTGTGACTTCAGCAGCCCCAGCCCTGCCTGCGCTCCCTGCCTGCTGGCCCTTCCTCACGACAAGAGGCAGTCACTCCCCACCCACCATGAGGTGACAAACACGTGACGGATGCTACAGAACCCCTGGCACCAGGGGTCACCAGGGGTCACAGAGTAACAAGGGCCTCCGCTGGGAGCATGGGGTGAACGGGCAGAGAGGCGAAGGCACGCGCAGAGGGAGTACAGACACGCACATTTTATTTATTTTATTTTAAAAGTTGTATATAGCGCTAGCTGGACCCGTGGGTATCAGGGCGCTTTACATATGCACAGGAGGTGAAGGTTGCATTACATAGCAAGATCTAAGGAAGCAAGAAAGACATAAGCAAAGAACATAATAATTAGGCAAACGGTGCGGGGGAGGGAGACAAAATAAAGTAGGTGGTTGGCACAGTCCAGTAACCACTGCTTTAAATGGAAAAAAATAAGTGCAGGTACTCACCAAATTGAGGCGTGGACTAGGGGGCGGGGCTATAGGCAGTGCAAAGAGATCTGGCCAGAGGCACACATTTAGGGGCAGATTTACAAGCCCCTTGCGACACTTTTATGCCGCCGTTGCGTCACTTTTGTGACGCAGCGCCGGGGTAAACAATGAGCCACGCTGCGACTTACTTGCAACGTGACGCATCTAGGCAGATGCATCACGCTGTAAAGCCCTGCGCAACATGAAACCTGCGTCATGTTTCATGTGGGTGTTCTGTCGCAGGGTGGGCGTTCCCTCGCAGGAAAGCCCCGTAAAACTGGCGCAGTGAAATCTACAAGATTTCACTGAGTCAGTTTTACGACACGCTGCGTCAAATCCTTACGCCTGCTTGAAGCATGCGGACGGAGTGACGCACCACGTTGAGTATGGGCAGCCCCTGTGCATTGCATGCGTTGCGTCGCGCTTGCGACGCGACTCCAGCAATGCGCCACCCGTACACCACAAGATGCGTCACGCATCTTCCCTTCCTTGCATCTGTGGTGGCGGAAGGAGGGGATTACGTGACGCATCTGTTCTGGCGCATCCCTACTGATTTGCAGAGATGCGCCAGAACATGTAAATATGCCCCTTAATGTCATTGAGATTTAATTGGTGTGCAGATGTGCATAATGATGCAAAAGCATTTCTGGTATATTTTGATTATTCAATTTCACTTCTACGTACAAAAGGGTACATTTATCATTAAAGTAGGCTTCTCGTGGTGCAAAACGCAGATCACATGACTTGCACAAGATATTTTTCTTATCATTTTTTGGAAAGGTTTAACTATGGTTAACACTCTTATTTCATTGCCACTTAGCAGACATCCCCCAGCCCCTCCTATGCGGCAGAGCTTTGCCTCAAAGCTCCTTACCTGAAAAAAGTTTGATTACCTCTTTCTGGAGTCGGGCAAGCTGCTGAGAGCTTGAGCCAGGATGCCTGGGTCTAGCTCTGTTTCAGGCTCTCTTGCACTCTCATGCCAAAAACAAACTGAACTGTGATAGTGCATGTGCCTGCTATCCAAACTCTGATCTCACGTGCAATGAATAAAGAGTCAAGTCAAGTCAAGTCAGAGAATTTATATAGCGCACTACATAACCAGAGGGTCTCAAGGCGCTAAGGAGAGGGAGGAGGATTACTTGTCAAATATCCACGTTTTAAGTTGCTTTCTGAAAGCTAGGTGATTCTGGGTAAGGCGAAGGTAAGTGGGGAGTGAGTTCCATGTTTTAGCAGCCAGGTAAGAGAAGGATCTGCCTCCCATGGTGGTCTTGTTGATGCGAGGTACAGTGGCGAGGGCTTGGCTGGAGGAACGTAGTTGGCGGGAGGGGGTGTAGAAGGACAGTCTTGAGTTGAGGCATTCTGGTCCGATGTCGTAGAGTGATTTGTGTGCGTGGGTTAGCAGTCGGAAAGTGATTCTCTTATTGACGGGTAGCCAGTTGAGGTCTTTCAGGTGACCAGAGATGTGTTCGTTGCGTGGGATGTCTAATATGATTCTGGCTGAGGCGTTTTGGATTCGTTGGAGTTTCTTTTGGAGTTTAGCGGTAGTGCCTGCGTAGAGGGTGTTTCCGTAGTCCAGTCGGCTCGTGACCAGAGCATGGGTGACTGTTTTCCTGGTTTCGGTGGGGATCCAGCGAAATGTTTTTTTGAGCATGCGAAGGATGTTGAAGCAGGATGAGGATACGGCGCTGACTTGTCTGTTCATTGAAAGTGAAGAATCCAGGATAACGCCTAGGTTCCGTGCGTGGTCTGTCGGGATGGGTGCTTTTCCAAGGGCTTCCGGCCACCAAGAGTCGTCCCATGCAGAGGGGGATGTACCTAGGATGAGGACTTCTGTTTTATCTGAGTTCAGTTTCAGACGGCTGTGTTTCATCCATTCAGCAACTTCTTTCATTCCTTCGTGTAGGTTAGTTTTGGCGGTGCTGGGGTCCTTGGTGAGAGAAAGGATCAGTTGAGTGTCATCCGCGTAAGAGATGATGTTGAGGTTGTGTTGGCGGGCGATGATCGCGAGGGGGCTCATGTATACGTTGAAGAGGGTGGGGCTGAGAGAGGATCCTTGTGGTACGCCACAGATGACTTCGGTGGCATCGGACTTGAATGGTGGAAGGCGGACTCTCTGGGTTCTTCCGGTGAGGAACGAGGTGATCCATTCAAGTGCTTTTCCATGAATTCCGATGTTGCTGAGGCGTTGTAAAAGGGTGCTGTGGCAGACTGTGTCGAATGCTGCAGAGAGGTCGAGGAGGATGAGGGCGACTGTGTCTCCATTGTCCAGTAGAGTTCGAATGTCGTCTGTTGCTGCGATGAGGGCTGTCTCAGTGCTGTGTTTTGCTCGGAAGCCAGATTGTGAGGAGTCGAGGGATTTGTTGGCTTCGAGGAAAGCGGCGAGTTGGTTGTTGACAGCTTTCTCGATTACTTTGGCCGGGAATGGAAGGAGCGAGATGGGGCGGTAATTTTTGAGTTCGGTGGGGTCCGCTGTGGGTTTTTTCAGAAGGGCGGTGAGTTCAGCGTGTTTCCAGTTTTCCGGAAAGGTGGCGGAGTTGAAGGAGCAGTTGATGACGTCTCGGAGGTGCGGTGCTATGACGGAGTCTGCTTTGTTGAAGATGTGGTGAGGGCATGGGTCTGTGGGGGATCCTGAGTGGATGGAGTTCATCAGGCGGATGGTGTCCTCAGTGGAGATTGGGTTCCAGTCGTTAAGGGTGTTCGCGGGGGGAGAGTGTTCAGCGTGTGGTTGGGTGGGTTGGGCTCCGGGTTGGTTGTCGAAGCTGTTGTGGATGTCTGCAATCTTGTTGTGGAAGAATGAGGCTAGGGAGTCGCAGAGGGCTTGAGATGGGGTGATGTCGTTGGAGTTGGCCGAGGGATTGGAAAACTCCTTGACGATGTTGAAAAGTTCCTTGCTGTTGTGGGCGTTGTTGTCAAGTCGATCCTTGAAAGCTGTTTTCTTGGCCTTTCGGATTAGTTGGTGGTGAGTGCGGGTGGCGTTTTTGAAGGCGTCCTTGGTGCTGGTGGTTGGGTCTTTTTTCCAAGCTTTTTCAAGGGTGCGGCAGAGTTTCTTGGACTTCTTAAGATCATCGTTGAACCATGAGGCCTTCTTGTAGCCAGGTTTGCTTTGACGTTTTTTCAGTGGTGCTAAGGTTTCGGCGGTGTTGGATAACCATAGGGTGAAGTTTGCGGCGGCTAGGTTTGGGTCCGAGGAGTGGGCTGGGGTGTTTAGAAGGAGCGATGAGGAGATCTGGTCGGTGGTGATTTTGTTCCAGTTTCTTTGCAGAGTTGGTTGGGGGTGGTTGTTGGGTTTGGGCTTGTTGTAGGTGAAGTGAACCCAGCTGTGGTCAGTCCAGAGGAGGTCCGTAGTGTGGCTGAAGGAGACATGATTGCTGGAGGAGAAGATGGGGTCGAGTGTGTGACCTGCGATGTGGGTGGGGGAAGTGACCAGTTGTTTAAGTCCGAGGTTGGCGAGGTTGTCCAGGAGGGTGGTGGTGTTGCGGTCGTTGATCTTTTCAAGGTGAAAGTTGAGGTCTCCCAGAAGGATGTATTCTTTGGAGGGGAGCGCGTGTGGAGTGATGAAGTCAGTGATGTCTTCACTGAATTTTGCGCGGGGTCCTGGTGGTCTGTAGAGGAGGGTGCCTCTGAGTGTGGTTTTGGGGTCGATGTGGATCTGGAAGTGAAGGTGTTCGGAGTTGGCGAGGTTGGTGTCAGAGCTGGTTGAGATGCGGATTGATTTCTTATGGACGATAGCGATTCCTCCTCCTGTGTGGCTGGTACGGTCTTTGCGAGTGATCTTATAGTCTTCAGGGATGGCAATGGTGATGTCTGGTGCGGAGGAAGCATTCATCCATGTTTCCGTTAGGAAGGCGATGTCTGGAGAAATGGTGTCTAGTAGATTCCATAGGTCAATGGCGTGCCTGTGGACCGAACGGGTGTTGAGAATGATGCATTGTAGGTGGTTGGGGTCGGGAGTCAGTGGTGTGGTCGTAGCGGAGATGTTGTCGGTGCCGTTGAATTTGCAGGAGTAGCAGGAGAAAGGTCCATGGGTTTGTCCAGGGGCGGCTTGGACGCAGTTGGGGGCGCGACCGGGGTTAAGGGCTAGGAGGGTGGTGGCATCGTAGGTAATGCGGGACGGCTGGGCAGCACGAGGGGCAGGGGGTCTGGCGCTGGGTGCGGTCCAGGCGCGGACGGGCGTAGACGGGCTTACCTTTGGCGCACCTTCGGCGCGGATTGGGCGCGGTCGCTGCGCGTGGACGCTGCACGTGGGAGTAACTGTCATATATGGAGGGTGGGGGGGAGGGGCAAGGGCGTCTCAGCTGGGAGGCGGGGCGGGCACGAGACTACCACAACAACAGCAAAATGGAGGCGGAGGGGGGGGGAGTACAGTGAACGCGCTGAAAACACCGTTCAAAACAGCGTAAATATCACCCAGAGATTCAGGCACAGCTCAGCGGCGATCAGGCAGGCAGCAGTCAGATATAACAGAGTATAAATTAATGCAGATCGGCAATGACGCTGAAATTGGCAATTAATGCAGTGCGCAATGAGGCTGAAATCGGCTCTTTGCAAGCAGCAGGCAGCAGATTAAAAAAGCAGTAATGTGAAGCAGCGCTAGCAATAGCACAACGATACCAGTATCCTCGAGGGACACAGGGGAGCGACCACTCAACTCGGGGAGAGGAGCGAGTCACGGCGCCTATCAGGGAGGAAGCGCTGGTAATAGTCAGTGGGAGGGCGTCTCAGCTGGGAGGCGGGGCGGGCACGAGACTACCACAACAACAGCAAAATGGAGGCGGAGGGGGGGGGAGTACAGTGAACGCGCTGAAAACACCGTTCAAAACAGCGTAAATATCACCCAGAGATTCAGGCACAGCTCAGCGGCGATCAGGCAGGCAGCAGTCAGATATAACAGAGTATAAATTAATGCAGATCGGCAATGACGCTGAAATTGGCAATTAATGCAGTGCGCAATGAGGCTGAAATCGGCTCTTTGCAAGCAGCAGGCAGCAGATTAAAAAAGCAGTAATGTGAAGCAGCGCTAGCAATAGCACAACGATACCAGTATCCTCGAGGGACACAGGGGAGCGACCACTCTACTCGGGGAGAGGAGCGAGACAAACAAGTGACCTCAATTGCAATACAGGAGAGAAAGAAAGATGAAGTCATCTAGAGGATGAATTGCACGATGTGATAGCAGAATTTCTGGGATCAATCCCAGCTTCCCCACTTGACCAAATTGTGTGATAGCAGACAAATATTTTATCTCACCAAGCCTCCATTTTCTTTGTTAGCACACACGATTGTAAATTCAAAGCACAAGTTCCAGATGTGTGCGGTACAATCACATTTTGTATTAGATTTAATTCACTATAATGTTGCTTAATTCATGAAATGAAAATCGGCCATATACGATATACACCTGAATAGTGTGACCTGTTTCCTAGATCACTATTGGCATCGTCCTCATGGTGGGAGCAAACACTCCTCTCATTGCTGTAATATGAGCCTATGCACCAAGGTGAAATGCTTCCACATGAGACAAAGACACTTTTATTTCAATGGTAATGTTTTCAGGGATCGACTTATGTATGAGCTTTTAAGGCCAAGCTAGACTTCCTAGTTCGGCTCTGACTGGGCTCGCCTTGTTAATTTGTTGGTTCACCCACCTCTACCCTTCCCAGAGCCCCTCCATTAACCCAAGCAGCCTGTAAAAAACAAGATACAATTGTGTTGAAACACTGCTGAGAAAGTAGATCTGCAGTGAAGAGCGAGTGGCCTTGCACTAGCTACAAGCGCACCCTTTCACACGAGCTTCATTGGCAGAGTGCGGCAGGACAGGGCTTGTCGGGTTTCAAACTATATATCTGCAGGGCTGGACACTGCAGACAACACTCACTCATGCAAGAACACACACAGGGACATTTGTGCACTCACCCAGGGCATTTAGTACCTGTGTTTTAGAAGCGCTAACATTATTTATTTATTTTTGCACTTTTATATAGCGCAAACTCAACTCGAAGGTATCAGAGTGCTTTACGTGAGCGCCACTTGCATTACAGACAGACAAATTCAGTTTTAGGCACAGGGAGATTAAGTGATTTTTCAGAATCGCAGGATGTTTGAGTCTCCTGCCAAGACTTGAACCTGGTTCCTCAGCTTCAAAGTTGGCCGCTCTAGCCATTAAGCCACACCCTCTCTCTGTTGCTTTGTTGGTTCCACTGTCCTTCTCTATGTTGCTTCCATTCTCCCCCACTCATGCTTGCTTTAAAAGAAAAAACTTTTCATTTTTATTTAATTTTTAGTTACCAATCCAACTCAGATCAGTAACTAAAAAGAAAAAAGAGCGACTACATAATTTTGTAGGTGAGCACATGCTGTGGCGGGCACTTCTACAAAATCATGCAAGGTGCCCCATTAAAGTTTTTACAAAAACTTTAGCCACTTTGTGCCGCATCTGGGATGCTGCACTATGTGGCAAAATAATTTGACGAAGCCAATAGGTCACTACAGTGGGACCCATTTGGTTTACCAATGCTAGTTACTTCTTTTTTTCCTAAGATTGGCAAAGCACATAAGACAAACTTTAATGTCCTAAGCAAGTGTGCAATGCATGTAAGTGTACAATGCATGTAAGTGTGCAATGCATGTAAGTGTGCAATGCATGTAAGTGTGCAATGCATGTAAGTGTACAATGCATGTAAGTGTGCAATGCATGTAAGTGTGCAATGCATGTAAGTGTGCAAGGCATGTAAGTGTTCAATGCATGTAAGTGTGCAATGCATGTAAGTGTGCAATGCATGTAAGTGTGCAATGCATGTAAGTGTACAATGCATGTAAGTGTGCAATGCATGTAAGTGTGCAATGCATGTAAGTGTGCAAGGCATGTAAGTGTTCAATGCATGTAAGTGTGCAATGCATGTAAGTGTTCAATGCATGTAAGTGTGCAAGGTATGTAAGTGTTCAATGCATGTAAGTGTGCAATGCATGTAAGTGTGCAATGCATGTAAGTGTGCAAGGCATGTAAATAGCATGTGTGACTTTCTGTGCTTATAGGCCTTGGTGCATTGAAGCCAGATCTGCAGATGTGGCCAAAGCTGATTTATATACAGTGTTTCCATATATGTTAAGTGAGTCCCTGTCCTGGGGACAACTTTTAGACAGCCCTGATTCTGCAGCCAACAGCACAGAAACAACGTCACCCCATTCCAGCTCCTTCCCCATTGCCGCGCGCTTCACCTTCCAATGGGAGGAGCTTTGAAAAGGTCAATGTAGACACAAATGAAAGTCTATTGGGGAGCGACGCCCAGGAGAATAATACAGAAGGCGTCCCGTGCAAAGCTCTCATAGCAAAGAGCAGCCACCTCTTCCCGTAGCTTGGAGGGCTCAGCTGCAGTGTATGATAGGATGACTGACCCTACACCTCACCTCCTCTTGAACTTGAAGGCACGTTGATTTGGGCAGGGTGTCAGCGCGGACAGGAGATTTGCTCAAATTAGAGCTAGTGTGCCTTATAAATGAACAGCCTGATTCATGTACGGGCCGTTTTGCGTGTCCCTAATAGCGAATCATAGCGATTCGCTATTGAGGACACGCAAAACGGCATTCATGTAGGAATTGCTACTTAAATAGCGATTCCTACATGTTCTTTATTTGCGAGTAGCAATTTGCTACTCGCAAATACTCCCCATTCATTCCTATGGGCCAAGAGGCCCATTGGAATGAATGGGGATTTGCGAGTAGCAATTTGCTACTCGCAACTGAGATAGCGATTTTAAGGGTGACAGGGGTGTCCAAAGGACGCCCTGTAGCACCCCTAAAATGCACTTTTGGACAGGTGTTGCGCACACACATGTCCAAAGGACATGTGTGTGTGCTACATGCAACTTTGAAAAATGCTTTTAAAAGCATTTTTCTGAGTTTTTGCTATTTACCGACAGGTCTGACCTGTCGGTAAATAGCGGCCCCAAAAGTCCAAAATCGCTATTTTGTTGTGTGTCATGAATAGCATTTAAGGAATCTCTATTAGAGATTCCTTAAATGCCATTCCACGCAAATATGCGAATTCTTAAATAGCGATTTTTGCATTTGGTATCATGAATACCAAATGCAAAAATTGCGCTCGCAAAGGGCCAGATTCTGAGAATCTGGCCCTTTGCGAGTGCAATTTAGCTACATGAATCAGGCTGAATGTTCTTTATCCAGGGCAGATTCTCCAAACGTTTTCATCTCATCCTTGAACAACTGGGCAGGAAAACCAACGCACAAACCCTAGAGAGACGTGACTTACACTTTCTGCGTCACCCCCAAACAACTGGGGGTTTCACCAGTGTCTGATTAATGGGGCTTAAGTAGCTAACATGGTTGGAGCACTGGCTTTCGCTTTTTCTAAACGTATTTACAGACAACCATTCGGTTTGAGAACTAACAAGCAGCATTTAAGGGAAACTTTTCTTAACAAACTCATATTTCTGAAACCCAGAATGGCCTCAAACAATCTTTGTGTGGAGAAGTGTGGCTCAATGATTAGAGGGCAGACCCTGATGCAGAGGTCTGGCCCGGCACCAGGGTTCAATTCCCCGCCTCGGCGGCTCTTGGACTCAATTTCCTCGGACCTGACAATTCTCGCCTCGGTGCCTATTCCAATCATGGAGTCCCACTCTGCAACTCTGGGCAATAGCTTGCTTAATCTCCACAACGGCCCCACAACGCTAAGGATGCCGGGCCTCCACCTTGGGGGTGCCCAGGAGTGGACGCCACACAGGGAAAGCCAGGATGGGTTCCACAGCGGTATTCGTACAAGCGCCTTGAGACTCTTGCGGGTGAGTAGTGTGCTATACAAGTATCAATTTACATTTACATTTTAAAGTGCTGCCAGACCTGCGCGGAGGCACGACGGTTCCTTGGAGGGGGACCCCAGCAGACATGCCCGGCACACTGGACGTCACAGTGAGTGGAGCTGCAGCAAGCAGGCGGCCGTGCACTTATCACAGGCATTACCCTTTGCGGCCTCAATGCCATGACCTGGACAAGAGCTAGCAGTGGGAACCATGAAACCAAATCACTGAAGATGATCAAATGCTGCAGAGAAGGTCGAGGGAAGCCCTGAGCGGGCGGCGTTGTCTAGAAACCTCCTCACGCACTCGCGGCCTCAGCAGTCGCACCACAGCACAGCCCTCAAATAGCTACTGTGCCCAGGGCACGAGTCGGGGTACCACGCGGGTGGACGGCATCCCCCCACTTATTTCCGAGGGTTTTTCAGGGTGGACGCCGTCCACCCTGCTAAATCAAAACCGCGTCCAACATAAAAAAAACGGGAGCGCGGCGCGCACAAAGAAAATAAAGCATTTCCGGGTGGGCGAGTGGCTGGCTGAATCCTGAAGTTACCAAGCGCGCCGCTGGTCACCTCGCCCCTGCCATTTGTCCGTAATTTTAACCGGGCACAGCTTGCCCCCACCTCCCTTCTTGACTCCTGAAAGCTCAGACCCCCAGCAGCACCCTCGAGGCACAGCGGGATGGCAACCCTCACACCTTCAGCCCTTGATGAGCTGTTAAGAGGTGCTTGAATGTGACAGAGGGGGGGCGGCAGCTTCGGAGCAGGAGGCATCCATTCACACGCAAACAGCCCTGAATGCGTCTTGTATCTGCTATTTAGAAGGGGGCTCACACATTCCATTTCTACCCAGGGCCCCAAACATCCTAGACTCGGCCAGATTACACCCCCGATTACACCGAGGCAGCACCTTCTCTTCACCGAGCTTAATTACTGTCACTAATTTGTAAGCAAACCTCGGTTCTTCAGACATGCATAATGTAATACAATAAAGAAATGGCACAATCGCACCCACACCGATTAACAAAGTATGGAGGACAATCAGTTCTCTTAGAGTATCTCCTGTTGTCTTGTGCAGGAGGGGGCGTGAAGCCCAAGATGATACTAGAATACTGCATGCCCACCCCTGTGCCCACCCTGGTGGATCAGGTTCACTCTCCTGTGATGACTCCTGCTCCTGTCCCCCCATGTTGTGGCTCCAGTCCACCCCCGCCTGTGATGGCTCTTGTCCCCCCCTGCGGTGGATCCTGTCTCCGCTTTGGGTGGCTTCTGTCCCAGTCCTGGAACGGCCCCTGCAGCGAGGGTGAAGTTCTTGATGGACCTCTTCTCAAAAGGGCTCAGCTCAAAATTAATATGGAAAGGTGGGCGTGTAAGTAAGTGAAGGGATGTGTGAATGGCTGGATGAATTAGTGAAAGGGTGAATGGATGAATGAAAGATTGAATACATGGATAATGAGAGAGGATAGATGGATTGATGAGTGAGGGGAAGGATGGAGAGAAAATGTAAATAGCTGGATGTATGGGTGGAAGGGTAGCTGGGTGATTGATGAGGGGAAAGATGGATGAGGGGAAGGATGAGGGATGGAGGGGAAGGATGGATGGATGAGGGGAAGGATAAATGGATGAGGGGCAGGATGGATGGATGGAGGGGAAGGGTGGATGGATGGAGGGGAAGGATGGATGGATGAAGGGCAGGATAAATGGATGGGATGGATGGGTGAGGGGAAGGATGGATGAAAGGAAGGATGGATGAGGGGAAGGATGAAGGATGGATGGATGAGGGGCAGGATAAATGGATGGGATGGATGGATGGGTGAGGGGAAGGATGATGGATGAGAAGGATGGATGGATGGATGGAGGGGAAGGATGGATGGATGAGGGGCAGGATAAATGGATGGGATGGATGGGTGAGGGGAAGGATGGATGAAAGGAAGGATGGATGAGGGGAAGGATGAAGGATGGATGGATGAGGGGCAGGATAAATGGATGGGATGGATGGATGGATGATGAGGGAAAAGGATGGATGGATGATGAGGGGAAGGATGGATGGATGAATGATGAGGGGATGGATGGATGGATGATGAGGGGAAGGACAGATGGATGGATGGATGGATGATGGATGGGTGAAAGGATGGATGGATGGAGAGTGGGTGAAGGGATGGATGGATGGATGATGGGTGGGTGAAAGGATGGATGGAGAGTGGGTGAAGGGATGGATGGATTGATAAGTGGGTGGGTGAAAGGATGGATGGATGATGAGTGGGTGGGTGAAAGGATGGATGGATGGATGATGAGTGGGTGAAAGGATGGATGGATGAGTGGGTGGGTGGATGGTGGGTGGGTGAAAGGATGGATCAGTGGATTGGATGGTGGGTGGGTGAAAGGATGGATGAGTGGGTGGGTGAAAGGATGGATGAGTGGGTGGGTGGATGGTGGGTGGATGATGGGGGGTAGGTGGATGAGTGAAATGATGGATGGATCGATGGATTAATAAGTGCAAGGGTGAATGAATGGACATATGAGTGAAAGGGTGGGTGTAAGGATGGATTAGTGAGTGAAAGGGAGGGTAGATGGACAAAATGATGAATAGATGTTTGAAGGAGTGAAATGATAGATGGATGAGTGAAAGGGGCAATGGATGGATTCATGAGTGGATGAGTAGATGGATGGATGGGTGGGTGGATGGATGGAAGGAAGGCTAAGTGAAAGGGTCGATGGAGAGAGAAAGGGAAGATGGATGGATGACTAAAAGAGTGGATGGGTGGAAGGATTAGTAAGTGAAAGGATGGCTGGATTGGTGAAAGGGTAAATGGCTGAATGGATGAGTGAATGGATGGATGGGATGAAGAGTGGATGGATAAGTGTACAGATGGATAGGGTGAAAGGGTGGATGGATGGATGGATGGATAATTGAGGATGAGTGAAAGGATGGATGAGGGGATGGAAGAAGGGATGGATGAGTGAAATGATAGATGGAAGGATACATGATGGATAGGTTTTCAAATGGTTGAATATCTTTGGAAATGGCTGGGCTTACTTATATACTATTGCGCGACCTCTGATGTGTCTGTAAAACGTACCTATTGTCCTAAAGTTTTGTCCTGAATTTTGACCTCCTGTCCTGAATTTGTGTCCTGAATTTTGGCCCTTTGTCCTGAATTTTTACACTCACCGTCCTGAATTTGCACCAATGCCAGTTGGTCACCCTAATTCTTTGTGCGGTAGAACCGAGGCTCTTTAACACAGCAGCATGAGAGTGACGAGAGAGAAACCTGGCAGAGTGCTGCCAAAGAGCTCTCCCACTCAGAATATTTCATTATTCAAGTGATCGTGAACAATTAAGGGTAAACTGAGATGTGGGCGAGTATTTTCAATCCGGTGGATTGCTTCTAGCAAAAGGGCAATACGAGCAGTGTGGGAGTCATAATGTCTGAAATAACAGATGAACAGAGTATAAGGCTTTAACTGTAAGTGTGCACCTTGCATTTTTTTTATCTCATGGTCACAGTGTATTATACTTGTTAATAAATGTAAATGTCGTGTTCTAGGTAGCGTAATAAATTTTATAGTTTTGATAATCACTATTGTAGTTTCTAGTATGTGCTTTTCTTCGGCTTTTTTCAACACACTAATTCTACTTTTGTTCATGGTCCCATGTTTTAGTACGCCTAACTTACAGCACTTAATGTTTTGACTAATGTAGTTGTACGCCAAACTTCATCCACATTTGGGCTGCTAATTCCTCCATACAGGGACCTTAAGTCACAGGCTTAAGTACCAAGCAGCTTCAATTGTTAAATCTTGCAATATATGCAAATGATAGATCTGCCTTACAGGCGATGTCACTTCCTGTCGTGATGTCACTTCCTGTCGTGATGTCACTTCCTGTTGTGATGTCACTTCCTGCTGTGATGTCACTTCCTGCCGTGATGTCACTTCCTGTGACCACGCCTACCTTGGAGAGTCCCCCCACTTCTTTTTTTAGGACTTGTGCCCTGACTGTGCCACTGTCTCCACAGAGCCTGAGTGGGCACTGTGTCTGTAATCACAGTGTGACTCGGGCCCTCCCAAACTTCCTTTCAGCTCAGAGCGAATGCCAGGGGCCGCCGCTCAATTGGCGCATTATAAGGAGAGATTAGCACTCGAACAGAGGGCTTCAGGAAAACGGACCACGCATTGCCAGCTGTGAGGCGCTTATTTTTGTGAACATCCACTTTCACTAAGCTTGGTTTATGGCCCGTGAGTACCGGTGCTCTATTTGGACAAAGAGAAGTGCAGGTACTCAAGCGCCAGAAATTTAGAAGAGCCGGTACTCACTACCGGTGAGTACCAGCTCATTAAAAGCACTGCCAGTAACATCTTTCCTTGATGGTCAAGTGAGGGGGGGAGTCAACTAGGTTATCAGAGACTAGCTTAGTTGACCTTAGTCGGTAAAGCATTGGTTGAGGAGATGGAGTTTCAGGTCCTTTTTGAAACAGGAGAAGGAGGGGCTGCATCTGAGGTCGATCAGGAGTGCGCTCCACATCTTGGCTGCGTTGCCAGAGAAGGGCCGGTATTGGGTCGTTTTCTTTTTCAGTTTTGGAGGGATGAGAAGAAGTGAGTTGCAGCTTCTCAGAGTTCTGGATTTTCCTGCTTTTACTAATTTGCTGTTAAGGTAGCTGGGGGAAGGTGAGTGACAGGTTTTGTGTGTGATGCGGCCAGTTTGTAAACACATCTACCATCCATGGGAAGCCCGTTGACGGAGTTGAGAGCTGGTGAGATGTGATCAAATTTTTTTGCACCCGTTATGAGTCGGGCCGCCATGTTAAGGACTGACCTTAGTGGGACCCGGTGAGCTTTTGGGGTACCAGCTAGGATGGCGTTCCCATAGTCCAGCCTGGAGAGGACGAGGGGTTGTACTTTTGTCTTGAGATCATCCTGGGAATTAGAGATTTCCTTTTCTTGAGGTGTTTTAGAGAGTAAAGCTCACCTTTGCAGAGTTTTTGATGTGGTCTTTCATTGATAAGTTCTTGTCCAGGGTAATACCTAGTGACTTGACCGAGTCGGATAGGACGAGGGAGCAGTTTAGGGCACGAAGATTCTTGAGCCAGTCTTGGATTGGTCGGTGGTTACTTTTTGGAGCCAACAGTATTAGTTCTGTTTTATCTGGGTTCAGCTTCAAGTGATTTGCGTTGAACCAAGATTGGATTTTGGTTAGTGTGACATTGAGGTGACGCTGGGAGATTTGATTTTGTAGTATATTTGTGTGTCATCTGCATATAGGTGGTAGTTAACTCCTGCTTGTTTCAGAATGATTGTCTGGGGTTCCATGAAGAATATGAAGAGGGATGGTGAGAGGATTGATCCTTGCGGGACCCCAAGTGTGACTCGTGTTTGCCTCGAGAGGCAGGAGTTGATTTTAATTTGTTGCGAACGGTGCTGCAGGAAGGAAGTGAACCATTCTAGTACTGTCCCGTTAATGCCAGGGCCCCTCTTCAAAGTCTCAAGTAAAGCTGTAAGATTTATTGTGTCGAATGCCGGCGATAGGTCAATAAGGATGAGATGACAGGCTTCACCTTCATCTAAGGCTCTGTGGATACCGTCAGAAATATTTAGCATCGCTGTTTCGGTAATACAACCTTTCCTGAATCCCGATTGAAATGTGTCGAGGAGGTTGAAATCGTCGATGTGTTTGTTGAGTTGTTGGAGAGCGCACTTCTTCAATGTTTTAGCCTGGAACGAGAGGTTGAAGATAGGTCTGAGGTGGTGAGATCGTTGGGGTCGGCTCCTGGTTTCTTGAGTATGGGTGTGATTTGTCCTAGTTGAAGGGAGTCTGGGACACAGCCTGATGTGAGAGAGGAGTTTATGATTTCTTCCAGAAAGGGTATATGATGTGGTTGAGTTGTTTTGCTATTGTGGATGGGAGGGGTCCATAGTCTGGGAAGAGGGCTTTAAGCTTGCAATTATGTTGAAGACCTTGTTTTCCGACATGAGCTCGAAGTCTGAACAGTGAGCTTTATTTTTTGGTTGGAGCAGACCTGGTTGTCCTTGGTATGATCTCTTTCTGTTGGGTCCATGGTGCTTGAGGGGTGGCAGGATAAGAGGGAGGGGGGATTTGAGGTTTGGATGAAGGATTGGTCAATTTTTGTTACTTTATCTGTAAAGAAGCAGGCAATTTCTTCGCAACGCTCTTTGGTGGTTTTGATTTCATGTGAGGATGTGCCGTTTGTTTGTCTTTTAACAATGTTGAAGAGTTCTCTAGGTCTATTCTTCTCCTGGTCTAGTTGGTTGCGGTAGTAGGAGGCCTTTTATCTGAAGATGTGTTTTTTATAGGCTAGCCGTACAGATCTGAGTTGCGCTAGGTGTAAAGTTAATGGATTTAGGGCCAGATGTAGGTAGACATTTACCGACCTGTAACGGCCGATTCGGCCGTTACTGACCGGCAAATGGCTATTCTAGATGTAGGTGGCCTATTTTACCAAATCTGTAAATTTCCCGAATCGGTAAAATACCGAATCAGTATTTTTACCGATTCGGTAATTTTGAAATGTAGGTGGGACTCTTTTGAGTCCCACAGGCCTTACCGAATTGGTATTTTACCACCCAATCCAATTGGGTGGTAAAATACCGATTCCAGGTGTGCATGCACACTTATGGCATGTGACAGACGGACATGCCTTAAGGCATGTCTGTGTGCCACATGTCACACATGCCTTAAATCGGGATGCGAGAAGGTGTCAAAGTGACACCCCCTGCACCCTTGCAAAATTCGGTATTTACCGAATCGGTAAATACCGGTTCGGTAATGCCCATTGATTCCTATGGGTTTCAATGCCCATAGGAATCAATGGGCATTACCAAATCGGTATTTACCGATTCGGTAAATACCGATTCTTACAGAATCGGTAATTCAATTACCGATTCTTTCTACATCTCCCCCCTTCTATTTTACCGATTCATAAATACCGAATCGGTAAAATTCGGTATTTATGAATCGGTAAAATATACTTACCTACATCTGGCCCTAAGTCTCCAAGTCCTCTCCGACCCTCTGAGATGTCGTCTTTCGATAAGATCCACGTTGAACCAAGATTTAGATTTGATGGGTCTCAGCAGTTTGACTTTGAGTGGCGCTACTTGATCTAATACCTCTGTCATTGTTGAATTAAAGCGAGCTGTGAGGTCCTAGGCCGACAGAGTGGAAGGCTGGGGTTGTAGACGGGCTTGAATCCTGGATTCAAGTTTGGTTATTGGGTTTTATTTGATGTTTCCGGTCCAGTGCTTCGGCATGTCAGATTGCATTGGTTGGTATCTGACTTGGGAGTCAATATTAAATATTATAAGGTGGTGGTCGGACCAGTCAATGGGAGAAGTCATTTTCAGAGAGAGCAGCTCATTCTTGGTTATGATCGCATCCAGAGTTGCTCCTTTGATGCGAATTGGTTCATTGCAGTTGTTTGAGGTTGGTTATTTCAAGCAGGTTGGAGAGGGTCTGGACTGTGGTGTCTTCTGCGTTATTGCAGTGGATGTTGAGGTCACCCAGAAACACGTCCTTCATGTCCGTTGGGGAGAAACGTGGTATTAGGTTGGTTAGTTCTTCGGCGAAGAGGGCCCGCTTCCCCGGAGGATGGTAGATGGTGTGAAATTTGATGGGCGTGGTGCCTTTGCTTGTGAGTTCAATACCCAGGTTCTCAAGAGTCTGGTATTCTGTAGGTTTCAGTGTTGGTAAGCCGTATTCCTACTTTGTGAATGATGGCTAGTCTGCCACCCATTTTGATCGGTCTGTCTTGTCTGATGATGTTGTAACCTGGGGGAGGGCGAGTGTGTCTAGAATGGGGATAGAGTGGTCACTGAGCCAGGATTCTGTGAGGAATGTTATGTCTATTTCATGAGCGAGTAAAACTTCAGCAATGTCTGTGGCGTGTTGATCTGCTGATCTACAGTCGAGGAGCAGGCAAGAGAGAGGACGGGGAGCCTCAATGTTGGTGTGTGTTGTATGGTAAGAAGTGTATTGAGCGGGAGGTCTGGGCGAGTGGACAGTTCTAGGGGTTCTGTTAATGCCGACTATAACTGGGATAGCGAAAGGAGCCGTGTTCTGGCTCATTGTGAGTTACGAGTCGTTGATCTCATCTGCTTCCAGTGCAGATTTTGGCCTGAGAGCTCGGCTGGATCGATGTGCTTGATTCCTCACAGGAATGGAGGGCCGTGGGGTGCCACGTGGGGCAATGGGGGAGGCTGTGCGGGGGAAGGAGAGTAGCTACCCTGAGTGTGTGAGCACAGTGGTTTAAACCAGTTGAGAAGGTCTTGTTGTAGGTGGAGGATATCGGCAGCTAGGGCGTCTACTTTCTGCTCCATTCGGGTCAGTTGTTGGGTAATAGAGCTAGAAGAGCTCCTTGTATTAGGCGGGAGCCAGGAATGACCAGGGTCTGTGGAAGGAGAGGGAACTGGATTATGGGCTTGGGCTGTATCATTGGGATTGGGAGTGGGATAGGATGAACGTGAGGGGCTGGGTCATTGATGCTTCGAGAATTGGTGTTGGGGGGAGGTGTTATGGATCTAATGATCTCAGGGGGGGAGAGTGGGCAACGGTAAGGAGGAAGTCGGTATCCCGGGGGTTGGCTGCGAGTATAGAAGTGGAGACTGATTGAGGGTGAGGCCGTGGGACAGAGGAAGGAGAGTGTGTAGTGGTTTGAGGGAGGTCGGTGTCCACTGGATTATCGGTAACGATGGATAAGGGGAAGGTTTGGGCAGCAGGAATAGGTTCATTGTTAGGGTGACATATAGTTTGAGAGGGTCGAGTCGGATCATCAGGGGTCGAGAGGGGAGTGTCCGTGGTGGGTTCAGTCACGGAAAGACTGACGATTGTGTCCAGGCTGCCTAGTTCGAGATCAGCCTTGCGAAGTTTATTTACTGTGAGATTGCTGGTGTGATCAGTTGCTGTCTTTATAGTGGGGGGTTTGATGACGCAGTGTGATGACGGGGTAGTGAGATTGATACACACAGACACACAGACAAAGACACACACACACACATGTTGTTTTGCCTGGAGGTGTAGCACAGCACTCACTGCTGTGGCCACAGGTAAGTGCTTTAGCTGTGTGTCCCCACCCACAAGGTCCCAAATTTCATGGCAGGATGTGCGTTGAAATACATAAGGCCTTGGAACTGCAGCATAAGAAGAGAATGACAGAAGGTGCAGTGTGCAGGGCCGGGAGTGAAGACCTCAGAGGGAATGTCCAGGGGCGGAGCTGTTGGAGGATGACTGCTACTGGTGGCACTGTATACAGCGTGCGTCCACCAGAGGGATGCACTGCCGAGGAGGGAGTGCCCGGCTAAACTCCTGACTGACAGACTCTAGGGAGGCACACACCCCGGAGGGAGTGCCCGGCTAAACCCCTGACTGACAGACTCTGGGGAGGCACACACCCCGGAGGGGGTGCCCAGCTAAAGTCCTGAATGACAGACTCTAGGGAGGCACACACCCGGAGGGAGTGCCCGGCTAAACCCCTGACTGACAGACTCTGGGGAGGCACACACCCGGAGGGAGTGCCCGGCTAAACCCCTGACTGACAGACTCTTGGGAGGCACACACCCAGGAGGGTGTGCCCGGCTAAACCCCTGACTGACAGACTCTGGGGAGGCACACACCCGGAGGGAGTGCCCGGCTAAACCCCTGACTGACAGACTCTGGGGAGGCACACACCCGGAGGGAGTGCCCGGCTAAACCCCTGACTGACAGACACTGGGGAGGCACACACCCCGGAGGGGGTGCCCGGCTAAAGTCCTGAATGACAGAATCTAGGGAGGCACACACCCGGAGGGAGCCCGGCTAAAGTCCTGAATGACAGACTCTGCGGAGGCACACACCCGGAGGGAGTGCCTGGCTAAACCCCTGACTGACAGACTCTGGGGAGGCACACACCCGGAGGAAGTGCCCAGCTAAACCCCTGACTGACAGACTCTGGGGAGGCACACACCCCGGAGGGAGTGCCCGGCTAAAGTCCTGAATGACAGACTCTGGGGAGGCACACACCCGGAGGGAGTGCCCGGCTAAACCCCTGACTGACAGACTCTGAGGAGGCACACACCCAGGAGGGGGTGCCCGGCGAAATACCTGACTGACAGACACTAAGGAGGCAAACACCCAGGAGGGAGTGCCCGGCTAAACCCCTGACTGACAGACTCTGGGGAGGCACACACCCAGGAGGGGGTGCCCGGCTAAACCCCTGACTGACAGACTCTGGGGAGGCACACACCCAGGAGGGGGTGCCCGGCTAAACCCTTGACTGACTTACTCTGGGGAGGCACACACCCAGGAGGGAGTGCCCGGCTAAACTCCTGACAGACTCTGGGGAGGCGCACACCCAGGAGGGAGTGCCCGGCTAAACTCCTGACTGACAGACTCTAGGGAGGCACACACCCGGAGGGAGTGCCCGGCTAAACCCCTGACTGACAGACTCTGGGGAGGCACACACCCTGGAGGGGGTGCCCGGCTTAACCCCTGACTGACAGACTCTGGGGAAGCACACACCCAGGGGGGGTGCCTGGCTAAACCCCTGACTGACAGACTCTGGGGAAGCACACACCCTGGAGGGGGTGCCCGGCTTAACCCCTGACTGACAGACTCTGAGGAAGCACACACCCAGGAGGGGGTGCCCGGCTAAACCCTGACTGACAGACTCTGGGGGTGCCCGGCTAAAGTCCTGAATGACAGAATCTAGGGAGGCACACACCCGGAGGTAGTGCCCGGCTAAACCCCTGACTGACAGACTCTGGGGAGGCACACACCCAGGAGGGGGTGCCCAGCTAAATGCCTGACTGACAGACACTAAGGAGGGACACACCCAGGAGGGAGTGCCTGGCTAAACCCCTGACTGACAGACACTGGGGAGGCACACACCCTGGAGGGGGTGCCCGGCTTAACCCCTGACTGACAGACTCTGGGGAAGCACACACCCAGGGGGGGTGCCTGGCTAAACCCCCTGACTGACAGACTCTGGGGAAGCACACACCCAGGAGGGGGTGCCCAGCTTAACCCCTGACTGACAGACTCTGGGGAAGCACACACCCAGGGGGGGTGCCCGGCTAAACCCCTGACTGACAGACTCTGGGGAGGCACACACCCAGGAGGGGGTGCCCGGCTAAACCCCTGACTGACAGACTCTGTGGAGGCACACACCCAGGAGGGAGTGCCCGGCTAAACTCCTGACTGACAGACTCTAGGGAGGTACACACCCGGAGGGAGTGCCCGGCTAAACCCCTGACTGACAGACTCTGGGGAGGCACACACCCAGGAGGGGGTGCCCGGCTAAACCCCTGACTGACAGACTCTGGGGAGGCACACACCCAGGAGGGAGTGCCCGCTAAAGTCCTGAATGACAGAATCTAGGGAGGCACACACCCAGAGGGAGTGCCCGGCTAAACCCCTGAGTGACAGACTCTGGGGAGGCACACACCCAGGAGGGGGTGCCCGGCTAAATGCCTGACTGACAGACACTAAGGAGGCACACTCCCAGGAGGGAGTGCCCGGCTACTGACAAACTCTAGGG
This sequence comes from Lissotriton vulgaris, assembly GCF_964263255.1. Lineage (NCBI taxonomy): Eukaryota > Metazoa > Chordata > Amphibia > Caudata > Salamandridae > Lissotriton > Lissotriton vulgaris. The sequence goes on from NC_141700.1 coordinate 810,570,344, forward strand.
GGGCATACACCCCGGAGGGAGTGCCCGGCTAAACTCCTGACTGACAGACTCTAGGGAGGCACACACCCCGGAGGGAGTGCCCGGCTAAACTCCTGACTGACAGACTCTAGGGAGGCACACACCCCGGAGGGAGTGCCCGGCTAAACCCCTGACTGACAGACTCTGGGGAGGCACACACCCAGGAGGGGGTGCCCGGCTAAATGCCTGACTGACAGACTCTAGGGAGGCACACACCCAGAGGGAGTGCCCGGCTACTGACAGACTCTAGGGGGGCACACACCCCGGAGGGAGTGCCCGGCTACTTTCAGAGTCTAGGGAGGCACACACCCGGAGGGAGTGCCCGGCTTAACTCCTGGCAGACAGACTCTAGGGGGGCACACACCCGGAGGGATTGTCCACCCCTTTGGACAGTGCTATTTTCAGCTCTGGTTTATGTTGTTGTTTTGTTTACTCTCTGGCTCCACCTCGCCCTCTCTTTGCAGGGGTCTCTGGGCACAACCAGCTCACATACAAAGCAGTGTGTTCACAAAGCGTAGGTGTTGGTGCGAGGCTACCAAGGGCACCCAGGCCCTGCTCCCCGTGTCCGGGAGGGGTACACTGTGGTCTGTCTCTGCAGTGGGTGCAGCTCCCACACCCCTTGATGTGCCGGGGCTGATGCTCTCAGGGGCCCCCTTGACACTGTGCCCGTGGTCTGCAGTTTCAGTCTGCACAGACCCCCCTTGGTGGATGCAGAATCAGCATTAAAAACAAACGCATCGAGGTGATTAACATAAGCAGAAGTTCTGCAAAACAGATATATTGCACGGGAAAAAAGTTGTTTCCATGTCATTTGGTTGCTGGTAGTAACTGCGATACCGTCGGAAAAGAAAACGAAAGACTGGAGTCTTGTTGCAGCAAGTTAGTAGAGGACAGAATACGGGACGAGGTGACCGTGGTTCCTTCCAAAGAGGAGCGGGCAGAGGAAGAGGAGGTCCCCCGAATATTGGTCTGAGTCAATGCTCGTATTGTAAGCAGGAGGGGCATTGGAGGGCGGATTGTCCTTTGTTGATGGCAAGAAACAGCCCCGGTAGATGACGAGGACGGGGTCATCCATACTGGCAGGCAGTTTTAAGAGTGGTTGGTCTGGAGACCATGGTTTGGGGTTTCTTTAATAATAATTGATTTCTATCCAAATTAACCATTTTCCAACATTAGGATAACGAAAGTCTGGAGAATAAAATGATAACGCTGTAATCTATACGCTGCAGTTTGCCTGCATCTTTGGTGACAGTTAATAGCTCACCGTTCTATGTTGAAATGATAACTTATAAACTGCAAGTATCAAAAGGATCTCCCTGACAAAAGCAGTAATCAACTGACCTTATTACATTATGTGCATATTGTTATCTGCATGGCATATGTTCTTTGCAGCAGGCATTTTAACCCTCTGCACTACCTTAGGATGAGTCAAAACTTCCACTAGGCACACCTTCCATCTCTCTCATGGAAGAACAATAATCACCTGTCATCTTGACATTTTTATTGCTGCCTGAAAATTGCTGGAGGCCAGGGATGTGGCAGCAGATGCTTTTAAAACCACAATATACTTCAAACATGATGTCCCCACCCGAAGTCAGCACCTGGTGCAGCAGCACCGGTCACACCGACCTAGAGCCGGCCCTGCCAGGACTTATTCCCCATGTGTCAAGTTTGCTGCAGTTTATGTACATTTTATCATCTCACAGCCCTGCTGCCCGCGTCGGTTTGGGAAGGCGGGCAGTCGGGCATTGGGGGATGGGCCGGTTCCTAAGGGTCACTGTAATGGCTGCCCTTTTCTGGCTCTCTTGAGAGGGAGAATGATGGAGAGTGACTCCAGCCTATCACCCCCATAGTATAGGGATTAGGACTGTAGACAGGGCCCCTGTCTTACATATATTAGGGCATTTTCGTATTACTTTTCTTAATGTAGGGCTTATGAATTTAAGTTAGGGGATAGATATATGAGTATTAGACATTATTTGCCCATTTGCTAACATGTTGGGATATTTCCCATGGAGTTATGCATATTGTGGGCTCCGTAGGCCTTAAACGAGACAGACTCCATTTTGCTTTCTGCCCGGTAGTTCGAGAAGGCTTTCTAGGTCAAGTGTAGTGTTTTAGTTTCAAGCTGTTGTTCGCTTGGAGAGAACCGGCTCAGGCTGGCCCTTATCGAAGGAATGTATTTTTCTCCACACCGAAGACACAACTTCAGGCCGGCCGGCTGGGAACGTGTCCTTGGTACGGGGAGGTACAAGAATTTGGTGGGCGGCAGGTTACTGGCCGTAGCTTTCCATGAAGGAACGGGCTTTGATATTAGCAAAGGTGTTAGTCAGTTTTTCAGTCAGTCCGTAGGCGGCATCTAGCCGTTAGCATCTCTGCCATTAATTATCTCATGGCGGACAGTCGCCATCTTTGAAGTCCTAGAAAGATATAAGACCGAAACTCTCTGAGAAAGACTGAAGGAGAATTAGCGCGGAGCGCACTGATACAGAGAGAGAGAGAGAGACGGTAGCTAATAACCAGCAAGGTTCCGGTGCCCTGGAGGGAAGCAGACGAGGTTGAGCCTAGCGGTGCAGACGTGTACTTGTGACGGCTGGGGTGTGACTGCAAGGCGAACCAGGACACAGAGACGAGAAGGGAACCTAGATGACTGCCGAGCCCAGACTTCATATTAACCAGGTGATCTCCGCCCTTTTCCCAATTAGCACGCGTTCTAATCTTTACCTTTTCTTTGCAGAAATTATGTTGCATAGTAATGTGATTTGTGTTTATTGCCAATAAATATCCTAGTTCTTATAGAACTACAGTGTGCCTTGTGTTCCTGTTCAATCTTGGTAAATGCATCTCCTAGTTGAGAGTTGTTTATATGAACGGATGTGAAATCCCGATCAGGTAAATGGTGATCGAACAAAGAGGGAGTGAGTGGACCTTTGATACCAAGAATAGGAGGTACATCATATAATTTGGGAACCGTATTCAAAGTCATTATCATAGTTTTATCCCGAGTAGGTAACTGAGATATTGTCCTGATAATGGTTCATAGGAATGTGGTCGTCGTTGATATGCGGCGTTAGTGAGAACGTTGGGTGGGAGACCAACGCCTATACCCACAGGATTGTGGCTTGATTAAGTGAGAACGCCAGGAAGGACACTGGCGTGTAGTTTCGCAGGATTGCGAACAGTTTGGAAAAGGGAGCATTGGGTTCTGCAGGCCCATGTGTAGACGCACCGGATTGTGTGTCAGATCTGCCCTAGGGTAGACCGGTCTGGGTCGGGGTGGCCGTGAGACCAACTGATGTGAATAAGATATTGTAGAAAATCTATGTATATTCCCCATCCTTAGGTACGACCTGTATATATATCCGTACATCTATCCATTGTGAATACTGTCTAAGGAGGGAAGGTGAGTACGTTTTGGCTGGGTCATAGGGGCCCCTGGGGGCTGATCCCATTTCAACGGAAAATCCAGCCATAACATCTGGCGTCACGAACTGTTTACGAAGCCTGTGTGCATTGTATTGTTTTAATCTTGTTGGTTTGCGCTCGGCTTGTACGTATAAAATTTTGTTTATAATTGTGTATATAACTTTGTTGTGTCATTATGTTTGCGAAAAAATCATCGTCGGTTTTCAAGTTACCGATTCAGATTCCCGGCTGGGAATGTACCCCTTACGAGGCTTTGGCCCGTGAGTGGGCCGATTCTACTGGTTTGAGTGAAAATTGGTCTTCATGCCTGGAGCAGGCGGAGCCTGCCGATGTGGTGTCGTGCTTGCAGAAAGCGCCAGTAGTGAAGGGTGATGAGCTTCCTATTTTAGGACGCAGAGGTTGGATTGTTCTTAATGCATATAGAATACTGCATGAGAGGTTTCTACAGCTACAAAAGCAGTTTAAGGACATGGAGGGACAGTGTGTTGAGTTGCAAAATGCGCATACTCTTTTGCGTTGTCAAAATAAATTGCTTGCCGATAAACTTGAAACATATCAGACCATTGCCGAAAGAGCTGCGGTCCGCATTGCACGATATAAGTATAAACATCGTCGTGGTCGTGTCTCTACACGTAAAGTGCGTCTGGTTGTAGCAAAAGCTGGAATGGATTGGAACCCCGATGAGTGGGACGGTAATATCTGGGATTCTCATACTTCTGACTCCTCGGCAGAGGAGGGTGATAAGCGCGAGTCTTCTCGCTCCGGACGTGATTGTAAATCTGCTTCATGTACTGATATAGGTCCTGACAACGGCCGTGCTCGTTCTTCCCGCTCGGATGACGTAGCTTGCCCTGATTGTGCTACTAAATCTAAGATGCGGGCTTCCTCGGAAGCTCTTCCTGAAGTTTCTGCTCACCCTGTTTTTAGACGTAAATTACAACAAGCCCCTGGTAACCCGGCTGGTATAGCTTTAGATTGTATTGAAGATTTTACTCAGCAGGAGGTTAGTGACATTTTACAACGATTTCGACAACGGCCTGGTGAGGCCTTGCTTACCTGGATGGTGCGTCTTTATGAACTTGGCGCTGCTGGTATTTTTCTTGATGCTGTTGATTGCTTACGGTTTTGCTCTTTAAGTTCTGATTCTACGATTCAAGATCATTTTCGAAACTATAATGGTGCTGGTCAAATTACTTTGCTCCAGCTTGCGTCTGACGGCTGTAATCATAAATATCCAACTGAATCTGATTGGCCCACTGATGAGAAACCGTGGTACACTTTGCGCGATGCGTCGCAACGTTTAAAGGAGGAAGTCATGAAAACTGCTATCTTTCTTAGTACTGCTGATAGGTTATTGGATGGTCTTTTAACATCTTCTGTGCACAATCGCATTATCCGTTCTTCTCCTGTTGCTTACAAGCAGGTCATGATGACATTATTGATTAACCAAACTGGCAATCCTTTGTCTGCTGTGCTTGAGTCTGTTCGTCAGCTTGGTGAGCTGGGTGAATGGTTTAAACCTGAAAGACAATCTCGACCTGAGGGTCGTACTGGTGGGGACTATAAGTTCTCTAGACGTGACATGTTTCTTGCTCTCATTGCTGATGGTGTCAAAAGGGAAGACATTGACGGTGAGCCTAATAATCGCTTATGGGACATGTTTCGTAAGCGTGGTTTGGATCGGAAGGAGGGTGCCCGTTGTGTGCGAAAGAATGAGTATGACCGTGGTTCGGATGACAGTGGTGATGAGAGGCGACGTGTGAATTCTGATCGCCGTGATGATCGGCGTTCTGAACGTGATGGATCCCCTCATCGTAATGATGGGAGGGGGAGAGAGGATGATCGTGAGAGGGGAAGAGATGATCGTGTTTCCAACAGACGAAAAGATGAAAGGAGTTATTCCCCTGACATGAGAAAGAGAGAGGATCGTAACAGACTTTCTGACCGTAATTCACAACTTTTTGAACATGACACTAATCCGTTTCGTACTGGAGACGGATATGAACAAGACATTCTAATACCAAAGAGAACTGAGAGCATTTACCCTGATTTGTCTTGGTTGACGGAACGCAGGAAAAATGACTAGGAAATAGGTCAAGCTTCGGTACGCAAGTGGGCTCACAGAGATAACAGACCCTATGTAGATATTGAGATTTTTTGGAAACATCGTAATATCCAAAGGGCCCGAGCATTAGTTGATACTGGGGCGGAGGCCACTTTAATTCATGGTAAGTCGAAAAAATTTCATGGACAGTCTTTTACAATTACTGGTTTGGGTGGTAAAGAGACACCCGCAGTTCAAACTGCACTCGAAATTAAAATTGGTAGGATTCCTCGTAGAGAATACTCTGTGTTGGTTGTACCACTTTTGGAATTCATAATTGGAATTGACATTTTGAAAGGAATGACTTTGCATCTGGATGATGGTTGTTATCAATTTGGAACTAGACAGTACATTTCGACCAGACCCGTACGGGTTGGCCGTTTACGAATGCCTCCTATTAAAATACCTTTAGCCACGAAGGTGGTTTGTCAGAAGCAGTATCGTATCCCAGGCGGTCATGAAGAGATTACTGCTACTATTCAGGATTTGGTTGACGCGGGAGTCATTACTCCGGTCACATCTGCTTGGAATAATCCCGTTTGGCCCGTGCGCAAAAGTGACAATTCTTGGCGCATGACTGTTGATTATCGAGAATTGAATAAAAACACACCTAAATTGACTGTCGCAGTGCCTGACATTGTCACGCTAATTCAGAGAATTCAAAAGCATCCAGGTACGTGGTATGCTTCAATTGATATTGCTAATGCTTTCTTTTCGATACCGATTGCCCCCGAATGTCAGGAACAGTTCAGTTTTACATGGAATGGACGTCAAATGACGTTCCGAAGTCTTCCTCAAGGCTATGTGCATAGTCCTACGATCTGTCACCGGCTAGTGGCAGAGCATTTGTCTGAAGTGCCCACGAATTCACGAGTTCAAGTCTGTCATTATATTGACGACATTTTGATTCAAGGCGAAATGCAAGACCAGGTACAGTCCCATTTAGATCAGATCATTGACTGTTTGCGAGCGAAAGGCTGGGAAATTAATCCCGATAAATTACAAACGCCATCCCAGAATGTGAAATTTTTAGGAATTAATTGGCATGAAGGTCACAGAGAAGTGATCCCACAGGTAAAGCGTAAAATACTTGATTTTGCAATTCCCAGGAACAGGAAAGAGGCTCAATGCTTCATTGGTTTGTTTGGATTTTGGCGTCAACATATTCCACATCTAACTCAGATTCTAGCTCCATTGTATTGAGTCACTCGTAAAAAGAATGCGTTTGAATGGGGTGAGTCTCAACAGACTGCTTTTAATTTGGCTAAAGAAGCTATTCAGTATGCCTTGGATTTGTGGCCCGTGAGTGAAGGTGATGTGGATCTGAATGTGTCCGTGGAAGGCTTGTATGCCAATTGGAACCTGTGGCAAAAGCAGGGCAGACAAAAAGTGCCATTAGGTTTTTGGACCAAAAAGTTACCCGAGGCTGGTGAGCGTTACTCACCTTTTGAAAAACAGTTGCTTGCTTGTTATTGGGCTCTGGTGGATACCGAGCAATTGACCGTAGGCCATGCTGTGATTTTGAGGCCTGAAATTCCCATTATGCAGTGGGTTTTGAGTTCACCGAAGTCCCATCGAATTGGACATGCTCAGGAGGCTAGTGTGATTAAATGGAAATCGTACATTCAGGACAGGGCACGTGTGGGTCCGAAAGGTGTGGCGGTTTTACATGAGCGAGTGGCGCAGGCGCCCTCCAATGACACTGAAAGTGAGTGTTCGGTTCCCGTGGTGCAGGAGTCTCCCGTGAAGTGGGGTAAATCATTTGATGATCTGTCCGTGGAGGATAGAAAACATGTGTGGTTTACGAATGGTTCAGCGAAGTTCATTGGTGACAAAAGACATTGGAAGGCTGTTTCGTATAACCCGATCACGCAGAAATTGTTGAGCACAACTGGAGATGGTAAGAGTAGTCAATATGCTGAACTCTATGCAGTTTACCAAGTTTTGAAACAGGAACTACCTGGCACATGTCATATTTTCACTGATTCCTGGTCCACTGCGAATGGACTGGCGGTATGGTTGCCAACATGGCATTCTCATAATTGGGAATTGCATTCAAAAGAGTTGTGGGGAAAGGAATTGTGGCAAGAAATTTGGGAGCTGCTCCCGCAGAGCACTGTAACAATCTTTCACGTGGATGCTCACACTCCAATTGACTCCCTTGACAAATTTTACCATAACATTGCAGATGAAAAGTCTAAAATTGCTGAGGCAGTGGTGGACATGCAGGATTCTGATTTGGCGGGATTGGCGAAGTGGGCCCATTAGAAAGCAGGACATTTTGGAGAGAAAGCCACTAGCAGGTGGGCTGCCGATAGAGGAATTCATATTCCTTTTGGATATATGATGTTACAACGCGGACTTTTACTCCGCATACCGTTACAACGCGGTTTTTACAACGCGAAAACTGTAACAACGCATGTATTTACAACGCATTTTTTTACAACGCAGGTACCTTTACAACGCATACCATTACAACGTAAGTATTGGTAAGTATATGTTAATATTAATAATATAATAGTAACTTAATTTTAAAAATATAATTTAATGTAATTTTAAATAATTTAATTTCCGTTTATTATTTTAAATTTAAATTAATATTACTTTATTTTTACCATGTACCCCTGTACCCCATAAACTGAAAACTGACCCTAAACCCCAAAAATAAATTAAAGTAATTTTATGAAATATAATTTAAATTAATTAATGAAAATTAAAACAAATATAACATTATTTTTACCCTGTACCCCTGTACCCCAAAAACTCAAAACTGACCCTCAACCCCAAAAATAATGCAATGTAATTTAATTTAATTTATTTACTATTAAATAATTTAATTTAAAATTAAATTTAATTTATTTTTACCCTGTACCCCAAAAACTGAAAACCGACCCTGAACCCTAAAAATACCCCTTTACCCAAAAACTAAAAACTGACCCTGAACCCTAAAAATACCCCTTTACCCAAAAACTGAAAACTGACCCTGAACCCTAAAAATACCCCTTTACCCAAAAACTAAAAACTGACCCTGAACCCTAAAAATACCCCTTTACCCAAAAACTGAAAACTGACCCTGAACCCTAAAAATACCCCTTTACCCAAAAACTGAAAACTGACCCTGAACCCTAAAAATACCCCTTTACCCAAAAACTGAAAACTGACCCTAAAAATACCCCTTTACCCAAAAACTGAAAACTGACCCTGAACCCTAAAAATACCCCTTTACCCAAAAACTGAAAACTGACCCTGAACCCTAAAAATACCCCTTTACCCAAAAACTGAAAACTGACCCTGAACCCTAAAAATACCCCTTTACCCAAAAACTGAAAACTGACCCTGAACCCTAAAAATGCCCCTTTACCCAAAAACTGAAAACTGACCCTGAACCCTAAAAATACCCCTTTACCCAAAAACCCTAAACTGACCCTAACCCCTAAAAATACCCCTTTACCCCAAACATATAACATTTAAAAAATAACTATATACTTACCAATACTTACGTTGTAATGGTATGCGTTGTAAAGGTACCTGCGTTGTAAAAAAATGCGTTGTAAAAACATGAGTTGTAACAGTATCCGCGTTGTAATGGATGCGTTGTAACAGTAGTGCGTTGTAAAAAATGCGTTGTAACAGGTGCACACCATTCCTTTTTCTTTAATAAAAGATGTCATTCTACATTGTCCCATTTGTCAGCATTCTAGGAAAAAAGAGGTGCCTCAGATTGTTCGAGGTCACTTACATCGAGGTAAATTGCCCGCCCAAATTTGGCAGATTGACTATATTGGTCCGCTCCCTATGAGCAGAAATTGTCAATATATTTGTACTGTGGTTGACACTTATAGTGGCCTTTTGGTCGCTTTCCCTTGTAAAAACGCTACCCAAGTGAATACCATTAAAACCCTGGAGCTAATTATTCTGTACTATGGTGTCCCATTCCAAATTCAATCAGACAATGCATCCCACTTTCGTGGAAGATTGGTGCAGGAATTCTGTGTGGAAAATAATATTGATTGGGTGTTTCATATTCCATATTACCCACAGGCTTCAGGACTGATTGAGAGGATGAATGGTTTGTTGAAAGAACAGTTGCGCAAGTTGACTGATGACCGTTACAGCCAGTGGAGAGATGTCCTGCTTCAAGCTTTATTGATTATGAATAATCGCCCTCTGTTACATGCTGAATCTCCTTTAATGCGTTTGTTTCCTCCAAGTGTTGATGTGAAACCTAATTCTTTATCGAACACTGTCATGTATTGGGAAATTACCCCCGGTGCTTTGGCTCCATGTAGAGCAACCCCAGGTTCCGCAGGCCTCGACCTGCATGCTTTAAATGATGCTAAATTTCCAGGAAAGGATCGAATCATTGTTGAAACTGGCGTTGGTGTCTGTATACCTGCCGGTAGCTTTGGATTAATTGCCCCTAGATCTGGCCTGGCCCTGAAAGGTGTACAAGTGCTCGGAGGAGTAATTGACAGTGATTATCAGGGAGAGATTAAGGTTCTCCTGCTTAATAGCAGTGAGACGGATTTGTTCATAAAGAAGTCTGACCGTGTTGCTCAGTTATTGATTATGCCTGTCTTCAGTGGTGAGATCAAAAAAGGCTCTGCCCCAACGTTGCTAACTGTGCGAGGACAAAAAGGCTTCGGATCGTCTGATCTTCCTGGAGCTAAGATATGGGTGCAATCGCCTAAAAATCCTCCTGAACAGGCTGATATTATTGCGACCGGTCATGACAACACCGTTTTGGTGATGAAGCCAGGGAAAGATGGCTGGGAAGCTGTCCCAGCTCATAAATGTTACTTACGAGAATGATTAAGGCCTGTGTTTGTATTCTTTCAGATCATTCTCTGGACTGCTGCTGCAGGATGTGTCGGCGCTGGACTCCTTTTGGCCTGCTACGCCGAGAGAGGAGAGGATCCACCGACGCCGGTTGATGGGATAATCCGAGCCCCGCGGTCTGCGTGGGCATCTTCTTCCAATTTTTGGATTACACTCGCAAAGCGAGTGACGAACTCTCCGCATTTCTGTCTTACCCCAATGAAATCTGTCACTGAAATTTTGGCGACCTGTTTGGTTGCTGTCCCTGCATCTACCGAGACTTTGCGACATATTTTTAATATCTCAAATGCCCGACCTAATGTTATTCTAGGCGACTTCGCGGCCCATGAATTTTGCCCCTCATGTACTGCTCTTCCAGACCTTGATATTGCTATTCATTCCCGAATAACTACTTTTAATATTACCCCTGGAGATCTATGCTTTATTATGACGTGTGACCCTAAGGCTATTACCGAATGTTTGAAATTGAAGCTTCAGGCCGCTACTTCTTTTTCAGCTCATCAACGATTGTTGTGTTTAAAGAGACTTCCGAATTCATGTCTTTCTGTAAAGAACAATATGACTTGTAAACGTTTATTAGTCGCCCCTAGCCAATATCGTTCAATGTTACTGCCAGCTGGATGGCTCTTTTCCTGCGGGAATTCGTCTTGGCCCTATATTCCTGCGAATATTTCTGGTGGCCCATGTGCCATCACTAGATTGAGTTTGCTAATGTTTTCCTCACATCCTACTTCACATTCCCGTATTGTACGTGATTCAATGTCATTGCATGAAGATTGTGATTCCTCTGTTCACCTCTATTCTAGATCAGAATACCTTGGTTTAGCTTTTTCTATTATTGGAGTGCCCGCATTGGCCGTTTATAATGCCAAGACAATCGGCAAAATGGCCTGCTGGATGGTCAAGTCTATCAATCAGACATCTACTGTCTTGTCTGATCTTTTATTAGATGCCCAAGGTGAACGTAGAGCTATTTTGCAGAATAGAGCTGCTATTGATTATCTTTTGTTAAAACATGGACACGAATGTTCTGATTTTGAAGGTCTGTGCTGTTTTAATTTGTCTGACCATTCTAAAACTATCCAATCCCATATTGACAAACTCCACGACTTGACTGCAGAAATTAGACAACATATAGATCAGGGTTTCTTTGACTGGCTCTTTAATTGGTTGCCTGACTTGCATTCCTTACGACAGATTTTAGGGGGAGTTATTGTTGCTATTTGTGTCTTGATAGCTATTTGCTGCTTTATTCAGTGCATCCCTTCCCTGCTCCAATTTTTTAGATTTGGTAAGAGACATAGATCAGTTAATTTTGTTTCTTATTATTCCTCTACTGATGTTAGTTCTATTTAGTATGTGGTTAATAGACTGGAGTCAAGGGGTGTAATGTAGTGGCTGCCCTTTTCTGGCTCTCTTGAGAGGGAGAATGTTGGAGAGTGACTCCAGCCTATCACCCCCATAGTATAGGGATTAGGACTGTAGACAGGGTCCCTGTCTTACATATATTAGGGCATTTTCGTATTACTTTTCTTAATGTAGGGCTTATGAATTTAAGTTAGGGGATAGATATATGAGTATTAGACATTATTTGCCCATTTGCTAACATGTTGGGATATTTCCCATGGAGTTATGCATATTGTGGGCTCCGTAGGCCTTAAACGAGACAGACTCCATTTTGCTTTCTGCCCGGTAGTTCGAGAAGGCTTTCTAGGTCAAGTGTAGTGTTTTAGTTTCAAGCTGTTGTTCGCTTGGAGAGAACCGGCTCAGGCTGGCCCTTATCGAAGGAATGTATTTTTCTCCACACCGAAGACACAACTTCAGGCCGGCCGGCTGGGAACGTGTCCTTGGTACGGGGAGGTACAAGAATTTGGTGGGCGGCAGGTTACTGGCCGTAGCTTTCCATGAAGGAACGGGCTTTGATATTAGCAAAGGTGTTAGTCAGTTTTTCAGTCAGTCCGTAGGCGGCATCTAGCCGTTAGCATCTCTGCCATTAATTATCTCATGGCGGACAGTCACCATCTTTGAAGTCCTAGAAAGATTTAAGACCGAAACTCTCTGAGAAAGACTGAAGGAGAATTAGCGCGGAGCGCACTGATACAGAGAGAGAGAGAGAGACGGTAGCTAATAACCAGCAAGGTTCCGGTGCCCTGGAGGGAAGCAGACGAGGTTGAGCCTAGCGGTGCAGACGTGTACTTGTGACGGCTGGGGTGTGACTGCAAGGCGAGCCAGGACACAGAGACGAGAAGGGAACCTAGATGACTGCCGAGCCCAGACTTCATATTAACCAGGTGATCTCCGCCCTTTTCCCAATTAGCACGCGTTCTAATCTTTACCTTTTCTTTGCAGAAATTATGTTGCATAGTAATGTGATTTGTGTTTATTGCCAATAAATATCCTAGTTCTTATAGAACTACAGTGTGCCTTGTGTTCCTGTTCAATCTTGGTAAATGCATCTCCTAGTTGAGAGTTGTTTATATGAACGGATGTGAAATCCCGATCAGGTAAATGGTGATCGAACAAAGAGGGAGTGAGTGGACCTTTGATACCAAGAATAGGAGGTACATCATATAATTTGGGAACCGTATTCAAAGTCATTATCGTAGTTTTATCCCGAGTAGGTAACTGAGATATTGTCCTGATAATGGTTCATAGGAATGTGGTCGTCGTTGATATGCGGCGTTAGTGAGAACGTTGGGTGGGAGACCAACGCCTATACCCACAGGATTGTGGCTTGATTAAGTGAGAACGCCAGGAAGGACACTGGCGTGTAGTTTCGCAGGATTGTGAACAGTTTGGAAAAGGGAGCATTGGGTTCTGCAGGCCCATGTGTAGACGCACCGGATTGTGTGTCAGATCTGCCCTAGGGTAGACCGGTCTGGGTCGGGGTGGCCGCGAGACCAACTGATGTGAATAAGATATTGTAGAAAATCTATGTATATTCCCCATCCTTAGGTACGACCTGTATATATATCCGTACATCTATCCATTGTGAATACTGTCTAAGGAGGGAAGGTGAGTACGTTTTGGCTGGGTCATAGGGGCCCCTGGGGGCTGATCCCATTTCAACGGAAAATCCAGCCATAACAGTCACCTATGCACTGTGTGTTTTTTGGACCTTGGTCTACCGTCCCGCAGAGCCTTGCTGCCTTCCATGGCCCCCACCAGGCCACTGTAATCTATGTTTCCATAGGCGTGGCTGTGAGGTCATCTTTCATGAAGAAAAAGTAGAGAGGATGTGGTGTTAGGGTCAGAGCTGCCGACTCTGAAACTGGGGGTGTGCTCATATCCCGGCGCTGTCTCAATATTCTATCCTGTGATTCTGGGCAAATCAATTCATTTCTGGTGCCAAAAATAAAATGGATTTGATCTGGTGTCTTGCAACTGATGCTCCTATAAATCGATCCAATGCCCATAGGCCATTTTCCTGATATTTACAGTTAAAAAAAATTCTGTTTGTCCATGTTTTAAGATTCTGCAAAGGCCTGAGTATGATAATTAAAGAGGACTCTTTATATAACAAGTATTTGCAATGCAATAAACCTCTCATTTGCGAGAGTTAGAGCTAGTGGTGTTGTAAATGTCAATGTCTTCTACCCATGTGTTTTGGTTTGGAGTGCAGTGGGTGTATGTGTATTGGAGTGGAATTATGTGGGCTGCATTGCAATTGTTTGTTGTGGAATTGTGTGGGGTGGAAATTTGTGTTGTGAAGTATATTTGTGCAGTGGATTTATGTGTCATGGTGAATAGGGCTGAGAGCTGCACAGAATGCTGCAATAAAATGCAAGCAACTGTGGGCTTCTGAAGCTGAAAACGCACCCATGAAAACTCGACCTAAAAACTACAGAAAGACAACATTTAGAAAAGGGAAAATAGCCTTACGGAATGGAAGACAAGCTTAAATATGTGTTATGTAAAAGCGACTTGATTGTGGGCATGGATTACTTTAAGAGTGTTTACAGTCACCCTTGAGAAAACAGTTCTTGTTTTGCATGTAACATTAGAACACAAATAAAGGACCCCTTTCATGCTGTGTGTGCCCCCCTTGAGTTAAGATGGGGAAGGGGGGGACGGGGAAGGGGGCAGCGTGCCAGGGGAAGGGTTGTGGGAACAGGCAGCATTATTTCAATACACCAGAGGGTTTCTCGTCTTCCTGTTTTGTAATCATAATGTTGATAATCTGGCACTTTCATTTGTGATTATGTTGTCAGCTAGCCTCGTAAATCTATAAAGTATCTCGCATTCTCCGCGTGCCTGAAACAATGTCTGTCGTGTTTCATCCGGGCCCTAAGAGTCCAGGGAATGTTGCTCCAGGAGGTGGAAATTCCGCTTTCTCTGCCGCATAGTAACAAATTCATATACTCCTGCCTTTATCACACACGCTGGCAAACGGCATCTGCGTGATTGAATGAGCAGAACCCGCCCCCGGACTGCACCATTTGACATGTTCACTGCTCAGAGGATCCCCTCTACCATGGTGCAAGAGTGTCTGCGTTGCATGCAGGTTTGTTTTTCTTCAGGCAGGAACACCTTCCTGCACATAAACAAACCTTAGAGGCATGTTTCCCTATCACTGTGTGCTGCAGAATGAAAGAGGAAATAACGAGGAGAAATAAAGATATTTCTCCTCATTGCGCATCTATCGGGAGGTCGTACTACTTTGACTCATTCCCAGGTTGGCCATTCTCGGTATATCGAGAAAAGCGCTAAAAAGCAAGAGTGATGGGTGGGAACATCCACGCGCCACACATGCAACGCCTTCCCAGGGGAGAGTAACGCAAAGTAACGACTTGCGCTGCCTTGTGTGGCTTCAGATTTACCAAGCCACGCATTAGCTGACTGAAGGGTTGTGTTGCCTGTGCGTTAGGCTGCGTGATGCCAGTGCAACACAACCCTTGTGAGAGTCTGGGCCTGGTGCTTGGCTGCCTGGTTCGCTGTGGGCAGATTGAGAAACAAACAGACTAAGCAGGACCGGTTTAGAACAAGAATATAGGAGACAACGGGCAGAGACTGGACAAAGCACAGCAAGGAGACGCAGCACCTCAAGGCTGAGAAGTGAATGTGGGTGAGTGGAAGGAACAGGCGCCCCCTCGGCATATACAGGTCACTAGGAAGGTACATTTTAATTGTTGTAAAATGTAAGCAATTTTGTTCCCATTGTAAAAATATTTTGATTGTCAGAATCTTATAAAATAAATGAGTTCATAAACCTTACAAAATGCATGAAAGAGTTCATGCTAGCATATGGATCTATCAGTTGATACCATAGCTCTGTGTATAAATGATGCTCCTTTAGTGTACAAGCCACACTGGAGCAGCAGGCTTTGAAAATAGCAATATCACATTTGGCCAAGCTGCAATACCACAGACTGCCACTAGATGGCAATGGGAGTCCAGGCACCAGTACAAGTACCACATATAAACATACATACATACAGTGCATGTGCCAGAGGTCTTTAACCTGTGGGAGGCGTCCCCCGGGTGGGGGGGTGGGGGGGTGGGGGTTGCTGTGGAGTCATGGGAAGGAAGGGGCGGGCACATTCCTCAGCCTCACGTCTCCCTGGAATATAAAACGTTTGCTCTTTGCTTTGGAAAAAGACAACCATCCTGGGATGGTTAATTATAGTTAAAATGCTTCAGCTGAAGTTTCATTAAAGTTTCATTAATTGAGTCTCCTGTGACTGATACCGGAGCCAGGCAGACAGCTAAAGGAGCCTTCGTGCCAGGGTGCCTGCTTGCCTGAATGAAATGCAAATGTGCGCTGAGTTCATCTGAAAATGTAAATGGTGCTTGGCAGCCAGTTCTGGCTTTAATTGATCACAAAGATTTGGGGGTTTTGAGTGGTAGTGCAAAGAGTTAACAACTGAGCTATAAAGTGTGCGCTTTTAATTGTAATTGTATTTACACAGCGCATAGTACCTCTGGGGAGGTGTTGAAGGGACATTTATGTAAAAAAAACAATTGCATTACATACAGTCTGTTATTAATAGAAATCTACATTTTGGAAGCACCATATCATCGTAAAACTATTTTCACATGTTGTAGCAGTCTGTCTTACACTGTGTGTAATGCAAGTATACAATAATGGCTCACATGTTTACACCGCCTTCTGACAAAGGCTGGGACCTTGTGGCGCTGTAAATACACATCACAACTCTCCACTGCATTAATCACGATTGAATTCTGTGGCTCTCTGGTACACACAGACCTCTGCAGTGCATTAACTAATAGAGCTTTCCTAATGTACTCCGTGCATTTCCCACTGAGGGACAACTTTTTAACATTTATTTTTCATTTAAGCTGCGCATTGTTTCATATGAGGCTACCCGATGGTGAAAGACCTAAAAAAAACTTGCAGGATCTTTGGGGCTTATTTATGAGAGGCTTGAGCCGCCGGAGCGTTACTTTTTTGGTGCTCCAGTGATGCTAGCGTCTCATCATATCTATCAGGAGACGCAACGCCGCCCTGCGTGGCTTTGCACGCCCTCATAGATGTGGAGTGAGACGAGGCAGCGCAAGACGCTGCGTTGCCTTATTCTGCGTCAAGGAGGCGTTCCATGGGCGTTGCAGTGGGTGTTCCCAAGCAACACCCATGGAGTTTGATGCTGCCTCAGATGTACAAAAGCTTGTAAACCTGAGGCTGTGCTAACACTTTACGTCCCCCCCCCCACAGCAGGCGTAACAAGGAGAAATGCGTTCTTTCTCCTTGTTTTTCCTCTTTCCATGTGTGCTGCATTCTGAAGCACACTTAGAAAGAGGAAACCAATTCTATAGATTGCTTTTGTGCAGGAAGGAGCTCCCTCCTGCACAAAAGCAATCCTGCCTACACTAGCGCTAGGCAGCGATGTGTGTGCCAACACTGGTGGGAAGGACAAGAATGCACCGTATTTCATGACTACCGTGCATCCCTGCCCTTTCACGTTGGCGTAGGGCGGCGCAGCAAGAAGACTGGTGGCGCTGCCCTACGGCAATCCCCATAAACGAGGCCCTTCGTTTTTAGCCCCACCTTTGACCTCGCCCCCATGGTCACCGACATTTGGTTTGCTAAACAATGTTTATTATTTCCACATCGTGAAAATGATTTTCTGTGGGAATTGGGGGTGTTCATGGTTGTCGATAGTTGTCGATGAGGGGGAATACCAGGTTCCAGAAGTTTTTGTCAAGAAGCGGTCCTTACGACTAAAATAACATTGGCAGAGGGTTCTTGGCATCAAAAACTGTGAAGACCTCTCTGCTCGGCTCTTCAGGATGGGCTGTGGCCAGATGTGCTGTGCTCAGTTTGTACACAGACAGCAGCACTAAGGCCCTTGTTGCATGTGAGTGTGAGATCAGGCACCAGCACTGTCAGACGCCCACATCACATACTCACATACTGATCTCAGATGCGGTGTTCACTTGCACTGTAGTACCACACACTACCACAAGATGTCAGTGTAAGGCACAACATGTGCAGGGCTGGAGGTGCTGTGTTAGTCTCTACGTGAGCTGCAGTGCCACTGGCTGTTGCTGGGTGTTATTGTGAGCTCAGGCACCAGCACTGCCAGGCTTCCAGAGCACAGACTGGGCTAGATGCCGAGTGTTGAGTTTGAATAAAGAGTGCAGTATTCCTGGCCATCACCAGTTGTCAGGGTATAGTAAGGCAGCAGCACTGGGGGAGAGGATGTGGCCTTATGGCCAGAGCTGGCAACTTTGGATCTGAGGAACCAGGTTCGAGCTTCGGCATCGGCTCAGCATCCTGTGATCTTGGCAATTCACTTATTCTCCCTATGCTTACCAAAAATGAATGTGTCCTTGTGTAACGTAACTGGGGCTCATGTAAAAGCCAGTGGTGGCCGGCAAGGTTCGCGGGTGGTGAGGCGGGTATGGGCACGCAGGGGAGGTTCTTAGGGGGGGAGGGGGGGTGAAGAAAAAAAGGAAAGAAACACTTACCTGCCTGTGGAAGTCCTGCATCTCGGCTCATGCCTTGCCAGACTGAGGCACAGGAAGCACAGAAAAGGCTCCCCTGACAAAATGACAATGCAGCATTTTGATTGGTAAGAACCCAGGCTCCCCTGACCAATCACAACGCTGCAATGCAGCATTTTGATTGGTTTTGAGCATCCTAGTTTGACGCTCAACCAGGTAATGGGGACCTGGACTTGTTCTCCATGCAGGCTGTAATGCAGCCTGCATGGGGAACTGGGAAAGTGCGCATGGCTGGTTTGGGCGTACTTATGAACGTACTTATGAGTGTACTTATGAGCGGGCAAACCACTCCCCCCTGCCCTGCTCTGAGAGCAGATCAACCACGCCCACCCGCCTGCCTGCAAAGATGCAGGAAACTTAAAATGATAATAACTCAAAGTGATTTTCGTTTTATGATTCCTTTACTTTGCAGTGCCTAAATGCAGAGGTCGACGTTCCTCTGCCACATCGGAGAAGCTGCCCCTGGTAAAAGTGTTCCAATACCTTTGGGTCGAGTTTGCACTATATAAATCTGCCATAAAAAAGAAATATATATATACAAAAAAAAAATATATATATATATATAGTGGGGCAAACGTAACAGCGGAACCAAGCGAGAATGAATTCAGTTCGGAATACGAAACAGATGGAGAAGCAGGCACAGGCCCACCGCCAACTCCAGCACAAGAATTGGCTTTTTTAAGACTGCAACGCCTCAGAACACTGAGGCCACGGTTCCCTTCAAAACAAGATTTGGGAGCAGACACAGGAAGAACGAACAACAAAAAACAAACACAACAACAAAAAGCAGGAGAAGGAAAAACAGACGGTGGTGAAAAACAAAGTCAAAAACAGAACAAAACACAAAACAGACGTTACAGACGCCGCTAATGGAAGCACAAAATACAAGAGATAACACAGTCATCAATTTGACAGATATGGAACTGAACACGCAAGAACTTGAAATTTTATCCCTGGGTTTATCGTATTGCTCCAATACTAACTTTGACTATGCCCAAACACGAATTGATTTGTTTCAATATATCCGTAAACTAAAATTACAAAAGTATTTCATTAACGCCAAAAAACGACCAATCGCAACAACACATATGGGTGATCAGGCGCAGCAACTATCAGTGGCTAATATGGATGTTCTACGAGATCTAATAGATCTGCAACAAGAAAACACAGGCGAAGGAATAACTCCCAGTATTGCAGCTTCCTCATCAGAAATTAACATCTACGCCTCAATTAAAACAAACTTTAGACCCAAGTCCCAATTCATGCCAGTAATGGGTAAAGACAATCTAGATCTATTTTCTGACAACGTTATTAAAGAACTAAAAAACTTGTCCCTGCAAAGCGCAAAAGAATATTGGAAAGAAAATCAAGACCACAGAAGGAAATACAACAACTTAATGACAAAAATAAAATCCAGATCAGATGTGGTAGTTAGATGGTCAGACAAGGTGGGCAACGTGGTACTATGGCCCCTCCAAATGTACAACCAAGAAGCCCAGACTCAACTACAAGACAAGGATTGCTACATAAGGGTGAGCCCCACTCATAATGTAGGCATCCAGGAAAAGTTCCACAACGAGTTGTATAGATGGAAGGGAATGGGCCTCATCAGTAAAGACGAGTTCAATTACTTGAAAAATGACTACCCGATCACGCCTCAACTGTATTTAATACCCAAGGTTCACAAAAATGAAAAAATACCACCAGGGACGCCGATAATATCAGCGATTGGTAGTTTATTTGAAAAAACAAGTATCTTTATTGACTCTTTCCTTCAACCGGAAGTCAAAAAACTCCCTGCCTACATCAGAGACACAAGTGATTTTTTGGCAAAAATCTTTGATATTGATTGGCACAACAACTACAGGTTCATGACACTAGATGTCCAATCACTTTACACCAGCATCAGACACGAGATGGCCTCAATGCCATGAAATACTACCTTGGAAACAGACCCATTGAATTATACCACCACACACAAATGTTATTGGAAATGGCTGAGTGGTGTCTGACAAACAACATCTTTATTTTTGACAGACTCCATTATAAACAACTCCAGGGATCAGCCATGGGTACTTGCTTCTCCCCCAGCTATGCGAATCTGCACATGGGCTGGTGGGAGGAGCAGGTTCTGAGAGTTCAGCATAAAGACACCATGCAAAACAATGTGGTGATGTACAAAAGGTACATTGATGACATTTTTATCTTATGGCAGGGCAGTGTCTAAGAAGCAGAAAAATTTGTGTTGGCTCTAAATGAAAATGTTTTGAACCTAAAGTTTACATGTAACACTAATGATGTCAATATCCAATTCCTTGACTTAGAATTGTATGTACAAGATAACAAAATACAGACACGTACATATAGAAAGCCTACCGCAGGAAATGCCCTTCTGCACTCACACAGCTTCCACCCCACACCACTTAAACAATCGATTCCCTATGCTGAGTGCCTTAGAATGACACGTAATTGTAGTACGGATGAAGGGCTCTCCAATGCCAAACAAGAGTTGTTTGAAAGACTCAGGAAGAGAGGGTATACCAGCAGCAGTTGCAAAAGAGCCGAGGAAAAATGTAAAGGAAAAAACAGGAAAGATCTGATTTTCCCAGTGACTACTACTAAAAACACAACAGATTCCAACAGTAAAGACCCTCCCAGATTAATAACGGGCTACAACAGATATCATAGTAACCTACGCAAAATCCTGAGAAGACACTGGCCCTTAGTTCGAGGAGACTCAAGCATAGGTGAATTGGTGGGCACTCTTCCCTTAATAACATTCAAAAAGGCGAAATCTATGAGAGAAGAATTGGTCTGCAATGCGCCAACACTTAAAAAGACCAAAAATTGGTTAGATTCCCAAAGGGGCTTCAAAAAGTGTTCAAAATGTAAAGCCTGCACCTATGGTGTGAATACTACGAAAGTTCAAGTCCCTTTTAGGATTAAACCTTACATTCTGAGGGATGCATTTACATGCAAGACTGATTTCGCAGTATATGTGCTAGCATGTTCTTGCGGTAAAAGATATGTAGGCTCCACCATTCATCCAGCTCACGTACGGATCCTACAGCGTTTGCGAGCAATTTCTAATAATGATCCTATGTACCCCGTAGCGAGACACATTCATGAAACCCATAATGGCAATGCTAAAAATATTAAATATTTTGTGATTGATAGCATTCCCAAAAACGTGAGGGGAGGAAATCGCCCATTGGCGCTGCGCCGCCTAGAGTCAAGGTATATCATACTACTGAACTCAAAGATCCCATTCGGCCTGAATGTGGACGAAGCCTTAAGTGTCCACCTATAATAAGTAGATGAGAATACACCTATTGCTTTTCCTTTCCCCCGATTACCATTCGATTAACATCTGTAGTTCATCTACCACACGCTTCACGGGGTACACATGGGCACCTAAGAGCACCTTTCAGACACAAAAGTATGTCTGAACACACAGCACTTATCACCGTTATTAATTTTTACACCCTATTGCACAATTAGATACTTTTTGCACTGTATATCCCCTAATCACTAACTCTACCGAGAGAATGACTATTCGTATGCTTATGTCCTAGTAGGTATACGTGGTAACATAACACACACCTAACTCTGTTATGGCATATTCTGTATAACGTAGAGATTCACATGATGTCCATTTACCTACGTTAGTTTGTGAGACTGCCACACACGACTAGGCGAGCCGTTAAGCCCACTTGGGCAGCACCACAATAACTCCAAACGCGAGCAAGCGCGAGTAACATTGTTAGGCATTTAAACACAAGAACTGCCTTCTTGGTCTGCGGCGAGAATGCGCAAGCAGCAATTTCAGTCATTTAAACACAAATACTGGCAGACGCGCAGCAGCACTTACATACTGATATTTTCTTGGTCTGCGGCATAACGTGGCTCACGGAAACTGATCCGGTCTGTCTCCACACATAAACGCCGACATGTTTGACACGCCGACATGTTTGGGACACATGGGAGACTTGGATGCACAGGCAAACCAGATGGCCTACCAAGAGAGGACCCTATATTGGGCACATCTATGGCAAGCACTCGGGATAACAGCGGCAATAAGTGCTAACTTATAATTTATACACGGAAAAGGCAGCAAATGTTTTTAAGTTACCTTCTTTGTCAGCTGTGAATATAAACATGCTACTTGATGAAAAGGTTGTAAATATTGTTTGTAACACTTGTTTAGGTGATTTAAGCATTTTAAAATCTGTTTGCAAAAATATTTCTGTAATGAATACTCGTAAAAATGGTAAAAACGGAGAAAAGACTCTTTTAAACATACAAGGTTTACCACAATGTAACCATGGTAACATCTGGATTTAACCTGTGTGTTAATTGACAGACACGCCCATAGCTCCTCAGTATATATGTACGAACTCATTTTGAATGCAGATGTAGTGAACAAGGCGGCAACGCCGAAGCGCGTCTAAGCAGATACTGATTGAATAAATCGAGTTTGGATTCAGATTCATGGTGTCAGCGCCTTCTTCTTATCGGATGAGTTTGGCAAGACTTGATATATATATATATATATATATATATATATATATATATATATATATATATATATATATCTATCTGGAACACTCCAAACTTTCTCATGCAAGTAAGGCACTGACTCCGTGAAATAGATGATTCCAAATAAGTTTATTCACTCATTTAGGCTGCTTGACGCGTTTCGGCGGTAAGCACCCGCCTTGTTCACAACATCATGACAGACTGTGGTTATATTTATACCCCTTAGTCATTGCATTACATCATGCACGTTTAACTCCTGTTTCCATGCACATTTTAGCTTGTTTTTCACATTTCACACTCGTGTCTAACCCAGTTCCCATGGTGATTTGGGGCGCCGCCTTAATTAGACTGACATAGAGAAGTTATTTTCACTTTCACAGTTAGCAATTACATCATCCGCCTCCATGCGTGGTTTCGTTTCTATAGAAACCCTCCCGCACCTTGAGCCCAGTGATTTCCTCATTCCTGCCTTGTGTGTGCCTCGCTATGCTGTGACAGACATATATATATCTCTCTTCCACCAAACGCCCTTGCGCTCAGGTTTGCACTCGGCGATGTTCAGTCAGTGGTTTCCTCGAGGCTGCACACATTACCTCTGTCTTTTGAGTAAAAACATGCCGACGCGTTTCGAGGACAACGCCTCTTAATGGTGGGCTGCACATAGAGGCATAGAAAAGTTCACCTGTTTAGTTAACTCCTTTTATTTGTAATTGAGAACAACCTCCCACAATGGGCGTGGCTCCCAATAGCTGCCACGTATGCATGCTGGTATTTGCGGTTTTACACAGGTGAGTTACAGTGTCCATCCTTAGTAGGCTCCATGCCTCTACGTGTTCTTTACAGCATCATTATATCCTTTAGTAGGGAATGACAAAGGATGGACACTGTAACTCACCCGTGTAAAACTGCAAACACCAGTACTATTTGTACACACCGTGCAGTACCACAAGTGACCAACAGATGTCAGTGTGAGATCCAACACCAGCACAGCACATACCAAACTCTGCAGCAGAGGGTGGGTGGGACCAGTTGAGTTGTGCTCAGTTTACATACAGGCCGCAGTAACACAGGCGGGTGTCAGATGTCAGTGTAAGGCCAGGTGAGAAGGAGGAGGACGCCAGGGGGAGTCTGACCCCCTGGATCACTGTAAGAAAGGGCAGATGTGTCAGACCTCAGCCAGAAAGGGCTCAGCTGTGGTAGCAGGAGGGTGCCACAACGGGGGAGTGTGTAACCACCCAAACAGCGCACAGATTATGAGGAGTATGAGGAAAGCTATGGCAGGGAGGAAGCTCTGGCTACAATAGGTTGGGTCTTCTTGGGTTTGAGTGGGTTTTGCTACATCTAAACATTTTAATTAGTTTATGCAACAATAAGCAATTGTCATGTTTACTACTCCTCTTCAATGTACTGTGTTTACTTTTCACAGCCTTCACAGCCGGCATTAATACCACCAATCCCACTTGCAGTAGTAAAGGCAAACTCAGAGACCGGTTGAACCAACAGTGGAGGCAAGCTTTCAAGAAATCTTTATTCCAAGCACTACAAGCACAAGCAGAAGGCGACACATGGTTACATGACTTTTTGCGTACGTTACCGTTACTTCGTAGGCTCTACAGGAGTCTTTCCATCGACGAAGTTACACTGGGAGTCATTACATTTGCAAGTAAGTTTTAAGGATTATGCTTTGCAGGTTTTTATTTTACTTCTCTGGTAACTATATATATATGTGTATATATATATATATACATAGAGAGAGAGAGAGAAATAATATAAATATATTTATATATTTATGTTTTAGAGTATATATATATATACACACATATATATATATTATACACCTAGAGTAATTGTCACCTTTTGTAAACAACATAAGGAGATCAGACGTATTTTTTACAAAAATTGGAATCTAATCACGGGGGATCCCGTCATTGGCAGGCACATAGTCAAAAAACCTGACATCACCTTCAGAAAGTCAGTTTCTATGTCAGATAGACTTGTCAAGAACTTCCTGGAAAAACCAATTTCAGACACTTGGGGAGCTTTGGGAGGCGGTTTTAAAAAATGTGCTTCATGCAAGGCATGTAAAAATGGGTGTAGCAAAACCCAGTACATATCACCGTTCTCCAGTAAACCGTTCCAAATAAAAAAACGGATGTCCTGTAAGACTGATTTTGCCGTATATGTGTTGCAGTGCCCGTGTGAGCTCCGTTACATAGGCAGCACACGCTTGCCGGTGCACAGACGGGTATTGCAACACATCAGGGCAATAGTGGGGAAAGATCAGACCTACCCGGTGGCACGCCATTTTGAGAAGGTTCACAACAGTGATCCGAAGGGCCTTCTTTACTATGCCATAGATTGCGTGCCGCCACTAAAAAGAGGAGGAGACAGAGATGCCAAATTACGTCTTTTGGAGACAAGGTACATTATCGAACTGGACAGTAAGGCCCCTAGGGGCCTGAATGCAGGGGAAGATCTGTACACTTGTCTATAATTAATAAATAACGTAGCCAATAGCCCTCTGTAAATTGGAACAATATCCCAGGATAAAACATAAAACTATAAGGTGTTCTTAAATTAAAAAATTTAACTGAATGAGTCATAACTTGTGGAATTAGCGGTAAAGTTACATCTCAAAGGTGGTGTGTGTGGTCCACCACATATAAGAAAGAAATAACATCCAATACAAGATTCAAATGTATTCTTTCACCTCCCACTCCATGATTGTGACAATAAAGCAAATGTCACATTTTTTCAATACTTAGAAAAATATAAAATACAGAAAAAAACGAAAAAGGAAATGAAATAATCACTTTAATATTATTTTGTTCACAGTTGTATATTATTTTGCACTGGGGTCTTCTTTTTCGTGGAGTCTTTAAGAGGTCACAGCAAGGAGGCACAGAATAACCAATAATGTTGTTGAAACCGTTATACAGATGTGGTTTTGTGGAGTTGCTTTTCTAAGTTAATAAGGGTTCATTCCCTTGAACGCACATGCAAATAGTATATTTATGCTCTTAGAAAATACATGATGAATATGATATCATAGGCAGAAATGTATACAGCACGTTGCACTTTACCTGCCAGTATTTGCACACTTTGATATTTCTACAAATAAGAATTACATATAGGATTTGCACTGTGGACACTATGTCTTTTATTGTAAATAATATGTATATATCATGAATTTTAATTATTTATGAAATTGTATATATATTTTTATCTGTAATAGATGTAATTCCTTAAGTGTGTAAATATATGAGATATATTTTTCTATGATAAATCCAATAGTAATTTGGAGACCACTAAGAGCGTAATTTACATGAATTAACTGTGGCACTGTGCCTTTTATAACAACTTCAAGTCTAACACCCCTACATATATATGTAGAGGAAGCGATACCACAATGAGTTAATTTGGGCGATGTTTTCTATGTATAGAACTCCGCCTGTTATTGGTTTGCAAATGCCTTAAATACCCTCTTTCTAGCTCTACTAGCGTATCATGTGATCAAGCCTCTGGCTAGAGGCGAAACGCGTCATGCAGGACTGCTTGGGTTTTATTTCTCTGAAATAAAGAACACTTAACTTTTGCACGAAGCTTTGGGTCCGACTTGTTCGTTTTCCTGTGGAATGGAGGAATGATGCTGTGCGCATTAAACGATATCGGATTTCATATATATATATATATATATATATATATATATATATATATATACAAATACATTTATGAATATATGTTTTGGGTACACACATATATGCATATATTTAAGGATTGGTGCAAGCGAATTTTGTCAAAAACAGCTGAAGTGATTCATAACAAAAAACAAGCGTTCTTAATGAAGTTCTAACTTTTTGCCAAAATTGGTGAAATTCAGTTCAGTTTTTTTTCTACATTTAAGAGTAAACTTTCTTATGAGAATTAATATGCAAAATTGTGCTTTTGGGACCCCTCCCCTTTTTAGCTTGGCCCCCGCTTGACATATCAGAACAAAACTTACCATGAAGGAGAGGAACCTGTCTTTTTTTAACACTTCTTGGAACTTCATTAAATGGCGCCAAAATAAATTATAAGAAACAAAAAATGACTTTCCAATGGAAACTGTCTCCTAACAATAACTGCACAGTAACAACCTCCACTGTAATATATTTATAAAATGTAATTTATTCATATTTTTTGCTGGAATAAAGGATTGACTTTGATTGTGTATATGGTTTTCTATCTGCTGTCGGCCAAGCGCTGCCCTGGACGTACACGATCGGCTTTGAACATATCTTTGCCAGTTTCCTTCTTCAGAGCTTCAGAGAGTAGTTGAGAAGGATTGCAAGCCTCACCGAAGGCAGGTCATGCCTCAATGTTATTTTATTCCAGCCTGAGAAAGTAACATGTTTCGACTCAACAGAGTCTTATTCACAGAATACAGGGCAACAAAAAATGCTTATCAACATATCTGTGAAAAAAGACCCTCTCGATGTAAGAAACCGCAATGTAAAGGTACTCTTGATGTACGTTCCACAATGTAATGATTCCCAATTTGAAACTCAGTGAAGCTTCAAACTGATCATCGATTCTTTGACCCTCTGACCCATCACCATCTTTCTCGCTACAGACATGAACATTGTTCGTGCTTCAGGCTTTCTTCACTGTGGTCCACGCAGCACCAGCTTCAATCCTGGACCTATGACATTGACCGCAGAAGCCCAACCTCAAACAGATTATTTCCATCTACGCCCACCAGCAGGAAATCCCAGGGGTGATTCACAGCCACCATTGCCCAGCTCTACCAAGGGAAACATTGCAACCCAGGCCCGGAGCAGCAGTAGCGTCACTACTTGAGACATATTTCAACGCATTTGCCCAGCCAGAAGTAAGGATACACCACCTCGTTGAAGGGGTAGCCGCTGAAGGTGTAGAGGCGGTCTTCGGGGTTTTCAGCATTGCTGAACTCCAAGGTGCCCGCCTCATAATCCAAGCTTATCTTGATGTTTGTGACCGGCTCTCTTTTGGGTAGCGGGGTCACGGGGTCGGTGTACGCTGTGTAGATACCGTCGCGCTCCTCCAAGGCCCACACCTGTGTCTGCGGTGACTCCTTGTACTCCTCCATCCTGTTCACAGACGCCCCGATGACTCCTAGACAAAAGAGCTGGTTGCTTCCACAGAGCCTCTTGACTTCCACCACCCAGGTGTGTGTCCCGGAATCATAGCCGTGTCGCCCCACCACGCACGGGGTTTTCATGAACCTCTTCGGGTTCTCTGCCACTGGGAGTTCAGCATCTGTGATCCTCACGCATGCGCCATCCTCGCTCACAACCAGTTTGGCATTGGCAGAGTCAGCATCCAGCCGTACAATCCCTGGAAGAAATGAGAGTGACAGTGAGCGAGACAATCAGACAAGAAAATCTACCTCCGGCCAGACTCCTTGCAATATGCAGACATATTAAGTGTGGGAGAGGGTGGAGAAGACCCTTCATGCCAATATAAAACTCTAAAATTAGTACAACTTTAAACAATCCCCCATAACGTTCACACTTGCGTCAGGCCATACCTTCAGGCTGACCCGGCCTCCAGGAAGCAGCGAGTCCTCTCAATCTGCAAGAGAAGTCTGCACGAGTATGGAGTGCAGATTCTCTGTAGGGCCCTCGCCCATTCATACCGCACCACATGGATAAGAACGTTCTTCCTTCGAGTCACTGAGGTGGGAGTGGGGCGCATCAGGAACGGGTATGAGGCAGGAGTGTTTTTGCAGGCATCCCGTGCTCATGAGTGTTTGTTGTGTCTCAATGTGCCAACCTCCATCAAGCGACCCACTGAAGTTGGGCAGCTAGGTAGTATACCTCAAAGCAAGGTGCGGCCAAGCCCCCCTCATCTACTGGCAAGCGCAGCTTTTGAAGAGCCATCCTGCGCCAAGAGGTTTTCCAATCCAATACGATAAGTAGGGTATCCAATTCCTGGAAAAAGGACCTTAGGAGTTCAAGCAGCAATGCCACAAAGAGGTTTAATAGTTGCTGCAACACAATCCTTTTACATATGGCGATACACCTCTGAACCAAAATCAGCAGGGTGCTCCAAAAAGATATTGAACTCCATGTAGGGCAATCCCAGTTCTCTAAGGCAGCTCTTGATAGGCAAGAAGGAGGCACGTTGCAACTGTACCTGGAGGTTAAAGTCAAGATAGTGTGGCACTCCTGCATTCTCAGTCAGGCCTTCTGGAGGAGGAAATCCCCATCTCAGAAGTGGAGGAGATTGACCACCACCGGTCTGGGCAAAGCCCCAGGCCTCAGCAGAGGCCAGTACCCCGTTTGCCAGGTCCAATGTGTAGAATTTAGAGAGGCCTTCGGGCACCGCCATCTCCTGCAGCCAGTCATCAAGGTAGCTGAGCATACCATCGCCCTCCACTCCCATAGGCAGCCCAACTGTTCTGATGTTATTGTGACAGGCTGTCCCCTCCTGTTTATCCAGATGAGTGGCTAACCGCTGTGTTTGCACCTCCAAGACGGCTAGGTGACGTGATGTAGCCTGTGCTTCGGGTCCGAGGGTCTGGACCGTTGAGTCCAGAGCGGACACTCTTCTGGCCACCTTTGTGGAGTCCTTCTGGAACAGGCCTAGCTGCACTGTGATGGAGTCTATCTTGTGCTCCAGGCACTCCCCTGTGGCATTGATCACCGCCATGAGCTTGTCCAGCTTGGAATCCACAGAAGGTGGATCCACCTCCCCAGTGCCCTGCTTGATCCACCCTTGGGATACATCGGGACGGTCTATCTTTGTTACACTGTGTGTGCCTGTTGGACCCGGCCTCGTGGCGTGGTTCCCCCCCCCGCGCGAATCAGCTCCCCATTAGCCCAGCTCCGTACACAGGGAGTCCCTAGTTGCCCTTCCCATGTCCAACCCAATGCCCATTGTCCGTATCGGCCTGTCCCCGGCCACCCTTCCAGACCACACGCCCCAGACCCGCAAGGCCCCATAGGCACATCGGCAGCCATTTTCCCTTCCCGAGATCCCTGATGCCGCAGGCCTAACCTGACCCCTGCCCCAGCGTAGCATAGGCTCCAGACGCACCAACCCCCGTTGGGAGGGCGAGGGCTACCCTAGTGAGAGAAGGTGAGGAGTTTCGATGGCACCTCCGGCCTCCCCTGTGAGACTGGTTTCGCTCACACCTCTGGTCTTCCTCCTGAGGGCCAGTTTCGATGTCACCTCTGGCCTCCCCGAGTACTGGCTCCAGACCTGCTGGGCGTCTGGGAATTCCTGGACGCATCCTCAAAGAGATCAAAGAACCAACCGCCGAACCTCACCCACGGACCTCCCCCACAGCCTCGGACACCCCGCCTGCCAGGGTCCGGACATCAAAGGGTCACTGAGTTATATCAAGGGTCGTCCCTGAACTAACAGGCAGTTGTATCTTGGACAAGGAAGCCCTGCTGAACTGATCACGGCTGACTGAACCTCGTGAACTCTTGAGCCCTGCTGACTCTGTCGCGGCTCGTTCTTAGAACTAAACCATCGGAGCCCTGCTGACCTCGTCGCGGCTCGAGTTTGAAGCTTGAAGACATCTACGGAACCCTCTGAGCCCTGCTGATGCTGTCGCGGCTCGTTCTTGGAACTGAACCATCGGAGCCCTGCTGACCTCGTCGCGGCTCGAACTTGAATCTTGAAGACATCTACGGAATTCTCTGAGCCCTGCTGATGCGGTCGCGGCTCCTCCGACACCTCCTACAGAACGAGCACTGCTGACGCTGTCGTGGCTCAAGGAACACTCTAGTCCGGCTGGACTATCGAAGTCACCCTCCCGAAGAGACTATCCTCAAGTGAGTAGGATCACCAGTGCAATTGCCATCTTCCGTATCCCCCCGGCTCGAGGATTGAGAGCTGTGCGCAGGGTACGCCACATGCTGGGTTACGACCCTAAGACTGTCCCGCTACCCCCATCCCTAAGGACTTGAGACTCTCTGCAGTCCCTCGATCATTGTACCTAAGTGTGATATTGCTTTCTTCGTAATTATAAATAAGTTGATAACTTATCCCTCGGTGTTGTGTCTATTCATAAGTGTGGTGTGGTCCTCGTGCGTACGATTCACTACTTGAGGTCTTCCCCGGCGGGGATCTCTCTTAAGGCTCCGCATTATTGGTGGAAGAGGTAGGTCTCGGAGGATTTGGGTAGACATAACCTGGCCTCTGGCATCGGCCCTTCTAACAGTGTCCCATTATTCGCTGAATAGAAACAAGAAAGACCCTGCCAGGGTAAATTTCAAGGTCCCAGGGGGATCCTTATAATCAAATGGGAGGTGACATAGGATACGTATCAGAGCCAGCGATGCATCACACAAAATCGATAGGTAGAAATATATATAGTTTATTAGCTATTTGTTAGTTTCATATAGAAAATTCATGTGGGTGTTTTTAGAATAATACATACATTGATTTAAACTCTTATATCATACATACAATAAGGCAAGAAGTCATGATGTTTCTGATTTTGACCGAAGTCAAGGTTAAGGTCAAGCAAAATGCATATATTAAGGTCCCACACACTCCCACAATCATCCACTAAACATACACTCACTTTCAACCTCACTCACTATAATAATAATAATACAATCACACTCATAAAATTCATAAAGGTACTTCAAGGTCTGTAGGAGAAGATATTTAGTGACTGCTAGAATTGAGGTTACAATATGGAGGCAACACGATATAGATGAGATGGTTTAAAAAAACCATCATCATCAAAACCACATTCAGGGCCATCCATATGGTCACGCCAACGCGCGTTTCAATGCAGGGCCTATTGAGGCTGCACCTTCATCATCCTCGCCCTTATGTTTTTACAAATTAACCACTTGGAAAGGTCACCAGGTGTTGCAAGCTGGAAGATACACCAGCTACATACTAGCTACAACCTCAAAGGTTTCGGAAATGGCACCCGAGTGCTCATACAGACTACTGTCTGGAAGGCCTTAATACAAAAGGGGAGGGAGAGAGGACTAACAAAATTCTGGTACATCCTCCTTCACATCGCATACCTAAAACCAACGAGCATTGGCAAAGCCAAAAGGTCTCGCCTTTGGGACCTTATAAGTATTTAGTTATGCAGCACAATATCCCCGGTGCAACAACCTCAAGTGTTGCATGGCTAAACACTTATAAGGTCCCAAAGGCAAGACCTATTGGCTATGCCAATGCTTGTTCTAATACCCCTCGGTTGACCTACCCCCGCTCCGGCCTTTGAAAGGGACGTTAATGCCCCTATTACGTGCCAGTAGTGTTCACTACTCCAAGTCCTTGTCATAGTCCTAGATAAGGGCTGTTTTGATCACAGGGCCGCGGGGGGCTCGGTATTTCACAGCGTGTGGTGTGTCCTGATATGTGATGCAGAAACCCTCTCAATGTAAGGGCTGGGACTAATGCAAAGATATACGGCATGACCCCGATTTGAGTAGGCCGCAGCTCAGTTTTGAGAAGGCCGCAGCTCAGTTTTGAGAAGGCCGCAGCTCAGTTTTGAGAAGGCCGTAGCTCCATTTTGAGAAGGCCGCAGCTCCGTTTTGAGTAGGCCGCAGCTCCGTTTTGAGTAGGCCGCAGCTCCGTTTTGAGTAGTCCGCCGCTCAGTTTTGAGAAGGCCGCAGCTCAGTTTTGAGAAGGCCGCAGCTCAGTTTTGAGAAGGCCGCAGCTCCGTTTTGAGTAGGCCTCAGCTCCGTTTTGAGTAGTCCGCAGCTCCGTTTTGAGAAGGCCGCAGCTCCGTTTTGAGTAGGCCGCAGCTCCCTTTTGAGAAGGCCGCAGCTCCATTTTGAGAAGGCCGCAGCTTCGTTTTGAGAAGGCCGCAGCTCCGTTTTGAGTAGGCCGCAGCTCCCTTTTGAGAAGGCCGCAGCTCCGTTTTGAGTAGTCCGCAGCTCAGTTTTGAGAAGGCCGCAGCTCCGTTTTGAGTAGGCCGCAGCTCCCTTTTGAGAAGGCCGCAGCTCCATTTTGAGAAGGCCGCAGCTCCGTTTTGAGAAGGCCGCAGCTCCGTTTTGAGTAGGCCGCAGCTCCGTTTTGAGAAGGCCGCAGCTCCGTTTTGAGTAGGCCGCAGCTCCCTTTTGAGAAGGCCGCAGCTCCGTTTTGAGTAGGCCGCAGCTCAGTTTTGAGAAGGCCGCAGCTCAGTTTTGAGAAGGCCGCAGCTCAGTTTTGAGAAGGCCGCAGCTCCGTTTTGAGGAGGCCGCAGCTCCGTTTTGAGGAGGCCACGACTCAATTTTCTGTATTATGACAGAATCTTCAACATGTCTGCCTTTGACGCAGAAGTCATCTGTCCTTATTTTTCCAAGAACTGCGAAAGTGTCAAGTCATTTGGAAATAAACATAAACAAAACCCCTGATGCGACCTCAGTCAGGAATAAAGGCCTTGTTATCTAAGTGTGAAGGTCAAACAAGGAACAAAAAACAAAACAGTGTATTCAGAGTTCCCGTATTTGTCACCCTACAGGTATAAAGGAATGCGTTTCAAACTAGCATACAGATGTTTATTTGTTATATGAAACATTCCAAAGGTGGCATTGCAAACTCCATCTCAGATAAGACCCCGTGCAAAGGACTGCAAGGGGAGGACAGGCCCCTCGCCTCAGAATATCACGAGCAGGACACGGCCAGGACTGAAGATGAGGCTGCCTGCCAGAGGCGCTGCTGCCCTACCACCCTTTCTGGTGCAAGCCGGCACCCGGCCCGTGCGTGGGTGGAGTCGATGCTGAACGCGTGCTTGCCTTTGGCAGCGAACACGCCTTCCTGGCTCTGATAATTACAGTGTTTACTGTAAATAAGGCATGAGCTGCCCTCATCCTGCCTAGGTCAATCTAGATGAAAGTTATTCCACTTGTCATGCTCTCCCAGCATAGCGCAAAGAAGGAGGTTTCAGGGTGTTGGTTTCTAGATGATGTTTTAAACCATGTTAGAAATGTTCAGTTTATTCTCTTCTTCACATTATGCATTTGTGCTGTTGTAATTACATTCTGTGTGGGTGTGTTAGATGTGTTCAGCTGCAGGGGGCACCTGTTGAATTCAACTGCAGTTTTTACTCAAAATATTCTTAACGCATCGTGTGTGTGATTGAGGAGGACGACAAAGGTTTGTTTCTGGTCACCGCCGTCTCCCGAGATTGATAGTAATCTAAAAGCATTGACCCCCCTTCAGAGACCAGAGGGGGGTATGGGGGTAGGGAGGAGGGGGGCTTAATGCCGACGAGGCTGAGAGACAAGAGACGGAGGGGGGAGGGGAACTAAAAATGAAATGCTGGAGTGCATCAGAGTTTAGCGAGTCACCCTGTGACACTTACAGTTGCCAGGCTTTTCAAAAAAATATATAGAATTTAAAAATATGTGGGTG
Source organism: Lissotriton vulgaris (assembly GCF_964263255.1). Taxonomy (NCBI): domain Eukaryota; kingdom Metazoa; phylum Chordata; class Amphibia; order Caudata; family Salamandridae; genus Lissotriton; species Lissotriton vulgaris. The sequence continues at coordinate 810,604,578 of NC_141700.1, forward strand.
CTGATGTGCTGGATGGAAGCAGTATTGAAAGAGTAAAGAGCCCTCTTGATAAAAAAAAAAGAATCATTAAAAATGAAGTAATGCAGTATGGGAGAGGACTTCTTTTGCAGTGCTCACATCCACAGAATGCTGTGATTCGAACCTACCAGCTTTGATGGACAGCTCCGTCAGCTATTAACTAGACCCAGCTCAACCATAGGAGCCAATGGCTGAGTCAAATCTCATTTCTTTATTTATCTGTGTGTGGTGGTATTTGTAAAGCACAAACTACTCACCCTTACGGCTCTCAAGGCCGTTGTGGAAATTAAGTGAGCCCAGAGTCGCATTGTGCCGAGCTGAGCTGCTGTCAGAGCCGGGGGTCGAACCGTGAGCCCTGTACGCCACAGTCAGCTGCCCTGGCCGCTGCGCCACACCGCTCCACTGTGGTGTGAGGTCTAACCAGATAGCTAAGGCTGTCTGCAGGCAAGATGTGAAAATGATTATTGCCAAATCTGAACAGCATCAGCCCCCCCCCCAAAAGTGGGCAGGATGGCTAGAGGGGTCCTTTCTGTGGGTAGGGTGGGTGGAGGTGTCCTTTGGGTGGGTAGGCTGGTTAGGGGGGTCCATTGGGTGGGTTGGCTGGATAGAGGGGTACTTTTGGTGGATAGGCTGGTTACAGGGGTCCTTTTCGGTGGGTAGGCTGGTAGAGGGGTCCTTTGCTTGGTCACCCTGGTTCCATGGGTCTTTTGGGTGGGTAGGCAGGTTAGGGCGGTGGGACCGGTGCCACCACACCGGGTGCTGGCTTCCTGGGGGCACAGTGTTTGAAAGTTTATTATATCTTTGAAGCACCTGCTACAGGGTTCCTTTCCTCCGGCAATTACCAGGCCTCACAAAAATGTCAAGATAATTCCTGTGATTAATGTTCTTCCTGGAGAGAGATCAGCGTTTTGTATACTTGAGGTTTTGACTTATGTGAAGTTAGTGCAGAGGGTTAAAATGCCTGCTGCAGAGAACGTGTACCAAGTAGATTACAGAGTGTGTATAATGTAAACAGATCAGCAGGTTTCTGCTTTTAAAAGAGACATCCTTTTGTTACTTGCAATTTATAACTTGAAGTCCGAATATATAGAACAGTGAGCTATTAACTTTCAACATAGAACTACATACACACTGCTAAGTATACATGAGAACATTGATTAATGTTGCAAAAAGGGTTAGTTTGGCTGGAAATCGATTCTTATTCTTAAAGAAAACTCCCAACTACGCTGTTTGGTTTTCGACTCTGAGTTTGTAATTCTCCACACCAAGCACTCCTAAACTATATGGCCTACCCGTATGGATGACGTGTGACTCCTACACTTTATGTCTGTTGGCTTATGTAACATTTCCTATACACTGATTTACACGTGTATGATAGATCCTCTCTGTGTAATGTGTGTGTGATGAAAAGTGCTCGGACACCTTCCACTGGTAAGAGTGGCGCTATAACACATTCAATGCTGCTGGATGGTGTGATGCTTTCACTTCTAGGGAAGGGAACCTGTCAGTTAATGCTCTTGATTAACTGTTTTACCTGTCAGCAGCCGGCTCCTTCCGGTGCAAATTTACATGTGAAGTGGCAGATTGGCGTTACTCAAAGTCCATGACATTGTTATCACCCAATGGCAGTCCAGTGGGCGGATCAAAGTTACAACTGACCACTGACCCACTGCATGCATGTGGTCCAGGGGGCAGGTCCAAAGTGTGAAGGACACCC